>NC_047672.1:7485912-8768412 GCF_011762505.2 Arvicanthis niloticus | reverse complement strand
TTGTATGACACTTTATACACAAGCACTGGATTTATATCAGTGCAACCCTTTCCTCCTATATCCAGCACCTCTCAAGTCCCCCTGTATGGAACTCTTTTAAACTGAGATCCTATCATGGACTCAGCATTCAATATAATTTTTTTTTAAGTACACAAACTTTTCTGATGTTCAAGGTATTATATATTTGTTTTTGTGGATGCATTGAGAGTCAGAGAATATACGTTTTCTTAAAAATCACCCAGCCAGAGGATAACAAGCTAAGATACAAATCTCATTGTTTCACTAATCAAATGGAGTACAACCTTCTGATTTCAAGCCATGACACCACGGTCTGTAAAGTATTGGGCTGTATTCATTGCTAGCCTGAGAGGCAAGAGGCCTATGGGCCATAGGTTGGACATGCCTGCTCTGAGAGTCCTGTCACAACCACAGACAGTTTCTTCACATGTACATGCTGATAAAAACACAGCTTAAGAGTTTAACAGATTTCTCTGCAGTTTTCCACAGCATCCCCTGCCCCCCTCTCTCTGTTCTTTCTTTTAGTACTTTGCCCTGAGAACACCAACAACCTGTTCAACCCGTTTCTTCCTGATTACTAGCAGAATCCTTCAACAAATGTAGACTCCTCACAGCTCCCCTTAGAGAATCCTGGCCTAGCCTGGCAACTCTCTGGGAATTCAGCAAGTGTAATTGCATGGCTCAATTCATTTGAGCTCCATTCTCTACCATGAACCATGTTCTGTTCTGTCTGTTGTCCAGTATCTAGAACTGTGATTAATACATCTTGACAGATTACTTAGTTGTTGGTGTGTGTGTGTGTGTGTGTGTGTGTGTGTGTGTGTGTGTATGCATGTGTGCCTGTCTGCACAGTAGTTGGTAAAATCTGGTTTCTTTTCTTCCAGCTGGATAGAGATGTAAATAGTCTTAGAGTAGGTTACTAGAAATTATATATGATCTTCTGAGACTATATTAATCTGAAGTTATAAGTTTTTAATAGAGAGCACAGAAATTAAATAACAAGTGTATTTTTTCTCCAGTTTATTTTGGTTAAAAAAATCCATCAGGACCTACTAATGACTATAAACAATTAAGTTTAACATCCAAACTAGGCATAGAAGTGAAAATCTATTCTCTCTGTCACTTCCACTTAATATTCTTTTAATATTCATTTAATATACCCAGATCACCTGTTGGGAGATAAGAAGACCAGTTTCACTAACTTTTTGCTTTGGCACTCAGTACACACACACTATATAGAAAAGAAAGGACAAGCAAGCCTCATTATTCTCTCTAATAATATTACTCTCTCTAGTAATATTACCAAGATGGAAGCCGTGTGTATACAGAGAATGTCTGTGTGTATACAGAGAATGCCACCAAAACCTAATTCAATAAAGTGACTATTGCTGGGTCATAAATAAATTGGTAGAAGATGTAGATATGTTAATTGACAGAAATAGAAGACAGTAAATGATAATTTTAATGGAGATTTGGGAAGGAATACCTTGGATGGGAAGACTACTGAATACATATGTCCTTGAAATTATGCTTCCAGCTCAGAGCAGTGAGCAGATTCCCCTGTTGCTTAGCACTGTAGGTGTAGCTAACCTCACTGCTTCAGAACCCTGACTCAGAACCGCCATGTCAATACAGGCAATACTTAGTCATGAGTGACAGAGAAATGCACCTTAATTTCTCCACCTTAGGAAAAGTTTGAGAAAAGCCTGGTGCCTTGGTGATTTGCAATGGAGAAAGGAAAGATCATGAGGATGGTTTTCCTGGGCGGGGTAAGCCAGGCGCTCCTTGATTTGGCAATTTGGCAGTGTTCCTTTTCTTTCAGTTATTGTGCTGTGGAAAGTGTTTTTCATGGTTGGCATGAGATTGCATCCTTAAGCCTTGTGGTAGCCATTAATGATTAAGATGGGCCAATGGCTCTGGTTTTCCTAGCATACAACTTGTAAAGGATTGGTTTGAAGAGTCAGTAGCATCTGCCTGGTTGTTATTGACCATGCTGGGGACTAGATTTTCTTTGGATTGCTATCAAGAGAGTGTAAACCACCCAGAGTGGCTAAGAGAGTAAGAAAGAGGCAGAGAAATCTTTAAACAGAATTCAATTATAAAAATTTGAAGAATACTTATACTGTGATTAATTATAAGAAGAACATATAAGTCACACTTATATTGTGACTTCTACATTATTAATTTTGGTACAGAGGCTAAATGTAAATAATGGGTTCCATTGACATTGTTCTCAAAAATAACACAGCAAATACGGTATACAATCTAAGCACATGGGTGTTAGGAAAAAAATAAAACATGGACCAACTACAACTGGGATATTGGCCTTAAAGTGAGTATTAGTTAAATATGCATGCATATATTTAAATTCAACAAAGAAAGAACAATCATTGTATGTTTTAATTAAGTTAGAATTGTTCATTTTATAAATTAAATATTCAGAAAGTCATTTTTTCACATATGAGAATCCAATCTTTGTGGTAAATGTCTGTTATTTTCATGTTTTAAGCTTTAATAAGGCTTATTATAAAGACTTTTTTTTTCATCAGTATGAGAACCATAAGTATTTTCACATTCTCAATGAATTGCTGAAAATAAGGCAGTATTATCTTTTAAAAATCTAGGTTATTAACATCTTAACTTAAATATCTACATAGCACATGAAGTCCCAAATTTATCATGCACTTTAAAAAATAAATTGTTCAAACTGTCACTGTTGTATCCTCAGATTGCTGCCATGGTCATGTAGAAAGAAGCTGGTGCTGATCCAGCTCAGTGAGAGGGACTGGAACCTGGTGACCTGCTTTGGCAGCAGCTACCATGATGACCTGATTCTGCATACCATGAGGAGGCAAAGCACTGTGTGTAGGCATTGAGAGATACCAGCTGTAAATTCAGCACCAGACCTTCTGGACAGTACTGGGTGCTATTGAGCAGGTGTAGTTGTCATTGGTGAAGACTTGGCACCACAGTGACCAGCACTATGGGGTCTGACTGGCTTTAATAAGACAAAACTTGCTGCTGAACATGATGAGACACGGATAAAGATCTGAAGGCACTCATAGCTTTTCCCCACTTTGATGCAGTCTGACCATTGTGTCTTCAACAACATCAGTCAGGATCACAGATATTCAGGCCTCACTGAGAATCTGATACTGTCCTTTGAGAGTCTGAGGAACATTACTCTCAGAGCACTGTCCTTCTGGAGTGAAGAAATTGACTCCCAGATCAAGGAGAGGGAAATAAACCCTGATTGCAGCTCATGGCAACAGCCTTACAGGCATTGTCAAACATCTCGAACAGTGGTTCTTAACCTTCCTAATGCTGTGACCCTCATGCAGTTTTCTCGTGTTATGTTGATCCACAACCTTAAAATTATTTTTGTTATTACTTCATAACTGTAATTTTGCTAGTTATGAATTACAATGTAAATATTTTGGAGATAGAGGTTTGCCAACGGGATCATGACTCACAGGCTGTAGAGGGTCTCCCAGAAGTGGCCATTATGGATCTGAATCTGGCAACAGTATTCCTACTGTCTATGAACTGGACTGGAATGTGAAGCTCATCAATCCTATGCAGTTCCTTGGAGATAAAGAGCCCATGAACAAGCCATTGAATCATGACTGTTTAGGGCCAAGTTAAATGCAGGTCAACAGACAGACTCCTACCCCAAGAACAGCTGCTTGTCCATGCCTCCTGCATCCTCCCTGCTTGTGCATTCCTCCTGCATCCATCCTCCCTGTCTGTGCATGCCTCCTGCATCCTCCCTGCCTGTCCATGCCTCCTGCTTCCTCCCTGCCTGTCCATGCCTCCTGCATCCTCCCTACCTGTCCATGCCTCCTGCATCCTCCCCAACACTGGTCACATTGACTACATCTTTGGATTCTTAAGTTTCAGCTGCAGATGGGGACCAGTGTCTCCCATGTTTATTTTAGCTTTTTTCCCCTTGCACCTACTCCCTGCATAGAGCATAGTCAGAATAGCACCTCTCAGGTATGGGGTCTTAGTCCAAGCCCAGGAAAGGCTTCTTTTATTACAGAAAATTACAGTTTCTCTTGATGATTTGTTTACTACGAGCCTGCTTGGAAAAGAGCTTGGAGAAATCATGTCGTAGTATGACCGATGATGAGAAGGTGGACCCAGTTTTATCCCTAGAGCCTGCCCTGTGCTCTTCTGCAGTTTGAGGGCTGTGGCCATTTCGGGATAGGATAAATCCAACTTGTATGGCAATTTGAAAAATATTATTTTCTCCCTGGCCATAAAGGAGGGAGTCCCAGAAGACTGTGATCAATTTTGAATTAAATTTGTGTTTTAGATTTACTATTATAAATTAGAAAATGTATCAGTACACAAAAACCCTTCTGCGATTCCTAATGGTGGTTGAAACAGTCCCACATGTGGTCACGAGAAAACAAACTGTTCTTACACCAAATAGGGTAAATTTACCTCCTGCTATATATCTTATGACCTCGCTGCTTTGTTTTCCAGCAGCAAAATGCCCTAGATCATGTTCAAGTGAGTCTTTTGCTTCTCATGAGTCGAATTCCAGTTGCTTGAACCTACTGTCGACTGTGTGCTCATCTTGAGGCTAACTGCACTAATCCTATTTTCAAGATCAGTATAGTAACAAAGTTATGTTCAATATTAAAACGAAACAACCCAAAAACTAATTGCTTTAAAAAATGGTTACTATTCTGTGTTAACTTTTCCCAGCAAAACTTATTGGATGTACTTAGAACTAATTGGCTCAGAGACATAAGCATCACCTACAAAAGACACCATGTAAGCCTGTGACCTTGGTATTAAGAGGTTAATCAGCTCTGTTGGATTGCAGAGCAACTCTCCCAAGTACTGAATGGTTTAATTATTCCTTCAGATCTTGTTTTAGGAAGATACATGACTAGCGACTTGAAAGAAATTAAGATAAGTTTGAATCCCAAGACACTCAAATTATATTTCCAGATCTTTTAGATATTAGCTTCCTGTCTCAGTCTGGCAAGAACATGGCATAACTGGGGAGGGCATGCCACATTAGAGTCTTGGGTTTCTCTAACAATCTCTTATTATTAAAGATAACTTGAGTATGTTCTCTGGGATAATAAGAGAATGATAACAAGCCTCACCTCATCAATATGCTCTTGGAACACACTGTCTAGCGTCTCCATGTGATTTATCAATATGCAGCATCTGCCCACGATTTCAGATGAGTACTAGATTGGTATGATTAGGGGGCATGGAAGGGGTGTACTGGAGAATTGTGAAGAAGTTTATTCAGAACTAAGAGTGATAGTTCTGACAGTCAGAAGCTGGTTAAGGCATTTCCTGTTAGATCAAGAACAATGAGATGCCCATTGTTACCCTTATTTGAAACATTGAGAAGTTTCAAGCAGGTGACATACAACAAGAAAAACAAACCTGGCAGTCTAGATGGTGTAACATGAAAGGACCTCTGTCTGGCTGCTGCCGATTGCCGTCGCATACCTATAAAATACAAGTGTCTGTTTCAATGTTATTATTAAAGCTAGCAGAATTTATTAAATTGTTGAAGTACCACAATACTCTTCCGAATCAATAGATTTGCCATCTGCTAACAATAACTACTAAAAATTGAAATGAGAAACAAATAACAGCTCCTTCATGATGGCTCAGAAACCATAAACTATTGGGAATGGATCTAATAAGAAAAAGAAAATATTCATAAAAAGAAATATTGTGGAACCACATCATATGCTCAGTTGCCATGTAAAATTTAATTCAATGCTACCTCTCTCTCTCCCTCCCTCTCTCTCTCTCTATATATATATGTATGTATATGTATATATATATGTATGTATACATATATATATGGTAGAGTTCTTACCAAACTAATTCTTTCATTAGGTATTTAGTGCAGGAAGTATTTTAACTGCTACAGGAATAAGTTGTTGTCCAGTTTCTTGTCAAGGTATTACATTTGTATGTTATTCTTCAAGGTAGTTTGGATTTTCCAGGATAATTTTACCTATATGCAATTGTGACTCTGAATGCTGATTTTGGAAACCAACCCTTGGGTTAAGTGAGATTCTACTGTGGCATGAAATTTTTCTAAAGGAGTCAAGGTTGGGGTAGGGTGATGGAGTCTGATGCTTTTAACTACTTAGATTGTTTTTATGAAAATAAAATGGGTGATAGACAGAGGAGAAGCAGGAAACCGTCAAACTCTGCTCCCTCCCTTTCCCACTTTCATTACTGGAGGCATCCTAAGGCAGGATGCTCAGGCTTGCCAGACAGCTGCCTCTCTTTTATTGCTTTTCTCCCGGGCTAATTGAGTTACAGAATCTCCATTATTAAGACAGCATGCCTGCCTTTAGACCTCAGAACCACTGAAGCTCTCTGGAAACAAGACTTCAGGTGGTAAAGGTAGAGCATGTCAGCTTCCTCTGATGGCTACATGTATCCTATTAGAGGCAACACTTGGACTCCATTGCTAGTAGTGTTTTTGTATGTGAATGATGGGAACAGTCATGTGAGGTGAGATGCAGGGGGTTACAAGGATAGGAGAAAAGGAGGGAACTTGTTGGACAAAGTGTGCAGGTGAGGGCGGGCACTTCTGAGACATTGCTTCCCCACCCTATCTCTTCTGTGGCTTGTTTGCATGTTGTGTGGGAAGAGATTGTTTCTGGATACCTTGAGTCTATTTCTCTGTCTTGAGGATAAGAAAAACCTCCAAATTATGTCAGCCAACTGACTGCGACATATATGCCCCTGGGGATACTCCCACAACAGGATAGAAGGCAACCTGGCTAGCAGGATAGAAAACAATAAAGGCAGATGACAGGGTTCATTCCCAGATGGGGACAGTCACAATGCCATCACATTCACAATGCCCACTGTCCTTTCTGTTTGGTTGTCCTTGGCTGGATAAGCTGGCTCTCAATGTGACAGTTGTCAGGAGAAGCTTTAAAAAGAACTAACGGAAATCATTTGGCCTGTCAGCTCTCAATAGATGCTGAAGTTGCTATACATGATGATACAACATGCTATAATGATACTTGTAAGGCCCAGAAGTAGAAATAGAGAAGAAGCCATGAAAAGCTGTGCTGACAGCCTCGTTGGCATCGCTCAGCAGTGAATAACTTACCAGGTGGCCTGTGCTTCACTATCGCTAGTTCAAAACCTGTTCAGCACAGTCACTGTCTTCACAGAGCTTGCAGTTGGTAGGGCAAGCTATAGGCTGAACATTTCCAAAGCCTAGAAAATGCTTGTGGGGAAAAAACACAGCTTGCTAGGACACAAACAGAGTGCTTCATGCCAGTGTGGGATCCAAGAGGAGCCTCCCCCACATGCTGCCTTAAAAGGCACTAGCTACCTCAGCCAGGTAAGGAAGGTCATGCAGGGCCCTGTAGAAGGCGTCATTCCACCTGGGGATCATTTGGCATGGTCAGAAACTCAACAATTATTTATTTTGGGAAAATTGTCCAGGACCTTCAGAGGCCAAGAGAGCTGCTTTCATTTTAACGAATGCTCTTAAGTTTCCTTGTCTATTGGCTATTGTTCTTTTATGGATGTCTTGACAATATCTATTTATTTATTTATTTGATATAGAATAAGGATTTAAAACTACTGGTAAGTATAAAAGTACTAAAATGTATTTTGCCACAGGAAACATTTCTTTTTTTGACTTTTTGTTTTGTCTGAACTTATGATCCCTCTGCTTCTCTTTTGTTGGTTTCCAAATGTGTGTTTTGCACATCAGAGCTCCCCCAACTTATATACCAATGAAAGCCTGTGTGTTGTTAATGTTTTATTACATTCTAAAATAATTTTTCAAGAGATTGGCCAAGTTAAAATTAATTAAAATTAATGCAAAAACCCTAGAGTAAACTATATATCAAAATTTGAGATAAACAGGAATATAATTCTGTTTTGCTCACTCTGCCTCAGTTTCCTGGTTTCTTTCATTAGCTTTAAAATTCAACAGTGAACTATGAGAGTAGGGCTAGCTGGCTAAATTTGTTTTATAGCAAACTTACTGTAATTTAACCGTGCATCTGAATAATCAGAATTTAATAATGCTTTTTCAAAATACTATTAAAATATTCTTGAAAAGTTAAAAATGATGAACATAGAAGGACTGCTTGTGGGATAAGAACACTTGCTATGCAAACATGAGGGCCTGGGTTAAATCTGCAAAACCCACTTACAAACATCTGGGCAAAGCTGTGTGCCTTATAGCTCCAGAACTGGGGTAAGAGACTGGGATGCAAGCAACTCAGCAGCCAATCAGCATGCCTGAAATTGTAAGCTTCAGAGAGAGTGGGAGACGGATGGGGAGGGAGGGAGGGAGAGAGAGGGAGAGAGAGAAGAGAGATATTTGTATCTAGAGAATAAGGCATAAGGCAACAGAGGAAGACGTTAAACCTCCTCTTCTGGTCTCCACGTACACATCCACCATCCACATTGATGAAAACAATAATTTTTATAATGTATGCATTTACTTTTATTTGATATCTACTTATACTCTTTCCAGTGGCTTTTAGAATCTGGATTTATAGTTTTAGTGTTATTGTGTTTGAACTTAACCCCTGGGGTTCATGGGTGGGAGCTGGACCACAGCCTGTAAGAGCAACAGTAGTCTTCTGATGGAAAGATCTAGAATCCAGTAGTTGCCCAGTCCATGAAGCTGGATGTCTCAGCTCATCTTCAGTGTATGCAAGAATCTTGAAAAAGTTTCATGCATTAATGCCAGTGGAGAAATGACCTTGTCAGCAGGAGTGAGAGCAAGCAGGCAGAAAGAGCAAGCGTCTCTCTTCCATGCCCTTTATATATGCTGCCACACGAAGGTGTGGCCTGGAGTAATGGTAGATCTTCCCACTTCAAAAATATCTGGATTAAAAATGTGTCTTCCCACTTGAAATGATTCAGTAAAGAAAGATTCTCTCACAGCTGGATGCAGCTGCTTGAGTTTTAGTTAATTCCAGATGTAGCCTAGTTGACAACTAAGAAAAGCCACCACAGTTGACATCATTAAGCTTTACAACACTTACAATAATTGTTCACCTTAGTCATGTTTTGCTGGTTTCATTGTCCAGGTCTCTTTTTTTTTTTCTCATTAGTTCTATATTCATCACCTTTGATTGTTTATAATTGTTGTCACTTGAATACTTCAATAAAAAATTTCCCTAGTGGTTTTAATTTTTTTTCAGAAAATAGATGTAAACAATACATTTTCAGTCTGGTCTTTGAATGTCCTAAAATGTCCTACTTTTCATATCTTACATAACCAGCTGTCAGTCACAGACTTGGAAGATTACATATCTCCCCATTTATTTTGACTTAGCCCAACATTCTTCTGATCTCCTTGTCATCTCTGCAGAAATTTGGGGATTTTTACATGATACGACTAAAACGTGGCATCTGTTTTCCTGTCCAGTGCATCTTTGATTGACTCCAGTTTATTCCCTCCTATCTTTCTACTTTTGATAGCAGAATTTATCTACTTAAACGGGGACCCCAAGATCTCCAAACACCCAAGTATAGTTACTGATGCTGCCCTCACCCCACCCCTGCATTCATCTCCCATGCCTGAAGTTTGTGGGCTGATGGCTCCCAGCCATTCAGGGTTGATTGATCACCTGGCTCAGGCTGGGCTCATCTCTCTTCTCTTCCAGCATTTTCTTTTTAACTGGAACTAAGGGAAACAAGTCAGTCCTCCTGAACAGAGGAAGAGAGACAGACAGCTTTTCACTTGTAACTGGCTCTGATTTCTACCATGGTGACTGTGTCCATCTACATTAGAAATTGTGAAGCAGGGAAAAAGACAGTAGCTGCTTTGATTTGTCAGTTTGGTTGGATTAAGAGAGGCCACATGGTCAAGAGTATATGGGCAGCACAAACTGTACTTAATGTGCCTAGGAGAAAGAAAAGAGAACACAAAATTGGGTAGGTGAGAGGGGAGAGGTGTATCTGGATAGATGGAGGAAGACACAGTATGATCAAAATCCATTGAATGAGATTCTCAAAGAACTAACAAAAAGAGGGAGAAAACCTCATGCCTTCAAAAGAAGAAAGAGAGGAAGAAAGCGAGGAAGAAAATGCCTAGTGAATTAACACTGCATCCAAGTGGCTGTGAGAACACTTACCAAGACCAATGGATTGTGTCCAATGAATTGGATCTAATAGATATTTAAGTATTGATGGACTCCATGAGACTGCACACTTGGTGCAGTTGATAGACCTGTAGAAGAGCTGTAGACCTGTCTAGAAGAAGTAGCCCACTAGGGGCATTTCTGTGGGTCTATATTTTGTCCTGGTCCTTTGCTATGACTGCTTCCCTTTGATTCTTGTCCATAGTCGTGTGAAGGAAGTTCATGCCTCATGCTCTGTTACCTTGATGCTCTGCCTGGGCATATGAAACTTACCAACAAACAAATCTTTTTTTTTTCTTCTAAGTTGTTTTTGTCTTTGCTATGCACAAGTAAATAATACAGATAACATTTGAAAATTGGTTCTTGATATTTCTTTTTTAAAGTCAAGAGGAGGGTCAAAATTTCATTTTAAGTGAGTAAACTAATATTAGCATGGACATACCAAGAGAAAGATATCAGAGAACACAGTCTGGAGGATATGCTTATGATTCCCACAAGAGGTGGTTTAAGTCCCCCTTCTGAGGCTGTATTTATAGGGATGGATTAAAAACCTAAGCAGGAGTTGAAACTGTTGGGCTCAAAGCTGGAGTGAAGAGAGCAGGTGTGCCTCTCGAGGAGCTTGGGCCACTTGAGAGTGTAATTAGAACTGCAAGATAAGAGCAATGTTGGTGAGGAAGTCAGTTCATGTAAGCAAGCACAGCTCTATATAAAAATGGTCTATGGATTCTCATCAGTTTGATAAATGAGTGTCTACTGCAATGGGTTATGAGGTGGCTTCTGAGGGTAGTGACAATGCTCTGTCATTGAAGCTTGAGGCCTGTCCATTGCATAAAACAAAATAATTAAGTAGTAGGCATATGCTATTGGCAGGAAGGAATAAAGGTTAAAAGACCTAGGAGGTGACTAGGGTGGTTACTACTGTGGATGCCATAAATGTGAAGTGTCTAAATCTTCTGGTCCTTAAAGTCTAGTTTCCAGAAAACCATCAGCATCACTCGGGGTTCAGTTAGGCAAGCATATCTTTGGGTTCTATCTCAGGTGTTGAGTCAAGAATCCTGAGGGCAGGACTTAGGGAGCTCTCAGATAATTCTAACATACTTTAGCATTTGTGGGCCACCGCCACAAGAGAGCAAGACAGGTATGTTAGTATGAACGTGAAATGAGAACTGAGCTAGGGGTTCAGGTTTATGACCTTCGTGATTTAGTTGAAGTGGTCCTTGAAGCCAGGAGCATAAATTGTCTCTCTCATGAACATTATTACATTTAGTGAAAAACAAAAGGTCAAGTCATGGGATCAGCTGAGGTGCTCACTGGTAGGCGAATGGGCAAAGAAAATAATGCACATGTTGACAATGGCGTTTTATCTCCAAAAAGAGTGAAATTCTGTCATTTGTGGTATTAAGGATAGAACTGGAGACTATTGTGAGAAGCAAGGTGAAATAGTCATGAAAAGGCAAACACTACATGTTCTTACACTGATCTGGGTTGTCACTGGAATACATAAAAGAGAAGAGGAATGGCTAATGGCTGGGGCTGAGTAAGAAGTTCCTGGGTAAGGCACACAGGGAGAGTGAGCCTGATGTTGTGCACCCCCCCCACACACACACACAAACACACACACACACAGTGGAGTGACTGGTGTTTCAGCTATACACCAAATGAGAAAGAAGAAAGAAATTGAAGCTTCCTAAGACAAAGAGATGACAAACGTGCAACAGGGAGGAAGTGCTCATTCTTGGTGGTTGCCATGAACATGGTATTATGTACACTGAATTATGTGTCATGTATAATGAGTGTCCATGCAGACATCACCCTTTATGGCATAAAGATCTACAAATAGTGCTAATTTGAAAGTTTTCTGGAGGAATTTTAGAAGAACATCTTATTTTAAATCTGAAGCAAGTATAACAAAATGTCTGGAGTTTCACGCTTAAGTGATGGACACTTGCTTTCAGCTAGATTACACTATTTATGTACAATTAAAGTATTTTATAAGAAAAATTATTTGAAATAAACTCTTAGGGCTGGGTAAAGGAGTTTGCTGCGAAGCCCAGTGACCCAAATTCTATTGTCACAAGCTGCATGGTGGATAGAACTGAATCCCCCGGCTGCTGTCTAAGCGCCACTTGTTCATCAGCTCGTGGTCATCTCCCTGTAAGAAATAAATGAATTAATAAATCAACCATTTAACGGAATGCAATCGAAATAAAGTTTTTAAAAGAAAGGGCAATCATCACATTTTTGGAATTTTTGTGCCACAGTATCAGGCACAGGTAGCAATGAAGGAGCGTCCTCAGAGAGGACAGTGTGCTTCGCACATAAGCAGCTGTACTAGGGCATCTCAACAATATTGTCACATAAGCAAGACCTGAGTGAGCAATGACCACAGCAAAAGACATGCTAGTGTGGTTGGGGAGGTTCACACCAAGGCCACACCTAGATTTACACAGTGAGGCATTAATGACTATGAAGAGAGGAAGAATCAGACTGCTTCAGGGATGAGGCCCGTGACACGTGATTCAATCCCAACTGGTCAAAGTTCAAGGTGTATACATTCACTACTAAACAGACTCACAAAGTTTTATCTGTGTATCTCTTCCTGTGTGTGCGTGTGCGTGTGCGTGTGTATGTTACAATAGCTAAGAAAGAAGAGGCCATGAATTTAAGAATGAATGGGGCATGTGCAAGGAGTTTGAGGGAAGGGGGAAATTACAGTAATACAGTATATGAAATTCTCCTTTATGAAATTCTCAAAAAAGAATAAAATACAAAACAAGAGGTGTTGAATTTTGACATTCTTTGAAGCCTGCAGTAAAACTAGATTTTTGTTTCCTTCTTTTGCTTATATGGATCTCTTTCTATCAAATGTGAACATATTTTGACTTTTGTAAATAAAGAGAGAAAACAATAAAATTGTTTAGAAAAGATAAAAGATATCTCACAACCATGAAACGATGCAAAACAGACGTGAAGAAAACGCGGTTTTGAGATGAAAAGCTCCATTGTGAGGCTGTAAACTGAAATGGGGCTGGGAAATTGGGTGCTTCAGAGAAGCGAAGCAGCTCACTGGTAGATGGGTTCTGTAAACTCACAGGATGTAAAAACAAAGAACAAGAAGCAGGGCAGAAAACGAGCAGACAGGAGGTGTGTGACACCGAGACCCAGGCAGTACAGGTCGGGTGGCTCCTATGGCTGCTCCCCCACCCCCTTTCTGGCTCAGTAGCTGCAGATACTGACTGATCATCCCATGAATCTGGTCAGTCATGCTGCTTACAGCCCAGCAGGGGCTCAGCACTGTCCCTCAGGTGAACACTAACCTGTGGTTTGCAGGTTCCTGCCCACTTTCCCAGGCTGTCTCTGTTCTTCATCTCAAGGTGGTTAGAATGCAGCAGTCTCCACCAGTAGCCCTTGCTTCTCTGTCCGTCAGGTCTCAGGCTCAGGAGTGATCTGTTCTTCCTGTCCTCTAAGTTCCTGCCATTTTAAATGCCTATAATTGACTGTGCAGTTTCTACCACAAGGTGAACTTAGTGTGAACAGGACCATGCCACGTCCATTCCCTTGTTCCGTTAAATACAGTGCAGTCCCTGGCACACAAAAGGTACTCAATAAATTAGCCACTGCTGCACAGATGTCCTCATGGGTATTTAATTAATTAAAACATTTACTTTAACTTGCTGTATATGAATGTTTTACCTGCATGTGTGCCACATATATTCTTGGTTCCCATAGAAGGCAGAACAGGGTGTCAGGTCTCAAAATTGAAGCTGTGGATGTTTGTGAGCCACTACATGTGTGCTGGGAATCAGACCCATGACCTCTGGACGATCAGCTAATGCTCTTAACTGTTGAGCCATCTTTCCAATCCTCCTTCTAATAAAGACCTATTGATTTATGTGCATGAATGCGTTGCCTGCTTTTGTGTCTGTGCACCAGTGTGAACAGTGCCCACAGAGACCAAAAGAGGGCATCAGGTCCCCTGGAACTAGAGTTATGGAGACTTGAGAGCTTGGAGATGAACTTTGGGTCCTCTGGAGGAGCAGCCAGCACTGTTAATCTCTGAGCCATCACTCCAGCTCTATTTTGTTTTTATTATGTTTATGTGTGGTGTTTTCGTGAATGCAGGCATGAGTGTGCCATAGTTTGTCAGGCACACTGGTGGGACTGGTTAGGAGGCAACTTGTCAGAGTGTTCTTCTTCCACCAGGAGAGTTGAGCACCAGACTCAGGTCGTCAGACAGTCATGGTAAGGACCTGAACTGGCTGGGCTGTCCTGCTGCTTCTTCATGTATCTTTTAAAGGGAGGTGGAAGATGGAGTCCCCTACATCTGTGTCAACACCCCCACCTTCCACAGGCCCTACCAGATGTGAATGTTTAATTGCAGCTCCGCCTACTGCATAAATGAGTTTCTGGGAGTCAGCTAACTGAATTTTAGAAGCTGTGCTGTCCATTTGGAGTTTCTGAGTGAGTGGTCCAGATGGTCTGAGGAATGAAGCAACTTGAAAACTGCCTGGTATCATCTCATCAAGTAGTGTATGTGTGATAGACTCTCCTCCAACTCGCAGCAGCGGTGAGCTTTTAATCATGTTGCTTCCACTCCATCATCTCAACCATCACTACTCAAGTTGTGTCTTAGAGAGGCCTATTGATTTAATGGCTAAAATGGCTAGTTAACAGATCTAATCACAGGTCAGCAGGTCCTAATTTTTATCACCATCTCTCACAAATAAATAAATAAATACATAAATAAATAAATAATCTAATTACTGACCATCTCTCATCACCAGATGAAGGTTCTTTTCCTACAAAACAGGTTCACTCCTGAAATAAGGAGGGGATTAACCAATTTCCCAGCAAAAGTAATAATTGACATTGTGATGTTTCAAAATGTTTCCAAAATTTTCTTTGCCTCTTTTATTTTATACTGTTTGTAGCAATCATCTATTGTTGTATTACAAGTTTCTCCTCTCCCCTAACAGAACATGCAATAATAACTGTTTGCTCCACCTCAGTTTCTGTAGGGTCAGGATTCAGATCAGCTGTATTGGTGCAGACCAGCTCGTCTGGATCCTTTTGCTGAGGGTGCGTTATAAGAGTGTGGTGACTTCAAGACCTGGCTAATGTATATAAATTAAATATAGTAAATACACACATAAATAAAAAGATAAAGATCTATGCAGAAATGGACAAGTTGATCAGTTGGTGAGAATAATGAGCTAAGATAGGATCCAGAGACAGGGAAGACCCTGTACATGGACATTTGATACATGAAAGAGGACCATTTGGAAGTTTTTACAAGCAGATTACTCAGTGTAATGAGATTAATTTTTCATATGGAGACAAATGAAGATAAATTCTACTTTGAACAAAGACCATCACTGAACAATAAAACCTAAGAAGAAAATATCTTAAGTTAAAATATTTTTTTTATCTCTGATTAGGAAAAAGTTTTTTTAACATGCAGAAAAATATAAGACTTAAATTAAAGTGACTTAAATCAAGGCAGTCAATTTTAAACAAAAGTTATAAAAAAAAAGCCAGAGGGCTATTATATCTAATCATATCAATTATAGCATGACAATTACTAGAATATTATACTGTAGTGAAAAGAAAGTGTGATTTTTAAACATTAACGGTACATGTAAGAATTATAACATACAGTGAGTGGCAGCAAAATAAGTTTTTCTGTATTTTCAAGTTCTGATAGGCATGTTCTTCTTTGAGATTCCAGGGTGATAATAAATCAACATTCCCAGGAGTTCACAGACATTTCAAAGCTATGATTATTTTAAAAATAGTTCTAGCAATCTTCGCACTCCATTATTTGGGTAGCTAAAGTGAACGTATAAAGAATAAGATATATTAGGTTTGAGTAGTGCTTGCAAAAACTACAGCCTATGGAAAGCAATAGTCAAACAATGAAAAGCAAAATTTAAAATCCAGTTCTCCTAGTACCTTAACAGGTTCTCATGCAATCACATGTAACCGCTGCCCACTGAGGATTTATTTTGCATTAGAATTGTGTGAGGAGTCAGAGGACTATATATGAGCTACGTGTGAGCTCCTTGGCGTAGGAAGTGAGTGTGTGCTGAGCAAATGCGTATTGCTTGCTATGGGTACAGCCATATCAAGGAGTCCAATGTCTCAGACCCATGGGATTGGCAAACCATTCCTCCCTGGGGTGAAGCTCAGAAGGATGGCAATGTCTTCCTCATGTGCAGATGTTGACAGAGTGCAGAAAATGTCCACCGTAACTTTCTTCCTCCAGATGTTTACAGCGAAGACTGCTCCCCTGCAGAGCCTGTGTGTGCCTACTGTGATTAGATAAACCTTCCTCCCATCTAGCTGTATGCAATAACTCTGCTTCCCCATTCAATTGTGTATAATACACAGAGCCTCCAGGATACTGTGGCTTCTCCTTCCAAGAGTCCAGCCCACCCAACCTCAGCTTTTCTGTCTTGTCTCTCTGTGTTTTGTCTTTTCTTCATTCTCTCACTGCTCTAACAAGTCAGTCTGGAGCTGTGCAGAAAGCCCCAGGATGCACTTTATCTTGGGGAACAACTCACTGGAGTCTCCACTGCCCAGAGCACACAGGCACCACTGGGCAATACCTAATGGAGGCTGATGCCGAGACTTTTCTCTGGGAGACTGCTGTCCAGTTCCCTTCAGTTGGTCCAGGTCCTCTGCTCTGTTTCCTAGCTCTTCCTTCACTGGCCGTCTACCCCATGTCAGGAGTTTGCTTCAAGCTGGCATCAGGCCTAGTTTTGTTGGTAAGCTTTTTTTTTTTTCCAAAGAACTAATTATGTGCATGAATTATAATATTTCTTACTTTTCTAATTCTCATACTGATGTTTTTTAGAAATTAGGAAAAAAACCCCAAAACCAAACCAACCAACCAAACAAACAAACAAAACCCCTAAAAAAAAAAAAAGACAAAACAATATAAAAATTCCCAAGAAACACACAGAGTTGGAAATCCTGTCTGGACACAAAACTGAAAGCAATAGGCAGTACAGAGGCACTTGTATAAATCTTTGAAGTGTGGAAAAAAATCAGTGGAGATGTGATATGACAATGGTCACTTAGTGGATAACCAACAGCACAACCAGAAAGCCACAAATGGGTGGGAGCTGATGACTACATTCTGGCTCTTCACCTGGTGACAGGAGTCAAGGGTTTCTGGCACTCCTGATCACAATCATATGCTGTGTCAGAAAGATGCTACAGAGACAGAGTAGCAAACACTCAACAGAACAGATCACAGAGACTGTTTACCTTGCTGTAGGTTTGACACAGGAGAGGAGGAGAACCAGTTCATCTCTATTAAGGATGCCACCTTGTCCCTCTGTCACACACATGTTCATATTTGGTTAGAGGGTCTTTTCCCGTCTTCAGCCTCAGTCTGTCCTCCTCATTCCTTGGCCATCCATCTAAGGTGGAGGTTGTAGTCTCTGGGGCAATATTGCCAATGGCTGCCTGGAAGCTGGTTAGAATTACTGTTTCTGTAACCGAATCCCAGACCTATTCATCAACATCGAGGAAAGACTCAACAGGGTCTGTGTTTAACCAGCCCTCTGAGGAGTCTGTTGGAAGCAGTTTGTGAACTATACTATGGTTTTACAGGTGGAAGTTAAAGTTCTCAAGTAACCAAATTTGGACAGTCACTATAACTGTAAAAAAAAAAAAAAAAAAAAAAAATTCAACCTAAGGCAACTACAAAGGGCCTGCCCTACAGAGCGGGCAGTGTTTCAGGCAGGGAACTATCACTACGAGCCTGTGGTAATTCCAACCCTTCCCCAAGAGTTACAAGCCTGCTCCCAAACACCAGGAATGAAATCATTCTGAGTTCATTCTTTGCTGCAGTCAAATGAGTCAAAGTGTGTGCCACTGATGGAAATCTGATGGGAGCCTGAAGACGGCTCACTAGAACTCACATAGAGGACAACTGGGCAACAGTCTGAAATCCTACCTCTCCTACATCAAGATGGAGGTACTGCCAGGAGACTCTGAAACTCAACCTCTCTATGTACACTATAGATATGTGCATGTCTGCCAGGACATACACATATATACCCACTAAAATTTTTAAAAGGAAAAAATCAAAATGGTTTTTTCTTTCTTTCTTTTGCTTTCATGTAAGAGATACAGTTTAAGTATTTCTCAGCCTTCTCTCATGTAGAGCAAAACACTTCATCATAACAAAGTATTCAGAAACTTGTAGGCAAATTCTTTATTATCTTAAATCTGATAGACTGCATTGTACAGTGTACGCCACACCCTTCAGTCTACAGTGTTTGGGAATGGCTTTTTATTGTAATAAGAGACTCAGATAAGAGACACCAGGTAACTGATGTCAGGCCTGGGATTAACAGTATCTTGAGCTGCAGATTCACATTAAATGGCCATCTATCACCACTTTGTATTTCCAGAACTTTTAATCATCTTAGACAGAAGCTCTGAACACATAAGCAACAATAACAGCCCATCATTCTTGCCTAAGCCTGAAGACCTCTATTTTTCTTGTCCCCACAAAACTTCAAATTCTTATGTAGTGGGATCATACAGTGTTTGCCCTTTGTATCCAGTGCATCTCACTTTCATGATCATGTTTTTAAAAATGCATGCACAGTGTGCAGCAAGGCTGAGTAATATTCCATTTTTGTGCCCACCACATTAGTTATCTGTTGAGAGATATTTGTCTCATTTCAACTCCAGCTATTCAGACTAGTCCTGTTGTAAACCTCTCTCTAGGTATCTTCCTGGGTCTCTTTTCAATTCTTTGGGAGCAGCTATGCCTATGAGTGGAATTGACGTGTTGAATGGCAGTTTTGTTTAACTATTTGAGGAACTGACAGGTAGCATGTCTGGGACCATTCTTCATTTCTACCAACATCATATGAGACACCCAGTCAGGAATATACTTTATGTACTAATCTTGTGTGATTTTTGTCCAGGATAACAAAATATGTAAAGATTAGTTTTCACCTACAGGTACAGAGCAGTGGTTAAATAGAAAACAAAAGTAAGAGGCAAGGGAAGATTTGTGGTTTCTTTCTGTTTGGCGAACTTTCCAGGAATCTGCAAGTGCTGCTGGCACAAACTCCTTTGTCAGTAGGTAACGTGAAAATTGAATTTGCTGTTGGTGATAAAGTTCACGCCTGTTTTCTTTGGGGGGACATTGATTTGAGATTATAGTCTACTGTAACCTGGTAATTTCAGTAATGCAAATGCAACAAAATGTTACTTTAAAATAGAGCATAAATTCAATCAGGGGGCCGAGGCAATTACGGGAACACACTCTATTCGAATGTCCTTCTGGGGCACTGTGGCAGCTGCAGCCAGTATTGAACAGGGGGGAGCAGCAGCTGCTTACACATGCCCTAGCAAGGCGAGGCTTTGGAACTCCATCATAGAACATCTCCTGGGCAAAAGGAAGGCCAGAATTGCTGGAGAGGGTGGAAAAGCAAAGGGCTCTAAGTAAACTTAATCTTCAAGAACAATTCAAGGTGCTAAGACAGAGCCTGGGCTTTGTCTTGTAACCAGAAAGGTGATTTAGGTGGAGAAGAGTGGAAACACGCCTGTGTTTCCCAGTGTATTAGTGGCTCATACCCAGCCAAGACAGGCAGTATTTATTAACTCAGCCTTCACTTAGAATATGCTTGAGTCTTGACCTTGCTAAAGACATTGTTAGGGTTTAAGCCACCTGTGGGGTAGAAGACTGTCAGTTTTTAGAAGGATGCACCTGATCAGTTCAAAATCCATAAAGTTTCCTGAAAGCCAATTACTTGTAGCTTATAGTTTTGGCAACAAAATGCCGTTCACTGAAAACTGCATAGTTCCCAATTAGGGATATGAGAATGAAAGGCATTTGGTCTGGCCTCAGGACTGGCCTGTGAGTAGGTGGGCTGCCACGGCCTGGAACTCTGGTGACCTCATGCTCTGCCAAGAGCACACACCAGGCAGAACAGGAGCTACCTCACTAATTCAACAAATTGTATCTATGGTCTCATCTGGCCATCCCCAGTGGCCCAAGAGTGTGACTTTTGGTCATTACACTCAGCTGTATATGTGGTTGTCATGTGAAAAAGCCAAACAAAACAGACACAAAATCAGTTTGTTGTCTGGTAAGACAGGGGGGCTTCAGAGCAAAGAGGAAGACCCCAATGCCCATGGGGTAAAAACCAGAAAGGTCAATTTAGTTTATTAAAGAGCTGATCCTTTTAGGTTCAGGATATAATATACTTCCTTAAATGCCATCTAATAGGAAATCAGAAACAGTCCAAAAGCACACTATTCCCTCTGGAGAAACTGACACAAAATTAGCAGTAACAGACCAGACTCCAGCCCTTTTCAGTACAGAGGCCTGCCAAGCAAATACCATTTAGCTTCTCAGAGTCAAATTTGGAGCCTGGAACATGGAGGTGTTCTGGTAGGCATATATTTATCTCTATCTATCTATATGTGTGTATGTATATCTGTATAGATGCAAAGGCAAGTATGTTGTATTTTAAAGTAATATGATAGATTCATGGTGTTTTAGAAAAAGCACAAAGAAATATATTTGCACATAAACAGTACATCAGTGAACATATATGAGCCAGATACTGACTTCGTGGCTTAGCACCATAGAGATAGATCAACTAAAAAGGTCCATGAAAGAAGAATGAATGGGCTGACACAAAGGTGACGGTCCCAGGGCTAAGTTACGATAAGAGGGGGCCCCTAAGAGAAGGCCCCAATCAAAAGGCTAGTCACAGAGAGCAGACTCTCACAGCAGCAGGGCTCTCATGCACCAGTGGTGTTTGCTAATGAGAATGGACACACATATGTCCTACATGCAGTCTTCTTATGAAATGAACCCCATCCCTTATCACATGTGAAGCAACCTGAGAACACACTGGCTAGTGAAACCGTGGGGCCCCAGAATAGGCTTGCAACAATGCTAAGAGGTCCAGCATGGTCAGTGAGATCTTCACCTAAAAGAGAGCTGCATCCTTTCTACCATTAGCAAGATGGTGAAGGGTTGGAGACATTGAAACTAAAAGGAGAGTGTGCTTAGAAGTCCTGGAGCTGAATTGATGCTAATGGTGTCTGCATGGATTATGGAGGACTAACCTTGGGCAAGCTCAGCACTGTGCAAACCATAGGAGCCTTTAGTGCCTAAAGGACCCAAGGAAAATTGAATATGCTCAGGTATGAACTGAATTAAGAAAGCCCTGGAGACAGTGTGAAAGGAGATGGGAAGTGGGAGAATCGCAGACACGGGAAACAGGATGTGAGGAACCACACAGTCCAGTAAGGTGGGCTAGCACCATGCCAGTGTGGGACCCAGAAAGGGTACTGGTTTGGGAGAGGTTTACAGGTTATACATTTTGGTTAAATATGAAGTAAGAAAGAGCCAAGAGCCAAGGATGACTTGAGAACTGGCAGTCTTGGTAAGAGGGAGGCCGGAGAAGGAACCCTTTTCATGTGAGCGCTGGGCAGAAGAGCTGGGAGTGCCATATTGCACAGAGCAATGTTGGAAGGCCATGTGCACACCCACGTGGGAAGGTCCATTGGATTGTCAGGAAGCTGCTAGGAAATCTGAGGTAATGTTCAGGACTGGAAGTATAGGTTTAAACAGATTCCAACTCTCAGTAGTTACATGGACACGTGTTAGGTCCCCAGTAATCGTTTTTGTTGATGCTCCATGTGGAAACTGGGCTTGTGTTTTCAAGTGGCATTTTCTCCTTGTCTGAAAGCAGAATGATAAAGTAGAGCCTTTGCTGCAAGAGCAGGGGAGAGAAAAACCAGCTCCCTTGCAACCTATGCCTCACTGTGGATTTGGATCAGGTTCCTCATGAGAACTGAGCCTTGATGCTGGGTGTGTGGATGTGAAAGGAAAAGGAACCAGGACACCCATCACTCTTTAAGGACGCTGTTAGAAAATTCACAAAATGAAGCTGCAGACTCCTCCTCCATGAAACCTGGCCTCTCAGGCTAAGCCTCACTTCTCTTAGCAAATGATCTCAATGTCTTTAACCTAAACAGGTTGTTTGTTTCCTCTGTGAGGTGTTCTTCCCAGAGAAATCTGTTGTTTAGTGTATACAGGTTGATTTGGTGGGATGATATTTGTGTGCAGTGTTATGTAAATAGATGTATAGCCCATCTTTCTGATAGTAGCATGAGCTATAATTAGGATTATGTGCCCATGAAGAGAGGGGTGTGTGTGTGTGTGCACATGCATTTGGAGGGCCAGGAGGTGGGAAGAAGCAGAAGTGAACCCGTGCTAAAGTTCTTGATGTAAAGAAAGTCGCCAATTCACAAAGGAATTTGATTATCTCTATCCATTATACACACACAGTGAGCGAGCGTGCTCCTCGCCATCTGTCATCGATTTCATTTACATCACCAGCACCTGGCCTGTTTATCTGCTACAGTCGTTTCTTCACCCAATTCTTACGCTGCTTTAATAAAATACAGAAATGTTATTGTTAAAAACCAATTAATTTACAATCCTCCACAGAGATAGTATTACTTATAATTCAATTTGGCTTCTAATGATCTGCTTTCTTGCAAAATGACTTAATTCTTGTGTCAAAGATTAGTTATTAGATATTACCCCGCTGTACCAGCCATGCACTGCTGAGGCGGCAGAGCAGCTTGGGATGTCCCTGGCCATTAATCAGAAGTCGGAATCTTTGCTGGTTTAACTCTTCAGGAACTTGGTCACAGGTTTACTGCCCTTAACTCCCTTGGTCAAATGGTCCCTCAACTTAAATTAGGTTTCTCTTCATCTTTAATTAAAAATCTATATGTACCTATATAATTTGAAACTATTCCTGGCTCTGTGTATCTGTAAACATTTTCATTTGACTGTTGTGTATGTATCTAACTTTTCTGGCCAGCTGTTTTTGTGAATGGAGTGTGTAAAGATCCCCACTTTGTAAACTCTGGTCTCTAGCTGATAACTCGGTTGGGTTTCCCATGCCAGAGAGTGGGGAGGGGTGGGAGTTGGTTCCCTTGTTCTAACAGATCGTCTGCACCCATCATCACAGAGGCAGGCCTGCTCGAGAGAGGCAGTCTGGCAGCCCTCAGCCGCTTGTCCACACATTTCACAAATGGAATTGCTAAACATATGGCTATAGCCAGCATATTCTAGAAACATCAGCTTGGGCTAGAGGTATCTGAGAGAAAATTTATTCTTACAGATTGAAAATCCTTAAATGCCTTTAAAATACTTTTTTTTTCCAGCAAGATAGTCTTAAGCTGCTCATGCCTTTACTTTTTCAGACCTTCTGATGTAACCCAGAAGTGAGCATGAGAACTCTTGACTTCCTTTGTCAACGTAGTTTGTGTTCTACACAATGCAGACTACTCATCCAGCACTGGAAAACATGTATTTAAAATGTCATACTTCACAGACGGAAAATATAAACTATAAGCACTTATGTTTATAAAGTATTTTGAATCATGGCTTTAAAGACATGAACCCGCCCTGTTTCATAGCAACATAATTACTATGAAGACATAGGAAACTACGACAATAAAGACAGAGGATCAGTTTTACCTGAGGAGGGGTGTCTGCTTCAATTTGCAGTGTCTCAATTAGTGGAGCCTGAAGAGGCCAGAAAACTCAATAGAATGGGCGGAAGGCAGGGCTCCACTTGGCTGTGAAGGGGAATTCTTTTTGCTAACGAGCTAAGACTCCACTATTCTACATTTACAGACCCCAGTTTTTAAGCCGTTTCCTTGCCCTAGTGTGATGAAGTGTGGCTGCTGCTGACTCTGAGCCGAAGCTGTGTTAAAGCTACAGGGGGTGACTGAGGTGGTGGCAGGCTCATTCTGACTTGTCTGGATTGCATTACATTCAAAGCATGAAATACTCATTATTTTACAAGGCCAGAGGACCCAGCTCTGTGATGGGGAGAGCTAGAAACTTACTTTTTTTCTTTGTACATGATACTTAGGGAAGCAAGCCCAGGACCTCACAGTTCACTAATGCACCGTGGCTTCTACAACTGCTCAAGCCTATCGGGAAACTCTGAGATGATTTTTATCTCTCATCTGGAATGTTGCTCTTGGACAGGCAATATTCTTTATCCTGTTTGCTCACAGATACTCCTCACCTTTCCGCTGCTGAAACCAAACCCAGGAGACCATTCTGAATTACACTGCGCTGCTTTAAAACTTGGAAGAATTAAAAATTAAGTACGATGGAGTCGAAGAAAGAAAATCACAGGACAAATGGTATTGAAATCAGTTTTATGGTTTCTCAAAAGCTCAGATCAATGTGACTTAAACTTCTTTTGGGACAATAAATAATAATTCACATTTCTGAATGATTGCTCTATATGCAAAATAGGGATGGGAACTAGGTAAAAATTATGTCTCCCTCCAAGGACTAGTCCCCCAATAAGTCCTGTTTTCCAAAGTTGATTCCTCAAATCCAGACAACGCATCATCAACCTCAGAAGCAGGATTCGAGCCAAACAAGCCGCAATCTAATATGGAAATGTGGTCCTGGCCCAGTACTGTGCCATGCCTCTGAATGGGCTCACCTGCACCCATCCCTCCTAGGAGAAAATTTCAAACAGAGTTAGCTCCTTAAACCTTCTAATTAAAATGAGAACTCCCCAGGCTTCCATGACTCAGCCTCAGAAAAAAGATTATTAGGAATTTAATGGGGGAAAATATAGCATCCCAGACCATCTGTGACCCAGGGCTCTGTGCGAATTTAAAGAAAACTGGAGGGAGGCAACACACACTCCAACGCACGCTTGAGGAGTGCTTTGTAGGGGCTGCAATAAATCAACATAGTTAGAGTGCAGCCTTTTTCAGATTTAATTACTGTTACATAATTATTAGCAAAGCATTCTCCTCTGAAACTGTAAAACTCATTACATCAAAAATCCCCAAGCTCCTGATGGAATTTATGAACTAGTTCCTTCCTTCCTAGCTCTGGGAAAACTGAGGAATGGAGTCCAGATTTGTCTCCAGCTTTTTAGGAGCAGAGGGGGATTCCTCCCCCTGCCTGGCTTGTACCATTTAAATGGGTTTCTGAATTGAAATTTTTTTTATAGATTATTCTCTTAGACATTTATGCACGGTCTCACCTAGGTACCTGTTCAATTGATTGCATCCCACTGCCAGGTAGAAGGCACTGAGCAAAGGCAGTTCCAAATGTGCTGACAAGAAGTTGGCAAATTTTCAAGAGAATCTGGGATAAATGGTTTTTAGGCGTCTATGATTGTTTTTGAATGTTCGGAGCAGGTAACAGACAGGGCCTGCCTTGGAAAGACAGATATCAACATGACGGGGATGTGTTTATAGTTGTTCACGGGACCTTTAGAGCACCGTGTGTCGCGATGGCATTCCATTGAGCTGACTGTAGTGGGGTTTGTAATAATCAAGGCTTTTTCTCTAAAGAGCCAGTTGTTAAACCCTTGCCAGGGAAGTACTGTTACTGTGTTCAATGATGACACAGAGCAAATGTCACTCCTGTTGACTATCCAGCTCCAGCAGACGTGCCAGTATAAATCTCCTTCAAGGGTGCACACACGCATTAAATGTCAATAAAAACAGGTTTCTTTAAAGTCTGTCTTTGGCTATGGTGCTTGTTCTTGGAAGTGGGCTCCCATGGAACTGGGACTGCTTGAGAAGGCAGGTGAGAGCATCCGGCAGGAGCTGCTCACTCCTGTGTGAGTCTGCAGCTCTCTCTGGGATCCTTGCCCCTTACCTGCAGAGAACAACAGCTGCTAGAAAAGCGTTTGCTCCCACACTCTGAATATCCAGCCAGATGTTTTCTGTTGTATTTGGACGCTCTCCTGGGATTAGCTCATCAGACTGAGAGGAAGATAAAGGCAGCTGAGGCTTGACAGTCAGCTGCCTTGTACCGGCTCCCCCTGTTTCTGCATGCCTACTTAGTGTCTTCTTGCTAACCCCAGACAGCCTTGGTTTCTCTCTGGGGATCCTCCTCTTGCCCATGTTCCTGCAGGTCTTCCACTGGTCTTTCTATTTGTAAACACCAGTGCTTCCAAACGAAATGACTCCTTATTTGGAGCTCACCCTGCATTCTCCATACCTCTCTTCTTGATACACTATTGACAGTGTCTGAGGGTCTGGTTTGGTGTTTAGTGTGAACCCTGTGAACTTCTGATTGTCCATCGGTCGTTTTGTTTTCTCTTCTAGTAACCTGCCTTTACCAATGCTCTCACTGCTTGTTTTGTTTTTAAGGTTGCCTGCTCCTTCTTTTTATATTCAGGAAATGTCATAGCTGCTCAGATGGCTTAGTGAATAATGTATGGAAAGTCATCTTTTGTCTCCATTGTTAACTCTGTGGTTTCTGGATGTGGCACTTCTATTTACTAGTTACTGTGTCTCTTTCATGCACAAGTTTTTGTTGTTGTTATTATTGTTTTTATTTTTTGTTTCTTTGTTTTTGTTTTTCTGGCAAAATTGACCATTCTTTACAGGCGGTTTCTAGTACTAAGCACTTTATATAAGCAATACTGTGAAGAAGAGTGAAACTTCATGGCTGCCCAGAGGCTTGTGCTCTAACTTGGAAAACCTGCTTTTGGTGGCTGGCAGGAGGAAGAGTGGAGGTGCAGCTAGGGGATTTCTTCTCAAGACTCAGTCGACTTTCTCCTGCTTACAAAGACTAATTTCTTGGTGAGCATGAGGTGATTGCTGCTTGCCTCTACTGCCCCTTCCCATTTCCTAAGCTTCTCCCCGAGGTTAGAGCTGTAAAATTGGTTTACTCTACAAATGCCAGCTCCTGAGGCACCGGGGTGAGGGAACTGTTGTAACATAGTTTTTGGTCATTTAGTTCATTTTGTAACTGGCCTCTGTTGCTGGCCCTGGTTGGACCACTGCTTTGGGGCTAGAGGCCAGCACAGTTTTGGATGGGTCCTTATGGGAGATGGCACTCCCTTCCTTGGAAGGGCTGTAGCTTAACATTTTAACATTTTGGGTTTTTTTTTTCTGTCACAAATTTAGCATCTCGCTCTTCGTTCTCATCTGCTGGTGCACAGTTCTGCTCTTCTGTCGTGATTGTGAGTCTCATCTTCTGTTGTGATTGTGACTCTCATCTTCCATCCTCACCACAAATGCTCATGGATACAGAAGGAAGTGATGATGACACATGGTCTCAGCAATCCCAACCCTGAAATCTATGTCCTTTTATAAAATAGTATATTCGTGACTATAATTTAGCAAAATAGAGTTGAACTATGTAGCACAATGAAGATTTTCAGTTCAGTGGTCTGAAAGTATATGGTTGATAAAACAGGATTAATCACACAAAATACCAAGAGTTTGTGACTAAGAAACCTGACATGGACCTGCTTATCCACTTCACATTTTCTTACTTTAAACCAAAGAAAAATCTATTTTTGTGTAAGCTTATAATAGGGTTTGAGACACATCAGAAAGAACTCTGTAATACTTATTTCTTTCTTAAAAAATTTAAAACTTTTAGACATGTATTAAGTGACTTTTTTATATTTTAGCAGGAAATCATTCTGAAATAATCTATGAAACATTATTTTGGAGCTAAGATAATTGGAATTTAGACTTTAATATTTGATAAAATTTAATCCATTTTATATAATATACTGTTATTAGTCCTTTTTATTGAATGTAACTTATAACCATTTTTAATTGCTATGAATAATGTTGCAATAAGTGTTTCTGTCTATATAGCTTTTATTTTCCTGTGAATTATCTCCTTAGAATATATTCCCAAGGGTAGCATTACTGGGAGCATCATGTATATGTGTACGTGTATGTGTATATGATGTATATGTATATATTTATTTATTTTATTTATTTACATCTCAAATGTTGCCCCACTCCTGGTACTCCCTCATAGAGTTCTTCCCCCTTTCTCCCTCTCCTTGACCTCCGAGAGGGTGTCCACCCTGGGCATCCCCCCTTCCCTGGGGTATCAAATCTCTACGGGATTAAGTGTATCTACTCCCACTGAAGCCAGACAAAGCAGTCTTCTGCTACACATGTGCCAGGGCCCACAGATCAGCCCATGTATGCTCTTTGGTTGGTGGCAAAACAAGGACATCATGATTTTGCAGGCAAATGGATAAAACTAGAAAATATCATCCTGAGTGAGGTAACTCAGACCCAAAACGACATGCATGGTATGTATTCACTAATAAGTGGATATTAGCCAAAAAGTACAGAATACACATGACACACGCCATAGACCTTAAGAAGTGTAACAAAAAGGAAGGCCCAAGTGAGGATGCTTCAATCCCACTTAGAAGGGGGAACAAAATAATCATAGAAGGCAGAGGGAGGGAGGGAGGAAAAATGGGGTAGGATCAGGTATGGAGGGAGACAGGAGCGAAGCCCAGAGGGTCAGGGGAGTGAATAGAAATATGTAATTCGGGGGTGGGGTGGGGTGGGGTGGGGTGGGTGGGGAGTGGGGAGAATCTCTAGATTCCCCTTCCACAGTAACACATCTACTGACTACCATTGTTCTGTGAGACAGTCTCCAGGCTAGGTTTGAAGTGAAAGGATGTATAATAGAGATAATGAGGGAGGATTCTAATCTTCAGCAGAATTCGGTTAGAACAGGAAATCCTGAACTATTGCTGCAAATAATCCATGATGGAATGGAGAGTGTGCCCTGCGATCACACGGCCAGTGTATTTCAGTTTTATTTGCCGTGACAGTTAACCACTTGGAAAGTTAGTCTGTTTGTGTAGTTTTCGTGTTCTGTTGGGTGGATGGGAGAAGTTCAGTGGAAATCGAGAATTCCAACACCCGACTGAGAGAATAAACACCATGCCTTAAATTGGTCAGTGTGGCAATGCAGAGGGATCCTGGAGGCTTGCAGATGAGACCAGTCTTTGCTACACTCATGGCTAATTTGATATCCTGCTCACCATGATCTCTTGTCAGTGTAACACTGTGTGACCTGCCAGTGTCTCAGCCACAGTGTGACCAGGCTAAAGACAAAGCAATTTATTCAGTCAAACCTATTTTGTCTCTATCTGACTCCGGTTTTATAGAAACTCATCTTGGCTTGATCCAACCTCATTTTATCACAGTCTACAGAGAAGGTGTTTGATTAAAGCTGACATGGATCATGCATCCAGCCCTGATTGAATCAAACCCTGACTCTGGGTCGGGCGTTATTGTCAGCATTTGTCTATTATCTCATGTATCTCTCATATGAACCTTATGAGGAAGAGGCAGCTACTTTGGTTACATAAATGTGAGGAAACAGAGGCCCAGGAAGAATAAGTCACAAAGCTTCTGTGTCGAGGAGGTATGTTACCTCAGTGGAGTGCATCTCAGTCCACCAGTTTTTATCATCCTTGCTTCAAGAAACACAGTTGTGTCAGGCACAGTAGTGCACACCTGTAATCTCAGTAGTCAGCAGGCAGAGCCAGGCGGAGCTCTATGATTTCCAGGCCAGCCTGGTCTACATAGTGAGTTCCAGGTCACCCAGAGATATGCAGAGAGATCTGTCTCCAAACAAAAACTATTAAAGTAAATAAAAATATAGCCGTATTTGGAATTCTAGGAGCTACTTGTCACTATGGTAAAGTAATGAACAGGCCCAAGTAGCAAATACATTCCACTAAACTTACTCAACTTGGGAAGAAACTCCACATTTCTGTTAGAGACAGCTATTGCTCATCTCCTTTGGTCTGTGTAAGCTGTTGACTGTTGCCTTTTCTTAGTTTGAGTACATTAGGGTTTATTCGATGTTTCTGTTCTAGCTTGAACAATATCTTTTTCTATCCCTTTCTACTCTGGTGTGTCTATACCTGCTTGGATCTTGATTTTCCTTCAAGGCTTGGAACTCCATTCCTTTAAGTAACTGTTTCAATCCTAACCTAAATTCAGCACTGGAGCCTTTGCTATTAACAGGAAGGAAGATAACCCCTAAAATAAAAAGTGGAAACTGTACAATCAGATCCCCAATTCAGCATATGCTTGAAACCCAGTACGTTATAGATGTTTTAAAAGCTAGAAAACATCACACATTTTATGAAGTCAGAAATGTGTATGCATAATACTTAATAAATGATTGGTGACATTAAGGTATTTCTTCCTCAAATATGTTTGGGTGAATCATTTGCTTGTGTATTTTTTAATAGAAAAAGAAGTCAATCTTTCTTCTACCTTAGCTGATCAGAATATGACTTTGCTTAGTGGTCCATATTTGTTTTCTGCATTTTCTGTATGTGTACAAGTAAATTTAACAATTAACAAGGAAGATATTCTTCACATATGTTCGAAGCAAGATTTGATAATTTCTCATTTGTTTCTGGCACATTCTAAAATATCTTTACAAATGACCGTTGACATGAATTTTTTTTCCTTATACCTTTATCAAATGTGCTATTGTGTCATGGGGGAAATGGTTGCTGCATTGAGACATGGATGGGACTAAAGTGTCACAATGACACAATGTGATCTTTGGAAGGACTTTCCACTGTCTAGCCATGGCTTCTTGGCTTTCCTCCAGTATCACACATGGCAGCTACTGTAGGACACAATCCCGGTGTGACCTGTCCTAGGCTGCTGCAGCTTTCTTTCTCAGTACATGGCTAGCCAACAGAGGGTGAAGAAGAACATTTCAGGGAAGCCAAATTGAAAATCTAAACAACCATTTTCTGTGTTGTAGAGAATGGACCTGAGAGAGCTAGCCATAGTGATAAGTAATGGACAACCACAACTATATCAGAGTTAAAGCAATGTATTCCGTAGCTACACTTTCTTAGTCAGGCTCCTAAAATGTCAAGAATGTTTAGTGAATATAAGAGCTGAAGGGACACTGGCCATAGCAGCCAGGATTCCCAGGTCCTTTAGTCTATTGGTCAAAAAGCTCACAGGGATGTTATCCCAGCTTCAGGAGGATGAGTCAGTAGGATGGACATGATGGCGCTTGAGCAGGTATCCACACTGACTGCTCACAATGGCCAGTACACAGTGGGTAGACAAAGCCCCCAGAATTTACTACTCGCTGCAACCTTACTCATCAGTAAAGATCTAAGAGCAAGATTGTCACCAGACCATCAGGGTGGGCACCCAAAATAGCAACCGTCACAGAGCCAAATGTTAGAAGCCAGTGAAAAGAGGCCCTTCCTGGGAGAAAGGAAACTAATCTATCCGTGAATAGAGGAGCAGTGGGATTGAGCACAGGGTGTTACACACTCCAAGAGAAGCTGTTAGACCCCGCACAGCATACAAGAAGCTGTTAGACCCCGCACAGCATACGACTCTGCAGTCACACACCTTCTTAGCTTTCATCATGGCTGCCCAGTAACTGCTGTCAGTCATCTTAATTTAGTACAAACACTGTGGCCGACAGAAACCCAGGGCCAAAAGATCTGAATGAAAGTCCACATTTTTAAATGCCAAGAAGTTGACTGAACATCATTTTGGGAAGACCCAGCAGCAGTTCGTGCTGATGAATGAAGCCGCCTTGGGTGTCTTACGACTTGTGCTCACTACTCAGCTCTCTATAGCCAGCTGCTCAGTTCCTTGCTTCAGCATGAGAGGGCCTGGGTTTGACATTGGGTTCAGCTCCGATTTATGTGGCTTTCTGGCTGCACATTGGCCAGGATGACTGGGAGGGGAGATGGGAGCCTCATCAGGACTTTGGAGTATGGTTCCCAGCTAACTATGCTTGCCCTCTGCTTTTTAGTTCCCTGTATAGCAATCTGCGTTTCCAAGCTCAGTTTTCCTTCTTATGTGCAGATAGCTCACCAGTCCTATTAATAGGCTCCGAGTTTTCCTTCCTGGCCTCTGATCAAACTTTAACCTCAGTGATCTCCTTAATATAATATTTTTTAAATTTACCAGTATTTTTTTTACTTTACTAAAATACATGCAAAGTAACTCCATTTCTTTCTGAAGTCTCCTGGAGAAAAGGACATATTTGAAATATAACTATCTATTCCTCATACCATGCAGTGCTTTTCCATGCTGTCTGTAGATTAGACTCTGCATGGTAATTCAAGTGCTGGGCATTCAGGAAGCATATAAGAAATTGGTGTTTTAAACTGATGCAGAACCCAAAGAAAACTTACCCTTATCTCTTATGACAAGAACATTGGTAAAGATACAGGGCACATTCTGGATATAAGTATGTTTGGCTTAGAACTACTGTGTACCTGCTACACTAACGCTATTGTAGTGGATATGACAAGGTCTAGGACTTAGAGTCCAAGATAAAGCACAGACCCTTACATGGATCACTCTGGGACTTGAAAAGTTCATAGAGTAAGTAAGTACAGTATGCAGTGACAGGGCAAGTACCCAGGAAATCAAGACAGTGTGAGGAACAGTTGTTCAGACTAGGGGTGTGTTTGTAGTGGGGGTCTGGATATTCACTTCCTTTGGTGTTTTCCTACCCAGTGTCTTTTCCCAGCTCCTGTAATAAGTGGTCCAAACATGCCAGTGACCTGGGTTTGTTCCTGGCTGAGACCCTCATCCATATCCCACTACCTCCAAAGGGATAGCTATATAACATTGACAAATGGCAACAAACTCGGGTTTGTAGTAAAATATTTAGTGGAATCTAGTTGATACTTAAGATTAAAAGCAACTATGATGCTGTAATCATTTTAGGAAAGGCAACACTTCACTAAAATAACGACATTAGATATGTACCTGAGCTATTTTCAATAGTGAAAAGTGGAAAAAGAAGATTTGTTTGATGTGGCGACATTAGGAAGAGGTACATAGACATCCAGTGGACCTCGTAAGTCTGCCCTTCAGCCTAACATAATAGTAAAGTTTAAATAGAGGCTAAGAGATAAGCCTAACTAAACAGTGCAGCAAAGGTGTGGTCCCTGCTCCAGGTCTCTCTTGCAAGGTCAATGACAAGCTGTAATTCTTTCTCCAGGGGAAAGCTCTACCTCTGGGTTTCTCCAGGGCTCTAATTTCTTTCTCTTCCAGCAGGAGGTTCCTGGGAGAATTCTAATTTCTTGGGGTGCATTCTTTCAATAGAGAGCCGGGGGTTGGGGCGTAGGTGGCAGATGTGTCTGGTTGTATACCCCAGACTTTGTTTTAATTCCCCAGTCTTGAGCTATAATATGCATGTATCTGAAACAAAGATAAACAGACTACAAATAAAAGTCAAGGTTAGAACATACCCTGTTAGTGTCATGCTTATATTTTCATAATCTCCTGGCTTTTAGTTACTTTTAGAAGGGCTGGCACAAGCAACCTCATCTTGTTGGTTTGAAATAGGGTCTTGTGCTGAAAACTAAATTTACACAATCCTCCTGCTTCAGCTTCTCAAGTCCTAGGATGACAAGCAAGCTTCACCATGTATAGTGTGATTTCATTTCAGTTCCGACAATTTCCCTTCTCTATGAACAGTATTCTTTGAAGACATTGCTGATTAAGCATCTGATGGTTGGTTTTCTACTGTCCTCTATGACTGAGACTAGAGCTGTCCTGGCTCATCTTATTCGATCCCATGTTGCAGAGGACGGGAGGTTTAGTTAGTGCCAACAAACCCTTTAGACTCAATTTTAAGCAACTAGGAGGTAGAGAGAGAAAGACTCTTAGCTCACACACCTAAAGTTTGTTTTGCTTCTTCTGTGGGAAATGTCTTACGTCTTAAGGCCATCGTTCAAGTTCCTTGGCCAGAAACTGTCCTTTTACAGAATGTTAAGAAACAATAATTAGTCAGAAGGCTTTATAAAAACACAACTATCAAGAGTGGCACTTCTGTAGACCACTAACAGACAATAAGCAAAACGTTCTATTCCAAATGAGTTTCCCTTTTGCTAGCTGTGGTTTTGTGAAGCTTTATAACTATTGCTTCTTATCCCAGACATTTTGAATAATACTTGGAAAGGACTATGAGCCTGCCTGGTGAATATCTGGCTGTACGTGATATTGAGAAAGGAGACTAAGACAGGGTAAAGTAAGGTTGATGAGGGAGGATACATGCAGGCAAAAAGACACATGAGCTATGAAAAAGGATATAAACCTGTTTTTTTTTCTTAGTTTCAACTGTGCCACAGTTGTTATTTACTTTTCTCTGAGATGGATAAGGGCATAAAAGTATAATTGCAAGAGAGAGTGTGAAACCCTACGTGAGACACTTAAGTTTCAGAATGGACATTTCAGTGTTCCAGAACTTCACTTAGATTTATGAAGCCTTGCGACTGGGCAGTTTTTGTGTGAGTGACTACTTTAATCTAGTGGTGTGATGTTTTTATCTGTGAGTTCATTACCACAAAGTGGTTTTATTTAATAATAAAATATCAGTTTATAATTCCAAGTCTGCCACTTGCTAACAGTGCAAGCTAGTGAACCACCTAATTTCTCTGTGTCTTCACATCTGAGCCGACAATTACATTAATCACCACAATATGTCAAAAAGTTACTAAGATGGTTTACATAAAATGATACTTGAAAGTGTCATTCCAACTTGGGGGGTGGGCGGGGACAGAAGCCTAGCGGAGAGCACTTGCCTAGCATGGGCAAGGTACCACACCTAGCACTGAGGGAAACCTCTCCATGTGTCCGAAGGAAGAAGCCTTTATCATAACATATCAAAATAAACTCCCACATATAGCCTGCTTCCTTACCCCACACTCTCTATCCATTAATTTCTTCACATGTCTTTGTTAATTTTTTTTTAAAAGGCTCTATACTTTATAGCTTAGGATAAAACCAAGGACACCCTTGCAGACTTGTACACTTCGTTCTCTGTGAAAATCATGGTTTGTTGCAGACTAGAGGAAAGGTTAACATTCCTGCCATCTCTGTTCCTCCCTCCTTGCTTTGACATCCTCTGCCTCACCCTTGTGGACCAGAAGCCAAAGGATGTGATCAACAAAAACCCTTGAGTGGACAAATGTCTGTTATGAAGTGTTAACTGAATTTGAGGTTCTCTTCTCAGTTTAACCTTTGCAAGACAGTAGAAAAGAAGGTCACGAGAGCACTGGCAAGAAGGCTCAGTGGGTAGTTATCTGCCACCAAGCCTGGTGCCCTGAGTGCCATTCTTGAGAACTACATGGTAGAAGAAAAGAAACAAACTCCTAAAAGTAGTCCATTGACTTCCACACATGTACCAAGACATGCAGCCCTACTCCTGACAATAAATACATGTAGTAAACATTTTCACAATAATATCATGAGGCTAGCAACATAATACAGCGACGTAATCTCAGACTCCATCATCCTTTACATGGGATGCAGGCTGATTCTACAGGAGGAGTGCTTTGGGATGTCTGGTCTGCTCTTCCAATCTTCCTGCAAGGAATGTCAAAGCAGGAAATCAGCTACAGTCTCTAGAATATTCTAGTAATTCTGGGAAACCTGTTCAAAAAATACAAAGGTCTCCAGACAATTCAAGAAAAAACAAGTGAGACTTGGAATCTTATTTGTTAGATCTGACAGTAGAATATAATATCATGTTTGTTTGTTTTTGAAAAGGATTAGACAGGGTAGCTCTCATTCACTATAGGACTTGAACTTTTAATGGAGCCATGACTAGCATATCATGAAGAAGGCTGAAACTGTGAAAAGTGTCACTTTAAACTTCTAAAATCAAACGTGAATGTGTATATATGTATATATATATATATATGTGTGTGTGTGTGTGTGTGTGTGTGTGTGCTTGTATGCGTGTGCACACATACGGTATGTGTGTATGTATGTGTATCTATGTGTATGCATGTGTTGTGTGTACATGTCATGTAGGTGTGGGTGCATGTGGATGTCATATGAGCATGTGTAGGTGTAAGTGTGCATGCATGAGGTGTGTGTTTCTTTACTTCTTTTCTACACTTTCACAGGAAAAGAGTGAGAAAAGGAAGGGGACAGAGAACCAGGACACATAGGGGAGTCTTGGTGCATAGCGGAGGCCGGATGCTTTTGGGTTTCTGCATCAATTAATTTCTAAGCAATAATGAGCCAATAGATTTAGAGCATGTGCTTATTCACCACGATGAAAACATGTAAAACAAACCTTTACCTCCACAGTTCAGAAAATTCATCCTATTCTGCTTAGATGAAGCTCCCTGACTAGATATACTGGCCATTCTGCAAATGATGGAAAGAGTGACCAGAAACCAGCAATTGCAGCCATATGGAAACTTGCTGCGCATATTTAATTGTGTGTAGCAGTGTTAACAGCATCTTGATTTGTGGCTGCAAGTAATAAATAAATTATATTAATTTTGTAGCTGTGAGCTAATTTCTTCAGAATTACTTTTTAATAACCAGCATCATGTTCACTGGTAAGATTTAAATACATTTAGCAATGAATTTGTAGACTTTTAAGTAACTCTAGATTGTTATTTTGAAATCTTAAGGGTTCGTTTACTAGTTCCCCCAACACCAAATTTTTAGAGAGGAAATTCTTTGGCTTAGACAGGACAATTCTGTTGACAATAATAGCATGCCTTCTCAGAGGTGGTTCCTACCCTACGACAGCCAGGAGGGAATAGACTGAGAAAATTTTTTGCTTTTATTTTATAGGTGATTTGTCTTTATTATGTAACTTATCATTTCCTCTCCCCAGGTAGGTTGAAGCTAACCATGCTTTAATGCCAGTGTGAGCCTAGAATATCGTGATCGGCCCTGTTAAGCGAGGCACTTCATCCTGGAGTGATGCGTGAGGTCTGCAGGAAGCACTTGGAAGCAGCTCTCACTCTACTGCTGTGGCCTCTGCCCTACTTCCTGCGTCCCAGTTTCCCCCTGGTGGAGACAATAACTGTATGACCCTAAAGGAGGACAGACATGTGAAGCAATTGCATGTGCTGTCAAAAGTGAATATGTTCTGTCTTTCAAAGTTTCCTATGCTAGGAGCTTAGTCCTCACCCACGGGTGAGGTGAAGAGTAGGAACTAAGATGTGGAGCCTGGTGAGAGCCCCTTTGGTTCGTTGGAAGCATTTAAAGTCATTATAGATTGGGGGCTACTGGTCTTCATGGTTTCCTGTTTTGCCATGTGATTGTCCCTTGTTAATACTCCCCTACAATGCTGTCTGCCAATAGGGCTTCCTCAGAGGCTGAATAAACCTGGCTTGCAGACTCCAGAATGGAGACCTAAAGCACTTCTTTTCTTTGTAAGTAGGCTGCCTCAGATACTCTATTATAGAGTTAGAAATCGACTAGCAGCACATATAACCTTCCCCGGAGAAACCTCACTGAACATGAACTTCTGCTGTCAGTATCTGAATGTGGAGCACAGATCTGCCTTCTGTGGAAATTGTGAGTTTAGGAAAATGGCTTCCCTGCTCTGAGATTCAATCTGTGACTGCAAAACGAACATTTTACACCAAGCTTGTTTCTCTACACTGCTGAGGGCAGAGAGAGGTTACATGGCATGCCATGACAGTGTGACAATGTTGAGGGTCCTCGGTGGCTTCAGTGACTATTCAATGTCCATGTGTCTTCCTGAGCAGTGGCCTCACGGCTGTCATTTGGGATGGAAAGAGTGGGTGTGGGTCTCTTCTAAACCAGGTGCCCTGTTTCCCATCTTGTTCGGCTCCCCACCAAAGGAGATCTCTGAAACCTTGACAAAGTGGTGAAAAAAAAAAACTACTTTAACAAATAATGTCATTTATATATGACTTTGAAAATACACTAATTATTTTCCATATATAAAAATCAAAGACTCCCCAGAGGACTACAGTATTTCACACTTAACAAGAGTTTTCTGCGAGGCAAGCTCTATGTACTAGTCTGTTTTATATTAATATAAAGAAACACTGAGGCAGTCTATGTATAAAGAAAAGAAGCTAGCCAGGTGTGGTGGCGTTTGCCTGCAATCCTGGCAGTAGAGACAGAAGAATTGGAAGTCTAAGGCTAGACTCATCTAGATAATGAACTCCAGCCTTGGTTATATAAGACAAAGCAAACACACACACACACACACACACACACACACACACACACACACACACACTGGTTGTCTCTAGGGGTATTGTCACTTGTCTTAATCCATATTATAGATTTCTATAGGAGAACATCCAAGACTAGGTAATTTATAAAGGAAAGAAATACTTTTAACTCGGATTCGGGTGATTAGAAGCCCAAGAAAAGACTAGCCAACCCCATCTTGAAAGTTCTTCTTGTGCTGTCTGGCAACATGACAGAAAGGTGGAAAGGCAAGGGGACAGATTGGGAAGGCACAAACATGGGTTAGTTTTCCTGCTTCATATTACTCCTGTCCATAAGAGCCTCATTAATCTCTTAAATGCATCACTTCTAAACACTGCCAGCAGAGCCATTTTCAATGTGAGCTCTGGAGAGGACACGCCATATTTAAACTGTAGCATCACTAAAGTTGCGGCTCCTGTACTGACTCCCTGACATAGACAACTTTCTCTATGGATATTTAACAGGGAGAAACAAGTCATACTAATAACGGCCGTTAACAGCACTGGGCTCCGGCTCCTATTGTCTGGCTCCTAGTGTTTCTCTGCACTGACTACCCTGTATGCGTCTTTCCTCTCTACTCCCCTGCCACTTTTTCCTGGAACTATTTCAGAATGGGTTTCTGGGTCCTGCAGCTCTCACTATAGCGATGCGTCCAAAATGCAAAGCTGCTGCAGGACCCCATTGCATATATCCTGCTGCAGACTCTTCAGCAGCTCTGCAGGGCTTTCTGTGACGTTGCTTTGACCAGCTTCTCCAGGCTTCTCATGGGCCCATTTCTCTATGACTCCAAACACTCCTGTTGCATGAAACCTTGCAATTCCTAAAGGTAATGTTTATCTGCCACCACTGGGCACTCACTGCTCCCTGGAGCTTCCTTCTGTTAATCTTATATGTGGGTTCTTAATACATGACACCTCTTTCAAGCCAATAGTTTAATGAAGGGGAGGTTCACTCTGCACCTACCCCTTGTGTGGCATCAGAGGCAGGATAGTGGCTGTGTAAAGGGCATAGACATCTTTGCTACACTAGAAATTCCTTGAGAAGAGGCATCTGTTCTCATCCTATGCCTCACTGAATCTTCAGGGCCTTATACTATAGCATATCAGAGTAAGGACTAAAATAATTGTCAAATTAAGAAACAATCCCTCCTGGAGAGCGAGAAGGCGATAGAGACTAAGACCCATTATTCTGAGGATTATTTGAAGACAGTGCCCAATGTGTGTCTGGAGCACCCTGAGCTATCTGGTTCAGACTGTAAAAATTTATTTTTGCTCTAAAGTTTAATTTCTTAGAAGTGTCTGGCTACTCTATGTCACCACTTGATGAGCGATTCTCAATCTGTGGGTCATAACCTTTCGGCAAACCTCTATCTCCAAAAATATTTACACTCTGATTTATAACAGTATCAAATTACAGTTATGAAGTAGCAACAAAAAATAATTTAAAAGTCATGGGTAACCATGACATGAGTAACTGTAGTAAAGGACAGAGCCTTGGAAAGTTGAGAAACCCTGCACTAGATTATCTTTGACATGACATCAGGACACGAGAACTGGATTTGTATGAATTTTGCAAGTCCCCAAGCCACACTAGAAAATAAAATGTTAAAAATTCAATGGTGCCAATCCTGTTCTTATAAGCCTAGTAGAGTGTGACTGTATGACCAAAGACAAGTTTAGTAGAATATGGCACTATGCCCAAAGACAAGGTTTTCCATGATGATAAAGGATGCAGCCCTCATTGTTAGCCAGTGGTTTTGTCTTTAAAGCACTTCCATGACAGTAGCTACATTGGGTGCACACAAGCTTACAATGCCTGAATTTCTTCTTCTCACATGAGGAGTTATGGTGCCAGCTTATGATCTACCAGGGACGTCCTGTTATCTCAAGTTGTGAGATAAACGTAAAACACAACTGTAAAAAATTCTCATGACTAATTTACTTCCTTAGATGTTAAAGAAATTGACTGATTTCTCAGATGCTAGATAGAACATTCATAGTATGCCAGTGCCTCATATTCCATCGAACTCCTTGGCCACTGATCTACAAAGACTGGGGTGCCATTCTAAGACTTCCTTCTTCCTTCTTGTCACAAATGCCACTAGGTAACAGGATTCCCCCCCTTCTTCCTGACATTTATAATGTGGCATGGGGCATTAAAGATGTTCTATTGCTGGACTGGACTTCACCTGTCACCCCATGACTGTTTGTTGCTTGGCAGTGTGTCTGGATCTAGAATGGTCCCCATTAGCCAGTATGTAAAAGATATGATTCCTATTCCCTGACACTTGGAAAGTGATGGAAGCGTTAACAGGTGGATTAATACTAGGATATTTTATGTCATTGGAGGTGATGATTTGCTCTTGGAGAGAACTATGGGTCCCGAGACTTTCCTCTTCCTCTTTTTCATTTCTGAATAAGGAGATGAAGAGTCATGCACTTCTATCGCCACAGGCCTAAAGCAACAGGATGAACTGGCGATTGAGTAAAACCCCCAAGGCTTTGAGCCAAAATAATTCTTTTATCCTTATCTCATGCATTTGATGCAGTAAAGGAAAGCTGGTTAACACCCTTTGTAGTGAAATGTGTGCGGTACTGGTCCTCCAAGCACACACATGGACTGTGTAATGAAGAGGCTGATTTAGTATGTGAGGTAGAACCTGAGAACTGATATTCTAGAAACAGATCCTCGGGTGACAATGATGCACAGGAAATGTTGAGCATGCTGGCAAATCCAATATTGGATCAAATTCTTGCAGGTGTCAGTAAAAGTCCTCCAAACTAAACTAGTGTTCCCTTATTCCTTGCTCTTCAGTGTAAGGGCACTAACACTTTCTCAAACATAGTACTACCTGATCAAACTCCAGAAAAAAAATTAGAAATGAAATCCCTGACATAGTATCTGACAGGTTTTTGCTTCATAGCAGACAACTCAAGTATTCTGACCTTTCTGATGTGATGAGGTCTGATTAAAGCTATAAAACACAGCTTGGAAGCAGGCTACAGGCACAACAGAGCATGTTACACAGATGATGAGCTGCTTTTGAACATACAAATCTGACTGCACTCCCTGCATTTAAACATACAAATCAGCTCTCTGTTCCCTCTGTTCTCTGTCTCTGTGTCTCTGTCTCTCTGTCTCTGTCTCTCTCTGTCTCTCTCTGCCCCTCTATCTCTCTGTCTTTCTCATAAACACACAAACACACACATACACTTTCAAATGAGCTGGCAATATTTCCATATATATGGAATATTTTCACATATGTGTATATGTAAACTCTAAATTCAGAGCTATTAAAATGTACCATTAACATCCACTGGACTAAATTTGTTTCACATCCTGCTGCCCAGGTCCAGCCTGCATTTATTAGCAGTGTTCATATCTAACAGAAGGTCTTACACTAGTATAATGAAAGCTGTAGCTACTTTTTCAATGACATGCATTGTTTTGAACATCAGCTGATGACATCTCATCTGTGAGCTCATTTAATCTTCACAGAAACCTGGAAACATGGGTGTTAACATTCTTACTTCAAAGATGAAGGATCTGAGTCTTACTGTGGCTCTGTGTCAGATTTTGTTGAATGTGAAAGGCTAGTGATTCCTTGCATTATTTCATAATAGAACAGGAGTTTGTATCCCCAAGTATAGTCAGTAAGTTGGCAATTTTATAGTTCCAGCTAGAGACTCAGAGAGGAAGAAACATTGACCTTTCCCCCTAGGATTAAACACTGCAGTCAGATTTGCATGTTCAAACGCAACTCATGATCCAGATAAGATTTGAAACATCTTGTGACTGGGGTAGCTGAGTCTACACTGATAGGGCTGTCGGCTGTTAGAAACTAGATGCCATTACAGCAAGACAGAGGTGCACGGGTTCAAGTGGCAGATGCCCTGGGAAGATCATGTGATTTTCAGACCTTGGAGATGAGAAGGCGTAATTTCCAAAACAGGTAGAGTAAGATAGACAGATGTGACAAGCAGGGCCTCATTCTTCACAGAGACATGGGCAAGACTAGGGCATCTCATTCCTGGAGGTCCACACCATCTTCACTATCATTAGAAAGCATCTGTGTATCTACCTGACTGCTAAGATATGGCCTGAAGTAAGTTGTCTTGTTGCTCTAATGAAGAGTATGCTGTGCATGCTGTCACATGCTGTGATCTCAGCTCCAAGTACCCTGAGGCACAGGGAGTGCAAGCTTGAGGTCAGCCTGGGCTACATAGTAAGATCCTGTTTCAAAAGGTTAGTTAACTGGTAGTTGAACAGACAATCACTGGTTATTGATGTAATAAAACAAAATGTAGGGTTTAAACGTGGTGTTTGTTGCCGAAGGGCTATGGAATATTGCTTCAGAGTTACAGTCTGAGGCTCCAGCTACTATGTATATTAGTTTTTATTTCTAAGGCTATAGAAAGTGAACTCTAGTCCCCCTGTTCCTGACTTGGACCTGGCCGTAAAGAAATTCTCTGACCTGGTCTCATCTGATAACAAGTCATAAGACCTTCTTCATTCCAGGGGTCCCTGATCCAAACCCTGAAGAAAAGGAATGCTGCACAGGAGGCCAGTACACTGGTCCAGGTGAGATTAGCCTAGATCCCGAGAGCAAGAGGATAACAGAAAGAGATGAGGAAAATATTCAGTGTTAGTTCTTCCCCTCACTCAGTCTATCTGCCTTAGGTCAGGCTCCTTATGTCCCATCACATTTAAATACAGACACCCATGCTTCCGCTGAATCTCCTGCTAGTTTCCACAGTGACCCAAAAGTTCCAGATTTGGAGTTTCCAGGCAGTTGAACATGAGTGGGACGAGCCTGGAGGTGGTATTCCTGTGGGGACATGGCAGCTTCATGCTCTTGTCCATTCTCATCTGTGTCCTTTGCAATATGTCATAGCAAACAAGTAAACAGAAGCACTCCCTCAGTGTTCTAAACTGCTCTACCAAGTTAATTAAGATGGAAGAGGGTTTCTTGGTCTAGAGATGACTGGTCAGAAATACCAGTGAAATGACCTTGGATGGTGACTGGTATAACAGAAGACAAGCAGCCTTGAGGATTGTGCCCAAAATGATAGGGGCTGCTGCTATCTTAGTGTCAGAACTGAATAGAGTTAAGGACACTCAGCTGATGCCTGCAGCAGAATTGCCTGCTTACATGTTCCTGAAGGAGAAATCCTTACACCTTCTGTGCTGATGGTGATAGGTGATGCTGATGGTGAAGGGTAGGTGAAAAATGGACTTTTTGCTTTGCTCTGTACCTGGGGGAAAGTGATGCAAAGTTTCTGGTCCTCAGCCTCTGGTAATATGGATGTCATATGGGTAACAGCAATCATCTCATCATGGCACTCTGAGAACTGAATAAGGTGAGTCTCTGAAAATGCTTTATTGACTCTAAACTGTGGTATATGCCCAGTTGTTTTCAGTTTTAATAGGGAAAATGAAGACTGAACAAAAACTTAAAATACATTTATTTACCAGACAGAAAAGGAGGACCATGAGAGGCATTATTGTAAGGGTTTGGTGTGTTGGGGTATTTTAGGAAAGTTAATTCTGCATTGGGAAATGTATGAGCAAAAAAAAAAAAAAAAAAAAAAAAAAAAAGAAAGAAAGAAAGAAAAGAAAAGAAAAGAAAGGAGTGGGGTAACTAACTTGGAGGCCAGTACACCGGTCCAGGTGAGATTAGCCTAGATCCTGAGATCAAGGGGATGACCAGAAAGAGAAAGAGATGAGGAAAATATTCAGTGTTAGTTCTTTCACATATAGCTCACTATTCCCAGAAAGAATTTGAACTTTGCTATGAATTTGGGTTTCTCTTGGAGGAGAGAGGATACCCTATGTATGCACAGGAAAAGTGTAGGACACAGTGAGTCCAACTCAGAGTGGATCTGCAAAGAAACAAGCTGTAATACTTAGTAGTGCAGTAGCTATACCTCCCTACCCCAGCCTCCTTTGAAGGCTAAGTGTCCTAGACTTAGAGCTGATGGTTACAGCAAAACCAACCAACCAACCAACCAACCAACCAACCAACCAGCCAGCCAGCCAATCAACCAGCCAGCCAACCAGCCAGCCAACCAACCAACCAACCAGCCAACCAGCCAACCAACCAGCCAACCAACCAGCCAACCAACCAACCAACCAGCCAGCCAGACAACCAACCAGCCAACCAGCCAACCAACCAACCAACCAACTAGCCAACCAACCAGCCAGCTAGCCAGCCAGCCAGCCAACCAGTCAACCAACCAGCCAACCAACCAACCAACCAACCAACCAACCAACCAACCAGCCAACCAACCAGCCAGCCAACCAACCAACCAACCAACCAGCCAACCAACCAACCAACCAGCCAACCAACCAACCAACCAATCAACCAACCAACCAACCAACTCAAACCCTGTCGTTGGAACTTCAACACTAACTGCTCTGCAAACTATGTCCTATATTTCAGAGAAAGGCTATGAAAGAGGCAGAGAAAGAATCTTCTCGGGAAGGCACCAATACCCAGAAGGTGCTCAGTTACAGGTATGTTGGCATCCAGCAAACCAGCTTTGTGTTGTTTTACCAGAGGACATGCCAACCTGAATGATGTGAGTGCAAGATGCATGGCAGGTGGTATGTTTGCTTTTCACACCTGGGAAACACATAAGGGGTCCAGGGTCATGGATTTGAAGACGATACTTATCTAGAATCCACAAGCTGGGAGATCCTGGGGGCTCATTTGCTCACAGAAATATATGTGTTCCAAGAGGGTAGAAACAGAAAGATGATTAGCATGGTAGGAATGAGTGAATTTAAGGTCCCAGAGAGGAAAGCAAGTAACTGTGTCTACAGCAGCCATAAAGGCATGTCTAGGTACCTCTCCAGTCTCATTTCCACCCTCATTTTACTGGCAGGAACTTGTTTTATTCCAGGTAGAAGTATACTCCACAAAAAAGAATAAGCTTCTCCTAGCTTATGTTAAATCTAGCTGACAGCCAGATCTAAGTAGACACTTTTTATTTGCATGGGACTTTCATAAATATTTTCAAACGGGCATGTGTGATCATCTGGATGTGATTCCTATAGCCATTTTCTTTCCCTCATAATTGGAATGAGGAAACATTGGTCAAATCCAACCCCAAAGAGGAGATGCCCAATCCATTTGGAAGACAGCAGCATGAACTGCTCAGAAGAGGGGATGGCCTTTTCTGTTGAGTACTGGAGAGATACAGAACCACAGGCAAAGATGAAGGATGTCATTCAAACCTAGCTGAAGCTATGCTGTGCTTCCTGGCTCCTGGACCCTGGACCCTCCTGCTCCCTTTCACTTTTCAAAATAGTTTTTCAGCATAGCATCCACAATGCATTGTATGAACAACTCACAGGATTTCTCTGCACTGTGAATTGCTGAAGAAAATTTACTTAGGGCCAAGGGTGATATGTAATGTGAGCGACTGGGTGGTTCTAGTGCGGGGTTCAGAAGAGGCACAAAAATGCTGACTCAGCATGGGACATTCCCAACCCACCCTGGCCAATCCATTGCACAACAGCATGGCTGCGTCTTTCAGCGACACAGGGAGCATCCACACACAGGACGGATGTGTCCAGATTCTAGAAGATGTCTCCAGTTCCCTGGGGTTGGCTTCTGAAATCCTCACTCTGAAGCTGGAGTTTCTGGTGAACTGAGCTCTGAGAGACACTTGCCCAGAGCACTGGATTCTTTCTTCCTTATTCTGCCAGCTGCTTCTCTTCTTCGCTCTTTCACTTGCCAGAAGGGATTCGGAAGACCTATCTCCTGTTGCAATCTCTGCTTCCAGCAAGAATCTGTGACCTTGGAAAGAGTGCAGGTCTCAAATGTTTGACAGAGCCAACAAGACTCTGAGCAGGGGCGGTGTGGCATTCAGGCCAGGCCACTGGGTACACTACAGTGAGGATAGGAGACCAGAAAACCACACCCATTCTACCGGAGAAGAAAATGATACTGGGGCGTGGGGCAGGGAAGATAATCAATTTCCAGATTCTACCCTCTTTTTCCCTTTCTGATAAAATGAACTACGACCTGGTTCTTAATGTCTGAAAGGCTACAAGGAGTCCTGCACTGCTGGACCCAGTCCCAGGGAGAGCAGCTTTTGTGCGCATATGGGAGGAAGTGGGCGAGAGTCTTCCTATGTCCAGGCAGGCAGAGGGGACAGAAGGCTCTCTACCTTGGGCAAACTCCTCTCCACTCCGACAGGGCACAATCCCTCTTTTACCTCGGTTTCTTTCCTCTGCCCCGTGGGGGTGGAGTGAACAGGTGCTCCCACACACCGGCTTGGAGGGGCCGTCCATCACCAGCAGCAGCTCAGCCCTTTCCCTGCTATCAGGCGGCTGCTCTGCTCAACGAAGGCCCCTGGGTTCCAGCAGGGGGTGGCAGGAACTGGGCTACGAGGCCTTCTGGAGACTGGGGCGCTGACCTCAAGTCTGCTCACCCGAGTCCCACCAGCTGCGGGGCGGGAGGAGAAGAACAGGGTCAGCTCTGGGCAGCACCGGGGCTGGCTGGAGCTGCGGCAGACCGCCAAATGGAGATGCCACCCCTTTCCCATCTCAGTAGCCGAGTGCGGTGCAGGGAGAGTCCCTTGGCCAGGGCTGCGGTGCTGGCTAGATGGGCGAGGCCCCAGGCTGCAGGGCGCCCACTGCGGGCGGAACTAGGGCAGCGCAGCCTGAGTCTTGGAGGCCACCGAGGCAGTGGGAGGTCACCTGCATCCTCTAGCCCTGTCTGACTGGCCAGGCTGGGACTGCGCTGGCCCAGGCGGTGCCCGCTGAATCTTGCGCTGCAGCAAGCTTGTCCCGCTGTCCTCCACAGGCCGCGCAGATGCCCACTTCCCATACCCTGGGAAGCAGACCTGCCCAGACCTCCTCCTATACCACCTTATTCCAGGAACTGGCTCAGCCCTGTTTTAAGAAGCTAGCTCTCCCGGCATATTAAAGGAAGTTTTTGCTTGCCTTTTGTTAGGAAACTTTTAATCACACAGAATTTAGGTTCTAATCAGCCAGGCATTTAACAGGCCCAGAGATAAAGCTTCCGTTTTAAACCCCGGCTCTGGGGGCTGCTGGAAAACTGCCACCGAATTTAGGCTGGAGTTGAAGGTTAGCCGGATTTACCATTGTTTCCCCAGGGTGTTTAACACTCACGGTCGCGTTTTCTTTCATTTAGGATACTTTCAAAAGAAAATTCTGGAAAACGCTTTGGCGATTGTTTTGTTTTTTTTGTTTGTTTGTTTTTGTTTTTAAAGAAATTTGTTTGAGTCCTTACAATTTAATCCAGGAAGATTTCTAAAATAGGGAGGCGGGAGCATTAAAAACTGAAAGCAGCTGTGTGCCAGGAAATAATAAGTATCATGCAAAAAAATACCATGCTAATAGATATTCTTTATAAGTGGAAATATCTATGTTTAATTGCTTTTAAATTGTAAGATGGAAAACACAATTATACACTGTAACAAACCTGTACAGAAAAATCCCGAACAATACAAAAACAAGTGCTAATATTTTTTCTTCATGATTGAATTAATTGTCCCCAAATGATGACACTGATAACCTCCCCCAAATACTGTGTTTCCTCTTCTGAAAATGCTTGAAGAGGAATAGTTATTACCAACAGAATACATTTAGTTTTGTCCCTAATAAACAGAACATTGCATAGCTTTTGATATTGTTGTACACCCTCAAACGCATCTTTTAATTTCATGGTTAGCTCTTTTTATATTTTAAAAACTAAATTTTCAGAGATACATATAGGAATCCTAGTAATTATAAACACATTTTACTCATCTGATTTTTATAACATGCATTTTCATCATTACTGTACAACTGAGATAGACATTGAACTATGCGGTGTGCATCTTTATTCAGCAACATAGTCTTAGACACCTTGTTCAAGCAAATTAAGTGAATTTGAAAGAAACTAAAACAAGAAGGAAAAATCCTGCCAGTAGGAGAGAGAGAATCACAGTGTAATACAGACAAGAGGGAAGGAAAAGAAGTTCTCATACGAAAAGAGATTTATTATGCCATAGAAAATGTTCACAATCTTTGAAACACACTTCAGAAACTAGTAAACACCTTAGATAGAGTTATGCCAAGTACGCAGCCCACAAGCATCTGCTTTGTCTTAATTAGAGTGGGAGGTGAATGACCACTGTTTATTTTCATTTTCCTCATTAATTATGAAAAACTGCATTTAATTCATCTTGCATAGTGAGAGATTGGCTGCGCAGATGTAAGTCGTAAGGGAAGTGGCTGTCGGTGGGCAACCTGAACATGGCACCCTGCCCAAGGGGACCCCTGGGTGGCACTGCACAGTAATGCATGCCATAATTGTAATTTTTGCCATAGTCCAAGGTTTCTTCTTGCTTCAGGGAAAATATCCCATTATAGTTAATTGGGGGAGGACTTAAGGGACCTTCAAACTGAGGGCTGGCACACTCAGGGGAAGTACTTTCATAGAAGGATTCGTATGCACTGCAGTAATTGTAGGGTTTCATGGACTTGGAATTATCAAGAGTCCCATGCCCTGGGGGAGTGGCCAGCTCAGGGCTGTGGTAGGGTGGGTAGAATGTGGAGTAGGGCGACCTTGTGTGGTGGGCACCCTCCCCACCCTGACCCATCAGGAAACTCCTGGCGTTGAGCTGTAAGCAGCCTGCCACCAAGTTTGTAGTTGGCTGGGAAAGACCTTTGCATAAGTTTTGGACGAACGTGAGCAGATCCGGTCTCTTGCCAATCCTCAGAATTTCAGAAAGTGCCCAGATGTAATTTTTGGCCAGCCGTAAAGTTTCTATTTTGGACAGTTTTTGGGTTTTAGAGTAACAGGGGACCACTTTTCTCAAATTGTCCAGGGCATCATTGAGGCCGTGCATCCGGTTCCTCTCGCGTGCATTGGCTTCCTGTCTCCTGAACTTGACCCTTTCCAATCGTAGTTTGGTGGTCTTTTTTTTCCTGAGACCCCTCCTTCTGGGCAAGCCATTTTCATCTTCTTCCTCTCTGTCTTCCTCCTCCTCTTCTTTTTCAGTTTCTTCTCCAGGGGCCCTTTTAATGCTCTTTCCTCGAAGGACAACTTGTTTTGGAAAGCTCTCTGGTTTCTTAATTTGTTTCTGGTCCTCGCATTGTCTAGCAAACTTTCTGCACATCTGGGATTCGGGCATTACGACAGACTCGTCAAACGGTAGTGTTAACATGGTTCTTTAACCTTAATTTACCTAAAAAAAAAAAATGCCAGCATAGTATTTAAAGTGTTTTAATTTTTAGAGTTGATATACTTCAAATATATTTGATGACTAAATGATAAGACTCCGAGAGCACATTAAAAAAAAGACTGATTCTAGGACTCTTATTTATATTGAATAAAAAAACCCCGAGTTTGTGCAGATCAATCAACAATCATAAAGACATTGATCTGTGCAGAAGTCTTAATTTATACAAGCAATTTATAATTATCAAAAGAAAATATAAAATAAAATACTTATCAAAGACGATCACATTTTCTATTTCTCTTGGATTTTAAGCTAGGTTTTTAATACACATGGAATGGAGTTAAAGCAAATAAACACATGACATAATAATGCAGACTTTCATTAATTCTAATTCCCCTGAGAACAAAATAGAAGAGAGACTAATTTTTAAAACGAAAAGTGTTCTCTCTCCCTCAAGCTAACAAGCTGAGGGGGTTTTGTTAGAAAAAAATATTGCCCAACTTCATTTCCTGTTAACCTCAAACTGGGAATTTAGACAAGTGACTGTAGAACATGCAGATTTAAAGAAAAGATCAATCAGATCAAATTTAAAATTGATTTTTTTCTGATGAGTAAAGAACTATGTAAGAGAGCACTGCCCTCTCAGCCTCAGGGAAAAGGAGAGTGGGCTAATTTCAAAATAAAACTATAAACAAATGGGAAAAAACTCACAAACATTACTGGCATTTTTTTTTAAATCAAAGCAAATGTTGCAACTGCTTTAACATCTAAGAATTCCCCCAATGTAATTGTCTGTTTACTGCTGTTCCGCTCCTAGTGTTTTTGTTCTAAGAGCCACGGAAGTCTCCCTCTAGCTAATATCGGACAGGAACGGTCCAAGGATTCTGCCTGCAATTGTGCACGTGTGTTCAGAATCCCAAATGAAAGGGGAAAATAATTTGTGTTTAAAATGCATTTGTTTTTTGGTTTTTGTTGGGCAAAGCAGCAAATATTTTTTATCTAAAATCTTCAACCAAATAGGCATATTAAAACAGAGACTTTTAATTTAACAATCTCCAGCCCCTCACTACACACACACACACACACACACACACACACACAATGTCCACATATTTACAATGTTACATAATAGCAATGAAAGTATGTGATAATTACATCATAAGAATGAAATATGATAAGAACTTATAGATGGCAAAGAACATAGAAATACTCTAAGACAGTGATACTGTATCTTTAAATACTTGCATGCAAAGCCAGTATCAATTGAGTATATCTTTATTTATATTACCTTAGGTTTTAATTTCATTCAATAATCAGTTTTCATTTTGGATCTTCCAAATCTTTTCAGGCTGAGTGTCGCATCGTCTCCTGGAGCCTCTAGATCTGTGTGTATCTGCACTATCTCATTGATCTCTAAAAAGTGACATTGATGCCAACTGCCAGAGCTGGTACCCATGCCATCTGCTAGTGACGTCACAGGGCAGAGAGAGCCATGTGATCCTCTCTTGGGACCTTCATTCTGCACTGATCATCTGGCATCCCTGTAAGTGGGTACCAGCATTCATGCATCAACACAGAAGGTTAGACTGATAGGGAAAAAATCTGCACCAGCCTTTCACATACAGTAGGTGTGTTTCTCTTCTAGCTGCTCGGGTCTCACCGGCAATCTGTAGAAAGAGCTGTGTTAGTGATGGGTTTCGCCCTGCCAATGGTGCAACTGTTAGGCAGTCGTTAATATTCCATTCATTTGCTAGGTGGGCTTTTGTGTAAGTGAGAGAGGTTTTTGTTGTTTGTGGGGTTGTTGTTTTGCAAGGATCACCAGCTCCTCCTGGTGCATCTGGGTACCAGAAAAGGAGAGCCATGTGTGGGAACTAGAAACTGGGGTTGGATGCTGAGGGAAACCAAGATTAAGGTCGACAAACGGGTCAGCAAAGGGCTGCTTATTTCCCTGTTTTGCTTTACGGCATGTAACTTAAGGGTGTGTGCCTGTGTGTTTTTCTGCTCCAGACTTCTTTGCTTCTCAGGATTTCAGAATAAAAGATCAGTTTCTCTATCTGGGGTCTGTGAAAGACATCTTCAAATGTTCCCTTGCACTTGCTGGTGTCTTTTCCACAACTTTTCAGAAGAATGTACGCAGACAGAACCGCACACAGACCAATTACAGAGCTACAGTGAGTCTTTGGTTAGATTTGAAGCTGCCTGTTTTGCCCACCGCTGAGCCACTAACTCCACTCAGTTACTCTCCCAGATCTCCTGGTATTAACCTGCTTGTACTTTTTCCCTTCAATATACAGGAAAACCATTGCTAACATATGCTGCTTCTCTCTCCTTGACATGTGGCAGCAGAACATCTTATTTATTTATTTTTTTTAAACCTAAGGTTTAGCTTTCTTAATTTTTGGAGCCTTCAATATTTTTTCTCTGTCTTACTCATTTTTATCCTTGATACATTGTTTTCTCTAGACCTAGATTCGCTTAAGTGTCTTATTATTTAACGTCAGTGTCCTGTTCTATTTCTCCTTTTCCCTCATTCCCCCTTCCTGGTTCCTTTTTAACGAAGCAGGGCAGGAGCAGTTAAGCAGAGCTGGCTAAGCCCCTCTAATGAAACAGGATGTAAAGCTAGAGGCCAGCCCTACAGAACCCTCCTTTCTCTCCTCCTCTGAGATAGCTCCTTCCCGAGCAGACATATTGATTTAGGGACACCTGGAAAAGGCGAAAAGTGAACTTTTGCAAAAGTGAAACAAACAAACAAATAAACAAGCCTCATTGTTTGACAGCTGCACAATCTTTTACTCTAAAGTGACAGAGCATGGTTCTGGTCTTAGTGTAATTCCTGGCAGCCTGGCATGGTTGAGGTTGTGTTGTTAGCATTTTCCTTATAAATCCCACCTTTGAGAGGTTTAGAATTCTGCCACTTTAATACACTTTGGATCCAAACGGGCACCAAGGGCTTTACCCAGATTCAATCCTGCTCCTTTTACCCCTACAAATTTCTATCCCCTTTAAAAAAAGTTGCTTGACCTTTCCTGAAGGGTTCTAGAAAAGATCAAGAGTTGACAAAAAAAAAAAAAATGCTAGGTAAATGTAGTTTGTCTCTCTTAAAGAAGAAGTAAAAAAAGAGTGTAAATTTAAAACGCTAGTAAACCTATTAATTTATAGATTAAAATAGGTGGGTGGGCCTAGCTTGTATTTTAAACTAAATCTTGTCACATCAGTCATTTTAGAATTTGCAGCTGAATTTGCATCTTTACTAGTGATGTGTTAAATATATATTTTGTGTAGCTTTTGGTTCAACATATACATGTGATTTTGTATAAATACCAAGAATATCAATAGAAAGGCAGATTCCGATGTCAGTTGTTCTCATGTGTGATTTAATTTTTAAATGTGAAGGAGAGAAAAAACATCAGATTCCTGAGCTACAAAGGTAGGCAGAGCTGCCTTGGATCTCCCATGTTGCACCTGTTTCTATGTCCCCAGGAGTTGTATTGTATTAAATGTGTCACAGACACAAAAGTCGAAAGCCAGAAACAACCTGATTTGATATGTCTGAGGAAATTATCACCAATGTAACACCCTGGAAAGACGAGCCTATGTTTTATGCTTACATGTGAAGGGGGGGGGGAGGAGGGAGAAAGAGAGAAAGAGAGAGAGCGAGTGAGATTGATGAAATATCGGTGGCTGTTTTATTCCTCTGCTAGTAGCATGAAAAGAAAACCTTTGGTAGTAAAGAAGTCATGAGGTCGGGGGACAAAGAGTATTCATGGATTCTGGTGATTTTTTTACTTGAAACACTTAGTTTTTCTTCATTCTTAAAAAAAGGAAAGAAAAGAAAAGAAAAGAAAAGAAAAGAAAAGAAAAGAAAGGGCAGGGGTGGAAATCCACAATTGTTAGGGGAGGGCTTAGCCAGGATTCAGCGTGTTTATACAATAACTTTGCACGAAGTGTTCTTGCTCATTTCCTAGAGTAGTTCCAGGTATGCAAATGTTGTGGTGTCTGGACCATCCACCAGAGTGGCTCTTCCAATCTCTGCTAAGAAAGCATATTAACACCCAGGCTCTGACCAGGTTTACACAGACTCTCAGCACCTTGGCCAGGATGTTGTCAGCCCCTCGTTCATGTTTCCTCTCATTTCACAGCTTTCCCTTATACGAAATTTTCACTCTCTCAATTGGTTCAATTTAACCGTTATGATTCTTTTGTTAACAGTTTTTTGCTGTTGTTGTTTCTGAGGTCATGAAATTTAACATACATTTATTTATTTATTTATTTATTTATTTATTTATTTATTTATTTATTTTGCAGTGTCCGGTGATTGTCCATCTGTTGTTTCTTATTCCACTGACCAGTGCTTATGTATTAGTTACAGAAATAAGCTGCAGACAATTTCAACATAATTTGACTTGGATTTTTTGCAAGAGAATGAAGACACCAAGTTCAAAAAATGAAGGCTCAGCCGCGTTATTTTCTGTGTTTCCGTGGCAAAGGGCAACTGAGCAGAATTCGTAGCAAAACACCAGAACACAGTTCCTTCTGTGAACATGGGCAATTCCAAGGGGCTGGACTTTTTTTTTTTTTTTTTTTTTTTTTCCTTTTAGGCAAGTGCTCCAGGCAGTCAGGAGACACATGAGCAAACTCAGTGGAGATTCACGAGTTTTAACTCTTTGATTGCCACTGGCTCCACATGGTCCTATGGTGTGGTAGAATCCATCCCACATTGGAAAACAGCCCTCAGATGAAAGAAAATCATTTTTTTTAAAAAAAAAATGAAGCAAGTCAAAAAGCATCCTTACTTCTTCTGATTCCTTTAAGGGCTTAAAATAGACTGAACATGGATATGGCAATGTTTTGTTCACACCCTTATAAAGATTACTTAATAAACAGCCCTTGAGACTCCCCATGGTGAAGGATGAACTGCAGGGCATGCGACCTACTAGTCTCACACAAGCCCACGCCTGTCAGTCTTCTGCTGCAAGCTTTTGCACAAAGCAATGCTGGGTTCTTCTTCCCAGAAGCACAGTTCATCATTTTTCTCCTACAGAGAGTACGTTTCATTTATTCATCCAATACTTGTGTTAGGATCATTTCCTAATTTGTTGTTAAATTAAAGCACCTAAATCTGTGGACTGGAAATTTCTATGATTAAAAAAACATAGGTATGTGCAGGCTGATTATTTTAACTCAACTTAAAGGAAAGAATCAATACTTTATTAACTTTTTGGTACTAATACAAGAACATGTCTAATTTCCTTTTGGCTTTAAAAATTAGGAAAACTGATTTGTTAAACATGATTTCTTCTTTTAAATGATACTGAACTAGGTATTTTTTGTTGTATTTTAGCATATGTAATATAATGGTTATTTAATGTGTTTGTGTGTGTGCACACTTGTGCACTCACAAGAGTGTGTGTGTGTGTGTGTGTGTGTGCATGAATGTACTCCACGCACATGTGTACACATGTGGGCTATGTGTATGCAGGTGAATGTATATTGGAGGTCAGAGATTAACATAGAGTATCTTCCTCTATCAATCTACATCTTGCTTTTTGAGATAGAGTCTCTCTCACTGAGTCTGGAATTCACTGAGACTCAGCAGTAATGGCTGTCGGTGAGCTCTTGGAACCTGGCTGTCTCAAGCCCTCCAAACCAAAGCTTCAGATGCCTGCTACTTCACCCAGCTTATCTGTGGGTGCTTGGAATCCAAACTCAAGTCTGGGCACTTGTGTACTTTATGCACAGAACCACTTCCTCAGCCCACAATCAATATTTTTAAATATGGAAGAAAGAAAAACATTTTTTTCTGTTACACTCATTCATTTTGTGAGATTGGAGCAGGCATTTTAGACAAGAGATCTTTTTGAAGATTTTTCAGAACTGCCTTGTTTTCTATAGCACATGGCCCAGGCTGTTCTAAGGCTTGTGTCACTGTTTTCCTGCTTCCATCTCCACAAGGGTGCTGGCAAGTGCCACTGCACAGATGAAAACTGTACTTTCATACTAATAACTTTTAAAATTAGAATACAAAGTGTTAGAGATATCACTGTAGTTTACAGCATAGAGTACTTTAGCAGGCTTTCCTCCTTCCTCATCTTCCCCCATGTCCCTGCTTCCCATAACTCCTTGCTTCCTTCCCATAACCCTCTCTTGCACCTCTCCTTAGCCACTTTTCATCTTCCATGTCCTGTTGCCATCTTCCCATCCTTCTTCACCACCTATTTGTCTCCTTTATAGTTTTTAGGTTATACATTTGTGTGTGTGTGTGTGTGTCTGTCACATTTGTGTATGTAATCATCTGTTGATAGGCCTTTCTAACTGTACTTCTGAAAATCATACCTCCTGTAATTGAGTAAGAGAGTGCAGGAGTTCCTCATATGGGGATTCCTGAATGTCCTCAAGCAAGGATTCCTGGATGTCCTCAAACAGGGATTCCTGGATGTCCTCAAACAGGGATTCCTGGATGGCTTCATACAGAGATTCCTGGATCTGGATGTCCTCAAGCAGGGATTTACAGATGATGTTCAAGAGGTCCTCGTGCTGCTTGCAGTGCAATGTGACTGTGCAGACATGAGTACAGAAACACTCTGCCTCCAGGATGGTGATAAATACATCTCACAGACCTCGGAGCCAGTCTCAGTCCTGCTTTTTCGTGGTTAGCTACCTGTCACACATTTGTTCATGCATTGACTTACCTCCTCTACAAATACTTAGCAAATAGGTATTTGGGAGTAAATCTTGACTCTTCCCTAAGGCATTTGCTCTGAGCTCTGTCTCTGACAGCCCACAAATGGTGTTCAACTCAGCCCCAGAGGCAGCCAGTGTACACAGAAGCCAGACTTTGTCTCTACTCAACCCTCCAGTGACTCTGTTCTGATTTGGTTTTACTCAACTTGACACAAGCTCAAGTCATCTGGGAGGCGAGAACCTCAACTGAGAAAATGTCTCCGTCAGATTGGCCCATGGGTGACTCTGTGGGGGTGTTTTTTCATCAATGACTGATATGGGAATGAGTTACATCTGGATAAAGAAGTGATATGTGTCATGAAGAAAATCCAAACTACTTTATAGTCAGGAGCTCCATGTGTGAAATGGAATCAGCGCACACTGAGTCAAGACATGGGTGACAATTACAGGTTAGTGGCGAGCATTCAGAGGCACACAGGACAATCCAGGGTCTTGTGCTGGGGAGTAGTGGGTCTTGTGGTAGTCTTCACAGAGAGAGATAACAAAGATGCATGAAATTTCCCCATTGGAGAGGGACAGAAGGCAAACATGCATGCGATTTCCCTACTGGAAGGTACTGCAAATTTAGGGAAGATCTATTCAGTTGAAGGATCTGTAGCACTCTCTGCATCTTTCCCAGGGCTGGGAGGAAGGACAGGGCAGAGGCCAGAGCAGGTGTTATCAGCCCTGTGTTCTGGGAGGACCAGCAGATGTGTAGCATGAGCTGGGCTCTGGTCATAAAAGATTTTGTAGGTCACTATGATATTTTCAGAGTTCAAACCAAGGGAAGACATTTGAGGACATAGTACAACTTGACACCTGTAAAGTTCACCCTGGGCTAGGGTGTGGCTCTGTGGGAGAGCACTCGGTTAGAACGCATTGAATAGGTCCTGGGTTTCACATCTGGAACCAAACAAACCCCAAACAAAACAAAACAAAACAAAAACAAAACAATGAACAAAAAAAAAAAAAAAAAAAAAAAAAAAAAAAACAAGAAAAAAAGTTCACTGTAGATACCCCAAGGAGATTTGGACATGGGAAAAAGAAGAAAGAAGGAAAGAACTAATTGGGTTGGGAGATTACACTACATAGGCCACACTGGAGTGCTGAAACCTAAGAACTTTGGGGAAACTGCAGAAAAAAGCCTCTTTTACTATCCCTTCATTTAATTTTCTTTATGAAGTAGGAGATGAAATTCTCCTGGGAGAGTCACCCTCCCTACACCCCAACAGCAAGGAAAGCATTATGCTTCTCCTTCAAGGCACACAGACACAGAAGAATTTGCAAAACAGGCTTTCTTTTTTTTTTTTTTATTGGATATTTTATTTACATTTCAGATGTCATCTCCTTACCCCATTTCTCCCCCTCCCCCTCCCAGGAGCCCCCTATCTTATCCCCCTCCTCATGCTTCTATGAGGATGTGCCTCCACCTACCCCCCATTCCCACCTCCCCACCCTCGAATCCCCCCACACTCAGTGTCCAGCCTTCATGGGACCAAGGACCTCCTCTCCCACTTATGCCTGACAAGGCCATTCTCCCCTACATATACAGCTGGAGCCATGGGTCCCTCCCTAAGTGCTCCCAGGCCCGTGGTTTAGACTCTGGGAGCTCTGGTTGGTTGGTATTGTTGCTTTCCTCATGGGGTCACAAATCCTTTCTGATCCTTTCAGTCTTCTCTCTAACTCCTCCATTGGGAACCCCTTGATCAGTTCAATGGGTAGCTGTGAGCATTCACTTCTGAACATGTTAGATTCTGGCAGATCTCTAAGGAAACAGCCTTATCAGGCTCCTGTCAGCATGCACTTCCTGACATCCACATCAGCAACGGCTTATGTTCTAAGATCAAGAATTGCTAAATGGGACCTCATAAAATTGCAAAGCTTCTGTAAGGCAAAGGACACTGTCAATAAGACAAAATGGCAACCAACAGATTGGGAAGAGATCTTTACCAATCCTACATCCAATAGAGGGCTAATATCCAAGATATACAAAGAACTCAAAAAATTAGACTTCAGACAACCTAATAACCCTATTTAAAAACGGGGTACAGAGCTAAACAAAGAATTCTCAACTGAGGAAACTTGAATGGCCGAGAAGCACCTAAAGAAATGTTCAACATCCTTAGTCATCAGGGAAATTCAAATCAAAACAACCCCGAGATTCCACCTCACACCAGTCAGAATGGCTAAGATTAAAAACTCAGGTGACAGCAGATGCTGTCGAGGATGTGGAGAAAGAGGAACACTCCTCCATTGTTGGTGGGATTGCAAAATGGTTCAACCACTCTGGAAATCAGTCTGGCGGTTCCTCAGAAAACAGGCTTTCTAAAGTGTGATGGCAAACCTCGATTGCTAAAGCGATTGGTAGGGCATTAGTAAAGCACACAGGGAGCGGATAAATCTGAAGGAGGAAGTCCACAGAAAGGCCCGATTCCCAGCTCAATCCAAACCAAACCTTATCACATTACATAGAATAGAAAAACTTAACCTTGAATCCATGTGCAAAGTCCATAAAGAATGCCTTTATTAACGCATCTAGTGAATGGACATTATTACTACATGTTATCTTTTACATTTGTGTGCTCAGATGAGTGACAGATTGTTGGGACATGAAATCATCTTTCAGCGTAGTGACTATCATCGTGACACCAGATCCTGGCTACTGGGAAGAGAAGAAGCTTGAATTGCTCATTTATTCTTCCTTCCTTTTCATTTCCATTGAAGTAACAAGGTACCCAAGGCTGGGTACTTAAAATAAAAGAGGTTAACTTAGTATACTAGTTCAGATGCATAACACTAGCCCTGGCTAGGACCTTAAAGTGAATGGTACCACAATGGCACAAGTAGATGTGGGAGGGAGAGATCATACTGACAGATGGGAAGCCAAGAGCAAAACTCAGGCTTGCTCTCATAGCGACTTGCTATCTGCAAAAGCAGCTCAGGAGCCATACAACTTTCTTAATTTCATATGAGGTCTGTACTGACAGCCTACTACCAGCCCTCCCGTTAATAAAGAACTCAGTACTTTAATATGCAAATGCCCAAATCATTATTTGTCTTTTAGTATTTTGGACTTGTGGTTGGTTTGCTCTGTTTTGTTAGTGAATCTCATCTAATTACAATATATTCTTCATTTGTGATTTAAAATAGCAATGCCAACCCACTGTTATTATAACATATGTGGCAAGTTGTTGTTCCTGGGGTGGTGATAAATTTGAAGCGATCCATTCACATCCTTGTGGGTTGGAATTAATTGTTCTCTTCTGATTTCCCACTTTGCTTTATGTTTCTATTACTGTGGTTATCATAATTCGCTTTGTAGTAGCTGTTTGAGAATGCATCTGTCACCCGTACTGTCCTGGATTTCTGTTTGTTTGTTTACTTCACTTTGTTTTGTTGTGAGTACATCACACAACACACTAAATTACATAGTAGGGATTCAGTATAGATTAACAGTAGAGTCAAGTTGACCAGTTGTAGTTATGGCATATTTGGCTGCAGACTACTTTAGAGAAATGTGGCCCATCTGTCAATCAAAGCTGTGATCTTTGCTTCATTAGCACTGGGATTGAGCAGTGAGATAAATCAGTGACAAAGAGCTACATGTCCTACATCCCATTAAATTAGATTGTAGATTATGTAATTCTTTCAACTAAACATTCTGCCACAGAAAACAAGAGTTTTAGCTTGTGACAGTAAAGACCCATGATTCTACCCAGTCAGGCTATGAACCCAGCACTGTGGTTTTTCTTTTCACCCAAAAGTCTGATCCAGTACTACTAATTATTTCCTTAAAAAGTTGGAGCAACAATTTCACTGAGCAGTTTGCATCCCTTTTTGGCCACCAGTACTAGTATAAGATCCAGTCTAAGATAGTGACTGACACATGGCTTCAAGTTCTCTTATTAGCCAGTGTTGCTTTCTGGAAGAAATGTATCATTAGCCTTTCAATTCAAAGTTTAAGCACTCCTCAGGCTGGCTTCTCCGTTATTGGCAAAATGTGAGTTTGACATGTTGTAAGGGAAGATAGCTTGTGTTTGGTGGCTTTGCTTTCTGCAGCTGTTTGGAGGTAGACATAGTGGATGAAAGAGAATACTGTTCCCCACACTCTCCTCATTGTGTTGGTTATTAAGCTGCTCAGAAACATATACATTTAGAAATAATAATGAGAGACAAATAATGTTAATAATTGTCCTCTGTTTTCCAAAACAACCCCACTTCCAGACTAACATTTCTCTTCCAAGAAGTCCATGCTGAGTGGGTGCTGAAAAACTCAGTAGATGAGGTGAAATAGAAAAATGGATGGGTACACATTTGGAATTAAAGGCCAGGCAGGTCATTTGAAAAAGATGTCATGACCCAATTGCAATTATAGCATGCCTGGTATGGTCAATACAAAGAACTTGATCTTTTCAGAACTCTCTAGATTTGGGGGCATTTAGATTCAGGCAGATAAATTTACTTTCTTTATATTTATTTTTGAACTCTTGGCACCTTGATCATGGCAGATAGTCTCTGTCACTACTCTACTTTTATTTTGTATTTTGAGACAGGGTCTCACTTAACTTCCAAGGTTCTTATTCTCTCTCTCTCTCTCTCTCTCTCTCTCTCTCTCTCTCTCTCTCTCTCTCTTTCTCTCTCATCTAGACTAGCTTTGAACTTATGGTTGTTCCACTGCAGCCTCTGAGCAGCTGGGCTACAGGGTCTATAGTGACCCTAGACATGTGTGGAGCTGATGTTAATGAAAACACAGAGCAGTGCAGGGAAGTCCTGATGTAGATTTTCTACACTAGGAGAAGCAGATAGAAAGAAGACATTCTAAAGGGTCTCTACAGCCTCAGGTGGAACACTTGTAACTATTTCCTTGGAGACTTATCTTTTATATGGAAACTTGAGACACGACTACATAAAGAGTGAAGACTGAATAAAGAAATATTTCTAGTAAAGTTGAATTCTGGGGAGCCCAAAATTAGAACTCATAAGGGCCTTATGCTTTCATGGGCCCTTAAGAAGAGTCTTAAATAAAATAATAATAATAATTGCATTTTGTGTTTATGTTGGTGGTATAAAAATGAAACTCAGGCTGGGCGGTGGTGGCACATGCCTTTAATCCCAGCACTTGGGAGGCAGAGGCAGGCAGATTTCTGAGTTCGAGGCCAGCCTGGTCTACAGAGTGACAGGACAGCCCGGGCTACACAGAGAAACCCTGTCTCGAAAAACCACAAAAAAAAAAAAAAAAAAAAAAAAAAAAAAAGAAACTCGGGCTTAAAGAAAAGTTTGGAAGAAGGATTAAAAGCTAATATGGACCTTGGCAGCGTACTATTCCAGTTAGAAAATTGGGAACTGTCACTTGTCCCTGGAAATAGGGTGTGGTCAATAACACTTTCAATGTTACCTGGTTGAGAATCACACTAGCTTCTGAGGGACTTGGATTAATTTTGGACATAACTGTTTCCTCCATAGATGCACACAGTTGGATATGATGGTAGAATGGATAGGCAGTTAAAACCAGGCAGACTCAGCACATGAAAATGCAAAGAACCCCCGCTAGATTTGAAGTTCAGAATTGCTTATGTGTTATAGGCACAATCCTATAACAAAATAATGTATTACTCACCTGAAATTGTAGACTTAGAGTTTTCTAAACCTATCTTGTTTAGGGTTCTTGACTGTTTCAATCTCCCTTCTTGCCCACTGACCAGGGAGGTAGGAGAAGAAGGTTTATAGGAAAAGGGGTGTGTGAACCTATTAAGAAGTAGCTCTTTGAGGGGGATTCCACTCTTCATTGTCAGGATACCAGCAGTCCAGTCTGACTGCAAATAGCAAATATGAATCAGTAGCAGCAGCTTGATCCAGCAGAAACCTCAAGGCTCTACTGAATTGGCACCAGTCAGCAGAGGCAGCAAGAATCAGCTAGAATACCAAGAAAAGTTCTTTGGTGTGTTTCTCTCTATGAAGTGAAGCCCAGCAAAGCCCAGTGAAGCCCAGCAAAGCATTGCAAGGTGTAACACAAGAGCATCCTTTCACTGTGTGTGTGTGATTCTGTTTATATTCTTTCCAAACATCACATATCCTCTCAGGTCTGCTCCAGTAAAACATACTATAACAAGACAGCTGCTACAAAACATCACGTAACCTCTCACAAGACAAATTCCAGAAAAACATTATATGATATAACTGAGTTTCCAAAGAAACCAAGAATTTCTACTTCATAAAATTCCATTTTAACTCAAAATCTTTACCTGGCAACTCTGTGCTTTCAGTATTGTTGGAACCCAGAGTGCTTTTCACCACCTTTCTGATGAGGATTCTGTGCATCCATAGTGTATCCCCTGAGAATGTTCAGCAACTGTTAATGAAACATGTAGGGAGGTGTCTCTCTAATGCCCATTCGTTTGGATACTTTCATTTGTTGGTCTTTCATGATTCTCCAGAGCTGTGGGTATTAGAAGCCTTCTTCCTTCAAATTTACATAACTGCTGAACAGTTTACTGCTTCTGAGTTTCTAGTGGGACAGCACGTTTTGATGGAACATACACATGGCTACCATATATCACCATTTTGTGTGTGTATGTGTGAGAGAGAAAGAGACAGAGACAGAGACAGAGAGAGAAATGTAACGAGTGTTTGGAGTTCACATCACTGGTTTATTTTACTTTTTTCTATTTTGTGCTAATGCTTGAGGCCACCCACCTTTCTCTTTTATCTCAGTGTACTCATCTTCTCTATAGCTGGGGTCTGCTTAGCCAGGGCTGGAGTTCTCAGTGTCAACTTACCTTACAGGAAATCCCTTTTTTGTTTGACAAAGGGCACAGGGCAATGTCAGAGCCAGCTAGATAAATATAGCCCTAGAACCAATAAAGATGTACTGCCTTTCGTTCACAGGAACTAAAACTTTCAAAATGGCCAGACCAGAGCATTAAACCAAGCTCAAGGCCCTTTCAAGTGCACAGATGGAATGCACTAACAGCCTGTGCTACTACAGTGCTATCCTCAGGGTGGTAAAGCCAGGGAGTCTTCAGTTGGAAAGGTCTAGAGGAAGTGCCAACATTGCTCACAGGTATTATCAGAAACCAAGAGGCCATAGAAGAAATGAGGTCACAGGACATTTTCATTTATCTTTCATAGATGTTTGCTTGATTTTGAGTTTTCTTTTAATCTTGATTTTTGGGTGTTTTTGGTCTCCCCTATCAATCACAGCAACATCACACACTGGGTGCTATTATAAGAGAAATTCATTTCCTGTGGTCCATAGACTAGAAAGTCAAAGGTCAGGCACGAGCTGACTTGTTCCCAGTGAATGCTTTTCTTCCTGGTTGGAAGAGAGCTGCCACCTCTCTGTATGTGCATAAGGCCTTTTATCTCATCCTGTGTGGGTAGAGAAGCAGAGGGGAGAGAAGAAAGAAGAGACAAAAAGGAGGAGAGATATTCTCCTATAAGGCTGCTAAGAAGGTCTTGTCATTATCTCATTGATTCTCAATCACTCCCCAGAGGCCCCATTTGCACCAAGCATTGGAAAAGTGGATGGAGCCTCAGCACAGGCTCTGTGAGAGGACTCAACCATTCATATAGGGGCCCCTTACATCTTACAAATGTTCTGTGATGCTGCGCTCACCTCGTTCATGTCCTGGCCCAATGGCAGATAACCAGTTTCACTGTCATTACTGATTCTAAACAATATATTTTAAAAGGGACATGTTTCCTTTGTGCACATAACTCACATAGAGATAGATACATGCATACATAGATGACTATATAAGTATACAAATAAATTAATAAAGTATAAAATGTATTTACACATTAATAAATAGGACTTGTCGGAAATAGCTGCCAGAAAAATCTAGAAATATTGTTCAAGAAGAATTTAAATAGAAATGGAAAAATGTGAGATAATACATTGTTATATTTAAAACTATATTTGTACTATTATTTGCCTCAAGGAAAGGAGGTTTCATTTGTTTTGTTTTTGTTTCTTAAGGCCTCTTTTCTACTCCCCTGGAACTAGAATTACAGGTAGTTGTGAGCCACTTGGCATGGATGCTAGGAATCAAACCTAGAGCCTCTGGAAGGGCAGCAAGAGTTCTTAACTGCTGAGCCATCTTCAGCCTAGAAGGAAGATTCTTCAAAATGTTTTTTGAAATATATGGACACACATGTTTTGTCTGCTAATTCATCTGTTTAATACATTTTGTTGTTTCTATATTAAAAGTTGACTCATTTATCATACTTTGTGTGTGTGTGTGTGTGTGTGTGTGTGTGTGTGTGTGTGTAGTTTGAGACAAGATAGCCCAGATTTCCTGTGAGCTCCAGGTAATTCCCCTGCCTCAGCTGCCTAAATGCTGGGATTATACACATGTGCTATCATACCCAATTTTAATCATGTCTTTTGAAGGAGGCTCGTCTTATTTAACAAATCACAGCTTTAGCTATTTTCTGAAGCTTCTAGACCACAGTTGGTATATTGTTTTGATTTTTTTTTCTTTCTTGTAGTGGCCATCTGTTTCTGCGTGCCAAGAATATTTTAGAAAATACTCTTTTCTTTAGCAGATGAGCCTCTTGCAATTTTAGCCTCCATGCTTCTGATCTACAGGCCTTGGACAGAATGAAGACCACCAAGATGACAGTTAGACTGAGAGCCCATCCTTGATCAGTCAGCAAATTCTGTGTTTTTGGATGGAACAAGAATGGTTAAGAGATAAGCACTTAACCTACGTATGCACTCTGCAAGTCAAGCAGCAAAGAGGCTTGCTTTCTACTGTGCTTGCTGAGCTGGAAGCATTGCTTGAGCTGGGGGGTACATCCCAGTCACTCTCCAGGGCAGGCTGATTGAAAATAATATGATGTATAAAGAAGCCAAAACACAATAAAGCAAACATCCGACGCCAGTTTTGAACATCAGCATCGGATCATGACTAAAGGAGATCTATATGAGCTTCTGGTTAATGGGGTCAAAACATTTATTTAAAAGGGTAACTCTGAGCTGAGCTTCTGCCACTTAGTTAATAAGAGTTCCCTAGATCATGGTACATAGCAACTTCAGATCTGGAGACTTGTGATATTCATAGTCCTTGAGTCAATCTGAAGACACAGAGGAGTCAGGGAGCCTGCATCTCTGTCTCCTCTGCTGTGCTGTGGAAAATTCTCAGGAGGCCTGGATTTGTCTGGGTAGCATGAGAAAAGGTTCTTAACTGGTGCCTATTGGCTGTCCATGTCCATAGTCTAATATCACAACAACCTTATAGATATCTGGAAAATTTTATTTATGTATCTGAAACATTTTATACTTAAAGATACATTAAACACACACACACACACACACACACACAGAGAGAGAGAGAGAGAGAGAGAGAGAGAGAGAGAGAGAGAGAGATATTCTGGAAACCTTCTCCCTGTGTACTAGTTCTCAGAGGGCTAGCACCATAGGGAAGGTGCTATGCAAGCTGCCAAGAGAGAAAAGCCATCAATAATATTACCCAGTGTAAAGCCGATCCATTCCCCATATGACTAACATGACAAAATATCCCTGATTTGCAACAGTGGTGCTTGTACATTGGGGTAACCAAGAGCTATCTAATTGGACTTAAGGCCTTACCAACAGGAGAAAATTCATACCTGGTACTGTAAACTTTGTTAACTCTCCAAAGACTAGTGATGTCATGTTCTAGAGGAGAATCCATTACTGCCACTTTCCTAAACCAATGTAACCTCTACCTTCACTCTGCATATTTATTTTTATATCCACAGGTAAGTTTAACTCTCACCCCTCATCAAAGAAAACTTTTTTTTTTGCAGCAGCAGCAGATGTAGACTGTTACAAAAATCCACAACTGGTTAAAATGCAGAAAATAGCTGACCATCAAGTGTCCAACCCCAACTGATATTTCTAAAACACAACTCCTATGCCTAAGGTTCATAGAACATCAGTAAAGAGGTGGGCTGAAAGTTTCCAAGAGTCAGAGGACCAGGGCATCTGCTGTGAGATTGTATCCTCTATACATGACAAGGAAGTTATACACATAAAATCTCAAAAATATCTTTCTCTGAACAAGATGCTAACAATGATATCACTAGTTTACATACCAGTGAGGATGGGAAAAGTCTCACAAGACCCTACCCCTGGATGAAGAGGCATAGGCAATTCATGACTGAGACTTGGAAAATCATCCAAGCCCACCAACCAGCTCTAGACGTATATACAAATAAATGACACTAAGTGGAGTCATATATGGGCACACAACTTCTATTTGCTAATTCATCTGTCTAATATATTTTGTTGTTTCTGTATTAAAAGTTGGTCCATTAATCATACTGTATGTGTGTGTATCTAAATAATCGAAGAAGAGGTCATAAATTTGAGATGGAGTTTGTGAGGACATAGAAGAAGTTGCAAGGAAAGATAAAGGGTAGAAATGATGTAAATACAGTACTCATGCATGAAAATTCTCAATATTTTAAATTAAAAGATTGAAAGTTTTAATTTTATTGAGTGTGTCCATGTATGCACATATATGTGTTTCTAGCCCCAGTGACCATTGCCTCCCCGGGTGGCCCTAGTCCTGTGACAGTGCAGACATGGGACCCCCATCAATACCCAGCATGTGTATAGACATCTGAATACATCATGAGGAAGTCATTTCTCTCCTACTCTGTGGGTTCTAGAGATCAAATTCAGGATTTTAGTCTTGGCAGCAGGTTTGTTTACCCAAGGAATCACCTTGCCAATCTCTAATTGTTTACAAAATGTGTGTGTGTGTGTGTGTGTGTGTGTGTGTGTCACAACATATATGTGGTGGTCAGAGGATAACTTGTGGAGTTGATTCTCCCCTCCCACCACCACATGGATCTTAGGTTTCCCATTTTCTGGCTGTAAGGCTTTGTGGCAAGCACTGTTACCTACTGAGCCAAATTGCCAATGCTGGGCTAATTTTAATGGGTACCATGTCTCTTACATAAAACTTATTTTAGAGGTTGGAGATTTAGCACAGTAATAGAGCAGTTGCCTAGAAAGTACAAGTTCAGTCCTTAGCTCCTAAAAAGCAAAAGAAAACAGACAGAAAAATCCCCTTAGAAAACATATTTTTTAAACTAAGAATATATATAAAACTAAAATTGATAGCAGATATTTAAAAACTTATACTTGCACATTATAGTCATGGGTTCTTTAAAACAAGGGAGAGTAAACTTTCTCTCTGTAAAGACAGATAAGAACTGTTCAAAGCTTTCTCAGATAACGCTTCTGTTGCTATACCAATGTAAAAGTAATCATTATAATCATGAAATATAGTTTTTCTTTTGATATCTCTAGTCATTTTAAAATATATTATTGTTGCTAGTTCTGTGCACACAAAATCTAGAATAAATTTTTACTTTAAGCAGAAATTTTGCAGCCAAGTTTAAAACTTAGAATATGTCTTTCCAATAGACACACAATTTGAGTCGTATGTGTAACTAACTTATGACTTAGAAAAGCACGTGAATTCAAAATAAGTGAGTTCAACTTTAGTAACATTTGACTTGCTCCAGAATGACAAATTATTATTTTAACATGTATCTACTGCAAGTAATGTTTTCTAGGTGTTTTGTATTACTTGCATGTAGTCTTCAAAAATTGGGATGCATTTACATTATAGCGTGTCTCGGTTGGTATTTTCACCAGAAATATTCAAATAATATTTGAGTTTATAAAACTTAGTTGCAAAATAGACTCACAGATGTTAAGTTGTTAAAAAAAAAAAACTGTATCTTTTTCATTAGGAGATAAAGAGATGGCTCAGACTTGAGAATGCTTGCAGAGGACGCTGGCCTCTTGGAATTGTTGCCTGTGCTCAGTCTTCTGGAAGACCACCGAAGCCAGTCCTTTTGCTTTTTATGAAAACTCCATTACACAGGAATGATTGATTATACCATTGGGCATTAGTAGTTAACTCAACCTTAAGCCCCTCTACCCATCTAGTTGCTTTGAGTCATCCCTGAGAGTCATAAACCTTTAATACTGCCTTGGTCCTTTTGTTGCCAGTGCCCAGTCACCCTGGAGATTCTAACATTTTCAGGAACTGTATGACAAAAAAAAAAAGGTTAAAAGAGAATATTTTTCAGAACATCATCAACAATATCACGTTCTTTGGGTCCAGGGATATTTTGATCTCTGCCACAGTTTAAAATTATTAGTGATTATTGATTGAAAACTCTGCCATTGTCTTCAAGGATTTTAGGTTGTCTGTGAGCAATATATCTTCTTTGGGCTTGTATTTGGGAGGACACCCTGGCTTCACGGTGGAAGCTTTGCATCTGGAGCATAGTGACCAAGAAATAAAGGTAGGAGGGAGCATGGGAGACATGAAGCTGCAGGTTCTGTACAGCCTGGCCAGCAATGCTGAGGTTCAAATATCCTGATCTCATGGGCAGCAACTGGAGGATGTGAGCATGTGTTCTATTGCCACTGCTGTCTGGGAAACAGGTTTTGAGGGAGCTCAAGTGACTAGGGCAGTCATGGGCTCTTCTGAGTGATCATGATGAAGGCAAGACTATCAAATGTGGGAACACTGGAAGTCCCAGTCAAAGGTCACTTTCATCTCAGGGTTATGAAAGTTCCCTGGGATTTAAAGAGGAGAAAGTCTTGTCTCACAGATTTCCAATTCATTACTCTTGAGACCCCTCTAACATAACCAAAAAACCCCACAAATTAACCAAATCAAAGCCATAGATGAACAAGAGCAAAGTCTATGCTTTGTGTCTGTGTCCAATGTAATGTAGAGGACTATGGTATGTATGTTCGGGGCCAGCTGTGGTTCTGCATCCTCTGTTTCCTGTTTAGGATGTCCAGGTACCACTGTACACCAGGCTGGAAGGGTGGAGTCCAGAACATGTGGGTCTACACATCCAGCTGGGAGTGAGTCCCTTCTTCAGGATTTCAGTGTTCCAGCTCTTCTAGATGCTACTCAATGGAACAGCTCTATTAGATGACCTTCAGTGAGACACTTGGTGCACATACACTTTATTCAGGGTGGACAAGGGCTGTATATGAACCTTGGAGAGTGGGAATGAGTTCTTTTAGGGTTAATGTAAAATCGATGGCTAAAGTTTAAAGCACTATGAATGCATCATTTGTATAGAGAGGCAGTCCAGGAATCCTAGGTACTTGGTAGGTGGGTTTTTATTGGAAAAGAGAAAGTTGAACTTGCCAATAACTGTGTGACACTCCTCAGATAGAAGACTGGAGGTTGGAGTCGCCAGATCAGGCAGAGAAGAGGAAGCCCCACTAAAAAAAAGGAGTCCTCCCTCCATTTTGTGCTGAGCTCAGCTATTGAGACATGGTAGATTATGACCTTAGTCGTGAGGTGCAACAGGGGCCTTCAGAAATGAAGACCCAATGAAAGACAAGTCTACATATTTTCATAGTAGGTTTGCTTAGGAGTGGACAGCAAGATGGGGCAGAGAAGGAAGGTTAGAGATGACAAACTGGGAAGTACTTGAATTCCTCTCTATGACCCTGTGCCCTCTAGGATACAGAGCCTCTTTACCTACAGATGAAGCAGGAAGCTCTCACTTGTACATCTTGTGAACAGCTTCAAGGCCACAATGAACTGTTAGCTCCCTTGTCTTCTTGATGTCATGGGAGCAGACTCTGAAACCTTATGTCCATTTTCTCTGCACTGAACATGAGTGCCTCTGGCATTTTAACCCTGGTGGCTTGAAAAAAGGAATTCCACCAGAAGGTGGGAGAAGGAGCTAAATTGGGATATATTTTGAAGAGACCCTAGACTGAACAGATAGAGCAGGCACTGAAGGAAATAGAAAAGGAAAGAGGCCATAGAAACTATTGTATTTGGGGGTTCACTGTAAACCTGGCTAGCCTCTCAATTGCATGATGAGTCACTCCTGGTTCATTGGTCAAGTTTACCAAAGCACAGAGTTCTCTCAAAACTAGAGGATCTTTATTTTATTTATTTATTTATTTATTTATTTATTTATTTATTTACTTTGAGACAGGGTTTCTCTGTATAGCCCTGCCTGTCCTGAAACTCATTCTGTAGACCAGGCTGGCCTTGAATTCAGAAATCCACCTGCCTCTGCCTCCCAAGTGCTGGGATTAAAGGCGTGCGCCACCACTGCCCAGCGAGTATCTTTAACTGAACACATTTTGAAATTGTAGCATTAGTCAGCTCCAATCCTCTTCATTATGACAAAAGTTATGCTTTGTATAAAGCTGCGTGGTTCACAGTTTCTCTTTATGGTGAACCAGTAGCTTGGGTTTGTCCCTTAAGGCTACTTCTAAGAAGTCTCAGCAGCAACAGAGACCAAGGATAGTATCACTACATTAACTCGACTCTGCCCTGCTAGAAAGTAAAGGCTGCAGGGACCTCTCACCCAGCAAAGCTCAGGCACTGGCCACCCCCTGCCCAGATTCTGGAAAGAAGAAGCCTCCCATTGGCTCTCCAGCCACTTCTCCTAAGTGGGTCCTGGAAATCCAAGCTGGTTCTCATTCCTCCCCCATCCTCTTTACCCCTTCCCTCTCCCATTTAAATTCCATTTTACAACACACAAAGCAAGATAGCCTTTGTTAAAAAGTTTAATGTTCTTAATTAGTTGAATGGTTAGGCTAATTAGAATACCAATTAGAACTGGCAGGGCTATCGTTAATTTGAAAGTGCTGTGGTCTAGTGTTAATCGCTATTAAACCTTATAGTTTGTGAAAGATAGAGAGGGGATGAATTCACACAACACTACTTGAAATGAGAAAGGTCTGTGGTCAGAAGGATTAGCTGTCAATGAGTGTTCCAGGAAAGCAGAAACCACAGAGGCCAGGCAGGTCTTCAAGTCTCGAGCCATACAAGGCATGCCAGCCTCCCTTTTCAAATGGTGCTAAAAGGCTGGAGAGTATTTTACTGAAATAGCCAAAGTGTATAATTCACCTAATGGACTAATGATCTGGAATGATACTTAAAAAAAAAATAAAATAAAATCAGTGTTTTAAGTTACCTTGCCACAGAAAAGTTTGTGCTGTTAGCAAAGCTATTTGTCCCATTGGGTTTCCAACTTCCTAAATATATAGAACACCCTGCCCAATTAAACTTCTTCTATTTCTGGTCAATGCTTGAGTGAAGTAGAAGAGCCAAGCCCTCAAACAAAAGAAGCCCCATGCTAGTATTGTGGCAAGGGGCGAGGTGGGGGGAGTCGCCACTTTCTCTCCTCTCACTTGGCAATGGATGACTAGAAGAGTAAGCAGACCCTAATTTGTGTTTTCAGACAAATATAAAAAATCAGTCTTCCTTTTTTCAACAAGCAAATATGGAATGGACAATTATAGCTATTCTTGTGGTACGTTTTCGGAAATATGACTTTATTTTCCTCTATTCCTGTGATGAAGACAGAAGGTACTGACGCCCATTATCGTGGCTGGTTTCCTCTCAATATATCTACACTACAGTTCCAGATAAAGCACGCAGTTTATAGGAAACAAATATAAAAATATATTTTGTCATGTGTATTATGGCACAGTTAAGAAACAGGGAATCTTTTTAGATGGTGAATTGCTTTACAATGCATATAAAAATGTTCAAGTCAATTGCTACCTCAAATATTCCTGGAGGTAAGTGGAAAATAAATTTGAAACAAACAGACAGACCAACAGATATATAATGCCTGAGTGACTACCAATGCAGTTTCATGTGCAAAAATTGTAGGATGAAAAAGAGGTTTATTACACGGCATTTTCTCTAAATACCTTTTAGTAAAAAAGGGGAGACTTTAGTATCCACAACAGCTACTGATGTTGGATGTAATTATAGTTCCAGGTAGCCTCATCTGGCAAGGGCTCCCCATGACCAAGTGTTACCTACAATTCAAGAATGACTAGTGTTAGTCTTTCGCACAGAAGAATATTTGTTTTATGGCTGAGGTGTTTTAAGAAACAGGTAAACAAAACAAAACAAAACAAAACAAAACAAAACAAAAAGTCTACTATTTAATGCCCAATCAAGAGATACAGACCTTTCCTCTGAGGGGTTCCAAATGCCATCCTACACCTTTGTGCTTGTCCCTGCGTGTTTCCCGTTTTCACAGTTACTCCCAATCCCACTTATCAGCTTTGATTCTTTCAGAATGACTAAAGGGTAACTGTAAGTCATGGTTATTTGTCTGGGTCTTACTTTTAGCCCATGGATGTAGATTAGTATTTGATTTTTATAAAATAACAAAAGATTGATATTTTAGTAGCTATTGCAAACCCATTAAACATAAAGACCGATTTTAAAGCAAAGTACCCAAAGATGTAAACAAAACAAAACAAAAAACCTAAGACAAACAAGATGCAGATTCCAAGGAAGATTTCACGCTAGGGATATCACATGCACGGGTCATTTCAACTTTTATTCTGTTTAATGGCATTTGGAGTGTCATTTCCTAGATTTTTGTGAGAACTGTTCTTCCTTTACTTGTAGGCAGATCTCTAGACAAGATTACATCTATGTAAATCTTTTCATTTACTCTTCCATTCAGTGATTTAACATGGCTTATTTGTTTTCTACTATGTACTAGATAATATGCTGGATTTGGGAATACAAAGACATAAAAAGAGAAGATAGTTATGCTCAAAAGAACAGTCTAAGAAACGGGGTGAATGTCTAAATTATCCCCCTATCTTCTTTGATAGACAAGACATGGAGAAAGGGACGATGTGTTGCTGTCTAGTCTGAGTTGAGAGATAAAGTCACAGCACACAGCACGGTTTGAAGGATAGGTAGGCATGTGAATTGGATAGTTCTGCATTACTAAGATGAAACACAAGAGGCTGGTCAACTTTATAAAGGAAAGACATTGACTTGGTAGAAACAGCATGGTGATGTCTCTAGGGAGGCTCCTCCCATCCCTTGACTGCATTCCCTCAAGGCAGATGACAAGGATGTGATGTGTGTGAGAAAAACAGTCACTTCACAAAGCTGAAAGCCAGAGAGAGCAGTGCAGCTGTTGGGCTCACTCTTAAGAACTGGCTTTCACAAGAGTACAGGGGACCCATAGCAGCCACCCTCATCCTTCCCAGGGCAGCTCCCTCAGTAACACAGAGAGAGCCTATTATGCTCTGATTTCTTGAGGGTCTGATTACCTCTCAGGCTTCCAAGACATGACTGTGTGAGACATACTTGAAATATAGCTCACCAACCTGGAATTGATACTTTCTGGATTTTGCAATGCAGTGCCCCTGGCTTAGAGTGGAGGCAGAGGCTAGCGAGTGCCATTTGGTATTATCTGAACTTGAAACGCAGTAGAAGAGAGCTCATGTGCATTTTTATCTAAAATCTCTCTAGATCCTAAGGGCAGGAGGTAGTCCACAATATGGCTTTGTGAATGGTATTAGCAGTATTTATAGATTATCAAGCACCAGGTATTTTTTTCATCTGCAGATTATTTATAGCATTGAGTCACTATGATACAGCTCAAAAATTTTCTTTTACCATATATAAAAGAAATGCAACCATCAAGGAATGCATATATGTTTAATTTCAATTTGGAAAAAATGAAAAATGAACACATGAAATTACATTTAATACAAATTTAAATTTAAGCATGCCCATTATTGCCAAAACAGGAATTCACAGATGACTAATCTCCCCTCTACATAAATGCTCATTCTAAATAGATTTTTCCCATTGTTTCCCAGCCTCTCTGAACATTTTGGACCAATCTATTCTTTTTCTATGGATATTTAATGGCTGTTATTTGATGTCGCTGTGTCTGTCTGTCAATGTGTTATATTTATGGATTGTTCACCCTGTGTCATTCTCAGACATGGATTTAGTCAGTCTCCTGAAGGTGAGAGATTTGAGTCAGTCATCAGCTGGAGGAACAAAGAGACAGCCATCAGAAGAAGCCCAGAAGGGAAGGTAGTATACTCTCCAAGTCCCCTGAGGGTCCTCATCAACACTGGAGAACTGTTTTGACAGAACCACTGAATTGAGTGCAAAAGTCAAATTCCAGGGACATCAAAATGGGACAGACTTTCTGTTCACCCACAAACAACAAGAGACTCATCTGCTTTGAGGGACTAGGAAGAGCCATTCTCAGGGGTCCAGTGTCTTCCAGGGTTGGCAGGAATAGCTTGCTGTAGGCAAAAGGGCAAGGAACATTGAGTAGCAGAAATGGAAGCAAATAATTTATTATTTTTTTAAATTGCAAACTCTGATGTCTGGCCCCAGATATTTGAGCATATTCTCCATTCTTCTAACAAAAGAAACACACATGCTTATTCCACCCTTTTCCGCCTCATCTGGCAGCCGCTTTCTGGTCCAGCAGACACTAACATCTAATGAGTCAAACTTCTCATTTTCAGACTAATCAGTCGGCTGCACTAATTGCAAATGCAAATATGCAAATTTATATTAATTAATTACTCTGCTAATTAGTTCTGCGGTCTTTTTTTGGGTAATAAATCATTGTGCAGTGGAAGGGAAACAAGTCCTGTCCCATTTCACTTCACATAAAAATTTAATGTACTCATGGAAGAAAAAAAAAAAAAATATATATATATATATATATATATATATATATATATATATATATATATATGTATATATAAGTAAACCACGAGCCGATCCCTCTACCTCCACTGATGAGCCCCCTACAGAAAGGTGCTGTCGTGAGAGGGCTTTCACATCTTCTGAAAATGCCATCACTAAGGTGCCTGTTAGCAGTTTAATTATCACATTATGAGCTTCAGAAAAAGCCAGTTTGCTGTGCTGCAGGCTGTGACACAGAGCTCGGCAGTTCACCCACTCTGCAGCAAAACACTTATAGATAGAATGGGAATGGAGAGAGGGAATCGCATCTCTTTGCTGAAACACTATAGATTGAGAATAAGTGTTTTCATGGTCTCGTTATTATTGTGTTAAGCCCAAGTCCTCTTCTTGCCTCTGTACCCTTGAATGAAAAGTTGTGTCATCAGGCTTGAGGATGCACTGAAGGGCTGCTGTGGAGGTGGGGCGTGGTCAGAGAGGCTGGAGGTGAGAAAGAATTGTGGAAGCAGGAGACAGCTTCCACAATGGCTAGAAGTGACACACCCACAGACTTATAAATTTCAGGCATTTTGATTGGAGATTTATGTGTGTTCCCAGATTTTCTTGTGGGGCATAGACATACAAGAAATAATTGCTCCCATTAGACTATGGGGCAAGAGTCTATGTCTGATTTATCTCTGGCCCCCATTTTCCCCCCCAGGTGGATCACCAGTAAATGCTTGCTTGCTGGCTTGTTTGCTTGCTGAATGACCAAATGAATGAACCAATAACTGGTAGCAACCATCAGCAGCTAGTTACAGTGACATTCACTGACACTCATGTATTACAATATTACCTTCATTATGAGATAGGTGCCAAGATTAGGAGAGCAGAAAGAACAGTGACCCCTATTTAAATCTTCTTGTGTTTCTCATTCTTCCTTTTCCTTCTCAACCAAAAATTCCATTTTAATTCCCCATGCTTCTTCCTTTCTTGTGTATCTAAGAGTTGATGTTTGAGAAATAAAATAACAAAATGGCTCATGCCTGCAACCCTAGCACTTGGGAGGCAGATGCAGAAAGATTGTGAGTCTGAAGCCAACCTGGGCTACATAGCAATAGCTTATTTCAACCCTCCTCCTTAAATCAAGGAAAAAATGTTATGATTACATTTGGGCACCTTGCTCTCAAACCCTAGCTTGTCTACTTCCTGGTTCTGTGATGCTGGGTGGTTTTTTGCCTGAAAAACTAGGGATGCTGAGTGTATCAAGAGAGGGTGATGGCATGGGAGGTCCAACCCAGAAACTCAGCCCATCACCACCCACTGCTCCCTACATGACATTAGGCCTTTGTTTTACTTATATATAAAATGTCTTCAGGAAACAATGACAGTGGAGAGGGGACAATAGAGGGCAAGAGCCAGTGAATGTGATCAAAATATAATATATACATGTATAAAAAGTAGTGCAACTAATTTTATATATAGTTAATGTATGCTAAAAACATTAAATGTTCTTGCTTTTCATTTTTCTCAAAGATTGAAATATAAGACGGATGTGTTTAAGGCATAACATTAAAACTACCTAAGGTAGTGAACCAAAAGCTAGGCTCCTTCTCTGAACCCTCACCTCTACAGTCTCCTGACAACTACATCAATCAATATCCTTCCAGAGATAGACAGTGTGCCTGCAGATGGATCATGTCCCCTATACACTTATTTCTTGGTAGGTCCTCTGTCTGCAAGAACAATGAGCCCAGATCACAGGTCTACAGTGCTTGTTGACCAATTGGTGGTGGGTCTAGTATCTCCCAGGCTCTTTGTATCATCTTTCTCTGGGCAGTTCACCTCTTTCTGTTTTGGCATGAACACAGTTTAAAAGTTATATTATTGAAGATAAAGTTAACATCTTTCAGGCCTTTCATAGCATATGAGAGAAGGCTAGCATTTTTTTTTTCATCAGAATACTCCAGTTTCTGGCTCATGAACATCTTGAGGAAGATCCCTGAGGATCTTCTGTAACTTCCTGTGCATGACAGATTTCCCCACTTCCTACCCTACTTGGCATGTTTCTATGACCTGTGCAGCCTAGAGGGAGAGCTAGGCTGATGTTATTTGGTGTTAGAGCACAGGAGGTTGACTGTCTCAGTTCACACAGGCCAATCGAAATAAACAGTGATGAAGATTGTGGAAGTAAACCTGGACAATGGAACCTTCAAACTCTCACCTAGACCAGAAGCTAATGGTTCTGTTAGGATTTGGCTGAGGAAACACCAGTGTCTCTCCTCTGCCAATGTCTCTTCCCAGAGAACTAACCTTCCAGCCCTGCTCTTTCCCAGCTGTTTGCCTTTCACTCATGTTTGCACAGAAGTTGCTTTCAATGGATTCTTTGTCCTGCTCTGTGATCACCGAGGACAGGATGCTGCTGGTTTTTACTTGTGTCTTTGCCTCATCTTCCTTGTCAATCTACTAGACAAAGGCAACTCTAACAAGGTCAATTATTCATCTCAAAATGGCCAAATGACTAATCCCGTGAAGCTGCACTTCCTAGAAATATCCTAGACATGAGAAGAAAAGTGTTGAGTCTACAAGACAGCAAAGTAAGATACAAGCCCTTATAAGCCATTCACTTTATATTAATTTTTAGCATGAAAAAATAAAATCCCTGTGCTCATCAAGCTTGTGCATCTTAATATACCAATTATATATTAATAAAGCTTAAAAGAGAAATGTTACTCTTAATCTTATGATTCAGAAATGTGATGGTTGTGTTCATCGGCTCTCAGTCACTGCGAAATGACACTCGGAGTCAGATTATAGGAGAGGAGTTTATTTTGGCTTGCACTTTCAGAGAGATCATTCCATGGCTGCTAGCCTGGTTGCTTTGGCCATGTTGTGGCACAGTTCCTAATGGTAAAAAAGAGGTGACAGACATGGTGGTAATCAAGAGAGGCAAGAAGAGGTCAAGGGTAAAATTATTATTACTATTTACTTGTATTCTTTTTTCTGAGGTTTGTACAATGTGTTTTTTATGACATTCACCCCCCCAACCCCTCTGTGATTCACCCCCTTCCCTTCCTGAGCCACTAAAACTTTGTGTCCTCTTAGTCTTTCACTAATGATGGGCAGCTTGTGCTTGGAAGTGTGGCCTTCCACTGGAGCATGATTAACTTACCAGGAGCAAGACTCTAAAGAAAATGATTCTCCCTCTCCCCAGAGCTCTCAGTTACAAATAGGTCCTTGTCTAGGGGAGGGACTTTATGTCTACTTCTCTCCATGCTGGGATTCGGTCTTGCTTGACCTTGCCTGGGGCTTGTGCTATGCTCTCACAGTCGTTCTGTATTCATACGGACAGCTGCCATGTTGTGTTGAGAGGAGACAACTTCCTTGCATCATCTACCACATCAGGCTCTTACAGTAGTTCTGTCTCTCTTCTGCAAGATCACTGGGCTTTACGAAGGAGAGTGTGACACAGATGTTCCATTTAGGGTTGAACATTTTACAATCTCTTATTCTGAACCCTGGTTTTATGCGGGTCTCTGTGTTAATCACCATCTTGCAAATAGAAGCTTCTCAGATGAGGATTAAGAGAGAGATTGACTTATATGTATAACAAAAAGTCATTAGGATTTGGTTTAATACTGTGTTCATTTGGTGGAATAATAGAAATAGGTTCTTCTGCGGGGCTTTGACCTGTCTAGCCACAAATTCTTGGCTCCACAATGGGGCCAGGTATAGGTTTTAGTTTGTGGCAGGAGACTTACATCCAGTCAGGAAGTGGTTGGTTACTCCTAAGATGTTCATGTCACCAAAGCCAGGCTAATTCTTACTATAACTGGCAGAGGTCATAGCTGGGTAAACCTGATGATTACTATTCACCCCCCAGGAGCATGCACAGCACCCTCCAGTGCTGTGAACACTATCTATTAAGGGAGAAAATGTCAGGTCAGTACCAGCTTCATTTCTCCCTGGTATGTGATTCAGGTATGTGGTATCTACAACAATAAGGTCATATCATCAATGTCTGCAGAATAATCAAAAGTATTGGAACTACTGGCAGCGAGCTTGTTATTTGTTAGCCTCTAATCTTTAGTGGGGGTATTGTTGTTCTGTTATAATGCAACTCTATTTTACTATTTGTATATGTATTATACATTGCACATGAGGGAGCTTCTACAATTATAGGTAGGTTTCTGTGTGACTGTTTTGAAAGATCTTTAGAATTATTCATGTCCCATCTCTACCCTGTCCTCTCACTCTTCAACCCAATCCTTACTGTTCCTTAACCCCTTTAAAAACCCTTATACCACTGTTTTCTATTTCCTCTCCCTTGAAAGACCCCATCCGTCTAGACCCTCAGGAACATCTCAGTTTCCGTTGATATTCCAAATGAAAGATATGAATCCAAAGATTCAGAGCTAATATTCTGCAAATGAGAGAACACATGCAATGTTTGTCTTTCTGGGTTTGGGGTACCTCACACAGAATGGTAGTTTCCAGCTTCATTTGCTCCCCTGAAAATTTTATTTTTTGATAGCTGAATAATACATTGCTTAATATACCATATTTTCGTTATCTATCACCTTTTCATTGATGTCTAGGCTATTTCTATTTTGTGATGAACAGAGCAGAGCAGTGAACATAGATGATTATATCTGTAGAGTAGTATATAGTATATTTTGGGTGCATGCCCAAGAGTGGTACAGCTGGATTCTGGGGAAGATGTGTGTAGTTTTTCTTTGAGGAATATGAACAGTGATTTTCATAGTGACTGTGCCAGTTTGCATTCCCATTAGCAATGTTCCCCTTTCCCCATATCCACACCATGTCTAACCACAAGTTTTTGGCTCCACAATGGTGCCAGGTATGGGTTTTATTTTGTAGCAGAAGACCTACATCCAATCAGAAAGTGGTTGGTTACTCCCATGTTGCTCATTATTGTAATTTGTTGTTTTGTGTTAGCCATTTTGATTTGGGTAAGATGAAATCCCAAAGTAGTTTTAATTTGCATTTATTTCCCTGATGGGTAAGAATGTTGAACATTTATAAAAATTATTATTATTTCATTCTGTGTATTTTGATCATATTCTTTTCTCTCAACTTCTCCCAAATCTTCCCCATCTCCCTTCCATCCAATTTATATTTTTTGTCTCTCTCTTTCAAAAAATTCAAAACACAAAAGCAAAAATATAAAAATTAAAGCAAAGTAGAAAAAGAGTATCACTATGACAAGATAAACCAAAACAAAGCAAAATTAAAAGCTTTTATATACAAACACACAGAGACACACAGAGTGTATTTTATATTAGCCAACTACTATAGGGTCTTCCCTGGAGTGTGATTACTACATCCAGTGACATTACACTGTAAAACAACAATTTTTTTTTCTTTTTCAGAAGGTATCCATTGCAAATAGTTTTCTTTGTTAGGGTAGGGCTTTTTTTTCCACTGCAATGTCTCAGTGCTGGTTTTTTGTTTCCTTAGAATCTGTGCAGGTCTTGTGTGGGCTGTCACAATCTCTGTGTGTTCATATGTGTATCCAGTTATGTTGTGTCTAAACAACATTGTTTTTGTTTCCTCTTCTGCACAGATTCTTGAGTCTTAAGCTAGGAGTTTGATGAAGACATCCTGTCTAGGGCTGAGTACTTGAAAATCTCTCATTCTCTTCACACTGTTCAGTTGTGGATCTTAATTCACATCTACCGCAAGAGGAGAGTTTTCTGATGAGGACTGAGCAATGCTCTGATGTGTTTTGCATTAGGAGTCATTTTATTGCTGTTTCTTCACCAGAATAATAGAAGTAGCCTTTCCCTTAGGTATACTTATTTTTAGGTTCTCGGGCCACTTGAACACTATCTGTTATGGGTTCTATATCATGGAATGGGCTTTAAATTCACCCCTAAAGTAGTAGGTTGCTCCCATAACATTTGTGCTACTATTGCAGGAGTATGTATTGCAGGAAGCTCCTGCTGTAGATTGTAGGGTTTGTAGCTGGTGATATTGCTGATTACTTTTTTCCTCTGGTGTCATACAAAGTACCTTCCAACAACATGAATGCTGGTCAGTAGGCATAGCGCTTCTAACTGGGCACCAGCCAGACTTCTCCATGCTCCATGATATAAGTACATGGAGTCTTCAGCAATAGGGTTTTGGCATCAGATTATGGGAAGTAAACAATTGCTTTAGAAATAGCTGTGATGTTTGAGGAAAGAATCTGGAACCTCCATGGATAATGGCCAACAAGATGTAAACCATTTCTGGTTTACATTGGAGGTTTTAAGATGTCTAGTTGGGATATTGTCTCTCCCATTATGTGGTGACTGCATTTAAGTTCCTTCCATATATATGTGTGTACACACACACACACACACACACACACACACACACACACATGGAAGCTTCTGTAATACTAGATTTACATATGGTTTTGAAGAGGCCAGTAATGTTAGTTGTCCCCAGATGTTTCTCAACTCTTAGTATTTATTCTTTTGAGAACTCAGTTTGGTTCTATACCCTATTTTAAATTGGGTTCTTTGTATTCTTTATGTTTATTTTTGTTGTTGTTTTAGTTTTTCATGTATTCTAGATATTAACCCTTTTCAGATATAAAACTGCTAAAGATTATTAATTTTTTTCCATTTAGCAAGCTACCGTTTTACCTGAATTATAATTTACAGAAGCTTTTTAGTTTCCCGAGCTTTTCCATTTCCTGTTTATCATTTGTTGATATTAAGTCCTGTACTACCACATCCTGTTCAGATAGTCCTTGTGCCAGTGAGTTCCAGTATATTATCAACTTTTTTCTCCATTGAGTTGCAGGATACCTGGTGACTTTGAGGTTCTTGCTCCATGCGGAGTTGAGTTTTGTGCAGGGTGAGAGATAAGGATCTAGCTTCATTCTTCTCCACATAGCTCTCTGGTATGACCAGCACCATTTGTTGAAGATACTATCTTTTCTCCAATGTGAATTGTTGGCTTCATTTTTTGAAAGTGTTAGTTTTGTAGTATAAGTTGAAATCTGCAATGAAGATATCTCCAGAACACTTGTTTGACCAGGATCATTTTGGCTATCATTGGTTATTTGTGTTTTCGTAAGAAATTTATGATTTTTTTTCTTCAGTTCTGTGAACAATTGCATTGGAATTTTAACAGGTTTGGAATTGAATCTGTAGATTGCTTTTGGTAGAATGGCCATTTCACTAGATTAATCCTACCCATACAATAATATGCAGTGGTCTCTCTATCTTCTGGAATCTTTGTCAACTTGTTTCAGTGTTCTAAAGTTGTCATTATGTAAGGACTTCATTTTCCTGGTTAGATTTTTTTCTGAGGTCCTTTGAGGCTATTGGATTCCCTGAATTCTTTCTTTATGTGCTTGTCATTTGTATATAGGAAGGCTATTTATTTTTCATGTGTGTCAGTTTTATTTCTTGCTACATCCCTGACTGTGTTTACCAGCTACAGGATTTGAGTGGAGCCATTAGAGTCTCTTATAGATAGAATTCTATCATCTGCAGATAAGAATATTTTGGCTTATTCCTCTTCTATTTGAATTTCCTTTACTCCTTCATTGGTTGTACTGCTTCAACTAAGTTTTTTTTTTTTTTTTTTTTTTTTTTGTCTGGAGGTTGGTACTGAAAATCCTTGCCCTGTTCCTGACTTCAGTGAAAAGGCTCTTGAGTTTTTCTCCATTTTGCAAGATATTGGCTGTGGAATTGTTGTATATTATGTTTATTATTTTGAGATATGTCATGTGTATCTCTGGATCCTCATGAAGAGATGTTGGATTTTGTCAAAGGCCCTTTCTGATTTCTGTCCTTTAATCTGTTTTTGTGGTGGATTATTTTTAATGATTTATGTATACAGAACCATCCATGAACCTCTGGGATAAAGCCAACTTTATTTTAGTGGATAATCTTTTAGGAAGTGTCCTTAAATTCTGTTTGCACTCTTTGATGAATTTTATGTCTGTATTCATCAGAGACACTGGCCTATGATTTTCTATTTTGTGGGTTTTTATGTGGATTTGGAGTCAGGGTTATACTGAGTTCATAAAAAATTCCTAGTATTCTTTTATTTTCTATTTTAACTAGTTTTTTGTTCATTTGTTTGGTTTTTTGTTTTTTGGGGTTTTGGGGCTTGGAAAATTTTAAACTACTGGCTCTATTTTGTTGGATGCAATGTATCTATTTATATTATCTACTTAATCTTGATTTCTCTTTGCAGAAATTCACAAATTTCTCCTAGGTTTTCTGATTTGGTGGGACACAGATTTCTAATAAGTTTTTTTGAATTTCCCCAAGGTTTCTTATCATGTCCTCTTTTCCATTGGTAGTTTGGTTAATTTGGATCTTCTTTCTCTTTTATTAACTTACATAGAAGTTCGTTAATGTTTTTAATCCTTTGAGAAAACCAACTCTTTGTTTCATTGATTCTTAGTGTTGTTTTTATTTCTAATTTCAGCTCTGGTTTTGAGTATTACTTCCTATCTAGTTTGTTTTTTTCTTGTTATTAATCTTTTTTCCAAGTTTTTGTGAGTATTATTAAGTTATTAGTTTGTGACCTCTCAACTTTTTCCATGTAGGCACTTGCTGCAATAAACATTGATGTTGAGACTACCTTACTGTTCCTCATAGGGTTACCTCACTGTTCCTCATAGGGTTACCTCACTGTTCCTCATAGGGTTACCTCACTGTTCCTCATAGGGTTACCTCACTGTTCCTCATAGGGTTACCTCAAGTTTCTTCTAGAGTTACCTCACTTTCTTCATAGGGTTACCTCACATTCCTCATAGGGTTGCTTTACTTTCCTCATAGGCTTACCTCACTGTTCCTCATAGGGTACCTCAATTTTCTCATAGGGTTTCATATACTGTGTTTTCATTTTCAATCCACTTTAAACTTTCTAATATTCCCTTCTGGTTTATTTCTTGGCTCAATCATCATTCAGTAGTGTGGTTCTTAGTTTTCATGAGTTTCTGTACTTTTGATTGCTGTTAATATCTTGCAGTATTCCATTGAAAACACATCTGCTTTGAGAAAAGACCATGGTCAGTGACCATGTCTTAACAGTGACCACATCTTAAAGGTTCTCAAACTTTCTACAGAATGATGATAGACCCTTTACCATGAACTATTGGGACATGCTTTCACACCACAACAATTATAAACATTTGTGTTATTCCTTCTCAGACATTTACCCAGAACTCTATTTGGGTCTGTGAGCATGTGTACAACAGCCAACCATCCCTCAACACAAACACACACACACACACACACACACACACACACACACACACACGGCTTTGCATTCACGCTCTGGCTCCCCAGGAGCTGGCATCTTCATGCTAGACCTGTGCCACCTGTTTAAGGCTCGTCCTCATGAGGGTTGATATCTTAAATATTGCTGTGCCTGTTTAACAAAAGTGAAATAGTTTAAGATCTTCATGGTGGAGAACATGACAGCAGGCATCTAGACATGGTGCTGGAGCCGTATCTGAGAACATGTAGCTGATCCACAAGCAGGAGTCAGAAAGAGCACTAACTGGGAATGGAATAGTCTTTTGAGATCTCAAAGCTAAGCCCCAGTGAAATATATCAGCTGGGATTGGGCCCCTAAAAGTCACCTATTCTCTGAATTTTGATCAGTTGTAGTGGTGGTTTCTGTCTATTGCAAAAAGAAGTTTCTGTAATGAGGGGTAAGATCTACACTTATCTGAGAATATAAGGATTAGTATTTAGAACACAGCTAGAGATTACATTAGATAATGTTCCCTAGCCAGGACAGGAAAAATGCACTAAGCAGTGTCAACAGAATGATAGCCTGAACAAGACCAGAACAATGACAGCACTAGTTGACTTGTCAATGTGGAAGCAATTCACAAGGTCCAAACCCCAGTTACGAGTGCTCAATAGCTTTTGAGAGAGGGAGAATCAGTCTCCTCCAGGACTAAGCTCTTCTATAGGTTGTCCAATCTGAGTGATCAGCTCTGGGCATGTGTGTGTATCAACAATCCCAAATGGACTAAGAAAGTTGTATACACAAGGCATGTATACACATATATATATTATGCATGCATATACAAGTATGTATATTTTACATATATACACATATATATGTAACTGTAATAAAGAAAGGAAGTCATGAATTGGGGAGGAGAGGCACGTGAAGGAACAGGAGGGGAAGGGAGGGACAGGAGTAATGTAGATAAAGTGCTCATGTCTGAAGTTGTCCAAAAAAATTACACGAAGAATATTCTTCATGTTACCATGTTCTAAAACAAAACACAAGCTGGGTGTGGTGACACATACTTACCCAGCACTTGGGAGGCAGAGGCATGAATTTGAGGCCAACCTGGTTTATATAGTGGGTTCTTGCACAGCTAGGAGTACATAGGGAAACTCTGTCTCCAGAAAACAAATGAAAAACAATCCCTCCCCCACACCCCACACCCACAAAAAGCCCTCAACCAAACAAAAAAAACATGATTTTTTCCTGAAAACATTCTTTTCTGGAATTGCGACTTTCTCTTCACAGAGTTATAAACAAGAAATTCATGGAATTTACAGTGTAACACCCAGTGCACAAGCTGTAACTTTCTTGCCACATTTTTGGGAATTGGACACTTTTTCTTTTGACCAAGTGATCTTTTCACGTGTGAAGTGATATTCTCCTAGTAGGGTGGAAAGAGGGCTTTATGCTAGAGCCTCTTAGATTTATTTTAAATCATTGTGAAGACTTCCTCAGTAGTATTATAGATTCCCATACCCAGAACACTCTCTCCAACCAAATATATATATACATATATATATATATGTATATATATATATATATGTATATATATATGTGTGTGTATGTATATATACATATATATGTATATATTGAATATATATTGAATATATATTCATATATACATACATGTATATGTATATATATATATTCATTCCCTGGCTTTATTGTAGGCAGACTAAGGTGCTAGCACTTGGGGAAAATGCCTAGGGAATGGATTCAGTGTGGTGTTCTGAGGTGCAGCCTGTCCAGGCTGCTGATGTCTTTCCTCTGGATCACGTTGCGCGTTTCACCTCATTGAAGGCTGCTACACTCACTCATTCATAGAACTCTAGATTAGAACTGGTACACACACCCCGCATCCACACACAGTCTGTTCTGGTCCTCTATGATATCTTTTGGAGTCCCACCAGACTGACTCTGTATTGGAACTGGCAATGGCAAGAGCAAAGGAATGAGCCCAGGCTAGAAGCCACACTCCTCTAGTCACTCTGAAAGTCAGATTTGCTCCAGTTCTCCTAGCTTCCCTTTCTATTCCTGCAGTCTGCCTTGGGGAGAGTTTGTAGGGCTTGCTGGTTACTTATCTTCTATGCCTGTTCCCCTTTTTCTTTTCTTTCTGGGCATTTATTTTAGGTCATATTCATAATAATTGCAACATATCTGTCCTCACTTAACCCCTAAATTGGAAAATTGGCTACTAAGGCAGGGGAAACTCATGAGCCTTGGAGGTAAACAAAAGTATCAGGTACAGAGAATAGGACCATGGAAAATGCTTGAGGGCCCTTACCAGTATAATATGTAACAAAAAACAGCTGGCGATAGAGACTGTGCAGGAAAACTGCAGAAGAAGAGGTTCAAACTGAGGAGCTGCGTGAAAGCTGCATAGAGCTCCAGGGGAACAAAGTCTGGTGAGTCATTCCCCGTGTGGGGCGGGGTCCCTGGTGATGCAGCTAATCTAGAGTTAGCCATGCTCCTTGCAACTCCTCATTCATGTTCCTGTTAATAAGCCTAATAAAAAGAAACCCATTGGTTCACCAAATTGGGCATTGGTACATGCTTTCCTTAGGTCTGGCTTGAGCTCCCATTCTAGGGTGAGGGCGCATGTATGCTGTGTCTCCACAGGAAGACTGTGAGATACATTTGAGAAAAAGTATCTCATTCCTCAATCTGAAGGGTGATATAATGTCATCATAGCACCCGTGACACTCTTGGCCTGTGCTCGACAGAGGCTTGCCTGCTCATTTTCATGAAAATTTGAAGTAGGTACTTGATCAGAACGGTTGAATCACCATACGGGACACCAAGAGCCATACATATTTGCACCTAACAGCCATGTTGGCTTGCACAAGATCAAAACATCTGAACAAACAACTCAACGGGTCGCCTTGCAGGGTACGTGGTGATGGATGAACACTCTGAAGAAGACTGGGGAAGTTCATTTGCTTCTTGACACTTGGCACTAGAAAAACACAGTAGACATTCATGGATCACAGAGCCCAAGCACAGTGTTCTTGTAGGTCCACAGACCTTTCAGGTAGCACAGCAGTTGGTGATTGTTCTAGCCCCCGAGACTCTCTGGGGGCAGTTGTGGCAGCTTGGGATAATTGTTTGCTTTGCTCGCATAGTTGCCTCTTCTGTCAAGCTCACAAGCTCACAAGCTGAGCTTTACAGTTCAGAAGTTAAGCACATTAGAATATTTATTTAAAGGCAATTCCACTGCCTGCTCTTTCTGGGTAGCTGGGCTCACCATGTATGTCACTAGACCCCCAAATGCATATTCGCATTATGGCACTGGCCCGCTTGCAGGGACTGTGCTTCCCTGTGGTTAGCAAATGGCTTCTTTCACAAGCTTTTAACTCCACAAGTTTGCAACCACTAATTCTTAAGGGTTTTGACAAATCTCCCCAGTTAAATATTAAATAATAAATGTGTCCCGGATGGTAGCAGTGCTTTGTGGAGTCTGTTTGAAGTGTCCTTTAAAATATTAAATTCAAATAAATGATGGAATCAGAACAAAGGCTATATCTTAAGACAAATTCAGCCAAGTCTCTTTAACCTTTGAGCTTTCGACATAGATTAGAAAGCCAGGGCAGCACACGCTTCCATAGCAAACTGAAGTGGGATTTTGGAAGCCGTTCTTGCAAATACAGGTAACCCACACCTAGGACTGATCTACCCTTGCCATTTCAGAGCAGAGATTTGGATGCTCATTATTTGATAAGAATGTGGTGGGTTTTTTTTTTTTTTAAGTGCTTATGTTCGAAGTAGCAAATCCTTCTAAGCGCCTGCTTCAGATGCCGTGTTTATTCCCTGTCAGTGTGTTCCATATGAAATCTGTTCTGCTTATAATATCCACCACAGTTGGAGCCTTGCAAAAATCTGTTTCATATCTGCCCTTTGCACTTAGCTTATTCTGTTTTATGCTTCTTCCAAGTTATCTGTTTGTAAGCAGTCTTTCTTGTAAGTAGACAGTCCTGGGGGAGGAGGTACAGCTGGGGTTGATTGGCTCCTGGGGCATCCTGGACTCCTGGCACCTGAGTCATGAAGGAAGCAGGTAAAGAAGAACATGGTAATTCTACCGGTTGAGAAAAATAAATAAATTCTGCCCCTTTCTTCCCCCACCCTGTACAGGCAGCACCCATTGGTCCCTCGTGGGTTTATGCTCAGCTACCTCGTCTCCATATGCTCCATCTGCTTCCTCCAAACTGCACAGTCTCCTGTGGCTCCTGACCCAGCCTGACCCGAACCATAACTTTCTAGGAAGCAGAGGGGACACGTCAGGCCATAAGGCTTGTATGACAAAGAAACCTTGTTACAGGATTTGGCTTCCACATTCTGAGTAATGGATGACTTCAAGGAGGCTGAAGTCTCTCAGAAACCCACTAAGTACTTTTTGAATGGATGTGGGCTTCAAGGGCTCCTGAAAGGAGTGGGAACAAGGTGTGTGCTTTCTCAGGTTCTTTGTGGAACCCATTCCCTGCACAGTGAGAGGACAAGGAAAGCCTTGTCTTCAGCTAAAGACTTTTACCCTGGTTCCCTACCTCCTTACTAACATACCACCCCACAGATAGGGCTTTATTTCCTTACCTTTAGAAATAAAGAAGCAATCTGTTGCTGCGTGATAGGTTGGAAATTGTCCAAATCACCAAAGGAAACCTCAAGATTCAGAGAAAGTCATTCCCCTGAAATCTAAGTTTCATCTTTCCTTTAAGAGGAAAAATATGACAATATGGTGCTGCCACCTTGGTTTGGGGACCAGTCTTTGTGATACTCTGTGTGGCATTTGCCATTGCCTTGTGTGGCTAAGCTCTTGCTAGGTCCCCTAGCTGGTTAGGCCCTGGCACCTGTTTCCTGATGCAAAGGCTCTTCTTTTCCCTTCCTGTATGTCCACTCTGTTCTGACCACTAGGGGGCCTCATTGGTTTACTGTGGACAGAGCAAAAGTCAGTTTATGAGATGAAAAACTACCTAAAGGATGCCTGACCTAATACCTTTGGTCTTATGCTGAGTGGTCTGGAGGAAGTTACTTGAACCTCTGGGACTTATTTTTTCAGTTGGAAGAAGCTGAGAGCTGTTGTTCGCTGAAGACCTCCAGTGCACCATATTAGCTATTGCTTTAGCTAGGATTCTTTAGACACAAAGCCTGGGACAAAGACTTAGGTACACTGGAATTTGGAAATGTGTATACAGAACAAGGTGACAAGGAGGGCAGAGAAACAGATACAGAGGGTGGAGCAGTCAGGGTGACCAAAATCTCCTCAGCAGAGGCCAGAGCACCTCAGAAACTGGGCCATTCCCCCGCTGCCCCAGATTCCCATTGCACCTGAGTTGGGACAAACCAAAGTAGAACCTGAGACAGAACACAGATCCATGTGGCGTGTATGTAAGGTGTGTGGGTCTGAACTCAGATGAGCTCTGGCTGAAATAAGAAAAGAGCCAAGAGCTATGAGAACCTGATGCCTAGTCAGATGCCCCTCCACTTCCAAGGTGGTCCTTGAGAAGCCTGTGGTATACTGAGAATATACTTAGTTAAAAGTGTACTTGATCCACCTCAGTATCAGACACCATAGCTCAGCCTGGCCTGTCTGATACTGTACATTAAACTTCAGTTAACAATGAACAGCTCATGTAACCTGTGAGCACTGTACTGAGAATGAAAGACAGTGGTTACGTTGGTACACTGTCACGAAAATTTCTAACTAGGATAACCTTATTGGTTGTAACATAGTCTACAACCCACGCAGCCTATGCGACCTCCCGGTGTACCCTACACAGACAATGTAAGGATCCCACCAGGGCTGAGAACATTTCGTGTAATGGTACTGGTTGAAGAGACTGGTATAACATACTCAGTAGGTTTTTGAGAGGAGGGAGCATGTAGCTATTCCTAAGTGTCTACTCTTGAGGAATATCCCCTTCCACCGGAGACATCTCTTTAATGGGAGAAGAGAGAGAGGGGAGAAGAAATTCTCCCAACAATGACTTTTTGGCCGTGATTCAGCAAATTCTCCCAAAGCCAAGGTCATCCTCAGTGGAGTCTCCATGGATGAGTGAACCTTCTTCATAGAATATTTCTTTCCTCATTCCTGTTAGGGCAGGACCCCAGGATGCTGGGTATTCTTGAGATGTCTAATGATAATGCTAAGTCCCCTAGTAGGTGTGACTAGGTCTGCTCCTGTCCCTACAAAACCCTCTTAATCGAATTAATGCCCAAAAAGAAATACTTCTTCAATCTAAATCAATAGATCTGTGTTGAGTGGGCAGGAATCGAACATTCCTGGCAAAGAACTTTCTACCTCCAGGTGAAATGGCCATGAAGCAAGCACAGAGGGAAGCTTTGAGTCAACGGTCAGACACAGGCAGAGCGTCCTCACCTGAACAGTCTCCAGCAGCTTACTCATTCAGAGCTGGCTTCATCTAGGTGTGACTCATACTCTTTCTACTCAAGACTTCAGGTTATCTGAAATATAATGTCACATGGAGTCAGATGATTGGTGACAAATATAGTGTCACATAGTGTCAGATGATTGGTGACATTTTCCAGAGAGCTGCCACAATCGGGTTGCCATTTGCCATGGCCTCCTTTGTGGTCTCACACTTGAGGCTTGTGTCAAGAGCCATTTGTTTTTAGAAAACAAACAAACAAACAAACCAAAAAAACAAACAAAAAAAAAATGCCAACCAAAGAAACACAGAGCAAAACCCTGTCATATCCTTTATCCTATGGCAAGTTCAAGTCACTCTCAGGTTTCTCTAAATTGTGGTCAGCTTCTCTGGCACTGAGTCTGCCTCTCTGATTCTACCCTGCCTCACCTTCTAGACTCAGCTTCCCGGTGCTGCTCTGAAAGGGGCCCTTCCAAAATTGAAATCTTTCAACAGTTCCATGTTGGGTTTTTTTTCCCTCCCAGAATCAAATGAGAACTTGAGACTCCTCACACCTGTGTTCATCTGCTTTTCCACTCAGCCCCTCATGTTTGTGTGACTGCAGCCCTGTGTGAAGTGCCCAGGCACAGCCTCCACAAGCACCTCAGCTGTAAACAACCCCCCACCATCAGTGGTGTCTTCTGGTCACCTTAGCACATGCATCTCTGCCCCATGAGGAGCAGGAGCACTGACCCAAACACTGACTGAATGTGATGAATGAAGCCACAGATAAAGTAAATGATTTGTTTAATTCTGAGTGGTTTTCTTAGTTTCATTGCTGTTGCTGTGTAAAGACTGTGGCCAAATATTTTTTTTTCTGGCCTCAGCTAGAGAGGATGCACCTAGTCCTGCAGTGACTTGATATGCCAGGGTGGTTTGATACCCAAGGGACTGCCCCCCCCCCCTTCTCAGAGGAGAAGAGAAGGGGATGTGGGGGATGGGCTATGTTTGATGGGGGGAAACAGGAATGTGGGGAGGGCTGTGATTGGGATATAAAGAAAATAAATAAATGAGAAAAATATATTGTTTAGTGACAACAAAAATTATTTCAGCTCACGTTTTATGATTTCTCAATGAGGGAAGCCAGGATGGGAACTTAAGGTGGGAAGCTGGGAGCAGAAGCAGAGGCCATAAAGAGCACAGCTTACTGCTCATCTGGCCTGCTCATTCTGATGACTGATGCAACACAAGACTACCCATCCATAGGCAGCTCTGCCACCCTGGCTTGAACCCTCCAACATCAGCCAAGAAAATGTAGAATTGCCTACAGGTCAATCTGATGGTGGCATTTTCTCTGAGCTTTCTTAAGGTGACCTCAGCCCATATCTAGTTGACAAAAATGCTAGCTAGCACAGTAGTGATTGGGTCAAGTTACATGGCAAAGAGAGATGCCAAGCATTCTAGGGACTGCTAAGAAATATTAATGATATAAATCCCCAACTCTTCTGGTTTGTCTTAATTGTAGGTCTTAGTGGTTTATTTAATTTCTGTATTCTAAGAGTGCTAGGTGCCTAAATAATTAAATATTTAAAACTTAGAAGCTCAAGTAAATGCTATATACATGATTATTCTTAGGTTTTCTCACTGTCTAGATTGTCTCATTTGCTTTCTTATGTAGAAGATTGTGTAGAAGAAAATATGAGTGGCTGCTTATAAATATTAATCACTCTGCCTGGTGAATTGGTTGGCTTAACACTGACATTGCCTCCTTAATATTCAATATGGCAAATTTTTCACAGTTTTAAGGCATAGACAAGTGTGGCTGGATAAGATGTCCTGCCACTAAGCTTCTACAATATAAAATTTGGTAGGCCTATAAGTCAACTTGCTGTCAAAAAGTGATTCTCTGCTCCAAAAGGTGAATTATTTTAGTTAATCCACAGATTAAACCTTAACTGTTATTAGATATGAGTTCTTTGTCTTTGATTGAAGTAAGAAATTAAAGATCCCTCGTATTGTGTTTTCTGTATTTTATATTCTTGTGGTTCAAGGCAGAGGACATATATGCAGGGGGAAAATGGCTTTCTGCAGGTGGAACCCCCAACCCCATGAAAGCAGAGCTCACTGAAGGAGCTTGCTATCTCTCCTTATTCTCTTCCTTCAAACTCATCACTTATGAAGTAATTCTTTCTATCCCATCCCACCTATTGGTTGAATTGTTCAGTTGGTGTGTATTCCTTGCATGCACTGTTGTGCTGCATAGAACATTTCATTCAGACATACATACAGTGTATACTTTGACTTTATTCTCCCCTCTCTAGTGCTCTTCCTTTACTTCCTGTCTTAGGGGTTCTATTCCTGCATAATCATGACCAAGAAGCCAGTTGGGAACGAAAGGGTTTATTCAGCTTACACTTCCATATTGCTGTACATTACCAAAGGAAATCAGGACTGGAACTCACATAGGGCAAGAAGCAGGAGCTGATGCAGAGGCCATGAAGAGATGTTACTTACTGGCTTGCTTCCCCTGCCTTGCTCAACTTGCTTTCTTATACAACCCAAGACAACCAGCCCAGGGATGGCACCACCTACAATGCCCCCCCCCCCATCACTAATTGAGAAAATGCCTTACAGCTGGAACTCTTGGAGGCATTTCCTCGACTGAAGCTCCTTTCTCTGTAATAATCCTAGCTTGTGTCAAGTTGACACACAAAACCAGCCAGTACACTTCCCTTCCTCACCAACTCTGGCCAATGTCTTCTCTCTCCCGAAGCTTCTTATATCATATAATCTCTCTGTCTGTCTGAATACACACACACACACACACTCACACACGTATATACATAAACACATACACACACAAATGTGTGTATATGTGTGTGTATAAGAGAAAATATGATATTTATTTTTCTGCTTCTCATTTAATATGAAGATTCCTAATAGCATCCGTTTTCCAGCAAACAGTGGGACTTCATTCTTATTTAGGCCGAATAAAAGTTTATTTTGACCTTGGGAAGATGGTCCAGCAGTTAAGAACAAATACTCTTACAAAAGACCCATGTGCACTTCCCAGCACCCATGTCTGGCAGCCTACAGCCACTTGAAAGTCAAGCTCCAGAAAATCCAACACTCTTTCCTGCCTCAGTAGGCATCTATACTTAGAGTTCAAATACCCCTTCCACATGTAACTAATTTGAAGTAAAAGAAATCTTTAAAAGTCTACTGTGTAGACCACATTTTCTTAGTCCTTCATCTGTTGATGGATATCTAGGTTTATCTAATATCTTGACTATTATAAATAATATTTTAATAAGGATACATGAGCAGGTATCTCTGTGTATGTTGCTTTAGACTTTTGTAAGTATATGTGTAGAAGTGGATTATATAATAGTTCCCATAATGGTTAGACTAATCTGTATTGCCACCATCAGTGTCTTAAATAGTCCCTTTTTATTCTTTTTTAAAATTTTAATTTAAAATTATTTTTATTCTTTGAATTTTTTTTTGCATGTACTCAGTAGACCTTGGTAATATCCAGTCTCCTTATTCATTCTTTCAAACTACACCCAGCTCTACCAACCATCTCCCTTCCAAGTTCATTCATTCATTCATTCATTCATTCTCCTCTCAGTAAATGAAGTTTGATTCTGCTGACTATATACTACACATAGGTGTAGGGTCATGGGCTACGGCATGAGCAACCTACAAATGTTGCCCTTCCCCAGAGTGGCTTTCCTTCTTCAACAGTCATCAAGTGACAATGGCTCTTTACCTAGGGGTGCAGCTCCAGATCCCATTTCTCACTTCATGGGAACATTTTTAACTGGCTTAGTCTTGTTCAGGCCTCATGTAGGTGATCACAGCTGCCATGCTCTCATGAGTGTAAATACCACATAATGTCTAAGGACAGCAGTTCACATTTTTCCTCTTTTCCTCTGAACATTAGTCATCTTGACCACAGATATCTTCATGTCTCCTTAAACTTTTATTTTTCTAATTTTATTCCAATTATTTTTTTCAATTGATATTTCTAGTTGAATGACTTATGGAGTTAACTGTGATGATGTATATATTTTAATTTTTGAAAAGACAAACTTAGCAACTCCATCATGTCACGTGTTTATTACTTTTTCCCATGTGAACTTTTAAATCTACAGTCTTCACTATTTTGTGACAGATTTACCACATGTTCAATAAATATAAAAAATCATTCCCCTGTCTAACTGAAACTGTCTAGATACATCATCTCCTTTCTTTCACAGCCTTGGCTAACCCATTCTGCTCTCTACTTCTGTGAGTTTGGCATCTAGAGTTTCACATGCAGCTCAGATCATGCCATCCTGCTCTTCCAGTGCCTGGCCTCATTAACTTTAGCATGACATCCTCCGGTTCATCCATGTCATCACAGATGGTAGGATTTCCTTCTCTTGTAGGACTTGGTAGTGTTCCATTGTGTGCATGTACCATTGTCTTTATCCATTCATCCATTGGTGGGCTCTTAGAATCAACATGACAGAAATACAAAGTGGATTACCAGACCACTACGACTATATGAATTTGTAAGTCTATCAGTTGGATAATCAGAATGCTTAAGTGTTACACAATCCTCCATTCACCAGCCCCCTGATATACCTTATGCCGTCCAAATGCTGTAAAAACTCTTCCTGCTTCCTTGGGCTCATAATTAAATGAGTTTGCTTATCTACTGATAAAAGCAACTGATTGCATAATGACAAATTCTATTGAAAAGACATCTTCAGTGAAAAGATAAGAGTAGTTTTAGTCAGACTAGTGAATAAATGACATCAAAACATGTTTTGAGACAGATTTCCATTATATCATGTAGTCAGGCCTGGAACTTGAAATCTGCATGTCTAGCCTCCTAAGTGTAAGGACAGTAGGGATGTGCTAACATTCTTGGGTTAAGGTAATTTTTCCCCTAAGGAGAAAGTTAAATACAAAAAGAGATAAGAGTCCATGTGAATACTTGTTCCTTGAAGAGAAGAAAACAAGCAGGCAGGAAAGGCAGAGGCAACAGAAGCAGGTGCACCCCATTACAGGTATGTCCAAATTGTAGACATGGCAGCACACCTAGAGCTGTCACTGCTGTGCTGTCCCTAAAGCATTGATGTCCCTTGACTTACACATGGCCACATCTCCACTGTAATCAGGAAAATCATAAGCTGAGAATGCACAGGACTCTCCTAAGCTCCTGAGCAGCACAGTCCAGCACCACAGGGCATCCATTACTTCCCCTTGCTGTCTGTGATGGCCAGGAGCTGAGGACAGGAGTATACTCAGTATCAGGAGTACAGAAAGAAACAAAATGACAACATTCCAAGTGAGATGTCTATTGGATGTGCATGTTTCTGAACCACTTTTAAGTTAGAAGCAGTCAATTGAACTACTGTGAGTTATTTGCCATGTGTATATGTGGACATCTTGGAGGGAGAACTGTGGACACACCTTTAGAATTTCCTCAAATTGTAGCTAACTTAATGGATTGAACAAAGAAAACATAGTGTTTATGGTGAGCATCTGTCCACAACAATCCCCAGCTACACAAGAAAGAAGCCATGGCAGTATCTCCAAAGTACAGTGCTCACTTCAGGTGGAATTGGTCAGCTTCAGTATTCTGTCTCTAAAACAAAATGAATTTTCAGGTTTAGCAATATGTGGTTGGTGTCAAGGTTCCAGGAGTAAATTGGTCCCTGGAACCCAAGTAAATGTGAAAGGAGAGAACTGACTCTACAAAGTTGTCCTCTGCTCTCCACACGTATGATTCAACATGTCTGCCTGTCTCCCATCCCACACATACAACACACACACACACACACACACACACACACACACACACACACACAAGCACATACACACATGCACATGCATACATACACCACACTAATAATGAGTATTCATTTAAAATACCCTCTAAAAATGAATCCTATCTCATTGCCTTCAGTTGTTGATCAAGAGAATTTAGGAAAAAACTAATTGTACATGGTTTATCAGTATAAATGGACATTATTTCTAAAGACAAAACAGTAGACTTTTGGGTGAGAAAATTCTCGATAAGCCCTAGCCCCTTTCACGTGCAGCTCAATGTGCAACATTGGAAAAGCAGCAAACTCTGACACAGAAATTCGAGTTCGGTCCTTACGTCAAGATTAAATAAAGCCCATTTAAATTCTGAGACTAAGTAGCTGACAAAGACCGTTTTCCTAGATGAACATTTTTCACCTGGGCTTTATTTTTCTGGAAGAAATACACTGCATTGGTTATGCATTGATCAAACTTTTATTGTGCCAGCTGTACTTCACAGACCTCAAAAAGTGATTCAAGCACAACAAGAGAACATAAAAGCACAACCATAATGGCTTGAAGTCCCAGAGAGGCAATTACAAGTTTGATTCCAGTGAGGCAGCTGGACTCCATCGGAAAGCTAAACACCTTCTCCATATTAAGCAGTTGTGAAGGCGAGGATGTAAATAATAAATTTGCTCTGCAGTCATATTTGTAAAGCACAGCCCTGTTAATACATGGAAAGAATAAGGCAATAAATTTCACACTGATTCCTGTGCAGAGGAGAATTTTACGGAGTTCAGATGTGTCAAAACAGGTAAAAAAAAAAAAAAAGCAATGTATGAAATAACTAATCATTGGGATAAAGCAAATGAAAAACGATGAGGCTAATGCAGGCAGAATGAGAGCGGACGGCAACTCTCTCACCACTTGGAGCTATGCTCAGCCTAATGCAGCTTTTTGTATGCATGGTGTTTCTCTGCCTCTCTTGGAAACAAAAATGAAAGTAAATGGGCCATTGTGCTGCTTCCCAAATTAATTCACAAAATCCCAGGACAAGGCACTTAAGGAACTAATCATTGCATACGTCAGAATCCTTCTCTGTTCCTGATTTTGTTGATTTAGGAATTGAGAAGGGTATCAGATTCACACCAGATTCTATCCAACATAAGAGAAAATGGAGCTTTTGTAAGCTCCCCACTGAGTGCTCCAAATATGCTCATTAATTTATTAACCTGCCAAACACTTAATGCCGGTTACACACTACCCCCTGGGGTGCAAAGATCACAAGACAGCTAAGCCATGGGTTAGTGGGTAACTCAGAACACTGATGCAAATCTGCTCCTGTGAGCCTGGGGTATGGTGTGGGCCATTGAGGAAGGAAAAACACTTAGGTTATTTGATTGTTCCAAAGACAAACCAAGGAGGAACCACGGGCCACCTGCACACCTGTGTCTGCTCTCCATTTGATGTAATGATTCTAAATTTATGTTATCTGAGATATATCAAAATATTTAAGGGAAGATAAAATAAACGAAGCTAATCAGAAAAATTATGCTACCCTAGTCACTGAAAACTCTTAATAATTTATGTAGAGTAGCCTTCATGATGAAACTGGAGAAAGCAAGTGTCTGAGGGATGAGATGATGGATGAAAAATGACAGAGAAGTCACTTCAAGATGGTATGAGATGCTTCTTGCTGAGACAGGGTCCTTTCAGAAGTTGTTAATCTTGGGAGTTTGTGGTCAACAAAGAGTAGAAGCCACGGTGAGTGAGATCATCACTGTGTGGAGTGGAAGCAAGGGTATCACAGCTAAGAGTATTTGATCTGCTCAATAATTTTCCCTTCTTCAACTTGCCAGTTCCTACCTAGAGTTTGCATAGCCAGCTGTTTTTTTTACCATGTATGGGCAACCAGATTGTCATTTACTGATTTTCCTTAACCCAGATACGTACCTACCCTTGTCTAGCTGCCTCTGAACATCAGGTAGAATGATTATTCTCTATTATCTTAACTCAAATCATTTCGTTCATGGCATTAAAACTTATAATGGTTTCCACTCCATAAGGCAACATCTCATAATGACACCCAATTTCCCAGGGTTGTGTTTTTATAGCTAAGTGTCTTCCAACATGAAATGCTAACAAATTCTTATACAAATGTACACTATGGCTCCTCAAAAGTCTGTACTCCAGGTATGTGTGTGCTAGATGAACAGAGATTTGGGGGACTTTTTTTTTTTTATTAAATTATTTATTTACTGTATATCCTATTTGCAGCTTCTCCTCCAATCTCTCCTCCTAGTCCTCCCTCTCACCTCCCTTTCATAGAAAAAGGGAGACTCTGATGAATATCAGCAAGTCTTGGCATATCAAGTTGTAGTAAGATTAGGCACTTATATTGAGGCTTGACAATGTCGCCCAGTTAGGACAAAGGGATCCAAAGGCAGGCTATGTAGTCAGAGACAGCCCTGCTCCCTCTTTATGAGTCTTACTTGGAGACCAAACTATATAACTGTTAAATATGTTCAGAGGGCCTAGGTGTTTCCCATGCATGCTCTATGGTTTGCAGTTCAGTTAAGAGCCTCTATGGGCCTAGGTTAGTTGATTCTGTATGTTTTTCTGTGGTATCCTTGACCTCTCTGGCTCCTTCAATCCATCCTCCCCTCGTCTACAGTATTCCACAAGCTCCACTCAATGTGTGACTGTGGGTCTTTGCTTTCTGGTCCATGTTACCACTGAAAGTTTTCTCTCTAACCATGAAGAGTTATTTATGGGTTATAAAATACTTAAACATAAATCTTGACATTGATGAGAGAGAGAGAGAGAGAGAGAGAGAGAGAGAGAGAGAGAGAGAGAGAGAAGGAGGGGGAAAGAGAAAGGGAAAAGGAAAGGGAAAGGGATGTTGGATCAGTCATTGCATTTGTCTGAGCCTTGATTCCTAGGTAGAAAATAGTAATGATTGTCATTTCAATGTATCCTGGGTTAAATGAGATAATTCTTTTGACATCACAATTTTCTGGGAAATTGACATAAAAGTCTGGTAGACATCATTATTCTTACATTGATCTGTAGGGCCTGCGTATTGACTGCTCTGGGCAAGATGCTGGGGGTATAAGACTGGTTTGAGATCATGGTTCAAAGGTATGGAAAATTCTGTCTAAAGCACATGTCCATCATTCTGTTTGCAGCAGATTGTACTGACATCTTGAATCTTAGGACTTGTGCTAGAGACTCAAGGGTAACTTAAATATACAAGCCACAGCCAGAAAATTGGTTACAGCAAGAACTGTAAGCTGGAGCTTAAAGTCCACGTGTAGCAACTGCTTTTCTCCTCCTGGTATCTTCCAGAGACAATGATATAGGAAGAAATTCTTTGGATCACAGTTTCAGAGATGTCACTATTATAATGGGGAAAACAGAGCAGAGCAGAGAAGTTCTATCATGGTGGCCAGAAAGCAGAGAAAGAAAGGAATCTAGGGCAAGACAGAGCCCAAAGGACACGGCTACTACCTGCTGTTACGTCTCACCCTTTACCCTTCATTAACTCAGTGTAAATGCATCAAGGAATCCACTCATTCATTAGATAAGTGCCCCTGTGATCTAATTGCCTGTGGAAACACATTCAGAGTCACTCAGAAGCATACTTTATCCATACCTTTCATGTTTCCTGTGGGACCGCATAAGGATAGCTTGGTTCTCGGGTTGGCAAAGGTCTCGAACCCTGGACCCTGAGGGGACAAATCAGGGACAACTGCAGGTGTTTGGCCATACCCCCAGAACCCAGGGTCCTGACAAGCTGTCTAAGACCTTCATTTGATCTGTGCTGTTCAGTTGTAGAGCAATGCAGCCCCTCCCAAAGAGCACAGGTAGAGGATGTGACTACAGGCCTCAGCCTCAAGAGATTTCCATATTAATGAGATACCTAAAGGCCAGAGGGCATAGCCAATTACAAATTCTTTTCCCAGACCCTCCTCCATCCTCCCTCCCTATTTATGTCAGGTCTGCCCTCACCTAAGTGGGGGTACCGCCAGACCATCTCCATCCCACCATGAAAATAAAGCTTTGGAACCATGGACTCCCACGTGTCTTTTAGGGGAACTACAAAAAAGGCCTTTAATGAGCTGCTATAGCTGCAGACGCCATGCTTCCCTGAGGACCTCTCTGCAATCCAGCCATGGGGACTACCTCTTCAAGCAAGCTAACCTCCGCAAAGTCTGCTAAGCAAGTACAGTAACCAAATCTCTCCCGTGGAGCACTGTTGGGGCCTCTTTCTCCCACTAAACCCCCGCCCCCCATTTATTTCAGCTGTGGGCTGGCCGCAAGCGCCCACACGCCCACAGTTTTGGTCCCTCCGGTGGCCTCTCAGCGGTGTCTGAGAGTCCAAGGGCTTGAGGCCAGTTGGCCCCTGGCTGCCTCCTGGCCCTGGGATCCCCAATTTGAGAGCCCTGCCCCACCCCACCCCCAACTTCAGACTGAGTTCTCTCCCCTCCTGGGGGTGCCCTGGTGCCTTCTCATAGCCCAGCATCCTGGCACCGCATGGAAGGGGAACAGTCAAAAATCCCGTGCTTCTGCTTCTCTCCAGAGACGCAGCACCCTGAGGTGCCCGTGAAGAGCGGAAGATATGTGGGACCCACAACTCAGCCCAACAGAACCAATGCGCCAGTGCGCCCACTCACGGGCACATTGTTCCCCGCAGTTGCCTATTGAAATTAGCTTGGTAACCCAAATAGACCAACAGCATGTGTATGAGTGTGGCCAAATGGAATGGAGGTTACTATCACATGCAGGCATAGTGATGGCATGATAGGTGAACACAGTGCTTTGCCCTGGAGACTGGCAAATGGTATGTTTCTAGATGTCTGGGTTCTTCCTGTAGTAGGCTTCATATTGCTAAATTAGGGGTGGAAAGAGATAGGACAGAGAAACTCACTAACAGCCAGTGTGGAGAAATCACTTGAACACTTCTCAATGGCCACTGACTAATGAATAATGATCGATACAGAGAAAAGTGTGCCTTTTTTTAGGCTGGTCTCCTATGAGAGCCCAGGTGGTATTTCAAATCCATATTTGTTGTGTGACTTTCTCTGGGGAGATATAGATAAACATCTGTTCCACTCTAAGTAGGCACCAAGGACAGACCAAAGAAATGATTCTGCCAAAGTCCATTTTAGTGAACCATTGAGTTTATCAAGTTTTCTTACAGGGAGAAAGATGGGAGGCACAAAGGAAGCTATATCACCAGAATATCCATCTTAGAAAGAGGGATAATTCAGGAATGGACCATGTACTACCCGCATGCAGCTTGGGCAACTGGACGTTCTTCTAGCTCCATCAATTTTAGTGGTAAATAACCTTCAGTGCCTAAACCTCTTGGTGTTGCAACTTGTGAGTTCCTGAGCTTGGCAAGTGCTCAAAGGAGTGCTTCCTTCCAGGAGGGTTTGCTTCACAGCAACAGTATAGTCTGTAACTCCATAGGCTCCCTAGAAGGCATATCTAGAATGTGTGTGTCTCTCATTTCCTTATCTATGGCATTCCCAGACTAGGACTAACCACTTATGTATTCAGAATTATTAGTTGGTTTCCACCATATTGAGTGTTTAGAACATAGACTACACTATTCACACTGTCTCAGTTTGCTCAGTATCTTTTTCTCCTTCTTTAGACTTGTTTCATAGATCCATTTCTTTCCAAACACTGTCTCTTTTTCTTGTAATGCTCTCTCTCTCTCTCTCTCTCTCTCTCTCTCTCTCTCTCTCTCTCTCTCTCTCTTTCTCTCTCCCTCCTTCCCTCTCTCCCTCTCCCCCTCTCCCTCTCCATCTCCCTCTCTTTCCTCCTCTTTACCCTATAATCACATATACTTTATCACTCCTTTTCTTTTGCAGTGATTCTCGGCAGATCTGGTTAAGACAAGGCTGGCGTTATCTGAGTTGTCCTAACAGCTCACATGTTCACTTCACTGCTGATGAGTCCTTGAAAATTATTATTTGTTTATCAAAGTACTGTATGATTTTTTACACCTAATTGGTCCAAGTTAAAATGCTGAACATGATTGAAAAGTTATCTCTGGTATGTTTAGTACCAAATGATGTCTTTAGAAGTATCTGAAATAGAAAGTTGACTTTGGTATAGCCATTCAATAATAACGCAGTGGAGTGGTTTGGAAAATTGAGGTTTCTCCTTGTTTTCAAGTTTAGAATAAGATTAGGTACATATTAAATTAATATAGTGGTTTTTATTAGAAATCAATAGCATAAAACATAAATAAATAGTGAGGGGTGGTGTAAAAGGGAGAGGTGGGGAGAACAAAGAAGGGAAATCAGAGAAAGGAACAAAAGGAGGGAAATCTTGAAAGATCTTTATGCAAGGACATTCTTGGCCATTCACCACATTTTTCTATTGTTGGCTTGTACTCTGCAATTGCATATTGAGAATGTATACATGAGTTTTATCTTTACAATGAAGGCTCTTAGTTTTTCTTCAATGGAATATGAAATTCCAATAAATCACACAACCACCCTTCAGCTACATGACTATTTCTGTAGAAGACCAAATGATAAACAAGTCTATTTACTATTGTTTCTTTCACCTAAATGAGCTTCCAAAGAGAGAAGAACTGAGAAATTATATGATTAACATATTAACAAAAATTCTGAGGAAATGTTGAAAGATGTGTTTTTCATCTCCCATGGGAATACTCAAACAACCCAGGCTGTGGTCAAGGTAATGGTTTACTCTCCACAAGCTGACAGCAAGTCCACATTACTGGAGACAACTACACAGCTTACTGAACATGAAGAAGTTGAGCATTCATCCTTATGTGCTAGCATCTTTGGTACATAAAGGAATTCTGCATGCTACCAAAAGAGAAAAATAAACACAAGGCCAGTCACAAACTTTTTGATTAACAATTGTGTACTACCTAGGAGACATGCAAGGACAATGGTGGACAGAGCTTGTGAGAGTATACTACCAATATCTGATTTGACTTAAGGTCTACTCTACAAGATGGAATTACTGAAGTAATTTATCACCATCATTTGAAACTTTCAACAATTTTAAAATAAAAAATATTAACATAGTTATTATTAACCGTGGTAAATAATTCAATAGAACTCTAAATAGTGAGACAGGTTTCACAAACGTAGCCCACCTGTCTACTTTAGATTTTGTGTTCTTTGAAATGCTACCTTGTATTTGTCTTATTTTTGAAATATTTAATATCTTTATTGATTGTTTGGGAATTTTATTTAATGTACCCCATCATACCCACTTTCTTGTCCTCCCAAGTCTGCCCCCACCACCTTTATGACCTCTTCACTCCCCCAATAAATGATGTCTAATTTTTATTGCCCACATACTTATTGGAGCATGGTCAAACTCTCAGTGGCCAGCCCCATTAGAAAGCTGAGTCCTTCATCACCCATAACCCTACCAGAAGTCATCAGCTGCAGAGAGCTACACTTCAGCATCCTTACCACATATGTTAAGAGTTATGTTTGATGGCTTCCTCTCTGGGCTGTTGCTTGGGGTGGGTGGTTATCACAGAAACCTTCTATGACTTTTGCAACTGTGTGTCTGCAGTCATTAATACCACTGCAAAATTCCTTCCTTGTCCTTTACAGTCAGTAGGACCACAGATCATGGGCTTTCACATATTTTCTGGTGTCAGCATGGACCACAGACATTCACATGGATATGGATATCACAAATACCCTCCTGCATCAGCACATGCCATGGGGCTCAGCATGGTCTCATGTAGCAGTACAGACCATGAACACCAATGTGACCCTTTATTCTAGCATGACATCATCATGGCCCTTGACAGAAATACAGGCCATGGTTGCCAACATGGCCTCTGGGATATGGGCCATAAACACCAATATGGTCCCCTGCAGCAACCCATCCCAAAGACATCAACATGGCTCAAGCAACAGCACAGACCATTCACATACATGTGAACTTTATTGACAGCAGGAACCTCAGACCTCAACATCGTCTCTGATGACAGCTTGGATCATGGGCAGCAATATAGCCCCAAGGCACAGCATGGACGACTGACACCTTTGTGGCCCTTGGCAGCAGCATAGGCCACTGACACGAACATAGCCTTCAGAGTAGCATAGCCCACAGACATCATCATGGATTCAGAGAGTAGCACAGACTGTGGACTTTGGTGGTAACACAGGCCACAGACATCAACACCTCCCCTGATTACAGCAGGATCACAGGTCCCAACTGTTGCCTTTGGTGGCAAGATGCACCACCACATACGTCATCATGGCATTAGGCAACAGCACAGGCCATTCACATCAATATGTCCTCTGGGAGCAACTCAGATCAAAGACATTAACATGGCCTCCTGAGGTGGCACATACTATGGTCATCTACCTTACCTCCCGTGGATGGGCCTCAGACATCATCATAACCATCAGAGGCAGCCTAGACCACAGACATCCACATGAGCCTTGGGCTTCAACATGGCCTGGGGCAGCAGCAAGTACAATGGCCTGCAGGAGCAGTATGGACCATGGAGGTCCTCCAAGGAGGTCCATTCCAGAAAATGAACCATTCTTCGTCTCAGACATTTTGTCATTGCTCAGAGCCAGAGTGATCATGCAGCTGGGCATCATGTTAGGGGACTGAGTCAGCTCCCGTCTGCTGTATACTACCCTGCCAGCCCTACATGGCAAGGACATGTTCCTCCATTGACCACAACCTTCTCTTGCACCTGTCACTCTCATCGAGTCTCTAGTTCCGACTCTCTCCAACAAGTACCCAGTGCTTTTACTCATCCATCCTTCCCACCTCCCCATCACACACTTGTTCAGCATATTGGCATTAGAGACTGCAGCGTGTAATATAGTATATCTTTTTGCCCAAACAGCTTCACGTGCAGACATTTGTTGCAATAAGTTGTTGGTTTGGTTTAAGGTTTCTGATTTCTGCCATATCATAAAATACTAGACCATTGCTGATACTCGTCTGGGATATCCTGCTGTCAAGAGTCAGGGTGATCTTGTGGCTAAGCAGGTTCCTTGAAATCTCAAGGCTGACACACATCTCCCCACCTTTGTGCCCCTAGCCTGCAGGCTGCACCACTACCTTAAGTTTTCAGTCTCTCAGCAGGGCAAGCAGCGGAGGCTGCAGCTACAACGGCTCCATACTGGGGCTGTCTGTCAGGCCTAAGACTGGCCTTATTCAGGAATGACATCTAGTTTGGCAGGACTGGCTCCTCCACAAGCTCCAGGACTTCACAGATGTAGTAAATGTTGGGTGGAGTGACTCAATGAGCTAGATCTGGGCCAGAGAGGCAGGGATGTCTGTACATGTGGTTAGTGGCAGAAAAGGACTATATGGGAGGAAAACACTTCCAAATACACAAGTGTCCAGGGCTGGAAGAAAGGTTCAAAGCCCACTGGTGCCCCTAATCCACATAGGTTCTTTGGGCCGGACTATTTTTATTGCATGCCAGCTTGGTATGTGTGTGGTGGTGAGAGAGGTTCAAGTCTTCTGCTGAGTGGTTTCTACTCCTGCTATTCTATTCACTTCTTGCTTTACGCTCTTATCATAGCTACCCTCACCCCAAGAAATATGATCTCAGAAAGGTTTCCAGGCAACTGAAGGCTAATGGTCAGGCTTGTATAACCTCTATGCTAATGAGCAGAAAATAATTTGGATCTCCTGTAGTGGAAACTGGCTGAAATTTTTGTTTCACAAGGCATTTAGTTCAAAGATTTTATTTCCTGGGAAATGCTGAAACAAAGCAATTGGGGGAGTGGGGGTATGGTTTATTTTGTTTACAATTCCATGTCAGAGTTCATCATTGAGGGAAACAATGACAGGAACCTGAGGTTGAGCCTGTGTGCTGCTCCATAAGAGTAAGGAACTCACTTCACAACCACAGAATCAAAACAGGAACCATGGAAGTTCCTAATTGTTGGCTGGGAGACAGGTTTATGAACAGTTAGTTATATTATACAGTTTGGGACCACTAGATAAGGTATCAATACTACCCACAATGGGCTAGAACCTCCTACATAAATGAACAATGAAGACAAGCCCTGACAGATATGCTCACAGACCAAGTTAGTCTAAGTAAATTAATTCTGTTGCATCAAGGTGGCAGTGAAATCTCACCAGGACACTATGCAAGAGCAATCACCATAGCCTGGGCTGTTTTGGGTGCTTCTGGGGCCTCTTTGACCAGTTACTCATGGAGATATCATAAAACTGACACTGATATTTTAGATTAATAACACAATCAACTGTTTGGGGGGTTGGTTTTTCTTGTTTTTTTTTTTTTTTTTTCTTCTCAAGGCATTAAAGTAGAACACTTATTTATTTGAGTTCTCTCTTTCATACACACACACACACACACACACACACACACACTATTCATTAATGTTATAATTTTACTTTTAGGAGTGTCTATATAGTGTCCTATAGATTTTCATGTACTTCATTTTCATTCAATTCTAGGAAATTTTTCTCTAGCTTCATTCCCTTGTGGTTCAGATATGATACAGGATGTTATTTCACTTGTCTTAACATTTGCTGAGACTTGTTTTGTGTCTTTGTCTATGTTCAACTTCAGAGAAAGTGCAAGTGCTCCAGGAGTTAATTTATCTGTTAACTTTAGTGTTGACATGAATGTTCTATAGATGTCTACTGGGTCCATTTGATTAATAATGCTGTCTTTAGCTTCAACGATTCTCTGTTTTGTTTTGTTTTTGTCTGAATTACCTATATATTGTTGAGACTGAGTATTGAAGTTACCTTCTATCCCTGTGTTAGAATTGATATTTACTGTATGAAGCTGGGTGTACCTGTGCTTTGCGTGTTTATATTTAGACTGCTAAAATCCTCTTGTTGCATTGTTCCCTTACTGATTATTAAAGTGACCTTTAAAATTTTTCTTTTGACAAGGTTTTAAAAAGATGATGCTGAAAAGTTTTATCCAATGTCATGTAAAATGTGGAATTTCAAAATGTAAATACTGTAGCTTCTTAAAAGTTTTAAACATATGTACATTCATGTGATAGGGTTATTTGTCAACACAATCTGGAGTTACTAGGGAAGGGAATTTCAGTGAAAGATTGGGCAAGCCTATAGGCAGGTCTTTAGGGGTTGTCTTGATTACATTAATTTTTGTGAGACTACTCACTTTAACTATGAGCCAACAGGTCTTAGTGCAGGAATTCTGCACAAAGGAGAGGGTCAGCAGGGTACTGGTACTTCTTGTCCTTTCCCTCTGACCAGCAGCTCAGTTGACAGGTGTCTCAAAGCGTCTGCTGCCTGACTTTCCTGCAATGACAGACTGTACCTCGAATCATGAGCTAAAATAAATTATTTCCATTGTAAGTTGCTTTGATCAGAATATTTTATCACATCAATGGGAAAAGAAACTGATATAATTAACACAGAAAAAATAATCGGTATGAAACTTTCACCATTTGTAACTTGCAATGTAATCTGAGTGAACCAATGTTAATTTTCACACATCAGTTTATTTAGGACTAAATCAGATTTGTATCTAGTTTTGAGTTAAACTTTTATTTTATCAGAAATCACAACAGCTATGCCTACTTCTTTAGATCCGTTTACCTGAAATGCTCATTGTTTATCCTTTTACTCCAAGGTAATGTCTAGCTTTGGTGATGAGGTATGGTTCTTGGAGGCAGTAAAAATGGTTCTTCACTGACTGGGGAATCCAATTCCTCCCATTATCTCCATGCCCCAGCAATCTGTAGTCCACATGCTGCACTCTGTCGGTGAGGCTTCCCACCGTGCTTCCAGTCTTGTTGACTGAAGTTTCCATTTCCAGAATCATTTTATTTTGGCTGATCTTTAGTTTATTTGTTTGTTTTTCTTTTAAACTCCTTACTGGATCTGTTGCCATATCCTCAACTCCATTCCTTATTTCAATCATCCGTGTCTCAATTTTCTTGGAGTACAGTTGTTGAGAACTGAGTTGGCCCACGTTTGGGGGCCAAAAATGTTGCGGCCCGAGCTTCCCCACGTTTGGGGGCCCAAGTGTCTCAGACTGTTCTGTCAATGTTGGAACCCGCACTGCCAAAAGCCTTGGGGGTTAAACTCGTAGAGCTCGCACTGCCCCCCAAGCTGCTCCAGTCCACGGGTCGGGGTTCAGCAAGAGAGAGAGTAAGGACAGACTCAAAGAATGGAGACCAGACAGCGTGTGATTCAATCCCATTTATTCTTCAGTCTCTCTTCTTCTCTCCAAGTCCCAAGTCTTGAGTTCCTAGTCCCTAGTGCCTCCAAGTTCCAAGTTTCTTCTTCCAAGTGCTAAGTGCCTAATACCTAATAATTCTTCTTCTGAGTTCTCTAGTCCAAGTGTCTTCTTCCTCAATGCCTAATTCCTACTCCAAGTTGTACTCCAAGTTGTACTGCCTAACCTAATTTCTAGTTCCAAGTTGTACTGCAAGTTATACTGTCCAAGTTCTTCCTCCAAGTTGTACTCTAAGTTGTACCCTCTAACCTAATTCCTAGTTCTAAGTTGTACTGAGTTGTACTCTTCCGAGTGTCTAATGTCTACTCCTACTCCTAGTGTCTGAATCTCTGTTACTCCAAATTGTTCTCTAAGTTGTACTGTACTCTTTTGTCTGCCTCTTGCCTTTTATAAGTCTTACTTCTAAGCCACACCTTTAAGTCACGCCTTTAAGTCATGCCCTTAGGCCTTGTCTCTAAATCTGATCTCTGAGTCATGTCCTTAAGTCACACACCTTTAATCTCACACACCCAAGGAAGATCCTGGGTATCTAAAGCAAGATGTTATCAGAGTGTGCTCAGCTGTTGTAGGCTGATGTAATCAAATCTCTTGTCAGGGTATATGGATCAAGATGGCTGCAAGGGTGATAGCCACCTTCTGTCGGCTCCCCACATACAGTCATGTTTTCTTTGAGTTTTTTGAATTTGTTATCATTCGTTTGAATTCTACATCTGGAAGTTAACCCATGTCATTCTCATGGAGGGCCATCATTATAATTTTTAGAGGAGACATGTTGCATTTGTATGTATGTTTGTGTGTATGTTGTTACTGCACAAAGTCTTGTGCATCTTCATCCAGTTTTTTGGTTCGGCTTGCTTGTCCTTCCTTCCTTCCTTGCTTCTTTCCTTCTTTTCAAATCAATTTACTTTTCTTCTTTCAGTGGAGGTATTCACAATACTCATGAGAGGATTAGAGGATTAAGTTACCTTAAATCGTACTAGGGTGAGAAATCATTTGTTTCCCTGTGGGACTTGTATTCAGAGTTTCTCTGAACTCTCCAAGGGTCTCAAACCCCTGGCTTGTTTACACCTCCACTTCATCTGTTGTGGCCATTCACATCTAAGTCAGCTCTGGCCTGCACCCCACAGTGACAGTCTCCCATATCTTTTGGGGGCCTCCTTGTGTCTGAGTGCCTTATCTTGCTTGGGTCAGTTCCAGCATTTTTTTTTTTTTTGCGCCTCTAGCTTCCCCCTGAAAGTTGTAGAATTAGAATACACGTGTGTGTCTTATTCTGGGTCAGCTCTGGTCTCATGTCTGAGTGTGCAGCACCTTCCACATTTTGTGAATCCCCTGTGTATTAGTACCTAAAAGGCATTTCTTTTTCTTGTTTGAGTAGATTGTTAAGGTTCACAGGTGTAAGTGACTCTGTCTTTAAAATACTCTGGAGGTTAAGGAGTCTCAGACATTCCTATGGCTGGTTCAAATGTCAGCTTGATATAAATTAGAACCACTGGACTAGAAAGCCTTCCCAGAGGAGGTTCCTGACTGGTTGATGTGAAATACACCCACCTTGACTGTGGGCAGCACCTTCCGGTAGTAGCACTAGCTACCAGAAACGAAATGAATAAAATGAAAATAAGAGGTTTGGCAGAAGGAAGATCATCTTGTCTCTTGCTGGCTAGACTGTTCATTTTGCCACGGACATAATTTACACTTTGTTGCTGCCCATTCCTTCACAGAACTCAGAACCTGAATTTATGGCCTTTCATCATGGAAAAGGGACCCAGGACTCTCCAGAAACCTTCGAGGCTTCTGATACAAAATTGGGACTGTTGGTTTACCAAGCTTTTGGACTGAGCAACTACCAAATGAGAGCCCTAGTAAGGGCCAGCTGTTGTGAACTCCCCTGACTGCTGAAGCACCCAGCCTTATGGACCAGGTTACCACCAGGTTCTTAGTTCTTAGCTCCCAGGTATAATTCTGCTGCTGTTACCAGTTTAAAACTGATTTAAGAACTTCAGATGTACTTGAATTTCTCAGTTGTCTTCTTTTTCTCTAGTGAACCCTAACTAATACAGACAGTAAGAGACTTATTCTAGAGAATCACATTCTTAGATTGTTTTTTCTTTATTAGTCTGGGTAGGATAGATTTCTGTCCACCCTCAGAAGGGGTCACAAAACATCAGAAGATATTTTATCTTTTGACAAAGAAGAATGAGAATTTCCAATATCTTTTTAGACTGTGTCTATCCTTTGTACCAGATTAAGGAGTGGTAATGGATTAGTTTCTTCTGCAGTGTTATGGTTACACTTGTCCTAGGTCTTCACATACTACAGAATCTAGCTGGATAAGTAAGCTATGAGTCTAGGGATGTCTCTTAACTTTTGGGTTTGGGTAAGGACTCCCAATGTTTAGTCTTGTCATTGGGCCATGTATGTGGCAATTCTCAAGACTGTGGCTAACAACAGTAACTCCTTTGGCTTTTGGGCATTCCCATCAAAACTAGTTGCTACATGAGTTCACTTAATAATGTGTCCTGGGCTGTTGGTCAAGCCAAAGAATGAAGTCCCAATATTTAAAAACACCAGTATTTTCACCTGTCACATCTAGAGTTAACCTGAGACAGTTCAATGTAATTTTCTAAGTTGGCCTTTTATCAGAAAAACTTAGGCATCACTGATCTTTAATATCAGTCATCATTGGATCTGAAGCTCCCCCAATTCTTCTGGTGAATGTGACCTTGTTTTTTAATTTTCCTTCTTACAGATAGAGAGAGCACAGGTCTTCTTGGAAATCACCGAGGTCGGTTAATTTCCTGTGCCTTGGTTTTCCATAGCTGTGAAAAGCACTGTCTCTTGAGACATCTCCTTTTTTTTTCAGCCTGAGTTTTCTCAGGTTTCATCTGTCCAGGAAACACATTACCCCCAGCAGTGAGTTTATCAACTGGGTTTGGTTTTGTGTCTGTTAATCATTTCTTATGGGCCATATGTACTGTCTCAGTGTTTAAGAAACCCAAAAGCCAAATCTAGAAGTTAGTCCCATTGTCTCCTTCTGCAGCTCTTCTATAATGTCTGGGGCAGACTGACTGATGAAATAAGTTTGTGGAAATATACAATGCTAAGAAAAATATACATGTTAATTTTAGTAAATTTAATCACATATGTGCCATCTTTATATCTTGTCATTGATTTTACCTACTCAGACCCTCTAATAAATTGGTACAAAAGTAACTGCAGCATCTGCACTGATGAAGTTTGCTTTCTGATATTAGAATTCATTTTTCCCCTTTTTAAAAAATTGGATATTTTATTTATTTACATTTCAGATGTCATCCCTTTTCCCGTCCCTAGGACCCCCCCCCATTCCATCTTTTTGCTTCTATACCATTTTAATTACATGCAAGTATTAAGGTCAGTTGTAGGTTGAGGGACTAGCAATACAATAGGTGCAAATAGTCAAAGAATAAGCAAGACAATAAACACAAATAGTCAAAGAACAAGCAAGGCAATAAACAAAATTCTGTGATAACTGTTTCTAAGGGCTTATCAGGATGACCAAAATATCTGAGCCAACTTTCCTGTCCTAGCCTAAAGTCATTTTCATGTCTGGAGCCTACTTCCTTGTTCTAGCCTAAAATTTAGATTCCTGACTGAAATTATTCTTTGTTCTAGCCTAGGATTTAGATTCCTGACTGAAATTACTTCTTTGTTCTAGCCTAATGTCAGATTTCTGCCTGAAGCCTACTTCCTTGTCTTGGCCAATGTCAGATTCCTGCCAAACAGCCCATTTCCTTGTCTTTGGCCCATGTCAGATTCTTGCCAGGCAGCCTCAAAGGTTCTCTCTCTCTCTCTCTCTCTCTCTCTCTCTCTCTCTCTCTCTCTCTCTCTCTCTTAAATTTCATTAACAAGACAGCCTGTCTTAGCTCGTTCTGACAAGAATGCTTTAAATGTGGTTATGTTATAGATCATATTAAAGTAAATTCCTCACTTTATTTTTTGCTAATGACATTACCTGTTGCTTATTTTGTTTTCATTTTATACTACAGAAATAATGTTAGACAAAAAAGCAAATTTGAGGCATTTTTTTTATTTGAACTCAAAACGTGTTATGAAGCAGTAGTGAGAACTCTTGAGATCAGCAACGCATTAGGCTGTAAATGAGCATCCAGTCCCATGATGGGTCAGAGACTTTTACAAAGCAGATGAGAACCTTGCAGATGAGGAGCATAGCAGTGGCCATCAGAAACTGACAGTGACCAGCTGAGAGCAATTGTCAAAACTCATCTTATTCCAAATACAGAAAAAGTTGTCAAAGTACTCACCATGACTCCTTAGCATTTGAAGTAATTTAGAGAAGCAAAAGAGTTCTGTGGGTAGGAATTTCATTGACTGACTAAATATAAAATTTAAAAAAAATCACCATCTTGTGCTATAGTCTTCTCTTGTTCTGAGCAACAGCAAAACAAACCATTTCTTGATTGGATTCTGACATAGGATGGAGGGTGGATTATACAGGACAACAGCAATTGACCAGCTCAGTTGTTAAGTGGGAAGCTCCAAAGGACTTCCTAACCAAATCTATACTGTGTGATGGTTTCCTGCCAGTATGTTCCACTACAGCTTTCTGAATCCCCATGAAGCCATTGTATCTGAGAAGTAGGCTCAGCAAGTCAATAAGATGCCTCAGAAGCTGTGATGCCTGCCCTCAGCATCAGTCAACAGGTCCCACTTCACATCAGTGGTGTATCCCATAACCAGTGCTTCAAAGGTTAGTTTACTGGGCTCCAAAGCCTTGCCTCTCATACACCATATTCACCTGACTTCTCACCAACCTTAACTACTGTGTCTTTATATTTTGACAGCATTCTGCAGAGAAAATACATCCACAACCTGAAGGATCCAGAAGATACATTTCAAGAACTTGTTGAATGGAAAAACAATGCATTTTTATGCTAGAAATAAGCTTACTTATTATTAGGAAATTGTAATGATTTCTATTTTGATTAATAAAAATGTGTTTGAACCCATTGATAATTATTCAAAATGCGCAGTCCAAAACAGTTTCTTTTGCATCTACCTGTGTGATGTGCTTAAGGGGTTTGGTGCTTTTCACATTTAAATTTTGCGATAATCCTTCACATCACAACAACATTCACATTCAAAACTCCTCTCTGATCTGAAAGCATTCCTTTTTATTCTTAAACTTTCTTTACCAAAACCATAATTCATGCTAACAATTTTTAATGTCTCCTTTCCTTCATGATTTTATGATTTTTTTTTTTGGTCTTATTTTTCTTTAAGGGAGAAATACATTTAGTGAGCATTTTTTTAAAAAAAAAAATATTTACATTCCACTGAAAACATAAGTTCCTGTTTTTGAAACACAGGCAAATATGTTAGGAATCCTTGAGACATTTCTATTTTGTTGTCACCAAGACGTTTCAACTAATCAATTTGTCAGAGATGTCATTCCTTTTGTGATAGACATGTAGACATTGTTTCATTTGAAAGCATCTCATTTTCCTTTGGGGCCATGCAATGGCGTGATGAGAGTCTGGCAGTGCTGGATTCATCTGGTATCTGTATCTTTTCCTTTGTGCTACCTGCCTGCTTACCCTTGCAGGTGTGTTAAAGCTTAGAGATAAGTAACTTTCTTAAATGTGTAGTTACCCTGCATTCCAGAACAACAAAACTTCTCAGGGTAGAACATTCCCCAAATGAAGGCAATTACCAGTGATAGTGAGGTTTCATTTGGAGCAATCCAGTAGTTACTGTGGTGGCATCTGTAACTCCAGGCATTTTGTGGATTCAGCCTGGGCCACACTACTATTGCTACATGGTAGGGAGAGGGTACAGTCCTGATCCACCTAAACTATGGTGTAATAAGCCATGGGGCACAGTGGAGGAGGGAGAATGGAAGTAACTCAATGCCATCAGGTCCCCACCACCACCCTTGCTGTTCCACTGTGTGCACCTGCTAATCACCTCCATGTACCTGGCCCAGCTGTCTCCACATGCCTCAAGGAAAGTGAAAGAAGGATGAGAGCGGAGGAAGAAACTCACTAGCTGTTCAGAGGGGAACACTCATTAAGGAAGAAAGAGAAGGAAAGCATTCTGGACTCCTCCCAGGAGCCCCTTAATAAGGAGAAAGTTGCAAGAGATTAAAAACATAAGTCTTAACTCGTAGCTGGTGGCTTCACAGCTGTTACTGGTGGATGTTGAAGTCTGGTGGGCACTCACAGGAATTTTATAGTTCTTGTGTCCTGAGACCAAAAAAATATATATAAATAAATAAAATCAACAAAAACAAAATTAAAACAAGCAAAACAAACAAACAAATAAACAAACAGTTAAACAGAGGTTCATAGATGGTAGCAGATGTTTATTAAGAGAACAGAATGTACTTCCAACACAGATTGTGCCACAGTTAGGATGAAGGTCAGAGGTTCAGTGAGGATAGGTGTTCCAATCTTCTCTGTCACCTGGCTTCTTTCATGTGGTAACTTGACCTTATGTGCATAATTACATCTGAAAGTGAATGTTGAATAGCATTTATGAGTATGGCACAGTAACTGTGAGCTGCTGAGAAGCAAGGAAATATGGTCTCCAGCCTTTTATCTTGAGACTTAAGAACATTTATCCACTTACTCATTTATAAGCAGAGTAGGGATTACAGATCAAATCTGTGGTCTGTAATTTGGAAGTTAGCAGAGTGATGCCACATATAATATAATCTTTAGGGACACATTTCCCTTTGTCAGACAACCAAATTAGCTGACAAATGTGTAGGAGAAGTTGTGAACGTTGATTAACCCAGTTACCAAGTCAAGCCACACATTTAACTCAGTCCAACATGGCGTAGATTGAATAAACCTTTATGTTGAAAAAGCAGAAATCAAGACTGTTAACTGAATTTTAATTTCTCAGTAAAAGTAGAATTATAATATAATAATTTGACAAGTTTTGTTGTGAACAATTTCTGGGCTCAATTATTAGAAAGTGCACTAATTCTTGCCAATATATTATGAGGTTTAGGCAGTCTCTTCTCCACTTCCCCATTCCCCTTTCTACTCTTGTTTTCTTCAAGATGTAATTAGCAAAAATGTTGTTTGCAAGACTGTCAACAAAGACAATAGATCCCAGGACCCCATGGTAGTTTTATTCTACCTATAACAATGAATTTCTCATTCCCTTTCCGCTCCTGAGCAAGACTCACCTAAGTCCATAATTCCTTAAAGATGCACAGCAGTGGTAACACTTTGATCAGGTCAAAGAATGATAGCAGTCAATGATCAAGTGTGTGTGTGTGTGTGTGTGTGTGTGTGTGTGTGTGTGTGTGTGTGTTGGAGTAGGAGGGTGTGAATATGCCGTGATGAGTGTCTGGAGATCAGAGGACAACTTGCAGAAGTTAAGTCTTGCCTCCTACTGGTGGCAAGGGCCTTAACCCACTGGCCACCTCCTTGGCTACTCATCTTATTCTCTCTCTCTCTCTCTCTCTCTCTCTCTCTCTCTCTCTCTCTCTCTCTCTCTCTCTCCCTCTCTGTCTTTTCTTTCTTTCTTTCCTTCTTTCTCTAATTTTTAAAAACAATATGTAGTTTCCACTGTTTTTCTAAGTAGATTATGTTTTCTTTCATATTTACTTGTTATTGCCATGGAGTATATAAATTTCAAGAAGGTAACTCACTATTAAATCTCTGACTGAAGAATTTCTTGACTATGGCACGTATGCCCTTGTCTTTGTCAGTGTGTTTTGGGAGTTTGATATACATTTGAGTAAGTGAGTTTACTTTCACTTTCGTAGAAAGTTTTATTTAATACTTTATTAACAGGCCAATTTAATATTCATGAAGGCCTCAGATTCCAGCTGCTACCTCCACCTGGCAGGACAGAGGAAGGAGGTCAAATAGCAACATGCTGTTGCCCTGATGAGACCCCTCCTCCTTACTCCTGCTTCTCTCTGTCTCATTTGGCAGAACTTAGTCACATGGCCACACGTAACCTTAAAGGAGGTATCAAGGCTCTGCAATAAAGAGAAATGAATCATTGTGGACACAGGCGCTCACCACCAAAGTGTAGAGATAATCTTTTTAATATTTGCATATTAACAACTTTTACTTATTATATTTTTTTATGTACATACCATCCTCAACTTTTTAAAAACATTACAATGCTGGAAAAGCAATACATCATCAGCAAACGCCAAGCTTTAAATTTTGATATTTTCTCCAGGTTAGCAATATACAATAGAATCCTCTTCTTATGCCGATCCTTAGTGCCCAGTGCAGGTCCCAGCCAGCCACACAATCATGGAAACACAACCAACACTCTGTAGTATGTTGTACTACCAACAAAGGTGTTCAAAGAGCTAGATGGATTAAATGTATCTTTGACATATGTTGCTTTTAATTTTCCATGAGTTTATCAGGATAGAAAGGATAGAATCCCACTGTAAACTGATATTCATTCTGGTTAGTCTGCATTCTTTGTGGTGGGTGGTATATATGAGCATATATGTGATGCACACATATTTGTGTAAGAGATATGTATTATTTTGTGTGCACTGCATTCATGTTTGTGCATATGTGGTGTGCATGCCATAGTTGTGTGTATGTTATGGTATGGGTGTGTGTGATAGCGTGATGTCTGTGATGCATGCACATGTGTGTGTGTACTTATATGAGACGTGGTATGTGTGTGTGTGTGTGTGTGTGTGTGTGTGTGTGTGTGTGTGTGCTGCATGCATATGGGTCTATGGCAGTATGTACTTGGGCATGTTCATGAGGAGGCCAAAGAAGGACATTGCTGGTCTGCATGAATGTTAAAGATTCTGGCCTATGGTTCTGCACCCTGTGCATCAGCATGGTTTTTGAAACATAATTTTGGAATTGTGCATCCCTCACCACACTCAGTTTTCTTTCTTAGTTTTTCTGATTGCCTCATGCTGACTAGGCGAGTGCACCACCACTGAGCTTTGCCCTTAGCCTATCAAGACTACTTATATGATTCTCCTAACCCTAGAAGGAGATTTCTAGGCATGCACTGGGTTAGTGGTTCTGCCTTATATGTTTCTCTTTGGGGGTCTGATAGCATCATTGTTTTCCAGCCAGATGTTCCAAAGGATACCACACTCCCTCTTGTTTCACTGGCTGCCCTGTTTAAACCTCCTTCCTTGGCGAGAAATTGAGTTCTACAGTCTGGAACAGGAAGCATGTGGTGCCACTTGAACAAAGAGGTTCTTTATTCCTTGAAGTGACTAAATACCTCCAAATACAGAGACCAGCACTTCTTAAGATTCTTGGTTAGCCACAGCACCAGTCAGTTTTTTGTAAGTGAGGCTACCTCAGAAAGTCAACCTAGCAGGAAGCAAGAGGTTTCTAGTCCAGTGTTTTGGGGGTTACAGTTTGTTGTAGCCTGACCCCATTGCTTTGGGGCCTGGGAGGAGGTATAACATCATGACTGAAGAATTTGGCAGAAAAATCTGGTAGCATTATGGTTAGCTGAGAAGGGAGAAGAAATGAGAGCAAGGGAGTGGGAGAGAGAGTGGCTAGTGTTTTTCGAGGACACACTCACAAACACCTAAGCAGACTCACTTCATCTCTTCTGCAACCCTATTCCTTCCACTCCGTTCCACTTCCATCCAGTCTTCATACCATGTTCTAGTGATTGAAACGATTCGGTCAAAATGTATATCACCAGGTACTGAACACAAGAAGCTGAGAGCTGCAGCCCACTCTACTCTGACTGGCCTTTGGAAGGCATTCTACAGAGCCTTCATTTTGGCACAATAAGCTGCTTCCTTGTGAAGAAGCATAGTGTCCCCTTTTGCAGAGCAGATAGCCTGATGTAATACTACTACTGTGTCTATTTCATGGAACTGCTGAATGTAAGTAGTGCCTTACAAATGAGAATTTAATAAATAGAAGTGGTGAACATTAATTAATACTGCAGTAATTTCTGCTAAAATGGAACATTTTCATTTTTTGAGATTATTATTGCATCATTTCACTCTCCCCTTGTTTCCTCCCTCCAAACTCTCCCATCTACCTCTCCCTTAATCTTTTTCAAATTCATGTTCTCTTTTTATTTGTGTGTGTGTGTGTGTGTATGTTGAGAGCATGTGTGTGTAACAGCAAACCACAGAATGTTACATACATGTTCTCAGGACTGAGCCTTTGGTGTTGGACATTTGGTCTGCCTTTCCTTGGGGAAGACTATTTTCCCACACTCGTCATTTCTGTAGTTGTCCAGTATTGAGGCCTTATGAGCTTTCTCTCTCTTATATTAACATGTCTACTGGTAGCATCCTTGTTCATATCATGTTGAAGCATGGTTAGACCTCATGTGTGTAGCTTCTGACCCAACTTCACAGCAAATTCTCTGTTCCCCTGGCTCTCAAAGTCTTTTTACCCATGTCAATCATGGTCCCAAGTCTTAGGGGCAGGTGTGTTATAGATGATTTCTTTGAGTCTGGATTCCACAACACTGAATTTTGGTTGTTGCATTTTCTCTAATGGTCTCTGTTCAAAAAAAGAAGTTTTCTTGGTGAGGGGTAAGGTAGACTTCTCTGTGGGTATAAGGACACATATTTATAATGTAGTTAGGGCTTATGCTGGGTTAGTAAACTGATGGTTGTATGTTCTCCTGCAAGATCTATGCATTTACTAGCCCAGGATAGTTGGCTAGGTTTCTAGCACCAGACATGGTTCCTCTCTTGTTGAGAAGATCATAAGTCCAATTAGAGAGCTGTTGGTTATTGACACATATGTGGGCCACTACTGTACACTTGGGATTTTCATGCCATGCTGGTAATCATAGTGGTTCATAGGCATCATTGCTGGGTTGGACTGTTCCTTGCTGGCTTCCTTTCTTTGGAAGCTTACATGGTACTGTTTAGTACAATAAAAGCTAATCCTTAGGGAGGAAGCATTCAAATCCATTCTAGCTCAGGGGTCACTGGACCCTGTATCTGAAGTGTGCAATTGCCTTCAGGAATAGGGTAACTTTCACTTCTGGGTTGAGGTGCAACCAGAGGTAATATCAGTAGTCTATAATGTTTTGGAAATCTCTTGGACATCCCTGACCTACAACTTGAAAGAGGGTTTCTCCTGAACCATGTTGGGGTTTCTGTAACATTGTCTTTGGTTTTTGGAACTTAATAAGACCTCTTTGAGTTGTTGGTCAGGGTTGTCCAAAGGGTTTTATTAGGTGGTCTTTGGCTCTTGCAGAGATCACTGTCAGTCCTGATGAGAATATTTCATTATATATATCACTTTTCACTTTACAGTAACATATATATATATATATATATATATATATATATATATATATATATATATATAATTTCCTTGCAACTCTTTGCATTCTTGGACATTTCCACCCTGTCTATTTTCTTCTTTTTAGTGCTCCTCCTTTGTGGGAATGCCTATTCTTATGTCCACAGGGACTCTACCTTCTTTTACACTTCTTGATGGCAATTTCTGGAATTTTTCAGAATAGGCCCTTGTCAGTAAACACAATCTCGCATCTGATTTTTTCTATGCTTTCTTTTTTTGAGACAGTGTTTGACTCCATAGTTCAGGCCATCTTGGAAATCATCATGTAGCCTAGGTTGGCCTCAAACTCATGGCAATCCCTGTCCTGTCTCCCATTCCCAAATGCTGGGTTACAGATGTGAACCTTCACATTTGGCTCTAAGGCCCTTGGTTGAATGCTTTCACTGTGGCAATAATATCTCCTTGAACCTAGTGATTTTCAGCAATAAGGAAGAGAAAGCTAGCCTGTCCCCTGAGGTAACCATGTATTCACCTACATGCCAGTGTGAAGGCCAGCTACTGCTCAATTCTCATTCTACTTACCCATCGGCTCCAGATTTCCTCCACTGTTTCTCTTTGCTGAGGTTTTTGTTCCATCCATTTCACTAGTAAGGTAAACTTTCATAAAAATAAGGTATTTTTGACAATTATTCTCATATGTTCATCCTAACCCTCATATTCTAGGTATTTTTGACTGAAGCATTTGTTTAGGGGAACATTTGCAAGATACACTGTAGCTCTCAGCCATCCTTAGCTCCTTTTCCTGTCTTGATTCTTTCTAGAACTTTCAGTTTTTATGTAGATAGGAGAAGACTAGAAGAGGATGGGGTGGTCATCCTCTAGTCTTCTTAAACAATATTCAAGAAGTAGAGATAATTTATGGCTCATCTTTTCTCAGCTATGTACTCTATTTCTAAGCCAAGGGACAGAGCATTGGGGATTGACATAATACAACTTTTACTCTTTCCTCATGCTCTCTGTCTCATAAAGTCTCACTGGCTCACATATAGATTCCCTTCAGCCACATTCATATTCTCTATGGGTCTACAGTTTAGGCTGTACTCTCCACTATGACCTGAAGAATTGTTCACAACCAGTGTAGGTCTTGGTAGGTTTTGGATGATACATATTTTGAATATAATCTTGTTCATGGTACTTTCCAATTACCCCCAGATACCAAGTGTCTCATGATTACTTCTATTACTGTGATAAAACACCATGACCAAAAGCAACTTGTGGTTGAAAGAGTTTATTTCATCTTATAACTTGTAGTTCAACACTGAGGGAACTCAAAACAGGAAGTCAAGGCAAGAAAATGGAGGCAGGAACTGATGCAGAGGCCACGGAAAGTTGCTTATGACTTGCTCAGTCCACTTTCTTATAGAACCTCAAATCACCACCCCAGGGATGGCACCACCTCCAGTGAATGGGTCCTTTCATATCAACCATCAATCAAGAAATTCTACTACAGACTTGTCCTCATGACAGTCTTGTGGATGACATTTTCTTAACTGAGGTTTTCCAAAAAGTCTCTAGCTTGTGTCAAGTTGACATAAAACTAGCCAGCACAACAAAATATGGCATTTTAGCTAAGTTTCTCTGCTAAGACTTTTCATTCAAGCTGGACTTGGACCAGAAGCTGGGTTCTCATTTGTGTAGATGTCTCAGTCAGAAGGAAGATAAAATCCATAGCACAGGAGCTGTTTGTGCATGCACTGTGTAATTTCATTTAATAATCATTTTTATTTTCCCTGAACAGAAGCTTTTCCCTGAGCAGAGGTTAGGCTCACTGGGAGGTAAATTTATTCTCTCAAATCATCAAGGTTCCAGTTAGTGCTTTGTAGCCATAATTAATTAAAATATACCCAAGTTCTCCAATAATGAAATTCCCTATATCCCTAGTGAAATTTGAGGTTCCCAGTCAATAGACATAGATTTGAATACATCCACACTTGTCTCATCCTGAGGTTTCCTATGCTTTTTAGCCTGGTTTGTCTAAAGGAATCTTGTGAGTAGGGCCATGTGAAGGTTCGTACTTCATGTCTGCTTTTTATATTTTATTGATCTTTTTTGTGCTAATCAAATGGTCATATATAATAATAATGTGTGGGAAGAGAGTAATAGACAATAAAAGCAAGGAAGTAATATTTATTTTAATTAAAATGCAAACACAAGGCATGATTATTGACTGATTACATTACAAAATAGCTACTTGCTCTGCCATAGTTAAGTGTGATTTGATGCGTCCATTAGAAGCTATTCTCAGGGGCTTGTATCTTGGCCAAAATAGTCCCTTCAGGCTGAAACTTGGCAGACATCTCAGCCTAATTACAGTCATTTTCCTTTTTGGATTAAGAAAATGGAATTATTACAGTGCTTTGAGCCCGCCCAACCCCATATTTTCAAAGGTTTGCATTTATATTCACATTACTTGTGGGCTTTCATTCCTTTCAAGTAGAACTAAAACTTAGCAAGAACAAAGGCTTCCTTGGCACTTAAAAGGTAGCTGACTGGATCTGAAGATCCAGCCTTGGAATTTCCATGCAGAAAAATGTGTTCATTCTCAAAAGCAGTTGCAATGAGAAATCTATCATGAGGATTGTGGAGCTGTCTGCTGTGCCAGTGTTGTGTGGTTTTCTGTCTTATTGCTCCATGAGATGTGTCCCATGTTCCCAAAAGCCAGGCCATAGCCTTCACCACATCCCTCTCTAGACTTTCAGCTGTCCCCTTCAAATTGTCCCACAGTGTGTCTGCCTTCGCTTTCCCTCATTCATTTTTATGCACCAGTAAGGTGGACAGGATTTAAATGAGCCAGATGTGATTGGAGGCTATCCTCCATAGTAGGCAGAGTCCCTGGCAATATCCCCTGCAAGAGTTTCCTGTGTGGCTCTTTGAACATCTTGGTGAGTTCAGTGGCCTTGCCAGTCTCCAAATAGGCACAGAATTGGCTCATTTGATTTTCTAAAATGTCTACAAATTCCTTTTGCGGAATTGTTCGAAACATAGTTGATTAGGAATAGTATTAAAACAATCATTTCTTAGGAGCAGTAGGTGATATTTAAGTGAATTTTTTAAATTTCATGCTTTATTCTTTGAAAGCATGCTTACATCTTCTTTTCAGTGAGTGACTGAGTGTGAAAATGGGCTTTTAGATAGCTTCCCAACTAACACAACATTAACATTTATTAATTTTACAAAATTTTGTAGAAAAAAAAATGTTTCTGCAGTATGCAACCTGGGCTTTCCAGGGCTCTTGCTTGAACTCTTTCCAGATCTGGATGGTAAATCTGTGGCTGGCACTGATGTAAGCAGTGTAGCAGTGTAACTAGGACACAGAGTTTTGGGTTTGTTGTTGTCATTGTTCAGAAAGCAACAGAAGTTGGTGGTTTAAAAAGATCTGCTTAATTTTCTACTTTGCAGCCCACCCCATTAAAGACACCATGAAATCAAAATGTTGAAAATAGTAGAAAGAATATTTTGCTGAGTCAGCTCTTTCCAAGAGGTAGGTGTGGAGGAGTTGAGAGTACTTATAGCTCAACAGTACCCTGAGCTGTCGAGAAGGTCATGCTTCTACAAGGTTTGGTATTTGCGTAAATGTACTAAATAAACCAGTGGCACATAAAACAAAGCCTGTAGAAATTCAATTGAAAAAAAATGTTTTGCACTGCAAAACTGAATGCATTTAATTGAACACAATTCCTTCACCTTGGAATGAAAGCACCAACAACATGAGAATGAGCTATGGAGCCAACATTTATAACAGATAAACTAACTTGTTTTTCAGGTATGCCATTGTAGGGAAGGCACAGTGCGGATAAAGTGCAAGCATGCATTATTTATATCTTCTTCTTTAACTATAGAATATAAATCTGCCTTGAGGTAATTTTTGTGGGGAAATAACTGCATGAGAAATATAGGTGTCTCTTATGATAACATTTTCCTTCTAAATACTATTGTTCCTTTGGTCATTGTTTCATGGGGGTAAATAAAATAATATTCAAGACTGAAAACTGCCAAGAGAAACTAAAACTTCTTTTTAGGTAGTGTGTGATAGAGGCAATTTAAAAGACTTTCCCAAAGGAGAGCCAAACTGAGCATTGTAGACTGAATTGTCACCTCATAAGTTCATATGAGGGAGTCCCAATCCCCAGGATGACACTATTTGGAAATCAGGTCTTTAGGAAGTAATTAAGACTTAATGAGGTAATAAGGGTGGGGCTTTAATTTGATAGACTTGGCTTTATAAGGAGGGGGAGGAGAGAGAAAGTAGGGGAGAGAAGGGAACACAGGAAGACACAGCAAGAAGGTGACTCTCTACAAGACAGGAACAGTGTCCTAACTAGAAACATGAATCAGTCTCTATAATGACTTTGAGCTTTCCAGTATCAAGAGATAATACACCATGTGTCAGACATCAGTCTATGGTGTTTTGTTATATCACATGGAAGGTTTAGATTAGATACTAATGTAATAAATACCAAAGAATATTCAAGTGGCTTTGGAGCTAGTGGGGGAGGAGAGGCTGGAGGGGTTGCGGCACATCCCACACATATCCTAAAGTTCCAAGAGAAGAATATTGGTAGGAGCATGCACATTAAAGAAGACTCTGGTGAGGGCTCAGAATAGAGAAGGTCCCTCTTCTTAGAAAACACATGGACTATCACAAACAGAAAGAAATGTAGTGTAAATTCATATGTATTGAGGAGGTGCCATGTGGACATGATGAATGTTACTGGAAACTGGTGAAATGACAAAATTTCTTACACCATGACAAAGACCTTGGCTGAACTTGACCATGTATATGTGTATATGTGTGTGCATGTTAGGACCAGAAGACAACCTCAAGTGTCATTTCCCAGGCCATGCTCATTTTTATTTGCTTTTTCGTTATCTGTCTGTCTATCTATCTATCTATCTATCTATCTATCTATCTATCTATCTATCTATGTATCTATCTATGTATCTATCTATGTATCTATGTATCTATCTATCTATCTATCTATCTATCTATCTATGTATCTATCTATCATCTATCTATCTATCTATCTATCTATCTATCTATCTATGTATCTATCTATTATCTATCTATCTATCTATCTATCTATCTATCTATCTATCTATCTATCTATCTATCTGACTATCTATGGCAAAACATCTTACTGAATAGGCTAGGCTGGTTCCTCAGCCCCAGGAATCTACCTATTTCCATCTCCCAAACACTGGGATTACAACCGTGCCACTATGCCTGGTTTTTATTATGTGGGTTCTGGAAATCAAATTCAGCTTGTCATGTTTGAAAAGGACTTTACTTACGGAAACATCCTCCCAGCCCTCTGAATACTGGTGTTTGGTGGAGTATGACATCTACTTTCTGACCATTTTTATTGAGGTTAAACTTGAAAAGACACCAGGAAGCGGTTTGGCACAGGGACAATGGGAGATGGGGAAAAAATAGAAAGCTCTGGTCTTGGCAAGGAAGAGACATCTTGGATACCACAGATTTCAGTTCCCCATTCTTCTGCCTCCTCTACCTGCTCACCTCAGCATCAATTATATTCTGTGTTTTCTGGCTCTCTATTTCTGCCCAGGAACATTTTCAGCTGCTTCATGGCTTTTCTCCCTTCCAGTGTCCAGGGCATCTCCTTTCAGATGTTAGCAAAGGCTTGAGGTCAGGTAGCTTTGGACACTTGCCAACTTAAGCTGAGTAGGGAAGTGTAAGCGGCACAGTGTTGGGATTCAAAGCTCTGGAGCCAGGTTTTTGCTTGGAAATGATGCCCAACCTTGCTGCTTATTAGCGGCGTGACTTTGAGTAGGCCATTCACCTTTTCATCCTCATCTTCAGGTGTCAGAAACCAAAGTGCTGCTCTCAAAGAGTTGTTGTGAAGAATAAATGAACCGACACCTGTGAAGTGTTTGTAATAAAACCTGGTGGATAGAAAGCACTCTGAAGTATTTTTATTTTATAAATAGTCTCCGAAAACCCAGGCTTCTGGTAATCTCTGTGTCTCTGCCCTGTCCTAAAGTCATCGTAACTACACAATAATAATTCCAATATATTGCTAATTATGTCATCGCTTACCCATTTCTGAATAGACTCTAAGAGCTTGCATCTGTGGATTGTGTTTGTTCTGGTTGAGCTAAAGCATTCCTGTGGCCCATGCAGAACTAAGTTACCAGTGTGGGGTCAGGAAGACTGGGTCTGATTGCTGTTTTCCCATTTTGTAGTTGTGACATCCTGGCCAGGGTCTCATTGTATAGCAGGCATGCTACAAAGGCTGAATGTGATGAAGTAAAGTGCCTGTCACATGGGAAGAACTTAAATGCCACCATTATTAGTTCTCTGTTGTGCCTTGGTGGGTCGTAAGGTACACAGATGGGTTACAGCTGAAATTTGGTTTGTAGAAATTCTGGCTTCTCTGCTGAGGCAGAAGGCACAGAGCTGGATTGTAGAGCTGAATAGATCCAGCACGCTGCACCCACCTTCCCCTTTGGATTCAGATGTGGAAAGTAATTGATTTGACCTGGTGACTGTTAAAACTAAGAGAACTAAAGCCCATGTTTTCTGGCCCATTGTTCTATCTGATCTTTATAATCTGATCTTTATTAAACCATGACATTTTGAATTGATGCTGCTGTAAAGCCTTTTTGACCCTTATCAAAGGAACGCATGTCCTATTGATATGAATGGTTAAATAATCTACCATGCATCAGGGGTTGGGAAGGCTCAAGAGATCTGAAAGCATGAACTTCTTTGATTAACATAAATGTGCAATAATTCGGCTTAGCTGGCCGGAAAGTGTTCTCAGTATCTTTCCAGCTATTTATCTATTTTTGTGGGGGAAGCACAGCTGCTTAAGCATAAAGGATGCAGAGTTCCAGGGGTGAGTGGGTGTCATGAGCTCAGTGCATGCAACTTCTCTGCAATTGTTTCCTCTACACATACATAGAAGGAAAGAGGGGCCTACTTCATAATGTGGCTGACATTAGCCAGTAAAAGACATTAAAACAGCAGTGTGCTACATATCACACATTTAACATCTATGTGTGGGCAAACTTGCTGTGTAAGCAGATTTTGAAGACGAGTAATACTGGTTAATTCTGAGTGTCTTCTAATAAGAAGTTGCTTCTTCTGGGATCATCTTCTTCCTTTGGAGAGTGGGAGTGGGAGTCATGTGCAACAGAATCTGAGGTCTGAGGGCCCAGAGATGCATGCCTTTTTCTCATTATTGCCTGAGGTACAAAGAGATGAACATTCCCTCAGTTCCAAGTGTAGAGAGTACTGGATCCAGTCAGTACTCAGGGAGCTAACAGTCACTAGGATGGCCCAGGCCTCTGAGCTTTCTTGTTCCTTTCTCCCCACTTACACTGCCGCCTTGGCTTTACCCCATCATCATCCTTCCACACTCCCCTTCTCAGAGTGGTCTTATCTCATCTATAACTTACCCACAATGCCTCAGTATTCATATTTTGCCCTCACCTTGCAAGCTGGCACTGTGAAAACCCTGCTGCTAGGATTTACCTAGCTCCTGAGCACTTCTGAGGTCCCACAACTGGGTACTTTGAGATGTTTTCCTACCTCAGGTCTCTCTGATCTGCTGCCAGTGGGCTCCTATCAAACCAGACACCATCTTACTCAGGTTGCTAGCTCCCCTCTCCTAGCATAAACCAGAATACATAAATTCTCATGCAGACTTAGTGACCATGACTACGTCTGACCACCTTCTTGTCATGGGAGCTCCAGAGCTCTTTCCCTTCTGCCCCTAAGAGTCCGAAAGTCAACTAGGTGTGCAAGTGTGGGTTCTGAATTTTAATTTAAAAAATGCTGATCAGTATATCTGCAAATGTGGGGATATCTGACATCTTTGATATGTGTGCTCTCTCTACCTTGTCCTAGTTTGGGACCCCTTGTATCTTGAGATGATGCATATTTCCCAATAAATAGGTAAAGAGTGGAAATGTGGATATTTTGATCTGACATTATTTTGGAGCATGGCTTTCCTGTTTGCTGCTGTTCCCCTTTCATGGACCATTAGCAGCTTCCAAAGGCAATATCCTTTCACTGTCACACTGTGCCATGGGGGGCCGTTTCAACAACTTTAGACTAGGACATTAAGTGCGATTCTGGATGAGAGTCAGCACATAACCAAATAAAAATAATAAAGGGGAAGCGTGTAGGAGCCATTTGGAACGCTGTCCCGAGCTGAATTCATTTGCAGCCTCGTGGAAGCCCGCTCATCACCAGTGATCAGCCTGGGCCCGGCCGTGCCTTATTTAATTGTAAAGTATTTCATAGTCTCAGAAACAGCCATGCTCATTTGCTTTTCCTTTTTTGGAGAGCTTCTTGGTGGAATGCTGAGATTCTAATGAGTGGGAGAAGAAGAAAATGCAGGTTTTCATTTTAGCGAGCCAAAAAAGGAAAATAAATAACAATTTAAAAGGTGCATTCTTATAGTTTTTCTGTTCTCTTTAAAAATGGGAATTCGGAATGCCATTTTAGAGATTCTCCTTGGCGCAGGGGAGAAGGCAGAAGGGCAGGTGATTAAAGTTCAGGTGCTTCATGGTTCTCACACTGTCAGCCCGCTCCTGTCCCCAGGTAGAGCGAAGATTGGAGGATGACTTGGGATCTGAATTCCAGGAGTCTTAGATGTAACCATCAGGGCAGGCAGCCCACATCAGCATGCCTCCAGTGAACCTCTCACCACAGTCCCCTGGAGGAGATGGCTGCTGAAGAAATACTGATTCCCAGTGACTCCTTGCTTAGAAATTCTGTTTCTTTAAGGCTTAAAGAAGAATGAGAATCCATGGCCTAAGACATGATTTTGGATAAGCCTGATCCCAATAAGGCAAGGGCCACAATATAGTCATCCTTTCTCTTAAGAAAAACCTATTTTTAATCAGCTTTATACACAATGGCTTCCTATAGAACGTTAGGACAGCAGAATTTGGGGAGATCCTAACTGTGGGAGTACATAGTATGTAGTCATGTCTCCTCCAGGAACCTGCAGCTCATCCTTCCTAGTTTCTTTATACACCCCAGTCTGCGGTACAGGCAGTAGTGGTACCATTAGCAAATTGGGAAATGGTTGTTCAGTGTTTGGGCAGGATTCCATTACTCAAGATCTGATCCTGGCTCTATCTTAGAAATGGCCTCTCAGCCTATGTAAGGATGGACTATACCAGAAAGGCCCTGGAAAGCAGCTCTGTGAGTGTACACAGTGTGACCACATGGTTATAAAGACCATAGCTGAGTGTCACAGTGTGCTTGTCACGTACCCAGTGCTGCGCAGCACAAATGTCCAATGTCCTTTACATTTTTGATGGATCTGTTTGTGTTGATCGTTTTTATCCCGCCATCTTCTACGTTAAACCACTGCTCAATAAATATTTGTTAATTGAATAGGTGGGTTATTAACTTATCTAATTCCCAAGATAGCTTTTTGAGCTAAGTCGTAAACGGTTCAGATATTCCAAATCTCCGAAAAGAAGCCCAAGGAATCTCTAGTAATATCAAGCTCTTTGCAAGATTCATAGCATCGGCTATCTTTGCCAAGCTGGGAGTTTGGGCTCCGTCTCTTTATGAACATTTGAGTCCCCTGGGGAACATTCTCCTACCATGTTCAGCTCATATTGCACATTTCAAAGACAAAACAATTACCATCTAATATGGACATGGTGATACTCATAGCTTATACTGCCATTCATACTGAAGCCAGGCTACTTTCACTGAAACCTTAACAAAAAAGGTGAATTCCATGTTTCTCCATTGTTCTTATCTGATACCCAAGGGCGAAAGGCTATGTCTCCTTACATTCAGCTATGCAGAACAGTAACAGTGAGAAGTTTAACATCAGACTATTTTCTACATGGTAATGGATCAAACCAGAGGAAGGAGGAACAAGATATCATGGGTTGGCTGAGAGGCTAATGATCCTGCACTCACTAGAAAGAGCCTTGTGTTCTGAGGATAGGGGGAACACGGTGCTTAGCTGGGTGTAGTGTGAACACTTGCAGTCTCACCACTTCTGGGTAGCAGAGGCAGGGAGAATACACCTGGGAAGACCGATGAGGCCAAACACCACGTTCAGAATCAACAAGATAACTTGTAAATAAACAAACACAGAGAAGAGGAAATGAGACTCTTTAACATGCCAATCAATGGCCAAGTGTAGATGGTGGGAGGTCTCCAAACTTCACGTTTCCTGTATGTGAAGTAGAATAATAAAACATCATAGTATTGGGAATATACAATGAAATAGCTAACAACAATGAAACCCGAACACATGGAAAAATAGAATAATTTATTAAAACTGTAGCTCACCTGAATGGTGTACTTACCAACACACAGCAATGCCCTAGTCAGTTTTCCTCTAGGTTCCTAAGTTAAGGGATAATGCTGTTTATTTTATTCACTGTAACATCCCCAGCCCTTGTGTAAAGCACAAGACCACTCAATAAATATCTGTTGAGTACGTGAGTAAAACCATTATTAATTTAACTAATCTTTACAACAAGTCTTTAAGGTAAATGTTTTTGGTACCTCCATTGTATACATGAGAAAATCAAGATTTAAGTCACCCTTTAACCAGTAGAGATGACAGAGCAGACATATCACTGCAGGCAGAGTGCCAGGTACTGGCAATATGACTAACTCAAACTTTTGATCTGCATCCTTTCGCCATGACATCTGTTGGCACAGAGACTGTTTGAGTGCAGCTGAAATATGAGATTGCAACCCTGTCATTCCTTTACCTTGGGGACAAATGTGCATGGCCAGGTTAATCCAGCTGCCAGTGGCCTTGCTGCCTGCTTTGTGAGATCCACGCTTTGCCCCAGAGCCTTTGGTTGCCTCTTCCTCCCACTGAACAGTCACCAGGAAAAGCAGGATCTCTAAAACTGCTCAACTGAAAATGAAATATGCAGTGGCTTCAGGCTATGCTTTCCCTTTGCTGGGAAGCACTGCCATGATAATTGTTTCTACAAAAAGAAACTACAGCTCTGGCAGAAAAAAAAAAAAATCAAACCCTCTGTTTGCTCGAACCCATCATAAACCATTGCTGGTAATTATAGGAGCTCATTGTGCGACAGTTTAGTTTAACTTAATTGGCAATTTTTTTTTTAAAGCTGCACCACAATAAAAATAGTAAAGAACGAGTCGGGTTCTAGAGATGGAACATTTAGCTTTGGTGAATTGTCAGAGACTGCACGACCCCTAAAGGTGTGTGGCAGCAATCTTCTGCCCCCAGCACATACACCTGAGTCTTTTACCTTTGTGTCTTATTCTATACCTGAGTGGATGGTCTGACTGTGGCCTTTTCCCCTATTGAGGCAGGGTTTTAAACAGCTGTGGGAAGAAATGGGCCCCACAAACTAATTTAGAGTTAGAGGGTTTGTGGGCCTGAGAGAGAGGCTCGTGCAAAATGAACTAGCTGCGTCCCATTTCCAGGTACGTAGACTCCTCCCTATTGGGAACTCATCTTACTTGATTAAAAACAAAATCCATTAAACTTTTACCTCTAAAACCAGCGATTCTGTTATCCTCTTCCTCTCCTGCTAGCCTCTATTGTTACATTCACTATCTCGTCCAACCTCACTGCTACCAGCATCTTCATCAGCAGCTCTAGCAGCCGCCACAGCAGCAGGCCACCTTAATAATAGTAGTGATAATGGCTAGCAGTTATGATAATCCCCATATGTTGGATACTAAGGCAGTGATTGCAAATAATTCTCACAACTTAAAAAGTCATTCATTAGAAAACCGTAAGCGTTAGGCTCACCCCTTCTCCATCTGTCTAATACCAGAACAGGCGCTTTATCCGATGTATTTTTTCAGTAACCTTAAAGTTTAGTTTACAACCGAGCCTGTGTAAGCTTCTCAGGGACAAAGCTTATCTCATTTCACGTCAAAGCAGAAAATAGAGGAAAAACAAGTGAGAATGTCATCTACGGAAGCTTGCCTTTGGTCCTGTAACCTGTGCAACTGATGTGTAGCATGTAAAGGTAATTCCTGGGTGCCCATGCCCATTCCAGGTGGCAGTCTTCCACATGCAGTAACCCTTTCCCATACTCCTCCTCTGGAGGGGAGTTCTGGCATCCTTTCGTGCCCAACTTGCCAGGTTCCCACTAGGCTTGGAGCTTTTCCCTGGATTGCAGCCTGCTGTCCAGGGTCAGGGAGACTCCTTTCAGCTACTACTCATTCTCAGTCCCGTCCCCAGGGCACACATTTCCATTCCTGGTATCCAGGAGTGCAGAGTGAACAAAGCTGAGATGCATTAGTGGCTTCATTTGCAGTGAAAGTCTCAGTGATTGTGGTGACCGTGGTGACTGAGTGGTTAGTGTTTTTAGCGCTGTTCTAAACACTTTTATAGATACTAACTGTCCTCACAACAGCCCCAGGAGGTGGTTCTATTGCCTTTTCTATTTCCTAGGGAAGGAAATGAGGTAGCAAATGTCAAGCGCTTACCCAAGGCGGCGTGTTTAGAAAATGGCACAATCTGAACTCTACAATGGGATGCATGATTTTTCAAAGTGAATACTCGGTTTCCTCTTTCCCCAAAGACAATGCATGACATCTTTGAACTCTTTAACATGCCGAGGATCCTCATATGGACTGAATTCATAGAGGCTCCCATGGTGGCTCCTGGAGCAACGCTCCAACCTGGCATAGAAGCTCTGTGATCCTTCACCTAAACATCCATGTGTGTAGCGTGTCATCAGTTTCCCTTCTGCCATTATTTAGGATTACCTTGAAAATGTAAATCTTTGCCTGAGTTTGGGGAACTGCTCTGCAAAATGTGTAATGCTGTGGTCTCTGTGAGTTCATTCAATTGTCAGTCTTATTGTGTCTTGGAGGACACTGTTTCTCTGGTGTCATGCATAATATCTGACTCCTGCAATCTTTCTGCCTCCTCTTCTGCATATATATACATATATATGTATATATATATATACATATATATATACATATATACATATATATATATATATATATATATATATATATATATATATATATACATATATATATGTATGCTCTGGGGGTACAGGGTTGACAGCAACATCACATTTAAGCCTGATTGCTCCATCGTCTCTTGCTCCAGTTGTGGATTTCATATTACCTCCCATCTACTGCAGGAAGAAACTTCTATGATGATAGCTGAGTGGTGCACTTATCAATAGACACAACAGAAGGTCTGATGATGGTTGAGCAAGAGACTAATCTGTAGGTAGAACAGATTGTCTTATAATGATTGAGGGAGGTGCTGAACTATGGATATAGGAGTATATCATTAGGAATCATTTTATGACACTGCTTGGATGGCCAAGAACTTGAGACTAGATAAACCCTGTACTCATGGAAAAACCTAATACCACCATTCAAACACTTTCCAATGTTTAGATTGTATTTATGGTCTAATTTCACATTTGACATGCTGATATTTTCCTGTCTTGTAACTCATTAAGGTGCAATCATATCATCAGCCTTCATAAGTGTCACTGATGTAAGGGTTCCAACAGCCTACAAGCTCACATTTGAAAGGGACTTAGAGCCTACTTTTTCTGTAAGTTCCCACTCTCTGCTGGTGCTTGCATACACCCAGTGCATAACTAAAAGGAAGACAGAAGCCAAGCCTTCTTGCTTTCATCTTGCATTGGCTCTTCCTTTCTTAAACTGTGGGTCAGATTCCTGCTCAACTTTAAACTTACATGTGATCATCATTTAAAGAATAACCCTCTAACACTGGCAGCCCCTTACCCTCAAGGCTTTAGCACCAACAGTCAGGTATTCTTACGATTTCCAGGAATGTCAGTGTCAGCAGATTGTCAACTGCCAGATTTCATAGTGTCCCATTCCAAACCAATGGACTAGCACTGGGGCATCTCCAGTCATTGTACCAAGCCATAAGGAACTAGCTCCATCTTTTCTCTCTGACTTGTCTTTCCCTTTGAGTTCTTGGTTCTTTCTTTTCCTTTTGAGTTCATAGGCCATCACCTTGGATCCTGGGAATAACAGTCTGTTACATAAGCATCTTGTCACAAGAGTTGTCTGTCCCCAAGGCAGTAGCTATTCATTTATTTTCAATCTGGGTTAAAGTCCTCCTGACCTCCCACATCCTGAGTTAACAGTCTTCCAGAGCACATCTGACCAAAGACTGGCTCTTCCTCTACTTGTGCAGACCTCACCCTCAGCAGCCTTTCCTTCTCTGTACCACCACAAAGGTCTCATCAGCTTTTCAAAGATACCTTCTTCTTCTAGGTGTGGCCTTTGCTGTCACACCACAGCATCACTCAGCCACTGGATTTTGGAGAAAGGTATCCGAGCCTGGGTTTATGTTTTGATAGGAATGCCAATCTTTTTACTCACATATCAGTTGATATATATCCAACAATGTGTAGCTGAGGACATTTCTTTGATGAGGAGGGCAGCCACTGTAATTTGTGTGAAGTCCTCAGTCTCTTCCACTGGTGGTTAGAGAATCTGTAACATTTATCGCAGAGGCTCAGGGTATGGCAGTTCATCTGAGGGAGCCTGAGATGGAGGACGAAACCAAAGTGTGAACAAGTGCTGGTATTTTATGCATCTGAAATGCAAAGAAGAGGTCATTATCAAATAAGAAAAGAGAGCTAGGAGGTGACTGAGCCGAAGACATCAAAGCTCTGGTCACACGTGGTTTGAGGCTAGAGGTTACCTGGTAGCTAGCTTAATCACTTTCTATCTTATGGCAGATAAACCTTAAGAAGGGAAATAAGAAAGAAAACAACAAATTAGAAAGAAAATGCTAAATACTCTATTGGGAAGAAACTGGAAACTTTCGGTTCCTTGGAGAACAGAATGAATCCCAGACCATCACCAGAAGCCAAAAAAATTGTGTTTTTCCTAATCAGGAGCTGAGACTGACAGGAGAACTGAGCAATCGTGGCTGTGTGAGAAATGATGAGAGCATTCTCCGCCAGGATGTCCCACGACGGACAGTGAGCATTTCAGCAAACCATTTTGTGGACCAAAGCTTCTCTCAGTTAGGATTCCAGAGTTTCTTTGGTTTCCAGAGGAGAAAATGTCAGCATGATAAAGAAGGGTGGAGACAGACGCCCTCACAGTGGGCTGTGGTGCACCATCATGGCTGGCTCTGTGTTTCTCTACATTCTGAAAAAGGTTTTATGGTATGTAATGACAGTCGTCATTATTATCAATCTAATGTGCTCCCTTCTCCTTAGAGAAAATATTTGGATTTCTCATTCAGCACACTATAACCAAAATACAAAGTCCTATTGATGAAGCACTGGGAAGGGAGCCCAAACTATGAGCTTCTATAGTTACTGTGAAAAAACACGCATGACTGCAAAGTCCACTGAAAAGAACTCCGGTTGCCTTAAAGCTCAGCTCCACCATCTAGTTGGTAGTCAAGGAGTTTATAGAAGGGAGAGGAGAGTGGCTGTTCACTGATTAGGTGACTGGCATGAGGGGAGTCTCAGGGTTTGTCTGTGCAGGTGTCTGTGGTTATCATCCTTCTTCATGGGCCACAGGTTTCTCTTCCGGGTGAGTTTTGCCTATGAGATCTTGATCCTATGACATCAGTAGGTTGTCACCTGGAGAAGCTGATTTCTGTACATGTCAGTTCCTGAAAAGCCAGTTCACACAGTTCTCTTTGTTGTTAGGTTGATTCTGGACCTTTCCTTAAATACAACTCCTTAAATTTGTTATTCAAGGGATTTATATCCAGGTGTGTCCAGGCCTTAATTTATTTTGTAGTGAGCTGTCATTTTCCCGGGACATGACGTTATTTCTTGTCGGAATTCAGCTGTGCTCATAAATCTGCTTATGCAGGGTATGGCAGGCAGATACAAGGACCTATACTAGGATAATGAGTGGACACACAAACTGGGATCCTGTTCCCCTGCCCTAGGACATATCTTGGGGGCATTTTTGTCTTGGGGACATGTGCTGGGAAGAAGAGTTATATATATGTATGAACTGCTAAACAGCTAAAGGTATTCCGCAGTGGGCTCTGGCACTCTGCAATGGGGTCACCTCACTCTCTGTGCACTTAGAGTAAATGTACTGTTGTAAGGTTCTGCCCAGGCGGTGAATATGGAAACAATAACAGAACCTCAGTCTCAGATATCCCGTGCCTCTAAGGAAGGCGACAGGTGGGCATGTAGGCCACCGTGTGGCTGTAGCTGGGGCAGCTGTCCCCTGGAGCCTGATGTGGACGGGTCATACTTACCTTCCTTCTCCTTGGGGCTGTTTTGATAGACTGCATGGAGCGACTGTGCTCAAGAAAGTATGTGCCTCATGTCTAGCATGGTACTACTGCTAGCATGGTAGGCGCTCATTGTGTTCCTAAAAAGTTCGTTCATGGAGTCCCCTTTGTCTTTGAGTTGATTCTAGAGACCTTTCCTTAAATGCAATGTGAATATTTTGCTACGTAAGAAATTTGTGTCCAGGCCTTAGTCCATTTTGTAATGATCGGTCACTTCCTGCCACTAGGGCAGGCAGATTTTAAGTTTGAGGCCTGTCTGTCTCAAAGAAAAATATCAAGCCCAAGGAACGGTCCTTTTTCAAATATTAAGTAACATTTTGTATATTCAAAAGTACAGATGAAAAATAACAGTTTCATATACATCATCTGGCTTTAACAGATAATTGAAGTTTTATGATCTTTACTTCAGATTACAAACAAAAACCGTATTCCTCTAGCCAAAGCCCACTTCCGATTGCTACTCTCTGCTTTCTCTCACCTGCCTCTTCCTATAAGAAGGCCTGGGAGCCTGTATGCCTTCTTACCCAAGTTCCTACATTAGATACCCCCATATCTGCCTATGAGATAAAATATTGCTGTTTAAATTAATATAGCTGCTATCATACTGTGTCCTTCAATTTCATCCAACATTAACTTTTGAGTGTTCTCTAATTGATACAGTAGAGTGTGATCTAGTTCATTTTCCCTAATTCCTCTCTCACATATGTGTATATGTGCATACATATATAGTATTTTTGTAACTTTAGAGTGGTATTTGTATGTTTTAGAATAAGATTTTTTTTTCTATTTAAGGGAATTTGACTTGTTTCTATTTGTGATATTTAATTATAAAGTTAAGTCATGATTGGTTTGTGTTTAATGTGTGAGGTGGATTTTTGCCTGTCACAGTGCCATTATGGAAACTAACAGTCTATGCCTTTAGTGTTCTGCAATGCCCAACACTCAATTTTGAGGCCTGATACCTGTATTTGACTACTTTATCATTCTATTTTTAAAAGATTTAATTTTATTTTTTGTTTTGTATGTATGAGTGTTTGACTTGCATGTATGTATGTGCACCACATTGGTGCAGTCCACAGAAGACTTTGGGTCTCTTGGAATTGCAGTTATGGATGATGGAGAGCTTCCACGTGGGTATGGGGAGTTGAGCCAAGGTCCTCTACAAAAGCAGCAAGTGCTCTTAAGTCCCAGGTCCTCTCTTCATTGCTCCTATGCACCTATTTCTTAACCAATGCAATATTTTTAACTTTTATAGAGTTATGGCAAGATCTCACATTTGATTGGGTGAGAGTCACACTTTTAGTTTTTAACATTCAGAAGCATTGATTTAGCTATGGAGACTGGGCTTTGAGTGAACTTGAGTCAAAATTTGCTGTGTGAATTTGCTCTTTTCACAACCTAAGAACATTCTATAGGTAGCTCTCGAAACAGTCTTGAGACAGTGTTGTAATCTTTTGATATATATCAAGACTGGGGGTCAGTGAGTGTAGGTGGCCTGTCCACACGGTACCTGCAGACTCCTTTTGACTTCAGGCTTGGTCAGACCACTCAGTGGCCCTCATGAATCCTGTAAGAAACAGATTTGCCCTGTAAGCAAGATGAATTGGTGATATTTTCCTTTTTACAGTGTAAAAAAATTTTATATAAATGAGTGCCTAGTGGTTTAACTGTGAGATTCTGTGTGGATTGATGATGGCTGTATGTGATGCCTCTGTTCTTTTGCTCAATACCCTATTTTAATATGTACCATGTCTTGATGTGTAAGCATAGGTTCTGATGTGAATGCAAGGGGATTTCCTTGGCAATGCTGTCAGTTATTAGTAAAAGTGCAGGATTCTTATTATCTCTCTCTAATGATGGTTTTCCCATGTCAGTATGTGTTAACATGGGTCTGAATCATCTGTGTGTTCCTTGAGAGTGTTTCTGTGTCACATGTTGGGGCTGACAGAAACAGAGCCTCCAGACAGCTCCCAGGTAAAGTCTGCTCTGCTAAGACAGGGCAACCCTTGAAGACTTGAGGCTTTGTACTCCATATGAGAAGCTATTGCACTCTAATCTCCAAACTACCCTGGAAGTCTGATATTAGTGTAAGCTAGGAATCACTGATAATACACAGGTTTTCTGGGTATTGTGGGATACCAGAAACAGATATACTTTACTGTGGTCTACTATTCGACCTTGCCTATTCAGAACTCTTCTTCCTAAGGGGGACCTTCCAGAATGTAGGGATGTTAATTTTTCTTGATTGCAAGTCTGAAACTTGGTGGCACATTAAAATGACATGGGCATTTTTTAAAATGAAGAATACCAAAGGCATGCTGTGATTAAATCACAATTTTATGACCAGAGGCTTAAGAGTTTCTAAGGCTTCCAAGGTGATCCAGCACTGCTGAAAAGATGGAGAAACACTGCTTTAGGGTAGAGAGAGTCATGGCCCCTTTGGCCCATTTTAAGGAGAATCCCACCTCATGGTCCCTGGTGGTACCTTGCAGGATGCAGCAGAGAACTCAAGGGCATTGTTTTTAAACAAGTTCTACTTCCAGTATTTTGAGGGCTGGGCTCTATTTTCTGATGCAAATAAAAATGAAAGAGCTAACATTTCAAATAAAATAGGTGTGTGTGTGTGTGTGTGTGTGTGTGTTTGTATGTGTGTGTGTGTGTGTGTGTTGTAGAATAAGATCAATTATTGACTGAATCTGTTGTTGCTCTGCTTGGTATTTCCACTTCTTTGTCATATTTACAAGTTTCATTTTTTTTCTCTTTTGATGTTTCAGTTTTATGAAGAGAAAGGTTGAGAGCTTGAAATCCATATGACTCAGGAATTGAATTTCACCTCTTCTAAAAACGGACTGTTTTAAAGGGCAAAACCTTTCCTCGTATTAAAGGGGAAAAAAAGCTAAGGCAACATTGACTCCACATGGTAGTTAAACGAGTTAAGAATTAAGGTAGTCACATGACCATATGTAACAGATTTCTCCCATTTCATAGAAACTCAAGTTCTTATTTCCTTTTTACCCTCCTTCCCTCCCTCACATTCTTTCTCCTCAGCTTACAAGAAGTTGGAATGTTTACTTTTATATAATAGATCCCCCTCCTGCCACTAAAAGAGATTTGAGAGATGGGAAAGCACAATATAAAGCCAACATACAAACAGATATGTAATGGGAACTGAGATCATTCTTTTAGAGAGATAACTGCCACATCCCACCATTAAGACGTGGTGTGCTCGCCATAATCTTAATTCAAATGAATAAGTTTGAAGAGAAGAATTGCCACTAAAATTCCTAATGAAACATCACAATTACTTTCTTACCCTCCGTCTAAGCAGAAGTTTGTAGATGACAAAGGAATTAAAGACAAATATGTTTACAATCTTTTATTTTTCAATTTCACAGCTTTTTTTTTTCTTTCCAAATTTGGAAAATACCTCTTCAGATTACAAGCTAAGGTTTAGATCTGTTGTATTTAAAAAGAAATCCACTGTTAACCCATACTTCCTATACTGCACCACAGTATAAAGTCACATGTTTAGGCCATCAGAATTCAAACTACAAGAAAATTTAGAGAGTTATGTTGCATTGGAGAACATTTCCTATTTTCAGAAAGCTTTGCTTTGGTTCCATGGCAGAGGATGGTTCGTCACAAATAGTACTCATTGATTTCATATCTACTCATTATTTGTAAATGGCTTGACCACCTGGTATTTGAGTCAAAACTACCTTTACTGGGCTGTTTGGCTTCATTTGGAATAGTGAGCAACACAGGCTTGCAAGTCAAGGTCTTGGGTACAGAGATGCAAATTATAGTGGGTATTTCATTTGCTATAACATATTGGAACAGTTTTTACCCTCGCAGAGAAAGAGGCCCAAATGTAGTGGTTTTCCTTTAAAATGTCACCTGTTAGCTGGTCTGTGATGTACACATCTTTAATCCCACCACTCAGGAGGTAGAGACAGGTGGATCTCTGTGAGTTCCAAGCCAGCCTGGTCTTCAGAGGGGAGCCAAAGTTACACAAAGAAACCCTGTCTTAAAAAACAAAAACAAAACAAGCGACAACAACAACAAAAATGTCACCTGTGGTTCCATGGTTTATAATTCTTTCCTCTGGATATAGAAAAAAAATACTAACCTATCAAAGCAGCACAGCGTAATGATGATGGCCTGGTGGGCACATGACCTGTGAGCATGGTAACAAGAGGGACTGAGGAGACTGACTAACCACAGAACATCTTCCAAGGTAGACAATTGAACAAGCTTTTGAGTTATCAGCAGAAATGAGCAGCCTAGTCATACTGAAATATTCTATTTCCAGAAATTATATTATTTCAAACCCTAGCAAACCAAACAAATTAAACATGACCTCTGACCAGCTTCACCTAGAGCCCACAGCTCTGCAAGGAACACCATGGTGAGAAAAGGAGACCAAAAAGCAGAGGTGAAGAAGGTTGCAGTGTGGTGTCAGAAGAATCTAGTTGTTTAATAGACTGGACTGTTGACTAGGCATCATGATGCTTGTGTGCATACACACATCTGTACAGTGGGCCTGTGGGAAACTCTTTTTGGTATACCAGGACACTGTACCAATTATTTAGCTCTTTTGTGGAGAAGTGTGGAAAATTAATGCAATCTACCTAGAATAATGAAGGAGAGAAACAGTAGACACATTGGGTGGCTGAGGCTCCCACACTTCAGTCCACAATGAGTATAGGTTTCACAGGAACAATTTGAGAGGAAGAGAGGAGAGATGATCCAAAGAAGGCTGCCTGAAACAGTGGCACAACATAACCTGTGTAATTATATCTGAACTTAGTAACTTACAAGGGTTTTGAATGCTATAGGCAGAGGTCAGTTGGCACCATTGCTTTGGGGTCTGTAGCAGGACACACATCATATTTGGTGTGTATCAACAAAGCTGCTTGCCTCATGGCCACCAGAAGCAAAAGAAAAGAAGAGAAAGTGAAAGGGTTTGAATATCCTCTTCAAAGGAATTATCCCATTGACCTTAAAGAACCTCCCTCCCCCACCCACTCTCCCCCACACATCAGCCTCTATTCCTTAAGCCTTACTACCTCTCAGTGGTGCCACAGGCTGGGGAACAACCCTTTACTGCAAGGATCTTTAGGGGCATTTATTCATATGTCAAAGATAAAGATCTTCTCTGAAAGTGTCCTTTGTTTATTTGTTTTAATTTCAATGACTGTTAAGTCATTTCTGTTCAAAATAAACTAGATCTATGTATCTCAAAGTCTTTGCCTTGGGCACTCTCCCTAGAAATTAGATTGCTGCTTCTTTTGTCCATCTATCATCCCTCCATACTGCAACCTTAAGAGAGACATAGAGAAAAAAATTCCCTCCAGCTCACATGCAGCCACCACCCTCTCTGGGTCCTGGGCCATGGGCTCACTGTAGCCATTCATTCCTTCTATGCTTATAACCCGAAAAGCAAAAGCATTCTACCCTCATATTTAGTGAATTCTGTGTATGTCTTCCATGCACATTTTTTTCATTAGTTTTTTTTTAACATAAAGAAGGGAATTTTCCCACGTGAGAGAAAGAAGAATTTATATTCATACTGCTTTGTGAGTTCTAAAATGTGTTTTGGGGGGATACAATTCAAACACTAAATCCATTTCATGCATATTAATTGATTTTTTGCATGAAAACAATTCCTGTTCATGAGAGCTTTGGTGAGTTTGGAGTCTGGGGAAGCATTGTAAACAGTAGTGAGGAAGAAAGAAAAGTGAATGTTGCACCATGTTGGCCAGAGTGAGGAAGGGCAACACATGGGCTCCTGCTCACCACATCTGTCATCAGTGGTGACTGACAATCCACTGGTCCTCTGGCTCTCCTTTCCTGTCATAATTAGTCTCAAGTGTGTGGTCCTTCAGGTTTAAGCTTGAGCTGCTCTCCATTCCCTCATGGTCCTCTTTCCTGGGATAAGTTCAGTCCACCTACTGTAATAAGCTATGTCTGTGCTGTTGAGGACCTGGTTAATCTGTCTATTACTCAATTCCTACTTTCTTTCCTAACTGTTCTCAGATTAAGAAGATGTGCGGATCCCCCAGATGCTTCTGAAGATACAGACAGCTGCTTACCTCCAGGGTCTCAAATTCCATCAGCTCAGTGTTAGCCTAAGAACTTGCATTCAAAACAAGTGCCGAACAACACTGTTTAATTTATCTATAGTTCAACAGTCCTATATGAAGAACCATGATCTCTATGAACATTTGTGAATGAATAGGGTATAGAGAGTCAGTCAGTTAAGCACTTACTAAGCTGGTAGTGTACCGGCTATCCTTGTCCTCAGGAAGAAACATCCAAGCCAAGGAGAATAAACAACTAACAGTATGTTAATATGTCCTGGGAGAAAGTAATGGATTCATTCCAAGTGAGTGAAGTCATTGGTCTCTTAACAATGTATAAGTGCATTGCCAGTTGACATGGTCACTACATCATGGTGAACTTACACATGCCAAGATGGACATGACATCAGTAAGTGGTAGAATCTTTCATGACCACTGCTCTCCTTGTCCTTCACATGGCCCACCATTGCTGAAATGTTAAGCAGCACACGCCTGTAACTGATGAAAAATTTAGAAAAATGATTTATATCTTCTTTAGGTAGAGTCCTTGGAATGAATGAAGACTCACCCAGGGACCAGCGAGAACAACCAGCCTTCGCCATCCTCAGGCATGAAGGAGCGGAAAATGTCAGAGCTACTTCCCTGGTAGCTTGGGGACCAGAGAAAAGGACTGCCTCTTACCTATGGATACTACACAATAACCTTGGGAATGGACAAATAGAGGACATTCTTCTGACCTATATTTGCATAGCTCTGTCTTGACTCCTCTTTAAGACTGACAGCCAGTAAAGTACAAGACACCCAGTTAAACTCAAACTTTGAATGAATTAGACATTTAAATCTTGAAGGACAGTTTATTGGTGGGACATGCTCATATTAACAACAAATGCACTGCTCATTTACAATTTTATTCTGGGCATCCTATAATTTTACTGCTGCTGCGGTTAGATCTGGGAACCATGTCTGTGTGGCAAATATGGTTAGATATCAGAAAGTAGATATGGTGAGGGTTACTATTCACAAAACCTCTCAGGGCCAGGAGCCAGGAGGAGACAAGACATCTGTAATAAGGAAGAATTTTCAGACTTGGTAAATATTGGCATGAAGAGAGAAAGTGATAACTTAAGAGAAGTTAAAAACCTCCTTAGAATCCTGAGAGGTGCTTGAATTTATCTATATCTATATAGATAATTTATATATCTCCCTCAACTTCTGCAACCCAACTCTTCCTGGAGGAAAAAAAATACCCACTATTTTGTTCTTTCTTCATTTCACTTGAAGGGATGCCCAAAAGGTGCACTGGAATCTCATTCAGTGCTATCTACAGCAATGAGTTAACTGGGAGCACACTGATTCTGGGGATACATGTTTATCCAAATATGTTTTCCAGTGGTAATGATAGCTTCCTTCCCTCAACAAGAGGGAATAATTCTCATGGCCCTCTAAACTTCCAAATTATGATCATAAGTACCTGAGCTGTCAAATCCGTGGGCTTGATCCCAAACAGTGGGGAAAGAAACAAGCTAACAAAAAAGAAAGCAAAGAGATAAGGCTAAGAGGCTTGGCGTATGTGATAGGGCTGTGCTTCCTAAAGATGGGGACACAATTATTGATGCAGGACGCTGTGAAGAGGAAGCCTCAGTTGTAATCAAGAGCAGGATCTTAGAGTCCTGGAAATATAGGATAAGAAAAGCTGCAGACACTGTGTGGAGCTGGTCCAAGAGAGAAGTGTTTCAGGCAACAGGACTAGAGGGACCTTGGCTAGCTCACCAAGCCCACAGGGGCTTATGCTAGGACACAGGCAGAGCCGAGCCTGGGCCACAGATTATGTTTATTCAGCTGGACTCGTTAGAATGGGAGTGTTTACACTACATTGTGTCTCCTAGTGTGTAACTTCTCTGATTTTCCAGGGGCTTACAGATAAGGTAAGCTTTGAGTCTGGGAAGGGGCTTTGGACGTTATGACATGTGGGCAGCGCTGGGGCTGTTGAATGGGAGCTCCTGAAGTTAGATGGAGTGAGTCTTTCCTTGTGGGATGGAGGTTGGGGCAGATTTGTCCTGGTTGGATCTGAAAGGTCCCTCTTGGACTCATATATTTTGACACTTAGTGGCAAAATTAGAAGAGGTTTTAAGGTCTTGCTGGTGTAGAATATCCACTGGGCAAGCAATATCTCGAAAGGTTGTAGGGCCTGGCTGGTATGTAGGTGCATCACTGGGATAAGCCGGTGAGGATTTTAGCCCTATCTGGCTTCTGGTATGTTGTCATTCTGTTTCCTAATCCATGAAGATGTGAGAATTACTTCCTCAGGCTCCTGAAACTCTGGAGGGAGCTGTACTGGTCTCCATACCTGCTACATTGTGATGGCCTACATTTTGCTGAAGTGTGAGCCCAGATACATGCATCCACCCTCTAACTGGTCACAGTGATAAGAGGTAAGAAAGAGTGACAAAGGCCAACTCAAGGGAAAAGGGTGGGCAGAGCAGATTACAAAGAAGTCAGAATGAATGGAAAGCAGAACAGAAGCACTGGAGTCTTCAGGAGCTGATATGAAATTGAGGCAGCAGAAACTATTCATTTAGTGGGGGAAGCCGACAACACCCAGCAAAGCTTTAATAATAATCACACTTTTTATTAAGTAATTTAACTCTAGAAATCTAGCCTATCAAACTCTACAACTGGTGCAATCAAGATTCATGATAAGTGATTTCACTGAAGCATACTTTTATAACAGACAAAGATTATGTACAATACAAATGCCCCCAAATAGGGGATCATTTAAATAAATCACAGAGCAGCCATACAATTGGATATTATGCAACCATTAAATTATGTTTATGAAGAGCTTTTAATGAGCAGAAAAATGTTTCTAAGATGCGTGGTGTTAAGTTAAAAATGGCATGCAAAATTTTATATGCAGTATGATTTCAAATATTTAATCATACATACTCATTGAAAATGCCAGAAAAAATAAGTCGAAATACTTGGCAGAGTTCCCTTTTGGTGATATGATTGTGATTAATAATTTTGTTTCCCTGCTTTCCTCTAAATCGTGTTTCCTCTCTAGGCAAAGAACATTAAAATATTTCTCAAATTGAATTGAAATCTCTCTTTCATGCAGGTCCTTAGGTCTCTCTGTGCCTTTGTGGAAATGAAAAGATGCAGAAGTTAAGTGCCCTTTTCACAGGAGAGTATTGAAGACTTGAACAGAGCTGCTAGCTAGACCTCTGCTTCTCTCTGTGATGTGTATTCCACTGCCCCAGTCTCCGGAGAAGTACACCACCTGTGATCCCTTCATATGTCCTAATTGAGTCCCCCGTGTCACGTGACACCTGCTTCCATTTCTTCACCTGCCAAGTGGCTAAACTGTTGGAAAGATGACAGTGACACCAAGCACTGTACACACTGGAAAGTGTATATTCTTGCACGACTGTGAGCACAGAGAACAGAGAGAGAGACAAAGACTATAGAATGGGAGTTTCTGTAGCTCTCACTTCCCACAGCACTGACCACAGCCAGTCACAAAGGCACCGTGGAAGCTGCTGGTGCTGTTTACCTGTACAGTTTGGAAAAGGTAGATTGGAAACAATGAAAAGGAGCTTTCATGTGCAGAAACAAGGCATGCAAATATACTGGCTCATTTCTATTATCAACTTGACACAGGCTATAGTCGTTTTGGAAGAGTGAAATTCAGCTGAGAAAATGTTCCACCAAATTGGGCTGTTAGCAAGCCTATGGTACATTTTCTTGATTGATGATTAATGCACCTGGGCTTTTCCCATGGGCTAGTGTGAACTGTGGGTAGAGTAGCCCTGGATGGTGTAAGACATCAAGCGGAGTGAGCTATGATGAGCAAGCCAGTAAGCAGCATACTTCTAAGGCCTCTGTATCAGTTACTGCCTCCAGTTACTTGTCTCGATTCCTGTTTCAACTGCCCTGGATGATAGATTACAGTCTTCACCAGTTTGATTTTGGTCATGGTGCTTTATCACAGCAATAGAAACTCTAACTAAAACAGTAGAAGGTACGATTGTCACATGAAATCTCCCTCCTTTACCTCATCCCCCTGTCCACTCATGTAACGAGAGTCCCAAGGCATTCATGATGCTCTGACAGAGTCCTCACTTGCAGAGACAGCCACTACCTTTGTCCACTATATTAATGGCATCATCAACTTCAGGGTTTTACTCATGAGGCAAGTTTCTGTCCTCTTTCAACTCCCTTGCCGGGTATTCTTTAGGACCCTGCTCAGCTTCCTGCTGTACACTGAAGGCCCGAGCTGAGTGGGCCTGGGCTCACAGTATTATTCTAACATTTATTGCTTATGTGATTTTAGCCATATTAGTAATTTTTCTGAGCCTTAATTTGTTCATTTATAAAGTGAGCCTAATTGTGACTACTTACGGCTTGAGTGGATTAACTGATTTATCATATGGAAGGTTTGTAACAGTCTATTACCCAGAAGAAAAATCAAAGAGCTTGGTTTTCTGTTGCTCTCTTATTTTTCTTCCTAACGTTCCTTCCTACATTTCAAAGATTCTCTTGGCCGCTACTTTCTACAGAAAATCAGTACTTTCTTTATTTTGTATAGATCTTCAATTGCTACCTAACTGTTCACACACCCAGGACTTAAGGAAGCTACATGTACTTTCCTGTGCTACATGTACAGAAATGTATTTCTTCCTTTTGGAACATGTGGATTTCTAGTGGTGTGTGTGTGTTAATGTATATACATGCAAATATCTGTGATTATGGGAATCTAACCAAGGGTCTTGTATATAGTAGTCAGTTTATTAGTGTGTTATATGCAAGCCCTACAATTTATTTTGACTGACTAAAATTAAACTTCTTGAGGAGGAACAACCTATAACTAGGTAGATCTATATCACTGTGTAATCTGCTCAGATGTCTTAAATATGAAGACAATTCTACTTAATGACATAAACGAACTAGTCCATCGTCTAATATATAGCTGAAACAAAAGAAAGACAGGGGTTGTGATTCTGATCATTTTGTTTAGTGATTCAGAACAGTGAAAATGCATGTGCATCTCTTATGAGGCTCTCTGCTCATGGTTCTGCTTACTTCTGAATCAGACGGACAATGGTTTGGGCTGATCCCACATTGCTACCTCTTTGAGCAGCCTCTTTGGGTATTTCCTCCTGTAGACCAGTGAATGCCTCCTTCCGTGTTCTTCCTCCTCTTTCCCTTGTTTCTTATCAGCATCTTAGCCTCACTCCAGTGATGTCCTGAGGCACCTAGGAAGGTAGGTGTGATCAGAGGGTAAAAACTGACCCACAGCTACTCCAGAGCAGGACAGTGAGTTTTCAAATCTGATCAAGTGAATAAGTCAAGTGCACTAATTTCTGTGGGAGGCTGGGCCTGCTCAGTCAGCCTTGAGTTGGAAAGGCTTTCTCTCATGGCAGTCATCTGCCCAATCATGTATTTTTTGCTTTTCCATAAAAGGGACTTTTCTGTCTTTGTAGAATGCTGGTCCATTCATCAGCTCTTACGAATCTGGGGCCTGTGTACTGCTACAATTGTCTTTTTTTCTCTTTCTTAGAAAGGTTAGCTAATTAATTGGCATGTAAATGAGGCATCCAAGCCATGGGTCTATCAAGGGCTTCTTGTGGTTCTCAAAGACTTTCTCATCTAATTTTCAAGGTAATTTGCATACTTTCACTCACAGTTATCCTTGCGCTTCTGTTTGAAGAAACCTCTTATGCCCGTGGGTGTTCTGTGCACTCAACTCCCTTGACTTAAGCCTTGTGCTTTCCTTTCCCATGAGTGGTGACATTGCCTTGGGCCACAGTGGTGTATTTTCACCACAGATGAGACTACTGAAAAACCTCAGAGAGTGTCTTGGGTACTGGTTTGAATCTACCTGGAGCTGGGATTGTACATTCTGTCATATTTAGTGATTCCATGAACAATGTAAAGCAAAAATGTTCTTTTTCATTTTTGTGGGGAAAGTATTGCTCCACGATAATGCTCGTTTCCTTTTGTTATGATGATTCTGTTTAGATGGGCTAGACAGAGAGTATCCGTCTTTCCTTCTCCATCTTCATTATTCATACAGCATAAAGCAGGGTTCCAGTCATGAAAGATGCTCCCGTCTGCCTCTCTCCACATTCTATGTACTGTGGGACAAAGGTTCACCTAGTTCCACAGCTGAGTCAAGGACTTACTCATTAGCAAGTAATGGTCATGCATTTTGAGTGCTCAGATGACCAGAGTGTGGTCTATCCAGTCTTTTATTTGCAAAGCAAGAGCTCGAGGAGTGTCATTACATACTCAGACACCAAGTAGGATTCAAAGAAAGACAAAGCTCACCCCTAATGACTTGACATTTGGCAAATCACTCTGATATGGATTAGGAAGTGAGGAGGTCAATCCTGGGTTCTTTTATATTTTTGGCCTTGGTAAGTCTCAAGTGATGAAGCTGGGATCAGAATGTAACTCCATGTTCTTCTAATTTCAGGTGCTATCTGAGCATAAGATAAACCTTACTTTTTTGTGCCACTGGAAAAACAAAAATTGCTCAGTAAACTATGATTTAAAAAATCTTCCCCCATGTGGATTTTATTTTCTATATATTGGAAGTTGTTTTAGGCACTTAACAAAAGCATTAACATTCATTAACCAAGCACCCTTTTGGGCCTGCAGCAAAGGAAAGTACAAACAGGATCAGAATTTTCTCTCTGCCTCAGTTTGGGCTCGGCATTTTCAGTGTCTGTGTCCTTCCAACAGCATAGGCGTTGACTATGGAGGATGCTGCTGGCATTGCTGGGAAACAGAGTTCTGTTCTCTGCTCTGCTGTTTTCTTTCCAAGCTGCTGACATTCATTCTGTAAGTTCTCAGGCAGGCAATTTCTTGATTTTATCAGACGTCATCTGGATATATTCAGGCCACTGCCAGGACTCATATTCCTGTCTCAAATGGTCTTTGAATGCTTTGTCGATGAAAGCTTCTAGAAATTAAAGTTATTCGGCATACCACCACCAAGAGCAATCTTTCTAATGTACAGGAAAATCACAGTCATTTTAAGCATGCCACCTGGCCCACAATGTTTGGAAGACACCCAGTATTGACAGATGTTAAAAATGTATATGGGGGCATGGGAGGAGTCATATTGTAAACAATGATAGTACAGGAAGTCGAATACGATACCCTGGCCAACTAAAATGAATTGGAATAGTAATTATAAACGCAGCATGACAAACCTGGCCTTTTTCTAGTCACTGTCCCTAAAGAGTAGGAAGGGGAAGATGAGATGTGAGAATCTTCATGCTTTAATAATAGGAGTATAATAGTCTAGACGAAGGTAACTCAGGGTAAGGGTGATCTCCATCCCATCTCAGCACAGGCTTAGTTGTTAGTAAGAATCAAAGTTGTAGTGATATAAGAGATGTGGTGCTTTTATTCGTAACAGAAGAAAGGTATTAGTGAGGGGTTGATTCCAGTGGCGGCCACTAAGGCTTTACTACTGGACACTAAGGTTTTACTACTGGAAACATGTTGGGCTGTAGTGTGCCTGTGGGCATGGGTCCTGTGGGTTGAATTGTGGGTCCCGAATTTGCCGACCCAAGGGGCTAGGGCAGCAGCTCAGAGAGGCAGAGGCGGGAGAATTTGACTGTGTTTACTTCATGCTGGCAACCAGGCGGGCATTGGGCTGTGAGAAGCCACCAGACTCTGTTCCAGGGGTGGAGGGAACACAGTCTGAGGTCCTGTGGGGCTGGAGCTCTTGGGTTGAGGGTTCCTGGACCAAGAGGCAGCCGGAACTGACTGGTTCTCAGGCACTTGGACTCTTAGGTACTGCTGAGAGGCCATGGAAGGACAGGGACACTGGGGGTGAACAGGCTGGATCAAGATTTCTTGGGGGAAGGGGAGAAGCTCCGGCTGTGCCCCTCGGGGGATAAGACTCTTGGTCAGGGTGACTCACTTAGCTTAGTCACAGCTGCTCAGATTGCCTACTGAGATGCCTAAAGGTCAGAGGGCCGGAGATTAGACTGCAGCTTTTTCGTTGAAGACTTTCTCCACGGTTCCCTACGGTGGGGCCCCAAAGAAGATCAATAGTCCATGGTCTTAAAATATGGTCTTAAGATATTTTTTGTCAAAACAGAAAATGGGTGAAGCTATACCCCTGTATTCTCAGGGTGGGCCTGAGGTTAAATACCTTTTGCAAGGAGGAGGGTCTAGGAAGGAATGCTTAATTGGCTATGCTATCTGACCTTTAGGCATCTCAGTAATATGGAGATCTGTCTTGAGGCTCTGTGGCCTGTAGTCATACCGTTTACCTGTGCTATATGACTAATGGCCACAAACCTCTCTGTGGGAGGCTGTAGCTATGTGAAAGAAGCCAGGGGTCCAGGAACAAGGCCAAACTCCTACTGCCCTTGAGGGTCTTCAGAGTTCAAAGCCTGTTCGACCAGGCACCCAGCTGCCTCTCACAGCCCCACAGAAACATAGTCCAGTGGCTTGGGTACGTGAGGCCCAGAATCATTTCCCCATTATAGCCTGGGAAACACCAGGGTAAGAGTGATTATTTTTTCTCTTTCTCAATACACACATACACATACCTACCATCAGAGACACTGAATTCAATCCTGAATTAGTAGGTAGGTATGCAACACTGAGATCTATTAAATATGTGGTATATTTGGAGATTTTAATGATGGCTGAGTCCTAGTTACCTCTGTAGAAAGGAAAGGTGAATCCTGATTTAACAACTCTATCTTATTTTCCTTCATGTGTGTTTCTGTATATATATTCATGTTGTGGAGTACATGTGTGCATGTGTGGCATGCATGTAGAGGTGAGAGAAGAACTTAAGGTTTCTGTAGCCTGGTACCTTTCACCTTTTATTTGAGGCATGGTCTCAGTGGCCCAGAGCTTTACCATGTAGGCCAAGATAGCTGTCTGTCACCTTCCAGGGGACTCCTGTTTCTGCTTCCATCTTTTAGCCTGGGAATTACAGATGTATTCCATACCTTGTCTTTTACACAGACTCAGGGCCCGCAACTTCATGCCCTCATGCTTACAGGGTAAGCGCATTACTGACCAACCCATCTGCCCAGCTTTAGCAGTTTTTTATGGAGCAGGATTTAAAGGAATAAGGCCTTGGGGTTCAGAGGTAAGCATTTGTCAGTCAGTGAGAGACTCCAAGGAATGGTCTCTGAAAACCTAGGAGGAGAATGTTTGTGAAACTATTCCCAGAGTTGAGGGTACTGCTTTTGCACAGGGTTCACTAAGGGCAGGCCAGAATGATGCCTAGCTCTCCCCACTTCAGCCACCCTGCGGAGTTAAGGCAAACACTTTCAACCCTCACACAAACCCAACCAAGGCTTTTTTCAGAAGCCAAATGATTCTGGTACTTGCACTCTCACTAAGAGTTATGTAACATTGTAATTGAGATGAGTAAAATAGCCTGCATTTTCATCTGTAATTGTCTTAGGGTTTCTATTGCTTCCACAAAACACAGTGACCACAATGCAAGCTGGGGAGGAAAAAGCTTATTCAGCTTACACTTCCACTCTGATGTCTGTTCATCACTGAAGGAAGTCAGGTCAAGGAACTCAAACAAGGCAGGAACCTGGAGGCAGCAGCTGATATAGAGGCCATGGAGGGGTTCTTGCTTACTGGCTTGCCCTCATGGCTTTGCCTAACCTGCTTTCTAATAGAACCCAAGACTACCAGCTCAGGGTTGGCCCCACCTACAGTGGGCTGGTCCCCAGAACATCAATCACTAATTAAGAAAATGCCTTACAGCTACATCTTATGGAGTCATTTTCTCAATTATGGTGCCTTCCTTTCAGATAACTCTAGTTTGTGTGTCAAGTTGACATAAGACTAGCCGGCACAGTAACGTGCTCTACTATATTTTGCCCTATCAAATTTCAGTTTTTAAAACATTTCAATGTGAAATACTAATTTGATTTCATTATCTATAATGAGCAAAGAGTCACAGTCAGAAAAACATTAATACTATCAAGCGTTGTTTGGAAGACAGCGGGCTTGCTTTTCATAATAAAAAGATGAGTGGAGAATGAGAAAGTAGAAAGGAGGGCAGAAAAAACAACTTGATAGGGGTAGAGACAGAGAGAGCAGAGCGAGCCTGAGAGTCAAGCTGTATAGTTAAGCTTTTCATAAAATGTGGGTGTATTCAATCTGCAGATTTACTCTCTTGATAGCCATCAACCTTTACATATGCCTTCAGGGAAAAGCTGTATAATCTTATTTTCTGTATATATGTGTATACATGAGTGTATGTGTGTTGAATATAATATAATAGCCTTAATGCTAAAACTAAAGGCTAATTTACACAAGTAAAGATATGTAATATCTTAACTGATAGGCTGACTCTACTAACTGGGCAAATGATAGTGACAGGTCCATTGTAAGGTTAGAGTAAGTTGCATACAGATTACATGGGCACTGTGTGGATGTGGTTTGCACCCACAGGCATCTGCACACAAGAAGGTTGTAGTGATTCCCTGAAAACATTTTCTTAGTGAGGTCAAGGCTCGAGGAGCCATCTGGTCCCTGTGCATTTTAATAGGTTTCTACAGGTAATATCCACTGTGCGATTGCGATCTATGTGAGGACTTTGGGTCTAACCTCACATGGGCCAGAGTCTTACAGAATAACAAATGTTTTTATTTTCACAAATTTTAAAGAGACCCAAAGAAAATTCATGGGCTAGGTGAGCCTTTCTCCTCTGTAAAATAAATCTCTTCACAGAATCCACCATAAAAAGCTTTGCAATAGGGGAGGAGGTTAAGTCATTCTTAAGGAAAAACTCATTGACATATCATAAATAATCTTAGGACCAGAGTTCAGAACGCCAAAGAGTTAAAATTATGAAAATAGTCAAATCAGTGAAGCTCTTTGGGTCTAGATAGATAGATAGATAGATAGATAGATGATAGATAGATAGATAGATAGATAGAGAGAGAGAGATAGAGATATATAAAACCTCTACATACATGAGCACACACATACACACAGAAAGAGAGAGGTGAGAGTCTACGTGTGTGTTTGTGCATGCATGCTTGTTTTGGGATTTCCCTGAAGCCAACCTGAAACCTCTCATCTAAGTCTAAATCAGTAACTGATCTTAAGGACTGAAGCTTCATGGGATGAAGTAGCCAATAATATCCACTAGGAAGCAGTAGAAGCGACACACATTCTCCGTCACAGCCTTTGTGACAGGGGAGTCAATAGCCCTCTACCACCATAAAGACATTAGGTGAGTTCTTACTATGCTTCTGGGTGTCTCAGAGCCCAGATGGATTGAGGAATAGGGAGGCAGGTCAGGTGGGGGTTGAAGTTGTAGGTAAACACAAGGACCATTTCTTTTGAATGGGTCATGTGAGGAAAGTCAAATCTTGGGGTCATAAAGTGATTTATCTTGGTAGCTAAATAAAACAGAGTAAGTAAATTGGCACAGAGAATAGAAAACATCAACCAACCTGATGAGTTTATTCCTGTTTTGTCTAGTAATAATCAGTGGTAATTACATTTCCCCTATAGTAGATTTTATAATTTTGATTTTTAACTAAATTGCTGGCCTGACATCTACCTATGCAGATAAAGACAATCCCCTGATAGACTAACCCCTCTATCTAAACATTTTACTACTCAGAGAGTTTATTTCTCCTTTCTGTCCTAATGTTTGTTTGTGGAGACAGAATCTCACTATGTATCCCATACTGGTCTGGAACTCACTATGTAAACCAGGATGACATCAAACTTGTAACAATACTTTATCTTTTGTTCATCCAGTGCTGTGCTTACAGGCATGTGATAGTATGTGCCTTCTGTGTCCTTCTATACCCAGTTTTATCACTATATACAGAAAAGCTAAGGCCAAGTCTCCCTGTCCCTGTCCCTGTCCCTGTCTCTGTCTCTGTCCCTGTCTCTGTCCCCCCCCATCACTCCTCCTCCTCTGTACTTCATGTGTGCATTTTCATGTGTGAATACAGGCATAAGTGTGTCACTGTATGTACTATGTGGAAGTCAAAGGAAAACCTGGAGTGCTGGGTCTCTCTATCCATCTTGTTTAAGACAGGGCCATTGTGGTTCACAGATGCTTATACTAGGCAGTCTGGCTTGTGAGCATCCTGTGATTCTCTTGTATTCACCTCTGATTTCACTGTATCAGTGCTAAGAGTATAGATTCTTTACTTGATTTCTAGGGAGCTAAACTCAAGTCGTCATATTTACAGAACCAACTTTTCATTCATGGAGTCCATTCTGTAGCCTCAGGCCGAGATTTCTAAGGTCCCATCCAGTTCTACTTTTGCTGTGATATTTGAGTCTCTATCTCTGCCATCTTCCAGTAGTGTGCCGGGATAAATTCCTATTGGTGGGTATTGCTGATCAACTACACAACTGGTAACATCAGGCAGCTTAAAATCAGCTGTAGTAAGAATGGTTATGCCATAGACATTAGCTGAAGTTAGAAATCAGGTGATCCCACTCCTCTAAAGCCAGGTTTTGAACACTTACCAGGAGCTTGCTACAATGCTCTCAAATTTAAATTTCTAGGTTGATAGACACTACTATATAAATTACTACAGCTTAAATTCTGTTGGCAGAAAAGAAAACTTAAGTCTCAAATGTGTTTCCTTATGGTTCTCAACCCTCTATCCTTTTTGAGAAAGAAACTCCCTATTTTAAATTAGCTGTACTTAAAATCCTAGCCCCTCAGAGGCCAATGGTTGGTCTTTGGTCCTTTTTAAAAAATCATTCTCCTTCCTCATTTGCCTTGCAAACCTTCATCTTGTCTCATCTAAATTTAAGAGGCTCAACTCCCCTCTTTCTCTTCTTGCTTTTTCACCCTCTTTCTTCTTTCTCTTTCCTCTATCTCTCCTTCCTCTCTTTTCTCTCCCTGCTCTCTCCCTTTTTCTCTTCTCTTTTTCTCTTTCCTCTCTTTTACCCTTCTCTCTTCTCTCTATCCCCTTTCTCTCCTCACTCTTTTCTCCCTGCTCTTTCCCTCATTTGAAAATACTTTTTATGACTCTGACTAATTTCATTTTTTATCCAGTAATCTCTGACTGGTTCATAAAACTCCCATCAGTTCTGGGACTATGTCTGTTGTCTCATGCTTGCTTATTTTAGCTGTGACACATCTGTCTGCTGCAATGACTCTTCCTGTCATCTCACATAAGCCCTATTACTTGAGCAGTTTTCTCAAGGACTTGGGACACTACTCTCTCTAACTGCCAGAAAGAAATAAAGGCAGCAACCATATAAAGCAGGTTTAACCTCACAGTGATCTGCTCTGAGCCTGCTCATGGCCTCTCATGGCCTCCCATGACCTCCCTGCTTTGCCATCTAGTTCAGTTCATTACTTGACAATACTTCTCATTTTGATTCATTTAGAAATTCTAATCTAACTAAAAGTGAGGCCATTGTCCCTGCTGAAAATGAACTCTCAAAGATACTGGTTCTAGACAAACACAGACACACACAGAGAGAGAGAGAGAGAGAGAGAGAGAGAGAGAGAGAGAGAGAGAGAGAGAGGCTTCTGTAATAGATCATAGAAATACTTTTACAATAATGATTATTTCTGTTCTATTCACAGATAGGATTCATTTATCTATCTATAGATATTCATTGATAGATAAATGAATAATGAAAATGTGCCAAATATACACAACTGAGTTTCATTTAGTTGTAAAGAAAAATGAAGTTATGATATTTGAAGGAAAATGTATAGATCTGGGAAATATATTAAGCAAAATGATCCAAAATCAGAAGGATAAAATCACATGTTCTTTGCCTGGATGGATAGATCCTAGCCTGTAATATAAACATGTCTGTATATAAATGGGTATAAATTTACTAACCATTAAAAGATGGATAAAAGAAAAGAAGACGAAAAGAGGTACCAGAGAAGGGAAAAGGGTGAAAGAACAGGGAAAGGACATGAAAGCTAAACAGGAGAGCATGAGGTTACACTAGAAGTCAAGGGTACATGGAAGTTGGGAGATTGCAGAAGGGTGAGAATCTACTAAGACTCAATTTGTTAGAAAATGCTATAATAGTATGTCATAACTGTGTGCTGCTGCACACCACTGTCCTCCAATCTAAACAGTTGCCATCTTACTGAGTTCAGCTGTGCTATTTGCAAATGGTCATCAGGTGGACTGATGGACTGTTGCCATTCCCTCACGGAAAAGGTTGCAAGAATGATCATTCGACCTTCACCTAAATATCCAGCCATCCCCCCCCCAAGACAGTTGTATGCAATTCTGTCTTAATTGCTTGTGATCTCTGTGTCCCTGTAGAGCTAGAATATATAAGTTGTAAAGGAACTGGGGGATAGGCATCTTCTGTATAGTTGTGAAGTAGTTGTCATCTCTGCTGGGTGCAGACTTCCCAGTGTGGCTGCTTCATATTCACTTACACACCTATCTGTAAGCCCTCTCATTATTTCTCCAGGGAGAACTTTGGTAGGATCTAATGAGTACGTCATTGGGACCTTAGGGGTAGGTTACTAGATGATTAGTTTCTGTTATTCAAGTAGTTTAAAAGAGAAAAATATAGAAGATACTATTTATTAACATATAAGAGGTTTATGTAATTCAAATTCCCATGCTAATAAATTGGAGCTTCTCATTGGAGCATCATAGGTAAGTCAGGGGAAGATCCTGTTCACAACTTCTTCTGCAAACAATCACTGCAATGTGATGGGGGCTTTATGGCTCAATAAGTCTTTTCTGATCCCTAGGCTAAGATTTCATGATTTAGTGACTGAGAATGACATGTAAAATATTGATTACAGGATACTAAGATAATTAATTTGGTGGAAGTAGGGAAAGGAGCCAGGAATATGAGAGGATAAGTTCTCTCTCTCTCTCTCTTTTTTTTTTTCCCAGAGAATGTCTCTGAGGGTAACATTTGAGATGCTATGGACATTGAAGGGTTTCTCAAAATTTAGAATAGAGGTGAGGTACTGGAGTATTATGGGAAAGGTAAAATGATAGAGAAGAGAGGCATTACTGGGGAAGGGTGGATGCTTGTGTGTCTATAGAGTTGAGCATTGAGAATGGACAGGAGAAAATGTCTGTTATACATTATATACCAGTCTCTGATACATTCTTTCAAAATAACACCGCTTTAATAGTAAAACTATATCATTGGATAATGTTTTATTTTCAAAACAGTGTTATTAAGGTCGCTGAAACAATTCTGAATAATAAAAATAATGCTGGAGGAATCATAGTTCCTGATTTCAAGTTAGATACTAAAGGGCCACAGCAGTAAACACAGCATGGTTCTGGCATAAAAGTAGGCACAAGGGTCAGATATAACTTAACGCAACCACAGCTACTGGAATTTGACAAACACGAAAAACCCACATTGAAGAAAGAATATCTTCAGAAAATAGTGCTGGACAAATTGGATAGCTAAATATAGAAGAATGAAGCCAAATACTTATGTCTCATCATATATAAAACTTGACTCTAAGTGGATCAGGACCAGCAATTGATAAACAGGACCTCAAGAAACTAAAAATCTTCTATACTGCAAGATACTACCAGCCAAATGAAGAGGCAGCCTATAGACGAGAAACACTGTGCCAACGATACATCTGGCTGTTATTGTTTAGAATGTACAAAGAATTAAAAAAAACCCTTAACACCAAGAAAACTAATAATCCAGGTTTAATGAAAATGGGACATCAGACTAAATAGATTTTTCCAAGAGAAGAAATACAAATTTTTTTTTAATGTTCAGCAGCCTTGGCTATTAGCTACATGAAAATTAAGAATACTTTAAGATTCTTATCTTACTGCACTCAGAATGGCTAAGGGTCTTTCTAATAACAAAAAAAATAATGTCATGATGTGGAATAAAGGGGACTATCTTTTCACTGTCAGATGAGTGTAAATTGGTGCATTAACTATGAAAATCGGTGTAGTGGTTCCTCAAAAAATATAGAAATAGTTCTACTCTATGACCCACTTATACCACTTGGGCTCGTACACTCAAAGGCTCCATCTACACAGAGACACTCAACCATCCATGTTAGTTGCTGCAGCATTATTTACATACCCAGGAAATGGAAACAGTCTAGATGTCCCATCAACTGACATCAATGAACAATGGAAATACGGCATATCTGTAGACCACAATGTTATTCAGCTGCAAAGAAAAATATGAAGTTATGAAATTTTCAGATAAATAGTTGGAACTGGAAATAACCACTCCGAGCGAGATAACAAAGACCCAGAAAAACAAACAGTACACGCTCTCTCTCAGGATGATTCTAGATTTGAATCTTCAGGTTTATGTTTAAATTGGAGTTCCCATACAAGTCAAGAAAGTAGTGAGGACCTCTGGGGGTGGAGGTGAGGAGTGCTGGGTTCCAGCCTTGCTTTGGTTCACCATTTCCTCACTATGCCCTCATTTCTTCCTTTTGGAATGATAGTGTTTATCTGTCCCATTATACATTGGAATTATGTAATTTGCTTTTTGATTATACAGGGGATTACAGTTAAGCAATATTTAATGTTGAATTAAATGCATTTGCTTTATGATGTATATAGTCATGAGCTTATGTGGGACAGGATGTGGTGGTTTGAATGAGAAGTATCCTTCCCTTAGGTTCAAGTGTTTGAAGACTTGGTTCTCAGTTGGTCCTGATGTTCATGGAGGTCTAGGTGATGTAGCCTTCCTGAAGTATGGACTTCATGTGGGCCACGTTTTGAGATTAGATAGTCTTGCCCTACTTGCAGTTTTTCTCTGTTTTGTGCTAGGGAATAAGGATGTGAGCTCACAGCTACCTGCTCCAGCCATCATGTCTACCCACTGTCAGTCCTCACTACCTTGATGCCTCTGATCCTCTGGAAGTGGAACTGTAAGCCTGAATAATGCCATTCTTCCACACTAGGAAATTGGTCTCATTGACACTAAGAGTTAAGAAAACTAATCCTCATTGAATATCAGACATCTCTCTACTTTCAGGCAGCTCATGGGTACCATAGGCTCTGAACTCAGACCTATCAGTCACAGAGATCTTTATACAGCTCTCGTTTCCCTTTCCTCCCATCTCTACTGCAAGTCGTTCTCCTTTATCTCTTGAGCTTCCCCATGATGGACTGCCCAGTTTCTCTTCTCTAATCTGTCTACAGTCATGTATCAACCAATGTGCTCCAAAGTTGTTGCTTTAAAACAATTCAGAGTTATAAATATCCAATTTTATGTCAATTGTGGAATCTCTTCTTTAAAATTGTAGACACATAACCCAATTTTCCAATTAACCTGGTTGGCTAGATGCTCACAGTATGCCTCAAGCATATTGTCAAAAACATGACCCTTATATTCCTCCCATGTCAGTTTTCTTTATAATGTCTATATTTCTACCTAAATGTCAAGGCCATCTTTCTCATCACTTAGGACATAAGCCTTGGTGTCTATCACTGGCTTCTTTCAATATCTCACACTCCACATCCAACAGACAATACACCATGCTCATTGTATCAATCTTTAAAATACATTGAATTTGAAGCTACTTCTTATAGTCTACATCGTATCTATGCTGCAGCAGAAACTTGAGAGTATTCTTCCTGTCCTATGCATTGTCTTCTACACACAGGTACTCATCATAGCATCTTGAACAGCCATTCTAGATCAAAGTCAAATCTCTTACTCTTGCCTTCAAAACTACCAAAGACATTTTAACCCAAGGATCTTTAGTTTATTCTTAGATAGAGAAGGCTAATAATAAATTTGGGGGTTTCCACTATGGAATACACAAGTACTCCATGAAAAAAAGGAGAGATAGATGGTTTTCAGTAGCTGTCCACACATATCATTATGTAGAAAAACTCTACAAAAAAAAATATGGAAAACTGAAGAACGTGAAATATCCCACTGGAGAATTATACTATGCCCACTGATGGGAAGATTTAACAGCTACCTTTAAGCAATCATCCCAGGGGGAAGGGCTCAATATCTTTATAGAAAGATATGTCCAAGAATATTCATTGAGTATTGACCATAAAAGCAAAAATTTTAAGAAGGATACAATGATCACGAGTAACAAAAACAAACTCTAATCATATAATATTGCAGAGTGTTTTATATCTTCATTAAATTCCCGAAATATAATAAAAATAGCTTCAGAATGATTTCATTTTTGCAACATAGTGCAAGATAAAGCCATGTCATGTGTGAACAGTAGATACTAAATCCAAAAAGCTTTCGACTTTACAGGTAGACGAGGAATGGGGTTAAAGACAAGCATCTGAGAGGTTCATCTATACTGATGTGTCTTGTTTCTCTTTAAAACGTCAAGAAGTCATTCAAGCAAAACTATTTAATTTAACAATAATTAAAACTAGGCGTTAGGTCATAATGCACCTTATTTTTTATATGTTAGAAATACCTTAGAGGTGTGAAAAAAAAGTGATTTGAGCTTTTACTTAAACATCTGATAATTTAGCTGGAAAGAGGTATGCCTACTGCTAATTTGCATGTGGAAGTTTGTTGGTGATGAGAACAGAGTCCCTCAAATCAGCTTCAAAGTGCAGACGTTTATTATAAAGTCACACAAAGGACATTTACTGAAATCAAAGGAGAGAAAACAAAATACAGCCAGGACTCCTGGGGACTGGAAGTAGGAACTGGAAGGTGGCCCGGAGACCAAGCTACCATTCCTAGAAGCTTCAAGGTTGTATTTGCTCTCTCTCTCTCTCTCTCTCTCTCTCTCTCTCTCTCTCTCTCTCTCTCTCTGTCTCTCTCTCTCTCTCCTCCTCCTCCTCCTCTTCCTCCTCCTCCTTCTCTCTCCCTCCCCCTCTCTTTTCTGGTTTCTCTAGGCAGCTGCTTTATTCCATGCTTTTTGATATTGCCTTAGCCTCTAATCTGCTGAGTCACTTCTAGGATTAAACATGAAACTGCCCTTCTGAGTGGCAGCTTTCTTTGTGATTTTATTCATATTTAAAAAGAGAGTACAGTCTTTCTTAGGTAGACAAAGGAGCCTGGTTCCAGGACCCCCATAAGACTCTCAAAGTCCAAATACTGACATAGTATTTACATATAATCTGCGCATATGCTTTAAATCATCTCTAGGCTATTTACAATATTTCATACAATACAAACTGTATAAGTATATGTTGAACCATGTTGGCTATGGAATAATGACAAGGCAAAAAGTCTGCATATACTCAGTACAAACAAAATCTTTCTCAAATAGTTTCAATATGAAGCTAATTGAAATCTAGGAAATTTGTGTGCATGGAGAGCCTAATGTATTTAATTGAGACATAGCATTTTTATAAAACAGGCCATGTTGGTCTATTGTCATGCCAGCCTGACATATAAGCCACTTCCTTTGTTCATCATTGTGGCTCTTCTCAGTGCAAACAAGGCCAGGGTTGTCTCTCTGAGCAGGGTTATGGGGGAGGCCACTTTTTACTGCCACGACCACTATCAACGTGTTTATCACGGATTCAGTGCCTGCTATAGCCTGAAAGATTACACCAGGCATTTTGTATTCATCAACCCATTTGCTTCATACTACAAAAATACCCTCTTTTACGAATGAAACCAAATGACTTATCCAAGGATCACTGTAAATGCTAGCACTCCCAAGCAGTTAGTTCATGGCAAGTAAGTCTGTGGACAAGTTCTGTACTCCCTGCAGGGGCAGGCTGCATCCAGTGTCAGTCATAGACAAGCAGAGTGCACAGGAGAGAAGAGGAAGTCCTTTAAGCAGGGCAACTGTTAATGGCTTAAAGATACACTTGGAAATTCAAGGATGCTGCAATTTTGCCCTCCTTAACTCACTGCCTCTAAGGTTTCTTCAAGCAACTGAGATTCCAGATGCAACTGGAAAGAAGTGGAATAATGCAGGACGAGTGGAGAGTGGAATTGAATTGTCTTCCAGCAGGAGTATCCAGAATTATGCAATCACTTGCTTTCTTTTCTCATTGGCCAAGAGGAAAGAAATCTCTTCCAGTGAGATGGCCAAATATCTAGGAAAATCTGTGTGATTACTGAGAGGGCAAACACACACTGGGGCTTGTTGCAAACAGCTGGCTCCTTAGGAAGCACATATTTCAGAACTCCAAGTGCTTTCCTGATATAAGCACACCCTTCTATGTGTGTGCAGTGTATGTGTGTGTGTGGGGGGGCACATGTGGAGTGTGTGTGTGTGTGTGTGTGTGTGTGTGTGTGTATGTGTACATGTGTTTCAGAGCCATTGTATAGATTTTTTCTGAACAACTAGCAAGGACCATTTCCCAGTATTGTCATTCTGGACCAGGACCGCAGTCCCTTTGAAAAGGCTTGCTTTCATTCCTCTCTAAATTTAAGGTATAATAATGAGCTCTCAGCAAGTTAAACAGAAATGTCTCCCTCCCTCTTCTTCTCCACTTCTCCTTCCTTCCCCTCCACTACCTCTACTCTCCTATGCTCTCTCCCCTTCTGCTTTTTCTCTGCAGATTATCTAACCCAAGGCTGAGGCATTTGGGCAGGTGCTTTATCCCTGACCACACCCCCAGGCTTGCACTGTGTTTCTAATGTGACGAGATGTAGTAAGTTTCTACTTGTTGGTCCTGGAGCAAGGATACCTCCATCACTACATTGGGACAAGAGGTGCTGTTCCCTTCCTGGAACCCCCTCCTGTAGCATCAGGGTCTTCTGAGTTTTTCTGAGTTCACTTTCTCAGTCCAGGGGCCTGGGAAGGAAGATTTAAGATATTCAACATACGCAGGTCATTGCTTCTTTCACTTTATCTAATCTGTTAAACTTGCTGTCATGATTCATCTTCTGTAATTAGCTTCTCTAAGGATAAAATCTTTTCAATGGAATGCTTCCCAGAATTTATCAATTAAAAATACCTTCCCATTTTTTTTTTTTGCCTTTAAATACCAATGCCTGTGCAGAGAAAGAAGAAAAAAATTGCAAGCATGATAGAAGGATAGAGGCTTCTGACTGCTTTCTCTGTCTTCTCTCCTTTTTGTAGAATCCCCCTGTTTAACAGTTTCTTGTAAGTCTTCCTAGAGAACAAAGACTCTGTTGTTAGGGGCTTTACACACCACAGCCATTTGCATCTTTTAGCTCTGCCATCAAAGAAGGGGGAGGGTGTGCCCACAGGGACCCATCTGCCTCAGAGTGGGACAAAGGTGCTTTTTGCTTACACACCCTGCTTCCTTCTATTCTCTCCTTATCTTTTGGTCCTGGAATTCCTTCTAGAATACAAAGGCTGAAGGTGCACAGCTTTTGACAAGTGCCCTGTGCTGTCCAGCAAGCCCTGCCTGCTGTTCTGATCTTCCAGGAAGAGCCCAACTCTGGCTTTGTCCTCCCCCCCCCAACCCCCCCTCCCCCGTGTTTTGTACATGCTAGTGAGTGTGTGGCATTTTCCCATGGGTTGTAATTGCAGAGATGCTGCCTCCTGCTGTCTTTGCTCCCTGACAGAAAGCTGTATTAGCAGCCCTCTGAGTGCTTATCACATAATAGGAGTTTAGTAAACAAAAGAAGAGAATTGGGCAGCAAAAAGGGCTTCCCAGTGGTGAAGATCAGACTCTCACTGAGCCGAATTTAGGAGGCCACCCTGGCTGGGACCTTCTCAAAAGCACTTACTTTCCTACTGAGGCTCACCAAAGGGACAGAAGCCTGCTTATCAGAGGCTTGGGGTGTGGTCTGGAATCATGTGCACTGAAATATTGTGACATGGTATTTTAATGAAGTCCTAGGTAGGACGCAGTTCTGTCGCATGGGAAAGGGGTGGGGAAAGAGAGGGTTCTTCCTTTTCCAGTTTTGAAAGTTATATGATATTTTGGAGAAAGATGCAAATATCAGATCCTTCTCAGACAACGACACACAGGCAGAGAGACACATACGCACTGGGAGACGCTGGGCCTTTTGCTAAATATAACCCTTTGTAGCGACAGTGTCTCAGTAATTTTAAAGTGAAGAGATAAGGAGGGTAGCCAAGTCTTTCATAATGAATGCAAGCCTATAGCTTTTAAACAGGGCTAACATATGGGCCACTGATGTGAATGTGAATGCAAATTAGATATTTCTGATTGCTTGAAATAAAGTCAGCAGAATCAGCCTCACACAGCAAATGGTGGGGCTTTAACTACATCGGTGCCAGGTTGGAGACAAGAGCTCTCAACATGTACTCAGAATAAAGAGGGCTTCAGGCTGGCATTTTGGATGGAGGCCTTTCTACACAGGGCATGCTCTTCTCATTGTTGCCAATATAGTTCTTTGTTTTTTTAGAGTCTTTCATTTATCATTAAAGATCTACTTTGACCTCCAACCTGTCTGATTGACTGTAGGTTGTGGACAATCTTGGTGTGGGATTCCTCTGAAAAGTCATTTTGATCAGATCTGTTTTACTTGCTGGTAACATCTTATATTCATTATTGTAGGCCCTGTCCTGTGTTGTGAAAAGTGTGGAGGTGATGGGGGCAGAGGGCCAAACTTGGTGCTTGGTTCAAGGACAATCCCCGTTGTGGATACCTAAAACCACACCAAAAATCTAACTAAGGTGTCACATGATGCTATGAAAGAGGCAGTCTTTGAAAGCCATAGGAACTTACAGATGGGGCTTCTCTGTCTCTCTGCTTCTCTCTGTCTTTCTGTGTGTGTCTGTCTTCCTCACTTTCTGTCTGTCTCTCTGTTTCTGTCTCTCTGTCTCTCTCTATGTCTTTCTCCCCCTCTTCACTCTCTTTGTAGGTGTGTCTTTGTTTCTCTGTCTTCCTCACTTTCTGTCTGTCTCTCTCTGTGTCTTTCTCTCCTCCTCTCTCTCTATGTCTGTGTGTCTTTGTCTCTTTGTCTATGTATCTGTCTCTCTTTCTCTCTGTGTAGAGAGAACTTGGAGTTCACAGAAGGCTTCATGGAGAAAGAGCACCTAAGCTAGGTCTTCAAAAACAAACAAGAGAAGGAAACAGAGGAGGGTCAGAGTTCATCCCTGTCCCAGACACAGGTGAGATAACACAGGCAAAGGGCAACAAGAAGTATTTCACTCTATGGGGGCGGGAGATTGGGCAGGCAAGTTGCAATCTGAGACATTCTTGATGGCTACACAAGATTGGTACCTGACATGGTGCCCTAGAGTTGCTGGTCACAAAAAACCAAAAACCTTTCATGAGAGGCCTTAGCTCTCACTTAAGCAGCCAACACAGAAGCTCTGTCTGAGTTCAGGCAGAAGAAACAGACGGCCCAGAGCTGATCCCAGGGCCCCTATACACTTGATGATTATTCAGACCTGAAATATGCTTCCATGGCTCACTATTTGTAGGGAAAGTACTGTCAAAGCAGTCTAAGCCTTCTAACACCTTCTAATAATGTGATATCCTGCCTGCTTCTCCTCTGTTCTCTAGTGCAGGTGTTTCTCAGCATTGCTTCTGTGTGGGCCAGCACAAGGGTCTCAGCATAAGGATGGGAGCTGCCTGCAGGAGACATCTGGCAATGTCTGGAGACAGTTTTGATTGTCATAATCAGTGAGACAGGAGGTGCAGCTGACATTGAGTGTGTCAAGGTCAAGGATACAGTTTACATCTGTAATAGAGAAAACCTTGCCAGGATGAAAAATAGGCAATCAAAAATGTCAACAGTAAGCCTGGCTAAGATACTCTGCAACCCCTCATAAGCTCCAAGGAAATGGGAAATACTGCCTATTTCTGAGGGAGAAAAGCCCGGACCTTGGTTATGTTTCCCCTTCATCTGTCCTTGGGGCCATGGCCTCACTGAGCAGGACAAGAAGATGGCAGTAAGGCAAGGTACAGTTCGAATATGGCAACAGAAATGCAGCTGTGCTCTGATAGAGAGGAAATGGGTAGAGCATCAGTTAGAAACCCCTTTCCCTTCTTCTGTCTCCTTGCCATTATCACCTATGTCATGAGGACCATGAGACAGTCAGCTCAACCCCCAGAGTCTTCATCGGTATTTTCTCAGTGTTTTTCCGGGCTTAGAGTGGACTTGTGTCAAATGTTGGCAACACTGGGGAGTTTAAGGTTTATCAGTATCAAGTTTTAATCAGTTGATACTTTTAACTTAGTTCACTGGTAGACACGGTGTGCATCAAAGTGTAAATGCTCCAAACAATGCAGCAATACTGGACCCGCCTTCCCTGACCACGCGTAGCCTCTAACTCTGCCTGAAGATCCCATTAGAGAGAAGGAACAGTAGTCCAGCACCATATCTTTGTTTTACCTTTGTTTTTAAGCATGTCTTGTACTGTGCTTCACTTCCCTTGTCTCAGCTACCAGCCATCAACCTGATTTCAGTGGTAGCATCACTCAGACTGCATTTACGCTTGCTGCCCCAGAACATGAGTATATTCTCTAAAAGAGACTATCAGCCTCCCAACCCAGGCTAAGAGATAGAATAAAGGAAATCAGCAGATAATAAGCTAGCTCCAGGCTGTCTACCTTTTTCTACCTGACCCATTCAAACAGACTTGCAGGTGCTCCGTGGTTAGGACAGGGTCTGCTCTGATTCCAGAAACAATTCTGATCTCTACTGCCTGTTTCCCCTGCTGTGGGAAGTTGCCCAGCAAGACTTCAGCTGCATGGCTGCTCAAGGTTTCTAGCAATCTGTTCTCATCCCCTAAACAAATTGTTATTCCTACTAATATCAGATACTGCTTACTAAACATAGGACATTGTTCACTAAATCCACAGCTGCTTTTTTGTTCAAGGGTACTCAGAATTTATTCCAGTCAGGTATAGTAAGGTGTCTAGACATAAAGTGACTGTCCTGAGGGTAAGACATTTATACTCATGGTTCCCCCACAAACAGGAGATGCACAGCACAGAGTATGAGGCCACATGGGGAAAGCACCAAGATAGCTTAGGTTCTGCAAGAACCAGCAAAGGGCAGAGGAAATGGGAGTCAGTGCTTTCAGTGTGGTTTTAGCTACAATAAAAAAAAAAAAAAAAAAAAAAAAAAAAGGAGCTCTAAGATAGGGAGGTTTAGGATTGAAATAATTTCATCATGTCCTTGGGTGTGAGAACAGTCTGTACTTGTCCATTCTCTGGCTCTGTGGTGATAAAGAATGGGGTGGGGGTACTGCATGGTTTGATGGTTTAGTGTTGTTGGTTTGGTTGGCTTCATACCGAACAAAAAGAAAAAGCATACTCTGTTGAGTCACTTACTTTCTTTAGGAATTTGTGGCCCAGCATCAGGATACAGAAAATAAGAGACATGCTTCCTTCTATCTCCTACAGAGCCTGTAAATGGTGAAGTGGATCCCAGTGTTTCTGGGATTTGCTTCATGCTATATACTCCTTTATTCAAACAAAACATTACTGATTTGCCCAATACATAAAATGATCATCACTGAGGGCTGCTCTAGTGAACATAAGAACCATTATCCAGAGTCTGAAAGACATAACCTCCCTCCCTTTTCTTCAGTGACCTTACTTTTTAATTTAATTCAATTTAATTAATTTACTTTATCTCTACATGTATGTGCCTGAGTGTGTATGTGTATACTACGTGCATGCAGGAGCCCATTATGACTAGACAAAGCATCAGCTCCCCTGGAGCTGAAGTTACAGATAGTTGTAAGCTGGCATGGGGTTGCTGGGCATTGAACCTGAGTCTTCTGGAAGAGCAGTCAATGCTCTTAATGGCTGAACCATCTCTATAGTCTTGCACCTTATTTTTAGAGACAAAGTCTCACTATGTAGTTCTGGCTAGCCTGGAATTTGTTATGTATACCATGCTGGCCTTGAATTTATAGGATTCTTCCTTCTTCAGTCTTCCAAATCTGTGGATGGTGTCTTGAGGATGTACACAGAAGGCTTCTCCTAATGCTAGTTATGCCTACATTACACGGGACTTGTCTACCCACATTCTATCCTTTGGTCTAGAGGTTCCATCACCTGGGATGCTGTCTGCTCAGAGGACAGGCTAGGAAGGATTTGTCTTAGCTAGACTTTGGATTTACCTTGGATATTGTATCTGAACCATGACTGTGTATTCAGCAGGATTGAAATCCAAAGTGTGATGATGTAGGGAGAAGGACTGGGAGAGAAAAGAGGCCCTTGCTCCTGAGACCTGCTCTGCTTTCGCTGATGGGGAAGGGGACAAACTTCAGAATCTATAGGTAAGGACCTCATGGCCCACTGAAACAACATGAGTGTCCTAAAATATGTCTTACTCAGAACACTAAATGAAGCATATCCACTTAGGGCCAGACAATGCACTCCTGAAGACACCCCATCAAGAATGCATATGGCATTCATTCAGCTATGCTTACACAGACAGGGCTGGGGTTATGGATAGCCTTACATTCCTAGAGCACGCACCTCTGAGACAGATATGGGGCTCCTCATTAATCTCCAACTTTGTGGACTAAGATCCCCATATTCCCTTAGAGCAGTCTACAGCAGTCTACAATTCTCTCAGGCCTGGGTGAAGGTCTTTGGACAGAACTCCTTGTTGGCTGTGGGTTTGGAGCTACAGCCCTATTGCCAGAAACTGTCTGTGGCCTAGAACAAAGCTGTGCCCCTTTCTGGAATTCCCCATGCTTCTAAATTTCTACAGGTCTTCCTATACTCTAGTGGCCAGGAAGGAACTCTCCACAGAAAAGCCAGGCAGCTATGGAGAAGTAAAGCAGAACAGGTCTCAGGCTCAAGACTGGAGCAGCCATGATGACTTTCTGAAGACTTCTTCAGGTCTGCCTCATCTCAATAAGTACAAATAAGTCCAGGAAATAATAAAGTATTCTTATCACTTTGACAGTTAATACTGTTATTCAGATCACCACTGTTAATTTATTGCTGCTGTAAGATTTTCCACACTAACCCTTTCTTGTTCTTAGCCAGTTATCATTAATATGGTTGAGTCAGCAGAGACTGTAGCTCTTATGGATCTCAGTGTTCTGATGCCCTGTCTGTCACATGATATAGTAATGTGACATTTACTGATGTTGCCTCCCTTCCTTCCATCCTTTCTTCCTTCTCTTTCCTTCCTTCCTCCCTTCCCTCCCTCCCTCCTTCCTTTCTTCCTTCTCCTTCCTTCCTTCCTTCCTTCCTTCCTTCCTTCCTTCCTTCCCTTTCTTTCTCCTTCCTTCCTTCCTTCCTTCCTTCCTTCCTTCCTTCCTTCCTTCCTCCCCTCCCCTCCCCTCCCCTCCCCTCCCCTCCCCTTCCCTTCCCTTCCTTTCCCTTGCCTTCCCTTCCCATCTTTCTGTCTTTCTCCTTGCTGTGTCCCATATTTGTAGGCAAGCTGACGCTTGGGTAGAGTCAGGAATCACCACTGCTGGGCTTGCTCCTGTCGAGGTTTATCTCATTCTACTCCTGTGTTAGAGGAATGGAGGGCCACCTGTCCCTAATTATTCATCAGTACCTGTTTCATCACCACCTCTTTCTTGTAGGCACAGGATCCTTTGGCAGAGGAGAATGTATTTTTGCTTGGAATTTGAATTAGAAAATGGCCACCATTGTTTTGCCCCATGGAATCACCAGGTAACAAGGCCTTGGAAGCAGTGATCTTGGCCATGCTGAGCCATGAGTTATGGACATAATGGCATCACTTCTGTTTGCCCCTGATTTTGAGTTTAGAATTTGGTACTAGGATGTTGAAGGTACCTACCAAGAGTCTGATTTCTGAAATAGTGAATAACATCCTTAGATTATTGTGGGTACATAAAAAGGTGCCTAGGTTGATAATACCCCAGGAGACTCTTGGTGTAGCAGAGACAGGTGGTGTATTAGAGAACTGAGCAAATATGTAGAAGGCTGTGTTTATAATCCAGATGTTTCTACTTACTGGCTGCATGATTTTAAACTCTCCTTTCATTCATACCAACATAAACGCTGAATATTCAGGTGAGGTTATTCATATAAAAATATTTAAAATTTACATACTAGGCTTTTTATATAGTCTACTATATAGCCATCTGAAATCAAGGCAGGAGCTTTGAATTCTGCATGTGCTTTCTTGGCTTCTTAAGGTCGTATAGAAAATGAGAAATTACATTTGATTCTTTCGGCGGGCAGATGAAGTGGAAAAGGAGCTCATGTGGTAAGGACAGGGCCCTCCAATAATGGGTGAAATAAGATGCGATATGAGAAAGGGAAGCAGTTGGCCATGTCTGTGGTATACCCACAGCCTTTCCTTATGGTCCTGGTATTGCTGCCTCGAACATGTCCAAAATCTAGGACTAAACATTTAAGAACATAACAGCAATAGGAAACAGGCATTTGAAGTGTATAATAAGATGACTTCAGGTTTGCAACTATTTCTAAAACAGATTACATGGGGTCAAGGTTGATCTTAGTTAGTTTGGAAACATATGCAGAGATCATTGAGACTCTGAAACAGACTGGATGACAGAGAGCAAAGTAGATGTGGACCACTCAGTAGTTCTGGCTTTGTTCCTTTTAACAAAATAAAAAAGCTTCCAAATAACAGAGAGATCAACTGTCTCGATCATTTTATGATCTACATAGAAAACCTAATTTTCAGGGTGGTGACTGAAATCTCCAAGGTCGCATTCTAAATCTGCAAGGTACAGTATGGTTGAACAACATGGCAGATACCAACCTCAGTGGCTGGGAGTGTGATGAAAGGAACTGAAAAATGAATTTTAAATTTTATTTTATTTAAGTTAATTTAAATTTAAAAGTGGATATTTGATTCATTTGCTGGAAAATTGTTAAGTGCTATCTAGTGCAACTTGGCTATGTTAACCTACTTTTAAAACTGAATCTAAATACAGATCAATTATTTCTGAGAAAAATTTAGCATCTGAATTTAGGTTGTTGTAAGTATAAGATGAAAGTCAGATTTCTAAGACTTGGCAACAATTTAATGTGAGTATTTCAACAATAATTTTATAATTGGTCACTTGGTGAAATAATCTTTTGGATGTATCAAGCTAAACAAAAACACAAAGTAAGCTATTAAGATTAGTGTACCCATTTCTTTGCTCTGTGTTTTAATGTGACTACTAAAAATGTCATTACATTTGTGTCTCAAATTATAATCTCTTGGATAGCACTATTCCATAGAATAAAACAATAAATTTGTAATCATTTTGGTCACTTGATTTTAGCTGCATTGCTTCTTGAGAATAGTGTTCAGTGCTTTCCATTATCTCAGAAAAAGCTCACACAGGGACATTCATCATGATAAATATCAGTGAGTGGCAGAAGCAAAAAAGCACAGCCTTCTATATAGGCTTAGGCCCTGCTTGGCTTCCTTGTCCGCTCTCCTTGGCCTGTCCAGAAGTCAGACCTTACCTTTGCTTTGAGCGTGCCCTTCTGACTGTGACTCTTCACTCCATTCTCTGTATTGTTACTTGCCAACTTACCACTCCTCTCTTACTCAAGTGTAATCAGGGCATTTGCTTGGGCCAATGAAACCTGGACAACTGTGATGTCCACCTCTCACGAGTGGAGAATAGACTGGGGTGGGCTTTGACTTAGTTTCTTTCTGCCAAGTCTCGGATAGAGACTGCGAAGCTGTTGTGTCAAGTCTGGGATCTGGACTGATATTAATAAAGGTATGCTGGAAGACACACCGAAGTCCACACACCAGAAACCACACAAATATGAACTGTCCTTTGACTGGCAGCCCCTGAGCTGCAGGGGTCATGTATTACTGTATCACAACCCAGATCTCAGTGGTTATGAGCTTTGGATAGGTCAGGAGGTAGGGAGAGGTAAGAGGAAATCAGGCTGTATGTCAGTTAGGTGATTCCTATTTTTTCTTTTATAAAGGCTTTTGAAAATTTGACAAAATTCAATCCGTGTAAGTGATTTACACAAGGGCCAGAGAAAGAGTAGAGTTTCCAGTGGAGAATTCCCCTCCTAGGTAAGAGTTGTGGGGCCAGGTTTTCCTCTCAGGAATAAAGAGACTGCATCTGTCCTCTTATACCTAGAGTGAAACTGTTAAAAGTTCAACCAAGGAAAACTGACCCTGGTTGAGGGGAAAGGTGAAGCCTAGTTCTCTTGTTTATGAGATTGTAGGCGGCCCTGCTTCATAGTCTTCCACAAGTTTTTAATGGCTATATTGGACCCAGATATAGCAATAGATGTTTACAGGCCAGTTATATTTAGATATTATTCCCCAAACTTCATTAGCAGTGGCTGGAGAAACAGAACAGTAGGAAAGAACACTTGTCCTTGCAAGAGGGTCAGGGTCTGATTCCCAGCACCCACATGACAGCTAACAACTATCTGCAACTCCAGTTACAGAGGATCTGACACCATCTTCTGGTCTCCTTGGACATTGTATGCATGTGGCACACAGAAACATATGCAAAAAATAACCACCCATACATATAAAACAAAAATATATAAATCTTAAAACATTGAAACTCACACCATTGGTATTGTACTCTATAAATTATTCTATAGTTTGTTGAAATCATTCTTGATGATACTTTGGTTACCGTAAAATTAAAAGAACCCTACATCAGTCTTTCTTTAGTCAAACAAGGTTATTGCACTATACAAGCTAAAATGCATTTGACAAATCTTCTTGTGTAGTGTGTGTTTAGACCTTTATTTTTAAAAAATATTACAGCAAACACATTTCTTTATCCTGTAACCCTACACTGTGATGCCTAGGTGTTTATGCATTTATGTTAATGTGCCTATGTGAGAAATTAAAGGAAGGCAGTTCAACTTAAAAAATACCTTTAGATATTTTAATAAATACTGAACCTCAAAAGGCAAAGGAAAGTATCAACTTTGTCTTAGGTTTTATAATTTTGGTCTTAAATTTTACTACTCTGACTGAAAAACTGGTATTTCAGTTGACAAAATTTACTTTGTATCGCAAATACCTTTGTGCTTCACAGCACACAGTGATAGGAATCAGAGAGCACACCAGTGGGGTGGTGACCTCCGTGAGAACTTTAGCTCAAACGCTGGAGCCTAAGTTCTCTGGAGAACAAGGTCAGACTCCTAAAGGAGACATTCATCCCAACCCTTTTTCTGAATGTCCAATTCTCAGGTACAGGTGGGAATCATTCTTTCAGTGGTTGTTGAATGAATACAAACGGGTACAAAAGTGGAAGACAAGCCTGAGGAATGCATGCCATACTTTCAAAGAATTAGAAACCAATGTTATTATAGTCTAAGGAATTAAAAGATAACCTTGCAAAAGTTACAGATTGGATTGCCTTAATGGGTGGTAGGGTGCAACACATGGGATTCCATCTTTGGGAAAGTCTGATGCTTAGTTATTTTTATTTAAAAATTCTTAATGTTTTTTTTTTTTCTTCTTCCAAGAATCCTGTGTTTCATTTTGCAATGGACCCTGTCAGTCACTTACCAGATGCTGAGAGGAGATGAGAGGGAAGTAAACGAAGCTTCCACACTAAGGGGAAGTTAGTCCACAGTGAACTTTTCAGGACTAAGTATCGACCCCCCCATGCCTCTAACATTGCAGGATCGGAAAAAAGGCAAGGAGGAGTCTGATTTTATGACTCTGAATCAGGGAGGAAAGAAGCTTCTTAGGAAGGGCTTACCTGTAGTGATCTTGGTGGGGTGTGAAGAAGAGACTACATGTAAGCTCCCAGGATGCAGTGGGTCCTCTAGCTCCCTCGCATTAATTCTATTTACTAAGAGGAGACATTATATTCCTATAAAGTGAGAAAAGGGGTAGAACAAAATTCCAGACCCCAACTCATCACTTAATAGGGTCATCTTCAGCCCTCTTCTCTCTTTTTCCCCTACTCCCATTTCTTTCTTTCCTTCCTCCCCGCCTGCCTGCCTCCCTCCCTCTCTCTTCCCTTTCTTTCCTTCCTCCCTTTGACTTGCTTCCTTCCTTCTTTCTGAGTTTCCAGTTGCCAAGCCAGTTTCTGCTACTTGTCTGTTTTCTTTTTTCTTTTCTGTTTTGTTTTTCAAGACAGGGTTTCTCTGTATAGCCCTGGCTGTCCTGGAACTCAGTCTGTAGACCAGGCTGGCCTCAAACTCAGAAATCCGCCTGCCTCTGCCTCCCAAGTGCTGGGATTAAAGGCGTGCGCCACCACTGCCCAGCTGGACAATTTCTTCTCTTGCCTATGTTGCCAATTTGTTTCTTTTCTAGGATCTTAGGGTAGCTACTCCACGAATTTGTATGGAGGCTCTGTGTAAGCCTTCTAAGCCTGCGATCCTGTAAGCTAATGAAAATAAACGCTAAGCAAAAAGCTCGCTGCACTGCGCAAGCCTCCTGCTTTTGAATGAGTGGACCCTAGCTCTAACTTAGATCACTGCCAACTTTTCCGGCTCACGTTATCTTCTGTCTCTGGCTGGGTCATCCTTATGGCTTTCTGGTCTTATCTGGGGTTTTATGTTACCTGCTCCCTGACCACACTGCCTTCCAGAACTTTAAGCTTTGACCAGGGCCAGCCTCTTTTCCTCTTTCTGGTGTTGGAATGGAAGAAATCCTAATACCGTCATACAGGCATTACTGAGAACTTTGTATACCGCACTAAAAAGAGCACAAAGCTCCACCATCTCCCACTGCCCAGACTCTTGCAAATTGAGAATAGCATGAGAAGGATAGTCATCATTATTGTCCAAAATAAAGACAACTGTATTTACAGTAGCAGCTACTTTGAGGTGACCACTAACCTCTCACAACTCCCATGGAAGTAATTACTAAGTAAGGTCAGTGTGTTTCCAATCTTTTAATCCCACAAGGCAGAGGCAGAAGAAGCAAGCAGGCAGGATGCCCTGTTGAATAAAGCAGAATTGGAACCCTTATGGAAGGGTTTCTCACAGCTGTGTTTCTCTACTTTCTTTAGGGGACAGGGATGGTATGCCTTTCCAGCAAAGAACTGTGCCCCAGTAATAGTGTGTGTGGGGGGGTGGGAGGGGGGGAATTCGCAGACAACTACACAGAATTCTTACAGTACAGAGGGTAGTGTGAGGATAGCGGTACAGAGGGAGAACAGAGAAAGCGGCAAGCATCCAAAGGGTTCAGTGCTTGGGATGACCCTGTATCCACTTCTAGGAATTTGTATTACAGGATGGTACTGGACAAGAACACAAAGAGCAACCTTGTAACTGTCAGAGAGCTTGAAGGCTCTCTTCAACTGTAAGAAGAATTGAAGGCATTTGAAGAGGGAGCAAAGGAGAAGGGGAGGGAAGAATGGAGGGAGAGAAATTTTAATGTCTCACAATATGGAATTGGTTAAATAAACCATGGTCCATCTGTAAATGAAATAGGATAATTCTATGCAACTTTAAAAAGTGATTTTAATGTGGTTTCTGCCCTGGAAAATATTCTTGTTATATTGTTAAGGTAGAAAAAGCAGGTTACCAAACAGTATCCATTTAAGGAAACACAGTAAATGTTAACAGTGGTTAGCCGTGGGTGGTGTGATTTCGGTTGACTTTTAAAAATTATTTTTGTTTATATGCTTTTTTTTAAAAAAAAAATCATCCACAAAAACATGCATTACTTTTGTAGTTACAAGCGACAGTCTGAAAACTAATAACGCAGCCGGTGAACACCTAGCCATTCTCAGGCTGTTTTGTGTGAGGTGCAAAAGCGCCACAGAGACCCAACGTCCTGTCTTTGAAACACTTTGTTCCCCAGTTAGAGGGAGCAGAGATTTAGACTGAGACCTTGTACTCGCCAGACATTGCCTCATATAAATCCCTAGCGTTGGCAACCCTGGCTTTCAGCCGAATCCCCACCTGGGGCCACTGTGAGAAATGAGGTTACAACAACTTGGTGGTCGTGGGGGAGGGACGCCTTCTGTTGAGCAGACGCACATCTACACAGCGCCACCCAGAGGATAATCAAGGAACTCAACTCTTCAATTTTCTCTCCTGCCAGAGAGCCCCATTTCTGATAGCTGCAGGTGCACACAGTTTTCTGTTTATCCTAATTTTAGGGTTACCATCTACCTTGATCAAACCAAGCCCTGTGGAGATCCTCTGTGAGCAGCTTAAGGTGTGGTTGTGGGTGTTATTTCCCAGTAGACTCAGAATCTCTGAGGGCGGTATTTGGGGGCTATTTTAAAGGCTGCTCACAGCACTCCTCTGCATACTAAGAGTTGTTAGGCAGCCAGGGCTCCCACTCCCACGCCTCTCACATCTATGTCAGTCCCTCATTGCTCCGCTCACCTTTTCCTTCTCTCTGGAGTAAGTAGTGGGATGGGTGGGAACGTAGACGAGCTGCTGCCCATCAACAACTTTTGAGATCCTTTCTTCGATCATTCTCACTTTGAGACAGCATTAGCAAACGATTCAGCCATAGGCACACCTCAGAAACTCGTTTCTAGAGGGAGCAAGGGCAGGTAAACACAAAAGATAATACAGTGGGGGAAACTCCAGGAGAACCTCAAGCACTGGGAAACACTTGGAAAGTCCTTGGGTCCAGAGCACCAACTCAGGGAAAGGAAGCTTTGCAGAGTTAGTGGAAGAAGCAGAGGGGCCCATTTCACAGTCGAGAATACAGAGGAACTGAAACCAATCATTTGCTTGTGTGGTAGCACAGGGAATTAGGTTAGAACTAGAACTAAATCTTGTCATCAGTAGGACAATGACAATGGTTCTGTTGCCCAGCCTGGTGGCTCTGTTTGGCTCTGCAGCCATAGTGAAGAGATATCTATGACTATTTTGCTGTTGTGGAGACTCTGAGGATCAGATGGGGTGTACAAGTGTGTACACATGCCCCTCTGAAAGTGCAAGAGGTGTATTGAGCCCTCTAGTGCTTCCAGAGCTTACAGAATGCAAATGCATAGCCCACCATAAGAAGCGGAGAGAAGCCAGGAAGGGTGTGAGTGCAGGGAGCTGAACTCGAAGAAAGATTTTCATCATTACTGCAGGAAATGGCTTCAAGAAGGGTAAGAACAAAACAGCAGAGTGAGGAGGCTGTGCAGAGTTGCTGCCAGGAGGGCGTCCAAAGTGATGGCAGCTGACGCGAGAGCTGTATTTCAGGATCTTTCACCCACTTGTACATTTGTCACTTGGAGATGCTAACAAAGACCCACAGTGGAGATCTGCCATCTTCCCATTGAGGCTCTCTATGAGGACATGGCAATTAAAAAAAAAAGCCAGAAGCATGAAAAATCAAACAACAGGAGGCTGACTGTACGGTGGAGGTCAGTGCACATTAGTGAACTCGCTCAATGCCATTTATGTGGGATTCCAGAACGTTCTCATTTTCCTCTTGGCACAGAGCTTACTCTGCAGATCCCACTTATCTGGGATAGCAGCGACCATCAGTATGTTCCTTGCTTGGCTTCTGCTGTCAGGGACTTGTTCTGTTCAAGTAATGATGATAAACTCACTCAACAAGTCCCAGAGGCTATAAATAATGGACCCAGTGGCCCCTCCTCAGAGGACAGTGAACCGAAGCAGCGCTCTCAGTGCCTCCTTTACAAGAAACAAGGGGTGTCACAGGATGACTGATGATGATACTTTGGACCAATGACCAAAGGTCACAGTGCTATTATCTAGCAGTGCCAGCCTCGATGTCCATCTTAAAGCCATGTTAAGCAGTACATCAGACCAGACTTTGAAGGTTTTCTCAGCATGTCCATGTCTCGTCCATTCAAAGCTTCTCACAGACAGAACCTTAATCGACTTTTTTTTTTTTTTTTTTTGTCTCACAGGAGCCTGGGAGACACCATAGAAAGCAGCCCTTCAATTCTCTAGCAATCAAGGCAATGATGATGTCTGCTTAGCAGATAAGGGCGAGCCTCTGCAGTGGGGTTTGTATCAGGAGTTTGATCTTGCAAGCTCTGAGTTTCAAATTTCTTGTCTGTGAGATATAAACCTATGCCACCCAATTTATTAAAGGAAATTAACTCGATATCTCATCTGAATTGCCAACAAAGCATTGGGTAGGCAATAGGTGCTCAAAGTCCCCCCTCCCCCCACTTTTCCTTTTAAGTAAACAGCCTTAAGTCACTCTTCAGAAAAATGGCAGAGGCAGATGTTTCTATGGCTAGTCCAGGTATCCTTGTATAGAGTACTTCCTACCCATCCTGCATCTTCTCCAAGGCATGATGGGAAAGAGCTTTCCATCCTCAGATGGATTTCTGGTGACTCACCTTTCACGACAAACATTCCTGCAGAATTAATTTGAAGCATCGCCGAGGTGAGGTAGTGGTGGATGTGAGTGATTTTTTTATAGTGTTACAATAATTTATCATCTCCCCTCCAGCAGCTCTACTCTGGTTGGCAGCTCTAAAAACCCCACAGTCGACAAGAGAGCAGTGAACAGAAATATTTTCAAGAGCAGATGGGACATACCTTCAAAACGCAGGATTGTCCCACTGAAACTGGGACATCTGGCAACCCTAAAAAAGCCCAAACTAGATGAAATAAAAATTATGAGATGGAGGAACAGAAAAATATGTCTTTGCATTGATTAGCAGAGAATGTAATTAATCTCCTTCAAGTCCCATCTCAGTCCTGCAGTGTAAAGCAAGGGGGACTTGCAGGCTTGCTGGGTCCCCCTGTGACAATTCTTATGTGATAATTTCAAAGTAGTATGAGTTTTGAAACTTCATAGTAGTGCCTCCCTTCCTTTTGCTGGCACTGTCCAGGGAGCGGTGGAATTCACATCTCAACTTTCTCAGCATGAAAATTATTAGCCTGGGTAACAGTGATGGGGAGGGACTTCAAGTAGTTAGGATTGGGCCAAAGTTTACAGTTTTATTACAAAATTAGAAAGAGAACTCTTTTTTTGCTTTGTTAGATAGGTTTTATTCCTGAGTTTTCCCTCATTCTGTTCTTCACCTCTGTCCTCTGCTAGGATTTGAACCTGGGGCCCTTGTAAGCCATGTGGCAGGCCTGAGAAAAAGGCAAACCAGTAAGCTTGTTTTGTTAAAACTTCGAGAAAGATTTACTGGAGAAACTGGCTTTGTCAGTCTCCAGCCATGGTCCTCTGCCTAGTTCCTCCTGTACGTGTGTTGCATCTTGCCAGAGCTGTCTGTTCACTCTGTCTACAACACCCTCTCCACTCTCTGGGCACACAGGCACCATCCAATGCATGTTCTCCTGTTTCATCATAGCTCTCGGTCTTGCAGCTTTATCCATCTTTTTACTGTCACCCCCCCCCATGTCTTTACCATCACTGTCCATGTTCCAGGTTGCACCATGACCCTCTGTAATGTGGTAGAGCTTCTTAGCGGGGAAGAGCAAGGAGTTGGATCTGGAGACTGAGAATCAGTCTTGCCCTGTATATACTAGCTCGGTGATATGTGCCCATTTGGTAAAGTGTACTCAGCTTCTCCATGTGGGAAGAAGAAAAGTCACTGTTTCACAGGATCCTTGTGAAAACTATTTGAAAAATAAACGCAATTGAGCCAATATTCTACTAATGTCAGAGTGAGCACCATGATAGGAAACATGATTACTCATTGTTGTTTTTATTAATATTATTGCTGTGAACAAACTTCTAGGCCATACAGAGACAGAGACAGAGACCTGTCAATTGGTAGGAAGTAGTCATCAGTGAAGGTAAATGTGGATTTGCTTACAGAACCAGACTCTGACTAGCAATGGGATTCAACATGACTATTACCACGGGGGCAACTGAACTCGGAAGAGGCCTGCACACCAGGCTGATCAGGGGTTACATTTCAGGAGGGATTTGCAGGCTTAGTCCCAAATGTGAAGTTGTTAGAAGATTGGTAAGGACATTAAGGACCAAGTCTAGGTCCCCGCCAGGCACAGAAGCAGAAGGGAGAGAGAGCCTGCTATCCTTGGGTGCTCAGCCTTTTCCCTACAAATTTAAGTGTATATTATAGGGAGGTCATGGTGGTGAGTGTTGGAAGAATGGTGATGGGAGTGGATTCTCTCTTTGACCCACTGGCTGTTCATTTGGTCCAAATTTTAAGCACAAATCCTGCTGGTGATGTTCACTCTTATGCTCAAGCACCCTTGATATCTGATCAAAACTCTCATCCGCCAGCTTCAGTGGCTTACCTTCCTGCCCTCTTGTGCACGACTATCCCGTCAAGTCTGGTTAGCAAGTGTTCCCCTTTCCCCTGATGCTTCCACTTTGTAACTTTCCATGCACTGAGCCCCTGCTCTGTTCCGTGTCTGCCATTCGCCATTGTCCTAGCTGCATCCAGACAACAAGCTTCTTCTCCATGCCACTGCGGCTTGTTCCTACATGTGTAATGCCCCACCCTGAAAGACAGCTTTCCGAAAGACTTCAGCATCTACATACAATCTTTTCTCTTTAATGTCAGTCAGCGAATTGTGAATATGAGCTGGAAGGGCTAGGGCTGGATCTCAGACAGAGGGGGGACAGAGAGGGAGCTATGGGGCCGGAAATGTGAGACTCAAGACTTGGCAAGACTTAGTGACAGATTGGTTGAAGGAAGAACGGGTGAGGGAAAGATTGGAAGTGATTGATTCTTGATTTTTAGCCTGTGAAGCCAGACAGATGGTGGTTATATAAGTGAAGTTTGAAAATGGAGATAAGGGGAATTTTCTAGATCCCTGGAATACATGTGGAAATACCTGAGAAGTGGCTGAGAAGAATGCGTGGGTGCATTGTTCAGAGGAAAAGACCTCAATCAGGCCTAAAGGATGGGGGAGGGGCTTTAACCTGCATAGATAACAGAAGTGATAGCAGTTGAGAACACCAGACAAAGAGGCCACAGTTGAAAACATGAAGAACATGAATAATTGAATCTGCAGATCTCTCTCCCCTGTCGTCTGCGTAAACTCTTCACTCACCGGAGTTGTAGCTTTCTTGTTTTGTTCTTTGCACAGAGTGGGCTTACAATCCTGGCTCAAAGAATCTATAAATGTGCTGCCCAAAGGATGTAGCTCAGGCTAGAGTACTCGCCCGGCATGTGCAAAGCCCTAGGTTAGATCCTTAGTGTCACTGTGTAAATGAATAAATAAGTTAATAAAATGGTTCTTAAAGAAATGTCATTTGTAACTCTCCCTAGGACCCTAGCAGAGTCAATTTTGTCACGGCATCGTGAATTAAGGCCTTTGGCTTAGGATTCCCAAAGTATTTCTGACAAGATTCCAGCCCGTTGGCTCTGACATGCACAGGGACGAGACTGTTGCTTTTGTGTCCAGCATATTATGGATGGAAATGAAAGACATCTGTCACCTGCAGAGGTTTAAGCCTGCACAATTAGGACAAAGTTGGTAGGATGGGATGACATAGCACATCGCACTTACATGCTTATTCCCCGTCCTGGCCACGGGCAAGCGTATTTTGTGAGAAGAAGGTCTTTGCACTTTATACACAGGTCCTGAGCACTGTGAGATGACCTATGAACTGGAGTCGACACAGTTGCTAATCTTAAGCTTGGCTGCACATCCACGGTCACCAAAAATTCAGTGTCCTATAAAGAAGAGCACCTATGTTGAGTTTACTAGAAAAAGGGCTCTGGAGGAGAGAAGGCATCTGGGGCTATTGTAGTTTGCATAGTTGTGAGGCAGACAGGAACGACTGCGTAGAATAGAAACATCCCAAGAAGGGCGGAGCATCCAGAGACCTGTGACCACTTGTTTTGGTTTCATACCAAGATCCTGCTTTCCCTGATAAACTACCAGAAGGGAAGGAGGTGAATCTTCTGGCAATTTTAGTCTGTCTCTCTTTACTTGGGTATTTTTAATATCTATAGCTGCATTTGGTGCACAGTGAAGGGTGGAAAAGTGCCCATTGATTGAATACTCCATCTACAAGTTTGGGCATTGTCCCTGGCACCCAGCAGGGTTGGATCTAATGCTCAACTTTCCTTCTGTCTTCCAGAAAGGCACAGCCTAAGGTCTGTGTTCAAAATGTGTATTCATTCCCTCTTTTCTCTTATGCACACTAAGGATCCCCACTTCTCTCAGAGGATCTAAGGAAAGTGGATTTTCTGTGTTTTTTTCCCCACTTCTAATCACATTCTCTGCCTTCTGTTCCAGTCTTCAACCCTCTTTATTCTGCTTGACAATAACATAACATCTTACAATCATTTATTTTGGTAGAGCAACAGCTCTTCTCTTTCAGCTAATAGAGGCTCAACAATGGATGTAGGAATGTTAGATCAAAGTGGTTCTACAGCTGTGTCCATGGAAGGTCTTCCAGCCAGTCCTCAGGAGAAGATAATGGCATGAACACCACGTTATCATTCCAGAATTGTCGATAACACCCACGAGTTGTCTAAGGTAGAGCATGGAAATCTGTGGGAAGAACAGCCCTGTTTAACAGAGCTGGCTTTAGCACGGCCACTGGTCACATCACATGGTTTGGGTAAATTAAAGTTCTGTACTTCTCGGAGCCTCAAGTTCGCTTCTGCAAAATGAGAATAATTAGAATGACAACCTCTTGCATATTCTGTTTTAAAGACTTATTGGGGGGATCAAATGCATAATAAGCTTAGAAATTTGCAAAGTGTCCTGTGATATGAGTACTCTTTCTTTTTTGCTACACATGCAGTTGATAATAAATTGAGTGCCACAAAGACACCTGAAGACGGAGTGATAGTACTCACCGGCTATTTATTTAGACTCTAAGTTAATATTTTCTAAGACAAATTAGGTATACTTAAACTGTGCTCCATAAACTTTTAATCAGACAAGCCAAATGTCTTACAGTCCACTTTGGCAGGAGTAGCTCATTGCTTCAGTCATTACTTCCATAAACAACACATTGAGGCCTTAAATCACCACCATGGAGAGAAAGGATATTTGCCAAGGATCCTCTGGTCCATGAGCCTCACCAATTGACAGTTATCTGAATGAGTACAAGGAGAGGCAGTTGGATCCAAGACATCTGAACTGACTCCTGCCAAGTGGCAGGAACAATTTTAGTGCTGCTGAGAACCTGACTGCAGTTGCCGCCTACTCCGCCTTCTTCCTTCCTCCTGTCCTTGAGCTCACAGATGCCGCCTGCCTTCTGCTCTCTCCTTTACCAGCTTCTCGCAGCATTTCCATGTTTCCTTGTACCCGCTTTGCTCGCTGCAGATTCTCATTTCTGAGTTTTCCTCTGTCTCTCTCCACCCCCATACGCATGGTCGTAGACTGGCTTCCCAGTGGGCTTTTGGTTTCCTTCCCTCACCCCAGTGAATGTGGTCAGACGGGCTTTTGCTGCAGCAGGGACAACTCATTCTCCTGCCAAATCATCTCCATTGTGCCAGCATCTTGACTTTCCTTTTCCTGCTTCACCTGGATCATCCATCCTGCAATAGTTGTTCTGCCCAGTAAAGTCCAGCCCCAGACCAAGAGTGACCCAAGTGGCTTTGACCTTCTCACTTCTCATTTAACATTGTTAAATGTTTTAACAATTTCAGAAAGAATCTAAAATCCTCAGTCCTACTTTGAAGGTAGCTTGTCATTTGGCTTCCTAGTGTTTCTAACTGATTCATCACCAGTGACACTTTGATATTATGTTTAGTGAGTGAATGAAGGAGTCAGGAATAAAGGAATGGCTGCTCTTCACATGATACAATGTGCTGCAGTCGACATGGATAGATATGAACTTACGGCAATGTTGAGGCTTCAGTTGTTTTTTTCACTGGGTTTGAGAAGCTCACTGTTCAGTCTACTCTTCTCACTATGTAACAGTAAATCTTACACACCCATGTCTGTGATTGTGTCTGTGGGTCTTGAGTAAATGGTTTACCATGGGTTATCCTAACCCCACATCCTTAGGAATCAAGAAAATAATACCTTAAAACTCATACTGAACAAACTGAAAACTTATAAGGAAAGGCACTACCTGTCTTGTTTTTACCAGCTCACCATTCTGCCCCTCACCCATTTTTTCCCATTTTTTTTCCTCCTAGCAATACATTTAAAGATTATAGGTTACTCAAATCTTAGTGAGTAATAGATCATAAATAACTTTATGAACATTTTCTTTTATCACAGACTGCCTAAGATGCACTGCTCTCAAGTTCAAGGCGGCCCAGAGCTCTGTGGTTTTCTAGGATTGATCACTTGCCCCTGAGTTGCCATGTACTGTCTGTGGCTAGATAATACTAATAAGCCTGGAGCCATTGTATATTATGAACACAGTGCCCTCTGGTGTTGGGATTAGAGTAGCCCTATTTGGGTCCTTTAGCAGGTGCTTTTGTATATCCTTCATATACATATACTCACCTCCTACCTTTTAAGGGTTTTGTCTTTTCTTTATGTCCCTCACTTGCTGCTGTACCCATACTGACAGTGTATCCTATCCATCTATTAGCCATTCCTTTCCTGAATACCCATTGAGTCCCTTCTGTGAGTAGGGCACATTCACAGTCATTAGAATAAAGATGAATGAGTCCACATGGTACCTGAGATCAGAAAGACCAGAATAAACAATTAAGCAAGTAGACAAATATATCAATCATGACTTGGCAAGGTAGCATAAAAACCAAAGTACTCTGATGACGACTCATAGAAAGAGGCTTGCAAACACAGGATGTTCAGAGAAGGCTCTCTAGAGACAGAGCCTGAAGGATGCCAGCATATTAGCCATGCAGAGAGCAAGGGAGGAATGTCAGTTGACAGAATGAATGAGAGGCATTAAAGTCTGAGGAAAGAGTCAGCCTGCTACGCTCCGTCAACTGAAGGGAGATCCATGTTCTACACCTAGAAGGACCCACAGGGCAAAGCTGTTGGAGAAGATTTCCCCAACACAGCACAGAAATACCATTCATGCCCTACTTTATGTGCAACAAGAAATCTTTATCTAGCTTGAAAACACACAGCCTGTCTTAGGCTGGTATGTTGTTGAAGACGCCGTTGTGAGCACACAGGCCAGCTCTCCCAAGGAGATGTGCTTCCAGCTGCACCACTGCTGCATGTGTGCTCTGTTGTCCTTCTCCATAGGTTCTCTTCATAGTGGTTCTTATGTCAGTATACCCTCACCTCTTGACCCCGAGGAATCCAGGCTGAGCAGTCATCATAATCAGATACATTATGCCATCAGTCAAGGAAAAATCTGGACCCCAGACTGAACCCATGAGATCACATCCCTGAAGTATATTCTAACTGTAACCAACAGGAGAGGTTATGTTCTTTCTCTTCATGATGGGTCTCTTGTTTGATGCCCATGGCCACATTTTCTACCTGGAGAAGAGAAATGTGTGCTCTTAGAGAGAATCAAGTGAAGAAGACATGTAGATAGGAGATGGTGGCAGGATTTGAACCACAGCCCCTACCCTTTTCATGGTATTCATTTCCTCATTCTGTGGATGCTCCAAAGTGTTCTAATAAATATGGCTCACTCCTTATTTTGATTAAATACACTACAAAGGCAGCTTTCTGAACTCCTCACTCTCTTCAGGGCTATTCCAGGCTAATTCTCCCAGAGTTCAAGACTTCATCTGAGTTCCAGTTTGTTTCTATGTTGCTATGCTAAAACATTTATTGGCCACAAGTAACTTAAAAGACAAGAGGGTTTTTGTTTTTTTAATTTACAGGTTACAGTTCATCATTAAGAAAAGCCAAGGCAGGAGCTGGAACTGAAACCATGGAGGGATGGAGGACCACTTTCTTGCTTCCATGATCCCATTGAACTAACTAGTGTACAAAGCCCGGGCCCACCTGCCTAGGAATGGTGCTACCTGTAGTGGGCTAGACATTCCTCTATCAATTACCAATCCAAAAATGCCCCACAAGCCTGCCAACAGGTCAGTCTGATGGATGCAATTCTTCAGTTTAGTTTCCTTTCTCCCAGCTGTGTTAAGCTGACAACCGACATACACCAGCACTAAGTCCTTCCAGAAACCATCTATTAAGTACAGGGAGGGAAATCCCACTCTCTCCAAGCACATTTGTCAAGAGCCTCCTACCACTAGGCAGCCGAATATGAGCATGTCTCACTTCTTTGAGCAGTGTCAGAACTGGGAGCTCATAGGTCAGATTCCACGGTGCCTTTAAGCTCGGACAGATGTGACACAGCCTCATGCAAGCCTGCAGATACTCTCAATTACACGCTCGGGTGTATGTTCATGATTATGGGGGCAATTGTCAGTCACAGTTTTCAAGATGATCCATATTTATAAATGGAAGGTCTTTCCCTGGGCTTTGGTCAGTTTGGAGTTCTTAAGACCATCTGGAGCACAATTTCCTTTCTTCTTAGAGTCTCTCTGTGCTATTTTTCTTTAAGCTCAACGGTAAAAGAGGAGGGAGAAAAGTCCCTAGAAACCAAGCCAAAACTCAGTGTGAATCCTAACAGCAGGCTCCAAAATGCCAAATGGGAGAGAAAGAAATGGAAACATTGACTTTTTCCAGAGTAGTGTAACAATTCATCTTTGAGCAGATTTCCATGTGGTCTGATGCGCCCAAGCTCTCTGAGGCAGCCGGGCCAGCAGGAGCAGTTTGTCTTGCTGGCTTCGTGTTATCGTGTCCCCATCTATCCATCCATTTCCATCCCTCTGAATCTGGTGACCTTTAGGATTTGCTGTAAAATCCAGATGTTCAATCTGGCTTGTAACCCCCCTGAGGACTGGCTATTGGAGCATCGCAGAGGTGCATGCAGGTATTTTAAACTGAAAATGATTAGTTAATGAGGACATGGCTTGGGGGAGCACCAGAAGGAGTGATCTACTGCTGTATAGTGGGTTTTCCTGCCGCTCACTCCACTTCTAGGAATAAGTTCTCTTGTTAACCCTCCATCCACTCAAAAGACACTGCTTATAAAAACAGTTCTGTAACTTCTGGGGTGTTCACCAGTCTAAGAAAACCTTTTAAATAAAAACCTGAACTTCAAAATGCAGTTAATGTATAATGAATATTCAAATGTCAAAACCTCTGCCATGTTTATTGAATGATATAAATCTTATGCATATCTTGTTCCTCTGTTTCCTTTAAAATAGGAAGAAACCAAGTGTGACGGTTTACATGAGTAATTGCAGCACATGGGAAGTCAGTAATATCGCCACAAATTTAAGGCTAGTCCTAATTAAATAGCGAGTTCTGGTCAAACACTTGGCTACACAATGAAGTCCCATGTCAAAAAAAAAAAAAAAAAAAGAGTAAATAAATAAATAAAAAATGTTGATAACATACACATATCAAGAAAAAATGTTTTGAGTAAAACACAAAAATATGCATGAATCATCTTGTATTTTCTTCCTAAATTTTATTGTCATTTGAAATCTATTGTGGATCTGTATTTCAGCAATGCTTACCTTACTTTACCTCCCCAAGGGTTGAGATTACAAGTAGTTACCACTTTGTCCAGCCAAAAGAACCTTACCATTTATTTTATTGGTTACTTGCTTGCTTTCCCTATTAGAAGGTATAGCATGTGAAGACAGACACCTCACTGGTCACTTCTCTAATCCAGAGCCTGAAACAAAAGGTTTGTTGACTGTTTGCTGAATATTAGATGATTACAGAGTAACTGAGTAAGAAATAAGAAGACCAAGCATTTTTGTCCAACAAATACTTGAGCTGTAACTATTTAACAGAAAAAGCCCTCACTCCTGACCATGGCTAAATCATCAGTAACAGTTTCCACTTTGGAGAACTCTGACAGCCCATTTCTGCTGTGTCCTCGAGCCTCTGAGTCACCTTCATGAATGACATCTCCACAAGGACCATTCCTTTGTTGTTCTTTATGTTCTGCATCTCGATACGTCCTTCACTATAAATTGAAGAAAGGAACCAAGTCCACTCCTTTCTATTTGCATCTGGGTATTTTTATATACTTAGAGGTGTGCGTATCTCTCTCTCTCTCTCTCTCTCTCTCTCTCTCTCTCTCTCTCTCTCGTCTGTTTCTCCCCCTCTTTGTCCTCCCATCATGTGGTGTGTGTGTGTGTGTGTGTGTGTGTGTGTGTGTGTGTGTGTGTGTGTGTAGAGGTCAGAAGAGGACATCCTAGAGCTGGAGTTTCAAGTGGTTGTGAGCTACTTGCCAGTGTGGGTGCTTAGAACAGAAATGTAGACCTCTGCAAGAGCATCAAATGCTAATTACCACTGAGCTATCTCTCCGGCCCCTCTACCGTGTGCAGCATTTCTCCTCCTATTGGCATAATGGGAGCCCTTATTGTTGCACTACATTATTGCCTTCTACTCCTGGAGTCATGGGACAGACAACAATCCTGGCTTATACTGAATGCAGAATGCCTGTGTCAAAAGTACCTGTGCACTGGTCTGTGCTGGCACATATCATAAGAACAGTTTCACTTTCTAGTGTCTTAGATAAGTAACTGTGGCCAGTGAGCTTAGCTGGGTGCCTGGTATGCAAAATCAAGCTTGGTATAACAGCCAGTTCCCCCAGATCTGTCTCCTGTGTCAATGTCACTGAAAAGAGTGTGAAACATTAGACAAGACTTTCTGATGAGGAATATCTGCGGTTGTGGGCCTGGAGAGTCTTGCCTGACAATTGGCATTGACTCTGTAGCATCTGTTGGTAGATCTGTTTGTCAAGTCCCAAAGACTTGGATTTTAGACTTCAATTTAAAGCTTAACCCCAAAGACACACACTTTCAATTATAGACAAGTCATTCTCTCCAGAAATAATTTTCTCTTCTTTGAAATGGGATTAACATACAGCTTCCTGAGCCGTTCTGTGAGTTAAATGCCACAGCACCCATCAATATTTGCCACATACTAGGCACTCAACAAATGCTAGTTCTGTTCCCCATTTCCCACCTACATACCTTAATTTAGCCAATCATTTTCCACCCTCTTTTAAAAAGTACAGAGAATACAACTCCAAAACAAACAGGATGTTTAGTTCACATCATCGTGAGTGGCCTGCCTTGATCTCAGGCAGCCGTGGAAGGACCTGTGCTATTGCTTTCACCCTATGCTGTCCTTCACAGCCTTGAGTTTACCCTGTCTTGTTGGGGTCTATCAGGCCTATAGCCTTTCACAAGTATTGCCAAGGTTTCACAGGAGAAAGAAATGGTGTCTACAGGTAACAGGCCAAGAGATTCTAATCTCAGCTTCAACTTCTTGGAATTGTTAAGGATGAGCCAGTCCTAGCCCTTTAGTGTGTTCTGTGACACATTATACACAGCTCTCCATTCAGTGAAGGAAAACTGATTTCACCCCTCAAGGAGGATGACTAACTTGACACAAGTTACAACATTACAAGGAGTAAAGCTAGAATATGAGCCGTCGAGTTTGACTTAAGATGATGGCAGTAAAACTGCCATATGCCCGAGTCTCACTCAGCCAACCCAAGTTGCTGCCTCCATCATTAACAAAATGAGAATGGGGTGGGGGGACCTGATACAGTAAATTCTTGACCTTAGAAAGGGTTGAGCTAGCCTTTAGAGAAAGTAGACTAGAAATGAAGTATCTACATTTGTCATCAAGAAACTGTATCTTGAACAGTCCTTCTTGTCTGCCTCTTCTAAAAGAACAGGAAGATTGCCTCAGAGGTTTAGCAAGTCCATCAATTTCTCTTGTGATTTCTCACTTCTCTCTCTAAGGTGGGAATGGAGAACTTGTAGGTTATTTCCCTATGAGCCATGGGGTCTGGAATGAAACAAAGGAAAGATTCCTCTCCTTTTGCTGTTCCTGCTCTGCTGCAATAACAGCTCTCTCATCCCCAAGGGAAGCAGGACTCACCGCTGATGTGAGCATAAACAGCCTAGCTGCATCCTGTAGCTAACGGGAAGTCCTTGCTACTCAGGAGGGCAAGTGGACTCTGCAGTTAATCAAGCAGCTGAGTGGACATTGTAGTTAATCAAATCAGATATTGTGGCATCAGCTCTATTTGAAACAAAAGAAGGGCAGAGGGCTCTAGCAAGATTATGCTGGCAGAATGGTACATAATTTGTTTCCACGATGAATTATTGTTTAGAAAAAAGGATGGGGAAGATGCTGGCTTTGATTTTAATCTAGATCAAAGCTATTTGTGATTTACATAGAAGTTACTGTCATGAGGCAAAAATAGTGATGCTAGAGACCTGGATTCAGTACTACCATCAGAATTTCCTGAGCTGAGATCGGTTATCATGAAAAATGAGATAGCCATGCTATCTCATGCAATATGGGTTTAAACACTAATTATGAAGACTTGAAAGTCACAGGATTTCAATATTATCAAACTTCAAATTACTTAAACTTCTCAGTGAGAGTAATAGTTCAGCAAATGCATTCATGGTGGCTTGAGTGTATAACAATATGCACAACTACACGTTTAAAATCAGAATTTCCAAGGCCCAGGAAATTGTTTCAGATGATGTCATTATTCACTCTTCATAAATGAATATAACATTGTTAACTCACTTTCCAGACAAGATCTCTGAGGTTCTGGGATGTTGCATGAGCTGTCAGTATCACATGCAGTTTTCAATGAACCTGTAATATTTCTGAATCCATGTACAGATAAACACAGGACAGAGAGGTTAGCCCAGTAGAAAATTCTCCTGTATTTTGTCTATATTTGTGATTGTTATTAGTCTTGTAGGAGGGTAGAGTAAAAGTGACATTGTCTCTGTGGCTGGCACCTAAGTAGCAAAAGACAGATTAATTCCAGAAAATCAGAATAGATTTTATTTAATCACAGTTCTATGAGACATATCAGCCTTTAAAAATGAAGACCTGAAGACCAGAGAAGAATATTTTTATACTGTCTGGTGAAAGAAGTGGGTAGCTATGAAGAACTGTGACTGGACACAAAGGATACAGCCTAACACTGTGTTGTATATGTAATGACAATGACAAATGGAACTTTGAAAGGCTCCTTTGTTCAGACTAATTCCTGATGCTCTGTGTGCATTTTTTTCCAATGGCTATGGGGCAGAAAACCTATCATATAAGGACATTCAAAGACAAAGTAAAGAGTATCCTACTAAGGTGAAAAGAGGCGCTATGGTTTCTGTGACTCTTGGTATGGGGCTAAAATCTCCACTTAGGATGGTCTTGAGTATTTATTACTTGGATGGAGGGCATTGTAAGATATAAATCTTTCAATGCAATAGTTCAGAATAGTGAGCATGACAGAAGTGTGGTCAGTCCATCCCTAACCAGTAGGTCCCAGGAAAAGCATCTAAGTTGGTCCTCTAATGTTGCCCTTGCACATAGAATCTTTAAGATAGTACTGTTCTTGGGGCCTTGTTGACTTGTATTGTTAACATGGGGAGCTGACTCTCCAGTGACACAAGGCATGGTTACTGTTCTATAGACCATCTATATTATATCAGTGCTTTTGATACTTAACACAAATACTCTACAAAGGAAGTGTTCAGCCATCTTGACAGCCTGCCAAAAATTTGAAGGAGTATGAAAGCCTTTTTTCAAATATTAGCTTTTTGTGGTATATCTGTGTATTAGATAAGGGTCAACCAAGCTTATCATCATACATAAAAATATTTGGCCAGAAATGAGGTTCAGCTTAGAAATTGGACCCATAGAGATAGAGAGCAAAATTAGGTTATTGAACAATGGCTAGGGAGGGAAGGATAAAGATATTCTTATAGATACTGGAGTTCACTTGGCTAGAAGGAGTAATTTCTAATAATCTATATCACAGGATGATAACCACAATTAGCAACAATTAATAGAATATGTCAATATAGATATTAGAGAAAAGTTTGAATGTCCTTAACACAAGGAAATAGCAAGCAATTGAAGGTAGATCTGCCTATTATCCTGGTAGAATTATCACACAACTTATACATATGTTGAATGTCACACTGTACTCCATAAACACACACAATTATCAAGCCAATTAAAAATAAAAACAAATCTGAAAAACATAATGAGGCTTGAGGAGAAAGGAGGACAACATTCTGCTAGATACTTGAGTGGAATTTTTCTCATTCAGTCCTCACAAGAACACTACAAAGTATGCATTACTATTCACAAGCTCACAGAAAATGAACGGGAAGCTAGCCATTGTTTAATGACTGCTCACACACATTGTCTGCTCTATTCACAGTAGCCAGGAAATGGAAACAACCTAAATGTCCTTCATATGATCAGTGGGTAATGAATATGTGGTCCACATACACAATGGAATATTATATAGATGTAAAGAAAAGTAAAAACATGAAATTTTCAGGTAAATTGATGGAACTAGAAAACATATTGAGGGAAGTGCCCCGAAACCAGGAAGACATATGCTCCATATTCTGTCCTGTCTGTGGATGCTAACTTGGAATCATTAGATTCGAGTACATAACTTGAAGTGACTGCAGAAACCAGGAAAGTAAGCTAGGAACATGGCAGGCAGGGGAGTGGGGGGAGGGGGGCTTATTGGAGACTAATAGGACACATTGCTGCAAAGGGGAAAACAGGAAAATTTACTTGGGGAGATGGGTAGGAAAGGCAACCTAGAAGAAGAAGAAAGGGTGGGTGATAAATAACAATAGGATTTTTTAAAAAGCCATAGAGAATTATTTATGTTAAAATTACATTATAGCTATTAAAATTTGGGCTCTTTGGTAATGGTGATTCCCTCCAAATTATAGGTTATATAACATGACTAGTGTCAGGTATGGGAATCTTCCTTTCAAGTTATTAGTTGGGGAAGTTCATCAGACCATCCAAACAATAAAGGCTATTGTCTTTGCCCAAGCCCTTGCCCTTGGTGCCTTCCAAAAAAAGAAAGTAAGATTCTATTACCAAAGATGTCACACATTCTTGACTCAGGTCTTGAAGATCCAGATCAATCTAGATCTAATCTGGAAGCCTCCTTTCTGAGGATTAGCTTTCATGATCAGAAAGGTACAAGGTAAGCAATTGATAGTCCTATCCAGCTGTGATGTCTATGAACCATTACAATGACTTGTTTCGAAAGATATCTCTAAAGATTCAATAGCTGCACTTACATTCTGGGCATAACCCACAGCCACTTAATTGGACTTCAGATCTGCTCAATAGGAGGGAATTCAGGACTTCCACTGTAAATCTAGCCAACTCTCCATGGCTGGTGAGGCCATGAGCCCTAGAGAAAAATCTGCTGTTGCTGTTTTCCTAAAGCTATGCAATCTCTAACTGCATTCTCAGTACTTACCCTCAACCACACAGGTGAGTGGACTTCCCACTGCTCATTGAAGCTTCACTTTACACCGTGGAGATGAATACAGGAGCTGCAACTGGTCACATGTCAGAGATAACTGATCATGGGGTGCGCACCTTCAATGAGTACATTTATATCAAGTGCCTACACTTAAGGCTCAGAGAAGACTGTAGGAAAATGGATGGAAAGATCCTAAGAGCTAGAGAACCAGAACATCTGCTGCATGATGGTCTTGTCCCTAAGATAGATAGATAGATAGATAGATAGATAGATAGATAGATAGATAGATTAATAAATCAATAAATAAATTAATTGATTGTATGTAAAGGAAGGGAGGGTAAATTTTTTCAAGAAAGCATAAAAAATGTAAAATAAGAGAAAAACAAGTAAAATAAAGATAATAAAACTAAGGACAAATGGCACCACTCTTGTTATACATTTTGCTTCTATATGAAGCCCTGGGGAAGATGGAAAGGCTATTAAAATCAGAACTCCTTTGAAAGAACACACTCTGAATATTCCATGCAAACTCAGAAAAGACATTTGGATTAAAACAAGCAAGTTTGATAAAGACAAAAAAATCAGTTATACATCAAATTAAAAAAAATAGGTTTTATACAAAGAAACAAACATCACTTTAACTCTGTGTCTTCTTTATTACTCTAAATGTCAGCAGACAAAAAAAAAAAAACTACTTTAATGTGCTTTCTTTCTCAATGAAGTTTCAGAGCTTAAACTCAGTTAATTGTAAGAAAGCAACAGAAATGTACAGCACACAACAAAGTGTGTACGTTTTTATAATTACTTGAATTCTCATTCCAGTTTGACAAAAGAAAAAAAAACAAAGTTAGATTAAGAAGAAAGAAACTATAATATTTAAAAAATTTGTTTGACTACTTCAACAATTCTTTGAACATGTGCAAATTCGTGTGTGTGTGCCTGTGTGCATGTGTGCATACAGACACACACATGCACACATACACACACAGACACAGACACAAACATACACACATGCACACACACATGAACACACACAAATTTGTTTCATATACATTTGTTATATAGGACCTGGAGGCCTAAACCAAAAACATAATTTATTTATCCAGTTACAATGTTTGTAATTATTATAATGCTATAAAGAATACATGTTGGTCTTAATCTACATTCTCTAACAGAGCTTCTAAAGTCCTTGGGTTTTACAAGGGCGGCGTTGAGAGGACGTTCTGTCGTTCCCGGTAATCCTGTTCCCATTCACACCTGAATTTCTGCTGATGCCCTGACACTGAAGAATGTGCTGCCTGCCTCTCTATGGGAATCAGCATCACGATGAGAGATGCTCAGAGCTAGCACCGGTCTGTCCCTGATCATCCCTTCAGAGGGAAGCGATGGAGACTGAGTCAACAGGTACCATTGAGTCAGTGGGTATTATTGTTGCAGTCTCTCAGATAAAAGTAACAAGGCCTCCGTAAAGTTCCTAAATGACTGGGTTCAGAGTTTCTGGATGGGTGAGGAAGTGCTGGAGTGGGGATGGAAGCACTGTCTTCCCTGACACAACTTGTGTTAGACATATCCTCCATGTGTCTGATTTTTTTACTTGGATCCTCTATAATAAAACACATGTAGCAAGTACACTTATGTCTGAGCCCTGTGCTGAGAGAGAAACTCTCAAGTCTGATAAAAGGTCAAGGGACTGTTCATATTATAACCCTTAGGACAGCAGCTCATGGGGCCGAGTTTATTTATTTTTCTTTTTCTTTTTTTTTTTTTTTTTTAAGATTTATCTATTTTATATGTGTGAGTACACTGTAGCTGTCTTCAGACACACCAGAAGAGGGCATCAGATCCCATTACAAATGGTTGTGAGTCACCATGTGCTTGCTGGGAATTGAACTCAGGACCTCTGAAAGAGTAGTTAGTGCTCTTAACCTCTGAGCCATCTCTCCAGCCCTGGGGCCTAGTTTTTAAGTGCACAGCAACTTTAATCTCAGAAGTTGGTAGATGTTGATGATAATTTTACATCAGTAATTTAAGGGGAGGTCATCTGTAAAATTTAAGGCTAGATTTTTTATTAATGTCTTTTGTTACCAAGTGGTGCCCCACCCTTCAGATCTAATGACTTTTGTAAGCAGGGTAAAATAGTTTGTAAGCTGGAGAGAAATCTGACTTCCGACATTCAGAAAGTTTCCTGTAGAGAACTGAGTGGACCAGAAATGCCAGAGGTATGTTTGTACTTATTCACTCATCAGCGGTCCCATAGACACCTCACTATTCCCAACAGACACAGGAAACTCTGTGGGCATGTGACTAGGTCCCCATGGTACTCTTGCTTGGCCTGTTCTTACCAAAGACATACCATGTACCAAATCCGTCATTGTTTAAGTTGAAAAACCACTATCTTAAATATTGTAGAGCAGTGGTTCTCAACCTGCCTAAGGCTGCACCTCATTAGTACACTTCCTCATGTTATGGTGACTCTCCTAACCATAACATTATTTCATTGCTACTTCATAGCTGTGATTTTGCTACAGTTATGAATTGTAATGTAAACATCTGATATGCAACCCCTCTATGGAAGTCATTACCCACAAACTGAGAACTGGTATTATGTCGGGCAGTGGTGGCGCACGTCTTTAATCCCAGCACTTGGGAGGCAGAGGCAGGCAAATTTCTGAGTTCGAGGCCAGCCTGGTCTACAGAGTGAGTTCCAGGACAGCCAGGACTACACAGAGAAACCCTGTCTCGAAAAACAAACAACAACAACAACAACAACAAAATGAGAACTGGTATTATATAGCTTCTCTAGAAGTTACAGCTCTAACTTCTGGTTTATTTCTAGGTCCTACATGGCAGAATTGCCTGTAGTGTGGTCGGTAGACCTGTATGACATCTCCTTTGCTATGCCCAAGCTCAGAAGCGCAATGGCTTTGAGATTACAGGCATTTGCTACCTTGTTCAGCCAACAGGGATTATTTTTCTTTGGCTTTTTTGATAGAAGAGATCTGTTTGGTCTGGTTTGTAGGGAGTGAGAGGAAGGTGAGCTTTGGGTGTGAACATGTGCGAGGCAACACTTGTAGACCTATTACAAGGACACCATAGAAATCTGTTAGCGTTAAAACCAAAAATATCTTGGTTTACTTCGTGCCTTCCCATAGAGCGCTAGCTTTAGACAAGAGTGCTCCAAAAGCTGGGAGAATTGATGTGTTTGTGGCTGTCATTATGGAAAGACTTTGAGGGTTTAAGTGGGAGAAATATTAAAGACTGTGTTTCCTAGACTAGAGAAATCAGAAAACCTTTGTTCTGTCAATAGACATCTGTTACTTTCAGCTGTACTTACCAAGGCAAGCAAGGTTGATAGGCTCTAAGATGGAGAGAGGAAATCTGCAATGCCCCAAAATCTGTTGTTGGAAAAGGAAATGTTTACTGTCACTTCCTCTCTTTCAACAGCATCAGGAGGGTGTTTTCAGAGTGTTCCGTGATTCTTGAGTTGTAAATACAGTTTATGCATCATCATCAACCTGCTACGGTTGCTACGAAGGTGGAGGACTCATCCAGCTTGTTGGGAATGAAGAAAGGGAGATAGGAAGGGTGGTCACCAAGTAGCAGCCTTATCTTCACTCTCCCAGTGAAATCCTGATGAGAGACCTGGGTGGACGTCATATTCAATCTGGCAATGTTTTGGCTTCTCTTGTCTTTCTCAAGTGAAAACAGTACATGATATCACTGGATCAAGCTGGTCACTACCTGCCTGTAATGTCGCATGACAATCAAGTTCCACCTGTGCCTTTTTTCACCATGATGTTTGGCCGAAGCTGCTTAGCTACTTGGCTGTGCAAGAAGGAAATTAAACTGTAACTGAGATGATTAATCCAGTTCTGTACAAGCAAGCAGAACTACCTTTGCTGGGCCGTGGGGCACAAAGAGTAGAGGTTGCAGGACATTTTTTTAGGCTCTGAAGAAAAAATTAATCAATAAACTTGGGTCCATTGATCTGATATTATTAGTATTTGAAAAATAAAATTGAGCCCTATCCACATTGGATATCAAGTAGCATGGCCACAGTTAGGATTAAAAGCGTCCTGGATGTCCTGGGCTATTTATTTCTCACTGTACTCTCCTTTCTAGAGGAAGAGTCCTCTTAACCCAGATGCCCAGCTATCCATATAATACATTCACACTGATTCACAAAAAAGTGAGCAGCCATTCACTTTTGTACCTGAGACCATTTTAAGGCACTAGCATCCCCAATGACTGATAAGGAAACTGAGGATGTAAACATTAGGCAGTTGACCGATTCCACACAAGAACTGAATGGCTGCCCCCGTCCTTGAAGCCACATCAGCTAACAAAGTACATGCTTACTGGTGTCCCACTAGCTGCCAACTCCTGGCCTCCAGCCCAGTGTTTTTACTTTCATTACACAGGGTGTTCTCTGGCCTCAACATCAGTGTCACCTTGAGTAACTATGGTCTTGTCCTGTAATTCTATGAGTTTGACACTCACACTCATCAATTCTGTCCCTAAAACCATGCAAGAGCTGTTGGCAAACTTATAAAAATCTTAAAATGCATTTTTTCTGAGCCTTCACAATTACCATCTCTATCCCAGGTGGTAAAAATCAAAACAAAACAAACAAAAAATCTCAACATCAACCACAAAACCCCTCATCAGGGCATACCAAAACACCTTATTCAGGGTACACGGAACACTACTGTGTGACATCTAGGAAGCAAAAGTGTGCATATAATGTGCTTTGTGGTTCTTCTCTCAGCATGGAGATGCAAGTGTAAAAGCGAATTAATTTGCATCAAGTATAAACTCTGTCATAAAGCTAAAGGTTATCAGCAAATATAATGGCCACATATTAATATGCCTACTTACTGTTGTATTAGTCTCCAAGTGCTTTTATGTAGTAATTAATTTTTATTTATTTATTTATTTATTTATTTATTTTGCTTTGTTGAGCTAGGATCACACAACATGGACCTAGCCCCGGAACTCACTATGTGGCCTAGGTGGATTTATGGTCATAGTGACCCTACCTCAGCCTCCCATGTGCTGGGGTTACAAATGTGAACTATTAGGCCTCTAAAATTTATAGTTATATTCAACACTTTTAAAGACAATGTACAAGATAGAAAGACAACATGGCCTTTGGTTCTTACTATAGTTGAGATCTGAAGTGTCTCCCCAAGGCCAATGCATGTGTAGCTCAGACTTCCAGATGTACTGAGGAGATACTGAAATCCCGGATGTATGACCAGGGAGTGGTTGGTCTTCAGGCTACTTCAGTCAGGCACTTACAGGGAGCCATAGAACCATAGCTTTTACTCTCTTCTTTCAGCTCTTTTCCATGAGGTAGGAGGTTCTGTTCTGCCACATGTTTTTCCTCCAATTAACACTTGGCAGCCACCCTGAGACTTCAAGGTGCTGATGCAGCTGATCATGGACTAGAGCCTTGAAAGCTATGAGCCAAAACAGTAAAATCTAACTGCCACGTCCTCTTCTGCATCCTAGAAATGGTCCTGATGGTAAAGAAAGACAAAGACAGGCCTTACCAACTTATATAAAACACAGGGCTACCCTGGCTAGTCAAAAGACCACAGGCAAAAATGAGGGGCTTCTCATCACATACATCTTCATTGCTCACATACTCCTCTGGAAAGACCCTCACTTACCCTCTTCCCTCTGACAGTTAAGATTAGCAGCACATGATATTTACCAAGGGAAATATTAACTGTACTAGAGCACATCATGAATTAGAGACAATGAGGGTATATACTGCAATTATTGATGAGGAAAACTGAAAAATTAAATATTTATTAAAATTATTCTATAAGTTCAATGCAACATTAATTAAAAGCCAGAGTGGGTGGTAAATTTCAGTTAGAACTTTCAGCAAAGTCATCCTAAACATTGAACCCACAATAACATTTAAGGCCAGTATAGTGGTTTGAATAAGAATGTTCCCCATAGGCCCTGGTATTTGAATAATTGGTCCCGGGATGGTGATGCTATTTGGGTGGCTTCAAGAGGTATGGTCTCACTGGAAGAAATACATCAGTAGGGGTGGACTTTGAGGTTTCAAAGCCTCACACCATTCCAAGTTCAACCAGTCTCTAACTCTTGTTTGCTTGCGTTTCACAGTGTGATATCTTAACTGTTTCTCCTGCTATGCTTGCTCTCTGCCGCCATGATGCTGCTTCACAGTGAACTCCCACTTCTCTGCCACTGTAACCTAAATAAGCTCTTCCTTCTACAAGTTGCTGTGGCTGTGGGATTTTATCACAGCAACAGAAAAGTAACTAACACTGCAAATTTGAGGACAAAGAAAAGGGTTTGCCATCCTGGTTAAGAAGATTTACCTTCAGACTCCAGTAACTCAAAACTGTGAGGTGGTGGCTCAGACCCATGAACAAATAAAACACACCTAACAGCAGCAAAGGTCTGGCATTTTAAAGAAATGGCATCGTTCACAAAAAATGAAGGGAGTACATTTAATGCCAGCTCATGTGGTGGATGGTATTCGGAAAGCTGGCTTTCAGTATACACAAAAGGCACGCATGGGTCTGGATTTCATGCCATATATAAGAGCAACCCCAGAGGTATGCAAGAACTAAGTATAAAGGTAAGGCCACAAAACACAAGATAGAATAGAAAGTTATTTTTAAATCACTGAAGTGAGGAAGTATTTTTTTTTATATAAAACTCCAAAGCACAAGCCAGACAGTAAAAACTGATTTTGACAAAATCAGAATTAAAGACCTTTGTTCAGTGAAGGCTCCTGTAAAATAGAGTAGCATATGGTTGGCAGATTAGAATATATTTGCACCTGCTAAAACCAACAAAAGATTGATTTAGAAACTACAAGGGACTCTAAGAACCAACCAGAAACACAGAAATGGTTGAAGTCACTGTGTCTGTCCTCTGGTCCACCACCAAAGAGACAGTAAATGTGTCTATGGCAGAAAGCCTGTTGCAAGAATATGATCTTCAGTCTTTGAGACTTGCTGAGACTTCGAAACACAGTGTTTTCTTTGAAAAGGGGGAGGGAGCTGTTCTAAGGTTCTATGTACATTCACAGTACCACAGATCCTCTGTCATAAGTATAATTTTGAACAAAGTAAGATAGTCTCACCAATTCTTGATTTTCTGGCTTGTAAAATTCTCAGTTGGCCATGATTCTGAAATCTGGCTATAGGTATATTTCTCAGCCCCTTTTATATAAGTTCATAAGGATCAGTTGTGAAAAAAATATAGTGCCTATAATCTAATTATGGGTGAGTATGGAGCTCTGGAGTCCAGCTAAATATCTTCCCATTTTGTAAAACATAGTCAGATGAATGGCTTGGTTCTTAAATGATGTGCAGGGACCATACAAGCAAAGAAGTGAGAGCAAGTTCTCTTTCCAAAGAAGAATCAGGATCCTCATGGTTGTGATGTATGGGAGAAATAGCCCTTCAGGGTACTTGAAAATAACATATGACAGGTGAGATCACTATTAGCTATTGGAATTCATTAGAGTAGAGGGATCCCAGAAAGAACAAGGACCAACTAAGGGTATAACTGAGTAATATATAGATTGAACAGGGAGTGTCAGTACACATAGATAGAAAAACAAACAAACGTCTGAGCGGACTTCAGAAGGACAAGATGATAGGACTTGGTTTTGATAAGAATGAAGACTGGATAAGCCACAGATAATGCCAAACTTTTGGCTTGATTTTTAAAACAATAGTCACATGACTAATTGAAATCTGACACACAAGGGGGCACTTCCTGCAGTTAATAATAGTGTTTACAAATGAAGAAAAGCCGTTAGCTTTTATGTTCAGAATATTTAATTTTAGCCAATAAGAGAATGACAGAAGCAAGTATTTACTATTGACTAGTGTGTTGGGCCTAGCGGAGCTTGATACTGTAAACCTTGTTAGATGTAGTGAGAGAATGAAGAAAAGACAGGCATACAGATGCACAACCAAAAAAGCTGAGGTCAGGTGAGCTGTGCCCACTCTGATAGACTAGCATATATTGTACAACAATATGGAACCTAATTTGATTTCTTAAGTACGGCACAGGAGAAAGAGTTAGCTAGTCTTTGTAGGAACAGTTGCTAGTTAATTATTCATAAACACTTATACTTGCACACACTGTCAACATTCATAGTAGGATCACAGGAAGACTTTGAGCCCTACCCCGGGGGGGAAGACATTGCCAAATTCCCATGGGTCTAAGGCATTGATCTTGCCACAGCCACGCCCACGTCAAACAGTGCGCATTCACTCTGGACTTCACTCAAGGATTCCTCCACGACCCACAGATGTAGTAAACACTATTATGGAACATATGCAAGGCACATGGCATGTGGTAGGAGCATTAGCACTGCCCTAAGAGGGACATAGAATAGAAGCTGAGATGTTAAACTCTAGACTCAATTACATGGCTTTGAATCTGGTTCTTACTCGGAATGCTGATGTTCCTCCATGTCTTTTCTCCTTGCCTGTAAAACAAGGTCATGTACTCAATATGATTTTTATGTGCTTTAAATCAAAATGCAACGGAAGATGTAAAATAGTTGAGCACAGCATCAAGGGGAGATCTATAAAAGACACTGGAAGCCCAACACTGCAAGGGTTGAGACCTTGGTGACCTTGTGATCATATTAAGAGGCTGTGGAACCTTTAAGGGGTGGAGCCTAGTGGAAGGTCTTCAGGTCATTGGGAACACTGACTCTGGAAGAAATTGAGGTAGTTCTTCTAGAGCTCTGAGTTGGTTCTCAGCAAAAGACTGTTAAAAAACAACAAGCCCCATCATTTTCTATACTCTGGCTTCCTATCTAGAGTTGTCGCTCCCATGCTCCCAACCTGTGACTCATAAAATATAAGGTGATCTATCCAGGAGAGACCTCATCACATACAACACCAACCACATTATTTGGACTTTTAGTCTCTAAAACTGTAGGCTAAATAACTCATTTTTTTAAAAATATACACCTTGGGCATTTTGTTATGATAGCAGAAAACTTTGAAATACATGGACTAACCTGGAACCTGCCAACCAAAAGGACAGGAGAAAGAGCACATGCAAATTCATGAGGTTAGACAAAACAGAAAATCTGGGAAATTCTATTAATTCAGTATATCTGGAAGGTATAGTGAGTATGTCTGTCATCAGAGACAGTTGAGGCTGGACAATGTTACCCTGTGAAGCCTTGGTTTTATTAAACTAAACTCTACTAGTCTTTGTTGTCTTCTTTTTCATTGCTTACCACTGCCTCTCTCTGTGTTTTCTTTCCCTTGTTTGTTTTTTGTCTTGAATGGTTATTCATGGACTGACATGGTTGGTTAACATTTTGACCTATACAGGTCTACCCACATCAGTTATGATTCTTAAAACAAAAAGCTAAAATTTCCTTTCTGTTTGAATATCTACTGGTTCCCAAACATCAAATTTCACCTTTACTACCAAGATGGCCCCTACGTTGTTCAGGGCTCATCTCGATCCTTAGATGTGACAACCTGCATTATGTTATTAGATAAGTGCTTTGTTTTTCTCTTGATCAGTCTTCAGATTTTCATGCTCTCTGTGTAGTCTATGTTGCATCTGAGGAGGTTCTTCCTGACTTCTGTGATCCCTGTTCTTGAGTAGTCAACATGTCCTCCTCATTGAATCTGGTTCAACAAAATATAATCAGGAACAGTTAAGAGTCAAGCTGAACTTTTATGGTACAAAATGGAATGACTACTTCTGTATATTGCCCATGTTCTTTGGACTCCCTGGATCTACGCCTACATTACTAAGTAGTCCTACCTCTCTGATAGGTAGCTGGAAAGCTCAGACACTACGCATGGTATCATTTCATAATCTTAAGCCATCGTTTTGAGACATGATCTTACTATGTATAATTGGCTGGACTGGAGTTCGATATGTAGACCAGGCTAGCCTTGAACTCACAGAGTGCTTGCCTCTGTCTGTCTCCCAAGTGCTAGGACTAAAGGCATACATACCCTCCACAGCAGAAGTTTATAATCTTTATAGGGACAATTCAAATAAAAATATTGCCAGACAAACTGAGGACAAACAGACTATTTAAAAGTGAATTAAAACTTTAGGTTGTTAGCAGAAAAAAAATGAATCCAACAGAGAAAGGAGACAAGACTACAAAATGCAGATTTTCTTTCCAGATCAAGAAAGGAAGAGTTCAAGGCAGAGGGGAACAGGCTAATTGTAAAGGTCACGACTTGACGGCTGGCAGAGGCTGAGAAGATGGGCGCACAGCACAGGGAAGATGAGAAGGGGCCATCCCAAAGTGTGGCAAACTGAGCATAGACAGTTCTGTAAGGGATTATTCTGGAGGGTCCATAACCTTGTCAAAGAGACATCCAGGCTTGGAAACAGAAGCAGAAGCCTCTGGTATGCTTCCTTTTTTAAAGTCTTATTAGGTCCTCACATGTTGAACCCAGGTGAGGAAACAAAAGAGCTTTCCTGCCTTAGGTACCCAAGAAAGTCCTTACAAACAAAATAAAACAAAGAGGAAGTGCTGCCGACACTGCAAAGCCAACACAAAGGACACACATTAAGTCATTACTGTGATTACACAGGGGGAGAAAGGTAAACAGAAGCGTGTACTTGATTTTCAAGCATTTGCCGATCTGGATCTGTGGGAACGGGGAAGCATCAAGGGCAGAGGTCTGACCTAGGGATAAAATTACCAATTCATTCCACCTTCCTTTCAGGGTTCTTATGACAATTAACTTGCCAAGTTTCAACCACAAGACCATATGTTTGCTAGGTCATGTGGAGAAATGGGGCTTATTCTGATTATTTGTTTGTGTTAACATTGGAGCAGTGCGGCAGTTATCACACTGGACAGATTCAATCTGTCAGGAGACCTCCCCGTACAGGAATGTGTGAAAGTACTCCAAATGCATGTGAATTTTCAAAAAGTTTTATTTATTGTATTTTGTGTGTATGCGTGTTTTGTGTACATGCAAGTGCTATATGTATGCCTACTGCCCATAAGAGGGTTCTAGAAACCCTGGAACTGTAATTATAGACCAGATGGCTGAGTGCTGCCCTGTGGGTGCTGGAAATTGTACTTAGTCCTCTGGAAGAGTGGCGAGTGCTCCTAACCAGAGTCATCCCAGCTTCAGTATGAGAACCCTGAATCTGAGTCCTCCCCAGCAGACCTTGTGGGTAAATGCCTTGGTCTTTCACAGGTTGGTGCACTTGATGATGACAGGCCAAACAACTGGTCTTGAAGAATCTTCTTAACTGGCAAACAAATACTCAGATATGTCAAGAACAGTTTGGGTCCATTAAATCAACGGACACTAATTATTCTAATATTTTGGCAGTTGCCAAACAGTGATGTCACACCAGCTAGCTTATTTGATCAAGCAGACCCCCTATCCATCAGAGCACAAAGAATAACAGGAACACACGTAACTATTATTCCCTTTGAAGCTTTACTTTCATAACTACATGTAACGTTACTAACCTCAAACACGAATGGAGCTGGAGACACAGCTCAGTGATTAAGAGAGCTTACTATGCTTCCCAGGGACCCAGACTCAGTTTCTAGCACCCACATTGGGTAGCCCCCAATTGCTTGTAAATCCAGCTCTGGAAGATCCAACATCCTCTGTGGTTCCCCATGGGCACCTGCACACAAATGATGCCAGATACAAATACACAGACACATACCTACCAACACATCAATTAAAAGTTAATCTAAAATAAGATGCAGGGCCATTGTCCTACCCTTTCTGGGATTTCTGAGTCCTAAGTCGTAAGTCAACCCGCTAGACAAGGTTCCCTGCTTCTTTGGCCTCCCAGGCCATTTTACTTTCGCATGCTCTGTTCTCACCACAAAGACTCCGTGGCATTTCCCCAAAGGCACTGTCCAATTCTGCTGTCACAATGCTCTCTGGCTTCAGCCTTCTCCAGGCAGTCCAAGCCAAGTTTAACTCTCTCAGTTTCATTCTTCAGGAAAGCACTATGCCCTGAGAATCAGTGAGGGCATTATCCCCCAGAAAGCCCCGCTCCCTTGGATAAATTCATTCTCTCTGGATCTGGGCCTCAACACTCCTCAGTGAGATCTCACAGCTGATCTGCATTCCTGATGCCACAAACTGCAGGCTCCTGGGGAGCCCAGTGATTTGCTCACCTTCATAGTCCCCTTTCCTAGCCTTGGGTGCAGCATAAAGTAGAGGTCAGAGGATCTTCAGGGCACACGGATGCCAAGAACATCCTTAGATTCATTTAACATCAGTTAAATATTCATTTAACATCAGTTAAATAACATCAGTTAGATTCATTTCTGAGGCAGCTGTGTTGTCTGGGTCTCCCCTTTTGAGTGTCTCCTTTGGCTCAGGAAACAAGTTTTTCCTTAGAACAAATGGGCGTGGAGTATGAAAATACCATGCGGGATTAGTCAAATGCTATACTGCTTCCTGGACTATGACTTTCAGACAGTTCAGGAGTGGAGCTTGTGGCAGGTGGATGGAGCTGTGGGGGAGGCAGGAGGTTCTGGTGAGCATCTAGGGAGATGGCTCAGGAGAGCAACCGTGGGGCTGATGAGCAGCTTTGGGGGGCCTTGTGAGCAGCGCTGGCAGGGCTCGGTCGGGTGAGCAGTGGTTTCGGAGAATGAGCATTACTTGTCCCCAGAACTCTATTCCGGCTGGGAAGGTAAGACTGCCAACTTTGTGAGTCACAGTTCTTTGCATGTTCTTGTGGAAAAGGCTGAGTTCTCCCGTTGCCTTCCCACGTACTGTGGAGACTCTCAGGCTGTAACCTGAATAACAGGCTCACAACGATGCACGTGAAATTGATCAAATCGGGTTGCTAGAAACAAACAGGAAGACATCAATGTTGTGGATGCTGATGGTGTTGAAATGTTCCCTGAGAGAAAGACTAATTAGAGTTGTAGTGGCTAAGGATCCACAGGTGAATGGTATGGGCATAAGTGCTAGCTGATTCCAGGGAAAGAGAAGAAGAAATGGAGAAATGGAGAAAGGGTCAGAGTAGTGACAGAACAAACAGATACACACACACACACACACACACACACACACACACACACACACACACGCCACATGAACGTTCAATTTCTAACCTCAAATTATGTGAATATGCCATTCTATAACAATTTTATAATATTTTCATACTTTATCTTTAGTTATAGATTGCTAATTAATGAAACATCTGTTAAACATTAATGACATTAAATGTTCTAACCAAACAGTAGAACATACTTACTACATTCTTCTCTCTCTGTCTCTGTCTCTCTCTGTCTCTCTCTGTCTCTCTCTCTCTCTCTCTCTTTCTCTCTCTTGCTCTGTGTGTGTGTGTGTGTGTGTGCGCGCACGCGCACGTGTGATAACCCTTATTCCTTTTTATTGCTTCTCAATCAAAACATGTTATAAATGCAATGAAAGAAATTGACTGCTTTCTACAGCATCAGTAAAAAACCAGAGGCAATGCAGTGGAGTGCTATGTGGCCACTAAAATTAGGCATGTGTGTGCTTCACTGGATAGACAGTGGTGAGATGAAAGGCCTAAAGGACAGTGAGTGACTGCAGCTTGCCATGATTGCTTTGTACAGCTGAGGATGCAAGATTGGAACCAATTCCCTTAGACTTATCTAACCTCTGCTATTTTACAAGCTCACCATGAGCCAGCCTGATCTACCTATGCAAGAAAGAATGTAAGGAGGGAGCATGCTTGAGAAGCGGAGAACAAAGAACTAGAGGACAGACACCAAGTCCAACCCAGAGTGAAGGGAAGGTGTGAGTTGACCCATCTCAGGGTATGAGTGGATGAAGCCATTAAGTTAATTGAGAGGCTATATGTTTCAAATAGCTCTCCACAGACATATGCTGCTTGATTCTTAATTAAACGTTAACCTTTTACAAATTGAAGTGTGCTACTAAAGGGAGGGAGAGGAGTACAGTGAGGAACAGTAGGCAACATACAGCAATCTGGACATTTTCCAAAGAGCTGGGTTTGATGTAGGGGCTGGGAGCTTAGAGACAACACCTTCCCTCTAAACCACACATTCATCTGTTACTAATCTTCAGATCTAGAGTGCAAAGAAAGAGAGACGGGTTTCTTTGCTTTTACATAGATATCATTGTACTTTGCACGTCTTGTGTCTTGATTATTACCCTTGTCCTTCTTTACCCTCCTCTAATCCTTTTCTTTCATGCCAAATAGTCCCCTCTAATTCCATGTAATTATATAGAAGCATATAGTGAACATCTAAATTCTTCATCTGAGAGAAAATGTGATATTTCCCTTTACCCCCATTATTACCCGATTGTTCCTCTGATCCCTCTTTCATTACACACAAAAGCACACGTGAACACACATTTAACTCTAGATTCTGCATAGATTCCCTCTATTCTGGGTGGTGTTTGGCGTCTCTAGTTCCTTGTTCTCCTTCCCTCATGCATGCTCCCTCTTCATGCCTTTTCTTATGCAAAATTGATCTAAGTTTGACTTATTTACTTAACATCAGAATCTCTAGTTCTGTCTAATTTTCAGCAAATAGTATGATTCGATTCTTCTTTATGGCTGAGTAAAAGCTTGTTGTGTATAGGTGCCATATATTCCTTCTGCACTGGTCTGGTACCATCACTTGGCTGTTATGAATAGTGTTGCAGTAGACATGGCTGTGCAGTATCTCTGTGATATGCTTGCTTATAATCCTTCAGTTATACACTATATCAGGAATGATATAGTTCCATCAAGTGGCACTTGTATTTTCAGCATTTGAGATCCTCCCTATTGATCTCTAGTATGTGGCCACCCACAGCGATTCCCACAGCATGTGTATAAAGCTCCATTTTCATGTATCTTTTTCCAGCACTTACTGTTTTCTTCATGACACACATTCTGACTGGGGTGACATAGAAATTCAATGACATTTTCATTTGCATTTCTCTAGTGATTAAGGAGTCAAATGTTCTCATGTATTTTGTACATACATGTAGGTGTGTGTTATGGTGAATGTTTGCATTCATCTGTGCATGCAGAGGTGAGTGCCTATGTGTTTGTGCACGTGTAGAGGTCAGAAATTGATGTGGGGTGGCTTCTTAAGGTGATATTCACCTTACTTTTTAAGATAAGGTCTCTGGCTTACCACTCAGCCAGATTGGCTGCCCAGAGAGTTTCAAGGATCTTCCTTGTCATTCCCCATGGCTCCAATCATTCAGATTTTGTATTCTAAATTACAGTCACTAACCAGCTTGCCTTTTATTTGGGTGCTGGGGGTTAGGCCCATATTTTCATGCTTGTGTGTTAAGGGTTCACCAACTCTGATACATTTTAGCCCTTGGCTTTGTTTCTGTTTTTTTTTTTTTTTTTTTTTTTTTTTTTTTTTTTTGGATGATTCATGAGGTTTTTTTCCATGTTTAATTTTTAATCCTTTATAGATCCTAGGTACTAATTTCATGCCCAACATAGAATTGATGAAGATTTCCCAATTCTAAAGGCTGTCTTTCCCTTCTGCCTACTGTTTCTTTGCAATGTACAAGCATTTAGATGGTATCCAATAGAACTGTAAACACTTGCAGTTATTTTCTGAGTTGTTGTAGAACTTTCCAGAAAGTCCTAGCCTATGTCACTATTTCAAAGTGTTTCCAATATGTTTTCCCTCAAAAGGTTAAAAGATTTCAAGTCTTACATTAAGGTCTTTGATCCATTTGAAGTTGAATTATGTACAGAATGTTAGGGGTCCAGAATCAGTCTTCTACTTTAGTTTTCCCAGAAACATTTGTTGAAGAGACTATCTTTTTCCATTTTATGTTTTTGTCCTACTTGTCAAAGGAGAGAAGGCTGTAAATGCTTACATTTATTGTTGAGCCTATTTTTGTGCCAGATCACGATGTATTTGTCACTATGGCTTTGTAGTATAGTTTGAGATCAGACACTGATGCTTTCAGCATTGTTCTCTTTTGCTTAGGGTTGTTTTGACTTTTGGGAGCCTTTTAAAACCTTACAGGAATTTAGGGATTATCCTATTTCTGTGAGAGATGCCATAAGAATATTAATGGAGATTGCTTTGAATCTATAGGTGGTTTTTTGGTACTGGCCATTTTCACAATGGATCCATCTTCTAGTGTCTTCTTTACATTCTTTCTTTAGCATTTTAAACTTGCCATTACAGATATCTTTCATTTCATTGATTAAATTTATTTTTAGTTTTTTTCTATTTAAGCTACATTTAAGCATGTGAATGGAATCCCACACACAATTGGTTTCTTAATAATTGAGTATTGATGTATAAAGAAGGTACTGATTTTTCTATGTCGATTTTGTATTCTGATACTTTGCTATATCTTAGCATTATCTATATCTTAGGCATGTTTGCTATATCTTAGCATTAACCTATAATTATCTTCATTTTATTTTGTATAGTCATTGGGGATTTTAAGTACATGATCATATTACATACAAATACAATTTTTCTCTTCTATTTGTATTTACTTTGTTTCGTGTGTGTGTGTGTCTGTGTGTATGAGTGTGTGTGTTATAGCTAGGATTTTAATCCTAATTTTGAGTAAGGGTAGAGAGAATGATTATTCTTGACTTTATAGGAAATATTTTTATTTTTGCATTTAGTATAATGCTGACTATAGTTTTGTCAAATGTAGTTTTTATTATGTTAAGGTATGTTTGTTTTATTTCTAGTTTCTCCAGGATTCTTATCATAAAGGGTTATTGAATTACATCAGAGGAATTTACAAAGTACCTAGCAAAGTAGTAGGCTTCTGTAAGTTTTTTATATATGTTTAGTTTTAGTTAGCACATCCTGGAGACAGAGAGAGAGAGAGAGAGAAAGAGAGAGTGAGAAAGAAAGAGAGAAAAAGAGAGAGACAATGAGAGAGACAGGGAGAGAGAGACAGGAAGAGAGAGACAGAGAGAGACAGAGAGAGAGACAGTTTAGGCTTGGCATAAACTTTTGAAACCACAAAGCCCTCCCCTAGTGACACACTTCCTCCAACAAGTTCTTCTTAATCCTTCTAACTTTATCAAAAGCTTCCATTCCTACTGACTAAGCATTCGAATATAAAAGCCAACTGGGGCCATTGCCATTCAAGCTACCAAGCAGCCATACTGAGGCTTTGATTTAGCTTAAAAAGTATAGTATAATAGTATATATAAACACTATATATATTATATATAAATACTATATATATTATATAAATACTATATATAATGTATATAAATACTATATATATTATATAATATATATATATAAAATAGTATAGTATATATACTATATAAAGTATAGTATAATAGAACATCCACAACCAATAGGAATGGAATAGCTGAAGCAAGTTTCTGAGTGAGGGAATAGAAGAATCATGTCATTAAATTAGGTTTGAGGTGCATGGGTCAAAAACTGAGCTCTCATGTTATTCTTCCTTAATTTCAGTGTCCATAGGGAAAAAAATAAGATGCTACAGTTACATACAGTAAATAATTTGCACAGTACACAGGGCATTTTCTGCACAGTGTAGAAAATGACAGAACAGTTTCACCAGGATAACAGGAATAGTTATGTTTGCATTTAATCTATGTTTGAGCTGTTCTTGATTGTTTAAACCTTTGTAAACCAGAAAGAACAATTTAACTGCACATAATCAATTATTTAGAACTATGGGAAATGCTTTATGAACCAATTCCCACAGAGCACACAGTTCCTGAATCTGAACCTTCCATCACTATCCAGGAGATGGGAAAGAAGTTGGACAAGGCACAGAATTTCCCCAAGGTTCCCATCTGTGAAATTTTGCCCAATTCATCAACACAAGCAGAGAATTTTGACTCTTAGATATTGAAAGAATGCTAGAGATGCCAAAAGTTAAGATTTCTCATTTTATCTATAACTAGCATAATGCATGACGCAGCGCCTAACACGAAATGACAGGAGGGCATGGGTTGTCTTTGAATGATGTACAATTGTGGGCAAGCTTCTAATGCATTTTCTAGATTTGATGATTTATGTGGAAAGGCTGGATTCAGGATACTATTTTTGAAAAAAATAAAGCCAACTGAGAAAGCCATGAAAACAAACCGGTAAGCAGCATTCATCTATGACTTCTAGTTAAAAGAGATGTTATATAAAAAATGTCTATCTGGCTCTCTAAAAAAAAACTAGCTACTATAGTAAGGGTGCACAAAGAGAATGAATGGCGCTCCCTAAGGGACCTTCAGCATTTTAGGTGGGTTCACATTTATGGTTTATCTGTAAAATTCACACATAAGCTATTACTCATTAGGATTTTAGAAGTCTTTATTGTTTATGATTTATTTTTGGATAGTGTTCTACTTGGCTTTATGTTATTCTGATAAAGACCATGATGAAAGGAAACTTGGAGAAGAAAGGGTTAATTTCATCTTACATACCCAGGTCACAATCCATCATTGAGAAAAGTCAGGCAAGAACTCAAGGCAGGAACCTGTGTCTGGAACTGAAGTAGAGGCCTTGGAGGAATGCAGCTTATTGGCATGCTTTCTATAGCTTGCTTTATTTGCTTTATTTATTTACCTGCATTATGCAAATTCACCACATAAATTCCTCGTGACTGTGGAAGACAGAAAAAGTCCTATGTCCAGTGTAACTGGAGTAACAGACAGTTGTAAGCTGTCATGTTGATGCTGGCAACTAGTCCTGAGTCCTTTGCAAGAGCAGCAAGTGCTCTTAATCACTGAGTGACCTCTCTGGCTTATCAGCTTGTTTTCTTATATAGTTCAAGCCCAGCAATCTAGGGATAGCATTGAACCCAGTGAGTTGATTCCCCCATAGATCAATTAACAATCAAGAAGGTGTTAATTGACATCCCATATGCCAATATGATGGAGGCAATTCCTTGGTTGAAGTTCCTTCTTTCTATGTGTTTGAAGCTGACAATTAAATTTAGGTATCATAGATAGGATATGTATCATAGGTTAGCCTAAAATTTGAGATTCTTCTGCCCAGCCTCCCAAAGTCTGGGATGATAGCATACCATGCCTTGCTTTGCCTTTCTTACTAAGAAAGAAGGTTTTTGGCATAGGCGCTACTTGTAAAGCTCTAAGTTCTTCTTGAACTATAGAGAAATCTTTTGGATAAAAATGACAGAGAACCATGAACTTAGCAATGCTGAATACACTCTAGCTCAGGGGACTCATGGAAGAAATAAGACAAGAGACAGTACAGGAAGTATGCCAGTAAGTAAGTAGCTATTCAGTCACCCTGATATCGCTGCATGCCCAAGACAATGTGTTGAAAGATGTATATACTCATTCTGTTCATAAGAATTATCCCTGGATTCTTGTTAGTGACCCTCCCAGTGAAACATGTTGGCTTAATAGTGAATAGGACAGAATCAATACCTACTTCCTACAGAACTGGGTAAAGTCAACTTAGTCACATATATCATATGTTTATTGAACAATTGTTTCCTATGAGCAAAATAAATGAGTCCATTGTCCGGGCATCTAAAGTGTTCTAGAAAACATTTCCCTAAAGCACTCATTTACACTCAGAGACATTTTATACCTTATTTACAGTGACAAGCAATATATGCACACACATATACTTTAAGCTGTGGCTAGTGGTTCCATTCCAGGATTGTAGATTAGAATGTAGTTTGTTTTGTTCTTTTACTATAAGGCACGCTTTAACAAATTCATTGTTAAAAAGCAATTTCAGTTTTCTTACTGCCTTTCATCTACTTTGCAGAGTGGTTAATTGAAGTCATAAGAATGTACATTTTTCCCTTTGGGGATCAATATAGCAAGGTAGAAAAGGAAATAATTTTTGTTGCTAGTTATAATGCAGCCCATAAATTTTTATCTGTCTTGAATTGTCTTGCTTTGAAAACATTTTATTCACCTATCCTCCGTTAGCTTCTTTTACATACTATTATAACTATTTGTTTATGACTTTATCTCCATACTTCAAATAGAGTCTTAATGCAGAAAAAAAACCATTATTTTCATACCCATAGCTCCTTGAAGAATGCTAGCCCAAAGATGCTACTTGATAAACTGTGTAGAGATGAAATAAAAGTGAAGAATATTCAGGTTCAGATGTGAAAGCCAGATTCCTCACCAAGCTCCAGGACTATGTATCTTAATTCATAGCATAATTACCATTGCCGCCGCCATCATCATCATCATCATCATCATCATCATCATCATCATCATCATATGTCTAACACCACATAAAATGATGGTATTAGGTTTAGAAGCAATTCCTCAGGTGTTATTGCATTGATTCTTAAAACAATTCTGTGTTAGGAACACCAATAAAAATATATCTGCTCTGTAGTGAGTTTTCAGCTCACACTGAGGCCTGCCTAAGTTGTCACAGCTAGACAGACTGATCTGGAGCTAAGCTCTGTTCTCTAAGTCCTGACATTTCTGTGTCTTGCTTTGTCTAGACTGCCATTCAATGTTCACCTTGCGCTTTGTGTTCAGTACTGCTCAAACCAGTATGTTTGACTATGTGAGCTGCTCTGCCTGTCCATTGTCTCTGTTCTCTAGACACCAATAAGATCATTTCTTATCATTTTGTCACCATTGTGACAAAAAATGTTTTCCATCCATTAGCAAAACTCCCTTTGGGTAAAAACCAGTTCCAGTTGAGGCTCAATGATCTAACAGCAGGCACAATGTAAAGAGTACATTGGGATCATCAAATGAAGAATGAGGAAGTTGTGCCCTTCTTCTACTGGCAGCAGCATTTGATGTACAATCAAAAATGAATTGATTAATAGAGCTATTGTGATGAGAATAAATACAAAATATTTATTGAGCACACATAAAGCATCAATTCAAAATCTAAGGAGAACAATATACAGCCTTGTTAAATGCCTTCCTAAAATGAAACACCATCTTAAAGTCCATCTAGTGGAACACAGAGCTATTTGAGACCAGCCAATCTCATGATAGGCATTTAGCAGCTAGATTTACCATATTATCTTCTAAAGATTAGTTAGAAGGGAATTGCCTTTCCTTTATTTTAGTGGCTTGCTAACCAATAAATCAGTTCCAATCATTGTTTAACTGTACTGTCCATGGAGATTATATTGTCAAGTAAGTTTCTGGCTCATTGGTACTGTTCAAAACATTTTGAGTTTTAGTCTTTTTGCATGAATAAGGAGGGAAGGAACACATTGCTCTAACCTATTGATTTATGTAAAGCACTGGGACCCACATAGACTCTCTTGGCAAATATAGAACAGAACCAAAGGGCTAAATCTTCTTCCTTCCTGTTTAAATTTATCAGAAAATAAAATTGTCCTGCAATTTATTGAAGAATAGACTTTTTCTTTTGCATTGTAGCTATTGGCATACTCTAGTTTTTGAACTCTGGTCTTGAATTTGGAAGTTCAACAGACTATGTATATATGGTGGTTAGTTTGTTGTTGTTGTTATTTTGTTTTGTTTTCAACATGGCACAAAATATTGTCAACTAGGAAGATAGAAACTCCCCCGAGGAATTGTCCCCATCAGATTGGCTTGTGGGCATGTCTGAGGGGCATTTTCTTGATTAATGATTAATGTAGAAAGACCAAGCCTACTGTGTGCAGTGCCAGCCTATGCAGATATGTGGTGGATGCTACAAGAAAACAATCTGAGAAAGCCAAGGGGAGGGAATCAGTAGGCAGCATTCCAGTTCCCATCTCCAAGTTCTTGCCTTGAGTTCCTGCCTGGATGTCTCTCAATGATGAACTATGGGATAGAAGTATATGCCAATAAATCCTTTCTTCTCCAACCTGCTCTTTTGGTCACAGTATTTGTCATATCAACAGAAAACAAACTAGAAAAGCTTAAGATCAGAGAGGCTTGGCCACAACACATAGGGTGACAAGATAAACTAACATATGTGGTCCAGTTTCTTCATCTATAAAATGATGCAGTATCTCTCACTTAGATTCATTGGGAGAATCAAATAAGACAATGACATAAGCTTCCACTGTGGAACTCAGCATAATGATTTATAAATGATGGTCATCTCATTGCTATATTTTCCATTGAAATGGGAACAAGAGTTCTTTTGAGGCTGTTTTGACATTATCTGTACAAGGTGGTTCTCATGCTCTGATCAGAAATGAACACTGAAGGTCCTGAAGGTCCTGTTCCCCAGTTGGTTCTTGATCAAGTAATAAAGACGCTAGCAGGTAATGGCTGAGTGAAAGAGGCAGGACTTCCAGTTTCTGGCAGGTAGGCTAGTAGAGACAGGAAAAGAAAAGATTCACAATGCTTGGTTTTTTGGGGGGGGGAGAGAGAGAGAGAGAGAGAGAGAGAGAGAGAGAGAGAGAGAGAGCCCTCAGCCATGTGAGATCTTGGGTGAAGTGGCTATTGGCCACTCCCCTGACTGGGCCTGATGTAGCAGGTGGGAGATTAGAAATGCAACTAAGCTTTTAGGGCAGATTTAGGATACTGAGCTAGGACATGTAACTGAGCAACTGAGTGAAGGGATGACTTACTGGAAGCAAAGAAAAGGGCACAGTAGCTGAAAGAGGCTTAGAAAAGCCTGACCATTGAGCAAAAAACTATATTAAAAATAAGCTAATGTGTGTGTATCTTTTGTCCACACATCCAAGAAAACCTGGGCTGGGCTGGTAGTGCTGTCTGCTCAGAGCTAGAAACTACACACCACAGTTATCACTTTCTGGGGGGGGGGGACACTTTAATTTGTCTTTGCACAGAATTTACATCTAATAAAGATGACATGGAAAGTGAACTTCTCTTCCAGTCTGGGATCTCTCCAAGAGCACTAACCATTGCTCAGCCCCCATCACCATCCCAGTTACCTTAGCAGAATGGTTTCCCCAGATGGCAAGGAGTCCAGCAGCACAGCTCTCCAGCTTAATCAGGATATTATATACTATGTCCTGTGAGGGAAGGGTGCAGATATAAAAGCACAATGTCGAGCACACAGGTCAGAATACAACCAGGGTAAGAGGCACACAGATAGAAACATTTTGCTATGCCACAGGTCTAGATAGAGTAAATTTATAAACCTGGCCAATTGAGATATTAATCTGATCCCAGATCATAAAGAATTAGTACTTTTTTTGCATACTATGGTTTGGGGTTTGGGGACTATTGAAGCAAAATTCTCAATGATCTTTACTTCATGCCAGCTCTTTCGCTAACCTAGACCTGAATGCTTCTGTTTGATAGTCTGAATGCACTCGCTTGAGAGCTCAGCAATACAACTGGGTCCATTCTAGACTTATCAGCAACTGGATGGTAGCAGTTTGGGTTTTCATGTAGATGAGAAGTCCCAGACCTTCATGACTTATAACCCTACTTTGATATTCTAACCCTTCGTCATTTTTTGTTTTTTCTGGACTAGCATCTCTTTTCCAAACCTCTTTCCAAAGTGAACTCATTTATTTCCTTGGCATTAATTGTGATCTGATTTTGTGGCTAAAGATACAGGTCGACTCAGATTTCACCACTCAGCCTCTGACCTCCATGTCTAGAGTCTCTCTCTCTCTCTCTCTCTCTCTCTCTCTCTCTCTCTCTCTCTCTGTCTGTCTGTCTCTCTCTGTCTCTGTCTCTCTGTCTCTCTCTCTCTGTCTCTCTCTGTCTCTCTGTCTCTCTGTCTGTCTCTCTCTCTCTCTCTCTCTCTCTCTCTCTCTCTCTTTTTCTCTCTCTCTCTCTCAGCCTTTACATTTTGAAGGAAAACCCAAACAACATTTTCCTGACAAAACTCTCTCTCCCCTTCCATGAACTTCTGACTCCCTCTCTAATCCCTGTTAGACAAATACAAACATTTACCCAAGTTTGAAACCTGAGAAAGTCTTTGAGTTTTGCTTCCCTGTACATAATGGATCAAAGTAAAACCTGCTGATTTGTTCTTTCCACATAATGCTAAAATAACCCACTTCTCTGTTCTTATCTGATGGGCCTGTCACTGGTATGTTTTACCTGCTCCCCAGCTTCCTGTCTTAAGTCTTGTTGATTCCAACCACTTTATCCCCCATATGGAAGCAATAAAAAAACACTTTTAGTATAAAAATCTGATCATGTCATTTCCAACTGCCCTCCAAATTAAGTTTGAATTCTTACTGGGATGTGAAGTGTGTTGTGCGTGTTCTAATTACTCTTTCCTTCTGTGCTTATGTTACTTGACTTGTCTCTTCCTATATTACTGGCTCTTGCAAGTCTTCAGCTGGACCATTTTACCCCTTGAATTTAGACTTGCGCACATGCTGTGTCTCTCTCTAACCACCCTCTTCCTCCTGCACTCCATACAGAAGAACTTAGTTTATGCTTAGCTCCTGTAGTCATTCTAAATGTATCCCAGGCAGACATATGGTACAGGTGAATTCAGTAAATTAGGCCACATTAATACTGAGTCTTCCTTTACCCTGGTTCCCTGAGACAGCTTGTTAATGGCAGAAGGACTGTATCAGAGAAGTACTCTGTCAGGTTCCAGATACCTTACACTAACTGCAGAGCATCCCTAAATTCTGTTTTGTGACCTGTCAAATTTCTGATCTTTAAGGGGTTTGTTTCCTTAACCTTGCTATCCTAGTATAGAATTACTAAGTGAATCCCAAGAGATCAAAATAATGAAAATAATTTACTTAGTGAAAATGTAGGAATGTGTGGCATCACACCCAGGTTTGCTTTTTCCCATTTTGTCCTGAGCTAGGAACTGGAGAATCTCTGATTTTGGCTTTTTCCCATTCTGGCTGTCTCCGTAGTAGCTGACTCCTGTTCTTCCTCAGGACCAGCTGCAGAAAATGTATCGTCCAGGCTGCTTTATGCAAATTTCCAACTGGGCAATGTCCTCCTGCTCTATGCAACTATGCTATCATTTTGGGTTTACTTCTTCATCTCTTCCTTTAGACAGTAAAACCCTTCAATGTACTTAAAGGTATCATACCCACTGAAGTCCCATGGACAGTAGGTGCTCTTGGGATGTCCTCTTAGTTTAGTCATCCTTCCAGGGACTGGAGCAAAGTGTCTGTTTATGCCTAGCTCCCTTGAAACTTTCCAATCGAAGTTTCTGTGCTTTGAATTTATCAAGCCTGAATACCAAGTTCCACTGTCCTTATTTCCAGTTATGGTTTGCAATGCAAATCACTGGATTGGCAACAGGCAGTAACATAACCATGGTAACCAAATAGAGACAAGTTGCTTGCCTTCCTCGGGAAAGTGCAGTCTAGCATTGTATTCAGTCCTGGTGTCACTGCCAGCAGGTCAAAGGGCATTGAAGAAACAAACAGTTTCATAGAAATAAAAAGACAACCGAGCCACTGCATCGTTCCCCACACTCTTCCTCACAGCCCAGAATTTGTGACTAATAATCCATCATTTGTATTTTCTGTTACTATATTTTTTTCTTATAGAGATGAAGGGAGAGGGAATGAGTCATTATGTGTTTTCATCTTGAACTTAACAATAGATGGCTTTGGCAAGCAGATCATTCTGGGCTTTCATAATGATTAGCTTTTAAGTAGGAGCAAATAGAAACCTAGGTCACTTTGGTCACCAGGATTTTTCCATCTTAGCAAGGGTAAGGCAGGAAATAGAAAGTGCCAAGCTCTCCACATTCTCAGAGCAAGTACAGCAAGTTCCAAGCCCACTTGTAGGCTGAGATCCCTTCACTGTGCTACAGTGAGTCTTATAATCTTTCTTATCCCAGCCTGTGGTAGGTGTTAAAGCTCTGCTCTCACTTTCTCCCTGTTAGAGTGGGAGGGCAGTTTGAGCATGTTCTGAGATCCCTTACCTGCACCTGTATGACTGGATGACTCCCAGGAAGAAAGCTATTAGCAGTTGGTAAAGTGATCCAATTACCAGGAATTCAGGCCTGATTACCTTCATGTGCCACTGCTTGGGTGGCTACTATTAACATAGAAAGGTCTGATGCTCCAGGTTCAAACTTGTTAGGTTTCATCCCTTAAGGATCCAGTACTGTTTTCAGCAAAGTTTTCACGGAGTGATGTAGAAATGGTGTGGCTTCCTTTGGTACTTCTTCTTTGCTTATTGGGATCTTTGTGTCTTCTTTTCACTGGTTATTCTAATTTTTAACTAAACAATGAATTCACAAAGCATGATGAATGAATTTCGTGTACTAGAGACATGCAAAAATGTGGGGAGGGGGGTGCGTGCACACATGCGCACAAAATGTGTGTGGAAGCCTTCAGGGCAGCTTTACCAAATAAAATGAAGAAGACTTGGTTACATTTGACTCTTAGATTCACAATCTTTATTTGATTCTTGGCTTGCTTCTTTTGAAATCTGTCCCAAATAATTCATTGGCCACACTAATGCTCCAAAATGTATGATTGGCATGCATTCAGGGTGTGTGTGTGTGTGTGTGTGTGTGTGTGTGTGTGTGTGTGTGTGTTATTATTTCGTTTTATATCTGAAATTCAAATGCAACTAACTGGCCAGTTGCATATTGAAGTCTCTCATAGGCCTTCAACTTGCTCTACCTCTGGATACTTGTATTAGTCGCTTCTTCTAAGAATTTGTTGTTATTTCTAGTTTTGCCTCCTACTTGCTTTCGATGGTTGGGGAGTTTAAATGAATCTTCCTTAACCCAAACTTGGACCTGTGGTGTTTATGTTGTTTGTCATATTTTCATCTCTAGTTTGGAGAATCCTTTATTCATTAGCAGAGATAGTTTTTCTACCTCTTTGTCTGGCTATGCGTGGCTTCTTCCTCTTCCTCATCGTGTGTCTTGGAACACTTGGGAGATTGTCTCTCATTTTTCCCACCCTATCAAGAGTCTTCCGACAGATTCTGCATGCCTGAACATAGGGAAACTGCACATTTCTCCTGAGCTTTTCTCAGTAATAGCCTCTGTCTCAGTCAGAGTTACTATGGTTATGATGAAACACCATAACTAAAGCCAAGTTGGGAAGGCACGGACTCATTTGACTTCAGCTTTAACATTACAGTGTTTGTCACTGAAGAAAGTTAGGACAGAAACTCAACAAGGGAGGGAGCTGATGCAGAGGTCATGGAAAAGTGCTGCTTACTGGCTTGCTCCTCATGACTTTGCTCGGCCTGCTTTCTTATAGAACCCAGGACCCTCAGCCCAAAGATATCCCCAGTCACAAAGGGCTGGGGTTTCCCATATCCAATGGTAGCTTAGAAAATGCCTGAGAGGCTTGTCTATTGCTGGATCTTATGGAAGCACTTTCTTAATTGAGGTTTTGATCTCTCAGTTGACGTTAGCTTGTGTCAAGGTGGCATAAAGGCTATCCAGTACAAGCAGCACATCCATACTTAGGGCAATATGAAGGGTCTTTCCTTGGGGCTTTTATTCTAACCAGAGACTATAGCACATTCAAAGCTCTGAGGAACTGAGGCAGCCGACTTCTTAACTTCCATAGAAAACACCCACATTGCGGAGACTTGGCAGCTCTTTTTGATCTTTGTGTCCACATTTATCCCATTGGCCTCTTCTCTGGTTAATTATTTTCATATTTTATGCAACTTCATTTCTGATGCTTTTTTTTTGGTCACAGATAGCATCATCTTATTCAGAAAAACGTATATTTTTGATACAGCCAAATTTAAGTATCTTTTGTTCTAAATAGTTTTTTTTTTATCTTGATTAATCAGGGCTTCTCTACTCTAAGTTCTAACAAGACTTTCCTGTGTTTCTCATAGCTTTGTTTATCTGTCTATTTGTTGTTCCTTTACTTTATGATTTCAGCTGGAATTTATTCCTGCCAACTGTGTGAAGTAGGGGTTTAAATATTTTAAATCGGTATTTTCTCCCAAGTGAGTATCTTCTTATCCAAAAATAAGTTACTGCTAGACCAACTGACTTTCTTAACTCTTAACTCAAAATCATGGCCTCCTCTCCCCTTTTCTGTCTGCTTCCAGAAACTGCTAAGGTTTCCTTCTCTGCCCTGTGGGGATTGAGCTTTTTCTCTCAAACTCAGATAAAATTGATTCTGAGTTTCCTCTGGAGTCCATTTTAGTTTTTACGTTTTATGTGTGCATGTGTACAAAAATGATGTACTCATTCATGTGTGTTTGCATATACATGTGTGTGCTGGTAGGTGTACACATGTGTGTGGGTACCAAAGGGCAACCTCAGCTGCTCAGGCCTTTTTCTTCTTGACACAAAATCTCTCCAGAATTCAAGAAAAAATGAGGCTGGTAGGCTAATCAGTCACAGAGATCTGCCTGTCTCTATCTCTCCAGGACTAGGAGTATGTAAGTTTCTAGACCACGTCACCTAGCTTTTTGTTTTTAACACAGTTTTTTGGGGGATCAAAGTCAGGTCTTTGTCCTTGCAAGGCAAGCCACTGAGTTATCTTTTTAAAAAAATTCCTGAGTCTGTTTTTAATGTCTTTTTATCTACAAAACTAAGAGCCTCAAATGGGGACCTTATGTTCCAGTGTAATGCTTGATTACAAGGTGTTGAGCTATATCCCCCCCCCCAAGACTATTAGTATGTTCACTAAATATGTTATTTGTATTTGTCTATTTTTCTACTTCAGCTGTCAGTTCTGAGAAGGTTGTATTAAAAGTTTCAAATATGATTTACAGTCCTAATTTTTGCTTCAATCACCTCTTCTGATTTGCTTTATGTTTTCAGAAGTTATAAACTAGGTACAAACATCCATAATCAATCCTTCTGGAATATGAATACAGCCATGTGCTACACAATGACATGTTGGCCTGATGGAAGGAATGTATGACAGTGACGTGCAAAACAACATAGTGCTGATGTCATGGCTGTTGTAGTTTGCATGTGCACACTCTATGTTGTTTACACCTAGACAAAAGCCACCTAATGAAGCTTCCTAAGGCTGCTCTCCTGTTGCTATGCAACACATAATTGTATCTTACAAGGTGATGTGCATATCTGTCAAGTTAATACCTTTTACCTGGAGTTCAATTTTGTTTTAAATTAATATTGATATAGCTGTTTTTAAAAAGGATTTCTCTGGGGGTAGATCTTTCTTCATTTTAACCTTCCTCCTCTGTTTGTTTTGTTTCATAAATCTTTCTCCTTTAAGTGCCACCAGCTGTACTTTAACAACATTCCATCAGAGTTTGTCTATCATTTCCTATGTAAATGCAACACATTTGTACTACTTTCACAGACACATGAGGTCTACATGACCTCAGTTTGTATTTTCTGTCAATTTAACTGTGATTTTCCTGACTCTGCTGTTCACTGATTGTTTTTAACTTCTGATATTTCATCATTTATTTTTTCATTGGCTGAAATAAGCTACTATACATTCATGTTCCAATAGTTAACCTTAAATTTTGAGTACTTTATTTCTAAACATACTCTACCCATTCCTATCCATATAGAAAATAGGAATTACTCTCAAATTCCAAGACTTATAACGAAACATTGACTATCACCAGTGACCTGCACAACATGAAATTAGTATGATACTATGAACAACTTTTGCCATACAGTTGAGAAGGGAAAACAAAGGGAAAGTCTTAGAACAACTCACTTATGAAACTGATGCTCTGATAGAAAACTTGAACTATATTATAATAACAAATAAAATCTAGACAAGCATGGTGGTTTATCCGTGCAATCCCACCATTCCAGAGGTAGAGGCAGAAGAATTGAGAACTTGAAGCCAGATTGGGTTAAGTTAGGTGGATATTGTCTCATAAATAAAAATAAAGAACTTGTAATTATAAACCTTCAATGGATAAAGGTGACCTCATTGGTAAATGCAAAGATTTAAGGAATTAGTCCATACTTCTATCCCATCTGGAATAAAAAGACATTTTTCAAACATTTTATACAGCTAATCCGTCTTGCTATTGGTATTTAGCAATAATTTTATAAGAAAGAAAAATTCCGTCTGATTGCCTTCACTAATAAGAAAATTTAAAAACCAAATTAAAATATGAGCAAATGATGGGAGCCTGGGATAGCTGTCCCCTGAGAGGCTCTGCTGGCACCTGACTAGTACAGATGCAGATAACCAAAGTCAACCATCCGGCTGAGCCCGGGGATCCCAATGGAAGAGTCAGGGGAAGAAATGAAGGAGCTGAAGGGGTTGTATTGCAACCCTATAGAAAGAACAACAATATCAACTAACCAGACCACTCAGAGCTTCTAGCGACTAAACCAGCAACCAAAGAGTATATATGGATGGGTCTATGGCTCCAGCTAAATATGTAGCAGAGGATTGCCTTATCTGCCATCAATGGGAGGGAAGACCCTTGGCCCTATAGAGGTTTGATACCCCAGCATAGGGGGATGCTGGAGTGGTGAAGTGGGAATAGGTGTGTGGGTGGAAGGAGGAGCACCCTCACAGAGGCAAAGTGGAGGAGGGATAGAATTGGGGGAAGGGGTATTGTGGAGGGGAGACCGGGAAAGGGGACAACATTTGAAATGTAAATAAATAACCAATAAAAAATAAAATATGAGCAAAATCAGTTTAGTGGATATATAAATTGACACCACATCAGGATCTAGTTGTTTTTGTTTTAGGCTTGCAAAACTCATGTAACAGTCAGAAAATCAATGAATGCAACTTACTACAATAACCACATTAAATAGTGGCATGTTACGGTGAAAAAATAATTTCACAAATATCAACATTATCTTATGACATTTTACAAACTTAGCAAACTAGGAAAACAATTCTTAAACAAGAATTGAATAATGTGTTTACAGTCTGGCAACAAAAGTATAAGCAGAGGTAAGAAACAGGCTTGCACTTAAGATTCCTTCTATGAAATGAGTGATGGGTACTTTCAGGATAGAATTCCAAAGTTGAAAAGCACCTTAAGTTTATCCAAACCTGTCTGTCTTCCATCAAACATCTCCTCAACAGCACACGAGCAGCTTATTTCTGAATGTGTGTATTTTCTCTAGGATGTGTTTTGTTTCCTGAATGTAATCATCAAAAAAAAACAAAACAAAACAAAACAAAACAAAAAAAAAAACAAAAACAAAAAAAAAAACCAAAAAACCCACGGCGATACCTTTACTGTCTCTTATAATCATTTACCAGAATTAAGATTTCCCATCTCTTGATTTCTTGAGATTCAGTGGTTATGATCAAAGTGATAAAGGAAAGATGCTGTTAAAGTGATGACAGAGAGTGAAGAATTGTCTTGGAGGTTGCCTCTGTAATTGATGAGGGTAAAAAAAAAATGAATTTAGACACAGATGAATGCTTAGGCCTTAATTTTTTCTAATTACTAGCCATTTCTAGTCTCTTCCCTTCCCTTTCTTTCTCTTCCCTTCATTTGTCGTCTCCTTCCCTCCCTCCCTCCCTCCCTCCCTCCCTCCCTCCCTCCCTCCCTCCCTCTTTCCTTTCTTTCTTCCTTCATTTTGGTAGTTTTTCTGTCAGAGCCTCTTTTTGTTTCATTTGTGTCATCATAATTGTGTATTGAAATATGATACAATTCTATATGTGTAACAATATTTTAAACTAAAGATGTATTCAACTCATGATCTTAAAGTAACTAGTTGACTAGTTATTGTATATGGATTATTTTATTACATATGATATACATAATATATATACTTTATTTTTTTAAAGTAGATTTAGTTTCACAACAAAATCTAGAAGGTAGAGTTCATATACATCCTGTTCCCTCTATCTATAGCTTTCTTCATTGTCAAAAAGCCCTCAAAATGGCAACATCTTGTTGCAATTGAGAACCACATTGAGAAACTATCATCACCCAAAGCCCACAGTTTGCATTATTACTCATGCTTTGTGTCCATTCTATGGGACTGAGCACATGCATAACGCCATTTATAAAACATTGTTGTATTACACAGAGTTATTTCACTACCGTAAAACATCTTCTGTGCTTTCCCTATCCATTGTTTTCCCTGCCATAAGCCTTAATGATTTTTGATATTTCCTGAATTCATAGTTTTCTGCCTAGGAAGCCATATATTTAGATTCAGGGAGTATACGACTTTGGAGACTGGTTTTTGTTTAACCATATAAATTTCAGGCTTCTTGGTATCTTTTTATGGCTTGATAGGTTGCATCTATTATGCACCTATTTATTTGCTTTCTCAGGGACACCCTCTCCCCCAGTTTTGTTAATTATGAATAAAGCTGCCATAAAGGTATTTGTATGGGTGTAAGTTTTCAACTCTTCTTGGTAAAGAAATATGTATATTATATGTAATAAAATAATCCATATACAGGAGTATAATTGCTGGTCATATATGTAAGACAATAGCAACCTGTTTTCCAAAGTGGTTATAGTAGTTCTTACTTCAACCAGCAGTGAATGAGTATTCTTGATGCTCTATATCCTTGCCCACACTCAGTGATAAGTGTTCTAGATTTGGCTACTCTAATAGGTGTGTGTGGGTACCTGGTCTATATTTTCCTCACAACATATGGTGTAGAAAATCTTTTCAAAGGTGTATTAATTATCTGTGTATCTTCCCTGATATCCTGAAAAAGTATTACTTAAGGCATCAGTTCTCAACCTGTAGTTTGTGATCCCTTTGGGGGCCAACATACCCTTTCAGAAGGGTCACATATCAAATATTCTGCATATCATATATTTACATTATGACTCATAACAGTAGCAAAATTACAGTTACAATTAGAAATTAAATAATTTTAGGGTTGTGGGTCAATATAACATGAGGAGCTATATTAAAATGCTTTAGCATTAGGAAGGTTGAGAACCACTTACTTAAGGTTTGTTGGTCACTTGTTTAATATGCTTGTTCAGTTATAAGGATTCAGTGAATACTGCCCACTGACAATCTTTGATCATATTTTCCCTTGGTATCTCTTGTCTTCTTTTTCTTGACAGTGTCTTTTACATAGTATATATATATACTGTGTGTGTGTGTGTGTGTACACAATATCTTACTTATAACTTCTTTCATAGTATTTGCTGTGTCATTTAGACAATTTTTAATATTTTGCATATGACAAACTTGTGACTCATATTGACTTCAATTTTCCCACATGGTGAAAATTACGTTCATATTCATTGTTTTACATGTGTGCTTTTATTATTTTTGTGCCCTTTTTTAAAAAGGCTATGCTTCCCCATTGTAGTGCCCCTTCTTCCTTCAAGATCAGCCCATGGCAGTAACTGTTTCTAAACTCTGTTTTGTCCTAATCTCTTATTTTGCTTCCAGCACAGCACTAGAAAAGAATGTGTGGATCTTAGTGAGGCAGCTAGAAGCTTCTCACCAAGTGTGATGTTACTTGCATGCTTATTTATTTATTTGTTTTGGGGAGATTATGTGTTAGGTTGGGGATTCCTGGTTGACCATCATATTTTAAAGTCAAGAAGAAGGATACACGGAAGGGAGATGTGGTAGAGCCAAATTGAAGGGTCCTTTATACACAGTAGTTATCAGTGAAGATGGCATCTGATTTTTTAACACCCAATTGCATATGTTTGTCACAAAGCTACTTTTTACAGTACATGCATTCTGTTGTTAAGAATTCCAAAGCCTGAGTCCTGAAATTTCTTCTATTTGTCTCTATACCTTTAAGGCCAAGAATCAATATATTTGTGTCAAACATATGCTCTTAAGTTTTAAAAATAAGATGCCATCTTAACTGGTGATTATTGTGCATAAGTGACCCTTCAGTTTGACTCTACCACGTGTCCCTCCCACAGATCTTTCATGTTGTTTCATTTCTGAGAATCCTGATATATTTATAAATTAAAAGATCCTCTTATAGTATTTGAGAAACAGTTCTGTGCTTCTGTTAGGATGCACACTCTCCTGCATCTCTCACTATAGTTAATTGGTATAATTTCTCATAATCAACTCTAAGCTTCTTAAAATTTTTCTTGTACAGAGTAGGCACCCAAGTATTTAATCAAATTAAATTAGTAAATGCCATTATTACACTCATTGACTTATAATGGCTAACTTTTACAATGTACTTTATGAATAACTTCTGGGATGCAATGCCATCTTTAACATGATAGACATTTCAAGGATGAATAAGTCATAATTTGCACTACTAAGAACATAGAATCCAAGGTCAGGCAAAATCACTGTTTCATTCATTAAGGAGTTATTGCTAATCATCTATAATCACTTGTATCCTGGCTTTAGTACCAGAGATCCAAAAGGAACTTTATGGTTTTTGTCTTCAGTTAATGCATTTACATAATGGAGGAGGCAGTCACAAAGTGAACCATTTCACTTGAGTGTGGTCAGTGCTATAGTAGGGGTTTGTACAAGTTGTTGTGAACACATTGGAGGAGAGAAAAGCTCAAAAATAAGTTCTATTTTAGAACAATAAAACAGGATCCAGGGAAGAGATGGTAACTGCTTGTAGCAGGACATGTAGCCAACATGATTAGAGAGGAGAACACAATGGTGAACCTTAGTTCCCGATTTTCAGAGTTTAATACACTTGAAGGAACTTAGATTGCAGCCATAGAAGAGTAGAAGACAAGCTGTGTGAGCATCCCTGATGTTCTCTCACCTTTTCTTGTTTCCCTTCCTTGGCAGGATGAGGCAAAGCTAATGTGGAAAGGACATCAGGGCAACCAAGGGACAGGTCAAGGAAATCACTGAGGAATATTTTTTTAAAGCTTGAAAGTTTGGAAGTGACTAGCACAGTGCAGGCACTGGATGGGCTAGTAGGTCTGATGTCATCCATCTTGAAGCTGTTGCAGGTCTCCTGGAAGCGGTGTATGTGGTCTTTCAACTAATAATCTTGTGCTTATTTTAAAAAGATGTTAACTCCAAGTTCAGAAAGTCTGACATTAGGTTCCAGCTGGGGCACAAACGTCTTGTTGTGAAATCCAGCTTGCTCCTAAATGGCAAAAGTGAGGTACCTTCACATATTCATGGTGGGAGGAAACCACCCACAGAACAAGTCATCACAGACGGCCTGTTCCTCTCAGCAGAGTGTTGATGGAACATGCTCTTCCCAAGGATCTGCTTCTACTTTCATGAATCATTTGGAAATCTTTACTAGTGTTTGTGGAACTTCAGTACTTGGATAAGAATAAAGAGCATCAGGGCATTCCTGGCTTGACTTTGTTGTTTGAGCTTTTGCATCTTCCAGATTTATGAGTAGTAGGAACAATGGCTTATTATTCCTCTTCATGTAATTTTGTTGGATATAATTTTAAAATATTTTAAGTGTGAGCACCATTAGCCGCATATTAAATAATCTGTGGGGAAGATGAAAATAGAATAATGAAATTACAAAATTATCTCATCTCATCCAATTCCTTCCTATTATGTGAATAGAAATTACATTCCAGGAAAACTTGAAACTACATGTCTAGTGTCATACAGCCAATTGACAGCTATTTGTTGATTAATTAAACTGGAAACTGCAAGCTTTTTGTTTCCGTGGTGATGGATTAAAACTTTCATTTGCTTATCAGCTGTTGAGAGACTAATAGGAGAAGCAAAAAAGAAGTATTCAGATAGTTTTAGGTGGTACTTACTATGATAAAAATATTGTTTGTGTCCACATGGATGTAAAATCACACTATTTTTTAATTTGTATCTATTATGCATTACACCTTGATACTGTAAACCATTCTTAATAAATGTGTAGTAGCAGCCTCTTTTCTAGCCTTTCCTATTTTAATTAGCTTTGCCTTGATATTGCTCAGTTATTTCTGGTATTCATTGACATATACACCATTTTAGTAAGTACACGCTTGTTACTTATACTAATATGATAAGATTAAGAAGACATCTGTCCTGAAAAAACTCTCAGGGTGATTAAGGTAGGTTAAAAAAAAAAAAAAAAAAAAAAAAAACAGGGTGACTAAATTGAAGGATAAAAACAGACCAAAGAAAACCAATACCTTAAAATAGCAATTTACAGTGAGTTATGGGTTACAGTGAAACAAATACAGACATATTCACATAGAGAGAAGTTGTAGATAGAAGAAAAAAATGGACACTGAAGATTGAGATACGGAACACCCAAAACTTAGAATCTAGGAAACTGGAAACAAACTTGAGAAAGAATGCTTTGACACTAAGTAGGAAGAAATTCTAGAAGTGTAATTTTTAAAAACCCAATTAAAAGTGTGTTTCTATTAAGAGGAAATGATAACTACATTTTCTAGAGATTCTAAAATGGTAAGCATAGAGACTGAAGCACTAATGATTTACTCAGTTACATACGGATGGTGTGGATTGTGTGTGGACAGGGGGCACCTATTAGACCCAAGAGAGACTGCAAGTTCCATTTATGTCAGGTTGACAGAAGTGGAAATGGATATCTTGAGCTATATGGTAATTTTCTATTTTAAGATTAAATTTGAAAGATGAATGGAGTTCAGGGATCAGGGCAGGCTTGTAGTTCTTGATGGAGCAGCTATGCTAATGGGAATACAAGTTGTTATGACACAGAATGCTAAAAGAGGGGGAAAATACATTTGGGGGTAAGAATAGAACCAAGAAAACAATGAAGAATTGGGTGTGGAACATACTAAGTTTATCTACAAATATTCATGTGGAAATGTCAAGTAAATGGGAAGAGCCTGGCCTGAAGTTCAGAGGATGGCAAGATCTGGAAGGTTGAGTTTGGTATTCATCATCACTGGTCTATAGAACCAAGTTTGTAGGAGGAGCAAAGGTGGGAGGAGTAAAGAGAGGAAGAAGAGAAATAAAGGAGGAAGAGGAGAAGGAAGAGGAGGAGCTAGGGGAGATAGGAGATGAGAGAGAGGGGGACATGGAGGCTGATGTTTGCTTGTCTGTAGCAATCAAAGGTAATTGGTATATCTAGATTGGGCCTTACCTCTGATTGTAAGGGCATCTTGTTATTGATCATTACCAAACATATAAGCCTTTGATTAATATTTAAGTATTAGAGTCTCTTTTTTTCACCTAGTGGATGGTGGGATGGTCTGGGCAATGCCCAGCCTTGCAGAGACAGTGTGGAAGATTGGCAGAGCCATCTCCCTCACTGGCATCTCGTGGGTGACAGGGCTGGTGTTTCTGGCTGGCCGTTTCTAGCTGTGGTGTGCATGTGGCCTCTGGCCATGCAACATGGTGGCTGAGCTAGACAAAGACACTGCAGCCTAGACTGTTGGCTTGACCGGAGGCCGTTTTTTAAATAATTACTACAACAGGTTGAAGTATTCCAGAGGGCAGGTGGAGGATTATTGTAAGATGAATCATATTATAGCATGCTTTAACATGGGTAGAATGACCTAGTCAAGGACCAGAAACCCAAAAAGAACAAAGATGGTGTCCAAGGGAATTTGAATAGAATAGAAGCAAGAGCAGATGCTTGAATTGGGATTTGGGAAGCCATTTTCTAATGATGAATAAAGTGTGAGTATAGAAATTGAGTGGAAACAGCATGAAAACACAATGGAGTGAGGGGCCATGTGTTAGAGGGTCTCTAGACCATCTACATTGATAAGGAAATGTTTCAGAAAGATGACAGGAAAGCTGTTTTGTTATTGGCAGTGTATGAAGGTGAATGCAGTGGATATTCATGATTCTACAGTCTGATGACATATGCAGGGAAAGCAAGAGCACAAAACAGCAAGATGAACACAAAATAAATGTATAGCATCCCCAAATATATAGTTCAAATTGTATAATATAGGGAACAGAAGGTTCTGGCTTGAGAGGTTGACAAAGGAAAACATACCTGTGTTTCAGTTAGATACTGGATATAAAGGGGTATTCAGTGATGAGGTGGGGATGAAGGGGACAGTGGATGGCAGGGTTTGAGTCCAGGGGATTAGAAGAGTCTAAGAAGGATAGATGATTGGGCCAGATAAGCAATGCCACTTACAGGAATGTGACCCAAAGACACAGTGAGGTGATGCCCATTCTCTACTTCTCTTAATGTGTCACCTTCTCAGGGTTGGAGTCTTATTTTTGGTAGTGAAATGAGTAATCTTGAAGGCATTAATAATAATCTTTTAGAGAATATGAGCCTAGAAGTTTTTATAGACATTTGTGAGCAATGCCAGAGCTGGAAATAGGCAGATCTTACCAGAATAGTAGCCTAAAAGAACCATTTCCTAAGAATCACTGCTGGGGGAGTCAGTGTATAAAAAGGGTAGAGGAGAGGAAGGCAAGGATGGATGACATTATAAATCTTATGAAGGGCTGCGGAACATCTCTGATAACCAGGGTGAGATGAGACTCAAGGAGGTGGTTGAAGAGATCTCTGTAGACCTGTCAGGGTCTCTGTAGACCTGTCAGGGTTGTTCTTCCTTTATAAGGTTACCTTCTTGACCATTCAAAACATTCAAAAGCGGTGACCAGTGCTAGAAACTGAAGCCTGTACCCATGAGATCAAGTAAGTACATGTGGAAGAAACTGCAAGACCCTGCTAAAAGTTTCCTGCATGCCTCAGAGACTACATCCCCACAGTTGGAGAAATACTGTATTTTCACACTTCCACAGTTTTCTGCTATCCTACTGAGTTATTCCAAGACAACATGGGTTATCTACAAACTAAGAGTGTCAAATCTGTTCTCTACCAGAAAAAAAAAATAAAAAAAAAAACCCAAAGAACAAAAAACTCTTGTATTGGTTAATATAATGGTTAGTCTTAAATATCAACTTTAAAAAAATCGTATAACACCTGGGAAAAGAGCCTCATTTGAGTATTTGTCTTTATCATCCTGGTCTGTGACCATGTACTGTTCATTCAAAGTGAATCTCTCTATTTTTAATTATATAAAATGAGTCATCTCATTCTGGGTAGCAATTTCCCTAGTCAGTAGGTCCTGAACTATAAAGGACAGAAGAAAGCTGGATGCAAACAAGCAGCATCTATCCATTTGTTTCTCCCTAATCTTGTCTATGGATCAAGTTTTTATATAAACTTCCCCTCAGTGATGGACTAGATACTAGAAATGTAAAATAAAATAAAGGCTCTTTTCCCCCTAACTTGATATTTTATCACAGGAATGGAAATTGTCTTAGTTAGGGTTTCTATTGCCGTAATAAAGCAACATAACCAAAAGCAGCTTGGAGAGGAAAGGATTTACTTTGCTTCAACTTTCATATCATGGTCCACCATGATAAGAAAGCAGAACAGGAACTTAAATACAGCAGGAACCTGGAGACAGAGGTTGATATAGAGGCCATAGGGGGTGCTGCTTATTGGCTTGTTCATCATGGCTTTCTCAGCCTGTGTTCTTTTTTTTTTTTTAATCTACTTATTTATTTATTTATTTATTTATTTATCCATCCATTCATTTATTTACACTCCAGGTCCCCCCTTCCACATCCCATACATCCTCCCAGCACCCTGTATCTCCATGAGGATGTCCTCACCACCCACCCCACCAGACCTCGAAACTCCCTGGGGCCTCCAGTCTCTTGAGGGTTAGGTGCGTCTTCTCTGTCTGAACTCACACCTGGCAGTTCTCTGCTATATATGTGTTGGAGGCCTCATATCAGCTGGTGTATGATGCCTGGTTGGTGTTCCAGTGTTTGAGATATTTAGGGGATCCAGGTTAATTGAAACTGCTGGTCCTCCTACAGGGTGGCCCTCCTCCTCAGCTTCTTCCAGCCTTTCCCTCATTCAACCACAGGGGTCAGCAGCTTCTGTCCATTGGTTGGGTGCAAATATCTGCATCTGACTCTTTCAGCTCCTTGTTGGGTCTTTCAGAGGGCAGTCATGACAGGTTGCTTTTGTAAGCTCCCCGTAGTCTCAGTAATAGTGTCAGGCCTTGGGGTCTCCCCTTGAGGTGGATCCCATGTTGGGCCTGTCACTGGACCTTCTTTTTTTCAGGCTTCTCTCCATTTCCATCCCTGCATTTCTTTCAGACAGGAACAATTATGGGCCAGAGTTTTGACTTACTTAATGTCCCATTTTTCTACTGGAGGTGGGCTCTACAAGTTCCCTCTCCCCACTGTAGGGCATTTCATCTAAGGTCCCTCCCTTTGAGTTCTGACATCCTTTAAACTCCCACATCTCTGGTACATTCTGGGAGGGTCCCTTCAGCCTCCTACCTCCCAAAGTTGCCTATTTCCATTCTTTCTGCTTGCCCTCAGGGCTTCAGTCCTTTTCCCCCACCCAATACCAGATCATGTTTCCCTCTTCTCCCTGTCCCCATCCACTTTCCCTCCCAGGTCCCTCTCTCCCTCCCTCCTTGATTTCAGCCTCCATTCTTATAGAACCCAGGACCACCAGCCCAGGGACAGCACCATACATAATGGGCTGGGTCTTTCCACATCAATCACTAATTTAAAAAAAAATGTCTTGCAGGCTTTTCCATAGGTCAATTTGATAGGAACTTTTTCTCAGTTGAGGTTTCTACTTTCCAAATGACTCGAGCTTGTATCAAATTGACCTAAAATTAAGCACCATGGTACCAAGACTAAAAAAAAAATGGTGATTTCTTTCTTTCACGTGGCAGTTCCTGACAGGATAATGATTAGGAAAAAAAAAAAAAAAAAAAAAAAAAACGGAAAAGAGGAGCTGGAAAATATAATCAGTGGTTGTTCTGAATAGACTTTCCATTAATTCTTCCATATGAACTAGTTTTTCCACAACTATTCCAAGAGTCATGGAATACAGTATGAAATAAGTTTGAGAACTCCTTCGTAGTTCAGAGTGCAACAGAGCTAAGGTGAGAGTCAGATCATCTGACCTGTCAGATTTGCTATTTAACCACAAAAGAACCAAGAATGGAGTTGGCTGAAACGGGTGGCTCAGTGGGTAAAGACAACCTGGTACCAAACCTGGTGACCTAAATTAATCCTCAGACCTCAGATGGTGGAAGCAAAGAGTAGACCTCTGAAGTTGGTAGCTTATACATGGCTCGTACCTATGTGGAAAATAAAGAAATAATTCAAAAGAAAAATTAAACAAATTAACAAAAGACTGGAGGCCCCAGGGAGTTTCGAGGTCTGGTGGGGTGGGTGGTGAGGACATCCTCATGGAGACACGGGGTGCTGGGAGGATGTATGGGATGTGGAAGGGGGGACCAGGAGGGAAATAAAATCTGGAGTGTAAATGAATGATGGATAGATAAGTAAATAAATAAAGATGTTAAAAAAAAAAAAAAGATTGCAGGCTGAGAACGCCATGATGAACAAGCCAATTAGCCGCAAACAGAAGTGCCTCCGAACTACATGGAGTTTCCATGTGCTGTGCTGGAGCCTGATGTTCAATACCACAATCTTGGCACTGTTAGGATTGCCACTGTGTTGGAGTCTTACATTTCCTGATTCTGCAATGGAATTAAGAGTTAGGGAGACTTGGGTTGATGTTGCTCACACTAAAGAAAACTCAAAACAGAATAGTTGTATGGAACCATTCTGAGAATTTGGTAATGCTGTGTGTGTGTGTGTGTGTGTGTGTGTGTGTGTGTGTGTGTGTGTGTGTGTGTGTGTGTGTTTGGTACATATAGCTTTGCATCTTTAAAATTAAACATGAAACCAACAACTATCCATATTAGTGGTCTTTTTATATATACCTGGATATCAAAATAGAAGGATGTGGAAAAGAAAGAAGTTAATGTTTCAGGTTTTGGTGACAATATAATCCAGATGTAAGCTTTCTCCTAGGGTCAAGTGAAACTGGACAGCATTGGGTTTCAAATGATCCTGGGAACAAAGACGTTTCCTAAAGGAGGCAGCAGAGCTAGTGACGCACAACTTCTGCTTGGCTACCATGGGACAATTCAAGGCTATCATTTAATTAGTTTATGCCCTTTTCTAAAGAGGCACATTGAGGGTCCAGTGAATAGATGTCAGAGATGGCCATTTAAGCAGCAGGGGCTTCTCTCCAGAAGCATATCTCTATACTAACTGGAGGTACCCACTAAGGCAAAGTGAACAAGAGACTTCCTGTACTAATGATCTCTGATCCCTGCCTCTGGTAAAATTTCCACTTTTGGGACATACGTTTTTATAATCTGTAGTAAGTACAGCCAATCTAATAGAGGACCAATCTTCAATGGTTGAGTAAAACTGGAGGCTGAGGTAGAATTTACTGTTATAGAGTAGAAGTTTGGGACATAAAACTAAAATGATATTTCTATTTAAAATGAAACAATTCTTCCAGTGATTTTCAAAAAGCACTGGCTTGGTTGGCATGTGACATTCCAGCTCACAGCATAGTCAGCTGCTTGGGGACTCCTGCTTCTCTGAGAAAAACCTCCAGTGAGACCAAGAAAAGAAACCCTGTCGCTCTGTGAAGTACTATTCTGTTGGTAAAGTTTTTGGATTCTCTAACAAGTGTCATGTCTCAGGATATCCTTGAGCACAGTTTTGGAATTTTGCTTCTTGTGAAATTTTGCCTCGTCAAAGCTGTCTTCTGATTTTCACTCACACCCACAAGATTCAAGGCAACCTTTTCCTTAACTCTGAAAGTGTCAAAAACCTGTGCAAAATTAAATAGCTACATTTTAAATGCAGATCATAGGCATTACATTTTCTAGTGTTATAAATTTTAGTAAACAACTCCATCAAGTATGAAATATAATTTGATCTCTATTACTTGTGCCTTGACTTACTATCATTTTTTTTTAAAAAAATTGCTACAGAGGATATTTGAAAGTTAACATTCTTGAATAAAATGTGAACCTTTTGGGCCTTACATTAAACTGTTTGAAACTTTTTGTCTTTTGCATTTAGAATGTAAAATTAATAGTTACTGTAAGTATCAGTTCTAAATTTACACGAATGGCACCATTTAAATGTATGAAGCATGTAAGGGCAAGATTACTGACAATTACATCTGGGGTGCACACCTGAACTTAAGAGAAAAAATCAGATATTTGCAGCCAGTCAGAATGGTTTGCCCTTCTCAGACACAGTTTGCAAATGACAGCTTGTGTCACGTGACTTGTGATTGTGCACTAATACCAGGATGCTAGGAATGCTGCTGAAGATGGGCTGGCTCTTCGACCATGTCTATGAATTTAAAGACTGAGCTAATGCTGACTGAAACATTTTATAACAATAATTTTAGCAGAAAAATGCTTTTGAACCTGAACTTCACATGTTTTAAAACTTTTACATGTTTTTCAAACACCTGTTATGTGCTCAAAGTTCATATTAGCATGACAAAAGTTAGGATGCTGTGAAAGTTCAATTTCTCTGTTCTCTGTCCACGTCTCAGGACACACCACTGAATCCATCCGTGTGGATGTGGCCTTGTGTCTGGCAATGCCAAGTTACCTACTTGGTCTGTCTGACCAAAGTAAGGGAACTCTTTTGCCAAAATCAGCTTGAGTAAGGAAGACTGTCTCAGTGAGATCTGACTTTAGATGGCTCAGTTGCTTCTAAGAATCCTTCCTGTCATTGGGCCAAACCTCAGTTCTGAACCCATTGTGCCTGATTTGTCTGCCTGTGTGGTTTCAGTAAGGTTGTGAAATCACCCTCACGATAATGGAGAAATTGCAAGGATCTGACACCCCCAGAGCAGGCCTGGAGAAGTGCAAGAGAGATATCCTAAGAGATACCAAGAGAGCATGGACACCTCTGGATGGGTATCTGTTTCCTGACTCTGAGGAAGAAAACCCAATGGTCACTATGTATGTGCAAGGTAAGGGTTCTTCTAGAGATCTAGGAAGTGCTCTGCTATGGGCAATGAGGGATGTGAGGCTTTTGCTTGGGAAAAAGTGACTTCTAAGGACTTGAACTTGATATTAAAGAAATGAGTGTTCCTGGCATGATTTCAGGCAATTCTATAAAATAGACATACATGACTTCAGCACAAATAGATCAGCTAAGTAATAAACACTGCTTTCTTTCCATTCCAATACCCTCATCCTAAAATCCCAAGACTCTGAAGATACATCCAGGCCCCAGTCAAAACACTTCTCCTTCCCCCCCACCACCTCCTCCTTCCCTCCTCCTCCTCCTCTTCCTTCTTCTCTGTCTCCTCCCCATTTCTTCCTTTTCCTATTTCTCCTCTTCTGTCTCTTCCTTCTCCTTCTTCCCTCAAAACAGACCTTCTGGTCTTCCTCCTCCCCACTCTCTTCCTCTGCCTCCTCCTTCTCCTCTTCTTCTCCTGCTTCATTTTCTTTTTCTTCTTCCTCTTCTGTGTGTACATGTGTATGAGAGAGATAGAGAAGTAATCTCATTGAACCTGGAGCAGTGTAACTGAGCTAGACTGGCTGCCAATGAGATTAAGGGATCTGGGTTCTACTGATTCAACCATGCCCTACTCTTTAGTGGGTGCTGGGGATCCAAATGCAGTTCCTTATGTTAGTATAATAACAAGCACTTGAAGCACACACCATCTCCCCAGCTCCCAGTGAACCTTGTTTCAGAACACCATTTTATTTAAAGTTTTTATTGGGCGTCTTGCATGAGACACTGGTGATCATTTGACTAACATAAAGAAGTAAAAAAGAAGAAAACATTCCCATCTATGCATGCATGGTGCCACAAATGAAGACCACTCAGCATCTCCCAGGTTTACTGGCTGGTTTGCTTTACCTGATAGTCTATATGAGAACTATTTAAGTATTTTATAGATAAAGTCAGACTGACTCCAGGGTAGGAGGTAGTAGCTAACAAGAACTAGAACAAATGTCTCTCAGAACTGGTTCTTCTCATCTCCTTTCCTTTTTCATTTTCTATTGTCTGAGCCAGTGCTAAAGATCCACCTTAAATGGCTGGAGCCTTTTTAACACAGGTTGCCTTTGGAAATCCTGGGACTCTATGACAATTTGTCCCTGGAATGAATGCAAATCTGGTTTCTAACCTGGCAGAGAACTCCTTGCAAATAAACATTGCTGGCTAGCTGCCTTAGGAAAATGTTGGGATTTAATAAGGAGAGGTTCCGTGGTGATTTAGGGCCAGCAAGAGAGAAACAAAAGTCTCATACACTTTTCTATTCATTGTACTCACGCTAGGCAATTTTATATCCACTCCGCCACCTCTCACTTCCATTGATTCATTTTGCTTGTCCTTTACATTTTGTTTTTGTGTTTTTTTTCTTAAGTTATAGTCGTTTGGCAAGTTTACATCCATTCTTGGAAGAGGCTGATTATGGAAAACAGGAGGTTGTGCCTCCAGGGGGAAAATGAATATGCTTACATGAACATGTGACTAACTATGTAGGAAACAGAGCTGCGGAGTGTGGCAGATGATAGAGTGGGTCATTGTAGCTGGTTGTGCTTTGACTAACAGATCTGGTTCTCTCTTTTTCTTTGTAGAAAATTCCAAACAGGAAAGTATCCAGCAGTGGCTGGACTCTGGATTCTTGTAAGTGGTGCTTTATTTTATCTTATTTTTGCATGCTCTCAGCCATGGGTTTCCAGGGTAGGAGAAGTATGGGTTTTCATGTTAACCGAGTACTTGAGGTTTGCTACATTACTTCAAAAGCTGGATGTCAACATAAAAGTGCAAAGGTGGAATGTTATTTGGAATAACTGCCTGATTTTTTTTTTGTTGTTCATCAGTTTAATTACAAAAGCAACTTGCTAATAATCTCTTTACACACATTGCTGGGCTCACAGTGCTTTGCTTCTTTCGTAGTGTCTCTGTAAACGACAACTTCCAGCGAGCCATCGACCATTCTGGTAAGGCAAGAAAACCCATCGAAGCTGTGCTTTGTGGAGCTGAGTAGATGCATATGTGAAAAGCACCCATGCTAATAGAACTTCTTCATGGGAGACTCAGAAGAGGCTCTCGGAAGCAAGTCCATCTTCTCTCTTGGTTTTTATAAGACTGGGACTCAGAATGTGCAGCCATGTTCCCAGCAGCGGGTGATGGGCTGAAGCCAGGATTTTTGCTACCATCAAATAGTCAGACTGTAGCAGGAAACTCTCTGGGCCTATGTAGACATTTATAAAAACATAATTATATAAACAAAATTGTTTAGTTATTATTATACATTATAGTTTTATTTCTAACCCTATTTTTCTCTTTTCCTTCTTCTTTATTTTTAGTATCGAGCATAACATTTCTTTCTTTCCTCTAATGATATGTTTATTCTAGAGATGAGCAAATGACTAAATCCTAAAACAAAGAGCACAAACATTTCTGAGACAGAAAATGTATCATACTGCCTCCCTGGGGTTTGATAACAACATTATTAAAATAACGAGTACAGATCTCATGGATTCCATCTTTATTAAATGAAAATGCCAAACTTCACGGGATCTGAGAGTCTTCCGTTATAAAATGTGCTTATTTTATAAATACCTCTCAGATGGATCGGATGAAATCTTGTGAGTAAAAGTGAAAACTGGCATCAACTCCAAGACACCTTGATCATGTGTTAAAATAATGTTCTAGGATTGATTAAATGCCTAAAGAGTATGTCTAAATATGACATAAGCTAGGCATATAGTGATTACAGAGACAATTATTAATATTATCATAACTTACCTTGCTGTTCTTAACTATTTTATATCCTTTATCATCTTCTTCAGTTAAGATTGACCATTGCTTGACAGTTGATTTAAATTGGGGCATTTTGCTTTTTAAAACTTTTAACATTTTAAAAGTTTAAACTGAAAATTTCATTAAAATTCCCTCTTACAGTCAGTTACTCTACATTTAAATTTTTTTTTATTCTTTTAGAGTGTCATCATATTCATAATGAATTTTACTCATCACTCATTACCTCTTGTCATCTTAAGTCTCTCCTTTTGCCATCTTCCCCTTCTTCCCAGGAAGCCCTTCCTATTTTTATGTTATGTGCATGTTCTACTGAGTTTAATTAGGGTTGTTCATGTGAACATGGGTGAAAAGTTATTTCTTGGATTATATCCAACAAACCACTGGCTACACGACTAAAGAAAGTGATAGCCTTCCATACTCATCATTAACTGTCAAAACTCAGGGAGAGATGGGCCTCATGAAACCTTTCCTCTTCTGTGATAAAGTATAGACACGCCCACTCCTGTGCAAGTTTCTGTACCTGCAGTGGGTTCATTGAATGTAATGCCCTAGCATTCCAAGAAAAGTCCTTTTGCTACATACCTTGTCATACTCTGGCCCTTTCTTTCTCCCATTCTCCTTCTTAAATAAGACCTTGACCATCAAGGGGTGGGGGAGGAGAGAGGAAAAAGAAGAAAGAGGGCATTATTTATGTCCCATTTTGGATAAGTTCTCAACTGTTCTTTACTTTCTACACTTACTAGTTATATGTTTCTGCTTTAACTCCTGTAGGCTATAATGAGACACTTCTCTGATGATAGATAAGGATAACATTAATCTATGAATAGAAACATGAGGTTCTAGAAGGCAGTTTAACCACATTGCATTTAAATTGCTTTATTTTTAACATAAGGCCTCTATAATGTCAAATTTTCTTAATATTTGTTTCTAATAAATTGAATATGATGGCCTTTCTACTCATATTAACTCAGATTCAAGGAAGAGACAAAAACATAGGTATATTTTCTTGAATAGACCTGTTTTTGACTCTTGCCTATATCATATACATGGAGGCCAGCACTCCTCCTTCCTTTGGTTACACTGTATTAAACACTGCACTTCCTGGAAAATACAACTCACAGTCTGGCTTCATCAGAGCCAAGTTGGTGAACTACAAAGGCACAGCTAGAATTGAAGCAGGATCTCTGTGTGGCTCCGAGGTCAGAAGGCAGAGCTTCTACTTGGCAGCTCCTTAGTCTTCAGCAAGGCTTTTAACAATAGCTTCTACAAGCTACCTGAGCTTGTGTCCTCCAAGGCCTTTCTCATTGGTCATAGTTTGAACTCAGTAACCCATGTGGGAACATGGCTGGTTCTCATTCTTCTGTTGCCACCAAAGAATTTGAACGTCAAGTGCCATGACTTTTGGTCACAGAGTTACAAGCAGGCAGGAAGCTGGACTTGCAGACTTCCGTGAGACTATATGTGCATAAAAGATGCACAGAGCTTACGGAATTCCAGATCCACAGTGGGAATAAGTTGAACTGAGGGAAGAAAAGGAGTTACTGCTGAGAAATGATAAGGTTAAAACTCATAAAATCCGGAGAGGATATAAGGTGGCGTTGTATCGTTTTCCTACTTACCCCAGAGACAGTGGCTTAACACAGACAGAAACCTCTCCTTCTAAGTGTACTGGATACTTTTCCTTGTCCCTTGTTTCCATGTTAATTTTAATAATTGCAGAAGACTTGCAGTTGCCCTTCCCACTTATTTGCCAACTAACACAGACATTATGAATAATGCTGTCTCACCTTCAGCCATGTTTTATAACAAATATTAAGGCATTGCAGTGAAAATCTCTCTGGACTCCTTTAGGTCACCCCAGAATATTGCCTAATAGTAGATGGTGACTTATAAGCAACTAAAAACTAAAAAGTGCCTAATCCAGACAATGTTCTCTTATTGGTCTCTTACTACCAGTTTGACCATATGGGTTTGGTGGAGCACCACGGATCTACCCATAACACTCAAAGCCTCTTTGAGGACATAGTGCCAAAGACCACGTCCATAAGGTCCACCTTCTCAGACCAACTTACTCTTTGGCTCAGATTCCATATTGAAATGAGTTTGTTGCAAATGCCTTGCCAACTCCTGAGGACAGATTGAATGACACTACTACCTGACTAAAAAAGTATGTAGTCATTATAATAATGTAAGGATCAGACACTCAGGATGATGGAATGCTTCAACATGTAGATTAACACTATTGACATGATAGACACATTGGTGCATCATTGTGATTGAAAAAAACAGAACAAATTCCTGCGTTAGAAAAGCAGTTTCTAGAACAGATATAGTTAATGACAGTTATTACTTGGTGGACAGTTAATTCATTTATCTTCTTCAATACTCTGATTTTTCTACTTTTTCAGCACTAGAAACTGAACACGTGGTCTTGTGGGTGCTAAACAAGCAGCATAAAACTCTGTTCCATACCAGATCAGATTCTTTTAAGACGGGAATTTTTATGTTGCTTAAGCTGGACTTGAACTCTTAATCTTTATTCTTCTCCCTCCAGAACCCTATAATTGCAGGCATGTGCCAATCCTTAGACAAGTCAACCGAGAAATAATTTGTTTATTTCCTGAATTGATATGATAAGTCATAAGAATTTAGAAAACCAATTATAAACTTGATGCTCTGTATTAAAAGAAATGGTCAGAGTAAATCCAGTTGAAGCATCTTAAAGACCATGAAGAGAAAGTATTTAGAATAAAGGATGTTGTTCCCTGCTTCTTGAACTGTAGCTGTGACTCCACATGGGGTCACACAGCTATGGATGTCACCAAAAATTTGACAACAGTAAAGGTTTCTGAATATATAATGGCCAAAACATATTTTCAAATCTAACATGAAATGGCAGCAGTAAACTAGATTTTGTCATGTGACTTCACCTTGGTTCTCAGAATGCATCAAGCCTACTATGAAATGCCAGTGAATATTGCCTGGGACACCGTGGAGTGGTGTGGGACCATGGTACATCATGAATGGCAGTGAATCACTGTTTGTAGAAAGTTTTCTGTTCTTCTAGAAGCATAAGGATTTAATTATAGAATGCAAAACTTTCAATATTTTCCTCCTATCATTCCTTAGAGTGTCAGTGTCAGATAGTGTACCTTTAGATGAGTTTTGTCAGAACATTTTATCTTAAAAATTGATGTTTGACTTGCTAACTTGAGTTTCATAAAAATCATTCAGTGAATTTTGGCTTGAAAACACCACAGAATTTCTAACAATTTCTGAAATGTCCCTAAACATGTTTCTGTCATTTTGTACTATGTATTTATGCAAGAAATAGTCACAGCATCAATGATTATTAAATCAGTATGTCATTCAGCTCCAAAAAGCATTGAATGCTCTGTAATTCCACACTGTAGGAAATATTCTGAAAAAAAATTAGTTCTATACATAAAATTAAACAAACCCATCAATCTCATTAGTATGTAAATTGTATTTAATTTTAATTTTTCAACATAGGGTTCTTTGTTTAGCCCAGGCTGTCCTGGAACTATTTCTGTAGATCACATTGGCCTCAAACTCACAGAGATCTGCCTGCTTCTACCTCCTGAGTGCTGGGATTAAAGGCTTATACCATCACCACCTGGCATTTCACTTTTAAAATGATAAAATTACATTATGTATATGGAAAAATATTTTAAAATAAACTTCCTTATTATTTATTATGGATAAATGTTTGGCTATATACCTATTTTATATACTGAGCTGTCTTAGTAATTGTTCTATTGTTGTGAACAGACATTATGACCAAGGCAACTCTCAGAAAAGAGAACATTTAATCAAGACTTGCACAGAGTTTCAGTGGCCAGTCCATTATCACCATGGTGGGAACATGGTAGCAGACAGGTAGGCATCATGGTAGAGAAGTAGCTAAAAGTTCTACATTCTGATCTGCAGAAAGTGAGAGAGAAAGAGAGAGAGAGCAAGACACACGCACACACACACACGCACACACACGCGCGCGCGCGCGCACAGAGAGAGAGAGAGAGAGAGAGAGAGAGAGAGAGAGAGGCTTTTGAAGTTTCAAAGCTTGACTCCCCCCCCCCCCCCAGTGACACACTTCTTTCAACTAAGACACACTATCTTATCCCTATAATCCTTTCAAATAGTATTCCCTGCTGACTAAGCATTTAAATATGTGAGACTATGGGGGCTATTCTTCTTGAAGCCACCTCACCATATGAGATGATTTATGAGTGGAAGCTGAAAACATCCTGCTCTGGAAAGGTACAGACATGTGGAGTCTCTTACTGTCAAGAATTCCACTCTTTCTAGATCATGGCAATTTAAGCATAACATAGGCTAGCCTTATGATGAGATCCTGGAGTCTCAGCTTCTCCTGTTTCTCAATCTTAATCTTTCTTCATCTAATGTTTCCTATGTTGATATTTTATTCAGATGGCCTCTTGCCATTCTCTGAAGCCTTACCAAATTTCATATCTTCTGAGAGGTCCCTCTTGTCTTCTGCATGGAGATGTACTTTTTCTGAAAAAAAAAAAAAAAAAAAAAAAAGGAGAAGAAGAAGTTAGATCCATCCTGGGTCCTACCAGGTAGCCCTTGGCTGGTATTGCTTCTAATTGTTAGACAAAATAGAAACCCTAACCAGTGTACAGACCATCTCTAAATCCAGTGGCCCCAAAGTAGTCAAAAAAGGGTCTAAGTAAAACACCAGGATGATGCTATCAGGTTAGGAGTTTTTCTCTGAAAACATTTAGTCAATGAAAAATTGAGAAAACAATGAGACAAAGCAAGAACATTCAATGTGATGAAAGTAATGAGTTTAAATAAGACAAGGAGATAAGAGAAAGCTAAATGTATGCAGGAACACATATGGAAGGAGATCATTTTGAAGAAATGTTTTGTGCAATGAGGGAGACAGAAACTTTTGTTTTAAATAAGATGAACTCAGATGATAGATTTCTGAAGATTTCTGAAATTCCGGAAAGTAAGAATGACACACAGTCTCAGGATGGGCTTAGCATAGGAGTGTCATCTGAGTTCTCCTTTCAAATGGATAATTGTAACTGAGGTCTGAGATTCACAAGATTTGAATGTCAATGCTTAGAAGAGAGAGAGTCCTGGACAACTTTTGATGGGCATCTCTCCTGGAATGGCCTATGACTTTACTACAAGCAGGAAACAGATGTCCCTGGCTATGAGGGTGGCTGCTACACCTCGAGCAGAAGCTATTACAAGCTTATGATGTCAAGGGATCTTACTAGTGTCAAGTCTGGAATGGGCAACGGAATGAGGAAATGATTCTAAATTGCTTTAATATTTTGAATGCCAGTGTTAGCCAATATGTAAGAGTCTATTTGGGATAAGAGTATGGGTTAATAATTTTCCATACCAAGTGAACACACTACAAAGTGTCCTGGTCAGGCAAGAGTTAAATTTGCAGAAAGCTACAGAATGCTATTATTTTAGAGCATCGCAGAACTGTAATTTGATTAGTCTATTGGACGATATTCCAAAGAACCAAATGTCTTCCATGAATCAGTCAGAAATGCTTAGGAAAACCAAAATAAAAAATGCTTTCTAAGCCAACAAAGGTGCTAATTAGTGCCTTCTGCAGATCTGACTGCATCTTCTTCAGTAATACATTGTGCAGGGTTAAGTGCGGTATCTGCTGCTTCAGATGGCACAAGTCCACCTAACAGTAGGGCGGATGGCTAGAGATTACATCTAGAAGGAAGCAGAATTGGAATTTTAACCACGGAAGAGAATGAAATCAACAGAGCAGACACTTTTGTTCTCATTTTAATTGGAACTGTGGCTAGCAGGAATTTGCTGACCTTTGTTTCACCTTCTCCAAATGCTTTCACCCAGTATTAAAAATCAGAAGAGGTGTCCTGGAGGGGGAAATGGTAGCGAAAGCATGGAAGCCAAACAAGATGGAGTGCAGCATTGAAGCTGCCCAGCTAGCAGGGTACAACATAGCATCATAGATGCAGGCATGTTCACCTATTGCTTATACAACCTTAAGCCTGATGCCTGCATAAGTGTTAGGACATCTAGGGTAATAGGGGAAGGTTTTCTTCTTGTCGTGGTGTTCCCCATGCTTCAGACTCTTGTTCTCATTCGAGGTAGCAAATACTTCAAGAAGACGGGCAGATAATCACTAATGAAGCAGGCAGCATAGAGACTAGAAATTTGGAGTGTAGGCTGCCATCAACAGATTGCTACCCTAAAAACACCTGGGCTAGCACTGCAAGCCACTTCCAAGTTTTAAGGAAAGTCTTGGAGTTCCAATCCCTGTGAGAACTGGCACACCATGAGCCACCAGCTTGTGCCTCTCCTTCAGGCTCTTCTTGGTACCAGGCCAGAGAAGCCTTGACCTTGACAAGCCTGACTTTGGCATCCAGGAAGCTTATCTTACAAATCAGAAACAACAAAAAAAAAAAAAACAAGGAATAGTTAGTTTCACATCGCTCTATGCAAGACTCTCTACAAGTGTGCCCAAATACTGGAAGGCCAGTTGCTGCTTCTGCAGATTCAAGACATCTTCATAGAAGCACTATGAAAACAGAAATTGGTCTCCCGGGACTGAGGGAGGCGGGGAATGTGGACTGTAAATCATCCAGTGAGCCTGATAATTATAAAAAATTTTAACGTTTTTAAAAAAAAAAGTCTGGCTTACTTTAGAAAGTCTTATCAGGTGCCCTATGCAAAATTTTCCTCAGACTTTCAGCTTGGCAGCACAGAGGGCCGTGTGTCTAAATACATTGGTTGAGCCAGATCGTTGTGTCATTTCCAGAACTATTGAGAAAAGTATCAGGAGTCTAGAAAAGCACTCAGTAGCTTCGAGTGTGTAGCCATGATGATGAACTTGAGGTAAGAGAGCAACTGTCTCCTAACTGGTGATGACACCTCACAGGATATGGTTGCATGACCAGAAAGCTCTTCCCCTAGCTGGTGCTGAAGGTGTAAGGTTTCCTCCTGTATCTGGAAACCCCACTGTGAGCAAGCTTAGCCCCCATCACATTTCACAGAACATGTGCTAACTTTCAGGAACTTGTTTTTTTTTTCACCCCTGGATGCCACCCTTTGTGTCCTGGCAACCAGCTTGATCCTCACTACAGTGTCACGCAAGAGGGATGTGTTCTGTTGTTTGTGTCTGCTAGGTCTGTGTAGCCACTGAAATCTCATGAAGAATTCTAGGGCATTCTAGGAGGATTCAGAGTCCAGTAACTAGAATTTTCATGGTGACTGAATTTTTTTTTTTTTTAATGTAACAAGGTTAAATTAATTCTTCTTATCAATATCAGAAAATGGATCAGTTTCTCACAGTTTGAGCAAGTCACTGTGGCCACAGTGCCAGACCCCTGCCTGGACATACACATTCATTCACATTTTCTAGGGCACCCACAACAGATAAGTAGAAAAGGTCAAAGCAACTCAAGAGCAGCCACATGGCAAAGCTTGTAGTCAAATTTCCCAGAACCACAGAGTTCTTCCATGGGGGGAACTGTACAGAAGAACAACAAACAAACAACAACAACAAAACAAATCCAAAAAAATCCGAATTCTCTCTATGAGCTAGCCCAATTGGTGCTCACTCTATAGATTACAAAGACATAATAGAGGCTGTTCTGATAGAGAGAGGAAAGGAAAGAGGGAAGTTTGCTGAAAATGATAAACAGAATTTATTTTACCTTCCATTTGACTTGCTACTTAATTTATCATGACATCGTCTTCATGTAATTGCCTACAATTTGCACCGAGCTTGCTTTTATGACGTGATTAATAAGGTGGTAAATCAGATTTCTTTCATGTGACAACTTCACTCAATTGTCTGCGACTTCGTAATCTTGAGATCCTCTGAGACTGCATTGATTTCAGTGAGCAAGTGTGCCACTGTGGATGAATAGTGCCTATGCAGGTGAGGGGTCAGTACTGAGTAGACCTCGCTTTTGAACTCTGGCTTATCCTGGTGTCTAAATGCAGTATCACATTCCCTAGAGTATCCTGTGAGGAAGCAATGATTTTAGTCAAGTTATTGATTTCTACCTTAAATTAATGTCTCCTTAAATAGCTACTTGTTAACATTATGACAAATGTCCTTCACATCATGTGAAAATCTGTCACATGGAGATTTAGAAAGCCTATCTAGGCTCAGTGAAACACTGATGTAATTGATTAGTCAGGTCTGCCAAAGGATTAGATTGGGAGTGTTGTATAAGAGCTCCAGGCTGGGCTACATTCTTTCAAATGGATTATGTCTCTCAACTTATTTTATTCCTGTGAGGGCCCCACTTGCTTTGATACACATTCTGTGCATTTTACTCTTACCATCTCTTTAAAGTGTAATTGTATATGTTCGGCTTGCTTAAAATCCTCTATTTAAGCTGTGGATGGTGGCACATACCTTTAATCCTAGATCCTGGCAGGGTAGGGGAAGGGATGGATGGGTTTCTGTGAGTTTAAGGCTATCCGTGTCTACATAGTAAGTTCCAGGACACCCAGAGCTACATAGTGAAACCCTGTGTCAAACAAACTTATAAACAAAGAAACAAAGAAGCAAAATCATCTACTTATCCACATAATATTTATATACTTCCAATTTTTATTTTTCTAGATGGCATAGCAGGATAGCTGAATCTTTAAAACCCCCTTTAAAGTATGGTGCTATGCACCTGAACTCCCAGCCCTGGAAAGCCTGAGATAGGAAGAGTTTGACTGCAAGTCCAGCTTAGAGTCCATAGGGAGACCCTGTCTTACAACAGCAATAGGAAAAAATAACAGTAACATGTGAGCCTTCTTAGTTTTACTCTCCAAACTTGAAATCCACAGTCAAGTTCCTAGGAACCTTGAAAGCCATTCAGTGACTCACTACCTAGACATTAGTAATTCTGGCTCTGGACTAAAAAGCTTTTCATCGCATGCAATGGTCTTCCTTATGCTTCCTTCTGTCAGGATTTTCCATTTAAACCTTCCTCTGTTCTTTCTTTGGGGGAGAGGCAAGCTTTATTTTTTTCACAGTACAGGTGGCAACACCCATGTTCATACATGTCACACGCTATAAGAGGACATCAGGGAGTGAGAAGTCTGGTGGACATTATGATAAATTTGCCCATGATCTGAATATTTCCTTTTGCAGGTGTTATTGTCATGTTATGTTGTGACACAGTATGAATACTGCAGTGACTTCTAAGTGTCCCCTATGATGTCCAACAGATATTTGGCCCCCAACACCATCCTTCTTGCACCCCTACCAGGCAACTGGACCCTCAGCACCATATTTATACATACAATGTTTTGCTTAAAACAATGGATTGTCATATCCTGGTACAAAATGTAAATCTGTCTTTTTGGCTTTTAAACACTACGGGACATTCTGTTGGCAGTGTGGTGTTTTGGAAAGAAAGAAAACAACAACAGCAGCAAACCAAAATAAGCTGTGGCATTTTACCGGCCATGAGAAGTTTACGTAACTGTGATCTCTCCTTTCCTTTTTCCCTCAAGTGTAAAATAACAAGCCCCATTTTAAGGACTTGTTATGAGGTCTTGGAAGATTGTACAGGAGCTAGAGAGATGACTTAGCAATTAAGGATGCTTTCTGCATTCGTTTGCAAATGATCGGAGTTCAGATTCCAGGACCCATGTGGTGGATTAAAACCATGCTTAACTCTAGTTACAGGACATCATCCTTAACTCCAGTTCCAGGACATCTGATGCTCTCTTCTGGACCCCTCAAAAGCATTGTACATGCCTATATGAAGTCAAACACGTATGCACATAGAATAAAATAAATACATTTTTTGAAAATTAATTTTAAAAATTGTATAAATGGCAGGCTTACACTGTACCTCACACAGTCAGTGCAAAATAAAAGGTTACTTCTGCAATTAATAATACTGATAGTAATAAATTCCCTGACTTTGCTATCCTTGACTATATGGTCAGGAAAGTATGACTAAGTTTTCATGTATTCTGTTGTAAAACAAAGATAGAATCTATACTGGATGGTATAGAACCCTCATACAATTTAGCATTGTCTGGGTCTTGTTCACTGCAGAGCTACAGTGTCAGGTAACACTCCTTAATAGAAATCCTCTCTCCCACAAAGGTTCTCCTGGAAACATGTATGACAACCATGTTTACCCCCTATCTTTTTTTTTTTTTTTTTTTGTAATTGCAGCTTCTTTGCATGAACAAGGAATCGTTCAAATGACCGTAAAAGACTACATGAGGTAGGTAGCAGAATCAGTCACTTCACTCTGAAATTCAACAGCTACATCATTGAAGCAGAAACAATGATAATAATTTCTTCTTAATAATTGTATATATTTGGGGATCGCACGAAATTCCACTCTCTCAGCCACTATGATTAGAGCGTTTTCACTGGCCATGGCAAATTAGAGCTTCCGTAAATATCATAGAGGAATAAAAGGATTAAATCAACAAATGCTGACCTGCTGTGAAACTTAGTTATAATATTTGCATAAATGCATTCTACTGCAGTGCATCAATTCGCAGAACGTATAATCACAGGTTTGTCTGGAAATGATGTCACTTATGGTACTATTTACTGAATGTTTAGATGTTGATGGGAAGCAGTGTGATTCTAGTGGAGGAGAGTAGATTTCAGAGTGTGCTTCCCAGTACAGCTACATGAGCTAGATCCTTAGTGCAAAAGCCCAGCTCAGACATACTGAACTGAAATTCTTAGGTGAGGTTCAGAACTATTCTTTGCAAACCCTTTAGATGATGCTAAGGGACAGTTCAAGAGATGCTGGGACTGGCTGAGCACTTTTCGGCTAGGAACTACTTCCTGATATTGGATCATCTTGTAATTTCACAACCCTTCCAGAAAACTAAATGTGGAATGCTGAGGTACACACATTTCACAATTCCTCCTCTGTTAGGTGACTGGTTGCTTTGATCTGATGCAATTACATAATTTTAAGACAAAAAAAAAACCCAACCAAACAAAAACAAACACAAAAAACAAAAATCAAACAACAAACAAACCCTTCCAGGGAGATCAAAGAGGAGATTGAGAGCTGGATTTAGGGTCAAGCTCATGCCCACATGATTGAATCAAAAACATCGCTTGCTTCATGGATTCTCCTGGATCTAAGTTAAGTGCTGCTTCTCTATTGTTCTACTGAACACTGCAAAATGAATGTAGCCCTCAAATGTGGAAAGGTACCTGAAATTTAAAAAAATAGAGATGAGGGGTGGTAGTTTGCCTCTCTGACGCCGTGATAAAACACTGATGATCAAAAGCAGCTTGAAGAAAGAAAGGATTTTTCTGGCTTACAAGTTATAGTCTTTCATTTAGGGAAACCAGGGCAGGAACTCAAGGAAGGAACCTGGAGGCAGGGACTGAAACAAGAACACAGAGGAATGTGGCTTGCTCAGCTACTTTTCTTATACAGCCTGGGCTTACCTGCCTAGGGTGGGACTATGGACAGTAGACTGGAACTTCCTCCATTCATGAACAATTAAGAAAATGCCCTACATACATTTCCACATGCCAATCTGATAGTGACAACTCCACATTTGGGGTTTTCTTTTAACAAGTGTCTTTATTTTGTGAGGCAAGTTGAGAAAAATATACTAACCAGTACAAAAGGCAATAATAAATAAATAAATAAATAAATAAATAAATAAGTTTTTCTCTTCTTTCAAGGATCTATCATCATTTAATTGTAAAATTCGTATTATTCAGAAATGTATTCTTTTTTCATCTTTAATGAAAAGATACAATAAAACAGAGAGGCAGGGTCCAGATGTTCTTACTCAGTACGGACAGGACTAAAACAAATTTAGCAACTCAAGTTTAGTAACCTTGTCTCCTTGGGAACATTGACATCTGCAGAGTGTTGTTTGATAAATTTTAATTGTATGCCAACTGTCTAATATGATCCATGATATGCCTGAACTACATAAAACAGAATTGTATTATAATAGATTTTAATTTTCTTTGGAAGTGCTTTAAAATGTTTTGCAATAGAGGTATACTAAATACGGTGATTCTCATTGTCTTGGGTAGTAAGGGACTCCATTACTATTGCATATGGTTGGCCACGGGGGCTCTGGGGACACAGGCTAGAGACTGTTAGCCACGAACTATGAAATCCTTCTTCATTTTGAGAAATGACGTGGAGTGCCTCCAGTGGTTGTTTGCTGTACATCTTTCATCATATAATATTAACTCCTTCCCTCAAGTAGGAACCCAGCAAAGCTGTGTTCCGGAAAGGTCCCCCAACGATTTGCCATCTGTCAAGAGTGAGACATTCTGTCACCTTTATAAACACTCTCAGTCACCTAACACTTAAATTCTCACACATTCTGTAACAATGCTCAGAAAGGAAGAGCACCCCTTTGCTGCACACACTGCCTCCCTCCAAGGCGTGCCCACTGTGAGGTTATTAGAAACAGGAGGAAACAAGAATGATTCCTTGAGAAAGGACATCATCCCAACGACCTTCTGGGAGAATCTAAACAATATGACTCATCTTTGATCCCCTTGTCTTCTAGAACTCTGCATCAATTCTCAGAGACTCCTACCCTATCCAGAGGGACTAGTTTCAACTCTTGCAATTCCACCACAGGTGTACCTCAAAGGTATGTGATTTCCTGGCACTTTCATCAAGATAGACGATTCAGCTCAACAATTGGCTCTGTGAAATTAAAAATATGTACTTGAGAAATACTTGTTTAAATTAATGAATGAGGGGGTGAACAAAGGATTTCCAAACCCTGTTTTTACAAGCATATTTTTAAAAAGGCAGTGAAGTTGAAAAGGGTTATCTGTCACTGGGAAATATCTAATAAATGGTTAGATCTATAGTTGCTGGAATTTCATTTGTTGACAAAACAAATAGGGTGTGCACAGACTGAAAATCTACCCCTTAGAGCTATCACTGGGTCATATTTTAAGATAACTACAAGCTACAAAAAGATACAGAAGCCACATTATTATTGACAAGGGTAGCAGGTAAAATTTACAAAACATGTCTATACCCACAGAGAATAAGATCTGGAGAGAGAGACCCATGGACTTAGAAGGAGCAGGGTAAGGACTCAGGACAAAGATTTACATGTTATAATTTACTTTTTAAAAGGTGAATTTGTCTTATTATTTCCTGTGCTCCTAAATATATTACAAGTTAATGATATTTTTATAAAGATTCAATAATATATTTAGTGACAAGCCAATCAATATTCAAATTAATGGCCATGACACTGTACCCTTTGGAAGTCAGGGACAATCTTTAACTTTGTGTTATAGGTACCTTGCCCCAGAGCTTAGAATACTACAGATGTTCAATCAAGATTAGTAAAATGGACTGAATAAAGATTTATACAGTGGGGCCAAATAGATAATAAATTAAATTTTCATGTGGAATTTGGGATTCTCTCCAAACTAATTTCTCATTCAAACCTTCTTTATATCAATTTGTCCATGGCATGCAACCAACTGATTGTCACTGTAGCTTTCCAAATCATTTAGATGATTAAGGTATCCCAGGCAAAGCCATTTAGACCCCTCAATGAGGGTTCCTAGCCTGCCTTTTTTTTTTTTTTTTTTTTTTTTTTTTTTTTTTTTTTGACTGGATCAGAAGGCAAATCATCAAATCTGTAAGTGACATTAGAAGTTGTGAACATGCCTGGCAGAGGCAGGCAGATTTCTGAGTTCGAGGCCAGCCTGGTCTACAGGGTGAGTAGTGAGTTCCAGGACAGCAAGAACTACACAGAGAAACCTTGTCTCGGAAAAAAAAGAAAGAAAGAAAGAAAGAAAGAGAGAGAGAAAGAAAGAAAGAAAGAAAGAAAGAAAGAAAGAAAGAAAGAAAGAAAGAAAGAAAGAAAGAAAAAGAAATTGTGAACATGATACAAGCCCAAGGGAAGTAACGCCCATGGGATTAATGAGATTGAAGCTCTGGAGGGAAATCTACTTTTCTGTGTAGAAAACAAGCTCTTGAGAGTTGTAGCATGGGAAGTAAAGGCAAACATAAACCTTCATGAAAACACAAGGAAACACTGAGATTTAGAAATCTCAGTCCCCAGAGTCCATGGCATTTGGAAATTTTGAGTGAGAAGTGAGTTGGTACACGTAAAGTTTCTAGATAATTGATTCTTAATTTCTGTGCCAACCCCAACTAGAACAATTTAACAAAAGGATTTGTTGTTTCTCGGCCAAGTCAAGACAAAATATAAAGAAGCAAATAAAAACCAGAACATACTCCAACCCTACCTAGAGACTTGAAAGCATTATTTGGAAACGTTGAGCCTATGATGTGCATTCAGTAATATCCTTGGTACATTCGTGTAGCTGAGGATGCCCCATACTGATACTTAAAAAATTTTCTTTGGGTCTCCACTTCCAGGTTGTTGGTGATATTGTGTGGTCTATCTCCTTGATTGCTATCAGATATTGTTTTAAGGTGATTGCCAGTGTGCTATGACTTCCACTCTCTACTCTTTCTGCCCTGTCCAACTTAACACTTGCCCAGTAGGAAAGAAAAGGCAGAACTCAGGGTTTTGTTTGTAAAGCACAGGCACATATCCCTAGGTGGGGCATCCAACTGTCTTCGATGTGAGCTGTGTGGGAGTTGTAGTGAACTCAGCATCTCCTCATCTCTTCAAATTCCTCTTCCACTCAATTTCTGGAATACTAGGTAAGTAGAAAAAAAAAAAAAGGGCTATGGTTAGTTAAATGGGCTGTTAACATAAAGATGCTCTTATTTTTATCTCAGCATTCCTGAATGGCTGCAATTCTGGGAAAAAGATCCAGTGGAGATTCTCTTGGACTTGGGGTTTGGTACTGATGAGCCAGATATCTGCACACAAATCCCATCCCGGTTCCTTGGGTATAGCTCAGCCGCCAGAGGAATTAACATCGGTGTTTTTCTTGAAGCACAGAAGCAGCGGATGGACATTGAGAACCCTGACTTGTATGGTAAGTGGGAGCCTGTGGCATTGCATCTCAACACTTGGCACTGAGTACTGGGGAGGGCCACAGTATTTGACAGAATAGGCTACTGCTTGTATGTGATACCGTTCAACCCCAAGGGACTTGAAACAGGAAACATTGACTTCTCGATCTCTCTTTGTCTGTCTGCCATGGTTTGCTATGTATATTTTGAGGCAAGACTGATTTACTTCATAGTGTCACTGAAGGGTTTGCCTTGTATCTACTACAATCTGGAGTATCCCCAGTTGCAGTGACAAGGGAAACATGGGAATGGGAAAGTATACTCATCACAAGTCTGCTCAGATGTCATTGCCCAAAACAAGTCACATGACTTCCTAACTCCAAGGCAGTGGAATGTGCAATCCTGTGTAAGCCCAAAGGTGAAACATTCTCATGGGTAACTCTAACATGTACTCCAGCCACACCCCAGGAGACAGCTCAGCCTGCTCATCATGAAGCTTTGAGTGAAATTTTCTTCTCGACTACAGGCTGCTTAGACTGCTGCTATCTCTGCCTTGAGATGCAGGTGGAAGCTACTAACCTCTCATATCTTACTGAATTGTGGATTAACTATATTTAGTTCTTATTGCCAGTATGAGCTTGCCATATTTCCCTAGCTTGTGGCCAGTGGAATACCTATCTCTAAGGTATCTCAGCAGATACTCTTGGAGAACACGTACATGAGCAAATAAATTGAGAGAAAGAAACCTTGTAGTAAACAATTTATTTACCACAGGGTTGATTGACAGTCCTTGGGCTCCTAGAGGAAAAGCAGTCCAACATTTTCAAACTCATTTAGATGTGAACCCCTTTTGGATCATCAAGGTACACGTCCACGGATTACATAAAAGAATTAGAAAGTATACAATCAATGCAACTTACAATAAATCCTGTAGAAGAGACAAAAGTAACTTTAACTTGACAATTAAAAGAGCCTTATCACATGCACTTATACTTGTTTGAAACTCTAGAATCTTTCTTTAGGTGCTTTTCACCCATTTAGTTTCCTCAGTTGAAAATTCTTTGTTTAGCTCTGTACCCCATTTTTAAATAGGATTATTTGGTTCTCTGGAGTCTAACTTCTTGAGTTCTTTGTATATATTAGCCCTTTATCAGATGTAGGATTGGTAAAAATATTTTCCAAATCTGTTAGTTGCCATTTTGTCCTATTGACAGTGTCTTTTGCTTTAGAGAAGCTTTGAAATTTTATGAGGTCCCATTTGTCTATTGCTGATAGTAGACCATAAGCCATTGGTTCTGTTCAGGAAAATTTTCCCTGTGCCAATGTGCTCAAGGATCTCCCCCACTTTCTCTTCTATTAGCTTTAGTGTATCTGGTTTTATGTGGAGGTCTTTGATCCACTTGAACTTGAGTTTTGTACAAGGAGATAAGAATGGATTGATTTGCATTCTTCTACATGCTGACCTCCAGTTGAACCAGCACCATTTGTTGAAAATGCTGGTTTTAGCTCCTTTATCAAAGATCAAGTGACCATAGCTGTATAGGTTCATTTCTGGATCTTCAATTCTGTTCCATTGATCTACCTGCCTGTCTCTGTACCAATACCATGCAGGTTCTTTTAAAATCATTATTACTCTATAATACAGCTTGAGGTCAGGGATGGTGATTCCCCCAGAAGTTCTTTTATTGTTGAGTACAGTTTCATTATTCTGGGATTTTTCTTATTCCAAATGAATTTGTAAATTGCTTTTTCTAACTCTATGAGGAATTCAGTTGGAATTTTGATGGGGATTGCATTGAATCTGTAGATTGCTTTCAGCAAGATGGCCATTTTTACTTTATTAATCCTGCCAATCCATGAGCATGGGAGATCTTTCCATCTTCTGAGATCTTCTTCGATTTCTTTCTTCAGAGACTTGAAGTTCTTGTCATACAGATCTTTCACTTGCTTAGCTAGATTCACACCAAGGTGACTAAAGTTCTTTTAAATTCACCAAAATTGAGTTAATGAAAAGGAAGAATTTTCTCAAATACTTTTCTGAAAAAAAAAAAAAAAAAAAAAAAACTCTCTTGTATTTCTCAGTGGAATGGGATATGGAATGATAGGAATGGGAAAGAGATAAAAGAGGGGAGGAGGAGATTAACCATAATTCAGGGGGAGAAAGTAACCAGAATACATTAAATGTATGTATGGAATAGTCAAAGAACTAAATTAATCATAAAATATGGAAATAAGAAAGCCCACTAGCCCACTAGCTCTCTGTCCTCCCCCTTTTTATCGCTGATGATGTAGACTGGCATGCTCTGCCACACCCTCCTCACTATAATCAAGTGAAACCTCTGAAAACATGAATAAAAATGAACCACCTCTCCTCTTTCTCCTGAAAGACTCTCCTTCAAGTATTTGGTCATAGTAGTAAGAAAATGTGATCAGTGATGTGTCTTTGACCAGCTATGTGTGCTTTTACCATTATTGAGTCATAATCTTTATGCTATCATTAGGGGTTTGATGAAGCCACACTACAAAAGTAAAATTCCTAGTTTTTTCATCGCCATAGCTTTAAGTATATATATACATTTTACTGTGTTTTACAAAATGACATCATATGCCTAAATTATCTCTTACTTCATGAGGTCCCCCTCTAAATCTAATTAAGCCAGTATTTTTATATATTGCCAGATTATTAAGATATATTAAGACATTGTATATATTATATGTAGACATTATTATATAATTGAGACATTTTATATTATGTATATAATGAAGAAAGACTAATAAATTGAAAATATGATTGAATTTGAAAGCAAGTGAGATTCTTCATTAGTTACTGTTTGTTTCTTGAAAAATGAAAACAATATAGTCCCTTTTAATAACTTTAATAGCCAATCTTTGTGTAATATTGCCTATTTACACATTTATATTGATATACATCACAGCTATGAAAGATATATAGACAGCCAGAATTACTAAAGTTAAAAAAATAAATTTATGAGCCTTTACTACGTTTGGCATGGAGCTAAACACTGCATATGTATTAATTCATGCACAATGGGGTCAAACTTCCAGTGATGGCTGACCTGGGGCTTGTCTGATGATTCCATATGCTATTCCACACTTGGGTAAGGAATGTGGTAGGCATGATAATGAGACAACTACTGAATTAAGCCAGGGGAAGCAGACTTGGACAACTTCATATTAAGAGCCTGGGATATTGCTTTAGAATTTATTTTCTCTTTTGAAAAAGTGGGGATGGATATTGGAACTTTTGTCTACTTGATAGCACTCCGTCTGCCACTAAGCCAAATTCTCAACCCTAGAATTATCTTTTGACATTGCCTTTTTATACATAAACATACAGAGTCACACATCTCTAGGGTTTTAATGAATTAGCAGATAACAACTATGTGTATATATGAACCTACAAAGTTATGTGTATCCCACTCAGTTTGAAAGATATCAGCTTTTCTTATGATAGAGTGACTTCTCAGTAGGTAGGCATCTCATCTTCAGAGAGAGGGACAAGGCTGGGAAAACTTGAGTTTTAACAGTCTTCCTCAGCTTAGAAAAGCACATTATTCATTCTTCAAGTTTGTTTTTCTTCTTTTCCTAGAGGACAACTTGTGGGAGTTGGTTTCCTCCTTTTACCATGTGGATTCCAGGGATCAAACTAAAATCCTTGAAATTGGCTGCAGACAGCTTCACCTGCTGAGCAATCTCAGTGACCCCCATTATTTAGTTCTTACTATATTATTTACTGCATCAATGTAGTTTAATTGCAAAGAAAAAAACTATTGTAAAACTTCTATATTCCTATATTCTTCAGGCCGGTTCCAACAGTTGGAAATCCTGGATCATGTGACCAATGCCTTCTCATCTTTGCTGAATGATGTTAATACCCTACAGAGCCAGGATGAAGAAAAAGCTAGAAGACAGGGTATGCAAAATCCTTCATCAAGTGGAGCTAATGAACACAAGAGAAAAATGAGCCAACTTTTAAGAAAAGCTTCTAGACAGACCAGCAGGACAGGTAGTAACCCAGCACTGCCAGAATCATTCAAGATAGAACATGAGATTTCTACTCTGCCAACCAAGCCATGGGATCCTAGAGTGGAGCTACAGGTGGCTTCCATTAGCCACGGCGGACGTCAAATGCTTCCTTCAACAGAACATGATTCTGCCCAAGCCTGCAATGACTTGTCAGCTTGTCTTCCTCCACAAGCTCTACTAGATAAGCAGTGGCCTTGCTCATACACACTGGCCAAGCAGTCTCCTCATACCAGTTTGTCTGAGGGGTCAGTTAGGAGGAGAACTTGGAAGGAAAAATGGATTCATATGGACAAACTCAAGAACTTGTCACACGTTGTGAGTAAAGGACCAGATTCCTTTGAAATGGAAGAGGTGAGTGCTGTATCTAGCGTTCGGGTTCCTACTGGAAATACCCCTTGCCACCATGTCTTTCTGACTGGAAATGGCCCATGCCACCATATCTTTATTTTTGCTTTCTTGACTCCATTGATCTTTACTTGATTTCCCAACTTTTAGCATTCTGCCTTATGGTTCTCTTAGTTAGGGTTTTATTGCTGTGAAGAGACACCATGACAAAGGTAACTCTTATAAAGAAAAACATTTAATTTGGACTGGTTTACAGTTTTAGAGGTTTAGTCCATTCTCATCATGGCAGGAAGCATAGCAGCATGCAAGCAGACATAGTCCCAGAGGAGGAGAGAGTTCTAAACTTTAATCTGCAGGCAGCAGCAGAAGACTGTCTCACTGGGAATGGCTTGAGCCTATATGAACTCAAGGCTCTACTTCCATAGTGACATGCTTCCTTTAACAAGGCCACACCTCCTTCAATAAGCCATACCTCCTAATAGTGCCACTTCCTCTGTCCAAGCTATCAAGTACATAAATATATGGACCATTCATACCTATTCAACTACCACAGGTTTCAAATTCGATGCAGTCTAAGACAGTTAAAGTCATTTACGTTGCTTCACATGGAACTAAACTAGTATGAAACCAGCCTTCTCCTACTGTCTTAGTTAGTTTTCTATTGCTGTGCCAAGATACCATGATGAAGGCAATTATAGAAGAAACAGTTCATTCAGAGACTTACAGTTTGGGATGGTAAGTCTATGATTATTATGGATGGGATGGAACATGGGAGTAGGCAAGCTGTCATGAGAGCTTATATCCTGAGCCATGAAAGCTTACATCCTAATCCAAAGGCACTGTACAGGGAGAGCTAACTGGGAATTGCCTAGATTTTTGAAACCTGAAAGCCCACCCCAGTGACACACCTTCTTCAACAAAGCCACACCTCTTAATCCTTCCCAAAAAGTTCCTACAACTGGGAACCAAGCATTCAAATAAATGTGCCTATGAGGTCATTCTCAAACACCACATGAATCCACCTAGTCTTTCTTATTCACAATTGAATTTGAGTAATCTCTTACTTTGCTTTCACTCTATTTTTTAAATTAAGTATCTCAATGTGATTTTTATCTACTTTTTATCCATAATTCACCTTCTTTAAGGAGTCAGTTCAATTACTCACACTCAATGACAGTTGAACCCAAAATTCCCCTCTGTGTTCTCAGAGCCCTACCATGGATACCTTGTGGAAAGATGTGTGTATCAGTTGCCTCTTCTGTGCTGAACTCTTAACAGCACAAAGACCAAAGACAGTGTTCGGAAATGCTTGCCAAAATGTGTCATGCAATATCTTTAATAAAGCACTGAGAGTACAGGGTAGACTTGGAATTTGAGGAGTTAGTTTCTTTTATTTGCCTGTATCAAGTTTTATTGATATTCATAATGGTAGCCCTGTTTTACCTTAATTCTCTGATTCTCCATTCTTGCTTCTCTCCTTCACACTAATTTGCATTTTATTCTGATATCGTCATTTGTATTTAGTTGGTAATGTGTGTGTGTGTGTGTGTGTGTGTGTGTTTCCACTTATCTCTATATTGATAATGGAAAATAGGATAGGACATGAAGTTAATGATAACTGTTATATCACTTAATGCTATAGAATGAGAAAATGCAGCCTAGGGAGATTGTGTATTAAAAAGGAGCCAATGTCAGGTTAAAAGTCTAATCTTGAGTGGCAAATCTAAACATTTAATTATAAGAAATAAAACGTGTAAAATGGCAGAGTTTTGAGGTATTTAAACATAACCAATATTCACAAATAATCTGGACAATAGAGTTTTAACTAGTGGTGGCCAAATTTTTTCTTGCAGACAATCTATCTGTTTTTCCTTTAGTCCTATTGAATCCTGCTTTTGACAACATTTGGCTTGACTATCAAAAGTATACTTCCAACAAAAATTATACACAGATTTCTAATGCAAAGGGCAACATATTCCATGTTTAATTCTACTATGTAAAATTGAGTCAGTTTCTTTCTTTTTACATTACCAGGCATACTAAATGAATTTCATACTTGTGAAATTCATGCGGTTATGATACATGACAGATGCTTCTTTATGTTTGTGATCAATAATCTTTATCCTTCCTTCCTTTATGAATGGACCATGTATTACAGAAAACACATATGAGCCCAACAGTATGGCATCTTTATTGGATGCAGACTTCTTCTTTATTTAATTTTTACTGATTTTTAACCGAATGACAATGAAGATTAGGTAGGAAGCCTAGGGATCTACCTGGTATTTATTTTAAATTGTTGCACTCTTTTCCTTCATTATATTTTTCTAACTGAAAAAAAAAATGTGCTTTACATTATACCAAATGGATTTTTCTTCATGATAATGATGTGGAAAGAGAGCTTTCTCATTATGTTTAAAAATATGATGAAGCATATTGGTTTGATCTACTGAAACCAACAGAAGGAATGCTGGGAAATACATCTAATCTGCTCTTAGTATAAGATACTTTGAGTTCATGATTATATCCAGAACAGTGAGATAAAACTAAATCCTACAAAGAAATTGTCCAAAATGGTAACTGTATTCACCTTACAAAGCATTTCTCAGTGATACACGTCTACGGTAAGCAATGTTACAATTTAAAGATAGTTGCTGCTTTGTTTCAGCAATAGCTTGGTCATCATTCATAGAATGTTATTTGTTTCCTGTTGTGGATTCTAAGAAGAAATTGAGCATCTTTGGAGTTACTTCACTAGTGGTGAGACAGCCACTAGGCAAGAATTGCCTCTTTCCATCTACAGACAAATTACTGTCCAGAAAAGGACACACTTGCAGAATAGTCGACTGATTATATCTGCCTAGACAGAGTAATCAGCCCTTAATAATTCTGCATCACTAAGGTCTGTCAGACGATTCTGGGCCAGAAGGCTGAAGATTTGATGCTCCAATGTTCTGTAGTATAGGGACCGTCCAGGTGTTCGGCGGTCTCTATAAATTGGCTAAGTTTTAGAAGCTATGCTTTGTGCTTCCCATAATTTCAGTTAACTCAGTCATTCTGGATTTCTGATGGGGTTGAAAACCTATCGTCCCATAGCCAATCCTGGCTATTCACTTTGAGAGAAAAGATCTGAGTGGATGGTTTTCAGCTGACATTCATTCTAAAGCTAAGAAAAAAGCCAGGTTCAGAACTAAGTGTTTTAGTTAGGAGAGATGACAGAGGTTCTGGTTAGTCAACAAAATGATGGAATGGGTATTAGGACTATCTTGTACCTCACTGATACAAATAGGCATAATTATGCTCTAATTGTATTTAGAGAGAAAAGTTTTATTTTAACAGGAAGGGTGATATGTAGGAGGAGCTAAGGGGGAAGGAGTACCGAGAGGAAGAGAAAGAGTTAGGAGAGGAGAAGAAGAAGGAGAGGAGAAGCTAGGTGATGAGAGAGAGAAAGAGGAGGGGGCATGGAGGCAGATGTTCACATGTCTCCACCAGTCAAAGATAGTTTATATATCTAGGTTTGGTATTGGATTACACTTCTGATTGAGCAATACCAAACTTATAAAGCCTTTGATTAACATTTTTAAAAAATTGTATAAAAGCAAAAAGGAAAAGGGGGCATGAGATAGGGGTTTTCTAGGGAGGGGAAATGGGGAAAGGGGATGGCATCTGAAATGTAAATAAAATATCCAATAAAAAATAAAAATTTAAAAAAAGAAAGAAGAAAAAAGAAAAAAATATTATTTGTTACTTTCCAAAATATTACAAAAACAAACTCTGCTCTCTTAATATAGAAATAAATCTTGTTTTGTGTGTGTGTGTGTGTGTGTGTGTGTGTGTGAAGAAATATGTAGCAGCTGCATTATTACTGTGCATAAGATTTTCAAGCAATACTTAGCTAGCTTTCTCACATATAGTTAATATTCTTCGGTGGTAAAGTGAGTTCTAATGCACAACTTCTAGAAAGAAGCCTTGATCCTCTCATGCAGAAGTGACTGTCCTCTCCCCTAAACTCTTCCTTGAGTCTTTGTTGTCGAAGTCTCATTCCTCCTCCTCCTCTCCTTCTTCTCCTCCTCCTTTTCCCAGAAGCCCATTATCTATTACCATCAAGCCATGATTATTCCTCTGCATAGTTATCAGTTGATAATGATTGCTTATTGGTTAAATAAAGTGAATGTGTCATAAAAATATTTCTAATGAAATTGATGTATTTTGACATCTTAGGTCCAGAGCTTTGAAGAAGACACTGGCAACCCTGTTAACCTGACATCAGGAATTATAGGTAAGAATTCAATAATAGATATGGTTTCATCAATGATTGTTCAGAGAGAGAATGAAATACACAATAGCTCAGTTAAAATACTTGGAGATTCATTGTGTCCATAAATTCTGATCCATTTCTGTATCATCTGAGTTGCAGTGTAAATATATGTGTAGATTTTAAAATACTATCCCTGTGGTTACTGTGTGGTTTGACTAGCAGGCTCCATCTATGAGCTGTGTGTAGGAGAATGGATTTACCATCTGAGACTGAGTGGGTGCTTTCCTCCTCCGACTGCTTTGTGCTGGTTGTTGCACAAGTCATGCCATTTCACAGGCCTCAGTTTTTCCATAAATAACAAAGAAATCAGTGCAAATAATTTTTGTGTTTTCTACTAACACTTACATTCTAAATTTTTGTAACCTCATGTGAGACCCTTCGTGGACAGAAATAGCCAGGGTGCATCTTTCCTCCTGGATATATATTCTAGAATACAGAGTGAGCCCTGCTTTGTTCCTGCTTCTCATCCCTCCAGTTACAGCACTCACAGCTGCCATGATCCCTCAGTGAAGCTGGAAGCAGGCAGAGATTAGTCAAGCAAAATAGAGCAGATGAAGCTAGTGTGTTTCCTGGAAGAAAATATGCAAATTTTAAATTTAATTTAGTGTGGTGTCAAACACATCTTTTCCATTACAAAGTGTATGTATGGGTCTCATTTTGCTAAATGCTGTTTAGAAATTATGCATTAGTAATTATAGGGTCCTGCTGATTACATAAATTGTTATCCTGCTCTTCAAGTAATTACCACATAACCTGCACTGAGGTTTATAAGACAAAAATAAGCATCTGTTTTCCATCTAATTGAATGCTTCTCAATGAAGCTGGAGGTCCCCTTGTCAAAAGGAACTGCCTTCCTTGACATTCAATTAGGAGGTCGACTGATATCACATAAGCCATCCCAATTATTCCTAAAAGATTATGTGGGAAGTCGGGCAAATTAGGAGACTAAAGTGAGAGAGGTGGTAGTTTGCCTAATAAGAAAAATCTGGACAAGTCAGATTCATTCTCTCTCTCTCTCTCTCTCTCTCTCTCTCTCTCTCTCTCTCTCTCTCTCTCTCTCTCTGTATGTGTGTGTATACATCTGTCTATCATTTTTGTCATTTTTCTTAATTTTCAAAAATAGTGTTTTGTCAAAGTATGTTAACACATGTCTGTAATCTCAGCACTTAGGAGGCCAAGGCAGGAGGATGGCAAGCATAAGTCCAGCCTGGACTACTACCCTGTCTCAAAGCAACTGAATAAAAATACGACTGAAATCAGATTCAAAGGAATTGGGTAAATGAAGCAAGAAAAGTCTCTTATGTCACACTTATCATATATTACATATATACGTGCATTTTAAAATTGACTAGTTAGTTTACAACCTAAATGCTGCTCCCTGTCCAGGTCCCTTCCTCATCAAGTTTTTCTCCCCATCCCTCTCTCCCCTTCTCCTCTGGGAGGGTGGGACCTTCCTAGGTACCCTTCCATCCTGGCACATCAAGTCTCTGCCAGGTTTGCTGCATCCTCTCCCGCTGAGGCCAGACAGGGCAGTCTTGCAGACTGAGCTCCTGTCTTCTACATATCTGCTGGGGAGCCTCGTTCCACCCTGTATATGTTTTTGGTTGGTGGCTCATTTTCTGAGAGCTCCCAGGGGTCCAGGTTCGTTGACTGTTGGTCTTCCTGTGCAGTTCCCATCTACTTCTGGGCCTTCAGTCTTCCCCCCCCCCCAACTTTTTCGTAAGTGTCACCCACCTCCATCTTATGTTTAGTTGTGGGGATCTGCATCTGTTTCTGTCTGCTGTTGGGTAGAGCCTCTCAGAGGACAGTTATGCTAGGCACCTTTTTTATAAGCATCGCAGAGTATCATTAATAGTGTCAGGAACTATGTTCGCTCATGGGGTGGGTTTCAAGTTGAGATGGTTATTGGTTGGACTTTCCTTTGGTCTCTGTTCCATCCCTGCATTTTTTTAAAAGACAGGACTAACTTTGGGTCAAAAGTTTAGTGGGTGTGTTGGTGGCCCTATCCTTCTACTGGGAGTCCTGCCTGGCTACAGGAGATGGCTTCTTCAGATTCCGTGTCCCTAAAGTTAGGAATCTCAGCTACGGTCACCTGCATTGACTTCTGGGAGCTTCTCCTATCCTCCGTCTCCAGGACTTCCTAAGAGATCTTCCACCCCCAGGAAGCTGCAGATTTCCATTCATTCTTCTGGCACATTGGGCCTCTCTCCTAACTTTCCCCTCACTTAAACCCATCTCCCCATTCCCTTCTCCTTCTTCTTCTCTCTCCCAGTTCCCTCCCTCCCTCTGCCTCCTGTGACTATTTTGTTTCCCCTTCTGTGTGATTTGAGCATCCTGCTTAGGCCTTCCTTCTCATTTAACTTATTTGGGTCAATGGGATATACCATGGTTATTCTGTTCTTTATGGCTAATATCCACTTATCAGTGAGTCCATGCCCTGTGTGTCCTTTTGGGTCTGAGTTACTTCATTCAGGATATTTTCTAGTTCCATCCATTGGACTGCAAAATTCATGATGTCTTGTTTTTATACCTGTATTGCATTTCATTGTGTAAGTGAACCAAATTTTCTGTATCCATTTTTCAATTGAGGGACATCTTGGTTGTTTCCAGTTTCTAGCTATTACAAATAAAGCCGCTATGAGCATCATAGAAGACACGTCCTTGGGGTATTGTGGAACATCTTTTGAGTATATGGCCAGGAGTGGTATAGCTAGGTCTTTATGTAGAACTATTTCCAATACTGTGAGAAACCACCAGATTGATCTCCAGAGTTGTTGTACAAGTTTGGATTCTCACCAGCAATGGAGAAGTGTTCAGCTTTCTCCACATCCTCCCCAGCATGTAGTTCACTTGAGCTTTTGATCTTAGCCATTCTGACTGAGGTAAGGTAGAATCTCAGGGTCCTTTTGATTTGCAGTTCACTTATAATTATGGATATTGGGCATTTCTTTAAGTGGTTTTTTTTTTTTTTTTGACATTCGAAGAGATTCCTCGGTTGAGAATCATTTGTTTGCCTCCCTGCCCCATTTTTTAATTGGGTTGGTTATTTGGTTTGTTGGAGTTTAACTTCTTGAGTTCTTTATATATTTTGGATATTAGCCCTCTTAGATATAAAATTAGTGAAGATTTTTCCCAATCTGTAGGCTGCTGTTTTGTCTTATTGACAGTGTCCTTTGTCTTACAGAACCTTTTGAGTTTTATGAGGTCCCATTTATCAATTGTTGATCTTAGAGCCTGAGCCACTAGTGTTCTGTTCAGGAAATTGTCTCCTGTACCAATGCATTAAAGACTTTTCTCACTTTCTCTTCTATCAGGTTTGGTGTATCTGGTTTTATGTTGAAGTCCTTGATCCATGTGGACTTGAGTTTTGTGGAGGATGATAAATACGGGTTTATTTGCATTCTTGTACATGCAGACATACAGTTAGACCAGCACCAGTTTTTGAAGATGCTTTCTTTTTTCCATTGTATGGTTAGGTTCTCTGTTCATCTGTCTTTTCATTGTATTTCAAACTTCCTGGACGTTTTGATTTAGAAACTTCTTACACTTGGCTCTTTCTTTGATCAATGTATGTATTCCTTCTATGGTATCTTCTATGCCTGAGGGTCTCTCTTTCATTTCTTGTATTCTGCTGGTAATGCTTGTGTCTGTAGTTCCTGTTTTCTTTACTAGGGTTTCTATCTTCAGGTATGCCTCCATTTGTGCTTTCTTTATTACTTTTGTCTTAGGGTTTTACTGCTGTGAACAGACACCATGACCATGGCAACTCTTATAAGGGCAACATCTAATTTAGACTGGCTTACAGGTTCAGAGGTTCAGTCCATTATCACCAAGGTGAGAACATGGCAGCATCCAGGCAGGCATGGTGTAGGAGGATCTGAGAGTTCTACATGTTGTTCCAAAGGCTAACAGGAAAAGACTGGCTTTCAAGCAGCTAGGAGAAGGGTCTTAAAGCCCACACCCACAGTGATATACCTACTCCAATAAAGCTTCCTAATAATAAACAATAAACAATAATTAACAATAAACACCTCCTAATAATGCCACTTTCTGGGCCAAACTACAAACCATCACAGCTTCTACTTCCATTTTTAGGTGTTGAATGGTTTTATTCACATTCTTCACCTGTTTGATTGTATTTTTCTATATGTGGTGGTGGGGGGGATTTTCTTTTCTGTTCCAATATCTATAGTGTTCTCTAAGCTTCTTGTACATTTGTACATTTATAGTTATAGCCATCTCTTTAGGTTAGGGAAGTTTTTTTCTATGATTTTGTTGAAGATGTTTTCTGGCCTTTTGAACTTGGACTCTTCACCTTCTTCTATTTCTATTATTCTTAGGATTGGTCTTTTCATAGTATTCCAAATTTTCTGGATCTTTTGAATTAGAAACTTTAAGAGACTTATTTTTTTCCTCTTTAAGGGTTTCTACCTGTTTTCCTGCATTTCTTTAAGGAAATTATCTTTATCTTCTTTGAAGGCCTCTATCATCTTCATGAAATGGGACTTAAGATCACAGTATTGCTCTTCAGATATGTTAGGATATTCAGGGCTTACAGTAATGGGAGTGCTGGGTTCTTATGGTGCTATATTATCTTGGCTTCTGTTGATTATGTTTTTATGTTTGCCTTTTGCCATTTAGTTGTCTCTGAGTGTCCTGCATTGGAGTAGGCCTCTCAGGTGACAGACAGCTGTATGTCTGGAGTTTGAGCAGACCTCGAGGCAGGTAGAGCAGTGGGGTGGAATGCAGTGCAATACACTGCTCTACTACCCCCACAGATGCTGGCATAGAGTGGAAGAAATATGGCTATACATACATTTTTTAATGCACAATTCAAAAGATTAATTCATCTACATACATTTTTTAATGCACAATTCAAAAGATTAATTCATCTAAAAGATAAAGGCACATGAGTTTCTTCCTTGCCAGCAGACTACAGCTGGATAGTTTTAGGATATAAGTTGCTGATTTGTAATCCCTTCACTGCTTCCTGGATCTAGGCATGTCTGCCTTTGGAGCTGTTCCTCTGAGAACCCAGTCTCATGCTGCATGGAGGTGTCCCATATGGGCATCCTGGTATACATCCCTGAGTGGACATCCATATGAGTGAGCCATTTTGATGCCTAACCTAGTCAGCTTTTGGGATGACTCAGCACAGAATAAAGTGGCAACCATACAGCCTAGCAAGCCAGCTTACATAGCTGTGGGAAGCAATTAGTTAAAGTCACATACTACATACAAATAACTGAGAGCATGTAACGATCTCATAAATATCATTAAAACTCAGTTGCCTCTACTCATGCACAAAATTCTGAATGTTAGTAAACAGCATAACTATTTAAAAATGCATGAATTTGAACAAAGTAACTAAAACTAAAAAAACTACAAATATCGTATTTTTGCTTAACCTCTCAAAAGTTAAGGCTGGAATGACAAGGTAAATAAGGAAGGAAATACATACGCATGCTATAAAATGGGGAAGGTACATCTTCTTATTCCAGAAGCCATGGAGACTGTGTAGGTTCTGAATAAGAGAAACAGTGTGAGAGGATCTGTGTGGATGATTCTAAAAGAAGAAACCATTAAGGAATTAAAAAAAAATGGATTCCTAAAAGATATACAATACATCAATTGTGTCATTTCCAAATGAATTGCATGTAACTACTGGATTGATCAGGACATACATTTCCTGTCACTTTAGAAAATAAACAAAGAGGGAAAAATTGCCACAAGATTTGGCACCTTGAAATCTCATTATTTAAAAAAAAAAAAAAAATGTCTGCCACTAAAATACTGACTACAAAAAAGCATTCAGAAATCATTGGAGGAGCTCATTCCCAGTGAGAAGCGTGAGGAAAGCCCGTACCTCAGAACGGTCCCCCAGAGCTGCCATTCTGCTCAGATCTAGCATTCAAGGCCTGGTTCTGAGTTTGATGATAGGCAGTGTTCCCATAAATAACTGTAAATCCCAAATGTAGTATTTCTAAAAGTTCCACATAAAGACACTAAAAACAGAATGTTAACAGGCAAACAGGTGAGGGTTTCAATGCTTAAGAAAAAAGAATGGCACCTTGGAAATGTAGACTCATTTGGCACCCTTTCAAAACTCAAGCAGAAAGTTTTGATACAAGCCCCTCTTCCCCCAAAAAGAGATCAGAAAAAAAAAAAGTCTGGCATAAAGATAGAAGGACTCAAAAAAGTAAAGAGGCATGACCCCCAGAAGGAGATGGCCAGACTGGGATATCCCTAAATTCTAGATATGAAACCTGCCCATACTTCCATACTTGAAGTAAACATGCATCAGAAAGTCCAAGAGATAGCAAAGGCTAGAAGAAGTGAAAAAAATATTCCATTTGGGATATGAGGTAGCTTCCCCTTAAAGGTTCCTTGCATCCTGAAACAGTACCTATTTTCAATGTCTACGTGCAGTAAAATTTATTAAACATATGAAGAAATAAGAAAATATAGCCAGTGCTTACCAAAACAAACAAATAAACAAACCACAACAAAAAACCCAAGTAATTGAGAAAAGCCGTAAGAAACCCTAGATGTTGGAATCATCGAACATTGTTATGCTAAATATTGCAAGAGAAAATATGATCAAAATAAGTAAAATTATTACAAATCTCAAAAGTAAAATAGAAATCATAATACAGAAAAAAACAATAAGTGATAATAAATTTTATAATTCACCCTTCAGAGAATGAGTTTAACAGAAAGCTGAACAGGTAACACAAGGTCACAATCCCAGTATCTAAGTGTAGCATAGGAACAGCACAAATTTGAGGCCAGGCTGTTCTACATACTTTGTCCACCCCCCAAAAAATTTTTAAACATCAAATTGAAAATATTAAAAAAAACTTGGAGATCTTTAACATATATGTCTTACAGATTATAGATGTACCTATCAATGGAAAATATTCAATAATATAAAAAAGTATAAATGAAAAAGTATTTGAGATATAGGAATCTATAGAAAAATGTTGACGAACAAATGTGCATGTGATTACAGATAGAGAAGGACCTGGTCAAGGAGAACTGCAAAAAAAAAAAAAAACGTTTTGAAAAAGTAACTTTCCATAATCTACTCATAAATGTGCACATGCAAATATAAATTGGAAAAGCTTAGTAAATATCAATAGGATAAATTCATAGAATACTACACCCCAAAGTGTTAGGGTCAAAGTCATGAAAACCAACTGGAAAAGAGCATCTTCCAACAGATACAGAAAAAAATAATGGTGTAAAGATTTGAAAGGCAAGGGCCTTCTCATCAGAAAAGATGGAGGCCCTGGGACAATACTTGTAAGCCAGAATCTGCTTTCAGTAAAGTGCCTTGGAAAAGATGGTAAAGACATCTTCAGACCACACTGACTAAAATACCACACCAGAAGCATACGTTCTGCCAGAAATACTCAAGGAAGTGCTTCAAAGATGGACAGCAGACCTCTACTGTTGTAATACATATTATTTATAGAAAAAGAATATGAAAGCCAGTAGGTGGACTCATATACATACATGAAATGGCACAAGAGCAAATTTAAATAGTTTGGAAAATTAAGGACATAAAAAGAAAATGCTAATAGAAAAAATGGAATATACTTTAAACACACAACACACACAAAGAGTGACTCTCTTAGAATAATTACTGAAAAGTAGATGATGTGTGGAGAAATTATTTATATTCATGGAAAAGTCACAGAAATTATATATAATAAACAGAACACCATTTAGATGGATCTAGAAAATATTAAGTGGACTTGACAGTAGGTTTATTATCTTGTTTTGAGCAAGGTTTTGAAAAATTTTATGAGCTACAAAGTCAGGTAAATAGATGGGTAGATGGATAGATAGGTATGTATGTATGTATGTAGATAGATAGATAGATAGATAGATAGATAGATAGATAGATATAAGAAAAATAGATAATAGACAGAGAAGGGGAGACAGATGTTGTATATGGCTTTTCCAAAGAAACCAGTTTCCCAACACTGGGCCTTTTGGATCACTGTGGTTAGAAACAAGGACCAGGTTGCATAAAAGAGCAAGGGCAGTGGATGAGGAGTTGCCATTGGTACTCACTGGTAGCTTGTTTTCCCAGAATATGTACTGCCTGTATGCCTTTGAAATGACTCTCTACAGTTAAGAGATGGTTCCCATGTAGGAGCACCAACAGGGTGTAGAAAATGTTGTGAGTCCAGATAGAGAAATCTATTGAGCAAGAGACGGGTTGGTTGTTGAATTTGAGCATATTTCCCAAGATTTCATCTCTGCAATTGAGATTTATCATATAGTTGATGACTGACCTTAGTTTCATAGAGGCTTTTCCATGTTGTTCTCAGTGGTTTAAAACTGGTGGTCACTAATATTTGGTAACAATTGGCATAGATAAAATGTAATGTCATCTACTAAGCTGTAATCCCTGCAGTGTGTGTGGTATTTACAGTCAGCTAAACACTGGCTATTGGTTTTATGCTTTGAGAACTAACAGACAACCAGAGTGACAAGTCTGGGATCATAACAAATTGAAATAACTGCTGAAATGAACATTTTGATTTGGAAAGTTAAAAGAAAAGTGGAAGAAAGATCTTATTTCAAAGCAAAGTGAAGCAAGCAAACAAAAACAAAACAAAAAAAAGGAGATGGAATGTTCAGATTGGTTAACTGAGGGGCAGTTTCTACAAAACAATGAGCAAATTTGATAGAAACCAACAATAAGCAAAGCAAATTCTTTACGTAGATGCATCATGATGACACTGCTGCTGTCTGTCAGGATGCTCAGTCAGAAAGGAAGTTATACCTGGAGCCAGGAGTACTTTTGCTCAAGGCTGTACCTTTCTGTGGATGGAGGCAGACACACTGCATATGACTCTGCAGAAAGGCGGGGGAGACAACAAGTATTCCAAACTCTGCTTTCCCAACCCTTCCATTTCCAATGACCAAACTCAAGTGGAATCCGCAGACCATTCCCTTTTGTTAGGATCTGATTAAATGCCACAATAAAATGTTTACAAATCCCAAGCATAACAGTGAAATTAGAATGTGTAATAACAAAGTAAATTATACAAAGTTGAAGGATTTGGCAAGACAAAGGTTATCCATGAATTTCCAGACAGAAACACCACAAACATCTTGTTAGTAACACTAAATGGCAAGTTGGGGGGGAAACATAGTGATATTTAGAACTGAAATATGTGAACCAATGATTTTATAAGCATACATATTCTTTGGACATACAAGGGACACCTAACATCATTTCCAAAACTAGGAAGCCTTAGAAAGTATAGCCGCACCCCCCAAAGACCAAGGTCTCAAAGAACTATAGGCATGCAGGAAGCTGAACCCCGGAAGCACCACATTCTGCAGCTTGGGAATGAGTTGTCCAGAGTTTATGCTTCTGTGTCTCTGCCTAAAGAGAAACTTTAAGGGCCTTGGCAACATGATCTACCTCAAAGGACTATGAAGGAGTAAGCTGTCATGTGTAAAACACTTAGCTAATGCTTTTTACTTGTTTTTTTATTGTTTCTCTCATTAAATGTTACTAAAAGGATTCTAGAACAGTTGGAATCAGGAATGGAAGGAATAAACTTAAATAGTAAGATCAACAAGATGTGCACTTCCAGTTTAGCTCTTGAAAAAAAAAAAATGCTATGAAATTACTTAGGAGAAGCTGGGAGTTAGCTCAGTTATAAAACATGTGCCGTACAAACATGAGGACTTGAGTTCAGGTCCCACACCTACATACAGGTTTGCGTATAGTGTGCTGGGAGCGAGAGGCGGTGAACCCCGCACTAGTTAGCAAGTCTAGCAAAACCTATGCACTTCACATTCTCTAAGAGACTGCCTTACATTGGCTTTCTGCTATTGTGATAAAGAGCATGATCGAAAGCAACTTGGAGAGGAAAGGGTTTGTTTGGCTTATATGTTACAGCCTGTCATCAGAAGCCAAGGCAGGAACTCAGGGCAGGAACCTAGAGGCAGGAACCATGGAAGAATGCTGTCTCTATTGGCTTGCTGCTCTTGACTTAGTCAACCTGCTTTCTTACACAACGCAGGACCACCTACCCAGGTAGCTGGGCTATTCTACATCAATCATAAACTATAAAAATGATCCCATAGTCTTTCATAAAGGTCAGCATGATGGAGGTAAGTTCTCAACTGAGATTCTTTCTTCACAGATACATCTAAGTCTATGTAAAATTGACATAAAACAACTAGAATAGACTCAGTTTCATAAAAGTAAGTCAGACAGTGATGTGGCAGGGCAACATGCATCTCTGGCCTCCACTGTACATTAACATGCACACACATATACTCACACATACCATCCTGCGTGCACACTGACCCACATACACACTGTGAGATTAAAAATATGATAATTATATGTTTAAATTCCACTTTATTACAGCAAACTTACCATGGAAGTTTAGCTGCAAAAATTGAACATGGGATTATAGAAAAACAAACACAGAATCTAATCAAGAACTATAATTTTAAAATATAATAGTGCATACTTTAAAGCAGAAAAAAATATTAAAAATGAAGTACTGAATTTCAGGTTATTCCAAATTATAAACTTCATTTAAAAATTAACAATATGGCTGGAGAGCTGGTTCTACCGTTAAAAGCACTGGCTGCTCTTCCAGAGAAACTGTTTGATTCCCAGCATTGATTTTTGTAGCTCAGAACTGTCTGTAACTCCAGGTCCAGGAGATACAACACCCTGCCACCACATTTGTGGTTACTGCACACACATAGTGCACAGATGTACATGCAGGTGAAACACTCACATATATACAATTTAAATAAGTGACTCTTAATTTTTTTTTTTAAAAAGGGGCTCTAGTATCTCAGTCTTCTATAGATCAAATATAAACCAGAAATGAGGCAAGACACTGATCTTACAGTTTATTGTATGCACTTAATATAAAAAACATTTATGTAAGTATTCTGTCACAGTATGTTTGCAGAATTTTACTTCTAATAATTTATGAATGCAAAGATTATTTTATTGATTTCTTAGATGCACACAGAAGTATAGGCCACTTCTTCATAGACATTAAATGCAGTGGAGAAAGACATTCAATACTTTTCCAAACCCATATAGACAAAACAACAATAACAACAAAAAGATACAGCAACAACACAAAAACAGTGTATGGGGGCTGCATCCTCCATTCCAAATAAAATGGCTGAAACTTCTATGTGAAAACTATTGATTTTGATAACATAATGAGAATGAAGACATTTCATGGAAACATAGACTTACAAAAAACAAAGCAGCAATTTGACACATATTGACAGTAGGAATTGCTTTCATTATCAAGTTAGAACTCAGCAAAAATAAAATATCAGCCAAAGAAGCCAGCATTATGAAATAAACATGCATTGAAGCTGGAAATTAATAAAGAGAAGTGGCAGGCCTGCAAGGTGACATGGTGGTAAGGAGCTTGCAGCCAAACCTGATGACCCAAGTTTGATACCCAGACATGAGTGATTAGAAGGAGAGAGCCAACATCTTCCAAGCTGTCCTCTGATCTCCACATACAGGCACTATGGGATACCACACACAACAAGACAAAGAAATAAACACCAAAAAATGATCAAATGAGGTTGGTAATAGAGAAAGCAGAGACAAACTGTTTGCTAAGAAAAACTCAAGCACTAAATGTAGGGCCATGAAAGGAGTCTTGGTTTTGGTCAAAGCGCTGGCTGGAAAGCCTGGAGACCCAACAGGTGTCCATTGCCTGTAAGGAATGGGAATCTATTTTGCTGCGCTCCCAGAGTCCAGGCTCCAGGCTCCTAACATGTGACATTGAACTCCATTGACTTGCACTGTTCAGTCACATTCAGGGCAATGCAGCCCTGCCCAAAGAGCAAAGTAGAGGGTGTGACTACAGGCCTCAGGCCCTAGAGAGATTTACATACTAATGAGATGCCTGAAGGCCAGAGGGCAGAACCAATTAAGTATTCTTCCCCAGCCCCTGCCCCCTCTCTCCCTCCTTATTTAACTCAGGTCTACCCTAAGTTTCACGGGGGTGTACCTCCAGATTCAACCATCATCCGTCATGCCAATAAAGCCGTTTGGAAACCCGAGGACTTTCTCATGTCATTGGAGCTGCCTTGTGAGGAACCGTGGAGAAGGCCTTTATGAGCTGCTATAGCCACAGCCTAACTTCCCACCTGGAGGAACTTTAAGCATTCCCAGCCACCCTACCACAACTAAATCCTTAACAGGAAAAATATAAAGTTTTAAAAAATGCAGTAGAAGACAAAAATGTGTAAAGTTGGAAAAAAAACATTGACATAGAAAGGAAATAATATATGTAAAATTTGTTTAAATTATAAAGGACCATCAGTGTAATTATAATCTGAGAGTTTATTTTAGGAAATTATACATGTTATATATTATATCATTTTTGTACATATAAAGTATGTTTCTACACATAAATCTATATACAATTTATTAAATGTTTTAAATTTTAAATTATTGGTAGTGTTTTAACAATATATTTCATGGGATATATAGTCAAAATTCACAACATAATTTGTAGACTAGAAAATTCAGTGTTGTAATTACTTGTACAGTAGGATCATACACAGCAGTGATATTAAACAAATTAATTTTTACACAGGTAAGTGCCACAATAGAATGTGTATGTGTGTGTGTGTGTGTGTGTGTGTGTGTGTGTGTGTATAATTATATATATAATATATATTAACCTTACCCATATTCATTTTGTACTAAATATGTACAAATTAAAACCACAAACATATGCAAGGGAAACATGAACACCCACTTAGGACCCTGCTTAACTTGCAGAACTGCTGATTTGGTAGAGGTGAAACCACAGAGTTTGTCCAGGGTTCCTATCCCTGCCATTTTCCTTTTTAAAGGAATTGCAGCTCAGGGGCAAAGCACTTTCTTAGTATGTGCAATGTCCAGGATTTGAGCTCCAGCAATTTTGAAAAGCAAAAAAGCAAAAAAACCATGAAGTAGCAATTAAATATTAAATTTAGCTAGAGCTTTAAGGTGCTTATAAGAATCAAATGTTTGTTGTGAGTTTTCCTCTACTTTCTAGGTATTAAAATCTGAAAGATTTTCAAATATTTCCCAAAAATATTAACAAAACTTAACAAAATCAAAATTTGCAGAAGGAATTTTTACTAAATAAGGAATGTGTAGGTGAGCAGTTTTCAACTCGATTGTAATGTAAGAAATAAATTTTAAATTAAATTGAGTCAAATAGACATTCAAGTGCCCATGTAATCTGTGTCAAGGAAATTCATTAAACAATTTATATGTGACAATTTCAACTGTGGATACTTGCTAACCTCTGTATACTCACTAGAAAGTTACTCTACACAATACTAAAAAGGCAAAAAAGTCAGAACTAGCTTAGATATCTAACAAAGAGGAGTATTTGAATGATGAAGCAAAAAGTAGAGTGTGGACTAGTCACTGAGATGAGACCATCAGGGCCTGCTTTGTCATGATGCACTAGCTAAAACCATAGCTGAATCTAAGACATCACTATGAAGACTGTTCCCACAGAAGAATATCTCAATCATCTGCATTAAAATGCACATATACATAAAAACACATCTACAACTGGGTGTGGTGTTACTGCCTTGAATCCTAGCACCCAGGAAGCAGAGGCAGGTGAATCTCTGTGTGAGGTCTGCCTGATTAGCACTGATTTCCAGGCCAGCCACGGTTACATACAGGGAGCATGTGGATATATAGGACCTATAATTTATAGTCTCTATTATTTCTATAACATACATAAATATTGAGCTTGAGAAAAACTACAGTTAATGGACTGCTAACCTGTCTGATAGTGATTGGTTTCAGATATACATATTTTCTTTCTTCCTTTTATAGTGTGTAATGGGCAGATTTAATTTTCAGCAAATATTTAAACCGTTTTCTGTTCCATACAAATAGATGATTGATTGGTAAATATATGGGTTTATTAAGTAGATAAATCTACCGATATGTATGGCTAGACAGATAGATACATGATAGGTGGGTGAGTGGGTGTATGGATAGACAAATAGTTGATAGATGATAGATAGATGATAGATAGATAGATAGATAGATAGATAGATAGATAGATAGATAGATATAGATAGATAGATGATAGATGATTGATAGATGGTAGTTAGCTATGGTGCTGTAAATGCTGATCTTTGATGGCAAAATGACATCTAGTTTTTCTTTCTTTTACTTGTCTGTATATTCTAAAATGGCACCACCAATTTATTCAACAAAAATGATCTGTAAGTACCATTTTAAAATTAGGTATATTTGTGTATTTAGTAAGAATAAATTGTTAAGTGTTTGTTATGGTGTTTTCACCTCAGATTTAGAAAAAGGGTGTTTGAAAGCATTTCTTTTATATCTTGACTCTGGGCTGGGCTTCTCCTCACTTACCACCCAACACTAGGCTTTGTTTGTTCTCCCTCTCTGTTCCTGCCTCTCTCCCTTCTGTCTCCTGGTGCTATTTCAAAGGTGCTGAGGCACTAATTAGAATCCATTCTCATTTCTCAGTCAGTTCACTGGGCTCTTGCTTCTTCTAATGGCACTGCTATGGGTCTCGCCTGGAGAGACTAACTATTTGCTTCTATTTCTCTTTCTTTGGCGATACTGCTCCACTTGAAGGTTGGATTCAGTGCCTAAATCCATAAAGACTGTCCCTCACACTGGTCATGTCACATCTGGGCTCCACTCATGTTAGGTAGACGAGACTTAATGTATGTTCGTTTACCTGTGGTGCTGGGTATCCAGGACCTCATGCCTACTAGTCAAGGACTCTACCACAGACCTACATCCTCAGTCCAGAAGTTCCCATTGTGATTCACTAGTATGAATAACTTTGTGACAATGTGTTACATGCAGGAGACAATGCATATTCTCAAAGTAAGAATATTTTAGATAGTTCCTGGATTTCAATATGATCATCCTCAGTTATCTGTTGAGATTAGTCCCAGGTTTCCCTGGCAGACATCACAGTTCAGGGAAGCTCAAGTTCCCTGTATTTAAATGAGAGGAAAGCCAACCCTACTCTCATCAAACTTATGAATATCAACAGATACCAGATAATTGTTGAATTTTACAGAATAAAAAGTAATATATGACTACAAAGATGCTAATATCTAAAAAAAAAAAAAAAAAAAGGAGCTGAGTGTGGATTTGAGAACCTTGAACTTCTTCTGATACACTGTTTTGCACGCCCACATCCTGTGTGTCACATTACAGGAATTATGCATGTATCTTCTGGGTTTCATTTACTCATCCTCTCCCCATGGCAGGGGAAGGAAGGAAGGTGCAAACAGCACTACCACAGCCAAACACTGCAGACTGCCTAGCTGTGTTAAATTCCATTGCCTTGTGGATTGACCCGAGAAGCATGTTCCCTGTGGTGCACTCAGCATCCACTTTAAATCCTTGCACAGGAAAGCTAGTAAGATAAAAGAGAAACGGAAAAAATAAACAGAGACCTGAAGCCTGAGAAGACTGACATTTCTTCCATAGCATTCTACACATTCTTTCACCCATGACAGCTTTAAACCCAGACCAGTGACTATGACCTCCATGGTCATATGCATTGCTGAGGTATAGACAGACTTCACTGCCACTGAGGAGAGGAACAGGGTGATCCTCTCTTTTGATGTTTGGTTTATTTGAGATATGCTGTGTTTGTAGGAAAACAACACGTCTTTCCAAAATGAAGAGACTCATTTCCAGGAGTTTTGAGTTCAGAAGACATATTAGGACCAGTAGACTCGTGGAGTGCAGCTCTCGGGGCCCAGTCCCTTGGCCCAGTTGTCTGGACTCAATTCACGTCAAATGGCTTAATTTTTTGCACACCCCACAGAAGCTGATTCCCATGTCATCCGTTGTCTCCTTCATATTTCTTTATAATGTGGTTTCTGTCTGTTTAAATGTGACAAGCTTTATGATGAGGTGCCGCCTGCATTCAGGTGGTGGTGGTTTTCCTTTCCTTTCCTTCTTTCTTTTTTTTTTCTTTCTTTCTGCCTTTCTTTCTAATTTTCTCTTTCTCTTTTTGTTCCTTGGCAGTAGGCATAGACTTAATTTTAAAGACATATTCAAACCCAAATAGCTCTGAACAACTTATACAAAAAGCTGGGTATTTTCTAGCCTTGTTTTAAAAAATATTACAATTTTATTAGGCAATTTTATCATTGTTATAAATAAGTAATTGTACTGGGGAGAAGGGATAATCCTTATTTAATTAAATTCATCTATACTCCCAGGTTGGCAGCAAGAAGACATATGTGAGACTAATACCCGCAGCCTGCCTCTTTGCATGTGCAATTAAAAATTCACTCTACAGTAGCCCTGGCAGTTTAGTGTTGCTTTTGGCATTTACAAATTCTTTTATTTTGTGACTTTTTTTTTTTACCATACACATATGCTGGAGCAGATGTTGCTTATTTGTTGTTTATTCAAATCTGTAGGCTCTGGCAGCTAACTCCATTGTTCTGTAATGAAGCTTTATTCTCTGTCCTGTATTAGGACCCAGCGCCTGCTCCAGAGACTGTGAGAGGCTGCCTTCCTTCCCAGTAGGATGCCACAGTTATTGCCCTTGTAGTTGGCTGTTTATAGTTGGAAGCTTGCACAGAGGGGGAAAGCAGCAACAACAAAGGGCTGGGTGGTCATGGTCGGAGTGTGTGCAAGGGAACAGGCAGGAAGGTCATCTAACTGTCCTTTGCTCTATGTCTGCCCAGTGGTCTCTGCCTGGCATCCACACTCATCTGCTGTGGGGATTTGGGGTCTCAGACTTGGAAGCATTCTCTCTCTCTCTCTCTCTCTCTCTCTCTCTCTCTCTCTCTCTCTCTCTCCATCCCTCCCTTCAGCCCTCCCTTGCTCCCTCCCCCTCTCTCCCTCTAATTTATTTTGTTCATAAGCAGGACTTGTACTGCCTCTTCCCACCCCACCCCCATTCACATCCTCGCATTTCCAATGCATCCAGATTGGCTAACAACCATGCTTAACTAAACAAGCACTGCCCAGCCCAAACCTGTTTCTGTTGTCAATCACACCTTCAACACATCTTTCTTTATCCAGACGTTGGTTCTGGCTGCCCATATCTTGGGGGCAGCCACACTTCATAAAGTAGAGAATGTCAGGTCCTTGTTGACCATAATAAAGACCTGCTGATCCCTGGAGCTTGGATGCCAATTTGGAGACATTCGCCTTCTGGAAAAACCCCTGTCTTGGCCAGGAGGCAATCAATCAGAGATGTAACCACCTCCATCTGGCACATTATGACATGGAACCTCACTATTAACACATTTGTGATTCATCTTGTCCCAATGAGTGGTGCCAGGGATCAAAATCCTCCCTCCCCATGGCAGCTGGGAGCATTCTAGCTTCCCAGCATGTGGAGTTAACACATCGGATCCTGTGACATTGCAAGTAACAATTCTTTTAATTATCACACCTTCTTTCCCCTCCCCACCCACTCCACAGACATTTTGGCACGATGGGGATATTTTGCAGCCTGCAGTCAGTATTCTTAATTGACTGAATGTGTTCAGATAGCATGAGTATTACCCACCATGGAGTGAAAAGGGCAGTCGCCTGATGATAAATTCTGTACATATAATACCCTACTCTTGTTCTAGAGGCTTTTACTTCCCCCAATGAATGTCTCTAAGCCATCTATATAAAGAATGTGAACCTCCTTAGGACTTAGTTCAAGATCCTTCTCATTCTGATCTCAGCACACCCTGTAGACCCACTTTCACTCCACCTGCTCGCCTGTGTTTTGGGGTTACTAAGTACCCCCTTCCCAAAGCCTTACTATTGTGTCTCTGAGGCTGTGCTGTTCCCTTTTCATGGGATCTACTTCCAATCTACTTTTCCAAAGGTCATTTGTCCCACAAGATTTCAGCTCAGCTACTGTCTCTTCTACCACCTCTGCTACAAACTCTGTTCCCCAGGGATACTCTGTTTTCAGGGATTCCCAAACAGTGCATATATTCTTCCATGGAAATCTTAACTCATTTTGCCTCTGAAATGAGCTGTGTTCAAAGTATGTGCTCCTAACCTTATCATTACATCTTTAAGAACGCTTACCATATATTGTACTAGCTCTCTCTCAGCTAAAAGTTGGTGTTCCGTCTACAGAAAGGTTAACATGAAGGTTATAAAAAATGGAGGTGAAAGAAACACTATTGAGGGCTGGAGAGACTCTTCAGTGGTTAGGAGCACATATTGCTCTTCCAGACACCCAAGCTCAATTACCATGTCGGGTGGCTCACAACTACTATAACTGCAGCTCCTGGGGGTTCTGGGATCTCTGTGGATAGCTGCATTCACGTGTACTTATGCATACACAAAAACACACATACAAAACTACAAATAATAAAATAAATCTTTTTTAAAACACTAGTGAGAATTTTATGTGCCAGGCAATACACAAAACTCTGTATGTGTGTGTAGGGGGGTGTTCACCTATACATATACTCGTGAAACACAGTGGTGTCTCACATGTACCTTTTTCCATTGCTCCTCACACTGATTTTGAGGCAAGGTCTCTCATTGAACTAGGAACTCAGACCATCACTTTGTCTAGGCTATGTGCCCAGCAATGCCAACTCTTTAGGGTAAGTCTGCCCTCCACTAGCACTTGGATTACAGGTGCATGCCTTAGCTTTTACATGGATACTGGGGCCCCACATTCATGTTCTCATGCATTAACAGCAAGCACTGTTAAGCCATCACCCCAGAACTAAAGCAGTGGTCAGTGCAACTTCTAGACTAACGTTACCTTCTACTCATTTATTCTTTTGAGAGGACTAGGAACTGAACCTAGGACCCCATGCATGCTCAGCATGTGCTCTGCCATTGAGCTATAACCCCAATTACATGTTTAACTCACCCTCAAAACTATTATGAGAATAAATAGAGTTTATTCTATTTTACAGAGAAGGGCACCAAAGCTCAGAAGGATAGAAAACTGAATCGGGGAAACCCAACTAATGAGTAAATGAGCAAGTGAGCTGTGATTCATTGATTTGTCTCATCATGAAGTGACAATGTTGTTAGAACTTACCTATTTCCCTAGGCAAAAACAAAGAAACAAAATAAAACAACAACATATAACCAAACCAAACCCAAACCTAGTGTTCCTGTACAGATTATTCCAGTATTTCCCTACAGTAAAAATATGGATGGAACTGAACTTCTGAATAAATAAAGAAAAATACTCCCAAAGGGATATGAAAACCAAATAATATTACTGTGGTAATATGATTGAGATGCTGCACTCCAAGAATGAAAACAAATCAAAACATAGTAACTAACTGGAGGCTAAATTTAGTTAAATTAATACCAAATAATCTTGCATTACCTGCATATTTACATCATATATAATACTAATTATAACAGTGATAACGGTTCTAAGCCACATCAGTAGCTGGAGTTCTGCTAGGTATGAAAGGGAAGGCAAACATACCCACCTGCATCTCTGACAGGCTAAGCTTGATGTTTAACAAGAGGTACAACTCTGAGCGTCTTCACAAAGTGTGGGGAGCGGGTGTGGCAGCCAGCTAAAATGGTGCCTAAGCTTATGAATGGCACCCGCCAAAGCTTATGAATGGCACCTGCCTAATTTTATGAATGGCGCCTGACTTCCTCACACACCCCGTCAGAGCCACGTCTGCAGAACTACTGCGCAGACTCACTGCCACGCAGAATCAGGCCATTTGACGTGTGCCAATGGTGTGTGCCCACGCGGCAGGCTCTGAGTGACCAGGCATGGGGATAAAAGGGAAAGTGGAATTGGGATCTGGGGCTTCCAGAGAGAGATTGTAAAAAGGGTTCCTGAGTAAACTGCATTGGGAAGAATCCTGTGTTGGGAAGAATCCTGTGTTGTGTCGCTCCTTTCTGCCCGTCTGAAAGGGTAGCGACAACAAAGTAGCTTATGTCAGAAACCAAGAAGCTTTTCTTTAAGTTGGGAATTGTTTTGGAACACAGTTAGAGAATAAGACTCTTGTACTCTTTTTGAGTTTACAGAAATCATTTTGTAAGGGAAAGGGGTTAGGACCAAGGTCTGGCAAATTTCTAGAAGCCTCTGGAGAGAAAGTAAATAAGGCAGGGTTGGTGCCAACAAAGACAAAGTCAGCAATGCATCAGCAAACCTATGCCATTAATTATGAAGCTTGTGATTGGCCAGAAATCTCATAGAGGATGAAGTCAACATGAAGATCCAGGGCTTTGAGGAGAACAAGGGGACATGCGCAGGTTCTCACCAGCCTTTCAGGTGTCACTGGGATGGAGATCTCTGGTCTTGCCTGTGTAGCAAACAGCATCCTTTGTCATGACACGAGGCTCTGCTAGCAGAGGCCTAATAAGGCACCCCATTATCATAGAAAGTGATGACAAGAAAAGCTTTAGATAAAAAGCTTCCGTAAGTGATCTTTCTATAAGTCATCTTATTCTGACTGCTCTGGCCTTTGAGAGAATTGACATTTCCTCTCCGAGCCTTCTCTAGAAATACTGAAACCAGGGATTGGTCTTTTCAGGCAGAAGAGAGTTGGAAAGGGGATTAGCCAATGCAGCTGAGAGCTTGATTGGTTTCTGCTACTGCCAACTCAGCCATCTTTGGTGCCCACACAGACCTCAGCGATGATGTCTGATACTGTCTATTTCCTTCAACATGTGCAGTTCAACCTCTTGTATAACCACCTCATGGACTTGACCTTGGATGAATACACCAATCAATTGGATTTTAAACTTGTTTTTATAAAAATATATACATTATACATTTTGTAATTTCATTAACATTTAAAATTTGTGGAGTCAGTCTACAGGGCATTTCACATCTTTTCTTTATAAGTATTATATTTCTAGTACAAGTTTCTGCTCCTGAGAAATTATTACTTAAAACACAATATTTGATTTTTATTAACTATAAAATATAAACGTTACGATTTTGTAGATGTACAAAGATCTTGCCATGCATTAGTCAGGAAATATCTCATTTTGTGGGATTGAACACAGACTAGAAGTTCAATGATTGTATGTTCAGTGGATAAATAGATCCAACAAAGATTTCTCAGAGGCTGTATTTTCTTCATAGAAAAACTCCAATAAAAACCTTAATGTTTAATAAATGTAGAGAAGTTGAAATAGAAGGAGAAAGGAGACAGGAAAGGAAAGACATGGAGACAGAGTGTGTGTGTGTGTGTGTGTGTGTATGAGTTTTATGATGGTTAAACACTAGAGGCTTACACAAAATCAAAGCCATGTAGTAGAACTTGACAACAACAATGTCAACCAGTGGTGTAAATTCCTGTCGTTCTGTCTTGATGTGGGAAGCACAAGAGTTTAAGATTAGAGAGAATAAAATTTTACCCATTCAGACAAATGTTTTCTCATTTTAAAATCAAGTCTTGTATCTACTAGAATGTTCATCCTGGAAATTAAAGAGGAGTCTGAAAGTTTCCATGGAGATGCTGAGGAGAAAGCACAAGTATGGACTAAGACAGTTCTTGTGAGCCAATTGACGAGGTTCCCAGGCGATGGCTTGCAAACTAATTTGATTGATTGCAGATATTTAATTGTTTTGTTATTATTTTCCTTGGTGTATATTTTTTATACTTTCAAAAATAGTCTCAATACATGCTTTCAGAAGGTAAAGTTTCACACAGCGTATAAGCTAACTGGGAGTTTCCATTTAAACTCAGCTTCTTCTTCATCTTTGGTAATTTCTGTTTTGTTTCATCTCTGACTGGGAAGGACTCTGTTCTATGCCTTTGCACTTTTATTAGCTTAGATTCTTTCCCTTCCTCAGTTTGTCTCTGTCTTTCTTTAGGAATTGTTCTCATTTACTTCAACTATAGTCCAACGATTTCATTAGAGTTAAGGATGCAGAAATTGTTAACAATATTTTGTCCTAAATGTCCCTTTCCTGCTGCCCACAGGTTACTTTGATTTTTTTTCATTCAAGACTGTCATTTTAGGATTTCTTAGTGTCACCCAACTGGAGATTCCTTTGAAGTGAATTCAGCTGGGAGGCCTTGTTCTTTAGACCCTTTCTCTCGTGTGTGTGTGTGTCCATCCATGCTTATGTGTGTATATACACATTTATATGCATGTGGTATATACATGTTTATGTATTCTTTTGTGTGCAAATGAATACCTGGATGTGTATTATGTATGTATGCATATGTTTGTTTATACATTCTTCTTGTACACACAAGTGTCTGTGTGCATGTGTGTGTGTGATTTATGTGTGCTTATATGTTATTTGGGTGTCCCTGATAGATGTAAGCATGTACATGTTTGTGGTATATACATGTCTCTGTGTTGTCTACGTATGTGTGTGTGCAGATGGATGAGAGTGCATGCACACACAGAGGCTGGAGGTTAACACTGTCTTTCTCAATCAGTCTCTACCTTAATTTTTAAAAATGGAATCTGTCACTAAACCTGCAATTTACTGATTTCAGGCTAGACTAACTGGCTAGCAAGCCCCGAGCATCCTCCTGTCTCTACCTTGCAGTTTTGGAATTATAGGCATGCACCATTCCACTTGGCCTTTTACATGAGTGCAGATACTCAGTATGGAACTCATACTTGTATGGCAAGTGCTTCACCGACTGAACCATCTCTCTAGATCCCAACTTTTCTATATTATTGATGTCCTCGTGTTGATGGAGGGCTGTCTCCAGTAGTTTCCTAAGAAGCACACATAAATAGAAGGATGTTTGAGAACTTGGGTATCTGAAAATGTTTTGATATGTTCCTTGCATTTCATTACCATGAATTGTGGGTTGCCAGAAATCCATCCAGCATTCTGAAGACCTTGTCCCCTTGTTGTCTCATTCCTGTGCTCAAGCCATTGAGAATTCTTAAAAATTTTTCTCATTTCTACTGCTCTGAAATAACACAATAGACCCAATTTCATTAGGATTCATGAAATAAATACGTGAGCTTCTGTTCTAAATTGTTTCTTGGGAATCTTCTAATACCAACTTTCACTTCCCTTCTTCTGGACATCAATGTCCTTAATGTTGGGACTCTGGAAGTGACTCTCCTATGTTCTCTTGTTTGCTTGGTGATTGTCATGAAAAGAACCGGCCTCCTCTAGCATGGACACCTCCTGTGCTATAAGCTAAACAACAACTGAAACTGTGAACTGAATTAAGCCTTTGTTTCTTTTAAGTTGATTCTCATAGGTGGGGTTTTTTGTTTGTCACAGTGACTGATGACTGACACAGATTGATTTTCATTTCCACGCACTTAAATTCAGTGAAGTTTTTGTTCTCAGTAGGCTTTTCTCCATAGCGTTTTAGTTTTTTTTTCTCTTTTCATTAAAATTACAGCTCATGCATATGGATGCACATGACTTGGTATATGTTCGTGAAGTTTCTTCTTGTGGCATATTTCTTGTTTCTTCTCGGGCTTTTCTTTTTACATCTTCTTATTGAGGTCTTTATCTTCCATGTTGCAAGTTGTCTTAAATGTCTGGCAATCCATAGCAGGATCTTCATGATTAAGAATAAAAGATTGAAACTCTCATTAAGAATTCTGAATATATGAATATGTATGTGTGTGATATTTGTATGTATGTATGTATGTATGTATGTATGTATGTATGTATGTGTAAAGAGTTTGTTAAACTTAAGTTTAAATGCATATTGGCCTAAAATAGATAACATTGAATGTTAGTTTATATTGAACTACTTAGATTCCTCAGAGGATGTTCTTCTAATCTCCTGCCTAGAGTAACATTCAGTCATTTAGTGATCTGGGAAGCTAGTCAAGACAGCTTAGAGATTTTGGCTTTCAGAACTCAGTGTGTGCATGTTTGCAGTAAAATGGGCACAACACCAAGTTAAGGTCATTGGACCCTCTATTTTTCCCAGATCCAATGAATACATTTCCATCATTTGGCTGGGTTGGAAGTAAATAGCCATTCAGTATCATAAGGTTGGGAGGAAGACTATCTATGTTCTAACTGCTTCCCAAGCAGCTCTTACTGAATTGAATTTTTTCATGCCTTCCTTTAACAACAGTTATAAAAGACATTACTAACAAGGCTCACTATACCATTTGATGGTTCTGATGCATGCATAGGGCTAGTTCTTCTTTTTGCTGCTTTATGGGTCAGTTTCTTCTAAGAAATAAGCTAACATATTTCATATATTTTCTAGCTCTTAAAATAAGGTATTATCTCCATCCCTCGTGTGTTTGCTTTCATTCTTTAATTCATTCATTTGTTTTATAACAACTGTACTGAGATGCAATTTATATGCCCTAAGCTGACCTTTCAGGTGTCTAACTGTCACTACTAATTTTAGGTTATTTCATCACCCTATAATTGAATCTCAGAGCCATCATTAGTTTTTTTTTTTTATTTCTGATATCTTCTCTTACCATACTTTGACTATCAATATTGTTTCCCCACAGTGCTGATAAATAGTTTATAAATGGAGGAATAGGAAATGAGATCTTTTGGGGGTGACTCCGTTTATCCCAATGTTGAGGATCAACTATACTTTATCCTGTACCAGGAGCATAGCCCTTACTGCTTCCAAAGAGTTGTCTACCATGTGAGTGGTTACAAATTCCTTAATCATCATCAGCTGATAGATCTTACGTTGATGTGTTAGTAAGTTTTGTTGTTATGACATCAGCCACAACTTATTGGAGGAAGGATTAAGGATTTACTTTGCCCAGAGTTTCAATGGTTCTAGTCAGTTATGCCATTGGTGAGGTACAGCAGAGTAGCTTAGGTCAGGAGTACAGGAAGTACCGGTGAGGGAGCCATGCTCCGATCCATAGCCCATCAACTCCCAATAATAGTATAGTCAAATTTTAACTCATCACTAGAAAAACCATTTGTTAGGTGCTCTCAAGGGCTAATTATGCCTGGAGGTGCTCAGAATGAGCTTTACTAATGATCAAGGAGTTTCCCTATCCAATCAAGTTGATAATTAAGATTAACCATCACTGACAGCTTCTGAATAGGGGCTGTTATCAATGCTTCTATTAATATTCATGTTTAAGGCTTTGTGTATACATAGGCTGTGTTTCTCTTGAGCATATACCTAGGAGTGGAGTTATCAGGGTGTGGGATGGCTTGCTGCTTAACATTGTGAGGACTTCTCAAAGTGTTTCAAAAAGCACCTTAATTATTCCTTAATCCCACCAGCAAAGAAGAAAAGTTTCAGTTTTTCCTAATTATTGTTAGTATTTATTACTGTCTGTCTTTTATTGTATGCTAGTGTATGGTGTGTGAGTGTAAAATATGTGGTGTGTGAACATATATATGTTATTGTATGGTATGTGATTGTAATATATGTGGTATAAGAGCACATGTATATTATTGTATGGTTTGTGAGTGTAATATATGTGGTACAAGAGCACATGTATATTATTGTATGGTTTATGAGTGTGATATATGTGGTATAAGAGCACATGTATATTATTGTATGGTGAGTGTGATATATGTGGTACAAGAGCACATGTATATTATTGTATGGTTTGTGAGTGTGATATATGTGGTATAAGAGCACATGTATATTATTGTATGGTTTGTGAGTGTGATATATGTGATCTAAGAGCTCATCTATGTTATTGTATGGTATATGAGTGTGTATATGTGGTATTCGAGTACATACTTGGGAGTTGCTCATGTCTATGCACAAGTGTGCAGAAGCCAAAGGAAGATATTATGTGTCATGCTTTATCAATCTCTGTTTTATCACTCTGAGATGTAGTTTCTTAGTAAACTGGAAGTTAGGCAGGAGGTCAGAGTAGCCCAGTAGTCATCTTGTCTCTGACTCCTACAGCACATAGTCACCAGCATGCACTGCCACACCAGACATTTCATGTAGATGCTGGGACCTAAACTCAGGGCTTTATGCTAGCACAGCAGGCCTTCTTACCCACTGATCCATTAATAAAGCCTCTATTATCTGCCTTAGTTGTCTCACATACACTACTAGTTGTATCTTATTGTAGTTCTGATTTTCATTTCCCTCATGATGAATAATATTGAGTTTTTATCTACCTGTCAAGTATTATGTGACTGATTTGGAGAAATTTCACATTTAGAGCCAAGCTCTTAATTTGGAGTTTGGAAATTTGGCTGTTGAGTTCCGAGAGATTTTTATATATTCTCAATGTTAGTCCCTTATTGAATATTTCATATAAGCATTTAAAATATTGTCTCCCATTTCATGGACTGTCTGCTTGTATTGTTGATAAGCCCATCTGGAATTCAGTTTGAGATTATGAAGTCTTGTATGTCTGAGTTTCTCTTTTCAATTATTCCTTTGGCTTCATAACTGGAACATCATTGCATACTACAATGTTCATAGATTTGCCCTACAATCCCATAGTAGTTTTACAGTGCAGGAAATTAGACATTAGAAAATTACACATATTCATTTGAGTTAATTTTTGTGGTTGGTATGAATTAGAAGGCTCAACTTTATTCTTCTAATTGTGGTTATTTGGCTGCCACAAAGCAACACTTGTCTGTATTTCTCCTCTTTCCTAATTGGATTACCTTTTATTTCTTTGCTAAGTAAACTGTAAGTGTATAGGTATTTTTCTGTCAAGCCACTCTATTCTACTCCTTTGTTCTCTGTGTCCAAATGCCATAGGCTGCCTTCTTGACTATAGTTTCGCAGTGGGTTATAGATGAAGAAATGTAGGATTTTCACTTTCATTCTTTTTCAGTATTGTCTCTAGCTAGTCTTGATTTCAAGAAGAAATTTAGAAATTTAGAGTCAACTTTTTGATTTCCACATAAAGAATAAAGGGGATTTTTGTGGAAATTGGGTTAAGTTCATTTTAAAATTAAATTGGCGACTATTAGTAATAATATTTTTGCATTAATAATAATATATGTATTTTTATTTGTCTGGTCATCTTTTTTAAATTCCAGCAGTGTGTTGAACTTTCTAATTTTGAAGCCTTGCAGCTCTTTGATTAACTTTATTGTGAAGTGTTTTTGTTCTTTTTGTTGTTTTAAAAATGGAACTATTTTCTTAACTTGATGTGAAACTGCTCATATACAGAAATAAAATTGATTTTTAATGTGGATTTTGTATCCTGCAATTTTACCAAATTCATTTTTTTGCTTAAATGGTCTTCAACAGAATTACCAGAACTATACTTACATATATAGAAATACACATAGACATAGATTATACATGTATATTTACTGAAATTATAAGAATCAGAATATTTCTATATACATACACATAATTCTAAGATAAAAACATACACAATTCTGATGTGTGTACACATGATATAAATGTGTAGATTTTATGTACAGAACATAGACATAAAATATATAAAGAAATCCCAGTACTCAATGATAAAGAAAACAAATAAAATTAAAAATAGGCAAACAACTTAAGATTATTTCAATGAAATGTTTATACAAACAGATGATCAATAAATGAAACTTTTCTCAAATCATTAGACATCAGTATAATGAGGTCTAATATAATGAAATAGATTGTGGGGCAAATCGTAGTACATTGTAGTATGCACTGATGTCTTAGTTTTGAAGCCAAAGGAATAACTGAAAAGAGAAACTCAGACATATAAGATTTCATAATCTAAAACTGAATTCCATATGGGCATATCAATAACACAAGCAGACAATTCATGAAATGGGAAACAATGTGGTACGTTATAGGACTACATAGAACATACGTATATGATCATGGCACCTGCAAATCTAATGTTAATTCTTCACACATTCTGTATTGATTGATTGATTGATCAATCGATATATTGTCATAGAAATAGAAATAGAGAGAGTAGATATCTTGTGCTGCTAATCTTTGGAAGGAAGCATTCACTCTTTTAACATTAAGTACAATGTGTACTATATTCTTTCTATAGATACCCTTCTTCAGATAAAAATTGGTTCTATTTGTAATTGGTTGAGTGTTTTCCATCATTATAGGTTATTACATTTTGTCTAATAATTTGTTTGTAATTGTTTAAGAAAGCCATAAACATGATTCTGTCTTTCATTTACTGTGTAATATAGGAATTTTCTGATGTAAAAATATTCCTGCATTCCTGAGGTAAATCTCATAAAGTTGTATAGTATTCCATATCCAAACATTACTGATTCTTTTTAAACCTATGTTTGATGGTAAAATTGTTCAAAGGTGTCACCAGAGTTCTGTACATGCAGCTAAAAAGACGGCAGCAAAATATGCATACTAAGTCATCAATGTGGGTACAGGGATATATTCATACTAGCTTATGCTAGGTTTCACTACTTAATCAATCCTGCTTTAGAATTCTCATCGTAACCCACGTGGGGCTCCATTTGAGTACTTCCTTCCTACATTGGTATTTTATATATGTACCACCACATCCAGATAAACTGTTTTAGGTTTGGTTTGGTTTGAATTTTGTGATGCTGGAAATGAAACCCAAGGCCCTGAGCATGTTAGGCAAGTGTGCTACAACTAAGCTGTCTTCCTGGCTTTCCTTTCTGTAATTTTTAAAAGATAATATAGTTACATAATATCTTCCCTTTCTTCCTTTGAAACCCTCCCATATACCCTTTGTTTACTCTCTTTCTAGTTCATGGCATTTGTTTTCATTCAGAAATTTTTATTTAAACAATGTGTATATATTTAACCACAGACTTGTCTGTATTATAGAGTTTTAATAGTAATATGCTTACTTTTGACTTTTTCAGACATCCACATTGATATTTTACTTTCTTCCCTCATGTTTCTGTATTTATCTCCATCCCTTTCCTAATTAGAGTCCCACCTTTCACAGATCTGGTCACTCAGCATGGGAGTTTGTGGCTATAACCTTAAAGCATTGCTTTGGCTATATTTCATAAATTATCATATGCCATATTTTAATTTTAACTCATAGTAAGTATTCTTAATTTTCTTTTTAAAATATTTTATTTATATTTACATACCTATATAATGTGTTTAGATCAAATACACTCCCCATTTCCTCCTCTCCAATTCTTCCCAAATACCTCTCTATATGCTTTTCCTTCTCTACTTCAAATGCTCTTTTTATTTTTAATGCCCACTGAGTCCATTAGTGCTGCCTGTATGTCCATAGGTGTGATACTATCTATGGAACCTGGGTAGACTTTCAGGTTCACCATCACTGGATCTTTCTCTTCTAGCACCCGTTAGTTTCTAGTAGTTCAAAGATAGGGGTGAGACTTTACGAGGCCATCTTCCATCCATGCTGGGATTCTGGCTGGCTAATCTTGTTTAAATATTGGCCATTCATGTAGTCCCAGACAAAGTGAGTTCATGTGTATTATTACACGGTCATGTCCAGCCAACACTGTTTCACTACAAAAATCTACTCCTAGCTCTTGCAATCTTTCTGCTTCCTCTTCTTTGATGATCCTTGAGCCTTAGAAGCCTTAGAAGTGATTATAACAGCCGGGCAGTGGTGGCGCACGCCTTTAATCCCAGCACTTGGGAGGCAGAGGCAGGCGGATTTCTGAGTTCGAGGCCAGCCTGGTCTACAGAGTGAGTTCCAGGACAGCCAGGGCTACACAGAGAAACCCTGTCTAGAAAAACCAAAAAAAAAAAAAAACAAAAAACCAACAACACCAACACAAAACCAAAAAAACAAAAAAACAAAAAAAACACAAAACAACAAAAAAAAAAGTGATTATAACACAAATTTCCTACTAAGGTTGAGCCTTTTAAGATGTCTTATTCTCTGTACACTGACCAATTTTGAGTCTGTATTAATAATCATGAATATAAAGGTAAGAATTTAGGGGCCATTTTATTACTATGTCTATTTAACAGAATAATAGTACCAGGTTTTCCTCTGGGGTCTATAACTTAGCCAGTCATGAGGTTTTGGCTAAGTTAACAGAACCAAGCAAAAGTTACATCCTGTAGAGGAGACTTTAGGTCCAAAATGAAAGTAGGTGATTATTTCCATAACATCCATAACACTATTGTACCATTAGACATATCTTGCCAGGAGAGTCATTATTGTCCATCTGGTTCACAGATTCACAAATATATTATTTTGATGATGATTTTTATCCACAGAAATACATAGAACCTTCTAGAACTATAAAAGATTTTCAATACAAATGAGGCTTCCATGTCTGCATGGGCTTAATTCCTTCATTGTTTGTGACTCAAGTATGTGTTGTCTTCAGCAATAGCATCTTACCATCAAATTCTATAAGTTATACTACAGAACAATGACAATACTCTATAATGTTTGGGATCACACTGACCAACAATTCTAAGAAGTGACCCAAAACATGCACAGGGCTTCTTATTTGATAACATATAGTATCAAGTAGGGGAACATTTGGCCCCTTGTTATGGAGTAACTCCATTTAAATCCCTTTTATTTATGTATGTGCATATATTTTAGGAAGCTTCTATAGTGATAAGTCTCCATATGGCATTTTCAAAGGTCTCTAGTTATCCTTTCATTTAGTCTATTACTTATTTTGGAGTGTGCTTTAAAGAATTCTACATATCTGTGACTTTCTCAAATTTCCTCTTGCCATGGATTTCCAGTTTCCTTCTTACCAGTTTCCTCATCATGCTGAGGTAATTCAGGGCTACAAGAATTGATTCCCTCCACTTAAAGAATAAAAAGACAGGAAAAGCTAAGTCTTAGCACTCTGTCAAATTTTACAAAAAGCAGAAACACACACACATACACATGAAACTTCTAGTGAAGAGGAGATTGAAAAATGGAGTCTGAGTTTGTCTGATATAACCAAAACATTTATGTTTGCAGTTGAAGTAAATTTCTTTTTCTCTCAGATTTGGCTTGTTTGGGATACTAAATGTTATTAGACAATCTAGACAAAAGGGCGGAGGAATCTAATTTGCTCACACTAGAGAAGCTTCTCTCTCTCCCCAGGTGTCCGAAATTCATAAGAACTGAATAGTTTCCAATAACAGGGGAGTTAGAGGAAGCCCATCAAGTCTTTCTCTTGGAGAAAGAGAAGAAACAGGAAGCAAGCTGCCTTAACTATTTAAGCAAGATATATAGTAATCTACCTTTCCCATATTTCCTGTTCACCTGCCTACCAAGGATCTAACGCCTTTAATTCTGAAAAGATTAGCAAACATACTTCGTATTATTTCAAATCTTAAACCTCTTTTTCTTAATACTTATCCTGTTCACTTTAGTGTCTCAGCTTAAAATGACAAAGACAAGATTAAGATTAAAAAGAATTGAAAGAATGTAAAAGACTCACTCCTTTATTAGACTCCCATTTTTTTTTTGTTTTTTGCAAAATTGCTTTGCTCATAGTGAATTCTGTTAATTTTGTTTTCGTGTATGTCTTTAAATAAAATATCTTATTTTTATTTTATATGCATTGGTGTTTGGCCCGCTTGTATGTATGTGTGAAAGTGTCAGGTCCCCTGGAATTGGAGTTACAGACAGTTGTGAGATGCCATGTGGATGCTGTGAATTGAACCTGGGTCTTCTGTGAAGAACAGTCAGTGCTCTTAATTGCAGACCCACCTCTTTAGGCCCAAAAACATCTTAAGTAGTGTTTTCTTTTTGAAGAATGAATTCATAGGATAAAGAATTTTTGATCTTTTGATTTATATTCTTTGTTTTACTACCTTGAAAATGTCGTTCCAACTCCTTCTGACTCCTATGGTTGTGATAAGAACACAGTTCCTAATCTTATTATCTCTTGTATGTGATAAATAATTTTTCCCTTGTTAGCTTCAAGATTATTTTTAATGTTTTTAAGAGTTTAATATATCTAACCATGATTTTTTCTGTGTTTCTTCTACCTAAGATTCATTAAGTTTAAAAAGTTTATATTCTTTTCTTTGTCAAAATAGGAAAGTTTATTGAATTATTTATTAATGAATTATTTTTATTTCTTTAATTCTACTTTGTGTGTTGTCACGTTTGGTAGTATCCTACCAATTTCTGGAACTTTCTTCATTTTTTTTTTTACTTGGTAGCTTAGATCCAATGCACAAGATCTTCTACTGAATTTTTTATTTTCAATTTTTCATGCTGCAAACCTTTGAGATTTATTTGACTATTATTATGTATTTTTATATTAATGTGCATATTGCTTTACTTCTTCAAATGCTAATCCATTAATTCATATACATATATGTATATATATACATATATTTCAAACATATAGAATATATATCAAATATATAATATATGTCAAATATATGTAATTGTTGATTTATTGTTTATTGTGAGTGTAATATCTGCTTTTCCTTATGGAGAATTTTAATTGGCTAATTTTCTTTGTCTTATTTTACTTTGCCGAATAGTCCATACTTTGCTTTTTGTGCCTTCTAGTTATGATACACTGGAAATTTTAAATAACATGAAAACTATTAAATTCAAACAGTCCCATCAAGATTGTGGTAGCAATGATTTGTTGTGTTTGGTTTTTGTTTGCTTGCTGGAACTTTTTGCGGCAATAATTCTCTCAGTTCCACGTTCTCTGTCATATTTGCCACTGAAGTTCTACTTAATAGTCCAGTGGCCAACTAATGATCAAACAGATTTTCTTAGTTGTCTTGAACAAATAATCTTACCACCCCTTGTTGTAGCACTATCTTATTGGTTCACATCTTCAGCATTCTAACTGAAGGTTCATCTCTTGCCTCCACTTCCTGTGTGTTCAGCGTTTCAAAGTTAGGTAGAGGTGAGTGACTGAAATATATTAACACTTTCCTGGCCATGTGCAGTACAAAAAAAATGCATGTTCACTCTACTCTATGTTCATTTTATTATAAAGTAATTTATCTAATTATGTTTCAGTCAGGGTGTGTGTTTATTATAATTACCTGATTGTTACTGGATTATGGATTTGAAGTTTTCTACTTGTAGAATATCTGGTGGCAAGATACACCAGAAGGAAAGATATTCTTGTTTAAGGCCACCTTTCTTTTAAATCCCCATATGATGAACAGTCTGTTGTATTTCACTCTGAAGCCAAATCCTGTGGTTATGTTTATATTTGTGCTGGATACTCAACAGCACTCTGTCTTTTGGGTTTGAAATGCATCTCCACAGTGCAGACATCCATTGGAATTCTCTTTTCACTACTCAGAGTAGAGCCACACCAATGGCACTGGTGCTACTTATGGTTTTCTAATACTTTGTGCTGCCACGTGTGTCATTGAAGTCAAAGTTATATACCTATTCTGATGATGAGATTTGGCTTAGAGGAGTTAAGGGGCTTGCCCTAGGAAAAGCAGCTAATACAAATAATATGATCATTCGTGGACCTCTTCACTGAACTACCTTTGTCCTTGACCTTAAGAAACATGAAGTGCTAAATTGTCATTTAGTCTAAACCATATAATGCTTAACTTACCTGTACAATATCTGATATCATCTTATACAGCAAAAGTAGGGGACATGAAGAATGAGTCTACAAATGCTTCCTAATAAAAGTATGTTTCAAAGGCTGGAATCAATTACTGTTGCTTGGTGTAGGTTCATGGGGATGAACCTTCCTTGTTCTCTTTCAAAGTCATTGTCTGTTTTGCATTAATTGCTTTTGCATGCATGTATATACATGTACATTACTACATATAGCCTTCTCAGTCTGTATTATACCATTTGTATATGTGTTTTCAGGGCTGACTATTTGGTATTGGACAACTAAATGGTATCCTCTTTCCAGGGGAAGATTATTTTTGCCATCTGGTCTTCCTTGTCGCCTACAGTTCTTTGTGTAGAGTTAAGGCTTCCTAGGTTTTCCAACATCCACATTAGCATACTTGTTGTTCAGCTCACATTGGTGAGACTTTATGGGAATAGCTCCTGACATTACTAGGAGACTGAATCTCACAGTGAACTCCCTGATCATCTAGCTCTTGCAATCTTTCTAACCCTTTTCTTCAGTGTTCCCTGGGCCGTAGGTGCAGGAGTTGCTTTGTAGCTATATTCACTGGGACTGGGATCCAACATTCTGCCTTTTGATTGGTTGCAGCTTTAAATATGATTTCTGTTGCAAAGAGCAATTTACTTGATAATGGGTAAGGACTACACTTGTCTGTGAGTATGACAAGAAGTATTTAAAGTATAATTAGGAATCATGCTGCTTTAATAGAGTTGTGGTTGTAGGTTCTTGTTGCAGGAGATATTTTAAATCTGTGGCATTCAATCTGGCTTTTCTTAATCAGCCGCCATGTTCCCGACTAGGCTAAGCCTGTGGCCATGAGCGGCTGGCAGGCATACCACCGCTGCTCAGTTCAGAGACACTGGCCCTGACACCCACAAGACACCAGTGTGTGAGATGGCTCTGCCAATCTTCCACACTGTTTCCACAAGGCTGGGGAGGGAGACCCTCTGCTCACTCCACTGAGAGAAGGGAGATCCTGTGATCACTACATCCAGAAAAGGGAGATTCTGTGCTCACTCTCCCTGGAGAGGGAGATCCTGTGATCATTCAATAACCTCAGTAGGTCTAGAACCCTGCTCTAATTAGAATGGAAATAACAACAAATGACTCAGTAATGGACTTGCCAGAGAAAGTGATGGATATGAATGAGTTTTTCAATACTAGCTTTTCATAACGGATCAAACAAACTTGAGCCTTACATGTTAGATACCAAAGACACCAAGCGTTTCCACACTATGTACATGGGTCCCTGAAATGGGGCCCTGAAAGGACCATCAGCAGGATTTGCAGTGGGAGTTGGGGAGCAATGTTGGACACCTGGATGTGGCAACATCCAGTATATATATGAAACTATATATTAAAGTATATATATGAAACTATTTCTTTGCTAATTCATGTCTTATACAAATGGTCACAAGTACCTCATCTCTTTAGAGAATCTAAATTTACCAGAAAAGCCTTTGAACCAAAGTTTCTAAAACAGATTCTCGCTAGTCTTCTCTGCAGTGGGATTGCAATGCAAGTGCTAAGAATCTATGGCCATGGCTTAGTCTTTGTAAACTATTTCTGACTCTACTGGCTGGCAGATCTACCGCACAATAACATTTTGTCTTCTTGAACAGCATTTACTTCTGTGCTGGGATTTGTGTGCCAGCTATTCAGAAGTGGGCCTCAAGTAGGTCCATGGATAAAGCATATTTCTTTCTTAAGTTAAAATTTAAAGCAAATCTTTCTTTAAAATGTCTTTCAGCATTTTATTTATAAAGTTATTTTATCAAAGGAAAACTCTCCAATACTGAATTCCTAGCACCCCAATACATCAAGCCATGTCACTCACTCTAGAAGTCAAAAAATAATAACAATGGAGGAAGATAGGAACTTAATTTTCAGTGTGATGAACAAGGAAGGCAGGGGAAATAAGTCTCTCTTCCTTTCTTGAGGGGAACTGATACAAGCTTCCACTATAAATGAAAGAAAAATCAGGAACATGGCAAGAGGTGGAAACAACCAAACCAAGGTTGGTTTAATCACTGCCTCAGTTCTTCTCACAGTCTTCTCAGTGTCAAGACATTGGCATTGCTCTGTGTTGCTTGAGAAAATCTCTCTTCATTGTAGGCACCTAAGAAATTGAGCTGCAATGAGGGGTACTCCAGAGAGCAATCTGCTTTGTAAGGCATTTACTTGTCAGGACTGTGGTTCCCAAAAGGGACAACCATGCTCATGTAATGTGGTTTCCCTTTCCTCATAGAGTGATCTGCCTGGAAGGGTCTATTCTCAATGGAAAATGGAGGGAAGGACTTGTAGGTACCACTCTGGGTTCAAGATCAACATCGTACATGCTGCCGGTTGGCCATCTGCAGATTATAGTGGCCTTGTAAATCTTGAAAATATCTCAGTTGTTTGTCATTTCTAGCCTTGGAAAAGGTGGGTTACCTATGGGATATTAATACCTACTAAATGATTTTGCATTTCTGTGGGAATAATCTGGGATCTGACTAAAAGCTAAGGGTAGAGGAGGCCTACAATGAAGGCAGAAGTCCAAGTTCTACCAGTCTTTAGGTGTTTACCAAGTTCTACCTGTCAGTCATTGGCAGGCTTGAATAAAGAGTCAGTATTTAGAACCAATACAGCTTCTAAGACCCTTTCAGAATGCCAACTGAAATTAAAGACTATATTTCACATCAAGCTGCCGTAGATGCTAAGAAGAGATTTTATTTATTGATTATTGGTAATGATAAAAAACCTTCAGTAATCTTTGTTAAGACTTAATTTTAAAACTAGGTCAAAATCTATGTTTTCTTTTCAATGTTACAAGAAAACCAACTTGATTCTAAAATACAAAGAACAGACAGAAGTTCAAGTGGGTTGTAAACTTGGCAAAAACATGTTCTGCCAAGAAATAAAAAGGAATTCTGCCTCAAAATCTGCTACAGGCTTGCTTCTTCTAGTTCTCCTTGTGTAAGTGCAAAGTCCAGAAAAGAGCATCAGAGCATCATCCAGCAAATATACTCTATGAAGCTAAAGATACCTACATTGCTTATCTGAATTTAGACTCTTTGCATCATTGGCTACCATGTGCTTTAAGCTCCACTCACACTGTACATTGTTCTAGCTGGGCTGCCCTTACTGGACACTTCTCTAATACATTTTCTTCAGGTTTTGCTTGTTCCAGGCTGATGACTGTCCTTCCTAAATTGTTCTTCTCTTGATAATATGGGTGTCATAGGGGGACATGCAGCGGCTTAACCTGATATTTTTCTAAAGCAGTTCTTCATGTTTTCTCTTTTGAACACTTTCACCATTTGGAACTCAAACAATTTTCTGCATGTCAGGAAAGAAATCAAGGCAGGAATTTAAGGTGGGATCCTGGAGACATGCTGAGGATGTTGAGTGGTGATGCTTACTGGCTTGTTCCTCATGGCTTGTTAAGTCTGCTTTCTTATAATACCAAGGTCCAACTGCCCAGAAATTGCACTACCCATAGTGAACTAGGCCCTCCCACTTCAATTATCAATGAAGAAAATGTCCCATAAGCCAATGTGATGTGGACATTTTCTCAACTAAGTTTCCTTTTTCCAGTTGACAATGTCTTGTGTCAAGTTGACAAATCACCAACCAGGATTCTTGGTAATAGCCTGGAACATGTACAGAGAAGAAGTACATCCTTTCACTACATCAGATATTCCATACAACACATCATGAAAGGATGAAAACCACATCATTGGTGCATGCTTGTGGGATAAGCAAATGAAGCAAGTCCTCTGGAACAAGACTGATCATCCAGTTTTACAACTAAGTGATCTTAATTTCATTGCTTAAGAGTTGGATAGTTTCTTGTGAATTATATCTCTAATATATATGCTGGGGACAGTTTTCTAGGGTATTTTTTACAACTATAAAATCACAGTAAAGTAACTATAAATTCACAATAGTTTTCACTGCATCTATTTTACCCTAGAACTGTAACTTCCATGCTGGGTGAGCTCCTTGTGGCTGCACTGTCCTTCATTTTGCTTCTCTGGTCCTACAGACTATTCCGTCAACAAGTGGTAGTTGTTCCATAAGTAACCAACAATGTACAAATACATTTTATCAGAACTAAAAGTGACTGTGAATATCAGTAGTGTGAAAAATGTAACATGAAAGACATTCTTTTGAAAACTACCAAAATAAAAATAGGTACTTATGGTAGTTTGAATGAAAATGGTCCCATAGGCTCTTAGGGACTGGCACTGTTGGGAGATTTGGCCTTGTTGGAATGGGTGTAGCATTGTTGGAGAAAGTGTGTCACTGAGGATGGGCTTTTTGAGGTCTCAGAAGCTCAAGAAAGGCCTTATGTGTCTCATTCCTTTCCTGCTAACTGTGGATCCAAATGTAGACCTCTCAGATACTCTCAGATGCTCTCAGATACTCTCAGATACTCTCAGATACTCTCCAGTATCACATCTGCCTGCATGTCACCATACTTCCTATGATGACAATAATGAACTAACCCTCTGATCTGTAAGCCACTCCCAGTTAAATGTTTTCTTTATAAGAGTCGCTGTAGTCATGGTGCCTACGACAGCAAGTAAGATAGAGATGAAAGGATTACATATTTAGATCTGAAAAGCCCAGCCCTCTGTCTATCTTTCCTTTAAGCCTGTGTGAGTTGAAGTCCCTAAAATCTCAAACCTTTCTATTGAATTTGAGATTAATTTGAGTTAAGGTAGAAAGACAAACTATTCCACAAATTCTAGATTTTTCAGCTCGCTTTTCTAGACATAACATTCAGGCAAGAAAAGTATTCAAAAGACATCAAATGAAGTGTTTTGAAAGGGGGTCTTAAGGCTGAAGATTTGATGCTCCAATGTTCTGTAGTATAGGGACTGTCCAGGTGTTCAGTGGCCTCTATAAATTGGCTAAGTTTTAGAAGCTATGCTTAGTGCTTCCCATAACTTCAGTTAACTCAGTCATTCTGGATTTCTGATGGGGTTGAAGACCTATCGTCTCATAGCCAATCCTGGCTATTCACTTTGAGAGAAAAGATCTGAGTGGATGGTTTTCAGCTGACATTCATTCTAAAGCCAAGAAAAAATCCAGGTTCAGAACTAAGTGTTTTAGTTAGGAGAGATGACAGAGGTTCTGGTTAGTCCACAAAATGATGGACTGGGTATTAGGACTAACTTGTACCTCACTGGTACAAATAGGCATAACTATGCTCTAATTGTATTTTGAGAGAAAAATTTTATTTTAACAGAAAGTGTGATATGTAGGAGGAGCTAAGGAGGAAGGAGTACCGAAAGGAATAGACGGAGTAAGGAGAGGAGAAGATGATGGAGAGGAGAAGCTAGGTGATAAGACAGAGAAAGAGAGAGAAGGGGGGGACATGAAGGCAGATGTTCACGTGTCTCCACCAGTCAAAGATAGTTTGTTTATATATCTAGGTTGGGTAGTGGGTTACACTTCTGATTGAGCAATACCAAACTTATAAAGCTTTTGATTAACATTTAAAAAATTGTATAAAAGCAAAAAGGAAAAGGGGGCATGGGATAGGGGTTTTCTAGGGAGGGGAAATGGAGAAAGGGGATGGTATCTGAAATGTAAATAAAATATCCAATAAAAGGAAGAAAAAAAGAAAAAGAAAAAAGAAAGGGGGTCTTTAGCCAAAGTGAGATTCATAGAACTACCAAAAGATGGGACACCTAAAGGCTTTTAAGATGACAAACACATTACCACTCTCATGTCTACAAGACAAGAGGAAGCCTATAAATTGCCTTCAAAAAGAGACCCATAGAATCTCTTTTGATAAATGCACAGCTGTTTTCCAAAGGCATCCTGGAGAAGGCAGTGAACACACAGTCTAGGTTCTGCCTCCTGCCCTTTATTCTCCTATCCTATGGGCATCTCCCATTGACCGAATACCAGGTAAAGACTAGAACACAAGGCAGGGCAGAAAGTCTCAGGAGTGGATGAAGACATGGGCATGGAAGTAGAAGGACAGCTGGCCTCTGGAGGAAGCCCTCTGCTCTCACTCAGTTGCGAGTGGGAGCTGCTTTTAGAAAGTAGCTACAGAAAACATCATAAGCACGGTAAGTATTCATTCACTTCTGTGGTGCCAGGAATCAAACACAGGGTCCCTGCATGCCAAAGAAACAGCATGCCAAAGAACAGCATTTAAGTTGAAAAAAATTAGTTTTTTAGCTTTACAATTCTTTTTTCTCTCCTTTCTATCTTAGATTTTTGCTTTTGATGAACTGCAATACCATATAAAAGAAATAGTACCTCTCATTATTTGAATTATTAACAAATAATTTGCCAACCAACTACTTAACTTTAACAACAGCATCTCCCAGACTGCTTCACAAGAGAAAAACATACTCTACCAGTGGAACTATGTTAGGTGAGCAATAATGAAATTAAAAATCCAATTAATGATGCTATTGAGACAAGAGAAAAACTAAAATTTCATAGCATCATATTATTTGGATTTTAATTCACTATTCATTTAGTCCTGGGAACCCCTATCCCTCTGTTTTGAAATACGAAGTAAACCCAGATCCAAATTAAAATTTATCATTACATCAAATTCCTCCAGGACAATGAATCAGACATATTTCTCAAAATTGGATCTGGTCTCTTTGTTTTCATCTAAAGAATGGCTAATTTAAAAAGTCTACAAAGACAAAGAGGTTACTGTTTAAGGAAGAAATTCATGTGCTATTCTATTTTCAGAATATTTATCTTGACTAACATTCCAACTTGCTTTATCTCAAGGTCCTGTGTGGCTAAGTGTTCCTGGATTATTTCATTGCATTCAGATCCAGCCCCATTGGCTTTGTGACCTCCCTCTGGGTAGTGGCATGTCTTGTGGTGGAAGGGAGAGCAGGGACAGACATCACTGGGTCACTCCTTGGCGTGGATTACTTTGAAGAGTCCTTTTTAACAGTTTTCAAGGAGACATGACATTCTTTAAAGAAAACAACATGAAAAGGTGCTAGAGAAAGCAGTATATAGTAACTATGTAATAATAGAATGGCCCATTGAGGGCCGACAGGGAGAAGGCTTTTCTTACTCATTTATGTAACAGGAATCTCCTACCTCAGATGACAGAATATATGCAGAGCTATGTTAGCTGTGTTTTAAAGTGGACATTTTAAAGCTTAACTCCAGTTTGGCACATGACAGAGTTTGACGTAGTTCACATAAGCTAAATCTCAGAAGGAAGACCACCTGTAGTTTCTGAAAAAAAGATACGTCCAAGGTCCATCAAAAGAGGGCAGCCTGTGCGAGGGGATGGTAAGGCACCATTCAAAGTTCTTCAGCTCCACTAATGTCATACCCATGACCATGGATACTCCCCAAAGAGAAAATGCCGAAGGTATTAATGACCATGTCCAAAATCATAGAGCATACCATAGAAAGCCGAATAGCTGAGGGAAATTACCAGTGAATACCGACTAGCTGCAGAGTCAATACTTTCAATTGTTTGGTGTTCAATGTCAGCAATGGTATCTGAAATACATTGGCATTTTATTGTAACAGTAATTAAAATTAATAACATATATGTCTTCTCAATTACTGAAAATAGCAATCAAATAAAATGTACTATAGTTGCCAAAAGAGCAAACACTGGAAAAGAATAATATAGCCAAATATGGGATGCCAGATAATACAGAAAGTACGTCACATCTCCCTTAATCTTCCTGTAAGTCTCTGGGAAAGCTGTTTGTCCTACAGCTCAAAAGCCATCCTAGGAGGCCAGCAAGATGACTCAATGAAGAAAAGCACTTGAAGCCAAATCTGAACACAGTTTGATCCTCAGAACCCACCGGGTGGAAGGAAGAAACTGATGCCTTGTAATCTCTGCACATACATTAGAGCTCATACACACACACACACACACACACACACACACACACACTGTAAAATGTTCTACTTCAACATAAGGTATGATCAGTGTTTTTAATACACCAGTAGCATGACATAAAGTAAAACAAGTGTCCAGCATCTTACAGGCACTGAGAGCCACCAGTAGGGCTGAGCTGACAGAGACCCCAGACTGAGTTCTAACACAACAGAAAGACTGTCCTGAGCTATGAGTGATGCTTATTTTCAGATAAAATTGGATGTATTTAGGGTGAGATTGCTATAGACATTATGCTGATTTTCAGAACAAGGGGTTGGATTCTCAGCTGATGTGACATGCTTTTGCTATGCCTACCACAGTCACAGAGGCACATAACATAAAGTCAAAGCAAGAGGACCAACTGCACCTCCAAATAACAGTAAGAGCGGAGTACACAAACCTGACGAAGAAAGTGACTTCAAGTTCTTTAAAATGGATCTACACTTAAAATAAGGAAACAAAGAAAAGTAAAAAGCAAACTGAGTGGGCAGAAATGTACCAGAAACATGACAGTTCAAGAAAAAAGAGAGACTGTTAAATAGTGTACTTAAAAATATATATACAAAATTTATTAAATAAAGCCAGACTTAAGATGAGAGGCGGAGACTCATCTTCATTTTTAAAGAGCATAAGATTTAAAAAATTAATATTTAACTGATAATATTGAAAGATGAGCTTTAAATAGCAATACTTTTATTTTTAAATAACTTTTTTATACAATATAGTTTGATGATATTCTTTCTCCCTTAACTCCTCTCACATCTTTGCTCCCCTTCCCTCCCCAACTTCATATCTTCATATTCTCTCTCTCTAAAAACAAAATACTGACCACGAGCAGCTCTTCCCTTGGGTGTAATTGATATATTCTGTGTGACTGCATTGAAGAAAACTGGTTTTCTCTATCCTGGCAGCCAATAGTTTCTTGTAAGACCTTGTGCCCACTTTCCTTTCTCGGTGCCAGGATTTTGTCGGGCTTGACTATGTTCAGGTCTTGTGCATGGCGTCATAGTCTCTAAGAGTTGGTATGTGAATCAGCCCTATTGTGTCTACAAACTGCTACCTCCTTGGAGTCAACAGGGTCATCAGCCTTGGCTCCCACAATCTTTATACTTCCTCTTTCATATAGATCCCTGAGCCCTGAGTGGTGGGACTTGATACCATTTAAGGCTGAGCATTTCAAAGTTTCTCAGTTTCTATACATTGTCCAGTTGTGGGTGTTAATTAATATCTAGTGTAAGAAAACGTTTCTGTAATGATGAATGAGCCATGCACTGATTTATGGGTAGAACAACATGTGATTAGGAATTATTTTATTTCTGTGATGTATATTTAGCAGAATAATACTTGGCTTTCTTCTTGTGCCCATAACCTATCTCTTCTCAGGTTCTTGACAATATCAGATGTAGGCTCCATCTCGTGGAGCGTGTCTAAATATAAGAAAAAGCTTGTTGGTCATTTGCAGAACATCTGTGCTACTATTGCATTAGTGGGTATGTGTTGAAAGCAAGCCACTCTTGTAGCCTACAGAATTTGTAGCTGGGCAAAATAGTAAAATTTTTAAATGTCATTAATTCAAGAATAATCCACAAAACATTAAGCTATTAGGAAACTAAAAGTCATCTTTCTAAATTCCTGACATAAAAAGAGTTTTATTTAGAGAAAATGTAAACGCTTACACATGCGCACACACACATTTTAGGAATTGTCCATAAAAATTCACAATATACTATTTAAAAAGACAGAGACTACAAAGTGGGTATTATTACTTTGTTAATGCATACATGTTTATAGGTGTTCAACTGGGCTAGAATACATAGAAATACTTTGTCTTCTCACATGATTAGATAGGTTTTTTTTCATTTTCTAAAGTATCTTCACAATTGTGAACTATTTTTATTATAGTGAATTAATTAATACTTAATGGTATCAAGCCAAATAAATTTATTTTTAGAGAAGTATTTCTTTCCAGTGACTAAGAAATGTTCTGACTAAGAATGGAGGAGAAACTGCTAAACCCGGAACAATAGAACAAGGAAAGGGAAAATTCTAAGCTTCAAGGGCTTGCAAAGCATCAGCTGAGTGTACATGTGCACTCTCGGGGTGTGCTGCAGAAGTCTTCTATGGGAAAACTGAACTATACAGAACTTCTGGCATGAATGAAAACACTGATATGTTTCAGATAGGTTTCTCTAAACCCATTAACATACCATCTCTTCCTCATACATATCTGACTTCAGACACAAGGTCAGGAGAGCAGGCATCTTTGTTGACACTGTATAGTATCTAGGGCAGTATAAGACCCAAGGGGACCCAGTGCATATTTCTTAGGGATGAAGCGTTGCACAACATCTGTAGCCCTGCCTCTGTGTCCTGTACTTTTCACTGCATTAGCAAGGAGCTAACTCACAGCAGGAATGTTTAGGAAGCCAGAGATGACACAAAGATTTCGAATGGAGGTCATACTATCATTGACAGAATGAACCTTGAACCCATAAGAGCCAAAACAAATCTTACAAGAATGCAAACTGCATCATTCATCTGGGTTTCAAAACAAGAACAGATCTCAGAATAACCCAGTGTTGGAAACATGTTTCTGACTGATCTGAGGTAACAGTAGGCTGTGTGTGTGAAAGTGAACTATGCGGAGAGAGAAGGGAGCCACTCTTCTCTGTCCCATGCTGGCCAGATGGCATCTCGGCTCCCGAAACTAGATTTGGGGAGGCTTGATCTTAGAGGAAATTTTGCAAAAGCTTATTCAAAAGTACAAAGAATAAATGACCTGGAAACCCTGTCTCATGATGGTGGACTTCAGCAGGCCCACAGGTGAGGAGAAATGCCTAGAAAGCCGGAGGGTTGTCTTCAGAAAAGCGCCTTAGACACGGTCTGTGTGCCCAGACAATAAAAAGTACTACAGATCAGGTTGTCTATCACAGATGCATTGGCTAAAAGTTGTGTATTTTCCGCCACATGTGACTAGTTCCCTGTCAGCAGAATGTGTAAAGTAGCTGAAGGGTAGCTAATAAGGAAGACTCTAATTGGTAACCCCATTTTGACTTATGTGGGGATGTAAAGACAAAACCATAAAGATGTTCTGAAGCATTTGAAATTCCATTTCTTAAATGCCTCTGTGATAGCCACTGCACTCCAAACAATCCTCACTGCGTCCTATTGGGCAGAGCTGCCACTGCTCATCTCAGGTTCCAGCCCTGTCCTGGGGTGCTTAGCTTTTGCCTCATCTGCAAGTCCACACCAGTTCTAAGACGTGTGACTCGGCCTTACCACTGAGCGGTCACAGACTTTCTTCTGCCCCATGGCAATGAATGAGATAGACACTTGGCAATTAAGTCGGGTAATATAGAATCTATTGATGTGGATGGTTAACCCCAAAGTTCAAGGCTGGACCATGTTTCTTACTCTGTATGACTTCTGCATATTTCCTGTCCCTGTATACCCTGTTTCATTGCATCTCTTTACAATTTACATTTCAACTCCTTACCCTCTTTTGTTTCCTGAGACGCTCTACACAAAGACCATTTTCAATGAAACTCAGGTGCTTTTAGTATTGACACAGTCCAGAGCGAAGGTTCCTTCAATTGGAAGGGCTTGGCAGAGACCTGGCTCCTTCGTGATTGGTGTAATGCTGCCATCTGGTGGTTACTTTGAAAAAGTGCCTAAGGCGTCTTTCCCTGGGGTAAGCGTGTTAGCACAATACAAAGGTCCAGTCAGCAGGCAGGGCTCACCCAACTAATACAGTAAAATCTAAATCCTAGAAGGCAGTTGTGCACTGTAGAAGTTAATTTCCAATGACTATCAACACTAGCCATCATAAGTAGTGTGAACAGTGAGACTGAATTATAATAGTTAAAATGATTTCCCTTGGGAAGAACTTACCTGTACTTAGACAAAATATTTATGGGTTCATAGATTCACACATGTATGATTGGACATTAACCTCGCTCATCACAAGCCAAATATAACAGAATAACAGCTCCTACGTAGGAGAGTCAGAATCCAGTGCTGGTAGATGTGGCTATAAATCTTCCAGATTTCTGATAGCATGTTTGTTAAATATATTGAGAGTTTAGCCTCTATGAGCATGGGATAGACAGAGTTGGTGAATGAGATAGTTAGCGAGAGAAAAAGAAACCAAGCAGAGAAGTTTGGATGATGAGGGGTGTCATTTATCTAATTGGGTTAGAAGAGAGATCACTGAGAGGAGAAGTTTATGTGACAAAATTTCTCTAGATAAACAAAACAAAAAAAGCCTTCAGGAAGCAAGGTGGAAGAAACACAAGGCTTCCACTTAGCAGAATGAGTCAAAGCTGTGGCTCCTTGGGAGAAGGTTCCCAGAAAAGGTCCACTGGCAGCAAGCTTCTGCTCCAATTTTCCTAGGCATGGGCTGGCTGGCTTCTAGGACTGGACGATGGGCTGGCACGCTGAGCTAGTGCTACATCCCTTACGCCTGAAACGCCATGTTCTTGTACCGGAAGTCAAGCCCTCCTGCCTGGGCGTTACCTTGAGGGTGTAGCAGTGATAAACGATGCTCATTTGTATTTGTCTGTTTGGTTAATAATCCATCATAGCTATCCCAGACTAGGTGATTTCTCATACTTTATCTCTGTTTAACTACTACACTCCTAAGGGGAAGTTTCAAATGAGGAGATCTAGCACCTAGCTGTTGGTAGTCACGGAAACGCTTTATAAGGGGCAAAGAGCGTATCTCCTAAAGAATCTCAGCCATTTGTAAATTGGCCCACATTTTTCTTAAGTCTCTCAGGATGATTCAGGATGTACACATTTGACTTCTGAAGCAAACAAAAAGTGAAAACCTTCTCCTTGAGAGAGTCGTGCCCAACTGTGTTGTTCAGTCACATCATGGAAGTGAAATCTCAGTTTGGTCTTTGGTTCAGTTTAATTAAATTCCAGAGATATCACTTAATCAAGATTTAACAATTGTGTGTGATTTACAGGAATGCAGTTAATGAAGTGTAACTGTTGTCAATACCACAAATACACACCCTTTAGAACAAATGATTCCTACAGTGTAGAGATGTATCGAGCTTGTGGCTGTTTGCAGTAAGTCCCCATACTCACAAGAGCTTCATCTGTCTGCAGACGTTGGACTGAAGCTATTAGAAATACATTGAATATATGAAAGATACAGAATTTTTCCTTTGCTCTTCTTTTAACAATACAGTATAACTTTTATATACAATTTAAATTATAGTAGGTATTGAAAGTAATCCAAGATGATTTAAGAGGGAAGGGAGGTTGTGCCTACATCACATGCAAATATTGTGGCGTTTTGTGTAAGGGATTTGAGTATCTGCAGTTTTTAGTATTCTATGGGATGGAGTTTCTTGAAACTAGTCACCCGCAGACCTCAGGGACTTGGACCAGCTTGTTAGAGACTAATCTTCTGTACAGACAGATGTTGGTTTATTGGCAGAGTACATTGCTTCCTCTGAGCATGGCAAGGATAACAGTAGCCATCGGTCACCGTGTGTCACACTTGTGGCTCCTGTGTGTGGCTCCTGTTCCAGAACAAGAATCTTGAAATTTTTCTGGAAAAGTGAGCAGCAATGTTGTCCAGTGGCTCCGCGTTCTGTTTTGCCTTACCTCCCCTAAGTCTTAAGTTCTCTTACTCAGGAGTTTTTGCTCTTAATGCTATAGGTCAGGGGTGATGATGAAGGAGATGTGGAAATTAGTCCTGCTTACTGAGTATCTATGGTCAGGGTCTCCTGGGGTGAAACAGACTCTCCAGGGACCTAAAACACAGCTCGTGTAGAATGTGTTCAGGGATGGTCTGCTTACTCGGCCGTTGAGCAGATAGGCTCTATGTGAAAAATATTAGAAAATCTACACTAAGCTTTTGCAATGTCATTATAACAATTATCACATAATTTACATAAATTGCATAAATTAAAAAATAGGTGATTTCCTTCTTAACTTCAAAAGTACTTGGAGAAGTTTTTTTAAATAATATTTTTATTTTATTACTCCTTGAAATTTCATAATCTAAACAATGTATTTCTTTTTTTATTAGATATTTTATTTACAGTTCAGATGTCATCCCCTATCCCCATTCCCCCTCACCCCCCTTAGGAAACCCCTATCCCATGCCCCCTTTTCCTTTTTGCATTTATACATTTTTTAAAATAATTAAACAATGTATTTCAATCCTACTCATGCACTACTACCTCCCCTCAGTGTTCCCTAGGATCCACCCATCTCATTTCCTTTGTTGTTATTGTTAGAAATTCCCTGAGTCCACTAGTAAGTTTTCCCTCTTGGGCCCTGTGAATCCCCTCGTCATAGATTTTTGACCAGATTTACAGTTCAAGGCATAAAATCCTTCTTGTGGAGCAGGCCCCAGATCCAATAAGAAAGAGGTGGCTTACCCAATCATCATGCCGCTATTGCTCCAATGGGCACATCTTGCCCAGCAGGTCAGTATTAAAGCATGTAGGGTCTACATTTGGAAAAGACCATTAATGATTTTTTTCTCTTTCACCAACCTACATTGCACCCTCTGACACTATGTCAGCTAACCATCAGGGAAAGAGTTTTCTAGTAGGTATAAATCGAATTCTATGTGTTCTACATTCACAGTGAGTGTTCTCATCAATAGGGACTTACCATCTAGTTGTAATGGCCAGCCAATAACAATAGCAATAACCCACAGGTTTTTTGTTTGTTTGTTTTGTTTTGTGTAACTCTGAGGCTTCTGTCCAATACTCATCTAAAAAAGTACCCTGTGCCCAACGCTGAGATTTTCATTTAAGAACTAATGTTATCTTGGAGCAGCATTTTCTATCCAGAAAGACCCCTCTGTTCAAACTATCATTCTTTATAATACATTTTTGAATTAATGCAGTGTATGTTGTAAAAGTAATGTCTTTTGAACTGAATGAGTGGATGTTCATTAAGCATTTGAATGTCCCTTGGTTAACTCATGCCCTGTCCAGGCCAGCTGGACAATCAAGTGGAACCCTTAGACCCTGTGGAGAAGACTGAGATGCGAGAGAAAATAAAATGGCACAGCACGTCAAGAAGTCTGATCAAGCTGGCAAAATTTTTATCATTCACACCAGTTATAGACTCTAAAAACAGGATATGGGGAGGGGTAGGAAAGAAAAGAGGGCTTTGCAGGTGGAGGAAGCTAGCTGCAGCTGTGGGGTCTAACTAAGTTATTCTTACAAAGCCTTTTTGTTACCAGGAGTTCTAAAAACATCTATCTAGAAGGATGTTGTCTAAATCTAGAGATCAGGAGGAAGGGTAACTAAGGTGGGTTGCTATGAGGCCTTGTTTGAAGTTCTGAGAACTGACAAGTGAATAATGGCATGTAAGCAGAAAGAAGAATAGTAGATAGGAAAGCCAAGGATGAGTGTTTGCCAAGAGTAAGGCCTTGCCATGGCTTCTCACAATGCCCTGCCCGCCCTCTTCTCTACCAAATCTTCATCTCTCCACTAAAACCTTCAACCCTAAAACTTATCCCACTTGCTTTTCATGTTGTCTGACAAGTTTTAATGCTGGTTGGATTTGATTTTAACAAGGGCAACCAAGTCTTAAATATGTCATACAAATTAAGTATTTAAATCTCTAATAATAAATAAATATTTACTATTTTCATTGATAATTAACAAGCAAATGTTCTATCACTAGTGTTAAACATTCTATAACAATTAAATGTTATACTTAAAGGTGTTTCCGTGATCAGCTCTTTCCACATAACCTGCTCCATCTTATAATAATACTCATTTTAGTAGACTCATAGGGTTTTTGTAATAAGCCCATTGCTATATTGCTATCATTTTTGTTAATTAGTCAATTTCTCCCCACTGCAGGGACCAAACTCAAGGCTTTAACAATGCTAGGCAACTACTCAACCACTGGGTTTGCCCCATCTTCAATAATCTTTGAAAGGAGTTAAACCTTTTGGAACATGTGTTTGATGCTTCCTTTCCGTCTCTGTCTGTCCTCCAAGGGAATCACTTCCCCTATCATTCCCCTGGATTATTCTCAAAGCTAATTCTCCTCCTGCTTTTATCGTTAAGTATATAATACGCCTCTCCAGTTGGGTGGATTTTAATACTTTTTCTCTTCGTTGTTGGTATTAAATAATTTGTTTCTGATGTGCCTTGGTATAGGTTTCATCATGTTCTGTGTGCCAGGGGCTTGTTTCTGTCAAACATTTCAGGGTTCTCCATGCTCTTTGGAGTTTTCCAGTTATTAAAATATCCATCCACTCAGAGAGGTCACATGATGTACTGGTGTGATTTTCATCACTTACAATCTTGTTTTCCATATGCAAATTTGATTTGGGATCATTTCTATAGTCATGTCTTTCTTTCATTAGTTGTTTTTATTTTACAATCCTTAATTTGCTTTTAATTTTATTTATTATAAACTATCATAAGCAGTATAATTTTCATTTTTAATTTGATTTAGGTTTTAAAACACACACACATAACACACACACACACGCACACACACACATAATCAATGTCTGCACTTAACACAGTTCATCATCTTCCTAGATTCTTGGCCATACAGCATATAGTCATAATGTGCTTGTCTAATCATTCTAGCATCAGCATCAATTCTCTATTTGTTTTCATTTGTTGGTGTCCCCCTCCCTGTCTGGGTCACATTTACCTGTTTCTTTTATAGTTAGTTATATTCTTTCATTGACAGTTTCTGTCCTGTATATAACCTATTTTGATTGCTCTTCCCCACCGGCTCTTATCTCCCTCCCACCTTCTTTCCTGCTCATATCTCTCCCACATTACTGTCTTTTTTGTTGTTGTCTTGTGTTGTATACAGAGTTTCATAGGGCCAGTCTATGTAACCATAGGTTTGATACTATGCATAGAAGGGGATGGGCACATATTTGGCATCTTGAAGTAGATGCTAAGTGGTGTGGACTTAATTTTGCATGTGGTAAGTATTGGTGCATTCCTAAAAAGCTATTCTTGAGTTTACTTCTGAGGCAGAGTTGAGTTACCAGGATATACTCTGATACATTGGAGTATTATTATTATTATTATTATTATTATTATTATTATTATCATCATCATCATCATTATCATTAATCATTTTTTACAGTCTAGTCCTTATCCTCCACCCATTCTTCCCTATGACAGTTCCTCATCCCATTCCTCCTTCCCAATCTTCAAGAAGACATCCCCACACCCCACCAGACCCCCAAATTCTGCCAAGCTTCCCCATTCTCTGAGTCTCAAGTCTCTCAAGGGTTAGGTGCATCTCATTGAGGCCAGACCAGGCGGTTATCTGCTGTATATTTGTCAAGAGCCTTATTTCATCTAGTATATGCTGCCTGGTTGGTGGCTCGGTGTCTGAGAGATCTTGGAGGTCCAGGTTTGTTGAGACTAATGGTCTTCCTATGGGGTCACCCTTCTCTTTAACTTCTTCCAGCCATTCCCTAATTCAACCATAGGAATCTACAACTTCAGACCATTGGTTGGGTGTAAGTATCTGCTTCTGGCTCAGTCAACAGCTTGTTGGGCCTTTTGGAGGGAAGCCAGTGCATCATATCATCAGTAATAGTGTCAGGCCTTAGAGCCTCCCCTTGAGATGGGTTCCAATTTGGGCCAATCACTGGACTTCCTTTTCCTCAGTCTCTTTTCCATTCTTGTCCCTGCAGTTCTTCTGGACAGGAACAATTCTGGGTCAGAGTTTTTGACTGTGGGATGGTAACCCTATCCCTCAACTTGATGCCCTGTCTTTCTACTGGAGGTGGATTCTACAAGTTTCCTCTCCCCACTATTGAGCATTTCATCTAAGGTCCCTTTCTTTGAGTTTTTAAGATTCTCTCACCTCCCAGGTTTCTGGTACATTCTGGAGGGTCCCCCAACCTCCCACCTTCCACCTCTCACCTCCCATCTTTCACCTCCCGAGGTTGTATATTTCCATTCATTCTTCTGGCCCTTAGGGCTTCACTCCTGAGTTCCACCACCAATATCTGATCATGTTTCCCTTTCCCCTGCCTCTCTTCCTCCCTCTGACCCCCTTCCCTCCCTCTGACCCCTGTGATTGTTTTATTCTCCCTCCCAAGTGGGATTGAAGCATCCTCACTTGGACCTACTTGAGTTCTGTGGATTTTATCCTGGATATTCTATAACTTTTTGGCTAATATTCACTTATTAGTGAGTATATATCATGCATGTCCTTTTGGATCAGAGATATCTCACTCAGGATAATATTTTCTAGTTCCATCCATTTGCCTACAAAACTCATGATGTCCTCATTCTTAATAGCTGAATAGTATTCTATTGTGTAAATGAACCAGACATTTTCTGCTCATGGATCAGTAGGATTAACATAGTAAAAATTGCCATTCTACCAAAAGCTATCTACAGATTCAATGCAATTCCCATCAAAATTTCAACATAATTCTTCAAAGACATAAAAATAACAATTCTCAATTTCATATGGAGAAAGAAAAAAAACAGGATAGCAAAAACAATTCTTAACAATAAAAGAACTTCTGGGGGAATCACCATCTCTGACCTTAAGCTACAGAGCAACAGTTATTTTAAAAAAATCTGCATGTATTGGTACAGAGACAGACACATTGATCAATGAAATAGAATTGAAGACCCAGAAATAAAACCACATACTTATGGACACTTGATCTTTGACAAAGAAGCCAAAAGTATACAATGAAAAAAAAGAAAATCATCTTCAATAAATGGTGCTAGTCTAACTGGCAGTTGGTAAATGGAAAAATGAAAAGAGATTCATATTTGTCACCTTGCACAAAGCTTAAGTCCAAGTGGATCAAGGACCTCAACATAAAACCAGATACACTGAATCTAATAGTGGACTATTATTTTTAAGAGAATATGAAGAACCAGAACAATGTCCTCTCAGGCTACTTATTCTTCACCTCTGAGTTAAGACCTTCAATGTGCTTTATGAAGTTTTCTAATATGTTGGGTGGAATCATACAATATTCTTGGCCCTAGCTGAATTTTGAGTCCTATTTTCTTCAGTTATTTTAGATGGTTCCTCGCATATGCTGGAGCATAACTCAAGAGGGATCCAAGACCCCATTCTCCACAAGACTTTCCTTTTTTCTCATGCTGTCCTGCAAACTCTAGATGGCTCAATTTTGCTGAATTCTTACCTCTACTTCCTTTATTAAATGTGTCCTCCAAGATTCTCCATGAGTTTCTGTCCTTGTACTGAGACTTGTACACTAGCAGCAGAAATATGGATGATCATGGGGCCCACATCACTGAGCCTGCTTCTCAGCAATTGCTCTCATGAGGTGCTGCCCGATGTCTTCAAACAAAACAAAAACCATTATTCATGTGTTTTGTATAGTATTCAATTGTTACAGGAGGAAGAGAAATTCTAGCCTCTATTACTCCAGCTTGCCAAGAGCAAAATTCCTTTTAAGGTTGATCTTGGGTAAAGATTTCCATATTTCATTCTCAGAAACACATCAAGAAGTGATGTCAATATCAGGGAAACCATTCCCTCAACTTTTTCCACTGAGTTCCTCGATCCCACCCAGGTTCAGCTATGAAATGCCTTTGTTTCTTGGTTTCTAGCTTTTAAATGTCTTGAGTCTGAATTAAAGAATATGAGGTTTGAACGTCCTAATTGTAGAAAGGCCAGTGTCTTTCGTCCTGCTTTAACCACAGGACAAATGAGCTGGATGTGATCTGCCTGGACCACCTCAGAGATCATTTCTACTCAGACACATAACATTAAGACTGGCTGAAGACAGACCTGCAGAGGGAAGGCATTGCTGTTAAAGGGGTCATCATCAAGGCTAGGTCTGGAAAACATAAGCAGTGGCTAAGATCTTTGAACTTTTCTTCAGTAGTTAGGTGTCTAAGCAATAGAAAATTACATATTTCTCACTTAGGTACCAGATATCTAAGCATCAAATATATCTATCAACAATCATTCATTTTTACCAACTTCTAAATGTATGCTTAGTCAGTTTTCCCAAAGAAGACAATGTCTTCTAGTGTAAGCAAGTGTTACTAGAGAAAAATGGGAATCCAGTTCTTGGGACTGGAGTGAAATACAGTTAATAGAGTATTTGCCTAGCATGCATGAAGTACAAGATTTAATTCATAGCACTGCACAAAACAGTGGATAATATAAACTTGTAGTCCAAGCATCCAGGAGGCAGAGACAGAAGGATAAGATGTTTAAGATCATCCTTGGCTCGGCTACCTGGTGAATTTGAGGCCACCTAAAATATATGAGACCCCACCTCAAAATAAAATGCTATAGTTTAATCTGTAGTACTGGAACTTGCTATCAGGCACCTATTCCTTCAACCCAACACAATATGGCACAATACAACACATGTACATATGATGTCCTCAAATCCTAACCTGTCTACACAGCATTGTTCTTTGTCTCCCCTGCCCAGTGTTTTGTGGAAACAAAAGCTACATAACCTTGTAGTCTTAAATTTAGAGCCAGGGAAAGCTAGGAGAGAGTTTGTAGCTAAAACTTAGTCAAAAGGAAGATAATATACATGTAAACATATAACATAGGAAGGTATTGCTGTTATATTAATGTGATAGTTGGAGACATCTGTACTTTTTTTTTGTCCTTAGTAAAAATTCAGCTCACAAACAATCACATTATAATTTAAGAAGTGAGTTCTTCCACTGGTCCATGTTTTACAGGTTCAGGAAGATGTAGATACAGTTTTACCTGACCTTTCTGACACTTAAGAAAAGATGTCCTTGGAAGTTTCCCATTGGGTCACTCATGGTCCAACCATGCAGGATCTCTAATGTGCTAGGCATGGGGAAGGTTTATTCTCAGTCTTGTGGGCAGGATGATTTCATTTCCCTAACTTCAGGGTCTCTTTCTTCACACAGGCACCCGAGTGGACAGAACAAACAGCTGTCAGTCTGACAGCAGCGGGTTTTTGGAGGAGATGCCAGAGCTCCAGCCCCTCCAGGTAAAAGGGGTTGGAACAAGGCCCTGACTGCATACTTCACAGTCTTTAGGCCTATCAACCACCTCATCCCAATTATGTACTCGGTCCTGGAGAACTTGGAAGGACAAAACTAAAGTGCCCATCATGAAAAGTTTTAAAGCCCACACCATACACACACACACACACACACACACACACACACAGACACACACACCACTCTGTGGGCAAAGGATAGGCAGTCACAGCATACCGAGTGCCATGATGCTCACCTTTCCTCTCCTTTCCCTTTTGATTTTTCTAAACAATGAGCTGAAGTTCATAGGGAAGAGGTGTTGGGTGACATAATAATCTGATAAAATTCCAAGTTTGTAGCCTGTGCTCAAGACTTTTGTGTCACTTGTCTGTCCTAACTTCCTGATTTATCTTCCATGTTGGTTTCTCCTGCAGGTATCTTCCTTGACAGGCAGACAGAGTCCCACTGTCTGCAGAGGTTGCAAACCAAGGGATCAGAGTCATAGCCCAGCATCATGGCAAGAGTCTCAGCAAGAGTCATATGGCTCTAAATCCAAGAGCATGACAAGCACATCTTTGTTAAGCCAAGACAGGAGTACCCTGGAAGAAAAAGCATCTGTGGTGGAAGCCATGGAAGGACCACCAGAAACAGTTGACCTAGATATGACCCTCACCAAGACCATCATGGTGGAAGAACACCCAGAGAGTGTTGCCGGAACTGTGGTCACTTCTGCATGTAATAATGCAATGGGAGTCATGGTGACTCATGTCACAGAAAAGGAAGATAGGTCTCTAGTCCATAAGGGTACTGGGAAAATGCTGATACAAAAGCATCACTTTGAATCACCAAGGTTACTCAGGATTGATCAGACTCCAGACAATTTCTATCATGTGGACTCTGAGTTCCCTGGAACAGAGGACAACAGCAAAGTCTGCCCTGACACCAAGCAAAGCTCATGGGTGCAAGAGAGGCCAGCACAGCACTCTCACCAGCACAGAGGAGCCATGCCCTGTAAAGGTGACCTTGTTCAAACCTCTGATAAGTCAATTCCCCACCTTGATAAGCCACCTGGAGATGTTCCCACTGACTCAAATGCTGCCAGCTCTTGGTCTATGACAATCCAGATGTCCTCCAATCTGGTGTCATCTGCTCAGAGAGTTGCAGACCTGGGGACCTATAATAAAGGAACAGCTTTTGAATGCACTCCATGTGACCCTCTTAATACCACAGACCTAAGACTGCAGACAGAAACAAGGCAGGTCAACGATGTTGCTGTTCAGACTTATGCATATGAATGCAAGTGCAGGCCCTCAAATAATGACTTAATTCCCGAACCCCGGACCCTCACCAAATCCATCTCCTTGGATACAGGTTTTTCTAGTGCCTCCCCAACAGGCATCTGCCACACCACACCTTCCCACTGTTGTATCTGCTGTCATCACTGCCCCAACTGCCAGGGCAGGAGGCAAAGCCCTGGCCCAGAACCCTCTATTTGCAGGCATTTTCTGTATTCACATGCAGAAGATCCTAAAGTCCAGTTCATGAAGACATTGAAAATGCTCCAAGACACTACTGTGAGGGACCTGTGTTCTGTAAGTGTTTCCTCTACCACCTGGGAAGGCAGATGCACCAAACACACTCTGACACTAAAAGGATAGTCTTTGTCCTCCTTTACAGTAGAGAAAACTCGGAGAATACCTCTTGTTTCCAAATATTAGTCATGTTTGTTGAGTATTTTATAGTTTATGAGATAAATTCACATGTTCAAGGTTATAATATTTAATTTACCTGTCTCATCTTCAAGTCAGTATATGTGAGAATTCTGACTTTTAAATTCAGTAGGCTATATAATCTTGACTGGGCCATTTAGAGTCTCTGGGGCAGTCATGTAAAACAGTGGGATGGGGACTATGGAGGTAGCTCAGTGGCTAAGCACTTGCATGGCCCTGGGTTTGATGAATTTATATATATATATATATATATATATATATATATATATATATATATATTATGTATGCATATATATTATATGTATGTATCTGTATGTATTCCTATATGCATCCATACATATGCACATATATGTAGGGAATTGACTCATTCCATTATCACAAAATTGTGTGAGGATGAAATAAAGCACTCAATGTATTTAGAGACTCAGTGCAATATTTAACACAAAGCTCAAGTTAATATTAATTGATGGGGTATGGCTCTGATCATTAATTTGTATTACTCCTTTATTATTGATGTATTACTTGAACCTCTGGTATTATATAAAGGGACCGCTGATCAACCTTTAGTAACTAGTTTAATGAGTAGTGGAGTTATGGAACGATGAATGATGTCAACCGAATCCTGGATTCATCAACTTGTCTATACTGAACCATTCTAATGATCTGTTTACGTGTTTCTAAGGTGGGGGTAGTCTAGTCTTCCAGGCTAACTGTCAAGTAAAGCTTTAAGAGTATAACATCTGAATTTCACATACAGAAAGTAAAGGGCATTGATGATATAGGATTAGAGGTGTTTGTGGACAGTACAGAGGAACTGGCTTACTCAGTGCCATGGTCCAGTGCCCGTGGGCTTCCTTCTATCCTTTAATTGCGTAAAAAGGGTACTGAATGTCTATTATAAACATATAATTTATACTGTGTCCTCTAATCTTCATTTTCTTAAATGCCATAAACATTCATTGGGTTTCTAATGTGTGGCAAGTCCTCTGTCTTTTGTAAATAAAGAAACTGGACTGAGATAAAGTAAATTATCATGTGAACTTCTGACATAAAGAACTCTACATAAGCCTAACATAAACTGGGAAATTAATTTTCAGATTGCAAGACATCATAGATTTAGAATATTTAAGAATGTCCCAAAATAAAAGCTTTTTTTACTCATATAAAGCTTCATCTAGGCTTTGTAATCAACTCTGGGCATCTTATTCAGTAGAAGAGAAGGGCAAAGGCTGATGTATAGCTGGAATCTGGGGTCCAAATAACCAAATCCTGGAGACTGGACCTGGGATACAGCTCAGTGTTAGAATGCCTAGGTACCTCAATTTTCAGTATCAAAATAAATAAAATAAAATCTAGGAAAATAGAAAAATCACTTCCATGCTCACTTATTGAGAGTTCTAGGTACTCTAAGAAAGCATTCTTCTCTTGTGAATCATTCCCTACTCTGGCCATACATCAGATGACATTGCCAGTCTTTGGAGGCATCTTTGTTTGTCACAACTGGAAGACAAGTGGCTGTTACTGACAACAAACAGGTACATATCAGAGATGCCGTTGAACATGCTACCGTACATGCAAAGGACATCCCCACCACAGATCACTGTACGTGCAAAGGACATCCCCACCACAGATCACTGTACGTGCAAAGGACATCCCCACCACAGATCACTGTACGTGCAAAGGACATCCCCACCACAGATCACTGTACGTGCAAAGGACATCCCCACCACAGATCACTGTACGTGCAAAGGACATCCCCACCACAGATCACTGTACGTGCAAAGGACATCCCCACCACAGATCACTGTACGTGCAAAGGACATCCCCACCACAGATCACTGTACGTGCAAAGGACATCCCCACCACAGGTCACTATTGATTGAAAAACACAGCTCTAGAAAAATGAGCACTTACATGACTATGTAGTTTGTATGTCAATATGTTAGACAGGAAACTTAGATAAAGAAGGCATCATTTTAGATCCTGTACAAACAATTAGACCATGTAAATGAGGACTCCTATTGCTGTGACGAAAGCCTGGTTCAGTTATGGTGGCACATTTCTATAATGCCGTAACTCGGGAGATTAAGGCAGGAGGATCATTACAAGTTCAAGGTCAGTCTGGTCAACATAGCAAGTGCCAAAGGCTACGTAATGAGACCTCATCTCAAGGATAAATTTTACAAAGAAGTATAAGTCAAATGATGCTTAGTCTTATGTTTTATTTAAAAGAACAAGAATACAATCAAAATTCTGTTAAGATTGTCAGGAGAGAAAGTCCTTCAAGACATATCCAATGTCATTTGGTAACCATGATGCTGAGACAGAATACAAAGTCTGTTTTCTGAACACATCACCCCACCAATTAAAAATAATGTAAATATTTCTTGGCAGTGTTAAAAAAAATAGTAAGCATGTATTAGTAAGATGAGAATCTAGCAGACAATTTCATCAAATTGTGTTTGAGACTCACTGTCATTTTGATGAGACCCAGAAAAACTCAGGCCATAGCTGGCTCATAGTTAAGGATGTTGCTTATGATAGTAATAGAGACTGAGTTTGGGCCAGGGGTTTCTCTGAATATGTACCAGTGATCTGCTCTCACCTCTTTCTGTCAACGAGGGTCTTGGACTTAGATAATTCTAGCTGTGTGGAATGATTTGGCATCTGGAAAGAGTTGTTCTGCTTCATTTAGCACTACAACATAAAAACGTTTTGGGGACACTTTGTGTACAATCATCATCCTCACACTGGTATGTAGGTGTCAGTATCAGTTGATTGAGTGTGAACTTCCCTATCTTGCCCCTCACCTCACAGTGCATTAGCCCTCATCCTCCTAGAGTCTGGAATTATCAGGGGCTGAGAAGATGACTCAGTAAAGTGCTTTGCTGCACACACATGAGGATCCGAGTTTGTATCTTCAGTGTCCACATAAAAACCTGGATGTGTTCTGGAGACAAGCACCTGTAGTTTAGGGCTGAGGTGGTGGTGCAGAAACAGATGAATTCCCTGGAGCTTAGTAGCCATTCTAGCTGGATAGGTGAGCTACAGGTTTATCTAGAGAGCCTGTCCCCAAAATAAGGGACAAACAATTCTTAATGTCAACCTCTGACTTACACACACACACACACACACACACACACACACACACACACACACACACACACACACACACTCACACAGGCCTGCACACACATGTAGATAAGCACATGAGCAGGGTGTTAGTCAAGAAACTTGAAGAGTGGAAAAGGAAGGCAGCATATGCTGTGAGTGAGCCCAACTGGGCTTGTAAAACCTGGAAAAAGATTCCGCAGGCAATGTGGCTTTAAGTTAAACCCTATGGAATAGCTAGGGTTAGGAAATCTATTAAGGACAAAAATAACCAGAAACTAGGCCATGTGGGAAATGAAGATTATAGATAGAGATGGAAGCTATCTGTCTCACAGCGATAGACATTCAGAGCAGGTGTTGAAAGTCAGAGCAATTTTATGTAAAATCTTGACTTGAAAAAGCTTCCCCTGCCCACTACTGTCCTCTCCCCCAAGATGTGTGACAGTACAGAGAAACCCACAGCTTGTTCTATGATCCTCTGGTTTACCTAGGAGACTGGATTGTTCATATGATTACATTCCTATGTGTACTTTATAACAATAATTTGTCAGTGGAAAATTAACTTGTTCATATAATTAACCTTGTACATATGAATTCTTGAGAATAGTTTAATTAAGATATCTTAAGTCAAAGCCAAACAAACATATTTCTATATTTAGAAATAAGATTTCTGTGTATTTTTTTAAAATCTATATTTATACTCTTAGGTTTAAAAATAGAAGCCCTGTAGTGTTTAAAAATGTGAGTCAATCAGGAAGTGAAAGCTCACGTTGTTTTGTTTTTACACTGCCATTCTTACTGTTGAAGTTTACATTAATGCTTTCAAATGTAGAGCAGACCTTGTGGGTTTGACCCAGACTTTACTTAGAACAAAGAGAGAGAGAGAGAGAGAGAGAGAGAGAGAGAGAGAGAGACAGAGAGACAGAGAGAGAGAGAGAGAGAGAGGTCATCAAACACACACACACACACACACACACACACACACACACACACACACATACACCTGTTATTATTACCCTTGCCAGGGGTTTCCTTTATTCTGAAATGAGTTTTGCTAATACTTTGGCTACATTGTGTATTTCTAAATAACCAGGAGATGGCAGCACTGCAGAATTTTCCACAGCACTACACTCTTAAGTCACAAACTGGCCACCAGTAATCTCCAAATGCAAGCTCCGCAGCCCTTATCCTCCAGTCTCAGAGGGTTGGTTACCCACACACAGTGAACTGAGGCTTAAAACCCAGTGTTAATGATGTTCAGCTTGCTTGAGCATTGTGCCGCCTTGGCCTGGCTTTGCTGTTCCTTGGACTTTGAAAGTAGTTACCTGAATTGACTTGAAGCACTGAGCAACTCCTTTCTGAGCGACAGGTGTCTCTTCATACTGTCTGATCTCACTTCATTCCATGAAGTAACTTCATTAGATATTGGAAAGGAAAAGATCAATTAGGTGGTATAAATTTAAAATACAAATAACATTTTTTTTTATTACAGACATCAAAGAGTTTCTGTCTACACATTTATGTACAAAAGGTGTTCATGTGCACTCTAAGATTGTCTCCAGTTTTTTATATTTTTTAGAGATTTATTTATGTATGTGAGTACACTGTCACTCATTTCAGACACACCAGAAGACGGTATAGGTTCCCACTACTACAGATGGTTGTGAGCCACCATGTGGTTGCTGGGAATTGACTCAGGACCTCTGGAAGAGCATCAGTGCTCTCAACCGCTGAGCCATCGCTCCAGCCCTGACTGTTCCCACTTTATGAGCCATAATTCAGTGATACACTAAGCATTCTTACCAACATCAGTATGTGTCAAAGACCTCCCCCAGCTGGGTCAGGTTCTCTCATGGTAAAGCGAAATACATCATTCAGTGTGAAATAACTCAAAACAAAATGATGTCGAGTTTTTCTATCAAAGTATCAGTTTCAGATTAATATTCCCATTATGAAATTTCTGGGTCAAATAATAATCACAAAGTGACCGTGATCTTGGACATGTGATTTTGAGGATAAAGATGAAAAACATTATTGGATGATCCAGAAACCGGGGCAGAGGGTGTTGGAGTTCATGGCCTAGCAGCCAAATAAGTCTCATTAAGATTGTTTCTCAAGTCTGCCAGAGCCTGAAATATACAGAGGTGGATGCTCACAGCTAACCGTTGAACTGATTATGGGATTCCCAATGGAGGAGTTAAAGAGAAGACTGAAGGAGCTGAAGGGGTTTGTGGCCCCATGGGGAGAGCAACAATACCAAACAACCAGAGCTCCCATGGTTTAAAGCACCAGCCTGGGAGCACATAGGGAGGGACCCATGGCTCCTCCAGCTGTATATATAGGGGAGGATGACAGTGTCAGGTGAGGAAGTCCTTGATCCAGTGAAGATTGGTTGCCCCAGTATGGAGTAAATTGTGGGTGGGGAGGTGGGAGTGGGAGGGTGGGTGGGGGCATATCCTCATAGAAGCAGGAGGAGGGGGAGTGGGATAGGGGGTTCCTGAGTGGGGGGAAACGGGGAAAGGGGATTACATCTGAAATGTAAATAAAATATCAAAAAAAAAAAAAAAAGATTGCTTCTCAAAAGCTCAGGATATCCTCTATGATTCCATTCTATGGCTATGAGCTTTGACAGAGAAGCTTGGGGAATGTGGACTTTTAGCTAGACACATTGCAGCTTGTAAAACATTAGACTTGTGTTAAGAGGAAAGGAGAGAATGTGGGTGAGAGGGAGCCAGCAGCTTCTAGTGATCTGGAAGGGGATCTGAGAGAGACAGCTAGAGATCCTCTTGCATTAACATCACTTAAAATCAGGTGGGTGGTGGCCCTGGGGCTCTGGGTCATGGGTACACAAAGAATCATCCCATAAAGATTGCAAAACAAGGGGAGAGCTGATCGGAGATCAGCAAATCAGCACAGTGCCCCACAGATACTAGGCTCAGTGGTTCAAAGGTACACAGAGAACATCAATTAACGTGGTGAAAACAGGCTTGATTTAGGAACTACTGACAGTAAAGGAAAGAACTGGACTTCATTTTGATCTGTGCAGGAGTATTGTGGGCATTTTAAGGAGAGGGTAAGAGCGAGGAGAACAGGGGCTCAGTGGAGCTAGTGAAGCAGAAAATGGGAAAAGGACAGGTGTGTTTGTAAACGAACTGTATTTTAGACACTTCTAGGTAAAAGCAGTAATCAACAAGCTGCCGTGATTTTGACCATGGGATTTTGAGGATGTATATTTAAAAAGAAATCTTGAACTTTCCAGAAACAGAGGCAGAGGATGGTGGGTTCTATGGCCTGGCAGTCCAATAAGTTTCCTTGCTTCTCCAAAGCCCACACAATCCCATCCTCCCACAGAGACTTCTGGTTTGAGTTCAGTTCATAGGAATGGCTCTCGGGTCCTCAGGAAAGATGCTTTTGGTTTATACAGCATCAATGTTCACTGCTGTGAGCCCTTAAGAAGGAAGGCTGGCATCTGTGCTGCTATGCCTGCCTCCTTGCAGTGCTCGCTCAGGGTGCTACTCAGCACTCAGCACAAGCTTCTTTTTTTGCAGCAGATGGAGACTATTAGAGAGATTCATAGCTGGTCAAAATGCAGAGAATTAGTGATCCTCACAATAGCCAGCCCCAAACAGGATATCCATCATACAACCCCTGCCTCTAAGGCTCAGGGAACATCACAGAAGAGAGGGTTGGAAGATTGTGCGAACCAGACACTGAAATATCAGCTATGTGGCAATGTGGACAAGACAAGGACATTACACCCACAAACTCTCAACAACCTGGAAGCCTGCACAAGACCTACAAAAACCTCAGCTATTTATATGATAGCATTTATGGAGGAAAAATTAAAATGGTCTTACCTTTAGATGAAGAACTACAGGCAATCAATGTTTGATGAGAGCAAGAACCATTTTTTCCAAGCACAAGTCTCCAATATTAAGTGGTTATTCCTAAATACATACAAATGTATGTATTCCTAAATACATACATAGGAATATGTATTCCTAAATACATACAAACAGTAGTGTGTGTGTGTGTGTGTGTGTGTGTGTGTGTGTGTGTGTGTGTGTGTGTGTGTGTGTGATTTCTGGCAACATTAAGCTTTCTTAGGCAGGCACTTAATTATATGATAGTCATCCTAGGCTGATGGCTAAATGTTATGGCAGAGTCTGGTCAGCTCACTACAGGTCAGAATTATTAGCTGTAGATAATTCCAAAGCTCTTAAGCTGCAAGAATATATTGAATCAGGAACACCAATAGATAGCAAGTGTGGAAGACTAGTGTGGGGGAGGGGCCACGAAGAGCTCAAGTCTTAATTCTAGCTCCTAGAGAGCATGGATGCCTAATGTTTCTCTCAGTCAGTGTTGTTTGATGGGGAAAATGTACCCTTTAGATTTCTGTCTTCAAGGATTGTGGTTAAGCAAGGGTAAAAACTAGTAACAAAAAAAAAATCCTAAGCTAATTTTGTTGAATAAATACATATGAATAAATGTGTTCAGTGTTGTTAATGCTGAGAGTAACGGCGTCCTGGGTACCAACACTGAACAAGATTAAAGGAGGCTTCATTCTTCTAAGTGTGAGTCTGCCCTATGGTGATTCTTCCTGTTCTCTGTCCACCTCCTTGCATCTCTGTATGGTCTAGGACTAGCCTGGGCTTCCATGGACATAATTAATTCTTACCCAAGTACCGCTCAACAACTGCCCCTTTTTTGTATTAGTCAAATACAATCTCTAATTTCTTCCAAAGCCATGGGCTGGACCTCCGTGGTCTCTTTTAATGTTAGCACTTGGGGCTTCTTTGCAATGGGTGATTTCCAAATGGGAAGAAAGGCAGCCTCTTCCAGCCATGTCAATGGAAAGTTCACCATTCTCGGGTTGTTCTTTTTGTTGTCAGTGCACAGTCTATGAGATGGAAACCATGAAGTTGGTGTGCCAGAGTTTCCGGGAGCACTTAGAGGAAATCGAGCAGCACTTCATGGGACAGCAGGCACTCTTTCCCAGGGACATGTCAGAAGAGGAAAGGTAATTATCTAAGGCAAGCATAAAAGTAAGTACCAGATCACACACCTGGAGCAAGGGAAGGTAATCAGGGCAGGCAGGCCAGACGAGCATGATGGAGCAGGGTTAACGAGAAATCGGCCGGCTCTTTGCTTTCATGGCCTTAGTTGTGCTTTCTCAGTGTGAGACTGTGAGAGCTGGCACTAGATGGCTACACTCATTATCAAAGATCAGGGCTATTTGAAAAGGTCAGAAGAGGGGCAATCCAAAGGACAGCAGGGTTTCTTTAATTGATGGGAATGGGACTTGTGCAGGGGGGTATCAGAGTTTAGAAATGTTCATTATTGTCACAGGGGTAGAAAATATTACCAGAAGCAATGCATTCACCTATTGCCTGTGGTTGTGGGGATAGGTTTTAAAAGCAAAGTTCTTATCAGGGAGTACTGCGTGTCCTTATTCTAGAGCTGTATGGTGGTCAACCTTACCCAACTTGGTAACTTATAAATAATGTATTGCATCTTGAAATCGGTAAATGTAGGACATAAATTATACCACAGTAGGATTTCTTTTTAACTGGTGGGGATTTTGAAGTTTTCTTTTCTATTGTCTTCGAGCAGGGCAGAGGCTGAGCACCTGAGGACTTTACGAGCGGCCCTGAGGCAGCAAGTGGCAGAGCTGGCCTTTCAGTTAGGAGACAGAGCCAGGCAAATCAAAGAAGGGATCCTACTGGTAAGGGGTGTGGTGGAGAATGACACAGACTAGGTGCATAGTGTGAATGTCCACAGCCTACTACTCACAGGAGAGCTGCTTCAAATAAGCCAGTGGTGGGACAGTTTCAGACTGTAGTGGCACATGTTATATGGTCACATCTGGAGATTGACCTTGACCTGTCAAGGGGTGGTTGGCTCAGGTTTGCAGCTACTCCAAGGTTTCTCCTGCCATTCAAAGGAAGAAGAAGTACTATTACTCCTTTCCCATGTAAGAACAAGAATCCCAGCATCGTGAAGCTGGCCTTTTTAGCCAATATAAGGTAGTTCACAACTCAACTTGGCTACTGATTTGCAGATCCCATTGCAGAACTGTTGTACCTCATCAGTACCTTTCTGGCAGGTCTGGGGTAGCTATTTAGTGCAAACATCTCTATCACCGGCAGTGGGCACAGAGGAACAGTTCTGCTCTGTTTCCCACATGCCTGTAGTAACCTGAAGCATCCCTCTTTCCCACCAGGGCCTCTATTCAGGTGAGAGCAGAAATCATGACCTCATCAAAGAGAAAAATTTCAAAATAAGCAGCATGAACCACAATTTGAGCTTATCACAGATATTTTTAGCACAGGTTTTAAGTACAGGGGTTAATTGAGGGACATGTGGAGTCACGTTTAGGTTTGCTTCAGAAGGTACATGTAGGATGTATGTGGTTCTCAAGGAAAACTGCTGAAAGTTGTGAATAGCCAACTCCCCCTCTTTAGCGTTGCTCAAACAGAACAGCTCACAACAAAGTTAAAGTCTACAGAAGGAGCCAGAGAGATAACTCAGGAGTTAGCACTCCTCTTGCTGAAGTTTGGTGCACAGCATCTGGGACTGGTGGCTCGAAACCATATAAAACTCCACCTCTAGGGGACCCAATACCCTTTACTTGACTCCTTGGACAACTACAAACAGATATGTACATAATTAAAACATATACAAAGAAGTTTTTAAAAAATCATAAATTTTCTTCTCCGAACAAACTTATAAGATAGATTCCTGGGGGATATTATTTAGGGTTAAGAGTGAGTGGTGAATAGAACTCATGCTCCCTAAGGAAGCATAGTTTATTTATTGTCTTTGGTAAAATGTTTTGTCAAACACATTGTTTTGGTGAGTGATTTGGCCTTTCCCAGTGGTATCTGGTTTCCTGCCGTTCTCTATGGAAAAAGCAGCTCAGATTCCCAGACCCACACATTTCTCCCTATGTGCCCCAGTTATTTCCTATTGCTTAGATAAAACACCAGGGCTAAAGCAACTTGGAGACCAAATGGTTTATTTGCCTTGAAAATTACAGTTGACCATCAGGGAAAACCAAAGCAGTATCTCAAGTCAGGCACCTAGAAGCAGGAACTGAAGCAGAGGCTATGGGGGAAATCTCTGCTTACTGCCTTTCTCCCCAATACTTGCTCAGCCTGATTGCTTATACAACTCAGGATCACATGCCCAGGGGTGGCACCATCTACAGTAGGCTGGACCTTCCTACATTCAGTTTTAGGCAATCTATTGGAGGCATTTTCTTAACTGAGGGTCTTCTTCCCACATAACTTTAGTTTGTGTCAAGCTGATAAAGAGCTAACCATTGTGACATGTCACCATGGCTCCCTATCTTCCTGTCCTGCTCCTGACACACTCCATTTTGCCTTTTCTTTCAGCAGCTAGACCTTCTGTGTGAGGAGCTACCTGAACACTGTACCAATCTGCCACAATGCAACTGGACAGAAGGAAAGCATGGCCAGAGATCATGTGTTCAAACCCACGCTGTGGCCCCTGATCCTGCCCTTCCTGGCAGCGGTGGCCAGTGGACTCCCTGCTCAGGGGTGACTCAGCTGGTTGCTCTTAGTCCCTCTGACCTTGAGAGCAGAGGAGGGGTGTCTCTACAGTCACCAGCTATGGCAGAATCAGGTCTGGGTCCTTCACTCAGTCATGTTGGAGAGAAGTCTCTGTTAGACCAGAGTGGGTTTGATGATCTTTGTACAAAATGGAATGCCCAAGAACAGCTATAACAAGAGAACCCAATCCTATGTACCCTAAAAGCTCTGGATACTTTAATATTCATTGATTACATAATAAGAAAGCACCCAGTATGTAACTGACTGAAGTGTATTATAGTCACTGAGTAGCATATGACCTCTACCCTGATAGAGCATGTGTCCCAGTGAAGGATGACAAATATAAAAATGCATATGAATCTATAATGAAAAAAATCAATAAAAAGACAATGTGACCTTATTTCAAGAAAAATAATTATCTGAGTCTGATCAGGTATCTGGAAGGCATGTTCGGAGATGAGATATTTCTGATGCTGGAGGCATCTGGGAGCAGGACAGATTGTCTTTCCATCAAGACTTAGATAAAGAAAAAGAAACAAGACAACAAATAAATGTTACTTCCATAATGCAGTTTGTGAAGGAGTCACTGTGTGAAATTTGAAGAGCCTCACACAAGGGACCTATTAGGAAAGACTTGGAGGAAAGAAGATGGAAGTCCTACAGAACTCAGGTACAAGAGGCTGGGAGGCAGAAGAATGGAAAGTTCACAAGGCTGGGGTGTAGAAACTGGTGTTTTGCCAAGTGCAGTGAGTGATGTGGCAGAAGGAGTCTGAGTGAGGAACCTGAGTCCCTTCAGGCCATGGTTATGGTTCTAAAAGCATATATTATTTCAAGTGCAACAGAAAACCTCTGTAAGTGTTAAACACGGTTTTCATGGGGTTCTATCTGCCATAAATAATCACAGAAAGATACCATCATGGAGCCCACAGAGAGACAAGGCTACTGGTGATAAGTCTGTTTGCTGTTGCCCCTCAAATCAAATGCAAAAGTTGTCCAGTCATTTTCATCCAGCTGTGGGAACAGCAAGGCTCCCACTGCAGGGGGAAAGCATGGAGGTGGATACAAAGGCCAAAGGATGACTCTCTGGAATGAGTGACAGGTGAAAAATAAAAGAATCCTGGTAACTGCTTGTGTGCCCTTCCTCAGCCTTGAGCAAGCTGGAAAAACCTTGTAATAGACCCATTGTAATAGGACCTAGGTGGAGTCATCCACCCTGGCTGCACATGCAACTTCCTGCAGGAATTTAGAAGGACAGACTGCCTGCTGACCTTGACTTGTGACATAATCCAGCTGAAACAAAGGATGGGTCCCAGGGGCTTCCCCTATACACACACACACACACACACACACACACACACACACACACGAGTGCTGAAAATTAAACTTTGAGCCTTGATCCGAGAACTTTGTCTTGGCTCCATGTTTTTCTCGTTCCTCCATCTCTTTTATATTTCTAGCCCTTCTTTCAGGTTAACTCAGTTCGTGAGTGGCCACTAGCAGTTACAGCTTGAGGGAAGTTTCTTGTTTGAAGTAGAGGATAAGTGAGTAGAGAACACTTCCTAGCTAGGAACCTAAAACAACATTCTGTGGGAAACTATTTACTACCAAGACCTGTCTCAGCCTGTTTCATTCTTTATCCTCCTGCTTTGGTTGCTATGACTTCAGTGAGGCTCTGCTTCCTGGATCCACTGTATCCCCTACTGTAGCTCTGCAGAATGTGGACATCTTTGTTCACATACTTTCCTCAGCATCCTTATGTATCATATGACCCCAGCACCATGCCCTTCCAAAACCCCAGCTTTCCATTTTCTAGTCACACATACTCAGGTGTACCCATCCACCTTGTCTCATTGTGTCCTTCACTGGCACCTCCATCTGTCACTGTAATAGTGGTGTGTTCTGTCATGGTATGGCTTCTGGAGTTCCCAATTACCTGGTGATAGCACAATGCATGAGCCTCTGACATGCCTTAGCTTTTTGCTCTCTGAGCTGCCTTCGTAGCTGACGAACTCTCTGCCAGGCACTGATGGAGTCATGTTTCTTTGACTCTTAGAGAGAACCTAAGAAGCACTATGTCTTAGAACTAAGAGAGTCATCTCAAGGTCATGATCCCAGAACACTCTACTCCCAAAATATTTCTATACCCTGGAATTCCTACGCCCTCTCCTTTCTGCTGCTGCCTCACTTTGCTGGACCACATCTTCCCTCTAGTCCCCACATTAAGATGCAGCCTCCAGCCCTAAACTGGCTCCTAATTGCCTTTGTACATCCAGAATTTTTCCCTTTTCTATACTTCCAACATTTTACTTGGCTCAGAATTGAGCTACATTTGCCTGCAGTGTATGAGCATGTGATTCCTGTCTGTTTCTTCACTCACTGCCTACTACCCTAGCAGCCACCTGCTTTATGGTCTTATGCCCTACTTTGTTCTTACGTCAATCTGAAATGCTGGTCCTCTGACCTACCTTAAATATTCATACATCCCTCTATATCACAGGTGCTGCATGCATGGATTCAACTGTTAACAGTTCAGCAATATTCAGAAAACAATCACATATTATTATAGCCATTATTGTTATTATTCAACTACCGTGTAACTCATACATTCTTTTGCTAGCACTATAAATATTCTAGGGATGATTTGAAGTATTTAGAGTATGTGGGAGAATTTTGTGTTTTGTGAAAATAGTACATTGTTTAACATAAGGGTTATTGGACAGAGTAAATTGGTAACAGTGTTTAATACAGTATCTCTCGCAGAGTAAATGCTCAGTATATGTTTACTATTATTGGTGAAAAGGGCAAAACATCAGTAAGTCCCTGATTATTACCTTCATTCTGTTGAGAAGAATTCTGTGAGCAAAGCAGCTTACTCAGGAAGAATGCTAACATATACCCAAGGAATAGATGGGCAGAATAAAAGAACACTCTCAAGAGACAGGGAAGATGGTGATCTTACCGTGGAAGCAGCATTACTTTAGGCTGTGAGAGGAACTAAGCTTGGACTTAAAGGAAATTTGTGTTTGGATGGTTTCATCCATCAGGCATAGGACTTCAGCTGTGAGGAAGAGGATGGAGACCCACTGCTTGAATAAAGAATGTGCCAGGGTGTCCCTAAAGAAGTCTACATAGTCAGCAACAGATCCCAGCTGTCCAGTGAGGAAGATAAAGGGAGCACAATGTGTAAACACAGAATCCCTTTCATGCCCCACCAGAACTTTTGCTGTCTTAATTGACTGACGGACTGGCTGCCAAATATCACCTGGAATTCCCAAGTTCTTAGGCCTTCTGTCCCAGGCCAATTGTAATCATTGACTTTCCTGAGTCATGTGACAAATGTCTTACCTCCAGTTGGTTTTGTTTTTCTGAACGACTCTGATAGTAAAGAAGAACTAAAAGATCAGGAACTTGACTTGTAAAAAGGTTTGCTGAGTCCTGGGTTTGTTAATAAGAAGCAATTGGGCTCTGGCAATAAATTCAAAGTTTGATCTAATTTTGTGACTAATTATTTGTATTTAATAAGCTAAGCTGTCTAGGTTTCAAGGCCTATGAATAAACAGAAACAGTTCTGATTCAACTCTGTGGTCGAGGCCTAGAATGTTGTCAAGGCTCAGAAAGTAAATAGTGTTTGTCACTAGTGGGATGATGAGAGTAAGAGGAATAGGTGTCATGGGTTGACCATCTTACCTTTAGCTGAGTACTTGATATGTCTTGTCAGATAGCTTCACAGCAAAATTTCAGGGTAGACATCATCTATGTAACACACATACAGAGAGAGAGAGAGAGAGGGAGAGAGAGAGACAGATAGAGAGAGACAGACAGAGAGAGAGAGAGAGGGACAGACAGACAGACAGACAGACAGAGACAGACTAACCTGCCTGAGGTTTGGAAGGCAGTAAGGGTGTAAGCTATCACTCACTGATTTTCTAAAACAATGTTTATCTTTAAGCCTGTCAAGTCTTGTGACTTATGTACAGTCCACTGATGAATCCAAGTCACCCAGAGTAACCTATTTTTCTGCCTGAATTTTGCATTGCTCTGCTAAGTAGATGTAATATCAAACTGATATCTAAATTTGACTCTCTCTGAACACAGATTCCTGCAGCTTTCACATCTTATCAGAGAAGTCTCTCTGTGTAGTAGGTGGTGGTTAATTTGAGAACTCACAAGGAGCAAAGGGCAGAACACTGTCAGTGGATTACTCAACGGAAACTGGTACATCTGTAGCATATCCCACTCAACACCCAGGAACTATCACAGAAGATAGGATGAAAAGATTATAAGAGCCAAGAAGGACTAGAGTGAAACAGTGCCTTCTAGACATGGCAGAACAACCATACTCATGAACTCAAAGCACCACGATCGCCTGCACAAGATAAAGTCACTCAACCTTCTAGCACAGAAAATAAGGAGTCATAAATCCCCACCTCTAATTGAAGGGCTGTGGACAGGTGATGGCTTCTGGGAGGGGGAGAGTCAGGTTTTTTTAAGGGTATGGTCTCTAGCATAGAAACCACATGATCCCATACCTGGGAGTACATAGGTAGCACAAATTGAACATGATGGTTTATTTAAAAGCAAAACAAAATGAAGACACGATGTTGTAAGCAGGGCCAAAGAGGTGTTGATGGATCTTGGAGGAGCTGGGGGAATCAGGGTAAACATGATCAAAACATATTTATGAACTCAAAAAAATTAGTAAAGATCTTTAGTTAAAAAAAAGTAAAAGATTAGACAGGTTGAGTCTGAGTTAAGCAAAGATGGCTTCCGTGTTTGAGATTCTGTTCACATTCTATGATTTTCAAGAGAGGAAATTTGACATCAGTTTGAATAATCTGTCAACCTTGTAATTACAACTGTTACATGTTGTTGAGTTCCAATTTGAAATTAGACATACAGCCATCCACCCCACAGGAAGCCACCCTGGAAATGTTTCCTCTGAAGAAGTAATAGCTTTGATTCCTTGACCTCTTTATAAGTGCCCTATTTTATTCCATTTCACTTCACAGAAAGCAGTTACATCTTCAACACAGAGCCAGTAATTCCTGAGCAAATTCTCTTGTCATTAAATTTTTTTTTTTTTTGCTTTATTTTTCAGTGTTGGCAAAATTATTTTCTTTTGAAGAAAAAACGACAGAAAAAAAAGAAAAAAGAGAATAGAGATAAGAAAGATCCGTTCAAGACATAAATCATATGGGATATGTTTCTGAAGAATATTTTTCTATGCACCAAAATGTGAATTTCTTTACATAAATCTGTGTGGTGTGTGCATATGTTATGGATCAGAACAACCGTCAAGGTTGCTTTCTTTGTCTCCATCCTGAAACTTGGGTCTTCACTCATGCATAACACAACCAAAGAAAATATGTGACTTGGATTCCAAGTGGTATTTTTGAAATTATCCTCTCTAATCAAAGCTTTTGGTTTTGAATACTTAAATCTAAAGGGGGTAAAATTCACACAAGGAAGTACGGTCTAGAAGAGATCAGATTGTTCCCTTGTAAATGTCTGAATGTGAAGTCTGAGTTTACTCTTTCTTTTTGATTTAAATAGAATGACTTCAGTTTTATGTAAAGGATTATTTGTGTTATCCACTTCTTGAAGTTATTGCAACAATGGGTTTCTCCTTTTTTATTTATTTTATGTGTGTTGGTGTTTTATGTGCCTGTGTGAGGGTGCTTGATTCCCTGGAACTGGAGTTAGTTTACATACAGTTGTGAGCTGCAATGTGGGTGCTGGGAATTGAACCTGGATCCTCTGGAGGAGCAACTGGTGTTCCTAAGTACTGAGCCATCTCTCCAGGCAAGTTTTCTCTATTTTTTAAATACATGGTCTAAAATTTCCTCAAGAATCAACTTGGATAAGATCAAAATATAAGAGTACATTCAACCTTAGGGCCTGTGAACTCCCCACCATGAGTTCTTGCCCATATTTATAATACCAGATATATAGCATGCAGAAACTGAACCTAGGCCCCCTACACATTTCTATCAGATGAGTAGCTTGGTCTTTTTGTGGGTTCCCTAACAATTGGAGCAGGGGCTATCTCTGACTCCCTTGCCTTCCATTTGATCCCCCCTCATCTGGACTACCTGGTTGAGCCTTAGAGAGAGAGGATGTGCTTAGCCCTGCTGAGATTAGAAGTCCCAAGGTGGGGTGGTACCCAAGAGGAGTTATAATGAGAAGAGGGATTTACAATGATGGACTGAGAGAGAAGATTCGGAGGAAGGTGTGATTGGGATGTGAGGTGAATAAAAAATAAATTATGAAAGAAAAAAGTGTGTGGAGAATGAAAAAGGGATCTCAATATTAGACATAAAACTCTGAGGCTTCTGGAAGAGTGGGAGATGCGCTTAAGGATATAAGTTCTGGTAGGCACTTTCTGCACAGCAACCTGACTGCCCAAGAAATTATACCAATAATAAAGCAGAACTACATTAAATTAATGAAGTCTTATTTGAATTCAAAGAAAACTGTTAATTGACTGAGAGGCAGCCGACAAAAGGGGAACAATAGTCACAGCTAATCATCTGATGGCAGCTTGGTTTCTAAAATGCACACAGAACTGAAAAACTAACAGCAAGAAATGGAACAGCTCAATTAAAAAGTGGGCTGTAGACCTGAGCAGAGAGTTCTCAGAAGGAAGACAAATGGCTCAGTAATATCCCTAGTCATCAGGGAAACACAAATTAAAACCATTTTAAGATTCCATTTCTTCACTGTCAAACTGGTCTACTTTTAAAATATTGGAAGAACACATGTTTTATATGTGATGTTCTCTATCTGAACCTGTGACGATTTAGTAAAAAAAATGGTCCACGTCAGAAATTATTTCAAACTAAATTATTTGAAACTAAAGACCTTTCTTTTCTTGGTGCTTTGAGAATGTAAGCTCACCCAGCACTGCAGACACCTGGTAACTCTGACATCAGTCCTTGCACTGTTCACTCTCTAGGAAAAATGGAAGAGCACCAGCAAGGCTGGAGGCTTCCTTCACTCTGCTAGCCATTCCTGCACTTCCAGAGTTTCCAACAACTGCTTGGTAACTAATAACAGTATGCCAGAATCACAGGACAGCGACATATATTTATCTATTAAAACCTAAAGTATTGGATCTGGGGAGATGGCAGATAACAGGCAGGTCAAACCTGCTAGAATCTCCAAGGGATGAACTGAAGAATATTTAATGGCTATGATGAGAGTTCGGTCAGTGATGACCAAAGTCTCAAATTTCACAGCAAAGTAAACACAGAAAGTTTACAAAGTAGGGTGAGGAAACAGATCTGAGTCCTTCTCTGAGGGATTGACTTATCTAGGGAGATAAGTCAAGATAAGGTGAGAGATGGAGAGAGGAAGAGGAAGGGAAAGTGGACGAGAGAGGGAGAGGGAGAGGGACAGGGTCAGGGACAGGGAGAGGGACAGAGAGAAGGACAGGGACAGGGAGAGAGACAGGGACAGGGACAGGAAGAGGGACAGGGAGAAGGACAGGGAGAGGGACAGGGAGAAGGACAGGGAGAGGGACAGAGAGAGGGAGAAGGAAAGGGACAGGGACAGGGTCAGGGAGAAGGACGGGGAAAGAGACAGGGAGAGGGACAGGGAGAGGGACAGGGACAGGGAGAGAGACAGGGACAGGGAGAGAGACAGGGACAGGGAGAGGGACAGGGAAAGAGACAGGGAGAGGGACAGGGACAGGGACAGGGACAGGGACAGGGAGAGAGACAGGGACAGGGAGAGGGACAGGGAGAGGAAGAAGGACAGGGAGAGGGAGAGGGACAGGGACAGGGACAGGGAGGGGTACAGGGAGAAGGAAAGGGAGAGGAACAGGGAGAGGGAGAGGGAGACAGGGACAGGGACGGAGAGAGGCAAAAGTTGCACACAGCAACAGCTGAATGGGGAAAACACTGAGAAGCCTTCCCTGCTCTGTTCCCTGGCTTTCTGCTGGAGCAGCAGCTAGATGCCATTTTAAGCAGAAGCCTGCTAAGTGCTGAGACTGGACCCTGGCAGCCCCAGCCCTGCCATGAACTATACTCTTGGGTTTGGAGAGCAAGTGTGATGGGACTGTACCCTAAAGTCCAGCCAGCATAGTCCCTTTATTGTTTATTTATGTAAGCTTTCTGACTAAAGGGGGCTCTTAAAAACATTTTATTAGCTACACAAGAATATCATATAGTGTATTGTGATCACATTCACTCTTAAGCCTCTTCCCTACCCACCCAGCCTTTTGTTCCCTCCCACCCCCGTCACCTCTCTCTCTTAAACTCATCGAGTGTTATATGTGCTGCCTATATGCTCTTGGTGTGTAGCCTTCCAGTGGTTGACCTATAAGGGGTCATGGCCTTAAAAAAACACCAATTCCCCTCCCCCCAGCAGTTATTATTGACAATAGCTACTCACCTAGCAGTGAGACATTGTGTCCACCTCTCATTATTCTGGGGAGTTTGTCTGGAGTGAGCTGTCACAACTGCTCTGAGTTCATGTGTGTGAGTGTCTGGCTGTGTCTGGAAAACAGTGTTCTTGTAGGCCATCCACTACCACTGGCTCTGATAATCTTTCTACACTCTTTTCCATAAGTATCTCCAAGCTTTGGGAAAAGGGGTATGATACAGCTATCCCATTTAGGGCCGAGCATTCTATAGGTTCAACATCCTTAGACGTCAGGGGAAATGAGAAATGAAACTAATTTGAGAGTTCATCTTACCTCAATCAGAATATCCAGGACTAAAATAAAATGATGGCAAACGTGGTGAGGATTTGGGGAAAGAAGAACACTTATCCACTGATGATGGGAGTGCAAACTGGTTATCAGCGGATGAATATGTAATGAAACTCTGGTACACTTACACAATGGAATAGTTTTCCATTAATAGAAATGGAGTTCTGAAACTCACAGGTAAATCAGTGGCTCTGGAAGCAATCACTCTGGAGAGATAATCAGGATGAAGAAGGACAATGTATATTTTATTTTTTATATACAGGCTAACTTTAAATTTTTACACATGCGTGTTTCATTTGGGATACCAATAGTGATCAGGAAATTAGGAAGGGCCATGGTTGGAGGAGTGCCCTTAAGGGAGGGAAATAGTGTATATAGTTGTATGAGGGGAGCAAATGGAAGTCGTGGGATAGGAGATGGTAAATGGGTTAGGGAATGGGAGGGCAGAGTAAAGGTAGAAATTCAGTACTGAAAAACTAACAAAATAAAAACATTTCAACACGCTCATGTGGAAAGCTACATTTTAGAAGCTTTATTATATATATATATATATATATATATATATATATATATATATATTCGTTTATATTTATATATAAATATATATTTATATATGATATATTTATATATTTATATATTATATATATTTATATAATATATGTTTATATATAAATATTATATATATATATATATATATATATAGAGAGAGAGAGAGAGAGAGTATATACAGACAGACAGACAGACAGACAGACAGACAGAGACAGAGAAACAGAAAAAGACAGAGACGTAGAGTATTTGAGTGGAGCTATTTTATAACAGAGTTGAAAAAAGCTCAATGTTCCTTCATGTGTTTGCCCCAGCAGAACACCATCCAAGTTTCCAAAGAACCCTTCTCACATTTCCACTTCAAGAACCTGTATCTAGACCCATCATAGGCCCTTGTGAAAAACCTAGTACTATTATTCTGCTAAATTACTTAGTATTAAGCCAACTCCTAATGACTTATCATTAAATCCATAGACTAGGATGTCTCTCAACCATCATCAATGAAGCTATATTCTGCAGTAAGTCATATTAACACAGAAACTCAAAACTGGTCAAGGTGCAAAGAGTAAGATATTGCAGACTGTATTTTAATTTTTTTTATTAAGAATTTCAATGGTCAAATGCAAAAGTTAACTTGTATTGTCAGGAGTACCTTCTTTTTATACAGCAGACTGACTAATAACTATCTATCAATATCTTGCCATAGGAAAATCCTTAATAACCTTTATAGTAAGCTTAATCACATACATTCCATTGACATATCTTTTCTAAATATTTTGTCTCTTACATTGTCAACATACTTAAACATGCCTCTGCTTTAACTGTGTGTAGAAAGGCTTAATGTTGACATAGGGTGTCTTTCTCTATTGTTTCACTGTATTTATTGAAATGGGAGTCTCTTGATGAATCCAGAGTTCGCAAATACTAACTAGTCTAGTTAGCTATCCATTGTACCCTTGTCATCTTCCCAAGTTCTTGGGTTACAGGCAAACCTCCATGTATTCCCAGGTTGCATATGGTTTGAAATTTTAGATTTTTGTTATCATGTGTCCTGGTTAGTGTTGGGCCATCCTAGTTCTTGGGTTGTGGGTTTGGCCATGCCCCCAGAACCCAGGCTCCTGTCAGGAGGTCTAATCTCCTTTCAACCTGCACCCTTCAGTCATGTACACAGGTGGAGGGCGTGATAAACAGGCCCCAGGCCCTAGAGAGATTTACATACTAATGAGATACCTGAAGGCCAGAGGGTAGAGTCAATTAAGCATTCCTCTCCAGCCCCTCCCCCCTCTTTTTCTCCCTATTTAACTCAGGTCCGCCCTGGGTTTTATGGGGGGTGTGCATCCAGATCCATCCACCATCCATCATGCCAATAAACTGGTTTTGGAAACCCAAGGACTTTCTCGTATGTTTGGGGCCACACAATGAGAAACTGTGGAGACCAGCCAGGCCTAACTTCCAGCTGGAGGAACTTTCTGCGTTCTCCAGCCAAATAACCTCCAACATGGAGGAACCCTCTGCGGTTCCCCAGCCATATTTTTAACCTACAGGTTGGTGTTTGTTAATTTGACACAAACTTATATATAATTTGGAAGAGAGAGACTCATTAGAAAACTACCTATACCATATTGCCTGTAGGCAACACTGTAGGACATTTTCTTTATTAATGTTTGATGTGAGTGGGTCCAGTCTATGAGTTGTATAAGAAAGCAAGATGTCCAAGTCAGTAAGGTGCAACCCTCCATAGCTTCTACTTCCATTTCTGCCTCAAATCCATGACCTGACTTCTTTTGTTGATGAACTGTAATCTTCAAATGGCATATGTTAATTTTCCTACTATTAAAATTAAGTATTAAAATTATCTCTTACAAAAAAGGGCAAGAAAAAAATCAAAATCTTGGGGGAAATCCAATAGTATCTAGAAGAAAAATGGATAAATAAAACGTGACATTTATTTATCTAAGTCATTCAATGATTTGTTCAACATCAATAAGATATATTAATATAAGTATCTCCCAGTAATCTTAAATTTTCATTATTGAGACATTTATATACAACTACACTGTATTTACATCATGTTCACCCTTTTTCTTTCTTCATACAATTTTTCTCATGCCTTCCCCAACAAATCTCACTCAAACTCATGACCTCTACTATAACCGTTATATATGTGTGTATACATATAGATATATAGATAGATATAGATAGATATAGATAGATATGAGTTTAATTAAATTAGTATTGACTCCTTTGTACATGTGTTTAATCCTGAGAAAAATATGATTGGGTAGCCTCTCATGTCTCCCTCAACAGCTCCTTCCTTCATCAATTAATAAGTCAATACCCCAAGATGTGTATGTCCACCAATCAATCTGATTTAGGCAATTTCTCAATGAAGGTTTTTCACTCAGATAACTCTAGGCTGTGTCAAGTGGACATTTAAATCTAAGTCTGATACTTCTTCACCAACTGCATGGCAGATGGCAGGTAAGTTAAGACACAGAGACAGAATTTATATCATGTAAGAGTCCAAGGTAGTGTTAATAGTGGTATTAATAAAGACAGTGTCACCCACTTGGCTCATCAAGGATTTTAAAGATACCCAGTCTCCTGATAATCCCTGAATCACAAAATTCACCCATGTTCCTAGCATGTGCTCATCAATTTCTACTCTTTCTTTCATCATTTCTTCTTTCTTTCCTTTAACTTTTCTAGATGTCTACCATTATGACATAATATAAAACTCAGTTGCAATGGACTTGGATTAGGGGCTGCTATGATAGTGATGGCAACTTTTTCTGATTCCTTCTCCCAACCAAGGGAATTCACTAGTTATGGACTCGTGTCCTGACACTGGAGGGTGATGAATGCTAGGAGAGTGCTTATTTTTTCACCAAGCAGATCCAATGCCTGCTGATTTTATATGTGATACTATCTATCCTACAAGGCCCAACCCTGGTAGAAACTGAATTTAATGTGTGGAGCCCTGTCTCAGTGTTCCCAGCTATCAGTGAAAGAGACATAGCAACGGTGTACCTGGAAGGACAGGAAGCCAACACAAATATTATTTAAGAGCTGAATAGCAATACCCATTGCTGGGAAACAACAATACAACTCAAGCTAGTGCAGTGTGTTCTTGCCAATCTTTTATGTAACTTTGCTCTAAACTTTCATGAACTATATTCTATTCCTAGTTCGCCACAATCTACTTTCAAATTGTTCTGTTTGTTTACTATAGGTGGTTTCATCCATGAGGGTATAGTCTCCCAGGTAATGAAAACTTTGGGCATTAGGTTCAAAGAAAAAAATGATTTTTTTATTTTTATATTTTTAACCTGAATGTCAATCAGAAACAAAAGCCAAATTCATTCATAAAGGTAAACCTCTTCCCTAAACCTAGCAACCTAATAGCTCAAGCTTTCATTTCTTCTTCTTTCATTTAATTTTTATTTTATCTGCATGGTTGTTTTGCCTGAATATATGTCTTTGAACCACATGTGTGAGTGTGTTGTCCATATAGAACAGAAGAAGGTGTCAGATATTCAGGAACTGGAGTTACAGATGGTTGTAGCCTTTGTTGCTTCCAACAGAATGCTGGAAATCAAACATAGATCCTCTGAAATAGTAGCCACGGAGAGTTTCTCCACACCACCTTCTTATTATTATTCAGAGAGAACTTAGTCTACTGAGTTAAAAACAAATAATCCAGAAACACACATTGGAAAACCAGCCTATTCTGTTTCTGAGCTCCAAGATTTTCCACCATCCTTCCCAAAACCCATTGTATTCAGATCCATCACAATACCACACCTACTTGTCTGGTGCTAATTTCTGTCCTAATACCCTTTGTGTTGCTTTGACAAAATACAATGGGAGTGTTCTAGTTCCCTTTCTTTTGCTGAGATTAAACACTTTAATCAAAAGCAACTTAAGTGAGAAATGGGTATTATTGGTCTCAGTCCATCATTAAAGAAGTCAGAACAGACACCCAAACTAGAATTTGAAACCTAAACCATAGAAGAACCCTGATTGCTGGCTTACTCACAGGCTCATGCTTAGCCAACTTTCTCCTACAAACCAGGCTGACTTGTTTAGGAATGCTACCATTTTCGGTAGGTTGGGTCCTCCTATATCAATTTATAATCAAGACAATCTCCCACAAATATTCACGTAGACCAATCTGATCTAGTCGATTACTAGTTGAGGGTCTTCTATCAGATGACTCAAGTCTGTCTTAAGTTGATAGAACAGAAAGAAACAATGAGAACAATTGATCCTAACTTTACCTGGGAAGAGAATAGTCCTAGAAGACTTGAAGAATCATACTAGCTCTTTTTTCACTGTAGGACTGACTAAGAGTAATCAGTGATAACTATACCACAGAGCTCAAGTTTCATTGTCTTGAAATTTCCATTCCTAAAGAAACTAGTCAATTATTTTTAAATTTAGCCTAGCATTAATTCTCTAGATACAGGTAGAATGCAGCCATATTCCTTGCGCAAACATCATATGAATGGCCCTTGGTCCAATTCTGGACAATCCTAACACCTGTTGAGCAGGACCTCTGGTATCTGCATTTCTTTTAACATTACTGTTTTCCAAGTTCCCACTAGAATAGTCATTAAGCTCTGCATATTTCCAATCGAAAGCTCCAGAATCTTCCACATTTTTCTACAAATTAAAACAAACAAACAACAGCGAAACCCCCACATAGTAGGATTTATCACAGAAGCAATCCTACCTATCAGTAAGTAGAACAAAGTTAACTAGAAGTGACGAGAAGAACCAAAAATCATTGCCCTGTTCTGGACTTAAGCCTTACTGGGCTCCCCAGCATAAGACTTGTACCTCTCAGTTCCTGGACAGCATTAGGTATGCTCTCCAGCCCTTATAGTTTATGCCCAACTATATCTAGTTCTTTCGCCTCTAGACTTACCAAGATATAGGACCCAAGAAAACACCCACTGCCAGGAGTCAACCCCCTGGCTTGGGGGAGAAGGGGAGAGAAATGCAGCTGTTTCTTCTTTCTTCTTCTCCTTCAGTCCGGCTCTTCTTGAGGCCGCCCCTATGCTACTGTAGCTGATCTACAGTCAGCATCCTGGCCCTAAGACCAGCAAGGAGTTAAGTAAATAGCCTTGTACTATCCTAAAAACTTCTTCTGAGGATAAGAGACCGCAGGCTAGGGTGATTAACACCTGTAGCCTAACAGCAGAGGATTAGGCAACTTGGCCTTTGTTCTATCTCAGCAGGAACTGCTGGGCTCTAACTTGCAGGCTGGGTCACAGGAAGAAAAGACACTTAGAAAAGTTACTATAGAGTTTATTAAGTGTAAAAAGTATCCTATGAAAGCTATCTGAGGGGAAACGTGGAAAGGTCCTGAGTGGGGAAGAAGAAAAGATTATAACAAAGTATAAAACCTAAGGGAGAAAAATTCTAGGCAGGGGGAAAGGAAAGGGCGATGGGGTCTTAACTAACTGATTCCTAACTCGCTAATTTCACCAACTCTTTGTCTTCAGTATTTATACACCATTCAGAGTACATTATCACATGTTACAAAGTTCATCACAAGTTCACACCAAAATTCAAATCATAAATTGAAATAGAAGTTTACAACACAGAATGTTTACATGAATATCCATTAGGAGTAATTATCTAACTAGACATTCATCACCTGTCTAGCTCCACAGGTCTGCAGAAAGTTTGAAGCTATAACTTAAGAAATTAGTGAGGTTTTGTATAGATAAACTCAGGCAATATTTTCTCTTCTGTCCTGGTACTTATAATAAATTGTGGATTCCCTTGGTTAATTGTTTTACAACCTTTTGGAATGTGCTCTGAGCAGCAGAAGGTCCAGTTACTATCTCTCTCGGGGCAATTAACTGATAACACTCAGGAGACTGGCAGAGTTCTCATTGCAGTTTTGACTATGCCTGAGAGACTTAATAGCAGTCCTGTTATAAAAGAGCTTAATAATCATTGATATAATTTTAGGAATTCTTATAGGATCATCATTAAGACTTAAGAAGTCATCTATTTGTCTATATAGTATCACTACAAGACAGTACATCTTCGTGGATCTGCAGAGATCTGCTACAAAGGGGTGTGCTATTGCTTAGTAATGTAGAGTGAAAAATTATAAAGACCATTTTATAAAATATATATAGACTTTTTCTTTGACCTTAGACCTGGGCAGAAAAGTGCAGGTCCCAGAACATGGAACTGAAAATAAGATTTCAGGCCATCACTACCCCAGGACACATTCTGGATGGATTACATTCCTCAAGCCTCAGGCAGTAGGCCCACCTATGGGTGGGAGAGGCCCAAGGCAGGAAGACACATTCCTGACCACAGATAAAGATGCAAGCCACCTAGGTGGGGCTATAGCTGGAAGAAGTGAAGATAGTTAATCTGAAATAGTTGGTAAATGACATGGTAAAACCACATTTTTGAGAAAAATGATTGTACTGAGTAATTTCCATGGCTATTAACCTTCCAGGGTGGGTTTCTCTGGAATGTTTCGCTATTCTTATGTTATGTATCCTTGGCAACCCCTCACCCCCTTCCCACTCCCCTGGTTTGTAGTTTTTCCCTTTAAAACTCTCCTCAGACTAGCAGGCGGCATCGAACTCTACTCCCGAGAGACTGTGTAGTGAGGCCACTGGCTGCCAGGTTTCTTCCCTAATAAACCTCTGCTGATTGCATCCAGGTATGGTTTCTTGTGATCTTTGGGTGGTCGTGATATCCTGAGACTTGAGGAAGGGTCTCCTGAGTATGGGGGTCTTCAGTGATAGTTACATATGTATAATAAGAATAATAATGGGAAAAGCATATTAATAGCAGGAATCTTTCCTAAAATCACATCCACCACGGCCTTGCTAATGGGGCACACTCATCGCAGATTATATAATAATCCGAGGCAAGCATTTCAGGATGATCATCTGCTCATTATTAGCTTGTCCCATTATGGCTCCTGACAACCCACATTTTTGCCAGTGGTTGGCCCTGAAGTAGAAGTATATGAACCTCAGGTACCCTGGCAGAATTAATAAATGAAACCAATGGGTATCTGGACCCTGAAGGCACAGATTCAGGATGTCCTATAGCACTCACTTCCTCTGGTTATCACTGGGACTCAGAATGGGCCCTGACACAAGGGATTACCTGGGATGCACAGATGGCAGGTGTGAGAGTTGCCATGGTTACCAACACAATCTCTACACCCAAGCCCTCTGTTCTCAAGTCCAACCATCCTGGAAGCTAAATGAAGGTTACCCTTAGAGACAAAGAAAGGAAGGAAGAATAGGAATAGAACAAAATCCACCAGTCTAGGAAAACCTGGAGAGTGAAGGAGAGATGTCTGAGGGACTCAGTCAGTGACTGTGGACAGGAGCTGGCAGCTGGCAGCTGGGTGTCACTATGTGTCGGCACTCTCATGGCTCACCCATAGCATATTACAACTTTGTTGCCTTTGTAGCTGCTGCCATCTTTAGTTTGCATCCTTCATGCAAGAGCTGCCCTCATCTTTGGAGAATGGTTACCATTTGCTTGGCTTGTAGTCCAAGGACAGATACTGTATTGTCCTTCAATAGAGCCCCCACTCTCATTGCATGTTTTGAGGTAGAAGGCGGATATATTTATGTGTAAGCACAATTACTGCAACACGTGATTATACAGCAAAGTAGAAGATCCTAATGTCTCTAAGGATGGGCATAGTGTACTCCCAGTATAGTATCCCATAGGATTCCAGTAGGCCCTCATCTCCAAATGTGGGCCCTGCTTTGCAGCCACCTCCACATCTAAGTGCAAATCTTTCTTGGTAGTCACTGGTACACCAGCCGAACTGCCCTGCATAAGCTCTGTGGTCAACACAGAGAGAAAAAGTGAGAATGTAGACACATTCTTGCTTTCCAGATAAAAGGTTACATAAATCCCAGAGAGGAAAAGAAGGTAACATGGATAGGATGGATCTGGTACCTTAGACTGCCTTTCGAGATTTCATTATACCACCTGTACCCAAACACCCACATCCCAGAATCTGGGACCATCTCTGTGGGGATGCATAGAAGGGGGAATAAAAATAGGATGCAAGAAAAGAAGCAAGAAGGAAGTCAGGGAGAAAATGGTACATGGCAGAAAGAAGGAAGAAAGAGAAGGAAGAAGGGAAGAAAAGAAAGACAAGAGGAAAGCATCTCCTAGGCTCCCTTGAGCTACAATTTTGAAGAGATCAAAGACAAATTTTCCTAGCTAATGACTCAGCAACTTTCGGGTGGACCAGATTCCAGAGAGCACTCACTAAGATCTCTCTGTTCTTGTATTCTGGAATAAAGACTTGAACTAAGGACACATGGACAATGGTAGCAATAGCTACAGTTTATGAAGACAGAATTTCTGAGGGTGGAAGTGGGCCTGAGAGCTGGGCAATTTTAGAAGCTCAACAACCTTGGGCCACATAAGTCATGACATTTTATGGGTCATTTACAGAGCACTCCTCTTTGTTGCCTTTGTGTATCATGGGTTCTCCTCACACATGCTATACGTAACTCTTTGTTGGAGTTTTGTTTTTGATGCCAACTGGTTTCTTTTATATGATAACCTTGATACCTCTTTGCCCTCACCCTACTCTCCTGTCCTTAACATAGCACTGTGGATAATTGTTAAGTAGCTGGACAGAGATTCATATCCTTGGAGATCACTGAGGGAAGTCCCTTCTTCTCTCATAATTTATTTTGAACCCTGCCTCCTGTTTCCCTGGTAACAAATCTTTTAAAAAGCCAGCATTACAATTTCTGCTTCTTAGAATTTACACCATGTGAAAAGGATGAAGGTGAAAGAAAGTAAGTGGTTGTGTTTAGGACAAATAAAAGCCATTTAATTCTGATAAAGTTTTGGCTATTTTATGAACATTTTATTTAATCTACCCTATTACATGAATTATGGCTAAAAGAATGAGACCTGAGGGACGGTGAGATGGCTCAGCTGGTAAAGACGCTTACTTGCTGCCAAGCCCAATGACCTAAATTCAATCCCTAGGACCCATAAGGTTGCTAGTTGTCCTCTTGTTTCCATTTATATGTTCTGGTTTATATGCCCACAAACATGCACATGCATACACACATAAAATACGTCAGTGAAAAGGTAGTAAGAATGAGATCTGAGTTTCAGCTCTGACTCTGAATGTCGTCTTCTCCTATTGTTTGACTTGGTTTAACTTGATGTAGGAAAGTTTGAACTATTTTGAAATCCACCTGTAGTTATTAGTCATAAAAGGCAAACCAAGTTATTTGAACAATTATTGTCTCTGTCACTATCTTCTTCCCAGCTCTGTCTTTACAGTTTAATTCCTCGGTCTTTTTATATGATGGGCTTTCATGTTGGTTTCACTGAATTATTTTGTGTCTTTTGGGCACTGAATTACAGAAGCCAGTCAATACATGTGCATTTCTTTAAGTATGAAAATACAATCTATGAGGAAGTAACCAGTAGTAATAGCAATCATAAAGTCAACCAAGAAATAGAAGATTATGTTCAAATTACAAATGTAATACACAGAAATAATGTTGCCAATAAAGATATATAAGTAAATTTCTGGTGGCAAGGCATTCAATTTTGCTGACAAATGCAGATATAGCTCAATAAAAGAGATACCAATACAAGTCACAATTAATAGTTCCGTACTTTAGGAGAGTGGTGTGATTGTCAAGTAAATCTGCATCAATCAATGATGGCTAATTATAATTCTCAACTTGTTTGAAATTTGAGTCAACTGAAAGATGAGTCTCTTGGGTAGGCCTGGAAAGACATTTGCAGGAATTTACTGAAGGAGGGGAGACCCAATTAACGATAGCCATTTCTCTAGATCCAGAAATGATTCTTAATAATATTGAATTTTTCCTTCAATTTTCCATCTTTCTGTCTGTGAAAAGAAAATTATGAAATAAGAGTGTGCATACTAAGCTAGGATATAGCTCAACTAGGACACTGCCTGCCTAGCACACACAAAGCCCTGTTATAATCCCTGGCATTGTACAAAACCAGACATGGTGGCACTTGCCTATAATCCCAGCATTTGGGAGTTGAAGACAGGAGCTCAGAAGTCAAAGGTCACCTTTGGTTGTTTACATAAAGAGCTGGAGGCCAGCCTAGGCAACATGAGACTGTCTAAGATAAATAGGAGTGTATGAGTTCTCATCATTTGCAATTTAGTCATAAATCTAGCTTTAAATCTCTTCTCTCTACAATTCCACTAAACTGGTTCTGGAAATTTGGTGACTTATAATAGAAAATAATTAAGTTATTTGTCTTTGTCTGGTTTACATAAGGCTTTGCAGCACAGTGTTTGGAAGATTTCTGTATAACAACCATACCTATCTCCCACACAGTGCATTAATCAGTGAACTACCTGATCTGAAGTTCTGTGTTTACATAATAAAAAGAGAAGAAACATCAAAAATAAGAAGTTTGCTATGCTAGCAATGACATCATAAGATTATTCCAGAGGTTTGGGATAAAATAATCAGTTATTTTGGATGACGTGGCAGTGTCTAAAAAGAGCTTAATGTTAAATATCAGAAGCTATTGTTGGGTATTTGTAGCTAATATTGAGTCTATTTGCAGAATCTGAAACTAGGGACCAGGCTTTTTGGACCGTTTTCCAAGTTGGTCTACTCCCTGCATTTTCCCTCCATTTCTCTTGAGTTCTTACTGTGTACTACATAAACTCTGACCCAACTGCCCGCTTCCTACACACACATTCCTGAAGGCATTCTGCTTCAGTTGTTATACCATGACCATTGTGTACCACAAGGAACAGAAGAGAACACACCAGTGGGCTCATGAAACAACAAAATCTTGTATTATACCTACCACATGAGCAGAGTTGCTGATCGATCAGAGCCACTAGACAAGGACGAGAGAGACTTGTTTCTTCTCGAGCCCTATGTAGGGGCTAAAGCAGGGTTTATAAGCATTAAAAATCACAAGCACCTGGGCTAGGTTACAGTTGTAACTTTGACCAATCAGAACTCCATGATTAAGGACTTTCCTAAGTATACCATCATTGTCAACTGACATTGAATGCAAGTGTTTTTTTCCCAGCCAATCAAATTCACTTATTCCTTCTGTTGTTAGGACCAGGTATTACGTTTGGGGGAACTATCATTGCTTAGAGAAGAAACTGGTCAGCTTACATAAAATGGAGTCTGAAGTCAAAATGGCAGTAGTTAAGACAAGTTCCTTTTATCTGCTCCCAACACAGTCCCTCCTTTTTTTCTCTCAGCAATCCTCATTTTAATTTTCAGTTGTGCCCTCTTGATCTCTTGTTCCTTTCTTGCTCTCTTGGGCTCTTCCCTTCCCCCCTTACCCTTCCCCCTCTCTCTGAGTGCTCATGGCCAGGCCTCTACTAATCTACTCTCTTCCTCTCTCTGCCTCTCTCTGCCTCTGCTACCCTCTTAACTCCCCTTCCCATTCCCTGAATAAACTCTATTCTATACTTTAAAAACATGTTCAGTTGTTCCAATAAAATAGCTCATGTTTATTCACATCTTTAACTCAGACATCTGTTTTACATTGTGATCAACAGTTGGACACACAACAGCTCTACAGTATCTATGCCAATGATAACAGGAATGGTAGAGGTAGAAGAGAAACTGAGGCAGGCTTGTGACTGAATTGGAAATTCAATAATGATACCATTAGACACTTACTTTTATAGGCACCAGTCCTGCTGGAGCTTGGTGTTATTGAAGAGGACTCTGGTGATCTCAATAAACCTGGTATTGTTCAATACAACTTGGCTTTCTTTGACCGTCCTCTTCACTCTGGAGGGGGATATGGCCCCACTAATATTGACTTTGAGCAAAAGGCAGAAAAGCCCAAGATCTGCTAAAGCTTCCTTAAGCAATCATGCAGAGGTTATTCGTAAAGGCCATTCCAAGAGGCAGTGTTGGTCCCGAGTACAAAAATCCTTGAGCTGCAGCAAAAAAATTGGCACATCTGACTCTTAAATCTGAAAGAGATTGTTCTACCTAGAATTATCATAACACTTGTCTGTTTCTTGATTACAATGAATGATAGCTTGCTTCATTTAACTTTCTGCTGTCTAAAATTTATTCAACTTCTCATTTCTTTAACTACGTGAACTATTCTAGATTTAGAAAATAAGCAGCTATTATATATTTTTGTATTCATACATCAATTTCTTCCAACTTTTCTTGTAGAACTGCAATACTGCTAGCACTTTCATACATTTCTTTATGCTCTGCTGACCCCCCAACCATAAAATTATTTTTGCTGCTATTTCATAACTGTAATTTTGCTACTGTTATAAATCGCGATGTGAATATTTTTTGGAGACAGAGGGTTGCCAAAGGTGTCACGATCCACATGTTGAGAACCACTGGACTAAATACTGTATTAACCTCTCTTTGGGTATGATTCCTGTATAATAAATAAGCACTTGAAGTAACTATCCTCACCTCATTATAATGATGAGAAACAGAGGCTTATAGTTGTTAGGGTAATTGATAATGTCACACACATAGAAAACCAGGCAAACTCTGAACCACTCTAGAATGCAGCTATCATGGCCTGTTCTATCATGCAGTCTAAACTGGGTCAAAGCCGCAGACAGTGTAGGTGAGGGTTAGTTGATGGTCTTCTTTGAACCCCATGTTTTTCTACCTTTCAGCATTGATTAGGTCAGGTTGAACAATGTACTTATGCATAAGGCTTGTTGAGATTTAATATTGCTTTGTGTTGGTTAGTGGGCAGGTGTTTGTTTAAAGGAAGTGGAAACAGGTGTGCCAGCCTTGATTCAATTATACCAGGAAGGGAGACACACTGATCCATGGCCATTTTCAAGGAGAGATGCTGATTGTACTAATTAATCATTTGTCTGTCAGAACTAAATAGAACATAATAGAAAATGATGTTCCAGTTGCCATAGATATGGAACATAGAGTCTTGTGCCTGGCTCTCTTGGAAAGCAGATGCAACTGTTTATCATGACATCAATTAAGATGCAGTGCCTGACTCCTCCTGGATTACCATGTCTGAGATGACTAGAAGAAAAGGTGTTTTCTAAACTCTTGCCAACAATGTGGGACCTCATCCAAGAGGAACTGCCTCTCACAGGAACATTTCCTTTCAAAGAGATTAATTGAGTCTTTTTAGATCAAGAAAGTATCCCCAAGATAGGGTAAAAGGGACATTTGGTAATCTGTATCTTGAAACACTCAATCTACTTCACCTGTCCAGACAGTCATGTTCATAATGGGCTATCATAGAATGTTTAATTTATTCCTTCATTTATCTACTGGCTACTCAATAGCCATAATGGCCTTTTAAAACCATAAGTCAAGTACATTGATCTGCTTAAGTGTCTTCAATGACTAGTCAATAGATTTATATTTTCATAGAAATGAATAGCAAATCATAATACAGTGAGGCATATATTAACAGTTTACAAGATATATACTTCTAGTTATCATAGCATATTCAGAAAAAAGCATTTGATGGAATTTACAGTTTTATAATAAAAATCCCCACAGAAAGAGAAATCAGAGGAAAGTTCACAAAAAAAAAAAAAGGTGAAGGGCATCAATAAAGCTCAACAGTTATCAGCAGTGGTGAAAAGATTCCTGGTGCTTGCTAAGATCAGGACTGAAGCATGGAAGTGAGCTCTCACCACTTCTAAGCTGAATTTTATTAAATGACTTAAATAGAGCAAAGGTGCAAGAAAGTGAATGAAAAGCACACATGTCCTTAAAAGCCTAAATGTATTCATAAATGAGACTATTGTCTTACTAGAAAATTCCAAAGGTTCTACAAAGGAGCTATGACACAGTGAGTTTACTAAGATGACATAACACTAGCTCAGTGTACAAAACTTGTAGGTTTGTATGTTGCAATGAATAATTTAAAAAAGTAAAATCTAAGTAAATTATAAAAATGAATGAAACATATAAATTTTAGAAAATATACAAATGTTTTCTTACTAAGAGGTATAAAATACATGGTTTTTTTTTTGTTTTGTTTTGTTTTGTTTTTGGAATAAGATATGTTCTGAGTCACATGAGGGTAACCTTGGCCAGGAACAGGGATTCAGATTGCTTTGGATGGATGTGGTTATGTGATTTCTTATACAGACATAGAAGAAAATAAAGTCTTAAATCAATGCAAATGTATTTAGGTAATTGGATTAGAGTAATGTAGAGAGATCTTTGCTATACACTTCAGGTGCTCTCTGGTGCTTTGGAAGGTGTATTTTTGTTTATTAATTTTGTTATTGCTCTGTTTCATACATATAAACAATATATTCTTATTACTCTTTCTCCCCTTGCTCCTTCTTACCTTCCTCACAACCATAGGGATACTTATCCTCATAGCCACATATTCTGACCTCTTGGTTTTTGTTTTTTATTTGTTTTTATTTACTTTATTTTATTTTTATTGGATATTTTATTGATTTATATTTCAGATGTCATCTCTTTTACCCATTTCCCACCCCCCAGAAGCCCCCTATCCCATCCCCCCTCCTCTGTTTTCCTTTAAACCATTTTAATTACATGCAAATATTAAGGTCAGTTCTAGGTTGAGGGAATAGCAATACAATAGATGCAAACAGTCAAGGAACAAGCAAGACAATAAATACAAATTTATTGTCAAATAACAAGCAAGGCAGTAAACAGAGTCCCATGATGACTCCCATGATCACTGTTTCTAAGAAGGGCTTATCAGGATGACCAAAATATCTGAGCCAATTTTCCTGTCCTAGCCCAAAGTCATTTTTATGTCTGAAGCCTACTTCCTTGTTCTAGCCTAAGATTTAGATTCCTGCCTGAAATCACTTCTTTGTTTTAGCCTAATGTCAGATTCCTGCCTAAAGCCTATTTCCTTGTCCTTGGCCAATGTCAGATTTTTGTCAAGGAGTCCATTTCTTTGTCCTTGGCTAATGTCAGATTCCTGCCAAGCAGCCCCAAAAGCTCTCCACCCTCCACCCCATTTTTAATTTATATACAAGACTGAGCCTGTCTTAGGTCATTCTGACAAGAGTGCCTTCTTTATCTGTCATGGAATATGCATTATCAAGAGCAAGGCACTTATGTCTTAGGTTGATAAGGCTCTGTGCAGAATTTTACCTGTCCTTGACTTGCCAGCCAAGGTTGGTTTTATTATTCATATCATTTAACTGGGGCTAGTTCAGCACTGGATTTTAACTACAAAATATTGATGAATATGACCATAAAACTGAAGTATGTAGGCAGATAATATGTTTATGAACTGGAAGAGTTCACAGATATTGGTAAATTTGTCAGCATGCCAAAATTTGACCTAGGAATTCTACTAAAATTAAATCTCTTAGGAGGATATTTAAAGAAATTGATCATCATATTCTAAAGTTTATGTGGTAAAATAAAAGAACTAGAATAGTCAAGAAAATTGAGAAAAAGAAGGATAAAGTTATGAAGTTATAAAATGATGAAGGATGAGGATAATATCCCTGTGGTTGTGAGGGAGGTAAGAAGGAGGGGAGAAAGTGATAAGAAAATATATCTTATATGTAGGAAAAAGTACAATATCAAAATTAATATACAAAATTACACCCTCCAAAGCACCAGAGAGCACCTAAATCCTATAGCAGAGATCTTTCTACTCAGTCTTAATTCAAAGCCTATTATAAAGGTAAAATTAAGAAACTAAAGCAGCAGTAAAAATACAAACAAATAGAATATTGATTTAATAAGGATCTGAAGAAATGACTCAAACATTCAGTCAAACTTTATTATTCATAGATTCTATGTTTGAAATTCGATTTGCTGAGTCCTGTTCCTCAGAATATGTCCCTTCTTATCCATTAGCCAAAAAAAAAAAAAAAAAAAAAAAAAAAAAAAAAAAAAAAAAAAAAAAAAAAATCCCTGTATGACTATGTAACCAGAGTCATTGCTTAGAACAGGAGAAGACAGATTAATTTGAAATGGAATCCAGTCCTTCTTGCTTCACGGAGTTCAGGAATGATAGTAAGAGAAAGTACACAGAGAGCAGCAGGCAGATATTGATATTGCAAAAATCAAGTGATAGGCTATAGGACTCTAGGTATGAGTGCTGGAGTTGGACTAAGACTATGCTTATTAAAACAAAGCAAAATAAAACAAAACAAAACAGAAAAGAATAAGCCATGCTCTAGTAAGGACTAAAGAAAAGAAAATGGCAAAGGCATCTGCTGATTCCATGCACTACAGACAGAGGGCTTCAAGAACAGGAGTGTAACATGAAATCTGGTCACAGGAATAAGTTCTGGTGCCAACTGGCAGACACTGATAGTGATTGGAATCTAGTTAATGTATGGTTATCAGAATTCCACTGGGAAAGAACCATTCATATTAGTTTACAAATTAAAAAAAAAAAAAAAAAACCAAGAGTGTATCAAAGGCAGAGTCTCTTCTCTATAATACTCCGACTGTATTTCAAGGAACTTCTCTTAGATAATTACCTATTGAATCACTAAGTAGGATGGCTGATTTGTTCAACAAATGGCTGAGTGCATATTTTATGCAAGTCAATATCATAGTGTCTCAAACACACAAAACATAGTATACATTCTGTTAGATATGTTAGGCATTCAGGACATGAATAGGCAAAATATAAGTAAGTGTGTAACAGCAATACATTTTTGTAATAGTAAGTGCTATTATATAATATAATTAACAGATTAGACGAGATAGCTGATATACTGTGTCATCAGCCATTGGCAGCTCCATCAGTGATAATGAAATATAATTTCATTATCACTGATGGAAATATAATTTTCATTATGAAAAATAATGAAATTAAGTGAATCATATATCAACAAGTATTGAAGATGGAGAGAAATGTTTGTGGCAATAGAAAGATGGATATAGCCAATTTAAAAATTACATATTAGTTTTTAAATATGGTGAACTTAGAAATACCACATGACCTAGCTATTCTACTCCTGCCTACCCACAAAAATTCATGACTGCATGTAGATTTATATACAAATGTTCAAGAAGGATTGCTCATGATCATCTGAAACAATATTAATCTCCATTAGCTTGGGGTCCACAATCTTGAGAGCCCCTTTAAGGAAGGGCAGGCTATGAAATGGCCAAATTTCCTTCAAGTTTGTTCTTTCCCTTTAAAGGTTTTCACTACCTCTTCAAAATGCCACAGGCTAATGTCTGAGCCTTTATCACATAGCCTTCAGGACACCCAAAACTGTAGTAGTCTACTAAGTCCAATAAAGGTTGAATTCTGTGCTGAATGCCCAAAGAAGCTGCTGGAGAGTTTGAAACATGGTGGTGACATGGTATGATGCATTTTAAGAGGTTAGTCTGGCTACCTTGTGGGTATTTGACTCCAAGCGTAGGACAGGAAACAACGCGCAATCAGACAGGAACTTCTGTTAATAGTTGGCACAACACCCAATTTTTGGTCACTTTCTTGGTTTCCCTTCCTTTTCTTTTTCTTCCCCTCCTTTCTTCCCTTTCTTTCCTCTTCTTTCACCCTTTTGTTTCCCGTTCATGTTTTATTTATAAATAAAAGAGAAGATTGCTATGGGTTGAGCAGAGCAGCTCACAAGTTTTCTCAGAAAAACTGTCTGCCCAAAATATCTGTCAACCTTCACTGGCCACAAGATGACTAGTTTATCAGTAACAAAAACTTTAAATTTCTCTTATGTAATTAGGATGTATTCAGGTTGTATTGCCCTACCTAGTATTTTGGTCTATGTTTTATTAAAAAAAAAAAAAAAAAAAAAAAAAAAGTCAAAGTAAAATACAGGCCCCTTGGAGTGACTATGGCAACGCTCTCTATTCAGTCCCTAACTGACAGCAAAGAATGACTTTCCCACATCGTGATCTGCCATCATCAGAGCTGTACTCAGAAAGAACAATAGGGAAGCTATCTGTAGAAAAAGACAATTTTCATCAGACTCCTCATTTTGCCCAAGAGGCTGTTTCCTTTGTGCAGACTGATGTGGGTGGCAAAGAATAGGCAAGCTTTATTAGACTTTTACTCACATAACAGGATTTGAGGGCTGATATTCAGCAGTGTTTCCAATAGCCACTTTTCCCAAGATTGAATTGCTTCCTACAGTCATTTTTATTATCAGACATAATTTAAAAGTAAAAGAGAATAAGTTTCCCTTATTTTCCTTGCCCCCCCCCCCAGTCTTTAGTCCATCTCCTTACTTGAGGTAGAAGGTTTGTAAAACTAGAACACTACTGTGTACAACCATGATATGTCCCACTATGATCTAGGACTCCTCCAACCCCCACCTCACTCATGACAGGTCCCTGAGTAACTCTTCAAATATCACAGATATACCTATGTTAGAAGACAAGCAACCTCAAGAGTGTGAGTGACTTTGCACCTTGTCTCTCAGCCAGTCTCAGCCATTAATAGACGGCATGCCCAATTTCCTATAATGCTGAGCCATGTTTCCCCACTCTTCGTCAGTCCTCAGTCTTCCCTGCCCAGTGTGTTTTTCTTCCACAGTCTCTCCTTCATGTTCCTACATACCACTCTGTAAACTCTGTTAGTCTCCTGATTCCACTAATAGGCAACTCTTATGTCAGTGTGGCTTGGATTTTAAAACAGTTAAGTATGTTTTTAAAGGATCCTCAGGAAAGTACTGAACTTTAAACCCAGGAAATGATACAATGGCTTTACCATCTCTGTCACAGAGTCCCATTGCACCTGGGTACCATATGCTGGCACCGTCGTGTCCACATGCTCACTAGGTTAGCTACCTGCTGTACATTGCCCACCTGTTCCATCTCACTTCACCAAACTAGCACAGTAAAACATCTGGCTTTCTCCCACACCATACCCAGGTTGTCAGGATAGTCTCTGCTTATCGTCATGTAGAAGGAATAAATAAGATTCACTCACATGAGAAGAAACAGAGATGGCCCGTTAAGAGCTGGCCATAACATAGGAGTCAGCTGTCATCACATGCTTTTGTCAGACTCGAAGGCAGGTCATGAGTTGCAAAATTTCATGATAAAATTAAAAGAGGAAGAAAAATTAAAAGAGGAAGAAAGACTACTGATGTGCCTTGATTCGAAATTGGCATAGAAAAGATAGAAGCAAGCTAATAAGGTGTGTATCTTATACAATCAATTTATACAACTTTTTTTTACTCTTTTTCTGCTTGAATTTAGTTAAAAGTGAGGGAAGAAAGAAAAAGAAAGAAAGAAAGAAAGAAAGAAAGAAAGAAAGAAAGAAAGAAAGAAAGAAAGAAAGGGAAGCTGACTGTCAACTGTGTCAATTGCCAGGTCCTGACTTCTGACATTTTGTACCAGATCTAATCTCTCAAGAGGTGGATGGCTAGGAGTCTATTTCCCAACTTAATCTTGTCATTCCATCCTTTTAGGAGAGAAATTACTTCTCTTTCTCTTCAATATGTAAGAACTCTTTCTAGACTAAAAACATCCATTGTTCATCATTTATATTGCAAACAATGTGAATTTGTTTAATGTACTTAGATTAGTTTGTAAATTTTGTATAAATATTCAGTTTTCATGACCTCTGCTTTAATCTTTTTCATATTCAAAACTATGAAATTTGTATTCTCATGTTTCACCTGTATTTCCTTCTAGTCCTCCTCATGAGCAAATATATTTCTTGCTTTTATTACTATAGTCTATATGGAATTTATTCTGGTGAAAGCTAAGATAGGTTTCTGATTCCTCTGGGCCTCCCTTGGCTATCTTGTCCTCAAGGCCCTCTTCAGTGGGCCACTATGTTTACCTAATAGAAGGTGCAGTGAGTCCCAGTGTGTTTGCCCAGTGTGTAGTATTTGCTGTCCTCATGAAGATGTTTGCAGAAGAGGTAGGATTCTTTCTGTCCATGGATCCTCAGAGTTCTCATCTGTCTCTCCAGCTCTTACCTCATCATTGAGGAGTCTCCTTATTTCTACTTACAATGTATTTCTCCTTCCTCCTCTGCTGCTGATGGAAGTGTCCATAAATACCTTCTCTCCCAACAGAATTAAGTTTATTGAATATAAATCACTAGATTTCTTTTCATCATCATCTCAATATTAGGTTCAAAACACTAGTGTCTGAAATCTTGTGATTTTTCTACATTCTAAACAATAGCACAAGCCTCTTTTCACCGTATATTTGATTGAATAGAGGGGAAAGTCATAAAGTTATAATTTTATGATCTCCTAACAATAGGTCTTGTAAATAGTTTTCAAAGTTCTAATGAGAACCTAAGCACAGAGCTGTCTAAGCCGATCCAGGAGATTTTCACTAGAACAGAATTAAACTTGATTTTTAGATTTTTTTAGTTAGTGGGACAAGTGGGAAAAGTGAGTGGGTTAAATAAAAGAGAGTATTTTTAGGTGCCTACGAGGGATCGGCTGTTGTATCTGACACTTTGGTAGCACCATCTCACATAATATTCATCACCCCTCTGTAAAGAAGCAGGGCTATGCTTTTCTAGCTGGAAAAAAAAAATGAGATTTCAGGCATTAAATTATCTATGGCCATCATGGTGTAAATTGAGAAGATGGGATTTAAGCACAATTCTCTGTGCCCTCAGGCCTTCTGCTGTCTCTCCAGGTAGATCATATGTCTGAGACAGAAATATGTATGAAGACAGGTAGATAAAATGGGATTAGCCCAGGTGAGCCTAACCATTGATGTAAATGCTCAAAATTGACCTTGCAGGCAATTGGTATCGTTGCAGTTTCCTGCATGGCCGTAGGGGTCAGTCTGTCTGACAACACAAACAGAAATAAGACAGACTTGATTTTCTCTATACCATTACCACATACCCTAAAGAACACACTATTGAATGAGAAGGCATGTGCTTCCTTACTAATAAAGCCTAGACACCTTTCCTAAGCCTTTAGACCAAAGCACATAGGCTGCACATATATGACACTCCTGAGCTGTCACTGCCTGGCTGGTGAGCAGACCAAAGCTCGGCACACACACCTTTGCCAACACCTGGGGTGCTGACCTTCTCACCAGCAAATGTAAGAGAGCTTCCCTGGGCTTTATGAGTGAGCTGACATGTGGCACGCACGTTTCTTAAAACCAAGTGCAGAAATTATAGCCGCTATTGCAAACACATGCTGGGCCTAAAATTTGCTTTCACACATCCCCAAATTGGGTGTCATTTTGTATACAGTTGAAATCAAAGAGGTAAAAACAAAAAAATCTTAAAACTTAAAAAGATCTTTTCCATATTGTAAAGATCTTACTAAATACTTTTCCTTATGCTCATGAAGAGCTAATGAACTTAATTACTAATATTTTGTAGCACAACTCAAGAACAATAACCCTGCATTTCTAAATACTGCTCTGTGTGCAAAAAAAGCCTTTTGAATACATTGTTACATACCTTAAAATTCTATGTGCCCTCTGGGAGAATGTACAGGCTCACTCCCTCTGCATTCAGAAGCCCGCAGAAGCCATGTGTTGTGTTTGCCTCTCTCCTCACCATCTGCTAACTGACATCAATCCCCTCTCTGGCTTCCTCCAACAAGTTAGACTTACAAGAACGCTTGCAGAACATTTCATGGGCTTTAGCAACATAGTGGGGTTTATGTTTCCTCTACTGCCTTTTCTCTGTAGTGAAGCTTTCTCAAAACTTGGACAACTTATATTTGAGAATTATAATAGCTCATTGAGAAAGAAGTGAGCAACAATTTCATTCTCCACAAGCCTAGTCTTTCTTGGGTATTGTGGAGGTCAATGGTGACCAGGATATCCCCGTCACAGCTTGGTGCTGGGTCTGACAGTGCATTCTTAGCATCCTTGTCTTTTTTAGTACACATATTGATTGAACACCTGGGAAGCTGACAGAATTGATACTCACACAAACCTTTTGAATAGTGACTGGGGGAAAACCACTCTTCTCCTAAGCAGTTATCACTCTCATACAGAAAGCTGGTGTGCAGCTTTGAGAAAATGGTTCTTGTGACGGAACCACTGATGGGTCAGATACATTTCAACAACACATGAGAGTGGAAGAGCAGAAGCACGAGGAGGCTGCAAATGTGTGACACTCCAGAAGTATCACCCTCATCACAGAGAAAGAGACAAAGGACACCATGGACTCTGGAGAAGAGGTACCTGGCTCCCAGTCACCTCTTCTCTTAGTAGCTGTGTGTCATGTCTTGAACCTGTCTCAGAAAATCAGGTTTTACCTTGCAACATGATGTGAGAGCATGCACTTGGGATGGAGTGAGAAGGTCCTAAAATGTATCCAGGTCAGGGCGCATTTGGTGAATTGAGAGAATTACAGCAACTGAGTACAGATTAGCAACTGTGCAGACCAGCATGAAGGGTAAAGGAAGATTGAGGAACTGCACCCCTGAAAGCCTAGCAAGAGGGACACTGTGGAGGTTAACGGTGTCTGCACTGTTCTGATGCATACATAAATCTACCTGGCTGGTAAAAGTATGACACAGAAGCCTGCAAAAGACACACAAGAAACTAGAGATGAGAAGGTGGTTGAGCGAACATCAGTATCCTCATTTAGTAGCTGGGATCTTCTTCACCAGCATTGCAAAATGTCACCAATGAGGGGAACTTAGTGCCACACACAAAGGCTCCATCTCCACTAGTTTCTTGATAACAGCCCCAACTGAAATGAAAGACATTTAAAGATTAAGTATGTTATATGTTTTTGTTGCAAGTAATTTGTTAGATAACACAATTTCTTGTTCTTAACTTAAATGCTCCCCGTTATCAGAAGCTAAAATGTATTCAGAGCTGTGCCCAAAGCAAAGGCATAGACAGCTGTTTACCAGAAAGTATTGATCTGAGGCAGATAATTCCCTCCCTTGGAGGCTGATATGAACAGATAAAGATATCTCCAAGACTTCTAGGACTCTCTCTCTCTCTCTCTCTCTCTCTCTCTCTCTCTCTCTCTCTCCCTCCCTCCCTTCCTCCCTCTCTCCCTCCCTCCCTCCTTCCCTTCTCCCCTCTTTCTCTCTCTCACACACAAATACACCACACACACCACCTGTCCACATGGAAACTTTCATAGATTGATATTTGAACAGCAAATGTTTTAAGAGCCCAATTCATGGTTATTAACTGAAATAAGTTGTTTAGAATTGTGTATTTCTGAGATCAGTCTCATTCACAAAGATTCAATCTTTGTGAAAAAGTGAAAATGCATTCATCTAAATACAGCAGAAGCCTCAGGTGTCCATCAGAGGGATCTGCACCCTACAGAGCAGTTTGCAGACACAGTAGCCTCCTGTATTCACACTGGGGTGTCCCGGCCACAGGTCAGTGGCTGCACCAGTGCCTGTGTGTAGTTGTTATTTAAAGCTCTCCAAGGCATCTGCATCACCATCTGTCATTTCAGTTGCAGTTTTCATCTGTCTTGAGAGTAGGGGAGGGACATGATAAATTGGAGGGTGTATCAAATGTGTGACACTCATGGGGGATGGGGAGTCCACAGCAGCCCCAACCTGAACTTGGGAATGTATGTGCCTATGCAAAAAGATATAGAAATCCATAGGCTTTGTAAAATATCCACTTGAACTGTGGTAAATTAAATATCTAAGAAGTTTATAAAATTCCACTGGCTAGAACGCCTTACAATAAAACAGTTCAGTTCTGAGGAGTCTCAGAAATGTTTCAATTACCTATTCTTTTAATTTAGTGATAAATTTGACTCTGTAAAATTTTAAGAAACTTGTGTGTGTGTGTGTGTGTGTGTGTGAAGGGCTCTACTAAGATATTAAAAAGATAAGCACAAATTGTGAGTAAATATTTGCAAAGTAAAATTTTGATTAAGGACTAGTATCTAGAATATGTAAAGAAGTTTGAAAATTCAACAATAAAAAATATAATTGGAAAACAAGTGAAGACACAGACACTTCACAAGGAAAATACATACATGGCAAATAAGCACATGAAAAGTGTTTAATATCAAAGTCCTTTAGGTGATGTAAATCAAAACCACAACGAGCTATCACTACATAATGAGAAGAGTGTTCAGGAAAACCGTGGCAATATGAAAGGCTCATGAAGATAAGAGACCAGAGCACTCTGCTCTGCTACTGAGGATGGGAAACTGTACAGCTGCTGTATGGTATCATAACATTAAACATTTGATTGCCAGAAATTGTACTTCTGGGCACTTATCCAAGAGAAAGAAGAGATTTTGTTCACACAAAAAGCCTCTACGCAAATGTTCAGAGCAGCTTTATTTGTAATAGCCAAACATTGGGGACAACCCAGGTGTTCTTCAGTAGGTGAACAGTTAAGCACACTGAAACCACAGAATATTACTCCATAGCAAAAAGGAAGGTCTTGCTGGCACAGGTAGTGATAAATCTGCTGAGAATATGCTGAAAGAGAAATGCCAGCCCAAAGCCTTCTTCTGTAGGACTCCAGGCTCATCAAATTGTTGAAATAACAGAATCCCAGAAATATAGAACAAACTGGTAGTAAGGGAACAGTTAGTTAGTGAGAGGTAGGCTTACCCATATACATGCCTGCTGAGAGAGTCATTTGATGTCAAAATGGTCTGAATATCATAACATGAGTACTATGAGGTCACTCTGATATTGTTATAGTTACCAAGATGTTTGCATTGGCGGGAAACTGCCTAGGGGTTATAGGAATTCCTTCTGAATTATTTCTTTGTATATCTGTGCTATGCGTTGTTTTTATTTGAAGGGATTTTCTAAACAGTACAACGACTTACACTCTCAAATGTCTGAAAAGGCAGCAAAAATGCTCAGTGTTAGTGAGATTTGTTGAATTATGTAAACTAAAAAAAATGTATTATAACTTATGGCGACTCCAAAAAGACATTTGAAACAAAATCTTAAGCATCTTGGGAGAAAGTGTTTCCTTTCCACTCATGTTTAAATGAAGACACTGTTAATAGAGTGTCCAGCAAGGCTGTTGGTTAGGTGACAGACAGGCAGCTGGAAGCAGGGAACTGTTTCCTGTAACTGTCCCTCAACTGAGGGCCTTCCTTCCCAAGTGATCCTTTGGCAGCCTTCATCTTTTGTTTGTTTGGTTGTTTGACTGGTTGTTTTGGTTTGTTTTTCATTGTTTTGAGTTTTTGCTGTTGTCATCCTCATTGTTGATGTTGATATTGTTTGGGTTTTGGAGATAAGGTTTCTCTGTGTAGTCCTAGCTGTCCTGGAACTCACTCTGTGGATCAAGCTGGCCTTGAACTCACAAAGATCCACCTGAGTCTGCCTTCCAAGTGCTGAGATTAAAGACTTCTATCTTTTACAGGAAGTCTTTGGGGGAGGGGGTGTTGTTTGTTTGTTTGTTTGCCCATTTGTTTAATACTGTTAATGGGCATCAGCTGACCCAGAATATAGAGCTTTCCTCTGAACAGACCAGTGTGTCTTACCCACTTACTTGAGCCCAAGCCTTTGGTGGTACACATGATTTTTGGCTGTTTCTTTGAAAGAATACAGTTTTCTTGGCCACCAAACGGTGTAGACAAGATAATCTTTTGCTTTATGCTGTTCGAAATGCTCCTGGACACGTAGTAGGATGGAGCGGCCAGCAACAGGGAATTAGTATCAGTTACTGGATTTGAACCCTCCCTTTGCTGTTTGCTAATGGTAAGAGCACTTTCTTGTCAGTCTTGCAAGGGTTGTGGGGTCTTGAGTTTCAAGAGATTTCATGTCCTCCTGAATAAATACGTGACCTTTGGTGATGGTCTGGCCTCTCAGCTTCACTCTCCTGTTCAGATGGAAATTGTCAAGGTTGTTCCCTTTAAGGCCGTTAGGACTAATGGGACTGGAAGAATGCCTGGCACTGGAGGGTGCTAACAGTCTGTAAGAGTTAGTGAGAGGTGCCATCATTATTCCTTTCCTCATCATGACATCAAGCTCTGGACTCAACTGACACCAACTTAGGTGTTGCAAGTTGCTGTGGCCCCTCAGTGACAAGCTGCTACCCGTTGTGCCTCAGTTTCCATATTTGTAATTCCAGGCAACCCTACCCTACCCCTGAAAAACGGTTTTTAAACCTGCCTCTGAATTTTAAGTAGGATTCCAAAGTGGAGTTGGTTTGTGTTGATTTCTCTGACACACTAAGAACTCAATGTAGACTCCGTGTGCTGCTGTTGTTTGTAACTTACAATTATTGCCGCAGAGAGCAGGAATGACCAAGTTAGTTATTGTTCTCTCTCCATCCCCCTTGCCCTGGTGCCTGAGAAACAGAGCATCCCCATGGCAACCACAGCAGCTGGTCCCTAGATAAGAGGAGCTGGAGTAGGGCAGCAGCAGCCAGTACAGCGGAGGGAGGAGTAGAGCCCCAGCACGGTGAGGACTACCACTACTGGCCTTTGCCGTCTCAGCTCAGTGCCTGCACTGATCGGTAAGTGTTTTGGATTTTTATTCAGGAACTTTGGTGATTAAAAGAGAAAAACAGCCAGCTTCCAGTAACTTACTGCTTCCTTGTTTTTTGGTGGGACAAAGCAAAGCGTGCTGGGGGCATGGCATTGCGTGTTCTTTATGGAGCAAGGTTAAACTGGGGCTCCCTGCGGCAGACGAAATTACATTTGTTACATCAGTTTGCTGGAGGCGTGGGGGTCTTGAGCTCTGTGATAATCTGTGTCCTCCCAGACAAATCAGTGAAGCTGGAAGCTGAATGTGGCGGGTCTTCATACTCATGGAGGCCCTGGGGGGCTTGGCAAAATGTGCTTGTCTCCGTACATCCTCACATCTTACTTCACAGCACGGTTGATCTATGAAGGCTGCATGCAGGGTTAGGTCTCCACATAAAGGAATTCTATCTGCACATGTGGTGCTCTGAAACTTGAGTTCAATCCTCAGTTCAAAAGAAATTGGCAAAGTGTGCAGAGCCCGAGGAGAGGCTAACCAGGCTTACACTGGGCTTTGGATATAGTCTTTCCAAAACTTTTATTGCATCAAATAAAGCTAGACCTGGTTGTGTGGTGGATGACCCTTAGAATGTTACATGGCTAACAGAGTGTCAGTCGGCTCCTGGGACTTGCTTCCCTTGATCCCGAGGCCTGGAAATAGGTGGAAATAGGTTTTGGTTTGTGCCTTCAGTTGTGCTAATTTCATTATCAGCTTTGGAAAAGGCTGTCACTGGGATGAAATTGGTATGACAATTTAGACTAATTTAAATATAGGTATCCTAATTACAGGGAGTAAGTGAGCAAAGAAGGCATCCACCCACAGAAGGGTCAGTGTGTGCCTGGCTTCTGGCTGGGCACTGGTCCTCTTATGAGCCCAGTTCTTACGAGAAGAGTCCCTAGTGCACTCAGCTCTCACTTTCTTGGCCTTTTGTCTAGGATCAAGTGTGCAGACATGAAAGCTAACTTGGCAAGATAAAGCCTCGCTCTCCAGCAAGAGTGAGGAAACCAAGACTGCTTCTGTCTAGGTTTCCACAGCGTGTCACCTTCGGGGCAATTTTCTGCCCATGTGTTAAAATGTATATCCTTACCCTCTTAAGAGAACACAGTGTCTGGGCTAGCTTGTGACCTCAAACTGAGCTGCAGAAGCAGAACAGATGTCCCCTTGAAAGTAGCCTGGGCAAGTGGAGACTGGCCTCAGCAAAGTGTGCATCCGGGTTTTCATAGCTGTGCAGATGTATGATGTCCCTTTGGCTTTTTTTGCAACTTAAAGAGACACCTTCCTTGGTGCCTAGCTGGGTAAGAGCTATCTATCACCGGCACTGTGGCATTTGCGTTAGTATGAATTCCAGAGGAGAGAAAGGCTGGGTCCCTTATGAAAAGAGGTAGTAAGGAAGTTGCAAGATGGTAACATATGGAGTCCTGGAAATCTCCCCAAGATCCTAAAGTTGAGACTGTTGGTCTAGTACACACGTCCCATGAGCAACCCACATTCATTCTCTCAAATAACCACCAAGAAAAGACTTCAGCTATTCAGCCTTTTTTCTCTGAGACATCTGAAATGCAGAAAGGACAAAGGACAGTGCAGTGCGGCTGTTATATAGTGCACCAAAAACTCATTTAGTAGCAGAACCTGACCTGAGAGGATATGAATCTTCATGATGTCCTCCCTTGCAGCCTTCGTGGTGAATGCTTGACTTTGGCTGTAGAAATAATACGTGAGATTGCCGGGGCTCCCCAGGGCCCTTCTAGGAGTCTTACATAATGAAAATGTCCTGATTTCCACAGCACATTTGGCTTCAGCTGAGGGTGGGTGGGCCAATGCTGATACTCATCAGTAGGTGAAAGCAAAAATTCAGAGACCCTGCTGAGGCAGGATGAAGCAAAAAAAAAAAAAAAAAAAAAAAAAAAAAAAAAAAGACAAAGTCACAAACCCTTTAACTAAAGGTTAAACGCCCTAAATAGAAAGTCTCCATGAACAAACGTCCCTGAAGGCCTTAACATTGAGGTTGGAATCTTTAAATACAGGGGAACCAATTATTTAGTTTAGAAAAAAAAAAACTTGTTTCCCAGAACCCCTTCCCCAAATTACAGAGAGCAGCCAGTGGAGTCATAGAAACCTTCTCTGGCCATCATGACAAGTGCAGGGTCCTGCATGAAAACTGAAACACAGATAGTTAGAGACAATGCATGTGTAGAGTGGGGAGCAGAATGAGACAGACCCTCGTACCATGTTAGGGAGCTTCCTTTCCCCTGAGGATGGCAGTGGAGAGCCAGGCAGGACTGTGTGGTTCTCTCACATCAACACTCAAGCAGAGATAAGTGACCTCCATCAATGAGACAATTCTGAATCCAGACACTCCATCATCATTACTATTTGTTGTTTTCTTTGAAGATTTCATGACAGGAGTGTCTCAATGACATCACCCAAGAGTAAAGTTTCTTGTAATCCCCTGGTCAAAACATGTCTCTGTCAAACATCTTTGATATTGTCATAATATAAAATCTCAGCTCAGAAAACAGTCTTCCAGCCTCTCCTATCAAACAGTTTTCTACTCCACCACAGCTTGATTTTAATCACACTGACTTAAAATAGAATTACTTTTTCTATGACAAAACTACATGATTTATCTTTGAGAGGAACCCTCATCCAATATGTGCTGAGGCATTGGCTGCCCCAGCCTGTCCAGGGGATCCTGACATCTCCAGCTGATGCTTCAACCAGCAGTGGGTAGGTCCTTCCGGTTGTGGTCCATGGCTGATAAAACTGCTTATCTCAAATGAGGGCAGGTTCTCTCTAGCTCAACATCGACATGAAAGAAAAGTCCCTACTGTTTCCTGCGGATTTTTCAGTTATGCAGCTGCTCCTCATCAATTGTCGTAAGCATTGGTACAGAACAATAACTATCCAGTAGAAAGCACCTTCAATGTGTTAGCATGAGGTGAGCCAGCTTCATCTTCACAAGGACTCTGTGGGAAAAGTGTTGTTTCTTCAAGTCTCTTTGGCTTAAAAACATAGGTTTAAAGTAAAAAAAAAAAAAAATACCAACTACTGGGCTCACAGGAGATGTGGTCCCAGTATAAGGTGTAATTTACTTTAGGGTGCAGGGGAGAAGGGTAGCATCACAGAGCAATTTGACAAGTGCACACTAAGGGCCCAGATCTCTGCAATGATTCTGGTTGTGAATACTTGACTACTGGTAGGTCAGTTTAAACTCCCTAAACTTCAGTTTGTTTTGAGGATGGATGGTCATAGCAGATCACTGTGGGTGATTTTCAACACACCTGTGACATTGCAGAGAGGAGAAAGTTTCATGAAATAGGCCATGTTGAGTCTATCACATTTCCTGCAGCCCTTAGCATAGAGCTCAGCCTTCCTTGGTGACATTCTCCTTTTCAAAACTACTGGCACAAGGGGATAGCCTATGGACGGTTACAACAGACTTCCTCATGGTTCCAGGGAGTTGGCAGACTATACCCAGACACTAGGAACAATGGTCTAAATTGATGTCTGCTGAAGTCACTCACACAATCAGTTTGCTAAGAGTGACACTAAAAGCCAGGCTCAAGTGATCAGCTAATGGCCCATCTGCTCTGCAATGATCTCAGCTCATGGGGGAGAATCCCTCAGTCTTCCCAGGGAACAGTGACTTAATCTTCAAAGGGAAGGAGTTAGCTTAGTCAGAGCTCCCAGACTGTTGTTGTGAATGGTCTGTGGTTCCTCTGCCTGTTGTAGGAACAAGCCTAGCATGAGTAGGGCATCAGCTTGGTCATTTTAACCTTGTCCATTTCTCTCTGCTCCTACCCTTGCTATTACGGACACCAGCAATAAATTATCAGAAGGGAACCCAAGAAGCAGACTCGAATGAAGATTTTCTCAGAACCTCAGCTAATGCATTTCTCATCCAGACTTGACATGTGTCTGTGCAGAATTTCACTTCTCCTGGGCAAGGCTATAACTAATCACTGGGAAAGATAACAAATTTGTGTTCCAGAAAGGATAGGTATCCAAGGACAGGAAGGGACATGCTTTTATGTCAGGAACTGTCAGGAATCCCTAGGAAGGGAATAGAAATATTCACAAAGATCAAGCTTTTCCTCTCTAGGTACCTGCTGTCCTCATGGATACATAAGGAGGCAGCTGAGTTACTTTATAAGTTTCAGTTATGAGGACCCAAGAGCCTTAATTAACTCAGGATTCAGAGGATTTTATTTATTTTTAAGAGACTAAAATGCCAAGAATTCACTAGGACTAGATTTTAATCTAAACTTAACCAAGACAAGGTGTGACAACTAAATAAATTAAGTGAACTTGTGGGCTTCATTTGTTATGGAGATATAACCACTCTCTACAGAACTCAACACAGAAAGTGCACATGATGATACTTGGTGTTTTAACTCTTAGCCAACTCATTTCTAATTTGAACTTGATTAGCTTCATGAACCCTTAAATAGGCAAATAATAAAGATTTGACATGCAGCACTTCCTAATAAGGAGAGAGATGACCGTGTGTGTGTGTGTGTGTGTGTTGCTTTATTTTGTCTTACATTTCAAATTTATCAATAAACTATAAGAAGAATACATGAAACATAGGATTGAGATGGGATATGTAATAATAATCATTTGATATTTAATGTATTTATTATGTAAACAAGTGAACGAATGAACAGAAGGCATACTTATATTCTTAGATACTGTTTTTAACTTTTCCAGTGCCAGAAAAACCTCTCTCTGTCTCTCTGTCTCTGTCTCTGTCTCTGTCTCTGTCTCTCTCTCTCTCTCTCTCTCTCTCTCTCTCTCTCTCTCTCTCTCTTTCTCTCTCTCTCTCTCAGCTGAGGATGTCCACTGAGATGCTGAGCACTGAGGCAGTGCAGCCTCTGGAGCTTTCAGAAGACATACTGGACAAGCTTGATCCTCACTGCACTCACTCAGGTAAATACTCCATCTGGAACGTCTGTCCTGTAAGCCACAGGAGGGTTCTTTGCCATACTGCTTTCAAACAAGTCTGAGGGAAGGGCCCCTGTAATCTGATAGCTGGTGCCTTCTGGTGACAGTCTACACCAGATGGACAGGCAAATAGCCATGGGTCTGTGGGGTCCACCATGTAAATATTAGCTGAAGTACTGGAGAGAAGTTTATCCGAATTAGAGAGAGAGGTAGGGAGGGGCAGAGACACATTGTCCTGTGTTTTGGTTCTGACAGAGTCCCAGGCAGAGCATTTCTGAGGCAATAAATGGAATGTGGCAATATAGCTTGTTTCCAGTATTTTCCAGCACACTTAAACCCCATGTGCAGCACCAATAAAATATTTCAAATATCTCTCTTTGCCTATCAAGACAGAATTTTAAATAGCCCCTTTCTGCTTTATTGTCAATCTGTTTCCTTTCCAGAACTGACTTTTTGCATAACCTTTGTAATGAAAACACCAAAAACATTTCTGCCTCTACCCATTTCTAAAAAATGAGACACTCAGACTTTTGATGGATGGGCCTCTTGCATATTCATAGTCTCTGTTAATGTCTCATCTGGCTATGAACTCCTCTCATCTCCCCTCTCCTCGACTGCCTTCAAGAAATTTTATGTTCAGGATTCCTCCAAAAAATAGGGAAAATTACAATTGAAATGAAAGTCAAAATTGAAACAAATGTCTCACTCTCTGCACTAGGTACAGAGTAGCACCTTGGGCTTGGATGGCAGCCCACCCCTAACAGATTCATATGCAAGCTATGCCTTCAGGGACCCCACAGCTGGGCAACACCCATCCTAAACTTCAGTCAATCAATACCGATGGTGCATCTAACATGGGGAAGGGGAATAAGCCACTATGTGGTAACAACTTTGAAGAATTACAGTATCATCCAGGCTGACAATTGAGCTGAGTAGCTCCAAGACTGAGCATGATCCTTATCAATAACCTGGTCACATCTGCAGACGGGAGATGAGAATAGAACAATCACAAGCTTAGTGTGGGGATTAAAGTAGTCATTTGTCCCAGAGTGGGATGAATATTGAACAACTGGCAGAACATGGGCACTGAGAAGCTGAAACAGCCCACATGTGCAGCGAATTCAGGACAATCTCCCCACACAGCCCAGGGCCCTCAGAGAGTACAATCCCAGTAAGTATTGATTAGATTGAGGCTGTTGGTAACATTATCAATGTCTTCCATTTAAAGGAAAAGCTAACTTTTCAGTCACCAAAGAGAACCATGACATGTGGATTTTTCCTTACATTTTTATATGGGGATGGCTGATGATGTGTGTCCGTAATGTGTAGTTACTGAGTGTCTCTAGTGTGACTTTTCAAAACATGTGGACTATGGAGGAGATCTCTAATAGACTACAAACATCTTGGAGGCAAAAATAACTTCTTACCATTGCATTTCGATTATCTAATGAATGATTTGACAGATAGGAGGTGGTTAAAAAATGTCTGGATGGAATCACGAATGACGTTGGGTATGTCTGGACCCACGAATTGAAATGAATTGAATTGAATTGAAAGGTTTACATATTTAGTCTCTAATATTTTAAAGTAATTTATCTGAGCATTTCCCCCAAAGAAATGTATAAAGAAAAGGGGAAGCCAAGTATAGCCGTGTGCACCTATAATCCCAGCACGTAGGAAAGTGAGGCAAAAATTTCACAAGTTCAAGGCCAGCCTGGGAGACTCAGAGAGTTCTTGGAGTGGGATGGGAGAAGGAAAGGGGGCAAACAAGGAAAAAAGAGAGAGAGGGGAAGGGTCAGGAAAGTACTGAAAGGTTAAATCAAATCAAGTTCTGAATTCCGCATATTCTTTTTCATGTTTCTAGAAATACCCAGATTGTATTCAGGCCACAGTTAATGAGCTTTAAAGAAAATATGCAGTTCCTTTGTAGATTCAGAATAGAATAACTCTTTACACTAAGTCTGTTTGAGTCCATTCATTCCAGCACATAATGAATAAACACGTACTCGTGGCTGCTAAAACGAATTAAAAAAAAAAAAAAAAAACAAAGTAATACCAGAAATAATACTGACATCATCCTTTAAAATATTATCTAAACAAAAATGCTATTAATATTTAGGAAATTAGAATGAATAGTCAGGGCTGGGGTTAACAAAGACTGAGAATGTTGGGACTTCCTGCAGATCTGCTGGCAGCTCAGGTTGAGTGATTGCAGGATGGGTGGGATACTGGGCAGGTGACATTTACCAGATACCCAAAACACATGCACACTGATTTGATGTCTCCTCCATTTAAACAATGGAGACATTGTCAATGTGTCGAGAAATTAAGTCCTGAGTTTTCAGAATCAGCAAATGAGAGGCTAAGGATGTGAACTCGGATTAGCGTTAGTTCAACTTGCATTTAGAGCACATTTGTTGGAGAGAGATGCAATTAAGAATGAAATTACAAAAAGTGTGTGATCTTTGTCTTCTTGAAGACTGTCTGGAGTAGGAGACTACAGGGATTAATAATTTCAGAACATTGGATCAGGGCTTGAGCAATGGCAGAGAAATGCAAAGCAGAGCAGAGCAGACAAAGATGCCTGGGTTTAAGATGCAGGCTAGACAAGGCTTTCAGGAGCCAAGTGACTGGTCTGGAGTCATCACCTGTGAGAACATGTAATGTAGAAGCTGGGTTGTACAGGATCTAGTAATCATGGCTGTGGAAATTAAAGAGATCAGACAGAAAACAACATTATAATTTTATAACTTTATAAAGAGGAGACTTGCAAAAACACGGGACAGAGAGAAAGGAAGATGCTGAAATTCTGAGTAGGGCTTTTCAAGAGGACTCGGCAGCCCACAGAGGTAAAGCAAGCAAGAGATTCACCTTTTACCCTAATGAAACAAACCAGGATCTAGGCGCATGTATTACCCTGGGCGTGTGAGCAATTAAGGAAAATGATTCTTGAGCAAAAGAGGCTGAAGAGTGAACAGTGAACCTACTGTTCACTTGAGCTGCAGAAATTCAGCTCAAGCCTTGTCACATTTTTCTGCTTGTCTTTGCCTTGATACCTTTCCTGATTTCTCTAAATTTAAAGTTTTACCAGGGGGCTGTCGAGATAGCTCAGTAGTTAAGTTCACTCTTCCACCAACAATGTAACAGTTCGGAACCATCTAGAACTCTAGGCCCCTCGGGGGATAACAGTGCCCTCTTCTGGCCTCTCTAGGAACTACATGCACAGGCATCCATGCAGGCAAAACACCCGCACACATAAAACAAAAATAAATGTTAAACACTTTTTAAGCTTTACTGAGTTCTAATGTTCTATTTTATGTACAAACATGCAAGTATATTTAAGTCTTCCATTGATTTAATAAAAAATAAGCACTTTTCTGGCTAAATGGCCTTTGTCCCTAACATCAAATGTGGTTAAAAACCAACCAGTTGTGACTCAAGAATTAATTGTGTTAATTAATTAATTAATTGTGTTAATTAATTAATTAATTGTGTTTCTTCTTTGAACCCATTTCCTCTTTGAAACCAGATGACCTTTCAGACCAGTTCATTAAGGACTGTGACCTCACAAAGAAGCCAAGAAAGGGGAAGAATGTACAGGCCACTCTGAATGTTGAGTCAGATCAAAAGAAACCCAGAAGGAAAGATACACCAGCATTGCACATCCCGCCTTTCATACCAGGTAAGGGGCGAGGCACACTGCTCTGCATGGCTGCAACGGCAGGCGCATAAGACCTGACATCATCAACACATGGAGGATAAAGTTCCCACAAGCTTCTGAAGTTACCGTGAGCATCTACATCCAGCAGGCACGGGGTGACATCAGGATGGAGGATTAATGGGGAAAGCCACATAAGATGGGTCTTCCTCAATCGCAGGTGTCACCAGACCATAGAGAAGCTGGAATGGCAATGGAGACCAGGCTAACATCTCCATTGCACCTTCAAGTATGTCTCGTGATAGGCTTCTTCTCCCCCATCTACTTTACTTCTGGTCATTTGCTTTGCATCCTTTCTACCCATAACATGTTTTGAGGGACGCTAAACAAACAGTGCACACCTAGGTGGAATTTTCAGCAAGAAGCAACGTTGTCATGGAAGTTCTTAGATCAGAATCATGGGATATGAGTCTGAGGAGTGATGGTGGAAACGTTTGTGAAGGAAGCCATTAGAGAAGGATGAAATGGCGGAGAGTCACCACTGCCCAGCCCCTCTCCTTCTACACATGAGGCAGTGGGGTGAAAGTCGGTGATAGTGGAGGAATGACTAAGGAATCAGGTTGAAGGAGTGCCACTCAGAGATGGCAGGTTGGACATATGACTCCCTCCTCACTACTTTAGCTCTGAAACGTCAGAGTTTTTCTCTGCCTTTTTTTTCTGAGACAGTGGATAGTGTTAACAATTCAGACAAAATGAAACCAGCCATTAAAAACATAATAATAATAATAATAATAATAATAATAATAATAGTAATAATAGTAATAAAATATTCTCACTTAATTATAGGAAACCTTTTCTTCTTATTTTTTAAAGCAAGTTGGAAAGCTACATTATTGGCCTTCTCCCAGTGCCAGCCCACAATGTACCTATGCACAACAACACTTCAGCGTCAGGATCTGCAGATTTGACTACTTGACCCTGTTCCTCTTTCTGCTCCTCTAACTATGCAGGTGTGATTTCAGAACACTTAATTAAAAGATATGATGTTCAAGAGAGAATTCCAAAGAGCAAAACAGGCCCAGCTCTCCATAGCACTGACGTGGAACAGAAAAGGCCAAGGAGAAAAGACACACCTGCCCTGCACATGCCTCCCTTTGTTGCAGGTAACAACAACAACAACAAAGCTGGGATGGAACATTCACAGGAGGGATGGGAGCAGGTCAGAACCTCACCATCTGGAGGTGCGAGGGGCATGCCCCGTGTCCTGGCCAAGTACGCTGTGGTTGCACTCATGTGCCCAGGGGAAGAGTACATTTACTGCTGCCTTCTGGGTTTGTCTTCATTGGTAGTTCCCCAGGGGCTGACTTGGAGGAGGAGGAGGAGGCTGAGAAATAACTCCTGCTTCAGCAGACCTGGTCAGAGTCACTCTGCCAGTAAAACAAGTGTCAGTGGGATCTTGAGAAGAGGTGAAATTCCTGCTTCCCCATCTTACATGGATTGCGCATGCTAGGGCTCATGGATAATTTCCCAAAATGTATGAACTAATTTTCAAGACATGAGACAGAGATGGATGAAGAGAGAGAAGATGCACAAATATCAATAGGTATCTTAATATATGCCAGATATCACACACACACACACACACACACACACACACACACACACACACACGTAATGAGGTATTGTCCTTGTCCCTGAGAAGTTCATACACAAGTTGAGGAGTGAATGGGAAAAGAAGCAAGTGGAATCACAGTCCGACTGTGACCCTGCAGACTTAGGGAATTTTCTTGAGTTAGAGAAGCTCTGCTGTAAGTACCTTCATTGGCAGATATCACTGCATGGCCCCAGCTTCTCTTACTGGGTTACTGAGGTACTTTATTTCTGGAATCTTTTCGTGTGTAAAGAATTGGCAGTAGCCGCAGTGCTAGTTAAGCTGAGAAGGACAGAACCTTTTGGCGGGTATTCAGAAAGACTCATGCTGGTTCTAATAAGGTTGTTGAGAGGAACTCACAGGCAAACACACCATAGAGACATATCTCATTAACCCTTGGCAAGTGGAAACTGGACAAGGATCCACTATCCTGTCTAAATCTCATGCTAACCATCTCACTCCCTTAGGTTAATGAGCTTACTTGACAAGTCCAACTGCCTGAATGGAGCCTCTGTGGGGAGTCCTCTAAGGCTTCCCTGCCAGGCCCAGGCTTTGTTCGAACTTGGCCCACAGTTGAAAACCTGCATGGCAGAGAGTGTTGGTTGTGATTGGTCAAAAACAGGTACCGAGAGAGAGAGAGAGAGAGAGAGAGAGAGAGAGAGAGAGAGAGAGAGAGAGAGAGCTGTTTAGAGAAAAGAAGTACTTAGTCTACACTGAGAGCAAAAAGATCCAAACAAAATAAGGACAATGAAGTGGGTAATGGTGAACACCAACGGGATAGCTGGAAGTCAGAAATCAAAACAGCACGCTTATACAAAGGAGAGGGCTTCCTTTGAAAGTGGCATATGTCTGTTCTGCTAAGGGAAAATCCCTTGGTTTGGTTTATGAGGACAGGTGACACCTTTGCAAAGGCTCCTCAAAGCTTGAGAAACATCTACTTAATGCGAATAGCTTGGGTTGGATGGTGCCTAGGTGAGATCCTTACTTAGAATCGGCACAAAGACCCAGGACTAGAAATCTTGGCCCAACACCAAGATTTCTTGGCCTAACATGCTAACATCTTACAAGCAGCCAAGTTCCCTAAACTCTAAATCCTGCTCTATACAGGAAGAAAAAAAATTGACATTTGTAAGACTATGTCTGAGTCTTGCTCTAGGTGTTGGATGTGTGGGAATCCAGAACGTGACTGTTGCTCAGGGAGTCCTACGGTGCAAACCATGATTTTGGCAGAAGGTCTATAGGGTATTGTTGGAGAACTATAGAATGAAGATCTTAGGAGATGGCTCAGTGGATAAAGTGTAGGGCTTGAGTTTAGATCTCCAGATCCAGCTTTTTATCTGTGTGTAGACTTGCAGCCTGTATCCCTAAGGCTCATGAAGTAAAGGTAAGAGATGCCAAAGGCAGGCTGGCTAGCTAGCCTGGCTGAATTGTTGAGTTTCAGATTAAGAGACCTTGTCTCAGCATATAAAATGGAGAGTGATTATGGAAAATTCTTTATCTAAAGCTCTTGCCTCTACACACACATGTAAACATGTACCTGCAAACATGTAGACTCACAGGCATGTGTACACACACATGAAGAATTGAAAGGATAAAGAAGTTGAAGTCCCAAGTCTCTCTTACAGCATCAAGCCCTTGAGAAAATGCAAATTATCTTCCCAATTAGGTGAGCTGATACTTGGGTGGGTTGAGCGAGCTCTTCGGTAGGGACCAATGACCAAGGGAAGAGCTCCGGTTTTAATGTCTCCCTCCCCTCAGAGACACACTTCTGACTCCCCAGGAGAACAGAGACTAGGAGGAAGACAGCTCCTATCAGTGTTACTCAAAGTGACAAGGACAACGGGAGATGCAGCGGTAGCATGTGCCCATCTTGATGTGGGTTCTCAGAAGAGAGAAAATTGACACTATGCTAAGCTTCTGTAATGGGCATCCTTCCAACACTGTGACAAAAACACTGGAGAAAATCAATTTAAAGAGAGGAAAGTTTTGTTTGCCTTAGATTTTCAGAGCTTCAGTTCATAGTTGCTTGGCTTTGTTGCCTTTGTGGCAACAAAGTGGCAGGATTGAAGATGGCAAAATGAGGTACATGGCAGAACAAAGCACTTCACCTTGTAGTGGCTTGGAAAGAAAACAGAAATACAGGATTGGATAGGATGCTCATGTCCTTCAAGGGCATTCTCCCAATGATCAATGATCTCATTTCCTACTGATAAGCCCTGTGTCCTAACAGCTCCACCATCTCCAGACATCAGCATCAACTGGGAAACCCATTAAGAGCCCAAACACAACATATCCCATATGGTTCTCTTATAAACTATTACAACCAATCTTTACCTGTGTTGATATAAAATCTGAGCTCATTCTGCTCATTAAATTATGTTCTGTGCCCCTGTGGGCAGATTGTTCCATTTCAGGAAGGGCCAGCCTTTATCAGTTAATATGCTCCTGCTATTTTTGTTGTCCCAGGACCTCCTCCCACATTCTGGCCCAGATTTTTAAGGACTACATTTCAAGGGCACCTAAAGTAACTAGAAAGTTGCTGATCATAGAAATTTAAAGACTTTTGCCTATTTTAAATTACCCAAAATTTGGCTTAATGTGAAGAGATATTCAAGAAGGAAGAATGGGAAGTTTGACCCACTAACATAGCTAATTCAACATGCTCCTGTCATGCTAGTTTTAATTCTAAATAGAAATGGAACTCTGTGCAGCTGTTATAGAAGGAAGTATCTTCAACTGTGTTTTATGAGTGATTTACGCAAAAGTCTTAGCTTCAGCCAGACTTGAAATTATTTTTCTCTTCCAATAAATACTAGCTGATTGGTTAAACATATAAACAAACTAGGAATTGAATCAAATGAATAGTCATTAAGATCTACACATAGTTTTCATTAATTTGCTGCTGTTGAGTGCAAGCCAATGCTGTAGAAAGGCCCCCTGTGGAGAACAGCTTCCAATCCCCAAGCTGAGATCTTTAGGAAGTGCTGTGTGGACCTGAAAATCTCTAATGAGAGAAGTAAGGTTGTGCTGAGAAGCATGGCTGGGACCAGAGGGAAGGGACAGAAATGACCCAGGCTCATTTGTCATTTATTAAAGTGGTCCTAATTTCATGAATGGGTAGCATCAATGAAGTCTCCTTTGCTGACCTTTTCTGAACTGATCAACTCTGGAAATAATACAAAGAAAGGAAAGAAAGAAGAAAGGAAGGAAGGAAGGAAGGAAGGAAGGAAGGAAGGAAGGGAAGAAGGAAAGAAAAGAGGGAGGGAGGAAAGGAGGGAGGGAGGGAGGAAGGAAGGAAGGGAGGGAAGAAGGAAAGAAAAGAGGGAGGGAGGAAAGGAGGGAGGGAGGGAGGAAGGGAGGAAAGGAGGGATAGAGGGAAGAAGGAAGGAAGCAAGGAGGGAGAGAGGGAAGAATGAAAGAGAAAGAAAGAAAGAAAGAAAGAAAGAAAGAAAGAAAGAAAGAAAGAAAGAAAGAAAGAAAAGAAATTAAATAAAATCTTATGAATTTTACTGGCCAGTAAAAAACTTGATATTTTGCCTAAATAAGAATTCATCTAATATATCTACATTTTGTAAAAATGGGGATATTTCAATTCTGTCTTCAGAGGAAGAATTGTTCTAAAGTGTGGCCATACTGTGTGAGAAGTGCACTGACCTCTAGTACTTTCCCTTTTCTCTGAAGTGTGGGGGCTCTGTCATCCAAGGGCTGACACAGGAGAGCAGACACACGGAGCTCAATATATTCTCTGGTGCTTTTAGGCTTGACTTTATTAGGCTTACTCAGAAGAGAAACAAACTAGCAAATTACAGAAAAATTAAAGTGGAAAAAACGTATCATTTAATTCATCATAGGTGTGGCTTTAAACTTTTGTATAGTATGAATTTATGAATGGTGTGGGGCGGGGCAAGCAGTGCGTGTGCTACAGTGGGCCTGTGGAGTTGGAGGACAACCTGTAGGAATTAATTCTCTCCTTCCCACCATATGGGTCCTAGAGATCAAACTCAGGCTGTCAGGGTAAATGACAAGCACCTTTACTCCTGAGCCATGTCACTGTCCCACAGATGTGGATTTTTGCTAGGCATGTTGCAGACATCATATTTAATTGATGTAAAGCCTCTTTGTAATAAGTATTAGTGTTTTCATCTTACATGTGAGAGGAGAACATAAGCAATAATGGGCTGCGCCATTTACATTAAGAGAGTGGCTAAACGGAAGCCTCCAACAATTGGACTCCTCCATCCCTGTGCCTTCTATGATAACAATGCACAGGGTGATGGTGGCCTATGCCTTTGGTCTCACAGTGGCCTATGCCTTCGGGCTCCCCTGTGTCCAGAATGGAGTCCTCTTGAATACCTTGGCAAAGGTCTATAAGGTCACTTGGTTTTCCCCAGACATGGAAGCATTTCTGGGTCACTGTGCCTTTGAGAATGGTCTTGGGGCTCTAGGGGCTGCCTGATATTTCAACTGGATGCTTGTAATTGCAGGTCTACATTTTGGTTTTGCAGGTTTGACTCTGCTCGGGGATGAGAGCGCCGGAGTGATTATGGAGGATGAAGAAATAGATGGTGACAAGCTAGCTATTTAAAAACATCTCCCCTGAGATTTTGTGTAAATAGATTACATTGGTTCCCTATGGTGATCTAAAGGGAAAAATAGATTGGTCTCTGCTCTCATTTTGTCCTAGTCAACTCTCAGATTTAGATACCTCCTCCCCAGGAGACCTAGTGCTCAGATTGCTGGTCAGCTCTTTGTCTTTCCTCTCCAGTTGCTTTTTAGCCCCATGTTCCAAACTTTCAATTTTCTATGCAATGCAAAGGAAAGTGATTTTTCCCCAGAATAAGAGAGGTGAGACTTCAGTGTTCCATATCTGCAAGGAAAAAAACATGGATAAAAGTTGAGCGGAGGCAGTCCTGGCTTAGTGTCGAGGCAGTCTGATTCAGTCAGCACCAAGCACTCAGGAGTCCAGCAGGGCCAAGGCTGCCAGTTAGACTGTGAGAACATTTGGACTCTAACTCACAGAACGCTCTGACAAAATGTTTTTTTCTTTCTTCCATCCTACATTGAGAGTCAAACTCTGGTCACAGTCTGAAGACCCTCATTACAGATGTTATAAGGGTTCAAAAAGAGGAAGCCAGCTCACCATTCTATCGCAAAAGACATCAGAGGCAGAGAATGCTGGTCTATGTAGGGGGTCTTATACTTAATTTTATTGTTAAAAATGAGAGTTCTTGACTATATAGGTTGTCTTGACATTTATGAATTATGCCGTAAGCAAGTCATCCCTAACTGGAGGTTAAAAAAAATACCAATGATTATAAGGAATTTATTTTTTTAAATCTAATGTCAGTTGAAGGTTGTTCTGATATTTTCACCATCTCACTTATTTAGACTCCGATACGTTTTCTTGTATAAGAGGCAGTGCTGTCTAGTGAACACAGATGTGCATTCAGCTCCTGTGCAGGCTTTGAGTGCCCGTGGGGCCTTTGCATCTGTACTTCATCCACCAGACAGCAGACAGGGGGGAGGTGAGGATTAAGAGGGAGAAAAGCAGAGGATCTAGTGCTCAGAGCAAGGTGGGGAGCATGGGGCAGTTCTGTTCATACTGAGGTCCAGCTGTGTGTTAGCCTTTCTGTCTTTCTGTTCCTCTTACGAAGATGTGGAAGATGCAATACTTTTCAGAAATAAAGATACTTCAGCACACATCTCTGTGTCCCAGAAATTTCTCCTAACATTTACTTAGAATTAAAAAACAAAAACAAAAACAAAAAACAAAAAACAAAAAGGTTGGGAACAAAAAGCCACGAACTTTGCCCAGCTTGGCTTTGGTTTGCTTGTATTTTTGTTTGGTCTGTAGAGATTTTTTTTTTTTTTTAAATCCCCGAATTAGCTGTTAAAATTTAAGGATCAAATCCAGGAAATCTGTATGAAATTCTAGATTTTATATTGTCTTGGGAAAATGTCTGGAGAGCTAGCAGTCTAGGCAGGTTAGGCTTTATTAAAACATCCTAGCTGACCCTATGACTACTGAGTTCTAGACACAATTCTAGAAGGCATGCACACTACATTTGAAGATCTGTCCACCCCAACTACTGACCCATTGACTTCACGCTCCAATATTTTCTGGGAGCAGAAACATGGAACTTATCCTCAGGGCTTTCTTGTCTTCTCCCTTCAGGCAATCTAAATTCGGGGAAAGGAGCATAGACTGTGATTGGCAGATTGCCAGTTGGCTCATGAATGATGAAAGGGCCACTGTGAGTTTTTAAGGAATCCAAGGCAATTGCAGGCCAGAGAACAGCAGCATTAGTGCACCAGCAACAGAACGATTGGCAGATTTCTCACTAAGAAAATACAGGTGCCCGCTTGCCTTATTAGACTTTGTTCAAACACAGGGTTCACCAGCATCCAGGCCTGCAGGCTGTGCTTAATAAGTCCCAGTAACTTAGGAAAGCACCCATCATTTCTGGTGGAAACAATCTGGATGTTCTAGAAGTGAGGGCCTTGGATTCAAGTCCTAATTGTGCGAGACTGAGCAAATCCCCGAAGCTCTGAGTTTGAAGATGAGGATAACGGTCCTTATTTTACCTTCTTTGCAGTTTGAGACATGTAGATAATGGGTTTTGTAAGCTAAAATGCCTATCCACTGTGATCGGGGAGGATTTGCAGGGACGGTCCCTTTCTGTGAACAAACCCCAGTGCAGCCCTCATTTAAATGTCTGCTTTCTATTCCTGGGAAGGGTTTTGTCCCTTGTGACAAAACGCAGCCTCTATGGAAAGGGACAAAGCCAGATAAAGTGCACTCAAACCTGGATGTCACTGCAGTGATGTGAGTCGAAGCCAAACTTCCATCATGCCCTTGGTATCACGTAGCTCTTTTCTGGGTAGTAGATTGGATTTACAGTGGGTAGACTTGTGACTAGTTCTCTGTATACTGCAAATTCCCTCCAACCAAATGATGGTGCTGATAGCAAATGTATTTTAAGCACCATTCAGAAATCAGGCACAAGAAGCAGTTGGCCACGCATTCTTTCCACAGCATCCTCATAGAACCTGAGCTCGTTAAGATAAAATGATTCCACACATGAGAAGTAACTCTCTTTGAAAAGCAGCATTCTATCCAGACAGACGTTAATAGTTGTTGGCTGAACCCACACAGCCAGCTTCTAATGCCTAATTATTACTTGGGAAGGTCACAAGAGGTGCTGCAGGGTGGGACAGGACCATGAAGAAAGAGAGCAATGTTTTCTCTTCATTACTATTGGCTCAGTTTTTCTTCCCCAGACTGCGGTATCTAAGTTGCCCTTTTTAAAGAAGAGGAGAATGAGTTGTCATGCAGTTGTTAAAATAAATTAGTTAAGCAATTATTTTTCCCAGCTAAGAGGCTAGTCACATGGTGGGTTTAGAGATACCTTTTATTTTGTCTGAGGGAAGCTTCCTTGCTACTGTGATTTGTGGGTATGAAAAGGATATTCATAAGAGTATCAAAGCAGCAAGAGGAGACACAGCCACTGGGCAGCTGTGAATGTTCTTATGCTCCCAGACACCTGGTGTCCCCTTCAATCTATCATCATTTCAGATGTTCTGAACACATGTGTGAATCCCCAAATCAAGCCAGAAGACTGTGCCCTTTCTTTCCAAAGGCATCTTCACTGGACCCAAGCTCACTGAAATAAGAAAACACCACATATGAGAGTTATTTTTTAAAAAGCACTGGCCAGGGTCTCTCTTTAAATCCAGACAGCCTTTAATAGCATTTCAAGAACGTTTGTGCTGTTGGGAAAGAGCTCTGCCCCAGAATATCTAATTTCAGTGATTTCCTTAGTCTCTGCTTTTTGGAACCTAAAGTAGCAGGTGCCTCCAGCAAGTTAAAATTTCTCGAGGAACTCATAGGAGAACAACAGTTAAAAAAAAAAAAAAAAAGAAAAGGAAAATTGTTTATCTTAACGTGTCTCTTCCATTTGATGCTAAAGATTAGCCTTGTTAGCTGGGAGAAAAGAAAGGAAGGAAGAAAGAAGGAAGGAAGAAGGAAGGGAGAGGAGACAGACAGACAGACAGACAGACACACACACACACACACATACACACACACAGAGAGAGAGAGAGAGAGAGAGAGAGAGAGAGAGAGAGAGAGAGAGAGAGCAAACAAAACAAAACACAGAACGAATGTAAACTGTAGGTCCTCCTATCCCCATGTTAGATGTTAGATTATACATTAGTGATACAGAGAAACAATATGTATCTTATCAGTGGAATTGCACACACTGTACTGCCCCTCAGGAAAGAAACTCTTCTCTGATCCTTGTCTGCTCTTTTTCCCATGCTCCTCCTTTAATCCTTAAAAGCAACTTGTAAAAAGTCAAATAAGACCCAGGGAACTGACAGTCAAGAAAGCCCAAGTAAGCGTCTAGGTCTCTGAACTAGCTCAGTGCTGTTCATATTGTGTGGAATTCTGAGACTCTTCCTTTGAAGTAGGGTCCAGGGCACAAAGGGGGCTGTAGCAGTCTTTCTGTAATCTGGGATTTATAAGATCCCTTGGAACCATCTCTCCCATTGTCATAATACAAAGCATTGGTTTCTCTTTAGTGGTGCTAGCATCTTCAGAAACATCCCCTTTCTTAGTTGCCTCTGTGCACAGGATTTTCTGATTAAGCTACAAGTCTTTTCAAGTTTATCTGCTCTGCTGTTTTGATTTAAAGTATCATTTAAAACGTTGCTAAAATAATCAGTAATAACCATGACAAAGCCTGAATGCTGGCTGCTGTGATATTTCCTTCATGACATTAACTAATCTATCAAATCTAAATTCAGTCTTATGCAGAATATTATGACAAAAAACCCTCAAATATAAAAAAGTTATGAACTATATTGTAATAATGTGATCTCTAGCTTAATGTCTAACAGAGTTCTCATTGCTATCTGAACCCTCATGAGCCTGTCCTGCTCTGTCTGTATTTCTAGTTGCACATCTACTCTTCTGAAATTCTATCAAAAATTTTCCAGCAAGGTGCTGTTTCCAGTATTCTGGGCTTTTTTCTACTTAAGCTTCGAGTTCTTCCTACAAGCCAGTTTACAAAGCACTTATGAACCACATGGTCAGGTTTGTCACAGAAACAACTGCACTCTGTGATACCAATGTTATGTTTTGGTTGCTTCCGGACATCTATGACCAAAATGCCTGAGAACACAACTTGAAGAAAGAGCAACTTGTGTTTCAAAAGCTGTAGCCCAGTGGATGTTTTAAGCTAAGTTTCTTATAAGAACAGGGGACAAAAAAAGTAAAGCAGAAAGACTTGACCCCATACCATTAGGCAGAGCAACAAGGCAGCGGAGTGAATGGTTGAGGGAACTCTTTACTTCAAGGTGGACAGGAAGCAGACAGCCTGGGAGGGATGGACTTGGTTTAGCCCTCAAAGATACAGTTTCATACCTAACCCAGTGTTGTACTTTATCCAACTAAGCGTCACCTCTTAAATGTTTCTAAACATCCTGAAATAGCACACACAGCTGGAAACCAAGCACTCAGTACATGGGGTCATGGAAGTAATTTTATGTTTAAACCACAGTAGCACTTTCAGTTCAAATCATGCGTGAGAACTGCTTATCATTCACACGTGATGTCACTACCGGATTAGCAAGTAGATCCATCACAAAGTGTGTGCAAAGTGTGTCTTTGTTCAGTGTGCTCTGCTGCAAAGTAAACACTGGGTGGCTTCCCTAGGCTTTAGGACTTGACTCATGCAGTTCTAGCCCTAGGCTCTGAACATGCTTACCTGGTGGTAGTGGTCCCAAAGCAGTCCTTGACTGCACAGTTATAGATGTGATATGGTAGACAGAGCACTTCTACTCCCAAGATCTTAGAACGTTAATCCACAGGCTGTGTCTCATCCACATAGGTGTGTACCTAGATCCTCTGGCAGTGTGAGGAGGGATGGCATGGGATAGACACTAGAAGGAAGACTCAGTCAATGGAGAGAGAAGAGTAAGTTCACCAGTAAATCAACAGGGAGGTTAAAGGTCACAGTGTAAAAGGTCACAGCTATTGGACCCTCCTTTGCTGTACAAGGACAGAAACCAAAGTGCAGAGAAAATTCTGACCCTCTTGGGATGAAACATCAGAAAAACACCCATCATGTTCATCTTGGAGTTTGATGTAATGGTTCAGCCACAGCTTAAGGGAAAGAATGTTCTAGGCTGTTGGTAGACTGTCTTTGGGGCTAAAGCACTAGCATCTTACTGGAGGCTAGATAGGTGAGGGCACCATCCATATGTCCTTGCTTCAGGAGGCATGTGAAAGGATGAAGAGAAATGCCAGTCCTTTCTACCAACTGTCTTTCAGCCTGTGCTGGGAGTGAGAGGAGGGGATCCCAGGGCACCAACTTAGACAGGCACCTGAAGGCAACAGTGCTGTGTGCTACACTCTACAGGTACTAGCTGGTTCTGAATACCCAGAATAAGCAGAAATCTTACATAAAATGAAACTAGAAGTCATGCAACTCTGCCCAGTTCCATTGTTCTGAGAAGCAAGCAAGTGTCAGAGAATATCCAACCCTATTCCACACCACTAACTTCTGCCCCAGAGTGAAGCTTTTTGCTCTATTGTCAAGTGTTAGGGGCTTCTTTTGTTTGAAAGAAATCACACTTAGAAGCGTAACATGTGGAGTACACAAAAGCTGAGGTACCAAGTTGGAAAAATGGGGACAGTCCCAAGCCTGCCCTCCATTCCGTTCCCTCCATACATACTTCATTTGGTGGCCTTTGAGGGAATCCTTAGTACTCTTCAGAGGGGACCAGAAAGCACCACATTGGGTAATTAGGCACTTCTGTTCTTTCCTTCACTGCCTCCAACCTGAGCATCCTCTGTTCACACTCAGCCCCAAGCCTCCCATGTGGAGTGGGATGCAGGTTTTCATTGTGTGGGTAATGTATGGGTTTTAATATACAAGTTTGCAATCCTTGTCTTTGATCTACCATGTGCATTTCTGAATAGGAACAACATCCCTGGTGACTCTTCGCTCTGAGTAGCAGCCAAATCGGCAGCCAGTCTCCTGCAGAGCAGTGCAAAAAGCCAGCCATAAAAAAACTAACTAGCAAATCAACAGGGTGTAGTTGTTGAACGCATGCACATTCATAATTTGTAACTGTGTAGCTATAAATCCCCTCCCAGTGTTTTGCTTGAACGACCTGAAACAGAGGATGCTTTTAGTTTTTCTGCATTTAGATATTCGGTGAAGAAGCAATATACATTTGCAAATAGTACAAATATTTATACCTTTTATTACCTTAAGGAATTGCCTCAGTGACAGGAATTGCGAAGAACCAATACCAGATTCAGCAAACCCTAAAAGAAAGCTGCTATCATCCCTAGATTATTTTAAAGGAAAGAGAGTGTGTTTAATATGCCTAAGAGGTTTTAGGACATAAGCCCTTTCAGTAAACCCTCAACAACATGACTAGCTGCATAAAGCAGTGGATGCTGTAATAACTGACCCAGGTGTTCCTCAACTTCAGTGCAAAACACACAGGGGTCAACAAAGAAGAGAATATTCTGAGTCTTTTTCATCTTAAGTTCAACTCTGATACATAGGGACAAGGGAAGGGGTCAGTAGACAAAACATTTCAGTGAATAGATTATGTGTACTTCCCAGAGACGGTTTTTTCCTCAAATCACTTCGGTTACAGGAACATTTAATATAGCAGATACATATTTGAAACAATCATCATTCATAAGATTCTCTGTAAGGACAAAAATGTTCTAATCAGTGCTGTCCAAGGAGACATGAGCCTCATGTGGCTGGTAAGACTGAAAACTCAGTAGTTTTAGTTAATTTTAACTTAAGTAGATTCATGTGAGAAGCGGTTACCTACTGCACAATACAGATCTGGGACCTAATTTGATATTCTGTGGCTGGACACAGAATCAAATATACAAGCAGTAGGTCTGAGCAAGAATTTCAAGACAAGGGACTTGAAGTTGGAAGCTATCTTAACATCTGCATGCCCTAGGCATGTTCAGAAATGGCATTTGAAGCACAGAGATGAAATGATAGTGGCGTTAGGTAGGAGTGACAGCCAGGCCTTCATGGAGGTACTCCGACTCACACACAGACATACTAGGCTAGGTGCCCAGCCACTTATAGGGTTACATAATGAATGTTAAGTCAAAAGAAGGCAATGCAAAAGTATGTCTCCTGGTCACCTGGCTGGTAGCAGGTGGTCTCGGCAGTGGGATATGGTTTCACCATCATGGGGTCGTGGCCTGAGAGGAGGAGGGTGAGAGAGTCTCAGGAAGGAGAAAGCTCTTGGCTTACACTTTGCAAATCAGGCTCATGTAGTAGCTGCACTAAAGCCCCTCAAAGTTCTGTGCCTTTCTTCTCATAAGAGCTTCCTAGGGTGGGCCACTTCTGTACCTCGGTCTCTTCTCTCCTTTTTCATTTCTCATTCCTTTTTAATGTACTCTAGTCTCAGTCCCCAAACCCTCCTTATCCTGTTTCTTCCCAGCACCCCTGCAGACACCAGTGCCCTCATCCTACTTGGCTATTGTGGGTTCCTCACTTCCTGTTCAAAAGGTCACATCTGAGACTATGGTCTCATCTATCTAACTACACAGATGATCCTGTTCTCGGAGTCCTAGATTCCACTGGTAAGTCTTGCTAGCCATATCCAAGCAACAAATACTTACTGAGCACCAGAATGAATATATGCCCAAAGTGTTACCTGCTAGACCAGGTAGACAAGGACCTTGACCACAGAGTTTCTAGTCTGCCAACTAGGCAGATATCAGTCAAAAAATAATTCATGGTATCAAAACACAGTTGTGTTTGCTACATTAAGGTTATGAGAGCTCATAAAAGAAGGATCTGACCTATCTGGGAAAGAGGGGTAAGCAGGAAAACTTTGTTCAAAGGAATAATATTCTGATGGAGAGTTCAAGAGTGTACCAGGTAAAGGAGGGGTAGTGAATTGAGGGAGGTGTAGTTCCAGGTGGTGGAGAAAGTATTGAAGATCTCTGAGAGAGAAGACTTCGGGGAGAAGGCCAAAGTGAGCCAGCATGACTATGCACAGACAAGAGTTGGACTGAGGCAGTCAGGGGAATGTTTTTGCATGTATGCATTTACACCACATGTGTATATAGTGCCTTTAGAGGTCAGAAGATGGTGTCTGATTGTCTGGAAGTGGAGTTATAGAGGTTGTAAACTATAATGTAGGTTCTGGGAACAGAATCACATTACAGTCTTCTGCATGAAGAACATGTGCTCCTAACAACTGAGCATCTCTCTAGGCCCCTGTGAATTCTTTCAAGGCCCTAAATGTGTATTTGTCTTTCTCCTTCTTTTATTGAAGAGGAAAGTTAGAAAAAAAGATGGAAGATGGCATCTCTAAGACTAAGAACTATCTATTAATAAACTCAAACCACCGGCCTCTTGACTCTGGTTGTAGCTCTGCTCTGTGGTTTTGAGACTACAGATAAAAGTTCAGGCATACATGGCAATCAATCAAACTTTCCATATTGTATTGATTTTTGATTTCTGCTGATGCCCCATCACACAGTGGTAATGTCCATGAGCAATCCTCAGTCATGCTAGATCCTCTGAAAACATGTGGCACTATAATCTCTCAGGCAATGGCGTCTAAGAACTATATCTAAGGGTTTTAGATTTTCCAGGTTGCTTAGGTAGTAATCCTAGAGTCTGTGGGCGAGAGGGAGCATAAAATTGTTATCTTTTCTCTGGGAAGAAAAACAAGTTACATTTTTCTCTCAGTGAAGACAACCAGAATGCCTAAAGTATCACCTAACAGCCCCCTGGGGAGGGTCACTATCCTCCTTCTCCCATTTATTGACTAATGAGACTCATTCCTGGTCCACCACACGTACAGTGCAAGGACAGTGCACATCTACACAGCTATCTGTTCACTGTTGTTTTGAAAATTTAGTTATGGCAAACAATTGTCAAAGAACATCTAAAAAGCTTGAAAAAATAATTTTAAATAACAAATAGACATTTTTATTCCTTACAACCAGTTCTTTATCCTAACATTCTTCTTTAATTAATTAATTAATTAATTAACTTTATGTATGTAAGTACACTATCACTGTCTTCAGACATACCAGAAGAGGGCATCAAACCCCATTACAAATGGTTGTGAGCCACCATGTGGTTGCTGGGAATTGAACTTTAGGATCTCTGGAAGAGCAGTTAGTGCTCTTAACCGCTGGGCCATCTCTCCAGACCCTATTCTGATTTTCTTATGTCAACTCACTTGTGTTTATTATTTTATCACATATTTGTGGATTATTCCTCAATCACAGATTATTTAGAGGTGAAATAAGACACAGCCCTATCCTTCTCTGAGCTCATCTCAAAGGGGGCCATCATGAACACACTGATAAAAAAAACATGTCTGCCTCTAACTAAATGTCAGTTCTGGAACCTGGGAGAGAGTTTGGAGTTAAGTGCTAGCAGGGAGTTTCCACAAGGGAGGTAAAGAGTGAGTTTGGCTTGAATAATTCAACTGAATGGAGAATGGAGAAGAAATGTTTCTTTCAGACTGAAGGACAGTGGGGGTAGAAGCAAGGGGCTGAGGGATGCCTCTGAAGCCTTGGGCGACACACTCTTCCAGCTGGACCTTAGTTTGTAATTCGTGGTCATTCCTCACTGATATAACTTCAGGCTTCTTACTACTAATACTTAACCTTTGGCATCTGGACTTTTTTGGAGTCTTGCTTAATTTTCAGAAAAAAAATTTTAAGTGGTCAATATAAACTTTGCTAGGCTACTACAAAGAATACCTGCAAAAGCATGGGTAGGCTTCCAACATGGGTAGCATCAAGGAGGCTTGAAACAGGCAGTCAGAGCTTGTCAGTAAGGCCACATTCTTTATCCCCTTGACTGAAGGTAGACTTCCACTTGGGCTCTCCAAGGAAATGGCTGCCAGACAGTCATGGGTGAGAATCTGGTATGGGGATAGGTTCAGACTGGGTAGATTTCTTTGTTCCTCATCAAAGGCTTTGCCATGACAATAAAGCAAAATTCCATAAATTGGGAGCTATGTACTCCCAATTTGTCTTAATAAGCCTGAATGCAGTAGGTGTTTAATAATGGCCCAGGAAGATAAAAACAACAGTAGTATTTTGAATTTTTACCATGCCAAAAACTGCATTTTGAACTGCATTTTAAACTCAACAATTGCCTCAGAAACACCCTTAGCCCTAAGGGTGCCAAAAAGGAAAGAATGAAATTTGAAAGATTCCCATGCAGAATGGTACCTGGAGACTGGTTCCACACTGAAAGCCCAATGCACTTAGGGAATGAGGATACAGTGTGCAAAGGGTGTTTGTGATAAAGAGTCATAGGAGATCTTTCCCCTCTAATCTGAGATCCAGGGCTACACAGGAGAAAGTTTTGTTCTGATTGAGCCCATTCAAGGATGCAAATTATTCAAAAAATTTCTTCAGGATTTGTCATAAAAACAAAACAAAAAAAACCACACAGAAAATGCAATTTGTGAACACAAATGTGTATCTGAAAAGGACTTGTATGTTGGGACTTTATAGTGAGACTTCTAAGGCATAAAGAGTAATTCCTCCATCCTAAAAGTGAGGCAGCAAGAGAGAGGGTCCAGCTGCTCTTGAAGAGATCAGGGTTTAGTTTCCAGCACCCACACCAAACAGCCCACAACCATCTGCAACTCCAGCTCCGGGAAAGCAGACACCCACTGTGCCAAATGCACAAAACCCCACAGAGACACATAATTAAAAATAATGAAAAATAGAACCCAATCACTAACTCTTTTCACCATGTAGCAAATTACTAAGTTTCCCTTTGTTCCGGAGGTGTCCTCCTCCATAAAAATGATTTTGTACTGGGTGAACTGGGGACACTTGGTGAAAGTGACAGGCCATGAAGATGAGTCCTTCTGTACTATGAGAAGGTAATAGCTCCATGTGATATGTGTTTCAGAATCTCAAGGCAGGTGGGGTGGGCAGTCTGTGTATAAGCCTGGCAGACACAGAGGAAGACTTCAAGAAAATAACAGTAAAGCCATCAGGAGTCTGCCAGACCTGGCTCTATAGGACAGGAAGGCTCAAAGACAATGAGCCAAATGTTTATTCTTCTACGAGCCCCAAACAGTCCCTGTTAAAAATCATCTTCCAGACAATAAGTAAGGCACTGGATAGGAGAAAGACTGGCAGCTCTTAGCCAGCGAACAACGCATGAAAATAACCCTTTTTCTCTGCCTGTGCCTTGTCTCTGTATTTGCATGTCGGGGTGTGTGTGTGTGTGTGTACTAATGGTTCTGTTTCCCTGGGGAACACTAACTACACATTGACAAGACTTAAGAGTTTTTCATCCCCACAACTTCTGTTTGTTCTGTTTCATGTTTGACAGTTAACATGGCTAAAATCAATAAAAAACCCTTGGGGATTCCTGGGCAGATGTTCTTGGATCTATCCTCGGGGAAAAAACGGGGGAGGGGGCTTGACAAAGCCCTGAGGCTCCTCAGCTCAGTGAGGGATAGCTGCTGAGTTAGAGGAATATAGAAAAGATCCATCTATCACCAGGATGGAGTTGGAAGTGTTCTATTGTTGTGGTGAGAAATCTTGGGATCTGACCTCAGAATTTTCATTCATAAAGGTAACTTAGTCCATAAGTCCATATCAACATAAGAAAACTAGTAGGCATCTCAGCATTATCTACTTTCTTTTGTTCTTGGATTGGGGTGAGTGGTTCTGTCCCAAAGGACACATACATATTTATGAGATAAACTGACTTATGATGTCTAATTTGTTAGCTCTCAAATGCATGGAGATTGAGTATCTCCTTGTACTCGCCTAATGGCTCCTTTCCAATTACCTGCATCACATCTGAGCCCCATGACCAAAGCAGTAGCTTTGGGCAAAGAGCCACTCATTGATTAGAGATTTACAGAACATACTGTACAGTTAGTCAATTCAGTGAGACACGACAAAGGAGGTGATGAAGATAAATCAAAGATCATGGTCGCATTCAGTGTCTTTTTGATGTTCTTTATTGAGAGAGAACAGCCATTATGATTCATGTTTAGACAGACAAGATGGAAGCACAGAGAATCAAAGTAACTTGCCCAAGTGCGCTGAGGAAATATAGTTATTCTATAATTGGGACCTAGAGTTTTGCTTGTGAGTCCCCATGCACTACCTTTTATAGCCCCACCCTTCTGAAATACAGTAGTAGTCTATCGTGGACCCCAATTTCCTTAAAAAACAAACTACACAAATTCTAGCTGTTTAAATGCATGTTTAATGCATAAAAATGTTTTTTGATATTTTAGAAACAATAGAAATACTCCACAATTGGAAATTAGTGCATAACTAATTTCAGAGGCATTTACTGTACTGCCTTTGCCTGTGTGACTATTGAGCAGCTCACAGCAGGACTTTGAAAGAGATCCTGCCCTGCCTCGAACAGCTTCCCCTCATGAAAGCCAGAGACTAGTTTTCAGAAAATTAGTCACAGAAATTATGTCAAAATGATCTGGAAGGTTAGTTTAAGGACAGCCCTCCTGGGTCACAAAAGGGTCCCGGGACCCTTCTGAGGTCAAAGCAGCAGTTTAGTGAGAAGCTCGTGGCTTGTGCTCAAAGCACTCTCTACATGTCCCCATTGTGGTCTGTCCTTTCAATGTAAGTCAGAGTACAATGATGAGGCTGTTCCCAAACTGGCCACTGTCACCCAACAGCAGCAAGAGCACAGTGTAGTCTACACAGCTTGAGGATCCTCTCAGAGCCTCAGAGGCTTCTTCTACTCAGTCACAAGAGAGATTCAGGACCAGTCAGAGGGAAGCAAAATTAATGAATTTACTAACCAGGATAATGGACAGATGGACTTGAGAGTCAGCCATAGAACAGCCCACACCTGGCACAGAGCAGGAGCTGTGCAAGTGATTGTGGGCTTGTGGAGTTTCTTCATTTAAGAGAAATGATGTATAACAGGGTGAGGCAGGGAAAATGTATCAATCTACACATTTTCTTTCAGGAACCAGGTTTCCCTTTAAACCAAATAATAAGGTGATTTGTGGGTACTTGTAGACAGAAAAGGTGTGACTGAGGCAAAAACACAGGTGAACATGTAAAGATTAAATTGATTTTGTTGTGCAGGTTATCCAGTGGTTAAGAAACATGCCCTTATTCAGAGCATTGCTCACTGTCTGTCATGAGAGCCTTGTCTGTGGCGTTTTCAGGAAGAAAGTATAATTTCTGTGTATACTTTTCATTTGGGGCAGTTTCTAGCCAGCTATGTCAAAGGTATTGGTTCAGCAAGAGACTTACAATAGGCCCTGGTGGGTGAAGGGCCTCTGCCTTTTCCATACACCAGTGATCTTTCAACCTTGCCTCAGTAGCAAGGAGCCATGGGACACCACACATAGTTTATAATTCTAAAAGGAGAAAATATTGCAGTGGTTTCTAGGACATACCCATTAGGATCCATGTGAATGTCTTGTTCTGGAAGTTTCTCATTTTTAACAAGCATAAAAATCCTTCTAATGACCCAAATCTTAAGGAGTAAGGCCTTGCAGACACATATCCCATTAAAAACTAATGGTAGTAAGCTAAGAAGAAAACTAAATGTTATTTGTTCTTACCACATTGCATACATATCGCACACACAGTTCTTTCAGATGGCTGCTAAGTGTTTTAAGTTAGAACATATAAAACTTAGGTTGTTTAGAAGAAACTACCTTCAAAACAGAATGTGGGTCATTTTGGCTTGGAAATCTGAGAGAAGGAAAGTATTTAGGGGGCTCTGAAGGAAGGAGTCTTGCTCCTCAAAGGAAGGACCTTCAAACAGCATCTTCATTCCCAACGATGCACTAGAAATACAGAATCCTCTGCCTCAGCCAAGTCAGCATTTCATTGTCCTAAGAGCCCTGCAGTGACTTGCAGTTCCTACACACCTGACCTGGTTAGAGTTATGTCTGCTGTGAAGGAACAAAACGACCAAAAGGAAGTTTGGGAGGGAAGGGTTTATATAGCTTACACTCCCATATCATAGCCCATCACTGAAAGAAGTCAGTCCAAGAACTCACGCAGAGCAGGAACCAGGAGGCAAAATCTGATGCAGAGGCCATGGAAGGGTGCTGCTTGCTGGCCACAAGGGTGTTTGCTCCCCTTGATTTGCCCAGCCTGCTTTCTTATAGAACCCAGGACCACCAGCCCAGGGGTTACATCACTCACAATGGGCTTAGATCCTCCCACGTCAATCACTAATTAAGAAGATGTACAGGCTTTCTTATAGCCCAATCTTGGGAGCATTTTCTCAGGTAGGGTTCCTATCTTTCAAATGACTCTAGCTTTGGTCAACTTGACATAAAACTAGCCAGCACAACACTTAACACCGGAAAGCACCTCACCGTGATATGTAGGACAAGGTTTGCAAGACTCCCAAGTCCTATATTTGCTGCAGGATCTTTGCTGGAGCGGGGAGGTCAGAGTCCACCTATCACTCGCAAACTGCATATAATTGGGAATTCCGAACCAGTTTCCTTTCCCACCCAAAGAGAATAATGGTTGTTCTCATATATTCAGAGTGTTGGTAAGTGGGGAGACAGGCTGTGCTCACAAAGTACACTGCTTGCCTCCAAGGCTAGGTGTTCAGTTTTCCTCTTCTTTCCTGGATGTATTTTTTGTCTTACTTTCTTTTGTACCTTTGATGGGTCACAATGGCCAGAGAAGTGACACTGCACATACTGTCATCAAAGATGAACATCGATGACAAAGCCAAGCACATTCCATTTATTCCAGGTCTTATATAAAGTGGTGTGTATCAGCCACTGTCTGTGGGTGCGTACCTGCAGGGTTAACATTTCTAGTCATGCACTCACCACGTAGTCTTTTCTTTACTTATGGGTGAAATTTTATGACACAAGTTCATCACGCCTGTATGTGCTCATGTCCACCATTTTAACCATTTGAAAATGTACTCCATGATTTTGGGCTAAACATGCCCCATAATGTGTCTGCCATTATTCCCTTTAATTAAGATCTTAAACTGAGCGTGCTCAGGACTCTACCCCTTAACTGAGCATGCGCAGAGTGCTTAACCCTAAAGTGACTTATGAAAACATGTATATACCTGGGTAGAGTTCCCATTCCTGCTTTGGAGATGACTCTTGTGTCCCTGCTCCTCTTACCCACTGCAGTAAAAAGCTTCCTACATCTTTTGCCTCTGCTGTGCAAAAACTATTTTGATTTTAGCATTTCCTTGAGCTGTTTTCAGGCTTGTCTTTGGGATTTCTTTGTCATTATAATGGCAGACAACAAAGGTCTGTGGATAAAGAACTGATTGTGGATTTCAGTTTTCAGTTCTTTTTGAAAATCTTTGAGACAGAACGCTGCCTGACAGAAAAGGACACATTATTCTCTGTCACTGTGGATTCTACCAGCTAGAACACCTTATTTCATTCCTATTGGGCCATCACACGCATTCCTAAGATAGTGCCTGGAGAATGAAAGGGTTAAAGACTCATTTGCACATTTCTATGGACCACCCCAAGACATAGCTTTTCTTCCTACACAGCAGTGCCACCTGCTGGATGCATTCTCACATTACACCTCTAACCTCTTGCTAGTGCTTTTGATTAATATTTCATAAACTGATTTGTAATTTGTAATTTCGGAGTACTGCAATCCTCAGGCAATGTTAGGTTTATTTTGCTTTTTATAGTTGCCAGAGAAGATGTTATAGAGGGTGGGGGTGGGGTTAAGATAAATATCTTGGGTAAGATTCCAAATTATGAGAGTCGCTTTGGGGAAGAAGCTTTATAAAATAAAACTGGAGTATGGTCAAATGTGATAGCCTTATGAATTGACACAGAGGTCAGGGACAGACTAATTGGAGCTTTAGGCATTTTAAAAACTGCCCACTTAATGCAGTCAATGTTCTATCACAAACTCAATGATCATTAGGACAACTCTCCCAATTTCAACCATAGCTGTGGGGAAAATAAATGAAGGCAGCACCATTAACCTAGTTTAATGCCTTTTTGCTCATATTCAATAGAATTGTTCCATCTGACAACTAGAGTCAGGAATTCGGCTCTTCCGTGTTTTGAGCTGACCTCTCAAACTAATAGAATTTCCAGACTCCACGTGGGAAGCCTCAGCTCACTCCTGAGTCACTCGGAAAAACAATGAGCCTAAATTAAAGTTATTTCTCTGAAACTACTGTTCCAGAGTACTGTGATTTTGATCATCGCTTAATAGGACATAGTGAATGGAAGATTTCAGCCTTGCTGAAGGTGTCACCTGAGAAAATGGGGTCATAGAAAACCTGATAATCTCAGGAAATGTGCAGTAGGAACTTGTCTTCTCCCTGATTGGGCTGGACTCTTCCTCCTTGTGTCTCTGTAGCACTTCCTGACCTCTATCACCACCCCTGCTGGATGCCTGGCGTGATTATCAGTATTAGAGGGTTTCTGGTCACAACTCCTCCCAGACATTCAGCCAAAAAAGCCAGCAGGAAACCAGAAAGAGGAGTGTGTGAGGACAAGGGAAGCAGGCTGAATATGCAGCTCCCCCCCTTCCCCCAAAGCAAGCACTGGTTGGAAACACAGGAAGCCATGAGTAGTGTTTCTGGGGAATTCATTTCTACAGCATGAAATGCCTTGAAAAGAGACCACAGAAGTGATGGCACATCCCTGTAATTACAGATCTAAGTAGGCAAGAGAAGAAGGAAGAAATGTTTGAGGGAAATTTACTAAAAACAATAATAAAAATTTAAAAATTGCTATGGTAACATCAAGCTGGTGAGAAAGAACAAATGCTTCGACTAGAGAAGACCCCAGGCACCATGTTGCCTTCATGATTCTTGCTGACCAGTGAAAGACATCATACTTGTGGAAGTGGTAGGGACATAGTGGATGAATGTCCATGTCCTGTCCTTTGGAGATAGCACAGCAAGTACTATGTCTGTGTTCTTAAAAGTAAAGGTTTCATTCCTGCCCTACCCCCTAACACCTGTCTCACATCTGTTCACACCCCCTCACACACACATACCTATGAATACCTTCAGTTACTGTGATAAAAACACCTGCCATAAGCAATTTGGAGGAGCAAGAATTTCTTTGGCTCAAGGTTTCAGTCCATGGTTCCTTGACCCCACTGGATTTGTTAAGAAGGTTTTGTACATTTGATAATGAAACCATTCCAGCTACTATTGGAGGTATTTGATTCATACAAGCAATTGCTAGAAGGATCCACTCATCTAAAGTCACATAGTTCAGACAACTTCTAAGCCATAGAGTTTTGGACCCATTCTAGTAATGGTGGGCTACAGAGCTCAGGATAGTAGCTTTAGTCTGTCCAGAAGCACCTGAGAGCACATTCCCAGTGTAGGATCCCCAGACCATCCTACATTGTCTGCCTTGTTTAACTAAGCACTGTTGGCTTCTGGCCTTGAGTGGCAGTAACTATATTTTTCTATCTAGAACTTAGATTCTAACTAGCTCATCCCTTTCGGGACCATAGCCTTGGGGCTATCCAAATGAGTTTGGCTCCTGTCACATTCCAAAATCCTGGTTCACCAGCTAACCTTGATCAAGCATAGAACACAGGATAGGCAAAGGCAGTAAGGACAGCAGGGATATGCAACAGTTGAAGCCCATGAACATGAGTGGGGTGAGTGAAAGATGGTCATGAACATGAGTGGAGACATGTGGAACATGTTCTCAACCTTCCCATCACCTCAACCCTTTAATACAGTTCCTCAGGTTGTGGTGTCCCCAACTACAGAATTATTTTTCCATAACTGTAATTTTGCTACTGTTAGTAATCATAATGTAAATATCTGGGTTTTGTGATGATCTTAGGTGACCCCTGTGAAAGAGTTCTTGTATCCTTCAAAAAGGTTGCAACCCATAGATTAAGAACCATTGCTCTAAGGCATCTTAGAAAAGAGCAACTTAGCAGCATAAGACCAACAGCATGTTCCTGTCTTCTACCAACGAATCCTAAGACACAAAGATGATGTAACAGGCCTGGTAGCACTGAAGATATTCTAAAGAAACACTTATGTCTGTCATTCTGACTGTTGAAACAATGGACACTAAAGAAATGGGAATTTCCCCCTTGGAATCTCATGCTGAGAGAAGAAAAGGGCTTCAGCCTTGTGAGACTGCCTACAGGATGAGACTGAAGCCCAGACAAAAATGGTCAATGGAGGGCTCCCAGCTCACTTTGCCCCATGACTTCCCTGCCAGTCTGTTGTAGCACTTTGTATGCTTGCAGTTGTCACATCTATCCTGACTTCACGTCCCTTTCTATACACAGGCTCATCCCTAAGGGTAAGGATTGCATGTCTCAAGCAATAAGGCATTCCCTTGAACAGAAGGTCTTTAAAATAGTAAAGTAAATAAATAAACGTTATCCATTTATGTGTTGAACCTGGACGAAATTTGAAAAATAAGAGCAGAGTCACTCTCACAGCTAGCATTTTCACAAAAAAAACCCCTGGCAACCTAGGTCTCTGTAGAGCCTCTTGGGAGATGCTTATTATACCCAGATCAAATACCTCAAAGATACCCAACAGCAAGGACTGTATCCCAGTGTTTCTGGGTGTGGTCCCAGGAGAGACAACACAAGTAATAATTCAAGCCCAGGCCAAAATATAAACTGGAAGGGTTGGAAGTTCACAGCAGTGTTTATAACTCTCTAGGCTATCCACATGTTCACCAGGAACAGGTGGCAGCTTGATGCAATTAGGAGATGCTCTAACCCAAAAGTCTTCTTGAGGACTTTGTCATGGGTAAGAGAGGCACCTCCCTCAATTCAAAGGCCTTTCATGTTTTTGTCTCTGCCTTGGGAACTTCAGTTCCTTCAGACTTCCTATGTAGTATAACCCCAAGAACTGGGAAAAGTTTGATTTTAAATGGGAGGAAACAGCTAATATTTTACAATGAGATCATTATCTGGCATCAATATAGTCTAGATGGTGTTGATTTGGACAAAGGATGATGATAAGTTATTTCTCAGTCAGTGTAATGAGCCAATTCAAAGCCAGATTAAAGTATATATAAATGCGAGTTTATTGGGAAACTGCTCTTAGGTGGATGAGTTCACTGTTCCCAAGAAAGGTGATCAGGGAAGTTGCCATGGGGAGGGAGACAGAGGGAAGGGGGGAGAGAAAGAAAGAGCATGCATAGAGAGAGGGAGAGAAGAGAGAAAGGAGAGAAGAGGAAGAAGGAGAAGAAGAAGGGTGGAGAGACCACAGTGTCTGGATTTTATGGGGAAGGGCAGCCCAGCCTCTGGCCTGGAAAGTTCAGGGTAGAGGGTGCAGTATACTAGGTAGGAACTGAGAGATGCTGAGAGAACCTGGAAGCCAGGTCTACTTTGTTATGTAAAATATGCATCTCAGCCCCTTAGAAAGACCTATACTTGGTCTTACTTGTTATAATACCTATGAGGAGAAAGAGAGGGTCTGGGGAAAAGACAGAAGACATACAGGTTAACCATTTGTCCAAAATCTTATTGATCACATCTACCCAGAGCATAGTCCAGCAGCTGATTCTTTAAGATTACAGCACCCTACCAGGAGCACATACACAGAGGTTGGTGGTAGAGAGGCTGGTGGAAGTGTAAACATGAAATTTACAGGTAAATAGATGGAGCTAAATAAAATCATCCTAAGTGAGGCAATCCAGATTCAAAAAATCAAAATATGATATACAACCGCTTATATGTGGATGTTAGCTGTTAAGTCTTTGATAAGCAGGCCATAGTTTGTATAACATCAGAGGTTAGGTATAAAGCAAGGGACTAGTCAGGGAGGATGGATCTCTTAGGAAAGGGTAGTTTTGTTTGGACATGGCAGGGGGACAGGAATGGGAGGATCAAACAGGGAGGGAGAGAGAAGGAGTGAGAGGCGATATGGGAAGGGACATGTAAAACTAAAGGCCATTTGAGGAACGGTATGGATGCCTAACACAGTAGATGCTTCCATTTCTAAGAATAGGTTACCTCTAATTGGATTGTTGACCAAAGGGGGCCTTTCTAAAACCCCTAACCAGCCCAGGCTACTGCTCTCAATGAAGTGATCATAAGGCTGTATTGCTGAAGACAGCATCTACACAACTCATGGAACATAAAGATGTCCAGATGGTGCTTTCCTGGAGCTTTTACACAGACTCAATAGTGTTCGTGCTACTGGAAGGTACTCTGCATGCCAGCAAAGGGAAAAAGGTAAATGTGGAGGATGGTTCTGATGCTTTGATTGGGAATCTATATGAACACTGAAGGTCCTGTTCCCCAATTGATTCTTGATAGATCAGTAAAGATGCCAGCTGTCATTAGTTGGGCAAAAAGAATAGGTGTTGATTTGGATGGGAAGGGAAGTTGGGGGTATCTGAGAAGAGTCGGTGAAGGGAAACCATAATCAGAATATATCTTATAAAGAAAAATGTTTAAGAATACAAAGAAGGAGGAGGAGGAGAAAAAGAAGGAGGGGGAAGAGGAGGAGGAAGAGGAAGAGTAGGAAGAAGAGGAGGAGGAGGAGGGGGAAGAGGAGAAGGAGGAGAAAGGAGGAGGAGGAGGAGGAAAAGAAGAAAGCCCTGCTAAAAGGCTAACATCATGGCTCTGCAGGTAAAGCTGCAGGTCTCTCTACCATTTGCTTTCAACCAGGGAAAGGTATCAACTTAAATGTGTATAACAAGCATTACTTTTTGACCTTTTTTTGCTCTTATTGGGCATCTACATGAACCTTATCTGTGGGAAGCGGCTCCACTCTCACCATTACAAAGTGGCACTTGGCATAGGCATTGCTTGAGAGAAAAGACAACTCCATATATGGAGTTGTATGCGCTGAGAGGTGTGGTTACCCGATCACCCCACCTTGTGTCATTGAGAGTGGCCAATTAGTGACTTCGTGGCAGCTGCTGATAGGATCAAGGCAATGCTTAAAGGGGCTGTGGGAGCTGGGGAAGAAGAGAAGAGAAGAGAAGGAGAGAGAGGAAGCGCGCTGTACAGGGATAGCTGAATAAACCCCTTGAAGAAGAACACGGTTGTCGTTGCCTTATTCCGTGGGTCGGACGTGGGTAGCGACACTTATCAATGATCAACTCAGGTTCTATATATTTGAGGTTTAAATGTTCTGCTTTGATCCCATTTAGCACCCTGGCTTGGAAGCATGAACTTTGGGGGAGAGACCTCCAGGTACGACAAGTTAACTTTAAATTTAGCTTTTGAGGGTTTCAACAACGAAAATTAAAATATATGGTTCACAGGTCTTAGAAACAGTCATTATAGACACAAGAATAAGCCCATTTATTGACTTCACCCTGGGAATAATGTATTTTTTTCAGGCAGATCATAACCTATACCTTAGAGAACCTCCAAGCTTGAGAAAGAGGGTTCTAAAGGGAGAGTGCTCACTGCAGGATATCAGGACAGAGGAAAGAGTTCTAAGAAACAAGGCTTTGCCTCTCTGCAAAGAGGGAAAGCATTGGAAGGGGCAATGTCTCACATCTGAAGGAAGGATGGGGTATCAACCTGATGATGACTGATCTTAAATACCGAAGCTTCCCAGAGTTCCCTAGTGAAGCACCACTCTATGTAAGTGACTGCATATCATCAATGAGGCACTTCAGATAACTCTAGATGTGGCAGCTAAAATGTTAGTCCTCCCCAACATAAGAGCATTATTCTCTACTTTAATCAATAGCCTAGGACCCCATTTCAAATAACAGCATATCCAAGTGGTGGTGGGAATGCCTTCAAACCAAGGCATTATTGTCATCCTAGCCTTAGTGGTTTCCCTATGAGTCAAGAAAAAGGGCATACTATTGAGAGTCCCCATTTAAAAGTTAGGGAACATTCCTAGGCATGTGGGTTGTCTCTCCAGGGAAACCTTGTGCTAGGTAACCAGGATGCACATAACGACAGCAGCTGGAGCAATGCTGCTAGATGGGCCTTGTCAAGGATATAAACTGTCATTTGGTGTTTGCTACTACCTTCTCAGAGTGCATAAAGATTTACAACAAGCTAGAACGCAAGGAATTCTATAGAACACTCTTTCCAAACATCATGCATCCTCTCACACATTTGCTTCAGCAAAACATCTTCTCACGTGTGTTTCACCAAAACATTCTCTCACAAGACAGCTTCCAGGAAAAAAAAAAAAAAAAAAAAAAAGACATGACATAATTGAATTTCTAAAGAAACCAGAATTTTCCACTTCACCTTACCAGAAAAAAAAAAGAGTTTAAAGACATTGCTTATATAACCAATTTCCACATATTTACTTTCCTGAGTTTTCTCAATTATCAAATTAAAGCACATCATTCCAATGGTGGCAATATGCAGCAAGGAAAGCTAAATTTTTCAGGGACTCAGGGACTTCCCTTGCAAGCATGAGGACCTGAAAGCATATAAAAAGGTCAGGCATGGCCACATGTGTTTGTATTCAGGCACTAGGGAGGCAGAGGCAGGTGAAAAAGAAGCCAGTTCTCTCTGGCTCAGTGGTCCCAATATCTACCGTTTTAGTGAACTACAAGTCAGTGAGAGACCCAGTCTGAAAAACAAAACAAAATCCAGTGGGTTTTGAGACACCCAAGGTTGTCCATCCATTGTTCTCATACAAGTGCATACATGAATATGCATACCTGTATATATACTCTTAACAACACACACAGAGAGAAAATAGAAATAAAATAGAAAAAGTCTATCAAACTCACGTATTTTATTTAAATTTAACAATTTGTTGGAATACGTGTGTCACTTGGAATGGACTTTGAGGTTTCAGCCAGGCCCAGTTTGTGCCTACTGCCTGTACATCAGGATGTAAAGCTCTCAGCTACTGCCCCAACATTGTGTCTGTCTGCTTCCTGCTTTGATGATCATGACTACCCCTCTGAAAGTGCCAGCAAGCCCCAATTAGATATTTTCCTTTAGAAGAGTTTGCCTTGGTCATGGTGTCTCTTCTCAGTAATAGAACAGTAAATAAGACAACTTGTTTCTTCATGATTAATGATAATCTGTTGGATTCTGCAATTTAAAGTCTTTTAGTCTCAGATTTTGTTACACACTGACTTTTCGCCTCCTTTTGTGCTCATTCTTTGTCTTCCCTGGGTATAATTTCTGAGAAATTTGAAGCATTTACATGAGCTCTTGGTAAACACATTAATTAGTTTTCTCTTAATTTTATGACTCTTAGGTTCCATGAAATGTCTTAATCATCAATTCTTTGCCATGTTTTAACTTCTCATTTAACTTCTCACCTTTAACCTTTCTGATGTAAAATTAAATTTACCCATTTAGTCATCTTTCAGCAGTTTTCTCATTCCTTTTCTTCAATAATAAGTATCTTTTACATTTATTTCCTTCTTCTTTAAATTGCATGCTCCCAGTTTGAACTAATTTTCATTCTATCTCTATTTATTTAACTTTTACCTGCATTATTTTATGTTGAATTTATTCCCAAGACATAAATTCCTGTTTCTTCTATTTCTTCTGGGACACTATTTTCTTCTGTGCAACTTCCTATTCTGACTTTGGAACAATTTGTTTCGTTTCGATTAAAGTCATGTCAATGTGGTCAAGGTTAACCCAGCCATGAGCTCTATAATTCATTGGCACATCTTAGGAGCTTTGCTCACTTTGATATGTTCAATAACCAAAGAATATACATCTAAACCCTTACGGGCATCATCACTCTCTGCATTTTTAAACACGTGCAGAAAAGAAAAATCAAAACTCTTTAGTGCCACTGACTCTGTGTCCAGCCCTACTGTTTGGCCTAGGTATACTTACTTGACACCACTGGAATGGCCCACGTGGCTCCTTTCAAGTGACACCATTAAAACACTTGGTAACTTCTCAGATATACATACCCTTGACAGCCTGGAAACTTTTACATGTGATCTTAAAAGAACATGAAGACGTGAACCTCTTGATTTGCATAACGTTGTAGGGTTTTCTGGGTCAAGAGATTAGTGAACCATTTTCACAGGTCAACCAAGACCACTTACAGGATTAGGAAGCCCTAATCTCCAGTGTTTCAATTATACTTACCCATTTCACCCTCTTTAGGAATCCCCTAACCAGCTTCTGTAGCTGTTTTTATGCCAGCCTGCTTTTTACCTGCCTGTAAGAAGAATAGCTTGTCTTCCATCATTGAGTTGTACATATAATCTCTGGACACAGAGGACCATCATTTAAGGACCCACTCCCTTCTCTAGATTCCATCTCCTAAGTTTCCAGCACATCCTGGGAACCCATAAAATGATGAAGCCATCAATGGAGTAAGATCATTAATGATGTCAGAGATTTCACAAACCAATCACTTCCTACCTTTTGATATTGTTGCAGGGAACCAGGCCTTCAGTACTTGATTCTTTGGCAGGCATTTTCAGGTCCAAACGGGTACACTATTCTATCCTGGCTAGTTTTATGGCAACTTGACATAAACTAAAGTCATCTGTGAGGAAGGGAACCTCAGTTGAAAAAATGCCCTCATAATATTGGGCTATAGGAAGGGAAGTCTATATAGGATATTTAAGATTCTGTCTTCTAAGTTTGCATTACCTCCTGGGATCTCATAAAATTGTGTTAGTCTATTAGTGATGGCAGAGACTTCACAATAAATTTACTTCCTATCTTTGGACATTGTTGCAGGGAAAGTCAGCTTTAAACTTTTTAGTTAGTAATTGGTGGGAGATGGTCCAGCCCAATGTGGGTGGTACCATCCAAGTCTTATAAGAGAGCAGGCTAAGCAAGCCACTAGGAGGGCAAGCCAGTAAGCAGCACCCCTCTGTGGCCTCTGCATCAGTTCCTGCCTCCAGGTTCCCAAGCTGTTTGAGTTCCTGCCTTGGTTTCCATCAATGATTCAGGATATGGAGGCTAAAAACCCTTTCATCCTCATGCTGCCTCTGTTCATAATGTTTCATTATATCAATAGTAACCATACCTAAAGCACTATCACAAACCACAGAATAATGATAAATGCAATTAGTGAAAGGTTAAGTGCCCCACAACCATGTAAAATTTTTGTGGGGCGCTGTACTCATCAAATTTAGGCTTCCATTTGAGCTTTCTTCAGAGCCCCAAACCAGCATCTTAATCAAGTAATTATTGCCATATGAATTCTACAATTGCCAAATAGATTAAATAATTTCCATTCTACCCTAAATAGCACCCTCTCTTTGTCCAGCTATACCACTTGTTCCCATATAATCAGTGCCTTCGTCACCCTCATCATCAGCAAGACCACCAGCATCTTTCTCAAATTCCCTATTCATGTTCTGTTGATTCCCCTTTCCAATTTTAGATCTCCACATTCACGTTCTCTTCTGGCCTCTTTCCTGTCGCTGAGATCTTGCTGAATCGGCAGTTTTGTCTCTTCTCAGCTTCTGGCAAATTCTCTATTTGACAGCCACATGAATTTTATCCCACTAGAATCTTGTTAATATTTTGTTTAAAAAAAAAAAAGAAAAGAAAACAGAGAAAGAAAGAAAAATAAAAAGAAAATAAAAATGTTTTAATTACTTTTAATATCAAGTCTGCACTCCCCAACACATCATTATAAAACATATCTACATTTGCCTTTGCCTATCCTGAGGAGCTCACCTCATGACAACCTCTCAAGTGTTAATCACCCCAGCACAGAGCCAGACTTTTCCTGTTTATTAAAAATATTCTCTTTGCTTGTGCTCTTTGCCATCCTTAAAATGTTCATCTTTCTCCTCCAGGTGTCTGAGACTGCAGGTCTGCACTAATATGAGAAGGGTCATCGGGATGTAAGGAGAAATGGTACCTCCCCTTTTCATGACAGTAGACCCATGGTGTCAGCACCTGGAGTCAATTGTGTCAAATCACATCAGTGTCAAACAGCTAACTGGAAAATCACACACACACACACACACACACACACACACACACACACAGACACACACTCCATCAAAAGTTCAAACATACAGATTTGATGGGTGGAACGAAGTTCCACATGCTCTCACAAACTTTACACAATACATACATACACATACATGTATACATATATACTTGAAGGTAGAAGGATTGAAGTTCCAATGAGTTTATTTCTCTATCTATCTATCATCTATCTATCTATCTATCTATCTATCTATCTATCTATCTATACATACACATATATGTGTGTGTATGTATATATATATATATATCAGCAAAAATATTCAAGCAGTATAAAGTTACAATGTAATTACATTTTAGTTTTCTTCTAATTAACGACTATGAAGCAAACAGTGTGTTCCCCAATAATTTTAGAAGAAATAACATTACATAGTACAGGTAAAGAAAACAAATTATTCCCAAAAACTCACATACATTTGTATCTAAGCAACTTGTTATAGATTAAACAAAGTGTGAGGCAAGCAAAGTAGTTTTTCTCAGCCAGTTTCTCTTACTGGCAGGCAGCAATGTGCAGTTACAGAGAAAGAGGTACTTATTTTAATTTATTTTTTAAAATTAATCTTACAAGAATCTTAAAAGAATCACAAATGTAGACTTTTATATAAAAATCAGTCATATCCATTTTAAATCCTCAGAATGTATGTCTACTGATCAACAATTCTTCATAAATAAGATCAGGAAGCCAAGGGCAAAAAAATAGGTATAAGAAATCAATCATCACCAGTCCAACCTCAGGAAGACTCATGCCAGCCAGTGCTGCCATTGTTCTTGTTCCCTGACCATAAAAGGTCCGTAGCTTAACTAACAGGAGTGTGCCTTTCTGAACTTCAAATTGTTCCCTAAGATTTTCTACATCAGTGTCACCAGCAAAAACATCTTAACCTAGCTTCACTAATAATTACATTTTTTTCAAATGTTTTCTAAGGTTTGGGTGTCCAGGCCAGCTGGACAATTAAGTGGGACCATTAGACCCTGTGGAGAGGACTGAGATGCACGAGAAAAGGAGGCGCAGCAAGTCAAGAAGTCGGATCAAGCTGGCAAAGATTTTATTGTTCACACAGGTTATATACTTTAAAAACAGGATACGAGGAGATAGCAAAAAGGGAAAGGGGGTTTTGCAGGTGGAGGAAGCTGTGGGGTCTAACTAAGTTATACCTGTTGTTCTCACAAAGCCTTGCCGTTACCAGGGGTTCTAAAAACATCTATCTAGCAGGATGTTGGCCAAATCTAAAGATCAGGAGGAAGGGTCACCAGGGTGGATTGCTATGAGGCCGTGTTTGAAGCTCTGAGAACTGAAAATACAGCGAGTAAATTATGGAAAGTAAACAGAAAGAAGAATAGTAGGTAGAAGAGCCAAGGGTGAGTATTTGCCAAGAGTAAGGCCTTGCCATGGCTTCCCACAGTTGGGGGTCATTGCTGACATTCTACATCTCTGAGTTCTTTCCTAGGGTAGTGACTAAATCATAAATGTGCTCCGGCAGCAATGTCTGAACGAGATCAAGCACCATTATTGTGAGTGCCAAAGATACTACCCAGTGAAGGCAGAAACCCCTTTAAAGTTTTCAGACAATTCTTTAAGAGGGATGTGAGGGAAACAAGCAGACCAGAACTCCATAATAGCACGAAGTCCTCAGGATATGTAGTTGTCAAGGTCATGCCTCAGTCCAGGTACATCCATCATGTCTGTGCTAACCAGTGGGTCACATTCCATGAGTTCTAAAGCCATCTGTCATTCCTCCTACATGGCCTTCAGCAACCCAAGAGGTCGACAATAAGACCCATGTATCAGTGATTCAGTAATGTAATCAGGGATGCAGGCCTTTCCTGTCTTGGTGTTTAGTGTCATGCAATGAACTGAACTTCCAATTCTAAGTGTGTGATCCTATGTGGTCCTCCAGACATTGGTGAGGAACAGCTTCAGTTCTCACTAAGTCAAGCTGCCACCTGCTTCAATTGGATGAACATCAAGGAAGGGGAAGTCGTGTCTTCCAGATCTTCTAGAAAAGAAAAGCACTGGCAAAGGTCTTTAGAAATGGTGGCTGTGTGGGTGCTGGTACAGGTCCTGGCCGATCCAGAAGAACCAAAAGTTCGAGCATCAGCCTGGTCTACACAGTAAGAGTCTGTATCGAGGCCAGAGACAAAACAAAACAACTTCCTCCCCAGAGAAATAGAGGTTGAGCTGACAGGTCAGTATACTAGGGATAAGAGGGATAAGAGTGAAGAGTTCATATATATGCATGTGCATTCTCTCTCTCTCTCTCTCTCTCTCTCTCTCTCTCTCTCTCTCTCTCTCTCTCTCTCTCTCTTTCTCTCTCTCTCTCTCCCTCTCTCAGAATTTGCACTATTACCTGAAACTCCAGTTGGATCACTTGGAAGTCATTCTTCTGAAAGACACGAGGTGGCAGCAATGCCTAAGAAGTGACTGACATAGTCGCTTTAGCTCCATATAATTGAATCATTTAAATCAGGTAAATTGCAGAAGTGGGTGCCTTTGTCAAGTCCTTGAGCCACCAATCATTATGGCTTCAGCCTCACTTCCAGAAATGAGAACAGCCTGTGTGACACTCACTAGTGACACCATTTTATCTGGCTTATTGACAGCCAGAGGCTGTTGACCTCAAAGAACTGCCTGTATTGTAAGATCACCTGGTCCATTCAGGCAACCAGACCACATTCTGACACTCTGGGTTACTACAAAGCCTTCACATTCCTGAGGTAGACACCTAGACAGATCTTCTACTCTAAGGACTAGGATGTCCTGCCTTCGTGGGGAATTTTGAATTAAAAAAAAAAAAAAACAAAGCAGAGGAATATGGAACAAAATAGCATTTTAAAATCATTTTTGGCATAATAAATAACCTGGCCAGAAGAGCTGAGCATTAAAATAAAGGCAGTATGGAGTCCTTTCCTGGATCGTGGGTGCTGACTGGGTTTAGCACAGTGACAATTCTGGCTTACTAGAACAAGGAGCTGGAAGCTCTGCACTGGGAGACTACTGTGATGGTCTTAATGAGAATGCTCCCATAGGCTCAGATGTTTGAATACTTGCTCTCCAATCAGTAACACTGATTTGATAGGTTCAGCAACTACGGGCTTGCTGGAGGGAGTATGTCATACAATGGGGGCTTTAAGATTCCATAGCCATGTGACTTCCCCAGTCTGCTTTTTCTGCTCGGGGCTTACTGTTTAAGACATGATTCCTCAGCTTCTACCCTAGCCATTAAGTCTCCTGCTTGCTGCCACACTTTTCCACCATGACCCAAGAAATTATACGACAGGGAAGAATTAAGATCTGTGTAATCCACTGACACCACACTTAACACTGTAATTCAGTAGTTCTCAACCTGTGGGTCACGACCCCTCTAGGAGCCACACATCAGATACCCTGCATGTCAGATACTTACGTTATGATTTATAACAGTAGCAAAGTGAAATAGCAATGAAATCATTTAATGGTTGGGGGGTCACCACAGCACTAGGAAAGTTGACAACCCACAGTGTACTCCCAGTGCTCAGGAGACTTAGGCCAACCTGGGATACATAAAGGTATCTGAAAAACAAAGCTGTCACTTGAAGAGAAGCAACAGGCTCATAGAGAGTTAAACACAAGACAAAGCAAAGCATCATTTTTACCTAAGGAGGTAAGATCCCCTCAGCCAAGAGAAAGTGAATTTTCTGTTGCACCTTAGAGAACAGCTCAGGTTACAACAAGCAGAAAACAGTAGACATTTCAGAAAAACTCACATAAACAGAGATGAGGAGGGGGGATCTGGTTCAGTCAAGAAACTTCCCTGTGTGAAGGCCGAGCAGAAAAGAACAAACAAAAACTGTGTAGAAAGTTGGTGGTGTTGTCGCAAACAACTGCCTTCCAGGGAAGGGGTAGTAATATGTTTTCCACTTGCCTATTCATTACATGGACCTGCATGTTTTCTGAGCTTGTAGTACCTGATTCAAATGTTTCTGCTCACATGATTTCTTTACGCTGGGTATGATAAGGTAGAGTACAGGGGATGGGTGGGGGCAAGCGAGACTATACCTGAGGCATCAGGATCACCAAGACCTCACTCAGAGCCTGTGAACTTGTGGGCTGGTGCTGTGTTATCATCTATGAGGAGCCTAATGACTGAGACAAGAGATGGCAAACTTATTTCTTCAAATAAAGCTTCTGCCATTGATCACTGGACAGTGGGTTTTCTGTTTCTTGGAGGGCGTGTTTTCTTGCAACAGAATGTTCTAAATGCTAAGGAAGAAACCCGGAGAGGGTAATAGACTCCTCGAGAGAAGAATCATGACCAATGATAAATGTGAAGGCTAAGAAACACAAATGAGACATGACTTCTCAAATAGACAGCAAGGACAATGACAGTATGCGGACATATGGACACCAGGAAGAGGACAGTGTGGGACTTGTAGAGGAATCTAGGAATGAGGCTCACAGTTCAACTAAAGCTCTCAGGTGAAGAATTCCAACCAGTATTTGGTAAGGCAGATAGAGAAGAACAAAAGTCAGGGGAAGGGCTCATAGCCTTGGAGATCAACAGTAATTTAAATTCTAAGAGAGGATACAGTTTGTGAAGAGAAATTTGGAAGAAGGTGGCAGAGATATGGCAACAAGATAGAGAAAGGAGAGAGAAGCAGACAAGGAGAGTTTACTCCACACAGGCAAGTAATAGTGAGGGCTCACTGACTGAAATCCTGAGAGCAGCCTTAGGACAGGCTACAGGACAGTCCCTGGGAACTTGCCTATGGAGACATCAAGATGCTTTGGAAGGCTATTTATCCAATAGATGGGTCGGTCTTCTTGCTGATTCTCTGTGGAAATGAAATGCAAGGCTATTCTGGCAGCAGAAAGTGGAGAATGACTTAATGACAAAGACTGGCTTACAGAAGAGAAGAAACATGGTACCTGGGAGATGCTGGATGAGGTGCTGTAGAGTCATCCAACCAGGTTGGGAAGAAGAAATCAACAGGGAATGCTTACCCCACATCAACTGTTTTGGAGATATTAAGAAAGGCATCATTCATTTGGCTTAATTGATGAGGGGCAAATTAAATGCATTCAATGAACAGTGGTGTATAGAAAACAGTCAAGATTTGTGAATGGTAATATCAGCACATTCACAAGTCTTGCCCTTCTGGATCAACAAAGCACTAGTTTCTTGATGCCACCAACACCAGGGTCTGCAAGGGATCAAGTCCCAGAGAAAAAGATACACCATTTCCATGTAGCTTACACAGTCCTCATATATAATATAAATCATCTCTATTATGTAAAATATTTAGTAGAATATAAATTATATGTAAATGGTCATTCTATTATATTGTGTAGAGAATAAAATCAAGAAAAGAAAATATGCTCATATTTAGAATAGGTACTTTTTTCATGAATGTTTTCACTCTATAGCTGGTTGGATCCATGAAAGTAGAACCCAGACATACAGGTTAAGTGTACTGCATAGCTTTAATAAAAGAGAGTCTGAATAAAAGAATGAGAGAAACTAGCAATCTGTTGTATCAGAAAGAACTGCTCTTGAATTTCATGTTATAATGATTTGAGTATAGCTGGACTACAGAAGATTTGTGATACTGACAAGCAGGTTTGACATTCACACAAGGAGAACATGAAGAACCTGTATAACAACATTATGATACGGAGCCATGTAGTGGGAAGATCTGTTTGACCTATGCTTTAACTTTTCTCTGTAAAAATATCTATATATACATCTCTATAGGTAGCTTTATTACAGTGAGGTGAATCAAATCTAGAACAATATGTATTCTAGGCAAATTCTATACCACTGAGCCACACACCCCACTTCAGTCTGCCACAAAGCCTTTGGAGTCCCAAATTACTAATCACAATAAGAGTGGTTAAGTCTTCCCAGACAGATTTACTTATAAGAATTAAATATGGTAGTATACACTGAAGTCCCTGACTCCTGGTAGATACTTAAAACAATGAAAATAAAACCACTTTAATTCTCTTGTGCTAGAGCTGTTTTATCACTCTGTGTTCTAGCACTTTGAGAATATTTATTTGTTTCATATCCTTTTACCTTTATGCCTTTAACTTTTTACATTTTTAACCAGTGTGCTAGGAAAGATGTGACTAACTGGGCAACAAGTGATGTTTAGATGAGGTATTCCTTTATGTCAAGATTAGCTGAACATCTTATGCAGATACATAAACAAGTACACCATGGAAAAAGTCACAGAGAATCCCAGATAAACATGAATATGAGTGCAGATCAGAGCAGGACACCATAGTCACCATCCCCTGTCATCCCTCTAAAGCAGCTTTGCAGAACTTTTGTTGTAATAAAAGGGTAACTGATATTTGTAAGTCTTAAATCAGTCTTGAAAAGAGTACCTCTCCTGACTCTCCCACCTTCTCTCTGGCATAAAAGGTCTGTCTCTTGCTTCAACAAGTTTTGTGGTTGTTCCTGGGGTGTATATCCAACACCGTACAAGGAAGCATATCATTATTCATTCATGAATTCCCAAACTCTAGTTCTAGGATATCCTTCGTTCTAGCTTTCAAGAGGCTTCCTATAAATCAAGGTATTAGCTTCATGGAAGCTGTTCATTAAAAACGAATAACAGATAATTTCTCAAGCAAAGCTAGCATCCAATGGGAAACAAACTGTAGCTTTACAGAAAAAAACAAATAACCTGCCATTTGTCCCAGGAATGGGGCTGTAGATGGAAATCCTAGACTCAAAATTAGGAGTTATCAACCACACAACCATGTCTTATTCTCATGGAGAAATCAAAACCTCAACAATGAGAGCTGGACTCTCGACTACTGAGCGCTCAGTGGTTGTGCACACTCAGGACAGGGCTCAGGCAGCTATGGGAGGAAGCAGTAGAGCTTAATGTTCTCTCAGCACTGGGAGTGATGGTCAATGACCTGACCTTGTGGACATAGGTTTAATAACTATACGGAAAAGAAGCAACTAGTACTGAAGTTTATGATGGTCAAAGGCTGGGAATAGAAAAGAGGGGGCAGTTATTCTGCTATTTTCTTACCTAAGACTTGGATCATAGTAAAAGGAAATTGCCATTGTGAAGATTCTCTGAATTCTTTGTTGTTTCAGAAATGAGACCTAAAATGATGTCAATTGTTTTCCAGAGTATGCCTGTATGCTTTAAAATACCCAAAACTTGTGTCATGTAGTGGATGAAAAGTGGGTCGTTTTATATATTCATGAGAATTTCAGGCTCAGTGCCAGAGCAAACAGGTGACAGTACAAGGCCAAGAAGTTAGAGGCAAATCTGTCCCTAAAGCACAGTCAGCAGGACATCTTGCACAAAGGGACTGTCGTTACTGTTGTCTGAATCATGTTGAGCCTTCAGGATAAGTTCTGTGCAGTCAAGGTGTGGGGAGCATTAGAGAAGCAAAGCAATCGGGCTGGGATCCAATGGAGTAAAAGACAGAAGGTAGATCCTATTAAAGACATGATGCAGGGCCGTGGTCGGGATTTCATAGGTAGTAGGACATGATGGTAGCACACAACTGTAACAGTTGGAGGGAGCTCAAGAACTCTTAAAATGTCAGAGATGCCAAACAAAGGAGTGTTGGGGTGCAGATATTGTGTTTTTACCATATGAAGGAGTACAGGAAAGCCTTTAATTCAGGAAGATATGCAAATAGCCACACGAGCGAGCATCAGTTCCCTGTAATGGCAGGTGAAGATGACACTTACGTCATGTTAGAGAACCAGTGCGGGATGTTGTTCTCTAACTACCCGTCCTATTTCTTCCTCAGGCTGGTGCTCCTCTCTCCATAAAGAGTAATAGCTAATAATTGAAGTTTGTTCTCTCTAGCCAATCTCACATTATGCTGGGCGAGGCCTTATTATTATCCTCACTTTATTGTAAATGAAGCAGAAGTTGAGAGCGATTATGTAACTCAGTTACAGAGGAAACTAAAGGCAGATCCAGGGTTTACTAACGAGTTTTTCTAACTCCAAAGCTCAGTTCCTCACCACTATCTAGGCAGCTTTCCCTGGAATGACAAGTATGTTGCTACCATGGGTATTCTCCTACTGAGTAGCCCCATTGTAGGTTTCTGATATTAACAAATTAACCTATTGAGTCTGAATGGATGAAAAGATTATAAAATTGCAATAATCTGCATACATAAATTCATAAACTAAAATAGATGAGTCACACTATTCACCTTAACAAGACAAACAATTCTGAATACTGCCAAACTGGGGTGTTTGGTGGGGGGAGTGGTTACTTTTCAAGTAAATTGCAGAATTCTAAGAAAAAGATGACTCATAGCCAAGAAAGTCCATTCAAAGCATCTTTTTTATTTGCTATAAGAATATAATCTTCATTTCTGCTTGTAAAACCTGGTAGACATTTAGAAGCAATGCAGACTCTACACATGTGAATATTTGTTGAACTAAAATTTTAGCAAAGGTTTAAAAACATCATATCTTAAGAGAAAAAAAAAAAAAAACCACAGAAAGAACAAACATCCTTAACACCCCACCCTTAATCAACTATGAAAGAGTAGCCCCACTGAGGCCTGAAACCTATGAAAGTTTTAAGAGACAGGAAAGGTCCCCCAAGCCTTGTCGGTGTGTAGTCAAAATGTCTCTTTGCATTCGGCAGTAAAATTTCTGCATAGTACCAAGTAGGCACTACCTGTGAGTTAAACTAACTCAGATGAAGGTACACTTCCAGTCTGCAGATAGCTTTTCTTGCTCAAATACTGGGCAGGGAACTAAGAATTGTAATTGTCTTCCATAACAAAAAGTCACAGTGATTTCTCGCTTGTATAGCAATTATCTGAACAAACTACATTATACATGAGCTGCCCAACAGCACCAGTGCGCACTAGATACTGGAGTTTATTTCTTGGGTAATTTATGGTCTATGGAAATGAACTAAACTCTCCGCAATCAAGCCAGGACTCTGTGACTATCACAAAAGGCTCCTTGCTTTCCTAAACATGGAATGCCCTGTACTAACGCTTCTCTGTACCTATAGTCACCAAGTGTGATAATAGCTTCCCAAACACCATGGTCCATCTCCATCACAAAAGAAGAGTACCTTAAACCAACAGAGACTTGAAAGCATCACACTGCAAGTCCAAGGACCTGAATCAAGTCTCAGGGAGAACAGGTGAAGGCTGCCTTAAAACCAATCAAACTTTCAGAGGCTCCGATCATTCTGAAGGGATCAGCAGCTATCTCCAGGTGTGAGAATTCACTTGCATCTCTATGATTTTAGTCTCAAAGTAAAACTTCTTGCGAAAGCTGTAGAAAAGCTAACAATGGCATGCCAACAAGAGATGACTTAGGAAGAATTCTGTCCCACCAATAGCAAGGAGAGCAGGTGGGAACCCTGAGAGCTTTGGGTGGGCAGGCTGTGGACTAGATGAGCTGAAGCCTAATTTAAAGGCATCTCTAGACTTAGGGAGACAAAGTTGGAAATGAGAAAACAATTTTAGATTCAGTTCATCATTTTACAGCTTCCTGTCTCAGTTCCACAAAACCATATTTCTCTGTGGTAGATCTGGAGCCTGGAGTCTTTGAGCCACAGGCACTTCATGGATCCTTGGGTACTCTGACAGAGGGAAGGGATTAAAATGAATTGAGCCAGATTTCTATCTAGAAAACTCAAATCCTCCAAAGAACATTGAAGCTGCTAGGAATTAGCTCTCTCTCTCTCTCTCTCTCTCTCTCTCTCTCTCTCTCTCTCTCTCTCTCTCTTTCTCCTTATATGGATCTATTTTCTAAGCCTGAATTCTGTAAAATCAATGAAGAAAACAGCCCATCATTCATCTTTCCTCTAAGATTGTCATGCTCAGAAGCAGAACATTTGTTTTGAATGTGTTTGCTTTCAAAGTCACACATTTGCTTGAATTTTGAGTAAGTATTTTAAATTTTAAATCAGTGCATTTAAAATTGGACAACACTAGCAGATACATTAACATGAAGCAGGGAAATCTTACAGGGTTGCAACCCTAGATGAAGAAGTATAATCAACTAAGGAATGCTGAGAGTGGGAGAAAATTAGTTTTTTCCAGGGAAAAGCACATCAACTGATTACCTAAAACCAAATAGTCTTCTCTGAAAACACATACACACAAGTAACACAGGGACTGAGCAGATTATATTTATATATTTTTGAATATATATAAGATATATGCAATATAATATATTTATATATTCAACAATAAAACAGAAGAAATGATGCTTTAGAGAGAGAACAAGTGTGTACATAAGGGTTTGGAAAAAGGGAAAATAAAGGGGAAATTGGTGTTTATATTTTAATTTCACAAAATAATATAATTTTAATTGGAAAAGTTATTTTTAGAAGTACATTTCTTACCCCTGATAGTTATTGAGGCAGTGTTCATGTAAGGGTAAATCATCTCTTGGGGATGAAAATAGGGCAGTGGGAAGAATTTAATTTTCAGAATAGGATATATCATTTTTAATTTGGGTGCAACTTAAGACTGTTAAAGGCCTGTACAGTAAAATCAAATAAATCTACCATTTACTAGCTTTTTGCTGGAGTCTTGATTGACCTCAAATGTAGTGACTGGTGCATCTATAAGAAAACAACTAAGGGGAATCTCAGGCAGATTTCACTTTGACTTTGATGGTCAGTCACAGTAGTATCAGCTGCATGACTTCGGAGGTATGTCCTGGTGCATCTAGTAGGTGCCGAGAGGCAGGCAGGCGGCAGGCATGCAGGCAGGCCTTCCTCCACTCCCTCTGATCTTATACTTGCCCTATTTTTTGTTCCAGTGATGAGAGATGTTCTGGATCTTCTTCATCTTGATCCGCTGATCCAGCATCTTGTACCTTACGGGATGATCATCCGTTTTCTTTGGAACAGAAGGTGCGTAGGAGCTAGATGCATAAGCAGGACGCTTAAAGTGACGCAAAGGAGGCTTGATGACTGGAGACCATGGAAAGGAAGACAGACAACCATTAGCTTCAGAGAGACTTAACTGGGCATAGACATTGTGGCTGCCTTCCTGTTTGATGTGCATGTCTTCTCCAAGTCAGAAAATGAACAGGATTGTATTTCTAACCTGATTGAATAAGCACAATATCCACTTAGTCATTGACTTAAAACTCAATAAAGACAAGAAACTGCTAGAGATGGGCAGTGGTGGCCTAGTATATAAAGTATATAAAGTATATAAAGTTTACTTGGTAATAAATGGATGAATTTATGAAAGGGTGTGGGGATGTTGAGATCACAAGTGGAAGCAAAGTTACCATGGTGAGCAGTGGTATATTCATTGCTCACAACAGTTAGCATTGTGTGCAACTTGGGGGACTGGAAAAATGCCACTTATTCTCAAATTACTAACTAAAAGCATGTCACTGAGAATTTATTCGCAAAATAATTATAAAGGTCTAATACCCAAAATGTACGAAGAACTCTTAAAATTCAGCAGAAGGAAACAATCCAATGCCAAAATGGACAAAATGAATAAGCTCCTTATTACAGAAGATACATATATCATATAAGCACAGGATAAAATGTGAACACTGAAGAATTGCAAATAAAACAGCAATATTCTACTACATGTAGACATAACGCCAAAGTCCAAGACCCTTAGAATGCTCCTTTTTGCTGGTGGGAGTGAAAAATGTTGCAGCCACTTTGAAAGAAAGATTAACAATTTCATAAAGCCGGACACAGACTTTACCATAGATGTAATATACTTTTTACTTTTTCAATTAGTTTACCCAACTAATTGAAAAGACTGTACTCACATATCACTTGAGTGTAAAAAGCCAAGATAACTTTTAATAGGCTAATGGATAAATATATTATAATAGACATATATGGCATATATAATGGTATCATAATTTGGTAAAAAAAAAAGTGAATGAGTGATGAAGCCATATGAAGATGTGGACACATCGTAAATAGGCATTGCTAAGAGAAAGAAACCAGTGTGCAAAGGGAGCCATACTATATGATTGTACTTACAGGATAAGCTTGAAGGGGAAAAAAACCCTCAAAACTATGGAAACAATAAAAAGATCATTGACTGTGACATTTTCAAAGTGAGGAGAGAAGAATAAATAGGTAAGTAGTAGGAATTCCAGGGACATTTTATGAGTGAAACCATTTTATGTAATGGTTTTAGACTAGTAGACTCTGACACTATTTGTCACAACTCATAAATTTTTATGGGAGAGGCCTCTAATTTATGCAATTTTAAAAAGGCATAGAGATTATTAGGATCCCAGAATGCACTGCAAAAAAAAAATCTGACATCCCTGCTAACTTAGGTAACAGTGAGCCTGCAGGGGATGGAAAGCTAAGGACCACCTGCAAAACTGCTTCTAAGCAGGCTCTAAAAGAACAAAAAGGCCAGAGGAGTTTACACATGAACTATGTATTCTGGTTGATAATTGCTTCTAAAACAGGGGTGGATGAACAATTCCAATTCCACTCTACAATTCTCTAAAATTGAAAACTTACATAAAAGGAGATCAGTTGACAAAAACTATCCACAAAGATGTTAGCAGCTAAGCAAAAGGAGGAGGCTGGAATGATCCAGAGGTCATTGATTAGACTTGGGGAAATCAATACAAATTCATTGCAGAGATATTGATGGCATTTATAAACAGGAGCTCTTACACGGCTTAGTGCACACACGTGCATTTCTTTATTAGACCTAGAAAAATTTCAGGATTTGAGGATAAAGCAGTAGAGAACCAATCTTATATGTGCATTTTTATTTCAAATACCATTCTCCATTGAGGGAAACATGCATATCCTATAGCAACAGCTTGTTATAGAACTAAGCATAGTAGGTGGACTTGGATACCATTATAGAAACATAAAATTTAAAAGTACCAAAAAAAAGAAAGAAGAGGGATAGGGGGAGGGGGAGGAGGACAGGGAGGAGGAGAAGGGAGAGGAGGAGAAGGAGGAAGAGGAGGAGAAGGAGGAGGAGAAGGAGGAAGAGGAGGAGGAGGAGGAGGAGGAGGAGGAGGAGGAGGAGGAGGAGGAGGAGGAGGAGGAGAAGGAGAAGGAGAAGGAGAAGGAGAAGGAGAAGGAGAAGGAGAAGGAGAAGGAGAAGGAGAAGGAGAAGGAGAAGGAGAAGGAGAAGGAAAGAAGAAGAAGAAGAAGAAGAAGAAGAAGAAGAAGAAGAAGAAGAAGAAGAAGAAGAAGAAGAAGAAGAAAGGAGGAGATGACAAGAAGAAAATGGCAAAGGAGATCCCAATGGCTCTAAATGAAAGTCACTTTGAGCAATGAATGAAAACATGGAATCAAAAACCCAAAGTATAAAAACATGGAGTCAAGCACGACCAAAAATATAAAATACAGATGTGTAATAATGAGTTACACAAAGATTTGTGAGGAAACAGGTAAGTATACTAATCAAATTGCCAAATAATTTCTATACATCCACTGCCTTAAGGAGTAGGATGAAGAGGAAGAGGAGGAGAAGGAGGATGAGGAGGAGGAGGAAGGGCTTTAGTGTGAGTTGGACATGGTGACATCCTTCCAAAGAATGTGTATCCTAAGAAAGAGTGAAAGAGCAGTCACAGTGAAGAAATATACCCAATATGTCCTCATCTAGGAGACCAATGGGACATAAATTCTGTGAACAGAGCACATTCTTGACTTTATGTGACAGGAGTTAATATTCTGTGATAAAAGTAAAACTTACATAACCCCATTCTAACAGTAAGCAAACAGGAGATAACCCCAACAGGTAGACAGCCACAAAACGCCTGACTAGTAAAGCAAAGAAGCCTAAGAGACTGAGAAACTGCAGAGCCAAGAAGAGCCTAAGGAGACACAGTGCATTCATGTGTTTGCCTGGGTGATCCTAGAACACAGAAAAGAAAAGAACAGGAAGTGAGAAGCCAGAAGACATGAATGGGCTTAGACAATGATGGAGTCCATCATCTAACCAGCAGTTCTGAGAGGAGAAAAGATGAAGGACTGGTTATGTTCTCTCTTCTCCTCTGTTCTAGTCTCCCATGACTCTTTCTTGTTCCTCCTAAAATTCTGTTTACTTAATGGACATAGGAAGAGGAATAATGTTGTAAGTAAGGACAAAACAAATATGATAATTAGGTGCAAAGCGTGTAGGATCAGAGGTGGTGAAGCTGGTTGCAGGAGTACCAGCTCTCACTTCAGGCCACTCCTGCTTTTCCTAAAGAGCAAAGGGAAATGGTACCTAAGTATGAGGGTTGGAAGGACTTAAAGCTAAGGTAGACTTCTGTTAAACACCTAAAGCAGTTTTTAGAAATACCTTCTCAGCAAATATCTTCTAACAATGAACAAATGTCTGCCTTTTGTTACTTGTGGGGCTGAGCAGATGGCTCAATGACAAAATTGTTGCAACTGTTAGGCCCAAGTTCAAGTCTCTAGTATCCACAGAGAAGCTTGGTACAGTGACAAAAAAGAATAGAGCCCCAGTCCTGGTGGGGCAGAGACATGTCAATCCCAGAGTTTCCCTAGATATTCAGTCAAGATGGAATGGCAAATTCTAGGTTCAGCGAGAGACATTGCCTCAAAAAGTAGTATGGACAAGTCGAGGAAGACATCTCTGGCCTCCACAAATGTCTGCATGATAGGCACCCCCATACACATACACCACATACACTTACACACAAATGGACTATTAAATATGATACATCCAATTGTCATGTTTCAGGCCAGCAAGATGGCTAAGCTAACAAGTTATCTTTTGCGCACAATATCTTTGCCATAGTATACACACACACACACACACACACACACACACACACACACACACACACAATAAAAGATAGAAATATATTTAAATAAATTCTCATTTCTATTTAATAAAATACAGTACTATATCTTGAAAATATGAAAGAAGTGTTTATTAGCAAAAATAGAGGCTTATGTGATGATATAATGAACAATAACTCTAAATCTAAACTAATTTAAAAAATATATATATTACATATATGACTGTTTTGCTTACATGTATATCTGTGTACCACACATGTGCCTGTTACCCTCAGAGGCTAGAGAGGTCATCAGATTTTCTAGAACTACAGTTATAGACAATTGTGAACTGTCATGTGGGTGCTGGGACTTGAACCTGGGCCCTCTGCAAGAGCAGCAAGTGTTCTTCATCTCTGAGCTAACTCTCCAGCCCTAACCTAATCATATCACTGCAAAGCATATTACCATGTGCATAGGAAAATCTAAAAGTTAAATATTAGCTCAAGGCCATGATTATGTCTATGCAGCATGAACATTTGCTTTGACTTTTAGTATTATAATTTTACAAAAGAAACATAACTAAGCACTTCTTCTGTGAAATTATCTATCAACTCTACAAGAATGCACCAGAGAAAAAATAAGATAACCCAATGTCCCTGGGGTTTTCCCACTAGACCCCCAGAAAGTCTCACTCAGCACACTTTTTGAAGTCTAAGATTAATATTTGCCTACTGGTTTCTTAGAACATATGCTGTGTGCTGCTGGTGTAACTGAAAAGAACAGAAATCCCTGCCCTGGTGGGCAGTCATTCTGGGTCTACCCTGGAACTTCTGCCTCACTTACAAGAAGAGGCATTCTTGTTCTAAGCCTCTCTTTCCAGGCTTTTTAATACTCAGGCTGAAACTGCTTGGAGTTATCTTCACATAGTGAATGATGGCTGTCAGAAAATGGGTCTGTTGTGACACGATAATAAATTCCCCAGTTCATTGTTAGAACGGTCACCTTTAAGCTCTCAGAATGCTTAATCCCATGGTTTAGGGTAAACAAGTATTATAGCTACCACCATTCCCACTCCCAACACATCTAGAAAAGTATAAAATCATACTTGACCCAGGATAGAGAAGGGAGGGCTGCGAGTCTCAGATCCAGAGCTCAGGCTTGGGCTCACTGATTCATGTCTTTTGAGTCACAGTCCCTCTCCATATTCATCCTATTTTCGCAACTCAGCATGAACTCAGCCAAAGTATTATTGAATTTCCCACTTCTCAGCATGAAGGAACATTTACCATTTGCTAGAATTCTGATCGGCAGAACAAAAACTCTGCTTGCCACTAGCTGCAAATAGCCTGAACCTGCTGGTAGAGATCAGCTCCCTACTGACCTATGAAATATGTGCATGCCTGCTGTCACCTCCACTCAATGTGGGGGAGGGGGGACGCTGTGCCCAACACTGTTTGTGTGTACTCTTTTGCTTTTCTCCTATGCAGGGGTCAAGATTTGATGGCAGGGCATGACAGCAGGGCAGGCACAGAGGCACAACCTTGAGCACAGTGTTGATCTTTCTTCTGGGTTTCTAGGTGTCCTCCTGAAGGGTAAGTTTTTATTCATCTTTGGCACGTTTCTGAGGTCTTAGAAGGGGTCTGATCCTCTTCCTTTCAATAATTGCCATTCTCTAAAGCTGAACAAGATAGTTCAGTCTCCTTCTCTGGACAAAGAAGAACCAAATAGGGAACAGAACCCCTCTTTGCATGTGCTTTACCAGCATGGCTAACACTTCTTCCATAGTGGAGACAGTGGGATAATACTTCCTTCTCTTATAGCAAACAACTTGCAGAAAACGATAGTATCAGCTGATGTAGCTTTTGACCCAGGCTTATACACCCACACACAGTGTTAATTTAGAGCTCGCTTTTGAACACACTCAGAAAAAGAGAAACTCAAAACATCATTACCAATTATCCTTTATTTTCCAATTACACATAATCTCTGATTCTCCTAAAACAATGCTTTTTTTAGGAGCTTCAACTTTCATTTCGCCCTCATTTTCATAAATACTACAATTCCTCCCTCCCAAATAATGCCCATGGCTTTCTTCTCTTCTGCTATTTCTCTCTCTCCTCTCTCTCTCTCTCTCTCTCTCTCTCTCTCTCTCCTCCCCTTTCTCGCCCCCTCTCTCTCCTCTCCCCTCCTAAACTAGTCCACATATTCATTGCTCCAGAAAACAGATTAAATTTATTTACACATCAAACTTATATAGCTGTTGGATTCAGATGTGATTATGATAACTGATGCATAATGTTTACTAACTGTACAAGGTACCATGCTGAGAACTGAATGTGAATTGGCTTAATTCATGCCTCCATTCATGCCTGCCTAGAAGCAAGCACTAGGGCCACTCCTTTCTCAGGCATGGAAACTGAGGCTTAATAGATTTATGTCACAGCTACGGTGACATAAATCTATTCACATCCAAACAGACATCAGACCCTCCCTGATACATGGATACATATGGTGGCCCAAATTTAGCTTTAATGACTGCTATAATGGGCTTAAAATATCAAGTTAAAACTATTCCCTGTAAGTATCACTGAACCTACATAACACCTGTGGTATATGTTGAGTTCTGCAGTACCCCGAATATAGCTAGAATAATATTTCCTTAAAACAAACATCTTCCGTGTGTATGGCTCAAAGAATAGCTACACAGAGATCTTGATGGAGGCCCCTGAAGTAACTATTCTCTTCTGGCACCTCCCCTCCACAGGCTAGAATACTGGCACGTGTTCCAAGCTTAGGCCAGTGGAAACAAGTCACCATGGCAGGCAAGCTTGAGACCTTAGGTGAAATTGTCCTTATTGGTTTCTCCTCTGTCTGCCAATGAAGTCCACATGAAGAGCTTCTAAAACTCCTGGTGCTCAAGTTCAGTTCAAGCACAGATTTCAGAATCTGTGGGACAGAACTGAGCCTCTACTGTCTTTACACCCCCACAATTCCAGAGAGCTAGAACTACTACCGTAATCTCTCTAGTATTGTTCCTGGTTATCACTACCATCTTTAAAAGGTAGACAGATTCAGCTTTGGCTCTGTTCTCACGTGACATGGGAACTTTGTTTCACTTTCTCACCTCAGTAATGGAGATGAATTACCACTCTCTTCAGAAGTCAATAATGAGAATGCAAAGAATCACGAATCCAAAAGCAGCCAGCAGCCAGCAGCCAGCACTGGTGCTCAGGGAAGGAGTGTCCTTCCCCTATCCGTTTCTCTGTGTTTTCTGAGAAGAAGATATGGAATTGCCTGGCAGGTTTGTTATTGCCAGGAGTATTCAGTAGAAGCATCCTTTACAAATTTTCGATTCATATACATCCCAAGACGTGGAAGCATTATCCTGAAGCCAGGCTGATAGCTATCCTGCCCTTTTGTAGACATAGGATTTACAATATTAGCCCAACCAGAAAAATTACTCTTTATCCACACCCATTATATGAAGTTGTTGTCCAAAGTAACACTTTGTTTTTGAACTCTTCAAGATATATTTCATATTAAACACTAGAATAACTAACTCCATTATCTACATTTTTAAAGATCCTGGCTTTCCAAAGACTACCTCCAGAAAAAATGAGAAACTCACACATAGTCTATAGCTTATTTTTTTCCCTCAGAAAGACTAAAGAACTCTGTGAGGTGAAAAGGGGAAGCTTGCATTCTGGGAAGCTATCTAGTGATCTTCATATTGAGCCAAGGTTAAGAACCACATTTTGAAAGAAAAAAATCTATAATTCAGCCAGGCATCATATAATAATACTTTAGTTAATAATGTGCTGCATATAAAATGGAATATTTCATACAGCCCAGGTGTGTTAGTAAGCTATATCATGGAGGTTTATGTAAGAATACTTCACGGTGTGCACACAATGAAATCACTTAACAACATATCCCTGGGAATGAATCTCTACTGTGAAGTGGTGTATGGCAGTATTTAGAGTCAGAGAAATCTATGGTGTACATGCCTAGGTCTGGTTCATGCATGCAGACCATTCTTGTCCCTCTTCACCAGCATTACATGATACAGACTCTGTGAGGAGATCCATGGCAGAAAAAGCCCCATGAATTTTCCTCTTGGAAGCAGTGGGTGGCATTATGGGAGTAGCATTGGCTTGAAGGACAAAGAACTGGGGTCAAAGAACCACTCTATCTGAGAGCCTAAGAGTCTTCTCTACACAGGGTTATTTTTTTTCCTTTCATGTATTCTATGATGTAGGGAAAACAGCAACTTCTTTCCATGGCTGTTATAAAAACTTTAAGAGGTTGTACACCTAGGAGAATAAACAGGCAGGTTCTTTGCAATGAGTGGGTAGTAGGTACTTGGTGACAATCATTACATGATAAATGAGCATGGAAGGCCAGAATGTTTTATCATGGAGTCTTCTCTCTTGATTTTCTTATAACAGTATTGAAAATTTATCAAATTTCCTACACACAATTTACACCTGAATGATCTTTCTACACAATGAGAGATTCTGTAATGTATTTCTTTGCATTTGTCAGAGAACATACTACTTAACTTCTCAAGGAAACCACTTTTCTAAAACTATGTGGTATTCTAAGCAAGGAAAAACACCCAAAACACATTTTGAGCTAAGCAAGTAAGAAGATGGATGCTCACTCAATGACTCTGAGAAGGACCTAAAAGGGGCTAGAGATCCCATCGGGAAGAATGCTCACACAACCAATGAGGAGCTGGAGCTTCGTTTCTGATGACTAATCTAGATGTAACTAGTAGGTTGTGGAGAGACTATGAAAATGACAGGACTCATGCAGATTCCTGAGACTTTGCATTCTTTATACTGAGACATAGAAATGCTAGGTGCCTGTGGTTGTTTTTGTTTGTTTGTTTGTTTGTTTGTTTGTTTTAGACACTTCTTTACTCCATAACCACTTCAGTCCTGCAAGTCTACATCCCTGGGCAGGGATAATGTACATTTGTATTTTCTGATGAAACTGAGTATTGATAATAGCTGGTACAGAGAAATGTTTAAATGAGTGAACAAACTACTGTGTACCACACTCAGTAACCTTCACAAATGCTGCCTTTAAAAAAATAAATGACTCCAACTATGCACTCACTGGCAATGATGCCAATGTTAACAGAAGCCAGTATTTCTCCCTTACTTCTGTGATGTCATCATACCTAGAGTCACTGCCTGTGACTTTTGTATAAGAAGAAGGATGGTGGCAGTGAGTCCATCTCCTCAAAGCTTCAGGTCTACAGCTGCAGTGAACATTTGCTTTACACTGATGCTGCAACCCCGGCTTCTACCTGTAGGTCTCACTATAACATGGAAAGGCACTGATGCAGAGTTCTTAGCCCCATCTCCTAACAAACTGGTGAAAGGAAGGGACCAACTACACAAGGCTGGAAAGTCAAGTCCTTCCATATTCAAGCAGCAGCAGCCTTCAATTACCCTGTGCCATGTTAAGGAACAAAACCCTCCCTCAGGAAACTGATTATTTTTTATTTCATATTTTATGTTCTCCTTTTGTGTGTCCTGGCACACACAAAGTCTGAGCTCCCCACTGTGACAAGCGGCATTCTGCAGTCTGTTACTTAATTTTTCTCAACATACAGATGCTTCTTCCACTTGATTATTTGGACTCAAAATGGACATGTGAGGCTCATCAGTCAGCTGTGTGTCCCGTGTCCCTGCTAAACCATCTCAGAGGCTTCTGACAGGAAATTATTAGTAGTTGCACAGCTATGGCACCCACAGCAAGGCATTAAAAAGCCTTGATTCAGTCCACAGAAAGTGAGCAACAATGGTCAACTCTCACTGAGAACTGAAAGTGAAAGTCAGTTGCATCACCACAGGTCAATGGTCATTCAGGACTACCTTGAAAGAATCCTTCACTCCAGAGATATGAGCCTTAAAGTCACAGGCGGGAACATGATCTAAACCTCCAGGCAGAAGGCAAGTGTGTGAAAAGGGGGCTCCAAGTGTGAAGTAGTTACCTCCAGCCTTTTCTTGCAACAGACCTCCCAGGAATGAGCACAGGCTTGCCAGTTGCCAGTAATTACTTTGGGCAAGCTATTCAGGTAGTCATGCCTCAGTTAGCTGAACTGTTAAAAAAGATACGACCACCAATGTCCTCAGAGAATTATCAGGGTTTAATATATGTTATTAACAGCATTTCCCCCAATGTCTGCAAGTTTAAAATACATATAAAAGTACTTGTCTTTAAAAAGCTGTATTGGGGAAGAGCAAAACTCACCAATTGAAGTTAAATGCTCAGTAACTTACAATACATGTAGAGTTTGTTTGGGGAAAAGAAATATAAGCTTTCCACACTGTCTTCAGACCTTGGAGATGGTCAGGTGTCTTCCAAGTTTCTGGATGATATTTAACCATAGTCTCCTGCAATAGGACACAGAACACTATCATTGGAGCTGGATAGCATTTGGCCCAGAAATCCTTTCTACAGCAGGCAGCAGAGTTCAGAAGCAGAGCCACATCTACTGCAAGACTACCACACATGCTGCAGTGTGTGCAAGGAGCAGTCAGCTATATCGGCATCAACAACGACTAGGTACTGTACCTTTCCTCTAAGGTCGCTTCAGGAGGCACCTGGGAAGCTGCTCAGAAGTCACTGCTTTGGATGGGTAACAGTCAAGGCTGGTAGTTGTAAAACTGAGCCATTCTTCAGGCAAGAGCCAACAGCTCCACAGTTTGACACCATGGATGTCCCCCACCCCCAAACTCCATGAAATCTCCACCTAAAATCCCATTGGACAACAACAAATAAAGTAGGTGCTAGGGAAAAATTCTCTGCATGTGCTAGTCTTTTCAATCCAAGTGCCACTCAGATTTAGATGTGCAAAGGTTCCGGATGATGTCCTGAAGCAGCTTTCTTGTGCTGTAGCTGAAACATGATCCTGTTCTATAACTGCGGAGCTGTACAGTCCTTTAATGAAATGATCATTGCAGCCTCTGACAAATAACTTCTAGAGCTTCTAAAGACTTAACTCCTCATAGCTCAACCATATCCATAGATTAGAAAGGAAAAATGCCAAAGTTCTTAGAGCACATGGTAAACTAGCAACATAAATGAAAGTAAACATGATTTTTGTTTTTTTGCAAAACAGGCATAGCTTTATGTAAAGTCATTTTTTTAAACACATGGAAAAGTATAACAAAATCAAGATAGCAAAATAAATACCTATCCCCTGCATACAGCTTAATGAAATGATGTTTTAAACATTTTTTAAGAGATTAAATAGGATCTGGGAATGTGCTCAGTGGGTCAAGTGCTGGTCGTCCAAGCCTTAGGACCTGAGTTCAGACACTAGCATCAATGTGAAAACTGATGTGGTGGCTTATTCTTGTATACCTAGTGCTAGGGAGGCCTCCCAAGGGATGTCTAGGGCTTGGTGGTCAAGATTCCTAGCTTAGTTAGTAAGTTCCAGGTTCAGTGAGAAAGCCTATCTCAAAAAATAAAGTGGAAACAGGTAAAGGAAGACACCCAACTTTAACTTTATCCACACAAGAGATTAAACACAGGTAGGACTTAGTATTTCTTCTCCATTACTTCCCTTTCACTCTCCAAAGCCATCACCTACAATTTGTTTATTCCTGTGCATATGTGCGTGGTGTTATGTTTATAGTCATCAAATAACATTTCCGCATGTTTTAAAATAAGACAAATCATTCTAGGGGTTATTACCTTTTAGTGACTTGTTTTTCTTGATTAACATCATGTAACACACTATACTATGAACAATCTTGTAGCAACAAGGATAGAAAATAACTACAACAGAAAGATGATTAAATACCACGTGTCATACTTGCACAATAAAGTTATATATAGATGGTCTAAAAAAAAAAAAAAAAAAAAAAAAAAGCTCTGTATTCGAATGGAACTTCCTTTGCCATATACAAATGTAATGAATGTTGTACCAATGTTACTAATATACAAATGTAAAAGTGGGATGGATCTGGTCCAATCAGATCATTGCTGCAGTTGAAAAGCAAATCTAAATGGAAGGAAATTAATCAGCGATTGGTAACTATTTATATCTGGGGGCTTTTGGTTGTGTTGAAGTTGTCATCCTGCATTCTTAACTGTTTCCTTTCTTTTCTCTGTTTACTAACTTCCTGCTTGATCAGTTTTTCATTTGGATGCCTGTTCCATCTTAGGTTACTGTGTCACAGTGACTGCTGGGCAGTTTATCAAGGAAAAAAAAACCTTATTTTTCATGGGTATAAGCCTTGACTTATAAGATCTGAGTTCCAGGTAAAGGCTTATTGCCTTAAGTTTGGACTGAAACTTCTTGTTACAGTCTCATTTGATGGCTTCAAAGCCACTAGCCCACCCATGTAGGTGTGGCCTAATACTTTTGTTGCAGGATGTTTGATCACACTGTAGACCATGAGATTGTGCTGTTTACTGAACAAAGAAACATGTTTCTAGTTGTGATGTGGCTCAGCCTTAGCACAGACCTTTAATTCCTCTGGCTGGGATACAGACACTCCCATAGTACACACTTTTAATCACAAACAACACAGGAAAAGTTAGTTTGTAGAAGGTTGCATCGATGTTTGAAAGGGATGTCTAATTGAGAGGCACACAAAGTGAAGAACCAGAGAAAGATTTGACTTGATAGGATATGTGCAGTTCTCACTAGAAGAGAGAGAAAAGAGAGGCTATTTTAGACTGAAGAACGCAGGGAAAGAAAAGAGAGGAGACAGTTTTACTGGGAGAGTTTTACAGAGATAGGTTGCAGAGAGAGAGAGAGAGAGAACAAACTAGACATGGGTGAAGACAGAACCAGTCAGAGAATAAGAGGAAGCCAGAAGATTAGAACAGATTACTAGAGTTACTTTGAGGCCGAGTCAGAGTCTGAGAGAGAAGAGAGATTGGATCAGTCAGCTTGGAGCCAGAACAGCTGAGTTGAATCAGCCAGTCAAAGACCAGAAAGAAGCAGGAAGGGGTGATCTTATTTAGCAGCAAGTCTCAGAGACTGAAAACATTCTAGGCTTAGATTAGATTGTATGGAAGCTCGAGCTTCCAGGACTAAGCCTAGGTCACCAGATGGAGGCAGTAAACCTCTGAGATGACAATCACATCAGATGAATAAAAGATAGTTTTACACACTTCCCACTGTCCTACTGTAGATTAGACTCCAACACATGGACGTGGGACAGGACCCAAAAGAATATTGTTCATAAGAATATTATACATTATATTTTAATTATTCAGCATAGCAAGTGGGACAACATCAGGTCTGCATATTCTTATAGATGGCCAGGATGATGTCTGAGATCCTCCCTGAATCAAGAATGAGATGCAGACATGTCCACTTTCCACTGGCATTGCTGGTGTGAAGTTTGCTTCCTCCTGATGCTTGGATGCTGAAGTGCATGATAACGATAGCAAGCACATGATAAAATAACTGCTAGGCACTGAGGATGGGTCCTCTCTAAGGAACCACAAATCCTGAGCATGCTCGCTCACTCACTCACTCACTCACTCACTCACTCACTCACTCACTCACTCACTCACAGAAGCTTTTGGATACTGATGGGCATCTGCTTATCACCTTGGCAGTCAGGTCAGAAAGTAGAAAGAAGGGCTTCACTGTAGAAAAAGCTAACTATCAATAGGTAAAAGCACTTTAAAGATAATCACTGCTATGTAATATTAATTTTACCTACATGGTTTGGATAAAGCTGCAAAGAGAAATAAGTCAAGGGAAACTAGTTTCAAGAAGTCACAGAAGCAAAAAAAACTCAAGGCTCCTTAGCAGACAATACTGGAATCTACAGGTCAGGCCTGTGCAAGGAGCTACAGAACATAAACTGAAATACCAGGTCAATATGGATTATGGTTCATCTGTCAAGAATACTACTGATTGTGAAGTGAGCTATTATTTCACCTACAATCAAGAAAAAAAAGTTAATGAAATTATTATACACCATGGATTACAAGCCAGCCTAATTTCAGAGTGGTTAAAATACAAGATAATATGCTTCTCACAATGGTTGAAATACAGTAATTTCCCAAAGCAGAAACTTAAAAGATAATTTCACATTAGTAAACAGATATTTGTAAGAAGATAAAGGCAAGAAAAATAAGACAAATAAAATATGGATGAGATGTTATTTTTCCATCAGAGTGATAAATTATAAAACATAGCATTCAGCATTGACAAAAGATAAAAAATGTGCACATTAATAAATTAATTATAGTAAGAGATGAATTAATATTACTAAGAGGAATCTTGACAAAAATCTAAGTATCTATACACCCTTAAGCCAGAATTTCTAACTCGGGAATATCCCTCACTCCACACTTAGACTCCAGTATTTATAGACAAGAATATAACATAAGTATAATAATAAAAGTTGTCATCACACATATAAGTAAACTGACATAATCATATACACAGTAGCCAATTACCAAGATAGTGGTTAATTTACTAACATGTAGAAAACATTTCAAAAGGGAGAAAACAAAATTCTATATAAGATAGAGATTTAACTCAAGAAAAGATGTGTAATAAACCTAGAAGGATCTTAGTTAATGGGTAACATTAGCAATAAACAGCGTTTTTCTTCCTATAGTCTTTCTTATTATTGTACAAAAGTTTACAATGACCACGTTTACCTTTTATAGCTTCTCTTTGTCAGAACAAATCCCACTATAGTTAAACTTGTAATAGGGTGCACGAGGCTACACATGCCAAGCTACTATCTACAGGGACTATCCAGGGAGAGCAGTAGACATGAGTCTTCCCTTGTACATACATGTGAGCATTGTGGGTGACTATTTTCCTAAGAGATTCTAGAAGGGAACTGGGTCATATTGACTTTTATATTTGACACTTAACTGTGCCTGCCATTAGCTATGACACTGTGTCAGGGGATACTAAGGTTAGAGCTATCAGTCCTAATCCTTAGAGAGATGAGGTGAGTGAGAAAAGTAAAGTTCTAAGACTAAAGGGCACAGATGAAGTTGGAAAGTTAATCTCTATCTATCTATCTATCTATCTATCTATCTATCTATCTATCTATCATCTATCTGTCTCTTTGTATCTGTCTATCTATCTATCTATCTATCTATCCATCTATCATCTGTCCCTTTATCTATCTGTCTATCTGTCTGTCTGTCTGTCTATCTATCCATCTATCATCTCTCTGTCTCTTTGTATCTATCTGTCTGTCTGTCTATCTATCTATCTATCTATCTATCTATCTATCTATCTATCTATCTATCCATGCCTCTATCTCTATCTCCATCTCTACCTCCATCTTCATCTCTATCTCTCTACCTATCTCTGTCTCTTATCTCTCTCTGCCCATTCATTTTTTGTACACTATCTGACTCTCCAAGTAGATACTTCAGAGCTTGCACAAAAAAAAAGCACAGTTCCACTCTGTCCATTGCTGAATGGAAGATTGTCTGGGAATCAGCGTGGCCACATCTGGAAGAATCTCACAAGGGAAAGTGACAGACACAATGTTCCCTGATAAGGTGGACTTGAACAGAGGTTCTTCTAGAGCTGTGGCTCCTAGCTCTTGAAACACTAGTGGTTTCTGTTGCCTGTGGTCATTGAGATAATACAGCAATATCATTTACCCACCTGGCAAGGTAATGCGACTTGTGGAACTAGTGCTTGGAGCAGGTGAGCCGTGAGAACGCTTCTTGATACCTATGAATAGGAAAAAGAAGAAAGATAAGGAAAGTACAATGTGGGTTAGCTTGGACTGGCAAATGCTCATCTGATGCAGAAGTCTGGGCCTAAAACTAACATGTAGAAGATGGCCAGTCAAGGTTACAGGTGTATATTCTATGGCACAGAAAATCCAGAAGTTCAGCTTGTGCCTTTATGAGAGTATACGTCATACCTCTGGATAGTGGCTTGGCATTCTGGGTACCAATGCTCTTGAGCAGGATACCTCAGTATTAGTAGAGAATATTGCTAAGTATATAGTTACAACCAATGCTTGCTTCAGTGTTCTAGAGTGGAGACTATAATGGTTGAAAGCTCCACGTAGTTACAGTGCGTATGTAGGGTGGGAATCAGCAGTCGAGAAATGGAAAGTTTGTAATTCAGAATGGAGGAATCAGGGATTTAAATTCTGTTTTAGCTGCAACCTTTCCCTGCAATTGGATCTTAAATGGGAATCTCTTGGAATCTCCAGATCTTCACCTGGAAATGAGTGAAGTAACAACTATATCCAAGTTTTCTGGAGAGCTAGGATGTGTTAGTGCACTCCGAAACAAAGGAGAAACACTAATGTTATGTTAGCAGGGTCCTAGAGTTTCCAGCAGATGGTAACTAACTCTCATTAGGAAAGCCAGTATCTTTCTTCATATAAACAGGTGACTGCATCATAAAGAAATGAAGAGACAGCATCCAGGATGAGGTTAAAAAAAGAAAGAAAAAAAGAGAAGAAAACCAAAGGAACAAAACAAAGAAAGACAGAACTGTTCAGCAAAGGAACACATTTTATATGCATCCATCTTACACATGTGCATACACATATTTATACATAAAGATTTCAAGTGATATAGACAACATATATGCACATATATTACATAGTTATAAATACTATTTGTTTAGATTTTTTTGTTACTTCATTTTATCATCCATATTGAGGAGAAAGGGGCATGGAAGCCATGACTTAGCAGCAACACATATGATGATCCCTTTTTTGAGCTGGCAGAAATGCAGAGAATTCTTATTGGTTGAACCATACAGTGTTTCACTTTGTAACTCTTGCTAGCCCAGACCTCAGTATTCTTCTATCTTAGTCTCCTGAGAATTGTGTCACAGGCATGTATCACCATGTGTGGCCACAGAAAAGAAAATTAAGCAAAGAATATACATAAGCCAATGTTATTTCTGTTTCTGCAGTTACCCAACATCTTAGTTACTTTACTATTGCTGTAATAAAACAGCATGGCTAAGGATGCTTATAAAAGAAAGCATTTCATTTGTCTCACAGTTTTAGAGGATTAGAATCTATGATGGTAGAACCAAGATATGACAACAGAAATAGCTGAGAACTCACATCTTGATTCTCAGGTAGAGAATGAACACTGAGAATGATACAAGTCTTTAAAACCCTTAATCCACCCCACAGGGATGCACCTCCTCCAACAAGGCCACATGTCTTAAGTCTTCCTAAAGTTTCACAAGCCACATATTTATACAAATGGGGACTACTGTCATTTAAACCACCACATTTAAACCATTAGTAAAGTCATATGCAGAGAACTGGGGTGCCTAGAAGTTGTGCTAATGGACTAAACCCTGTTATAACGGTCCAGGTAAAGATAACAAGAATGATCAGCATCAGAGGAAGTATGAACCCAGAACTGGAGATTTTGGGTAAGCAGTGAGGTTTTCCTACTCTAGAGTCTCCTGGTATAGTGCAGAGACATAGCTTCTGCATGGTGTAGAGACATAGCTTCTGCACAGAACCATGAACTATTTTCTTCTTCCCCCCCTCAACTTTCCCAAGATCCTTACACATCCTTACAATATCATCTCTGTCTCTGTCTCCATCTCTCCCTCTCCTTCTTCCTATCTCTCTTTCTCCCTTCCTCTCTCTCTAAAAAGGAACAAAACAAAACAAGACTCATGGAGTTCAATTTGTATTGGTTAACGACTCCGAGCATGAGGCTTGCCCTAGAGTGTGGTTGATATACCCCTTGACACTCCACTGAAGAAAATTGATTTTTCTTCTTCCAGTAGCTATCAATTACATAGAGGTAGCATTCTGGGCCCACTTCTGCTTTTCCATGCTGAGATTTTGTATGGCTTAACAAACATGCATCCATTCTTTTACGTCTAAATATTTTTTTCCCTTGAGGTCATCCACAATCTCTGGCTTTTACAGTCTTCTTCCACATTGATTTCTTGACAGGAGGAATGTGATTAAGCCATTTCATTTAGGGCTAAGTGCTCCAAAGTCTCTCACTTTGTATATTGTCCAGCTGCAAGACTGTGTTAATTGCCAGTAAGAAGATGTTTCACTGATGAGGGCTGAGTAATACACTGATATATGGGTACAGCAGTGTATCTTTAAGAGCTGTTCTATGTTCACTTAGCAGAATAACAGTAGTTAGTTTTTGCTGCCCAGTGTCTATTACTCCACGCCCTGCCCTGGGTAGTCTGGCTTGTTTTACACCAAACTGTGGTGGAGAGAGGGAGCCTTAACCCAGTACAGGTGGATGCCATACAGGATCTCCATCAGCAATGAGTACACAGGCAAAAACGACGATGACAACAACAACAACATGCCTGGGAACAGCTTTGGAGAACTGGTTTGTTTATGGCATGGTGGGGGTTGAAAATGATATATATGCTCCTGGGAAGATGGCCAGGGTCTCTCAGGCAAGGTTTGTGTGGCCCTGTCCATTGGTCAGGACATGGGTATTAGAAGATGCTTTATCTAAATACTTAGGGGCTGTAGGGTCAGAGAGGAGAAAACCTTATAAGGTCAAACAAGGAATGAAGCCCACTAACTTTCAGGGTAATAAATCCAGGCTAGGCTTGATGGTGGAGCAGCTGGCTTTTTGGAGCCAGGTTTGGAGTGGGGAGGGAGCCAACTCCTGCTGTCCTCATATTTGAGGTATTCAGGATTGAAGTTTTCTCCACCCTTCCTCCATAGGCCTGGGCCATTATGGTCCCACAAGTTTTTCCCTAGGGTTTATGTCCTATCTAGTTTCTTGGTTTCATTAACAATGTCAAGTATTTGTTCTATCTCATAGAGTGAGCCTTACTGGTTACACCCACAACGTTCATGCTACTGTTACACCAGTGGATATATCCTGCAGGCATGACAGGGAAAGACAGTGCATAGGTCCCTTCACCTTTTCCTCTTGCTGAGGCAACTTCAGATGTAACTAGAATTTGATTTCCTTGATGGATAACTCTATGTAAATTGCCCTTCTCCAGTCAAATAACCCACAGTCAGGCTGCCCCAGCTAACTTATCCTCTATTAAAATACCTATTTCTGCAAATTTCCATCTCCAGCTGACTACTTATCTTAGCTTCTGCTAAACTGCTTGCTTACACAAAACTTCCACCTGAAACAGCAGAATAAGGTACCAAAGTATGGTTTTTGTTTTTAAAAGCCCCTTGCTCTAGATACTTGGGGATACACTTAGGTTCCGTATTCCTGAGTATAGTCTCAGCTGGTTGGGATACTTTCAGTTAGCCATAAACTATGTCTGAGTGGGTATCTCTGCTGGGATTCTCATAACACTGGCAGGTCACTGTTGTAGCTTGCAGGGTAAGATATGTGGGTGAGATTAATAATTAATTTTCTCCACCAGCAGCATGTATAGTACCTTCTATCACTGTGAATGGCAGTTAGTAGAGGTGAAACTTCTGGTTGATTTTTCCATGTTCTGTGACATAAGTATCTGGTGTCTTCATCAACAGGGTCTTATCATCAGGTTGTGGAGGGTAACCAATAGTTTTGACAATAACCTGTTATGTTTCAGGTATCTGTGAGACCCTTTTAGCCACCAATTCAGATGATGTAATCCATTCACGGTACTGGTGGTTTTATTTGGTAGCATATAATGGGCATTATCTCCTCTATTATATGGTGTGGTAGGACAGCCCCAGGCTGTGGTTCATTGGCATCTCACCTATGCCCAGACTCTGCCTCATGGCAGTCACTGGAGAAACCAGGAACTGCAAACTTATTCAGCCTGTTGTCCTAGTATACTCCCTTTGGAAGGCCTGGCTGTCTATCATGGCCCTCAGAAGCTTTCTTCTTCATACAAAGGTCAGTAGCAACTTTTGCCAAGCAGCAAATATCTCTGGGCATGGACTACCATGCTGTGTAATTCTTGCCCTGGGCTGGAAGCCTTAGACATGGCTCATCAGGAACCCTCACATCCAGAGTGACAATAACTAGACCTGCACAGCAGGAAGAGAAAAGTGAGAACCAGGATCCAACTGCATGACAGAACTGACCACATTCTGTTTTTGAAATGCTGAAGACTTTGAACGTTTGGACTTTGTGGTGGTTTGAATATGCTTGGCCCAGGAATAGCACTATTAGGAGGTGTGGCCTTGGAGGAGGAAGTGTGTCATTGTGGGCATGGACTATAAGACCCTCCTCCTAGCTGCCTGAAAGCCAGTCTACTCCTACTGGCCTTCAGAAGAAGATGTAGAACTCTCAGCTCCTCTTGCATCATGCCTGCCTGGATGCTGCCATACCTCCACCTTGATGGTAATGAACTGAACCTCTGAACCTGTAAGCTAGCCCCAATTAAATGTTGTCCTTCTAAGAGTTGCCTTGGTCATGATGTCTCTTCACAGCAATGCAAACCCTAACTAAGACAGTCTTGAAAAGCAGTTGAATACCATAAACAGAGCTTAATGAGCCATCTATGTAGGAGCTTAGAAAACAGTTAATGCTGAGAGCAATGTGAATTATGGAAGCCCAGCTCAAGAAGTTTCCGATGGGAACAATATTAGCTACTGGGCTAGAAACCATTGTGATATTTTGGTAGAGTGTGTGACTGTTTTCTGCCCTTTCTCTTAAACATCTGTCAGAGGTTAAACTGAAGACTTTTGTATTAAGTTACTTTACAGGGGAGATTCCAAGATAGCCTAGTACTCACTTTATTGTATGGTTGTGAGTAATCACTCTTATGCAGATCTGCAATGGAAAAGAGCTAACAGGAAGAAAAAGGAAGAACAAGACGCATAGTTTGAGGAGAAAGAAAATCACCAAGAAGTTTCATGTTGGAGATAAGTTTTGTGCTCAATGAGATGAAAAGCTTAAAGAAAGTCTGATGCAAAATGGGATAAAGGGAGAGATGCACTCAGAGCAAGACCCCACTCATCCAGGCTTCCAGTTCATAATAGGGAGCCTAAAGAACTAAAGGAAAGCTTTGCAACAAAGGAAAGTACCAACAAATCAAAGTTTATGCAAACACATGCAGGGGGCCAAGGTCCATTCTAGGCAAGCAGAACTGAGCAGATTCCAGCCATGTGATTCTGAGTATAGAGTCAAGGAAACCAGAGTAAAGAGGTTGTAGATTCTTCCTCTGTAGTGAAAGAAATCCACTAACTGAGAGCAGGCTTGTGGCAGGGGGTCCCTTGCATACAGGACTGGAGAGGCCATGGCATCAAGCTGTGAAAGGGAAGCCTGGATTGAGTAAGAGACTCCAAGATGCTGGAGATGCCAGAACTGAGAGATGTCTGCTGAGAACTTCAAACACCAGAAGAAAGACAATTGTGTTGCAGTCAACAGAGCTGGAAGGGGTTGAAAATCTAAGCTCTTTGACATGAGCCTTTGGACTCTGGACTTTTAAAAACAGTCTTGAGACTGTGGAAGACTGAGGACTTTTGGGGTTGAAAATCTAAGCTCTTTGACATGAGCCTTTGGACTCTGGACTTTTAAAAACAGTCTTGAGACTGTGGAAGACTGAGGACTTTTGAAGTTGAACTAAATGCACTTTGCTTTATGATATCGCTACAAGCCTTTGGGGGCCAAGGAATGAAATGTTGTGGTTTGAATGTGAATGGCCCCACATAATCATATAGTGAATGTTTGATTCCCTGTGGCAGCTCCGTCAGGGACCCAATATTCACTCTGTCAGTGTTTGTCAGCCTTGTCAGTAGGGGTCACAATGCCATATGCAGACATTTGAACCCTTTAAGAAGGAGTGATGCTGGTGGGATGGGCTTGGCCTTGCACTTCCAGTGTGAATACTCAGTGAATAGACTGTTTTGAGTTGAGGAGAGGAACCATCTTTCTTCTTAACCACCAATGTGCTCTGACCTCAAAGATGTTATGGAATTTTAAGTAGTTTCTGCTCATATATCTTTAGGTTTCCAGAACTCAGATCTGGTTTATGACTTATTACTAGGAACTGGAGAGGCTCTTTACCCTGCATTTTTGCATAAAGACAATTTTCTGGGCTATTAGTTTTCCTTTATCCCTCCACTTTTATTCTGCTTTTCCTTTTTTTCCCTCCCCCTGCTCCTTCTTGTCCTTTCTATATAAGTATATATGTTTATGTGTGCACATATGTGTACATGCACGCATAAATGTGTATGCCACAGAACAATCTCAGGTGTCATTCCTCAGTCACTGTCCATCATGGTTTTAGAACAGAGTATCTCAGTAGTCTGGAATTCATTGATTAGGTATGGTGGTTTGAATGATAACAGCCCCCATAGCCCATCATAAGTTTGGATGCTTGGTCCCCTGGTTAGTGAAAATGGGAAGGATTAGAAGCTGTGGATTTTTTTGGAATAGGTGAGGCTTTGTTGCAGGAGTTGTGTCACTGGAGATGGGTTTTGAGGTTTCAAATGCCCACACCAAACCTGGTCTCTCTCTCTCTCTCTCTCTCTCTCTCTCTCTCTCTCTCTCTCTCTCTCATATTCTTTTTCTATTTCCCTTTATGGCCTCCCCTTTCTTTTTCTCTCTGCCTGCTGTATTTGTATCAGGATATAAAGCTGTCAGCTATTGCTCCAGTGCCATACCTGCCTGCTTCCTACCATGATAGTCATGAACTCTACTATCCTCTAGAACCCAAATTGAATTCTTCCTCTTATAAAATGTTACCTTAGTCATGCTGTCTCCTTACACACACATAATAGGCTGGTTGTCCAGCAAGGCCCAGAATTCTACCTATCTTCACCTTTCAAGTGCCAGAATTAAAAGCATGCACTACCTCACTCATCTTTTCTTTAATGTGGATTCTGGAAAAAAAAAAAACTCATGTGATTATGTTTTCAAGGTGAATACTTTATCAACTATGTGTGCCATCTTCTCAGCCTTTATTCTGCTTTCTTAATTTAAGGAGTGTATTCAAGTTATGAGTATTTAGAATTCTCAAATATTTTATAAGTAGGCAAGACATACAAAAGAATAAGCAAGTACATTGAAACAGACTTTATTTCATTTTTGTCAACTATTAAGCTGTAAAAACATCGATTTCAGGATAAAATTTTGAGGGTCAGGTAAGAACACTCATGCAAGCATGCTTTGTAAACACTGGGGTATTAGTGTTAGCATTTGGTTTTTATTCTAAGGAAAGTGTGTGTGTGTGTGTGTGTGTGTGTGTGTGTGTGTGTACTAATAATGCAATGCACCTACACACATGGAAATATGTCATGTTTGGAAAGGAGAATTTTAAAGGCAAGAATTAAATTGTCCTTGATCTACAGTGAATGTTTAGAGAGTAAACAACCTAATCATTCAGCTCGGGGCAGAAATGTCACTAGGGCAACTCATGTGACTGGTGTCTTTTGACAAACGAATAGCTTTCAGATATTTCAAATTAATGTCCTGGGCTCCTTCAGCTAAAAGGCAATGAATCCAATTATTCAGAAGACTGGAAATGGGATGGAGATGGAAGTGACAGCCAAGGCTGCCACCCACAAGGTGAACACACATTCCTAAGACAGGGCAGCCTGAGGTTAGTGAGAAACCCCAATGATTTGTGACTTAACTCAGACAACTTGTTTTCCTTCTAAAAGATGGGTAGCACAAGTACAAGCCTGAGGGGAAAAGAATGATTTAAGTGCCCTGTGAGTCCAAATATCATCCTTATGAACAATACTGTTGTAAATACAGCCCATGGGGCAGCATGGGTGTAGAGAGGCCATGATGGGAAAGGATGTTGGCATAGTAGGCATTTTAAATCTATGTGTTTGAGCATGTTATAAATGCCTGCTCTTACAATAGTCGTAACTTTCTGGCCATTGTTGCTAAATATATCTGCTGACATTATTGTGTTCTACTTGGCCTACAGCAGTAGGTTGATGTCTCAGAACAAATCATCACTCATGTCTTTTTATATCCTAAAAGAAAGGGCATCGAGTTCTCCTTCTTTGGGGAATCACTGACAGTTTAGGAGATCTCAAACTGAGTTCCCCAAAGGGTTGTCCTCCAGCAGTGTATGCATATCCAGAGCTCATACCTGCAGTGTACTTTCCCACACTGCACCATCGGTTCTATGTTTGCTCTGGCCAGACTTGTCCTCTCTTCACAAAATACAAAATATACGAGCTCTTCACACATCAGCATTTTACACTGCTGAAATACAGCTCTTTTAACATTCAATTGTGCTCAGAAATTGGCCACCCCCACAGTACCTGCAGCTTTTATTCCTGTAACTGAACATCTAACAACTTCTCCAGGAATGGCATTCTAAAATGTGACAAAACCTTTTATACAGACAGATTCGTTTCTGTTAATTCTGTAAATGATAAAATAAAAGCATCCAACTTCCTTGATCAATAGCAGAGACATGGTTAAGTACTACTGTACTAGAGTAGTAAACTGTACTATTGCTACAAGATGAAACGTATTATATTTGCACTGAAGTTATATTAATGAGGAGGCTTAAAAACCAGGATAACACTTACACTCTAGTATATGAAATGAGTCATAATGATAACTTAGGTACACTACATCACCTTAACTGTGTAAACACAGTTCACACATAGTAAAGTGTGTACAGTTGAAGACCTTAAGGAAACACAGTGAAACACTAGCAGTGATTAATTATGGGGTGGGGTAGTACAAGTGACTTTAAGTTCTTATTGATGATCTGATAATAGCACTTTTATTATAAAACAACCAGATCCCACAGGGAAGAAGTGCATAGCTAAAGGCTATAATTTATAAGGTGGCAAGGCGGGTAGTAATCCAGCAGAGTTACTGTGTAAGAATACTAGGCAGAGCCACACTGAGTAGTAATTGTGTAGTACACTCCATCACCACAAGGGGCATCTCTTAGTGGCTGCTATGAAGTTAGCAGCTGGGTACAGATCTTATGACCTTATAGACAAGGATAACGAGCAGATTAATGCTACTCTATTTGAGAGGGCAGGAAAACATTTCCAAGAACGGGGAAAGAAAAGAGTTTAGAATTTAAAAGTTGGCATTCAGGATTACGACACCATTGTGCTAAGTGAAAGATAACTTGGAAGTCAACCTAACTCTAGGATGGCAGCCTCAACTTCTGATAACCCATTTAACCCAAACTTCACCCTCATGAAGACTACACGAACATGGTAGCCATGCTCTGTGAATAACCCCTACTGGGCTTTGGTAAAGTAGTTGCTACTTGAGCATTTATTATCCAGGATTCGGGAGAATGTGAGTAATGGAGATTAGAGCGGGTTCTGGCAGCCCCAGATTTGGCATAGAGTGTGGACAACAACAACTACAAGAAACACACAGCCGTTTCTTTCTTTCAAATTCCAATGAAGAGGTTAACTAATGTTTTTATTTGACAATTAGAGTAACATACAATTTTTTATTACTAGATGCTAGGGGGAATTATACATGAAGGATTATCAAGCTCCTTTGTACAATAAAGATTTGCAATAAACATATTTTTAAATTTTTAACAGCAGTTTGGCACTCTCTGTTTTACATGAATCCCGTGCTTCGATTTTGCACTTGGAGGTGTGATGTCACAGTGTGTGGACAACTTTTAGCATGAAGTGACAGCGCCATAGGGGATAGAACACTTTTCCTTAGAATGGATGGCCATTCCCTTGCTCTGTGTTGGATAAATAAAAGCTCAAACCTGCATCATGTCTGCCTGAGACTCATTCACATCAGGGAAGTACATGATATTGTGCCGCAAAGTAAAGACAAGCCATTTCCCATCTTCCTTTACAAAGGGTATCTTCTGTGCACAAGTATACATTTCTTAATTCTCACCACAACCAACTAGGTATGTGGCATAATCTGAGAAAAGTCTGGCAGACTGGCAGCCTTCCTTCTTCGGAATTCTGCTAAATGTTCTTGATACCATTTCAGACATTTGCCACAAACCTAGCTGTCTGGATCTCAACAGCAGCAAAATCTAAGGCCTAGGAAGGGTTTCCACCTTCCAGTCCCATACAGCCAGGGCCAGGGCAGCTCCCTACAAGGAATGAGTGAGTCTGTATACTCATGGTGAGAACATAATATCCAGAGGAGAAAAACCTTGTACCAGAAAAAAAAAAATCCTACAGTCAAGGAAGACAAAGCATTGTACTAACCTAGAAGGGGTTCACTTTGCCTTGAATAATTTCCCCGATTCCAATTTCCTCGTCCTTGCCTCTCTTCACCAATCTATCCCTTTCCCCATATAGCTCCACTTTGCTTTAGACACTTAACATTTCCTTGTTTGGATTACACTACAAAATGCTCCCAGTCCCCAACCCCCAAATTTTGTGTTTCTCTGTGCTCAAATGATATTGCAAATAGCATGGCTTATCTGGGCAGAAACCACTGGAGAGACTTAGGAAATGACAGAAAATGTGAGACATGAAAAAAAAAAAAAAAAAAACACAAAGGGACGGGCACGAAGCAGGGAGAGCATACTTCAAAAGTGAAGCAGGGGTGTCACTATATGGGGGAACACAAGAGATAAGACAACCTGAGCCAAGGTCTACAAATGAAAATAGCAAAAATATTTTAAAATCTTACAGCATATAAAATCGTATAAAATAGCATCAGAACAAGAAGGAAAAAAAAAGGAATTCTCTAGAGTCTGTTTCTAGAATCCATCTCTGGATGATATGTATGGCTGTAGATTTTAACCATAAAGCTATCTACTTATTAATGTGTGATTTTTTTATATCATCACACATATCACACATATACCGATTTGAAGACAAGGATAGCAGTATACAAAGCCCCCTCTCTATTATACAGCACATAAGAAGGGCAGATCTAAGCACAGGTATGCCTCCTGAGCACTTGGTTAAAAGCCACTCCAGTCACAGGGCTCTAGTGAGCTTCCCTGTGAGTGCTTTTGCAAGAGTGGATGTCAGCTCCCATGACGAGTGAGTACATGGGGGAGCCTCAGGGGCAATGGCTGAGCCTGAGCACTCCAGAAAAGATGCCCAGTAGTGACACTGACTGTGGACTGTTACAGTCAACAATCACTTAGAAGGTAGAGGAATCCCTAGGAGAGAAACTAGGCAAGCGTGTTCTGACTGAGCTGAAAGGTCCCACTATTCTACCGTTTCTGACTCTGCAATGGCCGCTTACTTTGGGAACATGCGTATCCAGGGAAACCTGCCCCTGCTGGTGTTAACACACTTGCACTTGAACAAAAGCCAAAATTAATGGTAATTCATCTCAAATATTTGTGCCAATATTTTAAGTGAAAATGGGAAACAGGGTTGATATAAGAAGATAATCAGGACTCAGTCTTTACAGCCTGACCATGAACTTCTCAGACCAGGTGTCCCCTCACCATTGTTTCCTGAGAAAACAAGTTCTTAAATGAAGCTGGTTTTTCTCATCACAGGCGATCTCCTGGGAAGCACATTCCCCATACAAATATCCAATGAGATCCTGCCATTTTTCTAACCTCACTCATAGTTGTTAAACACTCCAGTAAAATCAGTAGATGGCCCCGGTTACATCCTGACTCCAGGGCCACCTCTGTGCCCACCAGTGTTTCTGCTTGGGCATCGGGTAATGAGTGTCCTGGTTTCACAGGAGCATAGTTGCTGTTCGTTACTGGCAGTTCATTATGCTCTCTTTCTCAGTGATAATGAGGCCTTTAATCACGGATCGCTCTTGATGGATTACAAGTATAATTTTTCCATTTGTTCAAGAATAAGAACCAATATAACATCATTATTGAAACATTATATTCAACAACACTCAGCTTTGCTGCAGCTGGGCATTGTGCCCACTGCACTGGCACAGCGGACCCTGCAGTGATTTCTCCTGCTGCATGGATAGTATTTCCTATTTGTTTCAAAAAAGTCCAAGTTTCATCTTGGATTCGAAGCAGAGCAATGAGTGTTTCACGCAGGTCTGTGGCATCATCTCTCTTGGTTCAGCCTCTGAAGAGCTTCATTTCATTGACTTGATTTTGTTGCTGTTCTTTCTCAAATTTAAAGGCCACAGAAAATATTTTTAATCTATTTTCATGCACTTGTTAGCTCTAATGAATTCCCCAAACAGCCTGCTGTTGCCCCTCTCCTGTGATAAACCATGGGTGTGATCCAAATACGTCTGCCTTTACCCAGAATGCAAGTCTCATGAATGCAGCCATGTGGAAGGAGGAGATGTAGAATATATTGTAAAGGAAATTTGAACTTTGAATTGAAAGGGGACAGTGTGATTCCACCTGAAAGTTCTCCCTTGCTTCCTGAGTGTAGGTTGGGGTCAGGCACTGTGACAGACCCAGACTATAATTCCTGCAGTGGGGGTGGGCATCTCAGAGTTAGAATGAAGTGTCTGACTGGGAATAAAGGTACTTCCCCAATCTCTTTTATTTGGAAAATTATGCTACACTCAGACTTCCAATCCTGGAATCTTCTCTGTCTCATCATGAGAAAGGATTTTCTACTTTTTAAAAATTATTTCTTCTCCCTACAATCATTGGGAAAACATTAAAAAATGTTTCTCATCAAAATCTCTAGTCACACATTAACATACACCAGAGGAAGATGATACCTTATTTGTCTATCCATCTATCCTCCTACTGACTCATGTATAAGTCTATGTAAGGGAAAGTTATCCATGAGAGAAGAGAGTTCAGGCTCCTAAATGCCAGAACGTGGAGCACAAAATAGCCCCTCCCCTCACACTGCATGATAACAGTATTTTTTCCTTTTCCTTTTTACACTTTCTAATGGCGTGGCTGGAGGTGGAAAATATAATGTCTGAGATTCTACAAATGAGATGAATCTGCAACACTAGATTGCCTTTGGCTTTGGTGCTTAGCATGACAAATTTAATGGTTAAAGGTAGAAGGATGCAGAATCCTGTCAGATGTCTTCAACAGTTTCTTAAAAGTTCCAAGAACAAAACAGCCAGTTGAAAAAGGTGCTTTATGGTTTAGAAATGCATCTTTTAATTGATGCCATGAGCTATTGGGACTCACAGACGAGGAAAGGCAACTACAAATAAGAAATAAAAACCAGAACTCTGTAAGGATCAGTCGCTCTGTCCCAAGATGAGACCATAGTGACACAACTCGGATATAGGCTTGTTTGGTGATATGAAGATACAACTCAAGTGATGACTCCAGTTATTGTGTTATACCCAGAAACATGAAATGTATCTATGAAAATACTGGTGAGTATGAGGCCACTGCTGTGTCCACAGTTTCTTATTAGAACTCTGGTGTGCAAGGCTGCGCTATGCACATGAACCAGAGCAAGATGATGACTGGGGTAGTGGGATGATGCTGGTTGGATATCAATGTTAAACTTGGAAGAAGCTACTTCAAGAAAAGCAAAACCAACATTAAAAAAAAATTGCTAGAGCTTTGGAAATATTGTTTCTTCCTGCGAATACTGACCTGGAATAATTATTTTAATGCGCTACCAGTTCTAGGGTGAGTTTAGAGCATAGTAATGTGCTTTTTAAACAAACGGCTTTGCGCTTTTACTCAATGTGCTTTAACAATTGAGAAACTGGAAGCTGAGACTAAGTTGGCAGAGTTTTTGTTCCTTCTGGGTTTTCTGAGCTAAGTGTGATGCGTGAAGCTCTCTTTCCATTCTTTTCAGCTGATTGATGGCTAATTTAAATCATTTACAACGTCATTGGTCCTAGAGAAATGGCTATATTCCTATTTCCATTCGAATATTGTTTGGTGTTATTTGCTAGATTATAAAATGAAGCAGTAGACATTCTGTATCAACTGCCCAAATTCGTCACATACAAAAATACAGAATTGATGTGAGGTAAAAGGCCCATGTTCCAAAGGCATAAACTGCATACACTCAGTTGCATTTAATTGACACACAGGATCATTCTACCTTTAAGAGCACAGTTTGCAATCCAGCCATCCCTGGGTGGCATGCAGCTCACGAGCACATTTTGTTTCGCTAGTGCAGTATAAGCATCTGAGTTAGAAGCGAATGTGTAAAACTCTGGGGATTTACAAAGAAATCTGTGTACACAGGATTCCTGTTCTTACACAGCACAGACATAGTCCATAACACTGGGCTGCTGCCTTCTTACCACAGCATCTCCCTCAGCAGTTTCTCCCCATCCTTACTGTTCACCAATACCCAGCTTCATCAAGTCCTGAGCATCCTCACTCTTCCCTCACAGCCACACCTCTCCAGTGCCCCAAGATCCTCACTCTTTCCCACTGTCTCATTGATATCACGGCCCATCAAACTGCCCTGTATTGCAATGATTAGATATTAATGGCTTGTTCTAATCATACATTTGCCCCTCCCTCTATGCTCCCAAAGTCATTTAAATCTGAAACCTCGTGATTTATTTAGAAAAGCAGGTAGAGCAGTGAAGAAGCGTCAGTGTTGTGATGAGGCCAAATACACAACCAACAGAGAAAAGTTGGGAAACATCAGGCCTTGTGTGGTCCAGGCAACAGCTTTCTTCCCATCTTCCTGCTGAAGCCTGTTTCTGTGAGCCAAGAGGTCCCAAGAACCATACATACACAGTCGTCCTTAACCTCTGAAGAAACACCAGTAACTTATTTCAGCAATACAGATACTTTAAAATATCTGACTTTATGCTTTTAATGTAGAAGTGAAATATGTAGAATTCATCTAAGCCTGTCACCTAGTTCATTCTCTTCCTGACATTAATCCCATAGGACATGCATTACTTTCAGAAGGGACCTAACACTACATAAGAAAAATACATCCAAATCAAACCATGGGAGAAAAATCATACCTTCCTTGCATTCCACTGGATCCCACTTTCTGTTTGGCTTCCAGACAATCTATTTCTATTCCCTTTCCCTGTCAAACCTCTTATCTTTATAGTGTATCTGTGCTATTAATCAACTCCTTTGTTGTGTTAAAATCTCACTTAAATGAAAAGTATTACCTTACTCATCTCTCTGATTCTGGATCCCTTATCACTTCCGTTTTTAAAACATTTTTTTTTTAATTAATGAGGCCAATTTATAGATACTCAAAAGAAAATGACAAGGCAATGGTCAATATTTCAGTGACATTGTAGTGATAGGTACTACCCAGTGAAAGCCCCGGGGAAACCACTTGGCAGTATGGTCATCAACTAACACATTCAAGTTTATATTCATGAGTTTACAGATAATAAATTAAGCATCAAATACAGAGTCCTTTAGTATAAGTTCTTCTTAAAAAACAATATTTCATGTTACACAAATGGAAAAAAATTGTTCTTAACTTTAACTCATAAAGTAAACTGAAAAAAAAAAAGTTCTCAACTGATTTAAAAAGAAGAAGAAGAAGAATTGGAGATTGACATTTCACTTTCGTTGTGATGAAGGCAAGCCTGGTGATATTCACCATCAGGAGTCAGTGGGAAAGGCAACAGCCTAAGGTAACAGCACTAACAAAAACAAAATGGCAGTCTCCAGGCCTCATTTAGTGCATCCAGGATGTCAGCCTTTCACCAGGTCCAGACAGCCAAATTATTAGTAATGGATTGTCAAATAGCCTTTTGTGTTTGATTCCTGTTGTGGTGGGGATGGGGCAAAACCAAAATGAAAATAAGCAGAATACAAGGACCCACACATGGGTTTTGTGTATTCAGGGAAAGAAATCCCCCAGAATTCTAAGCCCACAACCCAACTCCCAGAGGTCCTTGGGAGGACGAGAGAAGGCCAAATATGGGGCTTGGCTTTGAAAGCTGTACACCTTCCCCAGATAGGAGTCTTTGTGGGAGGAGGAGAATGGAGAAGCTCAGCTAAAATGGCGGGAGACACTGGCAGCCTCAGTCTATGTGAGGTCTTTTCTACTCTTCTGGATCTGAAAGAAAGAAAAAGAAAAAGAAAAGTGTCAATGCTGCCTTCCCTCCCCCTCTACCCTAAAGCCTCAGGAGAAGAAATTCTGGGGGCAAAAAGTCAAAGTGATCAATGGAACAGTTCAGACTAATTGTGGCAGAAAACCAGTTGGGAGACAGGAGAGCTCTGCTCTCCAAAACAAGATTCATTTTATTCATAAGGAAAGTCTCAGCAGAAAACCTTAAGCCGCTTCCCCCCTCCCCCCACCCCATATATACAGACACAAGGGCTGTTTAAACTGGGTCTACAGGCATTCAGCTGAAGTACTGTGTTTAATAAGTCTTTTTTTGTCAGGGAGAGGACAGAATCTGGGAGTCTGAATAATGTATTTCAGTGTTCGGTGGGGTCAGAAGAAACCTTCTCCGAAGATTTGCCCCATTTACAGAAGTTTCCCAAAGACATTCCAAACAAGAAATTCCCCAACCAAAATCATCATGCAAATGCATCCATAGTAAGAGCCAAAGAAGAAAACAAAGATGGCAGTAAGTTCATGGAAATAGACGATATTGGGATGTTTTTCACCTGGTGAACTCTATCCCCTGCATCCTCAAAGGAACTTAAAACAACAGCCCTGTAGGACCAGCAGGCACTGGTGTCCTCCTGCAAATCATCCTTCCCTGTTTAAAAAGTTCCCTGCTGTGCAGGGCCCCAAAGGAATGACAGTGTAGGGTTCTGGGCTCCAGGAAGGGTAATAGCATCACCTACAGCAATCTTAGAAGTAATCTCAGGACAAGGAAAGCTTCCCCTTCAAATTTAAAGATACTTTCCTAAATAAGACTTAGCTGAAATTAGGCAGAAAGTTGGAAGATAGGACCAGCCCCTTCTGATCTATTGTAATTATAGTCAATTCTCAGTTTTCCAGGGGCCATTGATCCCGACCTCCTGCTGCTTGGTGTTTGCTATGTTTACCCTCCATTAGCAACTGGAGCATTTGGGAGAAATAATAGAAAAAGAAAAAGAAGAAGAAGAAGAAGAAGAAGAAGAAGAAGAAGAAGAAGAAGAAGAAGAAGAAGAAGAAGGAAGAAGAAGAAGAGAGAAGAGAGAAGAGAGAAGAGAGAAGAGAGAAGAGAGAAGAGAGAAGAGAGAAGAGAGAAGAGAGAAGAGAGAAGAGAGAAGAGAGAAGAGAGAAGAGAGAAAACAAACAAAACAACCCCTTGGGCCAGTCCCTCTCCATTGACAGCACCTGACAGCAAGGGAGGGAGACAAGGCAAAAGCTAACACTGAGGATTAGAGTCTTTCCCTAGCTTATACAGTTTGGCCCACAAGGGAATTGAAAACTGGATCTTTTTCTTAATGTGCAGGCCCTACCTCTATCAGCTTAAGGTCATACATAACAAGAAGACTCCTTATAAATGGCACTCATCACATTCACAGGTATGCCTGGACCCTCTCCTATAAAATTTAATGTTGATATGATGGATGGCATAAGGGTTTTGTTTTGTTTTAAATAAGATACTTGATGAGAAGGAAGCTGAGGACAATTTGCTCAAAAGCACCATCATTAAATTTAGCCTGCGCTGCCTGGTTGGCCAACAAGGAGTGTGACAGTCCTCTAATGTTGAAAGGAGTCTGGGTTACAAGTGGCCGGCTGTCAAAAGTTGTTCCAGAGATGGAAAGAGGTCCATCAGGGTCTTAGAGGAACTCAGAGGCCTCGAGAAGATCTTTCCACTTTTCTAATCATTGCTTAAGTATGAAACAGGGGAATGAGTGTTTCCTCAGGCTCTAGACCTCAACTGAGCTTCTTCTACTCTTTGGCCAAGGTATATGGAGGGGTGAGGATAAAGAAAGTTTGTATATTTAATCATTATATATGAGATCAACAGCAAAAGACTAATAGGTTACAGACCCCTGGCAATCACCCCAGCCTCAGACTCATAGCTTGCCTAGCATAATTTCTATTTAAGGCACTTTATACTAAGATGTCCACTTTTATGGCTACTCAGAGGATAAAGTTCTGTGACAAACTTGACTCTTTGAGAGGGGGAAAATCATCTATTTCTGCCCAACCTTTTGTTCTTTACTGTATGACATGAATAACATGGTGTGATTTGGCAAGATTTTATATTCCATATAAGAAAGTCTCAAATGGATGGTGGTCTGTGCAGCTGATCTCTGGAGACACCTGAGATCTCTTGGACACCTGTCACAAGGCATCTTTGCCCTGATTTGTCAATCACACCTGAGCTTCTCCTCACTCTACTTCTTATGTGTGCTTAGGCATTTCGAATTTATATTTTTGTTGTCAAGTTAAATGGAAATTGAGAAAACATCAGCAAGACCATAGAGTATGTGGAGAAGACTCTGGAAACAAATTATTAGAGAGGTTGCTGTACTGAATTGTAGTTACAATAGTTTGCTTTAAATTTCATTTGAAGGCCAACAAAAAATGTTAAATGCAGTTCCTCTCGAATGAACAATCCATGAACTAAAATGGAAGTTAGGCCATCTTGGTATGATTAAAGAAAATGTTTAGGCAAATGTTTCCGACCTGCTCCTTCATCTTCGACCTTACATCTCACAAGGGGAAGCTTGGTTAGCTTTGAATCCTGAAGGACAAACATGTGCCACAAGCATTCACATAAGTGTACTTGTCTCATGGTGGTGGATTATGATATCTCAGCAGCTTCTTTCATAAGTGGGAGATGGATTTAAACAGGGTGGTCTTGCCTAGTTCACCCTTCCTCTGCATCCTGTTGGCAAGAGATGCTGAGATCAGCTCTTACAGCCATTTGGGCTAAAAGTCCTGCCTTTAAAGAAACAGTCAAGGTCCAAGTGAATGTGCTATAGTTTTAAAAATGTATTTATCATTCCTATTGTTTATTCTTAAGTTGTCAGCTGAGCCTCATTCAGGCAGATGTTCTAAGAATACAGCCCTGGCCTAAATGAAGCACTGTAAACATAACTCACTGCAATTATATATTGCATTTTTCTTGGGTTTGTTTATTTGTTTTCTAATAGTTTGTGTGAGAACAGTTCAGTGGCCAAGTCTATATTTTCAAGGGGAAAGATACTGTGGCTATTTCCATATGGAATCAATGAAAATTCAAAGCCATATAGCAAGTAACTCAAAGATCTGCAAAATGTTAAATATTAAAAAAAATGGAGAGAATAAACAGTAAAAAAATACCAACACCCAATTTTAATTGTCAAATATATTCTTCTAAGATATGAATAAACATTTGTCTTATATTTTATTAATAAGAATACTAAGAAATACTAAGAAAATCATTATTTTAGAGATATTTATTAGAGTCTATCCAGGTGGAGATTTCACTGTTCTAGTCTCAGGCTATGGCAGTTGATTTAAAGGGTTATTTTCAATGTGAACACTTTCTCTTGTACCATCAATAAAAACTAAGATTGTAAGAATTATTCTAAATAATTCAACTGCATATACTATCAATGTCATAGCACTGTTTAAACAAAATGTTCTGCTCACATATTCTAGCAGAGAGAGACAAACGGATAGCTGAATCAGCAGATGGTAGAAAAAGATAAATAAGGCTAAATGGATGTGGGACTATAATTTCTAAAAGGCTGACCTTGTGTCTCCTCTCCAGAGATCAGTAGGGCTATCTCTGTTCTGCAGAGTGCCCCATTTGACCCCAAACACAATAAGCTTCTGTAGTTCTTACTCATGGTAGATTCCTGGGTCTCATCTTGCTTCCATCCTGCCTCTCTTTCTCATCCGTGGTGCCTTCACGCCACTGTAAATGGTTATGTCATTAAGCTTTCCTGTTCCTTTGCTGTTTCCCTCTTCCTTTGTGTAGCGTGTGCTTCCTTTGCAAATCTGGAATGTTACCTGTCTATACTCTGTCTGATAAGAGTCAATGTGTCTTTCTGCTTTCACTCTCTTTTAGGTAAAGTATTACGTTTCCCACTGCAGGGCCCTAGTCACCCCTACCAGGTCAGTAAGTCCTGAAAGGACCTGCATTCACAACAGTGTAGGTAACACACCATCTCCACACAAGACACTGTTATTTTTACTTAGTGTTTGGATTTGTGAAGCCCAGAAGGAACCAGGACCATGAAGATTAAGAAAGGTTTTCTGAAAAGTTTGTGGGACACAGAATCATGATGTGAAACAGTCTGACAGCTCTCCATGCTTTCCTTAGATTTATTAGTTTAGGAAATCAGTGGGTGCTTCAACCTGGATGAGGAAAAGGAATGAATTCTAATGCCTTCATGATGGTTCATGCCAAAGTGCAGAGTAAAATGGTCACAAATTGTAGCAATCTAGTGTTTAGAAACACATACACTCTCACTTAGAAATTAGGGACTCCTTCTAATGAGAGCTCTAAGATAAATATTGAGCATGGGCATTTGACATAGTTCTTGAGATCATGTATATGTAGCTAAGACATGGCATTCAAAATGTACACAGCCTTGGGTCAGTATATATTATTTCAAAAGAAGCTGTTTTTTGTTTGTTTTAAGGATTTAAATAAAATCAATAGAGTTTCTCTAGGAAAATACAGTTACTTTTGTTTCTCTAATTGTTTGCACAGAACTTGACAAGATATAATTTTTTTCTAGTGGAGAAACAAATACATATTTTGTTATTGTCATTTTCTTTTACATGTTTTTTATATGTTCTGGATACCAGTATTACTTTAAAAATAATTTTTTTTCATCAAAACATCATCTTTTCACTACAGAAGCTTAGATCCGGATCCACAGCTTAGGAACCCACTCAGCTCACAGGCCATCTTTACCTAATAAGCTGTTTCCTTCATTGCCCATCCTTCAATACATTTGTTTCCATCTTCACACCCACAGGCCTAGCTCCAGAGCTGTGACCTTCAAACCTGCTTTGTTTTCAAGCCATCTTTGGCTGTTGAGACCCTCTTTTCCTCTCACCTCCATCTCTACATGCATATGCCAAACTCCAGTCCCGGTGCCATATTTGGCTTGTCCAATTAAGCAGCTCATCCCCCAACTTTACCACATAACTTCTGTACTGGCCCAATATAAGACAGGACAGAGTCTCATACCAGACATACAAACAAAAGAAAGAAGTCCACATGCCCAGGTCAAATTATAAAGACAACAATAATGGCCAAGACACCATGGCTCACATCAACCACAGTAGAATCACAGGAGTATTCTTTAATGAGAACTACCTAGATGAGCCCCAGGACATAGATTTTAAAAGGACAATAATAAATATTATCAAAGAATTAAAGTAATTTTCAAAAACCATGTTTAAATATCTTATTGAACAGCAAGAAGATAGAAGATAGTACCTAAGTAATGTCCAAGAAAATATAAATACACGACTGAATGAAATAATGAAGATAGTTAAAGATTTGAAAACAAAATTCAATAAAGAGATAGAAATATTGAAGAAAACTTAAACTGAAATGAAGACAGAATTGAAAACTCAATATAGAGAATAGTCTTATAAGTATAATGAATTAATCAGAAGACAGAATATCAGGGCTCAGAGATAGAGCAAAAGATCTATACCAAATAAGTGAAATATATATATTTGAAAATGTGTGATGCTATGACCAAATTTTCAAATTTTAGGCATATATAAGGGGGAAGAATCCCAAGACCATCCTATAGAGCAGATATTTAACAATATCACAGAATAAAACTTTCCCAAATTAAAGAAATACATACCAATACAGACACAAGAAACACATGGAACCCCAGCTAGAAATTTTCCAAGATTTAATATCATAGTTAAAACACTAAATATAAAGAACAAAGCAAAATTTTTGGATGCTGCACAAGAAAAAACCACAAGTTACATATAAGGAAAACTTATCATAATCATAGTTGTTTTCTCAGTGAAAAAGTCTGAAAGACAGAAGAGCCTGGAGCAATGCAGTGTGTATTCTAAAAGACTGACTGCCAATGGAAACTACACTACTATACCCAGAAAAAGTATCACCACAGTTGAAGAAGAAATAAAAAACCTTCCACAGCCTAAAAGAACTAAAATCCAACATGTAAAGGAAATGCTAAATAGAACACTGGAAGTATTGCTATGAACTGAAGAGAGGAATGAGCAAATGGTCAAGGAGATTTGACAACAAAACCAAACAATAAAAACTCTAATCCAGGAAATGTCAAGCATGGCAGAGATTCAAACAGTAAAAGAAACCCTGACATCGACCTACACCCTCAATAAAGTTATAATATTAACAACTTTAACTCTCTAATCAAGAGTAACTGAATGAATTAAGAAATAAAATCCATCTTTCTGTTCTTTATATAAATCTATCAGCTTTAAAGTTAGGCACAGACAATGTGAAAGGATAAAATAAAGTATCTCAAACAAACAGGATCAGGAAGCAAGCCAGCATCGCCATCCTAACAAGTGACAGAATAGACTTCAAACTAAAATTAATCAAAAGAGACAAAGAAGGGCACTTCATTTTAGTGAAAGGACCAGTTAAAAAAAGAAAAATTACAGCATTAAACATATGCATCCAACTCTGGCACAGCTGATAAATAAAAAGCATACTAATGAAAACAAAGGCAATACAAACTCAATAATATCAGCTGACTTCAACACTCCATTTTTCCAATAGACAGGTTTTCTGGACAAAAATAACCAGAGAAACCTGAGGATTACATGATAGTTTACACCAAATAGACCTAAAGATATCTAAAGAATATTCTATCCAAATACCAAATATAGGCTGACCTTTGGCTACTTTGGGGGTTCTTATTTCTTCCAACCTTTCAACTCCTTAACATTAGATAGGAGAGAAAAAAGGATGGGGGGGATGTTATCATTAGATGATTTCCTGCTGATTAGGGGCATCAAATCCCTTGTGGCAAGTTTGATCTTCACTGTCAGAATACTTAATTTTTTCTTCTTTGCACACATTACTTAACAAACTGCAAGCAACAACATCCAGCAACCCACCACCAGCCACCAACTACCAACCACCCACAACTCATCAGTGACCCCATCTCTATGGTCCCTAGCATTTATATACCCACTGAAGAGTTCCCAAAATTCTAAATGTCAATAATTACAGAAACATCGTGCCACTGGCAAAATCATGCCCCTGCTAGCGCATGAGGCAAATGATAGCGAGCTGTTGTAAAAAATATGAAGCATTGTCGTACCTGACACCTGCATTTAAAAATAAAAACACATTATTATAATATATCGCCATTTTTAAAGAAACTAACCTTCTCACTATAATGAAAGAATATATATTCTATTCAGCAGTACACAGATGCTTCTCTAAAACAGACCAATTCTGGGATGCAAAACAAACTTTAATGGATACAGAAAAGTTGAAATGCTTCCATATATTCTTGCCAGCTATCATGCAATAAAACTTATAATCAATACTAAACTCAGAGAGTAAACAATACATGCTGAGTAATGAGTAGGTCAAAGAAGAAATTAAAATATTCTTATAGCTAAATAAAAATAAAAACACAAAACCTCAGGGACAGATTAAAATTGTCCCTAAGAGCAAAACGAATAACCCTAAATACCTACATTAAAAATCAGAGAGACTACAAATAAAGGAATTAATGATCTATCATAAGAATAAAAAACAAAACAAAACAAAAAAGCAAGTCCAAAGTCAATAAATGGCAAGAAATTAATAAAAATCAAAGTGGAAGTTAATGTAACAGAAACAAAACACATAATACAAAGAATCACAGAATGTAAGAAATGGTTCTTTGAGAAGATGAGATGAACAAACTCTCCACCCAACTAACCAAAAGAAAGAGAGCACCCAAATTAACTAAATCAAAATTGAAAAGGGAAACACTACCATGGACACCAAAGAAAGGATATTATAAAAAGACATTTTGAAATCCTGTACTTTAATAAGTTAGGAAATTTTTTAAAAATTATGAATTTTTTGATTTCTCTAAGCTACCAAAGTTGAACCAAGAAGACATCAACAACCTAAGCACTTCCATAGCAAAGGTGACACTGGAAAGTCACAGAAGCCTTCAGGTAAAAAGCCACATGCAGATGAATTCACAGCAGAGTTCTACCAGACCTTCTAAGAACTACAATTAATACTTCTTAAATTATTAAAAAAAAAAAACAACCTGGAAACAGAAGGAACACTCCAAGATTCATCCTATGAAGTCGTATTGTGCTACAAGGTAAAGACATAACAAACAAACAAACAAACAAACAGAAAGCTCTATAGACTAATCGGTCTGATGAACAGAGATGCAAGATCCCCAATCAAATACTAGCAAACTGAATGAAGTTTGCATTCAGATCATCCACCATGATCAAGCTGGCTTCATCCCAGAAATGCAGGGATGGTTCAATACATGTAAGACAATAAATATAACAACAGATATATAAATATATAGCAGTATATAGTATTTATATAACAATACAAAATAGATAAAACAGAACAATAAATATATAGATGGACTCAAAGATTTAAAAAGTCATATGATCATCTCAATAGATGAGGAAAAAGCCTTTGACAAAATCCAAAGTGCTGTCATGATAAAAGCATTAGAGAAAGTGGGCCTGGAAGAAAGATACCTTAAGATAATAGAGGTAATATACGACAAACCCACAGACAAAAATCATCCTAAATAGAGAAAACCTTGAAGCAATCCCATTAAAATTATGAATGGGACAGGGATGTCCACTCTCCCCACTTTTTTTTCAAAATAGTGCTAGAAACATGAGCCAGAGCAATATGGCAAAAGAAGGAAGCTAAAGGACACAGAGAAGAAAAGATGGTAAATTATACTTATTTGCAGATGACATGATATTAAATAAAACTGATTCAAGAAATTTTACCAGGAAACTTCTAGAAACAATCAACTATTTCAGCTAGCATCAAAGACAAAATATCTTGGGATAAACTTTAAGGCATGTTATAAACATATAGTAATAAAAACAATATAGAACTGGCACAAAAATATGTTGGGAGCCGACTTTAAGCAGAAAGCGGCTAGAAAACAGCTATCAACTTTGCAGCCATCTGGAACCATACACCCTGATAGAGACTGGCTTTCAATAGCCTACAACAGCTGAAGCACATTCTGATAAATATATTGTTTATCCCACATAGCTTGTTTTGCTGTTTAGTGACCCCAGCTGCATGGTGCATGTGGTAAAATGTTTTCACCTGTGTTCTCCTGCTTGTGCTTATAAATACCCAGCATTTCCTTGTAATAGGGAATAGGGGAAATAAAGGAGTAATCAGACTTCACTACACACTCTGGTTTGTCTCCATTCTTCACGTCTCTTTCCCTTCTTCTCTCCACTCTCTCTCTTGACCAAAGCACTTAGCCCCAAAGTGTGGGGCAGTGTAGACAGCAAATTAGTAGCCCCAAAGTGTGAGGCACTGCACTTCTCAACAAAAATAGACATGTTGCCCAATGGAACAAAATAGAAAACTCAAAACATGAGTGCATGAAACTAGTTATTTGATATTGATAAAAAGTATCTTCAACAAATGGTGCCAGGATAATTGAATGACCACTTACAAGCATGGACTTGGGCTCATACTTATTACTCTGCACAAAAATTAGCTCCAAGTGGGTCAAAGACTTCAGTTTGAAACCTGAAATGGTACAACTGCTAGAAGAAAACATGGGTAAGATTTGGGTGTGGGAAAGGGTTTTCTGAATAAGATTCCAATTGTTCAGAAATAGTTGTGCCAACTATTAATCAATGGAAACTCATAAAACAAAATGCTTCTATACTAAAGAAACTATCAATCAAATGAAGAAGAAATTCACAGCATGGGAGAGAATTTTTGTTTGTTTGTTTGTTTGTTTGTTTTTTCGAGACAGGGTTTCTCTGTGTAACCCTGGCTGTCCTGGAACTCACTCTGTAGACCAGGCTGGCCTTGAACTCAGAAATCTGCCTGCCTCTGCCTCCCAAGTGCTGGGATTAAAGGTGTGGGCCACCACCGCCCAGCAGGAGAGAATTTTTATTTGCCACATATCCAACAAATCATTAGTACCCAGAATATATTAAGAAGTAGAAAAATAAACTGAGTCCAGGAAACAAATGATCCAATTAAGAAATGGAAGGAAGAAAAATGTCTATGATATACCTCGAAAAGTGATAATTATCCTTGGCAATTAGTAAAAATGCCCATTAAAACAACTAGGATTTTATCTCACCCTAGTCAGAATGGCTGAGATCAATAAAACAAGGACACTAAATGTGAGGGAGGCTATGGAGAGAGTAGAGCGCTCAGTTACTTTCAGAAGGCAAACTGTTGCATCCACTCTGGAAATCAGAATGGAGAATAGTCAAAAGAACTAAAAATAACCCTATGGTATGAATCAGCTACATCAGTCTTTGGCAGATGCCCAAAGGAGTCAACATCCTTCTCCATAGATGCTTGCTCAGCCATGTTCATAGCCATCCTATTTACAATAGCATTTTTACAACAAGATATAGAAACAACCTAAATGCCCTTCAACAAATAAATATATAGTGAAAAACATAGTATCTGTACATTTAAGAATACTATACAACTGTTAAAAAACAAAATCATGAAATTTGAACATAAAAGGATGGACCTAGAAGCATTCACATTGAATGAGGTAACTCGGATCCAGAAAGACAAACATTGTATGATCTCTCTTATCCATGGTACTTCATTTCAAATCTTTAGATATTAGTATACAAAATGGAGTTGCCACAGAAGCCAGGAAAGTATAAAGGAACCATGGGGGTACTTCAGAGGGGGATAGCAGGATACAGGTGATATTAAAGGAGAAATGGAAAAGTGAGGAGAGGTAACTAATAGGAAGATCAATATAGAAGCAGAAGGAGGAACAAATAGCACCAAGGTTGTCTGATAACACCTCAAGAAACCATTTTACGTTCACACACACACATGCACGTACACAGTTATACCACTTGGGCTGACAGTGCTCCCATGAGAACCATATCCTAAACAGAACCCCAATATCATCCACAGAACTTTCTCTCATATGGCTGAAAAAGATAGTCTAGATAAATCCCAAAACCATATAGGTTACTGTTGTTGCCTGGGATGTTTCTCAGAACTTTAATATAAGTCTCTATTGCTAAAAACACCACATACTTAGGACTCAGGACTTGAATTATTCAAGCTGGATCCAATCTGAAAGCCTACTTCTTATAATCTAGCTTCCATAGTACCAGAAAGTACTAGAAAGTACTAGAAAGCTGTCAAGAAAGAGAAGCAAATTAAACAGTCCTACCCAGCTTGTAACACAGTAGTGGCACTTACATGTTGGTGCAAACTGACAGCTATTCAAGTGGACCTCAGGTCTACTTAGCATGAGGAAAATCATGCCTGTTCACAGGAACCTAGCCAGTTACCTGGAGCTAGTTAGATCACGGATCTTAAAAGAAAATGTACTGTTGCCACTTTCTACACCACCATAATTCCTTGACTACATTCTAAATCCTATTTTTATTACCCACAGGTAAGTGAAGTGATTTCCTCTCCTTAAAGAAGCTTCTCTTTGCAGAACACGATGACCATTTACAGAAAACTACAACTATATGCATGTAAAGATCAATAGTTTGTGGGGTCCCTAGCCCCAGTAGATACATCTGACGCATAGTCCCTGCATCTATGTCTCAGGGAACATCATGGAAATAAAAAAGAATTTGTAAAGATCAGAATTTCAGAAAGTCTGCAGTGTGATTGCCTGTGTTAGAAATAAATGAATCAACAAACCTGAATGATGGTAATACACATAGACATGCTGGCACAGAAAGGGGAGAAGCTCATGGGGCCCTAACCCTAGACAAAGAACTCCACACAACTAATGATGGAGTACTGAGAGAAGGAGAACTGGCCTCCGCCATAGGTGAGCTCTCTGAATGGCGATCCAATCTAAAGTTGTCACCTGAAACCATACACCTATGAACGACAAAGATGAACCAACAGGTTGCACTTACATATTGGTACACATATAATATATATGTAATAATAATAATAAAAGAAAAGGAGATTATCAATTTGAGAGTAGGGTAGGATATGGGAGGAGTCAAAGGAAGGTGATATGAGAGGGGCTGCAGGGAGAAAAGGAAAGGGGGTGATATAATTATATTTTAATTAAAAATATAAAAAGTATATATTTTTTATTTTTTCTGTCAAGCCAGGTTCCTTAACAAATATAATGATATATCAAGAGTGTAATGAAATGCCAAGAATATAAAATGAAACAATAAAAGTTTATATATCAGTAATTACAAGGTAAAGTTGTTTGAAAAGAATAATTTTGTCTTTAACAAAAAAAAATGCAATAGGCTTTTGTTTGGTATTTTTACTATGCAATTATTTGATAAGAGACCAGGTTCTAAGCAGCTGGGACAAAAGCATGCACAGGTACGTGATAGTTTCCTTCCTACAACACTATTTTTTTTAAATCCACTAATCTATTATGCAGCACATATATACAGTGTGGTTATAAACTTCCAGAGCACAAATTCTATAGGGGAAAAATGTGTGTCACATGCTACCTTCTGTTGTATAATCCATCATTGATTCAACCTAAAATTATATTCACATTGCATTGATTTGTGGTGCATGTTAGTTCAAAAAGAGCTGATGGGTCTGATTCATCATGACTCATCAGTGCCAGAGTCATGAATAATTGCTGGCCCCATGCTTCCTAATCCTAAGAGGGAATTCCATCACTAAAATAAGCTAAGAGGTTTTGCAAGTCTCCACCTACCCACTTCTCGCCCACAGACACATTAATTGGCCCATAGATTTCCCAAAAGTCACCCTCAACTCAATGGAAGTAGATCTGTGCATACCTGAGTCCACAGCAACTCTTAATATTTGGTCAATGTACAAAATAGATTCCAAAATAAATCAAGAAGCAACTTGAGGTATACAAACAAAAATGTTTAAGCAACACAACCTAGGAGAGTCTCGTTAGTGGAGTATTGTCCTGATGCACAGCAAGCACCTCAAATAACATTGCAGTTCTTCCCATTCAAGGACAGGGACATTGGAGTGCGCTTATACACTGGCTAAAGTTCTTGCAAAAACAACACTGTAAAATGACTTCAGAAACAAATGTGTCATGCTGAGGTACAGCTTCCATTTACTATCAGTATGTTTAATTAGGTCAAAGGAGCTTCCATGGATAAATGGCTTAGGGAATAGGATATTAATCAGAACATGTGTTGTCATGATGACTTATCTTAATTGGTACCCAGAGCACTCCAGATGTTTGGTTCCTCAACCCATAAAGATGCTGGATTCTCACAGTAAGATCAATTCATTTATTAAAGAAATAAGTCTACTTTTTCTCTCTGTAAATATAAAGCTATAGCAAGATACTTTCTTCATATCAGAAATAGTGCTATCATCTGAGAAGGAAGGCATACTTCCTTCCTTCCTGTTTAAAAAAAAAAAAAAAAACAAAAGATGGACTTAGCTGTTTGTGGAAAATAACCTCAGGATATGTTTATCTTTGTGTAATGTACAATAGTGCAGATACTGAAAATCAGCTGAGTACTCAAGCTAGTGAGGACTAATTTGCTAATTTTAAAGTAATTAGAAGGGACTCCAGGTCTCTGCAGCTGCAGCACCACCTTGGTTGTGGCAGAAAAGGTCAGACAACAGCAAGAGTTTCCAAACTTTTGTCATTTTGGCCTATTTTCCACATCATTTCAGCTACAGACACATTTATGTTTGTTACAATATGGTCGAGAAAAACTCATGAGAATCAGATCATCTGAGAACATCTGCCTTAAAGATAACAAAGCTTCATCAAGACCAAGGACTAGGAAAACAGCCAAGAAAGACTAAAAGAAGATAACCACACATCTGTCTGAAAAAGGAGAGTGGAAGGATGCTGCTGGGGAGACTTGTTACCAGGATGTGAGACACACAAGATGGCCCAGGTTCAGTCTTCCTAGAAGATGCAACCCAAAGGTAGAGACCGATACCAAGATAGTTCAATTTACAGCCACTAGGGGTTCTCAGGAGTGAGGATGCAAGGAAGATCACTGAGTTCAATCAACCACCCACCCCCCAGGTATCAAATACAGTAAGATCCATTAAATAGAAGTAGTTCTAATCTCATTTTCATATTTTAAGGTGACCTAGGTACTGGTCTATATATTTCCTTCCCATTGATTTTCCAAAAGGAAAGCGTAAGTGAAAAGCATCAAATTCTTTTCTACTTCATGCTACCAAGAAGTGGCTTTAGACCAGGTAAGAATTTTGAATGAAAACAGCATCAATTTTCCCAAGCTTGATGCTGTCAGTCTTGCTGATCCGAATTAGTGACTAAAGACACAAAATACTCAACTTAGTCTTCCTACAAGCTTACAAGCACATGGGCATACTGAGTCCCCCTTGAGGCAGTTATAGGTTGGTGTTATAGTTGGATGCCAGCAACAGAAGGCAGGGCTTGTCATTCTTTACTGCAACCAGTTCATTGTGACATCAAATCAAATTAATCACTGTGCCAATCAACTTAATTCTTTAAATGTTTGTGAATAATTGAGTTTAAGGGCATGGTTAAAATAAGAAGGCTTTATGAAGATAATCAAATTTAACCCACAATGCACATATAATGGCATCATGCCGGTTATAAGTACAACTATGAGGATTGGGAGGTAGCTCATTGTTAGAGCTCTTAGCTAGAAATGACAGGCCCTGTGTTTGATCCTCAGGGAAGAAGAAGAAGAAGAAGAAGAAGAAGAAGAAGAAGAAGAAGAAGAAGAAGAAGAAGAGGAGGAGGAGGAGGAGGAGGAGGAGGAGGAGGAGGAGGAGGAGGAGGAGGAGGAGGAGGAGGAGGAGGAGGAGAAAGAGTAGGAGGAGAAAGAGAAGGAGGAGGAGGAGGGGGAGGAGAAAGAGTAGGAGGAGAAAGAGGAGGAGGAGGAGGAGGAGAAAGAGAAGGAGGAGGAGGAGGAGAAAGAGGAGGAGGAGGAGGAGGAGAAAGAGAAGGAGGAGAAAGAGGAGGAGGAGGAGGAGGAGGAGGAGTTGTTCCTATGAAGTTCAAGTTTCCATATTAAAAATTAGGGGCTTGATTTGATTCTGGGACTTATGCTGTAGGACTCAGATGAGGAACATGATCAGTTGTTAAATGCAGGACTGAGTACTGTGTTTACAAGAGACACTGTTCCTCCACAGAGTATTTCTGGGGTGGACTGCTTGACTTGGTCTAATAACACCTGACAAAGAGCCTCTGGCATTTGAGAAAGCTTTCTCATAGACAGTATAGCTGAGAAGTCCTCATCTTAAATTGCACTTTATTTCTGCATAATTCACTTCTTAGTCACAGCTATTCAAGGAGAAATCAAGTGGTTTCTGGTTGCATGAGCACGTTGGTGAGAAATTCCGGGCTTGAGTTCTCTGGGTATTACGGGATAAGACACTTGTTGTGAGTTTTCTGATTGCTTTTAAAAGGAGCAGTTTAATAACCAACTTCACATATGAAAGTTAAGACAGTTGTCATTGTGGCTATAGTTAAAGGGGTTGACATGCTTCCCAACTTCTATTTTTATTATTTTATGGTTGTTTTGCCAGCATCTATGTGTGCCTTGTGACTGCAGTACCTGAAGATGCCAGAAGAGGGTGTCTTATCCCTGAAGCTGGAATTGCATATGGTTGTGAGGTATCATGGGGGTGCTAGAAATTAAGCCCTGGTCCTCTGCAAGAGGAACAAGTGGCCTTGGCTACCACTCCAGCCTCCATCTACTTTTTGAGAATGTGTCTCATGCAGTGCCAGGTGAGTCCTAAACCCAAGGGTGACCTTGAACTTCTTTTTCTTTAAAGTATACTTTTATTTATTGTTTGAGAATTTTATATAAGTATACAAAGTGTTTTCATCAAACCCACTCCTATTTATTGTTGAACTCAAGCTTCTTATTTCTCAGTTTGATTGCCCAGCATTTGTTCTTCAAAGAACAGCCTACCATCAAGTAGGATGTCATCAGGGAGACAAAATGCAAACAAAATATGACACCCTTCACAGAAACTATTTCATAGAAGCTCACATTATCTGAATATCATGCCCATGAATGAAAGGGTGATCAGGAAGGAGACTGGGTTATAAGTGAAACAATGAAGTTGGTATAATTAGATAACTCCATCTAGTAGATCCACATGGGAAAGACAATAATTGCAACTCCCATACTTTAGATGGGTGGAAAGTTGTGTATATAAAGCTAAAGCTGTACCCATGAAATACCTCACATCACAGGCCCATTCATGACACCGCAGGCTCATTGATGAAATGACTTGTACTGTGGGCCTACTTCTAGCACTGAAGGCCCATTGATGACATCGTAGGCCCATTCATTCATGATACAGCTCTACACTACAACCTCATTCATGTTGTACATTGCACTGCAGACCCATTCATGACACTGTAGGCTCATTTTATTTGATCCTACATTGCCACTGTCTTCAGTACTTGCTGTTGATACTGAAAACTGGACACTAAAAATGTGTATTTTGATTCCTAACCCAACACTGAACAGATTCTCATATTTAGTTTTATCAAATGTAATAACTTATTCAAGATAAAAAATGTGGAAATTGAAAACATTAAACATATCCTATTTATTTTGCCTATTATATTCAGATGCTGATTTCTTGGCCCTGAAATCTAGTTACTGTCAGGACATGGGCATTGTCATGGATATTGATGAATCCCCTGTATCAATGTGGTGTAAAGAATGTTCCCTAGTTAGCTCTGATTGGTTAATACAAATCCAAACATCCAATGATTGGGCAGAGGAGATTAAAAGGCTAAACTTCTGATCCCAGTCAGGGGTCAGAAGGAGGGAACAAGGAAGAAGGAGTTGGCCATGAGGCAGGTAGGGGCTCAGGAGAAGAAGGGCTACAAGGCAGGTGGAGGAAGAAGGCTGCCACCATGGGATTGGGCATGAGGAAGGTCACCAAGGAAGTTCTCCATAAGGACAGACAGCTACAACACAACAAGCCAAGGAGAGACTGAATGCAAGTAACTCGGGGCCTGTGTCCGAGAAGTGAATATCTTGGAGGATTAGAATGGCTCAGAACCTGCTCAACTTAAGCTTGCAGCCTGTTAATAAAAATACCATGTTTCTGTGTCAATTATTTGGGAGCTAGCCGGGTTATAGAAACCTGCCACACTTATATTTCATCCTCTAGTTGCACCATCAGTGGTTCTAAGCTCATATATTAACAATGTGCATTAGTGTACTGAATAACAATCAGCAAGTCTAGAACCAAGGTTGTATGAAGTTTGCAATAAAGAATGTCAGGCGGGAAAAGGAGGCACGTGGAGGGTGTTTGTGTTGAGAAAGTATTGCCGGAGAGGGAAAGATACAGTGGGAATCTGGAACTAACTACAGAGAGATGACAGGGCTCTTTAAAGGCAATGAGGTCTCATTCAGGGCAGAATGTGAGGAGCAGTTAACAGCACTGCTTCCCTCCTGGCACAATACTATCAAGTTTGCAGTAGTTGCACACTCTACGGAAATCTTGGTGAGAATGACACTCTTACCATCTGTTTTCTTTGACTCATTTCCGGTGTTGGAGTGATCCTTCTTGTCTGCCTTATTTTTACTGTCTTTCAAGTCACCTGAAAGCAATAAGCATGACAAACTGAATGTGTGCAGCTGGGGTGGGAGAAAAACTTAAAATCGTGTTGGGACAAGACCTGGTGGAGCATGGAGGGTGAGGGACTGCACACCCTGATATCATTATCTCTGTGATCTTCCAGATCCAGATTGGTTCTGGAAATTGGATTATAGTCAGAAATTAAAATTAAAGTATCCACTCAAACAGGCTTATAGTTAAATAAGTGCTGTTTTTTCTAAGAGACACAATTATTTATTTATTTATTTATTTATTATTTATTTATTTATTTTGGTTAGGCTGAAAAGTGAGGAAAAACCTGGAATACATGAAAGTTCTAATTAACAGCTAGTTAATTATATTAACTAATAGCTATTTTTGGAATTTTATTTGCAGAATGGGGATAATAATGTCTACTTTTATAAAAATATTTATTTACTTATTTCATTGTATATGAGTACATTGTAGCTGTCTTCAGACATACTAGAAGAGGGCATCAGATCCTATTACAGATGGTTGTGAGCCACCCTGTGGTTTCTGGGAGTTGAACTCAGTACCTCTAGAAAAGCAGTCAGTGCTCTTAACTGCTGAGCCATCTTTCCAGCTTCAATGTCTACTTTACATATAGGTCGAAGGACAGATGTACCTGAGCCATGTAGATGTTCAATGTAACCTGTAGTGTGCTGTTTAAAGACTGTGTTCACTATCCTAAGCATACTCTATATGTGCTATTCTAATTAATGAGGTTGACAAAGTATCATTTCCAAAAATTAAAAAGACTACTCTTACAAATGTGAGCAAACATATGTGAAGAATTTATATAATGCATTGATGAGGAAATGAGAGAAAACAAGACGATTTTAAGAGCATCCAAAGAAGTAGGTATTTATAAACATTTTAGAAATGTGTTAAAACATGGCTGTTATGAAATAGATGTAAAAGTGTTTGTAATCAAAGAATAATGTTCATGACCTTCTGGCAATCTGAATAAGTCAAAATCTCTAATTTAGAAAATAGCTTTACAGTTATATGTATTAATTAAGTACTTTAAATAGAAATTTAAGCACTACTGTATTCCCCCAAACCATGAGTCAGCAAGTTATGGGACAATCTGGTTACCCAACTCTTAGAGCTAACTTGTAAGGCTTGCTTTAACTCTTAATACTGAAATGGGATAAAGAAATTGGCTAGAAAAATTAACAAGGGGTGTTTAGGATCTTTTCAGGATTAGTTTAGTTGGAGGACATGATTAGTATCCTCCGAACCCCAGTGAATCAAAAGGAGTTCCTTTAGGGTCTCTTTCCCTGTTTAAGAACATTAGAGATGGACTGAGTGTCTCAAGCCCTGGAAGTTTTCTTTCTTTTTTCTTTTTTCTTCCTTCCTTTCTTTTTTTTTCTTTCTTTTTTCTTTTTTCTTTTTTTTTCTTTTCTTTTTTTTTTTTTCAAGACAGGGTTTCTCTGTATAGCCTTGGCTATCTTGGAACTCACTCAGTAGACCAGGCTGGTCTTGAACTCAGAAATCCGCCTGCCTCTGTCTCCCAAGTGCTGGGATTAAAGGTGTGCACCACCACTGCCCGGTCCTGGAAGTTTTCTACAGTTCATCTTCCCCATGTGAAGTTTCACACTCCTAGTGTGAGGCCTGCCGTATTGTTCTGAGCCAGAGGTTTAGCTATCTCTGAGGCAGATATCTGTGGAGATGACAGGCAAGTAGAAGACAACCTGACTTATCTGGACTGAGGAGGCTCACAGAGAAGTTGCTTTGGTGGACACCAAGGCTTAGCAACTCCTTTAACCACCCAGGGGGATATCTAGCTAATATCCTTCAGCCCTAACCTAGAAAATACTTTTGTGGTCCACAAAGAAAAAAAAGTGGCTCATGCCTTTTTGCTAATACTCCTGGAACAGAGCCCATTAGGTGACTTCCCATGGGCTATACATGGCAGATGTGAGCTGGTGCTCTACAAACAGGATGAAGGCACCTTCTTTGGCAGCTCTAAATCATCTTAATTAGGCTGCTGCAACCACGTCCTCTGCTACCCTCCGCCATTCTTAGTATTGCTCTAAATTGATTCCTTTCTGCACTTCTCATTCCAAACTTAATTTTAAAAGAAAATGGTAGACTGCCTCCCACTTTACAACAGGACTACGGCACCAAGCAAGGCTCAGGGTGTAATCTGTGTCTTTCAAATGTTTTTCCTCAAGTTAAATGTAAATTAATGTCCTGCCTTTTCTCCAAATTTTCATAGAGTTGTAAACCTGTTGACAGGTGTAGGGATTGTGATGTAGGGATAGGGGAGGGGTTGATTGTATTCATCTTGTTTTTACTCATTGGCCCCTCTCACCAATTATACCAAGGGCTGGCATGACCCCACTGCCCAGTTTTATATAAACGCACTAAGAATGACTTTTATATCTACAAAGGGCTGATTCAAAATCAGCATGTGACATGAGCATTATATCATGTTTAAACTTCAATTTCCAAAAATAAAGTCCTAGTGGATGACAACCTCACTTATTTGTTCATGAACTCTCCTTAGCTATTGAATAGCTGTGATAGAAACACATGGGCTCTGAGGTACAAAGGATTTACCATCTGGCTCATTACAGAAAACATGTACCATCCCTGTTGCCTGGACAGAAGACAGGGCTCTGCATTCCTCTGATCCTCTCCTCTTCCTAGCAGCACGGGGCATGGCAGAGAGTAAAAGCTGGCTGTTAAACAGAAAATGGAGATCCCCAGAAGCCAAGGTTCTCTACCTGATGGTTGCTTAAGTCTTCTAATTTCTGAGTCTCAATTTTTCTACCTGTAACATGGAACTATGTTTACAATGTTAGGCTGTGTATGTGTACCTGTGTATATGTGTATGTACATGTAGGTGAATGGATGCACATATGTGTGCATATCTGTGGAGGCCAGAGCTCAACCTTGGGTGTTCCTCACCTACCATCAACCTTGTGTTTTAAGGCAGAGTCTCCCAATGTCTTGACTACCATAATCACTGAAATCTCACAAGAGAATGAAGCTATGAACAGGTTTTATATGTATTTTATACAGAGATTAATAGGTAATGTAGTCTAAGGTCGCCAAGGAGAGTAAATCAACAGCTGTTGACTTGAGTCTAGATCTGTTTGCTAAGGTGTCTTGTTATATATTCACAGCCTGGCATTTGCTACCTGCAGAAAGTGAACATCTTGTCCATCTGTAGACAAGGGGGCTGATTCTGTGCCTTGACACTATCTTACTCCATCTGGCTTCAAGGACTTTCTCCCACAAACTAAAACTCAGAAAAACCAGAAACCACCTCCTTCCAAAGAAATCTCAGCCATTAGCCTCATTCAACTACCTCAACTACCAACACCAATGTCTTCCTTTATGTAGGACTCTGGGGCATTTTATCTGCTTCTCTGCCCTCCCTCATCACTGCATCATGTGCACATTCCTTTAAAATTACATTTGAGGGTGACTATATCCCCATAACAACACAGACTTCCCATAATCTTTCCATTTCTAAATCCTCCAGACCTAATATAGAGGTTGATACAAAGTTCTTAATAAATATTCACTTTATTACATATAAGAACTCATCGATTGTCTGAAAAACCATGGTGTCTCACTGCCCTCAGTTTACTTGGACCATTTTGAATTTAGAACAGAAAATCTGTATCCCAGGAAGTCTTCATCTACAGCAAACCAGCTGATTGGTCACCTAACGTGTGTGCTTAGGCCTGTGTATAGGACACATACATATCCTATATATACTTTATATATGCAGATACATACTTTGGGAATAGGGCTCCTGCACACTGGAGACTGGCCTGGGTGGAGGGATAGAATATTTATTTGGGTGGTTTGGCAATGAGTATAGGAATCCAGGCTGTGCTGGACTCGTTAATTGGAATTTGCATCACTTTGTGAGAATATCCAGGGCATCAGAGAAGGACCAGAAAGATGTGTACTGTTGTAGAAAGGTAGAGCTAAGTGGGTGGCTATTGAATGGGATCCTGACTTTATCTCTGGAGAAACGGGAGCCATGCCAACTGCCAGGAGAGGGAAAGTGACACCAGTTCCTGTTTGTCACATCATTATCACTCCAAAGAGAGCCCTTTGCAGGCAGCCCCTCCTCACCATTCTGCTGCTTTTCGCCTGCCTTGTCGCCTTTGGGGTTCTTCCCACGAGGGTTGTCACCCTTACGCGCTCCGTTGACTTGACCCTTTGCTTCTCCTGATGTCTTTTTCTCAGCTTTGCTGGTTGTGCCTTGCTCAGCTTGGCTTTTGGCTTCCATTTCCTTTTGCTTTTCCTCAGCAGCCAGGCGAGCCTTCTCTTCAGCTTCCTTTTTGGCTTTCTCTTCTGCATCCACAGCAATGAGAAAAGGCACAGGACAGAGAAAGAGAGGAAAACCGTTAGGAAAACTACCATTTTGGAAAGATAATCAACAGTGATGTTCATGGGAGCCAGTACACTGAAAGGACCTAAGGGCTTTACTGAGAGTGTTGGATATCTTCTTGGTTAATTCAAGTCAGATTTATATGTGTATGTAGGATAGCAATAAGATAGGCTACTTCTAAAAGCACTGAGTTAGAGGAGGGGACTGGAGAACAAAATAATGGGAATGTAAGAGTGATGGCATACACACTGCTGTTCTTACTGCTGATAACCCCTGGTGAAAGTGTTCTCATGCCACGCATTGTGTTAGCAGTCTTTAAAGGTTGTTTCTGTTTATCCTTAAAAGCTGCCTTATGACCCGATTTTACAGCCACATTTTAATGAAGGATGAGAAACATGATCAGACTCTCCCCAGCCACTGTAATAAGACAAAACTAAATAACACAAAATGAAAAAATACAGCATTTTATGAGGCTTGCTTAACACTTACAGCAGAAACCTTGACAGCTGACTATGGAATAAAAAGTTGGAGAAAATAACCATTATTAGAAGAACACAAACTCAAGCCAGTTTGTGAAGTTAGAACTAGGAAGAGGTGGGTTAAATGTCAGAAAGCTAAAGGCAGGCCCCCTAGCCCGAGGTACTTAACTGTCCTCAGGAAGAGAGGTGGCTTTCAGTTTGGCCATGTACTCACTCTAGGTACTTTTTTTTTTTTTTTTTTTTTTTTTTTTTCTGAGTATCTATATTTTTTTCTAATGTTATTGACTCTCTAGTTAGTGAAAACACAGTATAAGTGTATAGGTCAAGCATTTATGAAAAGATTGGTTCATTCACTCAGCTGGTATTTATTGAGCAGCTATATTGTCAGGAACAATATTTGATACTGAGGATATGGGAACAAGCATGGCAGAAGTATGGGGAAGATTATAATTAATTTAAAAATGGCTAATAATTTTGGATGTTGAAAGTATATTGCAAGAACTGAATAAGAAACAACAGGACAGGATGGCTCAGGGCAAGAGATGGCTTTAGACAAAAGGGTGAAGAAGGCTTTCTGGGAAGATAGCATTTGACCAAGTCCTGGGTGATGAGAAGTAGAGCAAGAAATAATCTGTAAAACCTGCATCATTCATAAAAAAAAAAAAAAAAGACAGTATGAAAGCTGTGAGAGGAACATTTTTTTATTTTTCTAGGCATTGAACTGGTCCCCAAAAGAAGATATGACAAGGATGTAATCACAGACAAAATGTTCAAATAACCAAGGATGGGCACAGATCAGATAATGGAGGACGGAGGACAAATGGTGGGTCTCAACTGAAAAAAAAAAAAAAGCATATATGAAAGGCCCCTTACATAGCCAAATATCCTGTCAGTGCTGGGACTCGCTCCACAGAGCTCATACTAAAGACACTCCAGACATCTTTGGGCTCCTCTGTGAAAACCATTATCTCTAGATGAGTGAACAGCTTCTACCTCTCATTACAAGGGTCTCCCTGTGTTCCCTTGGAGTTACTGTCGTTTTTATTTTTACTTTGCAGGTCCTTATACTCGCTTATTACTGGTTTCCTCTTTAACATATCAGGAGATTTTTATTTATCATTTCATTGATCCACCAACTCCGTCCATCAGCTAAATCACTCATTCTTTCAACCAAGTCAATGACCAGGCCTCATCTCAAACAAAGTAAATCAGATTCTAGAAGAAGGAGAAGGATAGGATATCTCAAATCTTTATTTTTGGCACACAGCAAGTACTAAGAAGCTCTGATGTAAAGTCTAAATATTTGCCACTCAGTGCATTATGACACTCTTCTCAACAAGATGTATTTACAATTCACAATGAAAGGATATAAAAACATTTCTGTACAAATAACTGTCATATCCATATGCAGCATAATAAAGTCTTCTGTCTTCCACAGAAATGTAAACTAAAAAGTGAAAGAAGGCCCTTTAAAAGATGGTGGGTTGACATTCCCAGTAGGTTGCCAAGCAGATGGGGCTCCTAGGGCATTCACTAAGTCTTCCTTGTGTTTATGTGCTTTGAGGAGAGAGCTAAAAGACATGTCCATCATTGCTTGGCATGGTGTACAGCACCCATCACATGCTGCTGAAGTTTGAGAAGGCTGTGAGATATCATCCATGTAGACAATTTACATGAACTACCAATGTAACCCAGCACCTTAAACACATAAAACACAAAAGCATAAGGACTCTCTGCTCCTATTCTAAGGGGAATAATTAGCTTCCTTAACTTAAAATATAGGCAAAGAAAAAGATGACTTTTTTTTTCTTTTTTACTATGCTGATAGATCAGTGCCTTGCCATCATTAGAGAAGCTTCCTCCCACAGCAGATGGGAATAATAAAGACCCACAGCCAGACATTATGCATACAGTCAGAGACCTTGGAACACTCAGCCCTAAATTGGATGTCTCCATCAAATCCCTTCTCTTGGGGCTCAGGGAACCAAGCTGAAGAAGAGATTGAAAAGTGTAAGGGCCAGAGGGGATGTAGAACACCAAGAAAACTAGGAACTCCAGACCAACATGGGCAAAGGTCATACAAACTCGCAGGGACTAAGGCAGCATGCACTTTCCCTGCACGGGTCTGCCCTAGGTTCTCTGTATCTATATTATGACTTATACCTTAGTGTTTTTATGGGACTCCCGAATGTGAGAATGGGTATGTCTCCTGTGCTTGTGCCTTCTCTTGACTCTTCTCCTTCTGCTTGTCTTGTCCAACCCCAATGTGATAGCCTTCATTTTATCATATTATATTTTATTTTGTTGTATTTAAAAGATAACTTGTAAAAAAGAGAAGACAGAGGTAAGCAGAATGAAAGAGAGGCAGAGTCACTCATGTTTAGAATGCACTGTCAGCGAAGATTAGCTATGGCCACCTTCACAGACTCACTACTGAATACATGGAAAACTTGTAACACTCAAAATATCTCTGAGCTGAAAAATCATTTAAATAAAATCTGAAGCTGTTTAATTGTAGTTTACTATGGAAGACCATAAAATATTATCTTACAAAGAAAAACTCATTTGACAACTGAGTCAAACCAATTTTCCACAGATACAGAAAAACAACTGAGAAGGGGAGAAGGCATTTGGGAGGCAAATCTGGTTTTGCTCAAGTGCAGCTGACATGCAAAAGTTATTTTAAGTTAACAAACGGTAGCTCTTATTACATCAGGACCAAATCAGATATGAGCCTGGCCCACAGTGTGAGTCTCTGCTCTGCAACAATCTTCTAGTAAATTCTAGCCATGACTCCACAATGGTCTCTGGCTTGTCTAATCACCTCCTGCCTGTGACTTGTGTGAGTATCATCAGACATAGAGCACACAGAGATATTACTGAAGATAGAGACTCTTGCAAGCACATGTAAGACTAAAATGACATCTCCATGAGGTTGGTTTCTCTCCATTTGCAGTCAGACTCCTTTGTATTCAGAGGATGAATTTATTAGTAATAGATACTACCATCCTAGTTGGGGAAGTTGGTGAGACAGTGATAATCTGCACAGACCCATATGTTCCAGTGGTGGTGGCATGTGTACAGAGAAGTTGTTTGTTGGGTCTTAGAGCTAGACACCTCAGCATCATCCCAAGGCTTCTTGACTTATTAGTCAAGATATTAGGCTGTAAATTTATGGTATGTTTTCTTTTCCTTTTTCCTTAAGTTATTCACTTTATATTCCAACCACAGTCCTCTCCCTCTTCTCCCTGAGTCCCTGCCTTACACACTCCTTTCCCCATTCCCTCTTTTCCTTATTCTTTGATAAAGGAAGCTCCCCTCCCCCCTTTAGGTACCAACCCACTCCATACTTGGCATATTCTCTCCCATTGAGGCCAGACAAGGCAGCCGAGCTGGGGAAAAGAGATCCAAAGGGTGGTAACAGAGTCAAAAAGAAAGCCCCTGCTCCAATTGTTAGGGGACCTACATGAAGACCAAGCTTCACATCTGATACATATATGTGAGGTCCTAGATCCAGCCCATGAATGCTGGTTGGTGGTTCAGTCTCTGTGAGCCCCCATTGGCCCAGGTTAGTTGACTCTGTAGGTCTTTTGTGGTATCCTTGATCCCTCTGCCTCCCTTGATCCTTCCTTTTGATTCTTCCACAAGACTCCCAGAATTCTGCCTAATGTTTGGCTGTGGGTCTCTGCATCTTGTTCCATCAGCTGCTGGATGAAGCCTCTCAGAGGACAGTTATACTAGGCTTCTGTTTCCAAGCATAGCAGAGTATCATTAATAGTGTCAGGGGTTGGCTCTGTCCCATGGGATGGGTCACAAGTTGGACCATCACTGGTTGACATGGCTCATTAATAAAATAACCAATGGAAAGATGCTGAAGAGCAGGGTATGGCAGAGCCCTTGGGATCTGTAAATTGTACTTCTCACAAACAATCTGGGGTTTTTCATGTTGGATGTCTAAACAGTCATAAAAATGCACTTGAGTCTTTATTCATCTTACTTCAACTTGTCTAAGTAATAATCCTATAAATTCGTGAGTGGAAATGCCACTAGGCTACTTATCCCTTAATTTACTCTGAACTGCTGACTCAACCAGGAAAGAAAGAGATGGAGGAAAGAGGATGGTAATATGAAATGAGATAAGAGATAGGAATGTAACCGGCCAATATAACTATGTATATAATCTCTCAATTACACTCCATACAGAAACAAGGAGGGCACAAGGCCATGCCTAAGAGTTCATAGGTGTTCTTAAAGCAGCTTCCTAAGTACACTAACTGATAGAAACTTTCAATCAGTATTAAAAATCCAAATTGAAGCAAATGTGTCAATGATACATAATAAAAGTGCAAAGCTTAATTTTTTTAAAAAAAAATAAATGTTAAAGATAAAACAGAGGCAAGCATTTAAAAATAATGTGCTGGACTGGAAAGTTGGCTCAGGAGTTGAAAGCACTTGCTTCTCTCACATAAGACCATGTGTTGGCCTATAACTAACCCTAACTCCAGTTTGAAGCAACCTGGCCCTCTCCTCTGTTCTTTGAGGGCACCAGGGATGCACGTGGTGCATATATATATATATATATATATATATATATATATATATATATGCAAATCACTCATGTACAAAAGTACATCTAAATTTTTTTTTAAATGTGCAAAGCTAAGCTAGATGAGAAACAACAGTTTTTCTAATTACCAGGCTGGGAACATCATAGTTTTCAACTAAAGCCAAATGCCAATAAGCAAGCAAAAATAAAATTTTCAACAAGTGCAGAGATTCTCACTATATGTCATATGTGATATGTTACCATGTTTATTGAGACTCACTGTCAGATACAGAAACTTAAAGCAAGTTTGTGCGAGGGTAGATGGAGGTGGTATAATATTGAAATATTGACTCAGCAAAGTCAATGAAACATGACAGACTGGGGCTAGGTAGAAGGTGCAGGATACTTTACAAGTAAAATATTTTCCCTAATATGTAAATATTATGATGACTCAACAATAACAAGGTGGATATCCTAATGGAGAGAAATAGACAGTTTCACTGTTCTTGCATCTGAGAGGGAAATTTAGAGAAATGACACTCGACTCAGAAGATTATTCAAAACATTAACTCTTTCCTAACAAATGAGAATTCTGGTCTCTATAACTTTGTAATTCAGGTTGCATAACATCACCTAAACTTTATCCCACTTCCTAACAACATGTGTTCAAAGGTCCATGGAAGGCAGCTTATCTCAAAATCAGAGTCCTTTGGGATAAAAAAAAAAAAGTCAATGAGGAAAATAGTCAGGGATCATTTACTCAGACTGACCACTACCAATGTAACTGCGACCAAACTTCTTTATGTCAGTTTGCCCATGAACAGCACAACTTGAGGATTAAAGTGTGAGGTGAGTTGAGTTGACACTGTCACAGTCAGTGTTTTAACCCTGCTGCACATGGCCGACCCTCCTCTGTAATGTATTTAAATAGCAGCTCCTTCCAAGCACAAACTAGGCCAGATTTGCTCCTCAGAGCTTAGTGCTTTCAGTTCTTAGTGCTAACTCTGAGATGTTATTTTGAGTGCCCATGTCCAGAATGGAGTCTCAAAAAACCTTCGAGAATAAGACCGTGCAAACCGGGATTCAGTTCTCCATTTCCCTGCTAACTAAATGTGGTCCCATACGTAAGCTATGTGCCCCTAAATATCTATAGCCTAGGGGCTGGACCTTGCTCCTTTTGCTTGCATGTGCATATTTTCATTTTTCTTTTGTATGTGTGTTTGTATATGTGTGTGTTTTCCTCAAGTCCTACCTACCTCTACCCCAAGACATACAGATCTTTATGTGGGCAAGGCTGGCTGGGCAGTGAGCCCAACTGAGCAGTCTCTGCTCCCTATCACAGATTACAAACACATACCACCATGAAGGCTTTCTTTATAAGGGTATTACTATGTGGGTATCTTATTTACCCCCTCCTGTTCCTATTTCTAATATCCTCAAGCAAATCCCAGTGTCCTTCAAATTCTATCTACTAATGTCTTCCCAAAGACCCGAAGCATGGTTAGGGACAAGTCCTTTCATGCTGCTTAAAATAGTTTGTGTATCTCTACCTGCAAAGCTCGTGCATTTTTAAATGATGGGGTTTTTATCTGTCCTTTTGAAAGGACCAGTTATTCTGTGGAAAAGAAGCCATCTAATGTTTCCCTAGGTGATTAGTTCAGGAGGTAATTTCAGTAACCAAGATAATTGCAAACAAATGATTTTGAATGACCTCCTTAAACTGTGTGTTGTCAGAAATTGGGTGTTCAGGTGTAATGATCATGAGAGAATGTTCTTCCAATGGTGCAGTAGCCTGCCAACACAGAGGATTTAAATGCTTGAAGCTTTTGAATAGACCCTCAGTGCTTACAATTAAAGTATAGAACAGGTGTTGACTCCCTCCATAGCTCAGGGTACAACATCTGTCCCCAAAAGATAATGTTGTAGTTATGCCCTAAGAACACTATAAATCTAAAGTCCTTGCCTTACCTGATTTTTTTTTTCAGGATTTTGATGGAAAGTCAGTGTCTGGCCTTTGAAATAGTCCAGCTGCTGGATGCATCTACCTATCCAGGGTGGGGACAGCAGAATCCACAATTCTAATTCTAGGACTTAGAGCTGTCTCCTAGCTATCTTTCATTCATCAAAACCCCAATCCTTGACTTTAAATGTTGAATGGGAGTGGGAGCTCTGAGATGTAATAAGGCCTGGGCCAGATCTCAAGGGTAGGGACTCCACAATGATGTTAGTGGGACTACAGGACTAGAGAGTCAAGTTTGCACACTGCCTCTGACTCTTCATATGACACCATCTGCCATGAAGCAAGCAGCCCAAATGGCAACACCATTCTCTTGATTCTTTGTAAAACTAATGAATATCAAATATTTTGTTATAGCAACAAGATATATCCCAAAGTATTAACCATCCTACCTTCTTTCTACACGTGCTGACACAGGCAGAGTAACAGAGCAGGTGTTGTCTGAGGACAAAGTCTCGAGAATCTTGGCTGCTCTGAGGGTTTAGGGTTCAGGGATGTTGCTATGTATAAGGTCTTAACTGAATTCTTGTTCATCCATTGTATCAAAGTCTAACATAAGAGCCCCTTCCTATGGACCCAGAGGATAGGGGTAGCCATGTAATCTTTTGGCATTGAGCATGGAATCTGGAAAGTGGATGGCACACAACAGGTGACAGGAGACAATGGCTGCTATTGAAGGCTCACCTCTGCAAGATTCACTGCCATCAGCCCCAACACTGAACATCAAGAATCAATTTACGTCTTTGAGCCTCCCTGAGATCTGGCATCATAGATTCATAATACTCAGGCTTGTGCCCCCGTATGCATGTTCCTCTCCACCTAAACAGTGTGATCATGTTGTATGTGCCAATCATGCTCAGTAATAAAAACAAATGTGAATATACGAACTAAAGCCCCCAAAGCATGAAACTTTATATTTTTCTGTGCATAATAGCAAGAGTCACAGCGTTCTGGTCTAAACCATGATGAGATTTGCTTCTGGAAACTTCAGTTTACTTACAAGTTATTATCACCTCCCCCAAATCAAACCAAACCAAACAACAATGAAAGCAAAACAAAACAAAACAAAAAACCCCATGAGTCAGTTCCATGGTTGGAGCAATGAGTAGAGAAAAAGCATTTATTTATATGACAGGACATTCATGAAAGAAAATTAAAGCTTCTCATACTCTACCACAGCAGACAGTAGCTATTGACTAGGCTTTACCAAGGTAAAGGAGGGCAGAAAGGCTTTACAGCTGTGGCGGCTGACATGAAATATAAAACAAGGTAGCCTAGCAGAGACCAAGAAGTACTAACCCCAGTCCCTGTAGACTCTATACTGGAAAAAAGAGGCTTAGGTATGTTGCAGAAAAGGATTATTGACTTAGAGGCCAGTCATATTCTGCCATGCACTCCGTGTTCACGAGAATGAGAATTGTCACATGGGAGTGTTCAGCATTCAGCACCCAGTCCCTGGAACAATGTGCCATACTTAAAAGGCCCATAAACCATAGAAAACAGCTACTTGCTTTGCCAGTGAGCACCGAGTTTGTGTAGATAACTGTAAAAGATTCTTCCTGAAGAGCACATTACCTTTGGGTACCTTGGCTCGCCATCGCTCCCGGTTGATCTGCACCACCTCGGTCCAAGTGGCTTTAAAACTCTTGTAGTCAACAGGGATGACAGAATTATTGATGGGAGCACTTCCTTCTGACCCAGAACTCTTGACACCTGACCTCTTTACATCTGATGAGTTGATGCTGTTCAAACTGGGGAAGAAAAGAAATCATAGCAAAGATGAATGTTAGTGTCAGCGTCTGCAGCATGCATGCATGCAAGCAGTGAGAGAGGCCGCAGAATGCCGAGTAGGATTTGCTGAGTTATCAATGTGAAACTCTCTGGCTCTATGGTTTGTAGAGATTCTGTTTCACATATAATAGAAATATGAAATTTGGAGCTTTAGCGGAAAAGAAAAACAGCCTACACTGTATGTTCATGTGTTACAGTATTCCTGACTTTCTTCTATGCTGCCTGTGTTGTTTTCTGGTAACTAGGATCTGCTGACAGTTATTTGACCTGTTTGTTTTCTGAAGTGAAGAAATTTAAACCTGAAGTTTTATTTGCTTCAGGATATATCGATTTGATCAATCTGCTATCACACTGACCACTTTTTCAAACTAGACAGCAAACTGATATTTGTTCTCCAATTTACTCTCCTCTTGGACTCAATATCCCTCTAATGTTATAGTTTATCTATCTATCTATCTATCTATCTATCTATCTATCTATCTATCTATCTATCTGCATATGCCAGAGCACACATGTGGAAGTCAGAGGACAATATCCAGAAAGTGTCTTCTTCTTTGATCATGTGTGTCCTGGGGAGCAAATTTGAATCATCAGACTTGATGACAAGTCCCTTTACCTACTGAGCCATTTCTTCGGCCTTTAGAATTCCTTTAATCTCAATTCCCTAAGCCCATAAAAAGTGATGATTCTCCTATGCTTTTTAGAGATGGTAGATGACCAGACAATACCAAGTGTTGGTATCAGAATCAGCTCTGAACCCAGTGACATCACATCTAGGCGAACCCCATATGCCAAGGCAACTGCCATACATTCCCAGATTCTACTTGGCTCACTTCCCACCTTTACCTGTGAGAGGCTACGTCACTATCCATATAGATAGACAGACTCGCCTGATCTCCTGATCTCCTGATCTCCTGATATCTCTCTCTCTCTCTCTCTCTCTCTCTCTCTCTCTCTCTCTCTCTCTCTTTCTCCTCTTCTTGCTACCACCTTTGCCCTTATCTCCTAAAATAAACCTCACTTAGAGCCATTTGGCCTGGTGTGGTCTGTCGTGAGCCACGCATCAAAAACCACCAAGGATCTAACTTGAAATGCATTCTACTTTGTGCCTTAAACATGGGACATGTTAGAAATATCAAGAGAGTAGCATTCTTCTGATGAAGTATTGTCTATTCCTAAGTAGCTATATAAGTTCCTACCGTGTATCAGATCCAGTGAGTGGTAATGAAGGATTACTAGTGTTCATTTTAGCCAGTGCTTGAAGAATTAAGACAGTATATGAATTTATTGGGGGCTTCTGTCCTCAATTTTAGGCCTCTTCAATGCAGATTCATTGTAGGTTCATTCATCTTAAGCATCCTTAGTTAGTTTAATTGCTCATCTAGCAACTATATAATTGTTACAAAATGAATCTTTATAAATTAAGCATCCATAAAGACAAGTCTTTTATTAATTTATGGTAAGCATGTCTAAACAAACCATATAAAGATATGTAATAAACTTAAGTGCTGAACTGTTACAGTCAAAAGCACACTTTGCTCCTGAAAATCTGCCATTTTTGTATGGAGGTTATTAGTGTGAATAGATTAAATGCAGGGATATTAAAAAAAATTCTGTTCTCCTTTCCAATGCATTTACAGGTTGGCACTGTAGGGCTGTGGTACTTCTTAAAAAGTCAATACAGAATCCAGTGTATGTTCTTGTCTCCCTTTATTAAAGAAATTGACAAGTGAGAGGAGCTCTCTGGCTGCTTGACATAGATACGAACCATGTTATCAAATAGCTCTCACCAGAAACAGCTACAAGCAGCAGCATCCAAAATTCTCAGCATCTCTTTAAAGTGATGTTTAATGTGGCTAGTCCTTTTGCCCATTAAAATTGTGAAATTTAATGCTTTATGACTTACTAAGTTGTCTGGTATTCTACATGCATTTTGTCCTCAACATTCTATACAGAAAATTACAATTTCCTGCAGGGGATAGTTTATGATCCTATTTGGAGCACTAATACTGATGTGTGGTGTGTTCTATCAACTGGGAAAAGAGTCTCAACAAGGAATTATGTAGGTCAAGTTCACCAGTTTGCTTGGTTGTGGACACGTATGCGGGAGATTATTTTGATTACATTAATTGATGTGGGAAGATGGAGCCCAGTTTGCGAGTTCCATAGGCTTGGGTCCTGGACTGTATAAAAACGGGAAAAGTGAACTGAAGTAAACATACATGCATTGATTCTCTTTGCTCTTGAGTATGGATATGACTAGCTGCATCAAGTTCCTGCCTTGACTTCCCCACGATGCAAGACTATAACCTAGAATTATAAAATGAGTAAACCCTCCATTAGAGTTGACTTTGTCAATGTTTTTATCACAGACACAGGGGATGAACCTAGGGCACGGAGCTGACTTGACAGAGGCTACAAGGATTAATAAGTAATGGAGTCAGGATTTTAAGCCTGACCACAGGCTGTTTAGCTTGACCTGTACTCTGATATCCTTATGCTTTATGCTATAACTCATAGCACTTGAAAAAAACTTAAATTTGAGGTGTTTTGTTATGTATTTTTAAACCATGCACTCCACTTTCTTCCTAAACTTAAGAGATGATAGTTCTCCTCATTTCTTGTAAGAAATCTGATCCAAAACATCATTATCTAGAGAATGAGGAACATGGGCTGACTCCGCACAGCAGGAGAAGCACAAAAGTCAGTGCTGCTGGAATCAAAGGTTTCAGAGCATGGGGACATTCTGCTCTGACCTTGGACCACCTGTTACAGGCCAGCCTAGAAAACATAGATACTATCATCCCAAATCCTCTGGAAGGAAAGGAGGTAGACATTTCTCCTGTAAGAAGCAAAGGAGGTAGATCTCACTGTGATACTGCACATACCCCCAACAAGACATTTCCATCTCCACCAAGTTTCAAACTTTCCCCACTGACCTTGATCGCCTCTGGCCTGTCCCACCAGTCTGGGAGTTTTCGTCAATTAAGGGACTCACAATCTTCTCGGTCATATCCGTGAGCACAGTGAAGGTAGGTTCCACGATGAAGTCAATAAAACCTACAGAGAAGCAGCAGCGACTCAGATAACAATATGTTAACAGGAACCAGCTCAGGTTTTCCACTAGAAAACAATTCATCTTTCCTTAAAACAAGTAAACAAACAAACACCCAACCAAGCCAACAAAACACCACATCTACACAGGAGCTCAAAGTTAGCCAAGAGCTGGTTGGTCTCATTCTTACTGGATGTCATGAATCAGTTTCATTTCCCCTATATAATTTCCTCAGGACTTTTCAATAAGTGATTCAATTTAATGCTTAAAAATACAATTTAACACCTGCTATGTAATAAGCACCGTGATGTGTTTTGTAAAAAGCTGAAGATGAATAATTCAATGGAGCAGCCCTCAGGGAATTTATAGGTAAGATTTAGTGGGCACAAAAATGACCCCTAGAGTTTCTGCAGGACCAAAGGAGAAGCCTAGAAGAAGGCTGCTAGGACAGAAATAGAAGAGAATGGAAAGGAGACATTTTGCTCCCATAGACAACGGTGAACAGTTGTGTGGTGGTTGTGATGTTTGAGCTGAGTGCTGAAGGATGGGTGGAGAGAGAGATGTGGCTATTCACTCTGGGTAGAGGATGTTTCTGAGGTAGGAAAGCATGCAAGAGTTATCTGAGGAATGATTAGGTGTAAAGAATGCTTTGGACTTGGGGAGAAAAAGAGGGTTGAAGAGGTCAGTTATCCATATTTAGGGAAGGAAGCTCCTGGGGTTTAGAATCAGAAAAATATTGGGCTGGCCTGAAGAGGTTTGTGTATCTTTGTGATATGTTCAAGTTTTCTTTGATATGGTTCATGCACAAGAGACATGGAGAGGCAGTGAGCAGAAAAGACTGAGGCAGGAAATCTTGTTAGAAGTGATTGCAACAGCTCAAACAAAAAGTAAGAAACTGAGAACCAGAGCTGCTGTAACCTGGGTACCAAAGGCACACATAGCACAGCATGACAGGCAGTGTGGCTCTAGAGGGATTCCTCCAGGAAGATCCAGCAGCAAAGCAGAAGAAAGGAGAGAAGGCAGAGAATGGACTGCAAGATGCAGACCTGAGATACACAGGGCAGAACCAGATGGGAAGAGCTAGAAGAAAAGGGCTAGAAACTGGGTTAGAGTCATTAAGGAAATGGTACCTTAGAAGCCATACTGAGGAGGTAGTAAAAACTGGCATAAAGTGATTATCTTAACAACCCCCCCCCCCAACACACACAAACACAAAAGAAAAAAGAAAACTAGATGAGTATTTGTGACTCACTGAGTGGAAAGAAACACACATTGGCACTAAGTCATCATAGCCACATGTAAGGACATGAAATACCAACCAAGGGGGACACTGCCCACTCCTCTGAGTGGGTATCTGGAAATGCAGAAATGAATATGTAGTTTTCACAGTTACTAAGGAGGTGGTGCTACCGGTGCTGCCGAAACTCAGCAGAGACGGGTGCTAAACATTCTGTAATGTAACCCACAAAAGAAGAACCGTTCATCTGATCAAGTAACACGGGCAACAAAATTTGTTCGGCAGTTCACTACAATTTAACGGAGAGCTCAAACCGCAGTATTTGATGATCCACAGAATTCTTTGGCTATGCCCCATTTCCTACAGGAAAGTATAAGGATGTGCTATTCTCGACACACTGTAAAATCCTTGCCTGATTCTCTCTATAATGGCTCTCTCTGTACCGAACTCCCTACCCGCTGTTCCTGCCACACTGGAGCTACTGAGAATTCACTGACCACGTTAAGCAGCTGTAATCTCTCTGCTTTCTCCATCTCTCGTCCTCAGTGTCATTTTTCCACCACTAAGCCACTGCTGACATGTACTAATATTTATTACAACCTACCTAGACACTGCTTGAATATTTCCTCAGATATAGCTCAAATATGACTCCCTACTAATTCTGTGCGGACCACCTATGCCCAAATTCTTTTACCCTGTCTTTGTATTTCATTGTAAAATGTTAAGAATTCAACACCCCTAATTCCCTAAACACATTTTGTTTTCCTAATATCTCACCCTCTGTCTAATACTGGTTTAATAATATCTTTGAGAGCAAGTACTATATATACTTAGGTTCTTGTTTTGTTTTTACTTTATAGCATCTATTATAATCTTAGCAGTGCCCAGTACCTAACAGGAACCCAAGACCTAGCATGACGAAACAAATAAAATATTGAATGGTCACGTGAAGTTGAAGCAGAGGCCAGGCATGGTGGCACACATGTTCAATCTTAGCATCTGGAATCCAAAGACAGGGAGGTCAGGAGGCCATGATCCTTGCAGTCAGTTTATGCTCAGCTTGGGCTCAAGGCTAAAGTTAGCTAAATGGCCTATTTATGACTAGCCTAGAGTACATGAGAACCTATCTCTGCTCTCATAAGTAGAAAAAGCAGTAATTCCTTATTAAATTGTGTGTGTGTGTGTGTGTGTGTGTGTGTGTGTGTGTGATAACAGACTCTTGCAAAGTGGAGTTCACTCATGCCATTTACTTTATATATGACACTGGTTCCCTCTCCAACAACTGAGGGTTTTGGTAATGCATGCATTATAGTGATTCTTTTTTTCTTTAAATTTCTTTTTCCTTTCCATCTCTCTTCCTTCCTTCCTTCCTTCCTTCCTTCCTTCCTTCCTTCCTTCCTTCCTTCCTTTTGTATGGAAGAAAAGGAGTAAAGAAACCAAAACAATTTGAAAGCATCCCCCTGGAAGGACAGTCCTGAGTGTGGACAGAAGAATCCTGGTGGTGAGATGACTTCTCATGTTGAAGCACAGTGGCGGCTGAAGCAAAATGGGCTTCCTAACTATGGTATGCACAGACATCTCCTTGGGAAGTTGAAGCTCCCTTTCCTTTTGGCAGGAATGATGGGAACCCCAGAGTGTCTCTGTATAATCTCTTCCAAAACCAGCCACAAACCAGAGAGAAAGACAGGACTCTACCCTGCCAGAGGCTGGCAACAGTGAGCCAGAGCCCCAGCTGGGATCCCCAAGCCCAGTGGCCCTGATCACTACATCTATGTACCATAAGATGCCCCTTCCAATCAGCTGGCAAATACCTACCCACTTGTGACTGAGCAACCATGGTTGACTTTCTGTCACACAGAGGAGAAAACGGCAGCCCCAGCTCTGCTTCTCTGTCACCCTAGAAAAACAGAAGGTCACGGTGAACAAAAGAACAGTGTGCTGAGCTGCTCAGCTTCTATTTACAACCCCAGCTACCATTAGGACACTTATTTTTATCTTAATGATTACTATTACATTGTGTAATAAGTCCTGGGGGGCCTGCTTCTCTAAACAAAAGACATCAAGTAGTGGTGGCTTCTGGGGAATAATCATCCCCTCTGAATGCAAAAGCTCATGCTGTCCCAAAGAAAGTTTCACTGGGCAGCAATAGGTTCCCCAGGGAAAACTAGGCAGCAGTCCATGTGTCCTGTGGCCTAGAGCCAATATCACAGTCAGAATGGCCATGTTCCCCACGGTTTTCCTGTGGCTACCTATGGCCTTCTTCTAACCACTGAACCTCCAGTAGTGAGCAGTGTCCAACAGGAAAATCAAACTTACTGATGGTGGCTTTGTCCCCTAACATCACCTAAAGCCACACACAACGGGAGTAAGTGCTTCTGTGTTTGTAGTCCTAATGCTTGGTCTGCAGTGAAAAGTGCACTAGAAAGAGCCAGTTATTAGACAACAACGCAGCATAATTGTTTGTCCAAAATAGTCTTCAGGGCACTAAAAAGCACTCTCTAATACAAACACGATGGGATAAGCAGCTGGACTATCTAACTGTTGATGGAGGTAACTTTTAAAAACATGCAGCAGAAGTCAAATCTTTGTCATGTCCACAGGAAGAAGAATATATCTTATGTTCACCAGTGAATTATGCTCTTACTTCTTCTTATTTCTTTTCTTTTTTTTTTTTTTTTTTTTTTTTTAGGAAGAAACTGGCTCAGGATAATGGCTACCAGTCTGTGCTTGAACCCTGCTTTGTTGCTGTTGGGTGTATGGTCCCCTGACCTTTGCTATTTCACAAATTTCCATCTATTAAATGTGGGATAATAGTCCCAAACCTAAAGGGTTTACCATGAGGCCAAATGACAAAAATACATATAAGCCAATAAAAAGAACCATTTAAAGAATTATTCTTGCCATGGAGGTAGCCATATTTAAGTAAGGCTTTGAGAGACATGGAGAGAATTTGTTCTAGCTGGCACACTGTAATCATAATGAACATTGGCAATAAATTAGTAGCAATCAAAAACTTAAATACTGTCTTAACACCAGGCTGCTTTATTTCTAAGTAATGTCACCAAGGAGTCAGATAAAGGTTCTAGCAGAAGCATGAGGTAGATTTCTAAGAGGAGGCTGGTACAATGGACTCAGGCCTGATGAGTCCATAGATGAATGGGCTTGGAGGAAGTAGGATACTGGGGGCCCATCTTTAAAGGGTATATCTCTTGTCTTCAGAACTTTCTACTCTGGCTCTCTTGGCTTCCTGGTTGTCATCAGGAGAGCAGTATTCTTTTACCCTGACAGTCCACCATGAAGTTTCTGCCTTGTGAAAGGCCTAAACCTTTCACAAAGGAGATGGCCAATCATGTACTGAAACATCTGTAACCGTGAGCCCACATAAACCCCCTCCCTCTTTGAAGTTCATGTTTACAGGTATTTTGTCACAGTAGCAGAAGGTTAACTGTTGCACAGACACATCTGACAGTCTTTTGGCTGAAAGTAAGATACAAGCATTTTTCCATGATCCACAGACATTTACAAATTACATACATTTTAATTTAAGCTCCAAACAATAACAAAGTATTTAGTAAATAAAGACAAAAGTGAAGTAATGTATCATTGAAAATATAGAAAAGTTTGGAAAATACTCTATTTGAAGTAACTCTTGGTTAAAGAACCATAAAAACCAATTTGAAAGAATAGCTATTAAAGATGGCTTTGGAGCACACTGTCAAAAGCAGCAAGCTTCCCGGCAGTAAAACAGACTTTTCAGCTCCTGCTTTCTAAGCAAGTGAAAGGAAAATTAAAAGCAAGTTTCACCCTCAGAGAGTTAGAAAAATAAAAGCAAATGAGATGAATAATGATAAAAACAGTGATTAAGGTATCGACTAAAAAAAGAGACAGTTGTAAAAAGAACAACACAATCTTGTAGGGCAGAAAGGAAAAGTTCAACAATATATATGACAGAAAACAAACTGACCAATGAGGAAACACCCACAGACAGAAGAAATGAAAAGAACTGGCTGAGATGTCTTGAAAATGCAAAATATCCAGCAGTACAAAGGAAATGGACCTTGAAGGTTTTCAGAACAAGAAGGATTTACCAAGGCAAACATGCTTCTTCAAAGTCAGGGTTTCACTTAAGAGCTCCTGTGGCTATGGCGTAGATTTTGTAAAACATGGTTATGAGGCTAAAGATGGAATTCCCTCTTTCAGAAGAGCAAGAATGCCTGGACCATGTCCACAAGGGTTAACCTGTTATTTTGAAATATAGCCCAACTTTCTGAATACATTTTCAAAGGCTCTGGTCCCATTGAGTTTTCACATGTGAGCTGTCCAGTTTTAAAGCTATCATTAAGATCTGGGTGAGCACTGCTCCTTTGTGGGTTTCCTGCTACGCTTTAGCATCTGGGTTAAGTCAATAAAAAATACTTTACTGAGTTATATTCACTAAACCCAGTTCCAGTCCAGTGAGTGAGCACTCCACCTTCACTAGGCCGGAAAATCCAATATAGTTATTTCCACATTGCCTCTAGCACATTTTCATTGCATTCAAGGGTGTGGGTGTATGCAAGGAAACAAGGTTTTCTTTATAGTGAGGAAATAATGTTCATGTGTTAATTAATTCAGATACTCTCATGATTCAAAAGGGAATCACTTCAATATATCAAACTCATGTGAGTTAGCCATGATTTACCCATTGGCCACAGACGAAATATTGCTAGCATGATAAGAGTATTGTGAAACTATATCAAAGGGAACATGGAAAAGGAGAGGTGAACATTTAGAGAAGAATCCTCAGCGAAGGATGAATTTGTCGTTGGCTCTCCTTGTACACACAGCAGGATCACACCTGTGCCTCTCAGGCTCCCCATGCCCACTCCTCACTCCACTCCACATCATGGAACCTGGGAATTACTCTGGAGACCACGTAATGACTGAGCAAAGCAGCCTTCCCACATAAGGACAGGGTGTGTATGCTTAGGGTAAAGGTGGGTGTGCATATGTGGATGGGCAGCCATGGACACACTGAAAAGAACACAGGAGAGTTGATGCTGAAAGGTTCTTATAAATATCCATCCAAACCTACTCCAAATCTTTTCTATTCCCTCAAAAAAAAAAATCACATAAAATACATAAGACAAGAGAATCAGAAGAGTGATATTAGTCCTAGGCAGTGAACCAGTTCACCAAATCTCCAATGGTCAGATTAATGGCACTATGACTGTTAACTCCAGTCCTACTTACTGACAGACAGTGTGTCCAATTTCAGAAAAAAAAAGATATATACAGAAATTATTGTGCTATTATTTTCCCATTCAAACAAGAGTCATAAAAATAAGAGTGTCAGCATAATTTTATGTTCAAAGTCCATGGTAACTAGGATGTTCCACAATTAACATGATGGAGACTTAATCCTCAAAGTTATATATGTTAATAGTATTTAGAGGCAAAACCTTTGGGGGTTAAAATGGATAAGATCATGGGAATGGCTCACACATGATTACATTAGTTAATACCACTTGAAGGTGTCAGTAACTTTAAAGTAACTTTAAAGTAGAGAGACTAGAGCTAGAACACTTGCCCTGTGATGCTCCTACCCTGTCAAAATGCAACAAGGAGCTGCGTCAGGTGCTGATGCAGGCTAATGGGTTTCTAGGTTCTAAAACTGTGATCTAAATAAATCGCTATTCTTTATATATTATCACACCTCAAGTATGGTTTTATAGCAGCAGATAATTAACCAAGGCTCAGAGAAAGAGCTTATCCTGAGTCAGCTGAGAGAACAATGGTGAGGTGTGATAGTGAGTACTGATCTATGGGGGTCAGGGTCCTCAAAACCCATATTGCATCCTCCTCTTTGTGAATGAACAAGAATTAGCTGAGTTCATTTACTAACAGTGACTTAAGTCTGTAGTCTACATTTCATGGACTGACCTGGGGTCTCATGTCTTAAAGCAGGTGTCTTCGTAGTAGCTCTTGTCAAGGGGAGACCAGCATCTGTGTAAGACTGGAGCACTAACCCTAAGCCTGAAGACCTTTGTCTTGGTTCTTTTATTTTGTTACAGGTACACATTTGCATTTGTCTTAAAGCAATGCATGCCCATTAAAGACTGTCTGTTCTTAAATACACTGGAACAATAAATAATTCCTAGTGATTTCTTGACTCCAATTTGCCACATCTTCATTTTGAGACATTGTATCATGTATCATGGCTCATCCAACCTAACCCACCCCTGAGGGTTGGGGAGACATAAGTCAAAGTAACTTTTTTGGTAACTCATTAGGCCAAAAAGAGAGAGGGGAGGAAAAGGTTTTAAATGACACTTAGTAAAGAGAATGTCACAAGGAAACATTTTTCTTCATCTAAGCAGAAAGGCCTAAGACAGAATGCATTTCATGATGTCTTGAGAATCAGAGATTAGATAAAATTCAAACATTACAGATACAGAAATAAAACAACTGTTAGACGGCCCCTCTCCTCTCCCTTCAAAATAACAATGTCCTCTATGGTCCTTGCTAGAGAGGGGGCAAAATATTTGATTCCCAGCATGATAACCAGCAAGAGTCAAGGTACCTGTCTAAAGAACTCCTCCAGGAGAGACATGGTCCAGCGGTGGTGCAAGTCCCATGCTTTCGCAGGATGGCTGATGTCGGCTGTATGCAGCATGAGGGATAAGGCTTTCGGCTTCTCAATTCTGCAACCCCAACACAGGCAAGCACATGGTGACCACACACTTCAAGCACTGGAGTTCAAACATCTTTAAAGTCCCCTCTGTTTGCCCTCATCAAATCAATGGGCACTGAATTGAGAAAACAACTATTTGCTTCTAAGGACTGCCACCATGTTAGTGAATGAACATTGCAGCATTTACTGAATAAGGCACTTCTCATTTAACTAATTTATAAAATGCCTGCGTTTTTCTACCAGACAAAAGAAATCTAAACAATACTTTCTTTAGTTATCTCTACATTTAGAATCTTCATACAGTTAAATGCGTTCTGAGATAACCCAATTGTTATCCTGAAGATGATATGTTTTCTACATATAAACTGTGCAGATCTGAGTTTAAAGCCCTATGAGAACATGACGTCACAGGCAACTCACGCTTCTGGTTGCTGCAGGGCTGTCTTCATGGCTTTGATTTGCTGGAAATGACAGGACATATCTGTGGCCATTACCATCTCAATTACCAAAGTTCGGAACTCCCTTTTGGGGACACCGGTGGAGAAAAGGCATGAAAGCAAAGAAAAGGAAAATCCACGTTATTTTTTACAACATTTGGTTGAAATCAGTTAATTGTTTCAGACATTTTCAATCTAATGTCAGTCTTTGCAGTGGTAAGGACTAAAGAATAATTTATTAAGAATATGATACAGGGGGCTGGAGAGATCGCTCTGAGGTTAAGAGCACTGACTGTTCTTCTAGAGGTCCTGAGTTCAATTCCCAGCAATTCTGGTGTGTCTGAACACAAAGACAGTGTACTCATACAAATAAATAAATAAATAAATAAATAAATAAATAAATGGAATACGATACAAGGGTATAGAGAGCTTTTCAGTGGTTAAGAACATTTAATACTCTTGCAGAGGTTCTGAGTTTGACTCTAAGCACCCACATCAGTTAGGTCACTTTCTTGCATACTTCCACTCATGTTTGTGCACATGCACACACACACACACACACACACACACACACACACACACACACACAATTTACAAATAAAATAAATGTTTACAACAGAATATGATACATCTGTCATTTGGAGAATTAACCTACAGGGAAAGTTACAGTGGTACTGATAAGTGAATTAAAGGGTTCATTTCTCAGATGACATCCACTTAGAAGCTGATAGGTATTTGGTTCATTCTGCGCTAGTTTAAGATGAGCACAATCAATCTTCTCTGAATACCTGTGCACTCATCTCTATCCTGACATGGTATCAGTGCTTTAGAGCACATATCCAGAAGTATAGTGGCTCATGTTGGGCTCCTGAACATTTAACTGTATAAAAATCTGCCAAACCTTTGCACAATGATTGTTTGACATCACATGTTTGACTAGTGTGTTAAAGTTCTAGGTTTTTTCCTTGTCTTCTGTTAGCTTTTAACTCTCGCCATCTACTGTGTATGCAGTGGTGTCTCATTGTGATTTTAATTTGCATGATTTTGGACAAATATTATCGGTGACTATCGCTTATGTACTTTTACCATTTGAATACCAATTTTTAGGAAGCTGTGTTTCTATTATATTTACTTTTAAAAGAAGGTTTTACTTTAATAATTCTTATTCCTGAATTGTTGAGGTGTGTTATGCTTCTGGATTCAAACCGCAGTAGAGTATGCACAGTATTTACACTCCTCTGGTTTTGTAGTTTACATCAGTTCAAAAAAGTTAATCACATCAATTATATCAATTCTAAACAGTTTAATTTTCGTTAAGTTAAATTTATTAGTTTTAAACACTGCTTCTCACTTTTGGTGTTCTGAGAACACCACGTGTCCTAAAGGTATTGCTGGGCCTCGCTCTAATAGTCTTGCCATGATCACTGTTACCACCGTGCTGGGAACAAACCCAGGATGCCTACCACTGGGCTGCATTCTGAACCAAGGAGCCTTTTCACATTTTATGTTCTCTTCTTCGGTCTGAAACTTTCCCAGTTGAGCTATTTCAGCCTACCTAGATTTTGTGCTCTGTTTTAGGAGCAAGTTTGAGTTGATTTTTGAGTATGGTTTGAGGTAAAAGTTACTGTTTTCCATAGATACCCACTTACTTGTCTTAACACCATTTGCTGAAAATACTTTCCTTTCCCCATTGAATTGACTCGACACCTTTGTCAAGAATCAAATGGTGAAGAAGATTGAGAGGTTTCTCAGTGGTTCAGTGCTTGCCAGGCAAGCATGAAGAACTGTGTGCTGGGTATAACAAGACAAGTTTGTAATGTAGCACCGAGGAAAGAGGGATTGGCACAAGAGGACCCCCAAGGCTTGCTGTTAAAACAGTACTACTGATAAGTGACCTCCACAGGTTCAAGGAAGGCTGTTGACATTTAAAAAGAAAAGCTGGAGCACTGTAGAGCTTAATAGAAGAGGACATCTAACATTGACCTCTGACCTTCACAGTAAAGAATTTTTAATTAGTATACAAAGTGATAGCTTCAGAATGGCCCTGTGTTCCTGTGTATCACTACTCTTAGATTATACCCCACCTTGTTCCTCCTCCCTCCTCTCTCAAAAGAGACATCATTCTACCTTTATGTCATATGTATGTTTATTTAATCTAGATTCTGCCAACAAGAGAAAAGTCCAATATCTACTTTTCTGAGTTTGGTTTATTGGATTTAACACAACGTTCATAAGTTCACCTATTTTCCTATGAATAGCATAATTTTATTCTTTGGAGCTGAAATAAGGGGTGACAAGATGGCTTAGTGGCTGAAGGCACTTGCCACCAAGTGTAATCACCTGAGTTTGATTCCTGTGGTGGAAGGAGAGAACATGTGCACTGTGGCATGGATGCCTTCACCACCTCTCCCACCAAGATGGATGTCCAGGATGTATCATAGCTTGACTCTTTTGAACATGGTCACATATAAAGATTAGGTGCAGCTGCCTCAGTGCTACTCTCATATATTTCTTTAAGGCACACTCAGGAGTAGGAGAGATGAACCATATACTTGTTCTGTTTTCAGTTTTCCTAGACGTTTCCATCCTGACTTCAGTATGGAAATCTTTTGTCTCCTGCCCCATGCAAGAATATTAAATGTAATTTCCTAATGGCTAGCTGTTAGTCTATTATTTTTTACATTAACTTTATCTTTAGTAGCTTTTTACAATTCATTAACAGTTTTAGCAGCTGCAAAAATAGTCTTAAGATTTTATGTGCAGTCAGATTTCATTTGCTAACAGAAACACTTTATACAATTTAATGTAAGCTTGGGCATCCTAATCTTGTTCCCAGTCTTTAGAGAGAAGTGTTCAGCATTTCACCATGAAAACTGATGCTAGCTTTACACAGTTGCCCTGTATCCATCTGGAGATGCTATATGCTCTCTTTTGTTTCTCATTTAAAGAGAGTTTGTATCAGATAAGTAATGATGTTTTTAAATTTTTGGGATATACTGATTGCAATGACCACATTCATTGGTTTTTCGAAGATATTTTGTAGTTTTGGTTTTGTTTCTTGTTTTGCTTGCTTGCTTACTTATGGCTTTTTAAAAATGAATATCTTACTATATGGCTCTTGCTGGCCTGACAAAGCTCCGTCTGGATTCCAGCCCAGGATCCTCCTGCCTCAGTCTCCAGTGTGCTGGGATTACAGGTGTGTACCAACAATATTTGGCTTTCTTTGCTTGCTCATTTGTTTTTAATATAATAAATTATTTTAATTTATTTTTGAGTGCTAATTAATTTTGAGGTCTCAGAATAAATTCTCCCTAGTTGTCAGGGTTCTCTGATGTCAGATAGATAGATAGATAGATAGATAGATAGATAGATAGATAGATAAAAATAGAGATATGAAATTTTCATTATAAAATATATATTTGTTTGTTTGTAAGGCAGTGTTTCCTGTACCCAAGACTGGTTGTGACCTCTCTATGTAGGGGTAGACAAACTTGAAATTTTCATCCTCTTATCTCCAGTTTCTCAGTGCTGAGATTACAGGTATGTACTACAAGTTCAATTTTATACAGTATTAAGTATCAAACCCAGGACTTCATAGATGCTAAGCAAAAATTCTACCAAGTAAGCTATATCCACAGCCCTGAAATTAACTTACATATTTAAGAAAGTTGAAAAGACCAGGGTCAGCAGGGACAGTCAACTAGCTGAAGACCTTTAGGGCCAATGATATATTTCAGTCAAAAGCCAACAGACTCAAGATTCAGGAAGAGAGTTTCAATTTGAATCCATGAGGAGAGAATTTAATCTTAATTCAGGGAGGGTGAGACTTTATTGCACTTAGTCTAACCTTGGATGAGGCCTGCTTCTTTTAGGAATGAGAGTCTTCTTTACTGTGTCGACTCAATTATAAGTTAGCTTCAACTAAAAGCAGACTCATAGAAAGATCTTGAATCCTTTTCAAAGAACATCAAGGCTCAGTGTGGCCAGTTGAGTTGATGAAAATTAGCCATACTAAGCAAGTCAGGCTTTTTGCATTAAACTAGTTTAAATGTTAATACTCAACAAGGATTAATGCATATATTCACTGGGGTCAACTAGTCCTCATTATTCATTTTGTGATAGTTTTATAAATGTGTTTAACTTATGTCATATTGAATTAGAAATTAACTATAAAGTAATTGCCTCTCTCAATATTTTACAGATAATATTGTGATGATCTCTTCTTTATGTTTTGAAAGACTTTGTTAGAGAAAACATCAAAGGATGGAGGTTTCCTCCTGTGAATATTTTTGACAGTAATCTCAACTGTTTTAATAGATACAGAAATATTAAAATTATCAGTTTTATCTTACGTGAGGTTGTATAAATTTTATTTTGCAAAATATTTCTCTTTTTAATCATAACTGTCAAAATTGATTAAATAATATTGTCATATTTTCTTATATATTCTTATATATTTAAAATATATAGAATCTGATAGTGGCAATATATGTTCTAGCTCAGTCAAGTTAGACACTTACCAATTTTGTTGCTCTTTCAAAGAACTAGATATTAACCTTGTTAATTTTTTTCTGGTGTTTGTAATTTTATGGGTTTCTTCAGTGAGATGGTTATTTATGCCCTCATGTCTACCCTGAATTTACTTTTCTTCCTCTGCTTACCACAGTTACTGTGTTAATGTAAAGATTTTCCAATAAGATGCTCTGATATCTCAAATACAGGATGATTTATGTGTTTCCTTAATATTTTATTTTCTTTGAGATAACAGTGGCAAGTGGCACAGATATAGACAGTGAGTATACAAATAGACTTCACTATTTTCAAGGGACTACTTTGACTGTGTTTGCATTAATTCACCCATGTGGTTTGGATCACTCAGTTTTATAATGTATTAATCAGAGATGTTATTTAAATGATTTAGGCTAATCATATTATTATTTGTGGTCCTATTATTTATACACAACCACCAATAATGCAGGGTTAAAGACAAACAGGGATGCCTGTGATTGTGTATGGATGTGCTTCAAGGTCAACAGGTCTGTCTTATTCCAGGCTGCAGAAGTTGAGCTGCTCTAACCCAACTGAAGACAGAAAGGTCAAAGAAAGCTGAAGATCACACCAGAAAGGAAATCGAATATCACTTATTGTTTTGGGACAAACTTGTATCCAAACAAAAGAAGAAAATATCAAAACAAAACTAAAGCTAGAAGTGGCACATCTACTCGTTATAAAGATGTGAAATGCCAAGTTAGCAAGCTTTGGGGCACTAAATGTGAGAGAGCAGTATGAAGTTTAGGTGAGTTATCTTTCCTCAGCAGCAGCACGCCCTGTCTGTCCACATTCCCCCCAACCCCTGCCCCAGTGGCTTCCAAATCTGTCACCTCATATTACCTCCAGTCATCCTTTGAGAGGTTGACTAGAATATTCATCTCTTCGTCTTCCTGCAGAAGTCGGTAGGCTGCACTCAGGTGGTGGTTCTCCAGTACAGATCTGTCATTGTACAGGATAGCTGGATCCGACCTGAACACAGAGATACAGACTCTCTCAGGATGGGACATAGCTGAGATCCCTTAGACTTACTCTGACAAGTTATGCTGTGCTGTCACTCTTTCCTGTATTTCCAAGTGATCTTGTCCCCAGGCCATTTGGGTCACAAATAAACTCAATCTAACATCACACATTATCAGTAGATACAAGTAAGACACTTTCCTATCAATATGTGGATGTGCCAAATGTGACACTCAAGCCTGAGCATGCTGAAACCTGCTTTATGGCCAGACCTCAATTACCTGCACCAGTCCCAAAAGTGACTTCTTAAAATGTCAGTGTGTTAAACTTCTTTAGGATTTTTAGAATAACTTTCATCTTTAAATGTGCATTTAATTCAATGACTCCCCCGGTGAATTTATTTTAGTTGTAATTCTCTAAGTACATATCACCTCATAGTTACTATCTGTATGCTGCCTCTATAACTTGATCTTAAATTGCTTATCCACAGAAATATCACAAATGAATAGTTGAAAGCAAAGAATATAATTTTTATATATCCTCAAAGACTATTCTGTAGTTGAGTGTTACCTAAACCCAGGATTGTACATTATTTTAATATCTCCAGTTTAATGAAAGCTTGGATTGTTAGAGTTCATTTGATTATCAGAGAGGGCACCTTGCCTACAGATGAGAAGTATCTTCTTAGAGTCTCAGAACAAACAAATCACAGGTCTGTAATGGAAGTAACAGTATGTCTTACAACAAGACTGATACTCCTGAAGATAAGGTCTACCTACTGTTAACCAAACCTTGGGCTAAGTTTAATTTACCTTCAAAGTTTTAGGCTTAACATTTTTGTCTATCAAAAGAAAAAGGATCTGGCCCACAATTTTCTAGACAGGAATTGCTTGTGCTCAAGTGAACTAGACAAATCTTTACTAAGGACTAATGTGTCAATGTTTTAAGTTCATTCCAAAGTTAGATATTGGTAGATGTCTACTTTGTGGCATTAGACTCCTATTTACGTCCTATGATTATAGGTTTTTCAGTGAGTTAATTGTATTTGTCCTTGGTCTCCAAGCAAGCTCCTTGCAATTGCCCTACCCACCCCTCTTCCTTAGGCAGGTGGGGGTCACTGTTGTCTCTGTACTCCAAGTGAAACTTCTACCTCAGTCTTCTGGGGATCTGCCTTAATTTAAAGACCTTGAAACAGATGACAAAAATATGCTTCCAGCAGCCCAGACCTCTCTACTTGGAGAGAAGCAGTGAGGACTAGAGAGTAGCTTAAGTTCTTTACTTTACTTCTACTCCCTCCTCTGACCACAGCTCAGAAAATATTATCTTCTGTATGGGGGGGGGGGGGGGGAGAGAAAGAGATGAGAGCATAGAACAAGAGACTAGTATCCCATCAGAAGCTCAGAGACCAGAGGGTAAGAAGACACCAGTATTGTTAGCATAACAAAAGCTCTCTAATGATTATCTGAGCTTAGTGACATCATTTACATGGCACCTGGGGCTCTATACACCTGAATGGTACCCATGAGAAACTGGTAGGGTAGGCACAGAACATACATAAATTATGAGTAAACATTACCATAGTAAAGAAAGGAGGATCCACTTTAGAGCTGAATAAAATATGAGAAAGAGTAGCAGATGGGTTTTTTTTTTTTTTTTTTTTTTTAAAATGCTGTGTTTTATTCAATGAAGCTGCCCAGGCTCATATCTTGTTTATAAATTAATCCTATCTAAATTCAAAATAGAGCAACCACATAAAATGAAAAGGACAGGCACATACCTCATTGACATCTAAAATTATACCCCTGGCCCCTCCTGCCTATTTTGCAAACATTTCAACCCTCACCGTGTCTGAATGTGGAAATTGTTGGTAGTTCCTGTATGTTCATAGTCATGGATGGCAGCCGAGAAGATTATTGCAAAGATCTCCAGCTCTGTCAGCCAGTTCTGAAAGGGAGATTCGTGGCAATCAGATCATCTCTCTTCTTCAGACCCTTTCAGCACACGTACAATACGCCCACACATCTGCCTTCCACCCTACAGCTGTTTGCTATCACCAGTCAACTTCTCTTACACATAGAAGTAGCGTGGGCTTTTCCTCATGGAGGAGACTGTAAACTTGTGGTGTGAACACAACATGTGAGGTTGAATGAACTGTTTCTCTGAATCTCTTTTTTCCAAAAGACAGTGGCAGTCAACATGAAGAACTTTTAAAAGTCCTCACCACATATCCCTCCAACTTTAAAATACAATTCTTATTTTTCTTTCCTTTCCTCTTTCTCAACCTTCCCTTCCCCTGAGAAAAAAGTCAATACAATATCCTCTCTTTTTTTATACAGACATGATTAATTTTATAACACAATAGCAAACACTAAGAGTAAAAGATGTCTGACTATGCTTTATCCCTATACAAGGTGTGTAGACACATGCATAGGGATAAGATAGTTTTCTTCCTTGTGTGAACTGATGCTTGCAGGCCATGATTCCATTCAAACCCCTGGTTCAATAGTTTGTGAAGTCTGTCCAAAAGTAGTAGAATTAGCAACATCTGGAAGCTCCTACAAATATAAGCAAATTCTCTGGTTCTACTCAATCAAGTGGATCAGAATCTATAAGTTATGGCTCAGCAATTTTAACTCTATCAAGTTTTCCAGCTAACCCTGATGCTCATAGCGGCTTAAGAACTACTCTGTTGTTGGAAGTTCCCTTAACTGAGTCCCATTGAATGGACTTCATGACTTGAAGATGTACCCCATGTACCCTGTGTATTACCTGCTGACATCCCGGCATAGATAGAATAACCTTCAGGTCTTATAGGCCACACACTCTTACTCTGCTCAATTATGTCCCTGGTTGGATTGATGTTTACCAGATTCAGCATGGTTATTCCAAGCCCTCTTGATTAGTTTCAGTTATTATAATTTCTTAATCAGGTATGATATAAACCAATTAAATATGAACACTAACATATGAAGTTGGCATTTCTGTAGAACCCAAGTTGAATGCATTGCATAGTTACAGACACCATGGCTGTCAAAACACTCGTGACAACTGTAGATCCACAGAGAGCTGTAAAAAATTATCATCTCTACTCGGTTTGTGTCCTGTGGTAATTTGATTTTCACTCTTGGTCTCCAGTTGGTGGCATTGTTGGGAAGGTTTGGGAGGAGTGACCTTGTTACAGAAAGTCCATCAGTAGAGGTGAGCTTCAAGAGTTTAAAGCCTTGCAGCATTGCTGGCTGCTCTGAGACTTGCTGCTGTGCCTCTGTTCTGCTCTCATGGACTCACTCCCCAGAAAGATAAGCCAAAATAAACTGGCTCTTCTTTAAGTTGACTCTGGCTGAGGTGTTTTGACAAAGAATCAGAAGAGTAACTATTGTACTTTGTGAATAGTTTTTTAAGGTCCCACTTCATTTTAAACAAAAAGAAGTCAAATTTTCATAGGGCTAGTGGGAGACAAAGTAAGAACGCAAATCATCCAACTTAGAAAAGAGCACACAATGTGTACATGAGATATATTTGTGTGACTTATGTTCATACAAAGTGGTTCATAATAGTCATACACATTTTGTAGTTCTCCACTTTAAGTATTTCTTTCAAATAATTGTTCATTTTGGTTGTTAACTAGGGAAATTCCTGAGAATAATTGTAATCTATAAAAAAGAAAGTCTTCATTATGGTAAAGACTAAGGGGCAGGTGGCAGTTAGTTCTTTAAAAATATTTCTTGTAATTTGTAGTTTGAAATTCCAAACAACTTTACCTTTTACATACTTAAAAACGTCCCTGAAAATTACAAATCAAGGTTCAAAGGAATGAAGAAAAAAGAAAGAAAGAAAAGAAGAAAGAGAGTTAGATAAAAATTACTGAAATCAGAAGAAAAACTATGCATCTGCACAAGTGAAAGTGCCTGCTGCCAGAGGCCAGAAGTTCAATCTCTGAGACCCACAAAGGGGAGTTTTCCACCAACATCCACACATGCACACACACAGTGGCACATTCCCTGTCCAACTGAATAAATAAGCAACTGAGCGGAATAAATAATATATACATGAGAAAAGATTGCAGGAAAACTGAAGCTGTCTTTCTATAGATGGCAAAGACCTTTCTCACTATAAGGTTCAAGGTGCAGCAGAACCTATCTTGGGTGCTTTTTTAAATACTGTTTTTATTCTTTGAAAGTTTCATTTATACAATATATTTTGATTAAATACATCTGCTACTACTTCTCATCAATCCCACTAGGTCCTTCTATCTTGTCTCTCTCCTGCTATTATGTCCTTAACTTTTAAAAATTATTTATTTTTACTATATGTTTACAGTTGTTTTTCCTGCATGAGTGTCTGTGCAACACATGCATGTTCTGCCCACCGGAGCAAGAAGAGGCCATCAGATTGACTGCAGCTGGAGTTACAGAGACGGTGAGCCATCATGCAGATACTGGGAATAGCATGGATCCTCTGGAAGGACCACTGAGCCGTCTCTCAGGCCCCCATAGGCTCTTTTTAAATGTAGAAACTCATGTGTCTTTCACACATCCATGAAGAAACTAGCTGAACAGCTGTTAACCTCATTTTACAGTCTGAGAAAACAAGGCCAGCAGATCCATTGAAAGTCACATAGTTGGCCACATGACAAGCCATACAATATGTCTTCAGAATTTTTACCTATAATCTTTGTTAAATTTCCTTTGTTTATATTCAATATTCATTTAAGTTTCTGTAAATTTGTGTATGTTAAATATCATACCACATCTCTCTTTGATATTGTCCATATATAATCACATTTCTTTTTTTTATTTTTTTCTTTCTTTTTTTCTTGATAAAAGGTCTCACACTATAGCCCAAAACTCACTATGTCATCTAGTCTGACTCTGAACTCCCAGAAATCTTTCTTTCTTAGCCTTCTGAGTGCTAGAATTCCAGGCTTACACCTCTGCACTTCTCCATACTGATGCTATTCTTCCCTAACACCCTATTGTCATGTATCTGCTTTTGAGTCATTCCTTGTATATAAGTCTTATTCTAGAGCCATACAAAGTCAATGTCATATTTTAAAATATGATGGTGGATGCAAATTAGCATAGCTCCTAAGCAAATCCAAATCACAGAATATTAGTAGTCCAGGAAGCAGAAAACCTGCAAAAAAAATAGTTCCCACATCACAAATATCAGGCACACTTCTTCCCCATACAGATATACTGGTAATCAGCTATTCTTAGTTATTAGTTAGCTTCTAATAAACCCAAAAAGCAAGGGATCAAACAAGCACACAGCAAAACCTAAACTGTACTTTTGAAACTCTTTTTAAAGCCCGAGCCTTGTAATGATCAGTATGTTTACTGGCTTGGGGATAAGAAGCAGAGAAAATGATATCTGGAAGCAAGTGGGAGGGACATAAAACGGTTTCACAGAGTCCAGACATCAAAGACAAGTCTCAGTGATGGGGAGAGTGGAGGAGGGCTTTCAGCAAACCTATCCCTGTTGAGTAAAGAAATGAGTCTCTGGCCTGAGTGGAAATCAGGACAGACTGGAGGATCTGAAACATCAAGCATTAAAAGCCAGAGTGAATGAGGACTGTAAACCAATTCAATAGGCAGTAGTGTTTATGTACCATAGAGTAGCAGAGCCAGCCTAACACTCTAGGAAAGATACTTGTCTGAATAGAGAGAAGAGTGAAAGGTTCTTACAGCATGCATAAATAGCATAGAGGTAGAAGCCATGGGACGTAGAACTGAGTTATGGTAGGTATGGATAAAAAGAAGTTATAGTCAAGAGAACAACACATTATACCTGGCCTCCCACCACTGCACCGTACTAAACACTCCCTGCGTGGAAATAGATGGCGTCCTTGGTAAAGGTAAAAATAGAAAAGGTGGAAGAAGACATTTTGAGAGAAATTAGGATTCATATATGGCTCAAATTTCCTTGTCTTTTGCAACTTAAGTAATGTAAATGCAGAGGTTTTAAGTCAAAATATAAGTGATCAGAAATTTAAGTTCCACAGGCATTTTTATCTCAGAATTATCTGACTGTGATATTTTCTTGCCTTCCAAATTCGTCTGTCAGACAATTCACTGACAGAGCTGCCTTGACACCTGGAGGTGGTATATTTTGGACAGCTCAGAAAAGCAAGCTGTGTGCATAGGCATGTGGGTGGGTGAGAAGAACTGCATACAACAGAGGAAATCTGAAGGAAATGGACATGAGTCAATTTCCACTTCTACAGGATACATTACTCTAAGTGAGTTGTAAGTCTGCTGTGTAGACAGCAGCTTCTATTTTTACATTATTGTTCTATTGCTTCTTTCACAAAACAACACAAAATAGCTGAAAAACATCTCATGTACATACCACACCAACACGGAGAGAAAGAGACAGAGAGAGAGAGAGAGAGAGAGAGAGAGAGAGAGAGAGAGAGAGAGAGAGAGAGAGAGAGGCAAGTGGTAGATTATAGAAAAAAGGATGAATAGTGTTTGTAATATAAACACAAAGACCTGAGTTCCACTCCCAGCACCCATATGAAAAGCCATGTGTGGTAACTGTAATTCCAGGCCTAGAGAGATGGAAACAAACAGATCTGTGGGGCTCACTGGCCAGCTAATTTAGCCTAATTGTCAACAAGAGATTCTATCTTAAAAATAAGGTAGATGGGACCCAATGAAGAACACCTGAGGTTGTCTTCTGTTTTCCAAATGCCCATACACACACATGTCCCTGCACACCCACACTCATGCATAAATGCATACACTGCAAAGAAATGAGCACAGGACATCACTGGATATGATATCATCAATGCAAGTTAGTGATAACTTGTATTAACATAAATGTTTCAGAGTCTTTCTTTAGAGCTGATGAAGCTGTTTGATTCATATGTATATCCCATGGGATACTGTGCATGATAGGTACTAAGAATATGCTGACTAGTGAGCTCAGAGAACTACTCTGCTTCTGCTTCAGCCTACACTACATTACCTTCAAGTACATACCCATGAGGATTATGAGGTAGGAGGAGTTCTCTTTCATCAAAGATAACTGGAGAATTATGGTCAAATACTTCAATGCATGACCACAGAAGTCAGACCCCAGCACCCACTTGGTAGATCATAGTTCCCTATTACTCTGATTCCAGGGAGTATAAAACCCTCTACTAAATGGCCATACATGGGACCAGGCATGCAGTCAAATATCCATACACATAAAATTAAAAAAAAAAAAAAAAGAAGTCAAACCTGAGACCAGCTTGGCTATGCCACTGTATCAGTTGTCCAGGGCCACCATGATCATAACAAAATATCACAGGAACTTATTTCTCAGGAATAGGAGCAAATTTTCTCAGGCTGAGGACCGATGTATAGGAAAGTATATTTTATTGTACATGGCAAAGTATGTTTGCCTAGACATTTGAGAAGACAACGTGCAGTCATCACCTGTGCTAGCTTTCCATTACTGTGACCAGTACCCAAAACATATCATCTTAGAAAGAGAAAAGTTTGATTTTGACTCATGATTTTGAAGGTTTGAGCCCATGACTGATAGCTAGACAGCTGGTTAGCGGTGGTAATACAACATGTAGCAGGACAAAGCTGTGTCCTTAGTGGACAAGCAAGGGTCCAAGAAGGAAGAAGTGAGTTCTGGGTCTCCATTTAAAGGACACCAATTCTGTCTGTGTGAGCTCTGTCCTATTATCCCACTGCTTCTCCAAGGTCTCATCCCCTAATACTCTCACCATGGGATGGCTTAACCAAGTACCAGCTTACCATAGTAAGTGCTCAAAAAACCTTTGAGTGCATGGTTTGAAACTGAAAATCCATTGTTGTATTTCTCATTAAAATCACCTATTTTATTTCTAGAGCTTAGCACATATTTTAGCATTAGTAAAAGAAGAACTGCCTTCCTGTTACACACAATTTCTTTTTGAAGCCACCTTTTCTAACATAGCAAATATATATTTTATATGAATTTTAGACTTGGGTTATCAAGTCATATATTAATTTTTAAAATTGGATTAGTATTTATTATTTTCAGGAAAATTGCCATCCATACAATATAATGGTGCCCTGTTTAATGTACAATATATTACTCCATTCATTTAAATGTTAGGATTGAGTCCTTGGAGTTTTACAGTTTCCTTTTCTCAGTTTTGGAGTTCTTTATAGATGATCGTACAGTTTTTAATCATGGGCCTCAGTATGGACATCTCTGTGTCAGTCCATGTCTTCACAAGTTTTACTTAGTGCATCTTCTTCTGCTTCAGTCCACGTCATCATGAGTCTGTTTTGGTGTAGACACCTCTGTTTTCCTCCATGTGTTCATGGAATTATCATTTGTATGACTGTTGGTCAGAGTAGAAACTCTATTGTTACAACAAACGAGTTCTCTGATTTTGGAATGGCTTCTTAAATAGTATCTTTCTAAAATGAGCCATGTAATATAAACTACAATATGATAATAGGTTTGAGGGAAATTCTACAATAATCTTGCATTAATACATTCTAAGTTGAGGGAGAAAGTATTCAATATTTTTGATATTTTCTTTGTAGCCATCTTTAAGATAAAATCTTTCTCACATTTCAGATTAGAGGAAATGTGGGTACAGAAACTCAAGTGATTTATCACAGGTCACCATATCTAATAATAATTAAGCAGGGATTTATATCTAGTATACCTAGCCCCAAAGCCTATTACTTCCCCTCTATTCTAAATTTAATTCAGTGAGCTACTAGACTGAGCCACTGTACAGAAAAGACATATGTGTATTAGGTTGTAGCTGATTGCCAGGCCCAAACAGTCTTACTTCCACAGTCCAGAAGAGACCTGTGAAAATAGATTGCCATTCTCTTGCTCCAGAAAAACCATGCAAATCAAGAGGTTCAAATCTTTGTTTGTTTTCACTTTGAAAACATTCACAAATGTCCCAGGCTGTCAATAGTGTTCATAGCCAATGAGCTACCAGCATTTGAAAGGTATTCTGCTAACAGAGTTGTGAGTGTCATTCCTGTGACTATTATTTTATTTGTTTGTTTGTTTTTTTTTTTTAAGAGATCTGTAGAAAAATACTCAGTCCATAGAGTAGTCCAAGAATCAATACCAGTGGAGTCAGAAGCTGTGCTCAAGTCCCAACAGTGGGGCTGGACTTGTGGTCACTGACCCACAAGCAATGCTCAGGTTTTGCTATGTGCACTCAAAGTGCAGAAAGCACATGAATGTATTGGGTTAGATGCAGACTCCTAGTTGCTGAATATACCCAAGTTAACAAGACATGCACCAAACATACAGTACACATGACCACATTAACCCATGCTACACTAAGATGACCCTCACTGACAGGGAACAAAGTGTTCCTAAGCCAGAGGAGAGGACTTCACAGGAGAAAAAGATGCCCCAGTGAAAACTGCAGAAACAAAACATTTGGCACTTTATAAATTCAAATAGACGTGAAAAAAATAACTTCCGTAGGTGTTCTAAAGGTAATCTCAATGTAGAAAGGCATGGAAAGCTATTCTATTTGTTCATTGTTTGGGAGTTTTCTTCTTACCACCAGACCTATGCACATTACAATCGGTGGCTTATATGGAGGTAAAGAAAGCAAAGTAGGCTGGTCAGATGATTGAGTAGACAAAGGCGCTTCTCGATGAGCCTTACAAGCTAAGTTCAGCCCCTGGCCTCTGCTAGGTAGAAGAGATAACTGATTGCTATAGTTGTCTTCTGACATCTACATGCCTATTGTAGCACATGAGAACTCTCTTACACTCGCATGCAATAAACAAAGAAACAAAATAAAAAGTTAAGAAGTCAAAAGCACAATCAACTTGAACAAGCTAGTTAATAAAATGCATTACAGAAAAGGCATCTGAATCCATTTAAAGAGCTGAAAGGTAGAATCATAATAATATTTCAAATGATTTAAAGTAAAGATTGATCCTTATCTTTTAAAAAAGCACATAAGATAAGATGTAAATAACCAAAGTGCTTTTGAAAAAGACCTAGTAGTTTAAATCAAATATGAGTTGGAGCAATGATGGACAAATCTACTGAATATAATTTCAGAATCAGTGAATATCATTGTTAATTGACAGTTGTCATGAGTCAAAATGACTACCTCTATATGTGGAAATATGTACTTAGTTCTAGTAAATATTTTTTAATTGGGCATGATCTATTTTAATGGGCTCAGAACAAGAAAGGACATTTCAGAGAACCCCAAATGTCAACACAGTGATCAGGGGAGCACTTCAGAGAACCCCCAGGCTCTCCACAGTGATCAGGGGATGTTGAAAAATAGGGATTTCACAAGGCAATGTGTTCACTTCAGTCTCACCCTTGTAACAGCTGGAACACCCTCCAACATAAATGACAGTCCCTGTCTGTACTTACTGCTACTCCTGTCTTATAAAGGAGGTAATGCACAGTCTGCGTGACATCAGCGGCATGCATCAGGTTATGGTAAGGATTTTTGTGCTTGCTGTAACCCACTTCAAGGGCCTCCACAAATGAGACAAGTGCAGAAATGGGTATCTGAAAGAAAACAGTAAGCTTCACTCACTAAAGACAGGATTATCGTATGAGAATTACTAAGGTCCCTGCCTTGCTTAGTTTGAGGGCGGTTGTAGATGAGAGGAGGATGCCACAATGTTTCATGGTTAACAAAATTCCCTGGAAAAATTGTTTGATACTTTGAAGTCTAACACTAGGTTTCTATATGAAGAACAGTCAGTCTTACAAACTGCCAAAGAACTATACAGATTCATCTCTAAGACAATTTTTTAAAGATATAAACCAGGGGTTTGATGTGCATGTATGCAATCCTATTATTGGTGACTCCTAAAGTTCCATATTTCTTTGCCATTTATCTTTGTCATTTATTTTTTCTCCAATCCCAAGAGAGAAGGGATATTATGCAGGTTCATACAACCTTTATTCTGAGAAAAATATCCCAGCACCTATGTTTTCTTGAAGGCTTCTGATGTAGGCACAATGAAGGGCAAACAACACTGCTATAAGTTATTTATGGTCATGTAGGAAGCACATGCCTCAATAAATCCCTTAAGTAATAGATTTTTTTTTTGTCTACAGATCAACATTTGTGGATAAAACAATCTGCATTTTCCAGAGACTCATCCACATGATACATGAAGTCTGAGAAGATCAACTGGATAGAGGTTCCCTTGGCCCTGGAGATGATTTGTTCTTGTTATTTAAAGCAAAGAATTATCTGAAGCATGGGTAGCTGGGAAATACCAGTGCTTTGTCATGGATGATAAGTGAGAATTCTGTGTGAATGAGGCATGTGGTGGGGAAAGTTTATAGAAGCTGTTGAACTTACTCTGTCTCCATTGCTATCTTTCTGCTAAGACTTGTCAGTAGTGCACATATTTGTAATGAAATGAGATTGGCAGGCAGCACCTATGGGAGACTCAGCTATTACATGCACTGCTTCTAAGAAGATGGGTTATCAGTCTCTGCCTTTCGGCAAAATTCACCAGTCAGTATGCAAAGAAAAGAGACCTCCAGAAACAAGAAACTACAGTCTCACCAGAATGATATCCACAGTTGCCCATAGCAGTTTTTTTAATCTACTTAAAAGGATTTCCTTAGTCTTGACACTGAAGTCACATAAGGATGGATACATGTATGCAGTTTATCTTTTTAATGAGGTGCTGACCTTAAAACGGCTGATCAGGTCATAGCGTGTGAGTAATTCATAGAAAATGAACTTCAATGCATGATCTCCACTGGCCTCATTGAGGGAAAAGACATCAAAAGACCACGTGTCCACATCCTACAGGACAGAGGAGGGAGAAAGAACTATTAGTTTACATCACCTATGAACTACTAATTGATCCATATTGAGTGCACCTATAGGCCACACTTGCAATTAAACAGCTCAAGACTCTAACGACTCTCAGTTGCTTTCTAGTGTGGTAGATCAAGAACATTTAAAATTTAAAAATATCAAAGACCTTTATTATCTAACAGAAATATTGACAGGCATTATGGCTGGTAAAAAATGAGTAATTTGTCAAAAAATTCTTGGTTGGTATTAGTGGTTACATTGTACAGACAAGAAAATGGACAGTTACCTAATTCTCCAACGGCTTTTTGGAAGCAGATGCTTGGGACATAGATGGGAAAGGACACATATGCCTTCCACACCGAGGCCTCGTCTCAAGCTCCTTTATTCAATCCCATCAGCAGTAGCTGATGTAGTAGTCTGAGTTCAAACCAGCTAGGGCACATAGCTCATCTAAACTCTCTCCAATCTGCTAGCATCCTATGTGATGACATCCTCTGAGCCCAGAGCTGACACTGTTGACGCATTTAAAAGTGTTCAGAAGCATGTTATGATACTGAACACAAAAATGGAATGCCACTTACACTTCAATAGCTAAGCTGAAACCCAAGAGAAAACATTCATTTCATGAACAGTAAAAGGCTTTCTGGAGCCAGGAAATCTGGTAACATATTTCTCCAATTGATATAGTGCTTTGGTGAAAGAAGTAAACTTAAAAACTGGACTGGACACACATTTTATATGCCATCATGAAGTTTCTGTGTGTGAACAAATGCTGGCTGGAGAATAAATGCAAACATGATTCTGCGTGCTTTTGACCCAATAATACCAGCCACTTATGAACATAAAAAAAAAAAATGTGTGTTTAAGCCATAGTTAAATCATCAGGCATTTGGTTTTCTCATCATAGCATGGGTATTCCTGGATGTGTGCTGACTTTCTCTTGATAACCTGGACCCACAAGAGATCACAAAGACCGAAAGTCAGGGGTTGAATGGTACCTCAGGCATCAGAAAATGATGAGGAGCATGAAAGGTTCAGTGTATCCTAAGATGGCCCTGCAATCCCATCTCTGTGTTCCTGTCTCACTAACCCTTCCAGCCATCATGTTCAAGACCATTGAGGAATCTCTCATGGAAGCCAAACTTGATAAAAAGCGATCATATAAAGTTTAAAAAACATGCCAATGGATCTCAGTGGGATAGTTTCTATTTAAACTTGGTGGTAGACTCACTTCCTTTAGCAATAATTACCCTGCCATTGAAATAATTAAAGCTGTGATATGAAATGTTAATACACAGTCGTCAAATCCCCCAACTCTAGAAAAAGTGATACTTTTCCCAGTGTTATACATGACAGTCTTAATAATGTCACTGGCAACCTCTCAAGTGACCTAACTACCTACAGATGACATTTGTAAACCCAATGAATCCACTCTGCGATTCCTAGCGTACATACCTTAAGTACCCAGCGAGGATCCAGAGCATAGATGCCAAAATTTACCCACAACCTGGAGCTTTGTTGAGTGCTGTAATTTTAGTGCTGTGAGGCACAGCCAAGGTCTGAACCAAACATGAGAAAGACATTGACAGCTGCAGGAAATGGGTATGGGAGTGGGTATTCACTCAGGTCCTTCATTTCAAGGAAATCTTAACTGTTATTCTTGAATTTTGTTCTTACTCCAAGCCACTTAGGGCACTTGCTGAAAGTGCTAATGGAGGAGGCTGGAGGCCTCTGAAGGATCACACGCCTGGAATTTACATTTTAATGAGAATTCAGTTTAAGTGCTTTCAACATGCTTTCTGTTTATCAAAACTTGCCCAGGGACAATTCCAGTCAAGCTAAGAGAACATCCCAGTTAGTACAGGCTACAGGAAACTGGAAACTGCTCACTTTCTCCCATTTAAACCTTAACCCAGGGGCTGATTCCTGAGTTACAGGACACTTGTTCTTCTAAGGAACAGGTCACTCCTGTGCCTCTAGAACCCTAGCCCAAAGGCTGGAGATACAGTAATATTAGAAGCTAATATAAGTGGAGCAAATACCAAGAGTGACATGTGACCCAATCAAAATCTAGACCATCACTGTTAAGTATTATCTTACTTTGTTGGCATTTTATGCCGTGTTTGCACATTAACTGCAAAGTTAACACAACACGATACAACAGTTATTTTAGTCAACTGAATTCTCTCACTCTGAGAATTTTTCGAAACTAGAAGAAAGCAGTAGTTATTTCTATATAAACTGTATTAGCTCAGTGCAAATAACCTTTTCTCCAACAGACACAAACACAAAGAAGGAAAGGGACTCCCCCTCTGTGCTCTCCAGTCCACTTGGTAATAAAGGTGAATGTAGAGAACTAGAAAGATATTACATTGTAGAAAGGACTTGAACCTTTTGACCAACAACGGGGTCAAAGGCAAAAGCTTTGGCCTTAGGGCACACATATGCTGACACATGAAGGGCAGCCATTTGGAGGAGATGGCCTCTGCTCTGACTGCTCCAAGTGTCTTTCTCTCAGACCACATAGACTTCTCGGTTTCCTTTCCTTAAGTGTCAGATGACTGTTCGTCCACATAACAAGTTGTTCCAATTTTTACTTTTCAGTTATTCATTTTTTTTTTTTTAAAGAGAGTACAGTTTGGAAGATATACTCTCATAAACAGCCCACTGTCAGTGAATCTATCTGAGTTTGTGACAGCAGCAGAAATAATGGTTTAGACTGGTGTTTTCTAATGCTCCCAAGATTTATGTTGAATGTTTCAGTTCAATTATGAAAATCAATGCAATTTCATTGTGGGCGTTAGGAAACAGGCAGCAGGAAGTGGCTCTGCTGCTGAGCTGGGGAACTTCACTATAAACACTATACACTGATGAGTTGGCCATTAGCGCACGGGTGTGTGGCTCCTCACAGTATCCTTCCTGCTCTTAAGGTGAGTGGAGGAGAAAGAAATGAAGACAGTAGAAAGAGAGCTGTGAATCCTATAAACACAGCCAGTGGATGTCTCTGAACAAAAAGGAAAATCATGAACTAAAATCAGAACAGCCCCATGGGGCTTGCTTCTTACAAGCTATTTAAGAAGCACTCATCACTCCTCCTTCCACGAGTGGGTAATTTATCTTCTGAAAACATCATCAGATTATACTTGGTGCATGTTTCAGAGAAAGACAATACTAGAAGTCAGAATTCCACAATGCTGCTGCACAAATGGACGGGTTCTAAGTGCAGACAGCAAGTGATATCACCTAGTTAGTCCAAGACACTGTATCCTAGCCGACCCCTGGGACCTAAGTGCACCAAGAACACTTCGGACTCCTGAATCTGACTCCATATTGACTCAAGGAACACATCTGTGTTGGGCCTAGAGAAGTCAAGTACATAAGCCTGGATGGAGGTTACTGTGCAGGGTTGAGCCTGCTTAATCCAAGATCATATTTGAATGACTTCCCATGGAATGCTTGGCTCAGTGCAAGGCAGAAACCAAGGGCTCTGGGGAAAACAAACACATCTTGAAATGTTACCAAGAAAGCACCATGTGCTGGGAACACTGTGTTCAAGCCTCAGCTCTAATCTCTGATTAACTCTGTATTTATTTTTCTTAAAATTTCTGGGTCTTGGTTGTGTATTTTTGGTTTTGGTTTGGTTTGGTTTGGTTTTGGTTTGGTTTGGCATTAATCTTACAAAATAAGCTTGGAGCAGGTAATCAAATACTGATATGATACAACCAACAAGTTTCTTCCTAAGCTTAGACAGTTTTGCTGTAATGCACCTGATATGTGGCTACTGCTACATGAATCTCATCATGGATGATCACTGTGTAAAACTAAAATCCACACAGAGTTTAATTTAGAAGAAAAAACTAGGAGGTTAAAGACTAAGAACACAGTAGTACTGTTAGAATATATTAAAAAATGAAAGATTAAGGTAAGAATGGCAGAAAATGGCAGAAATGAAACTATTTTTTTCCTAAGGACAAATATAACTGTATTATTTATTTATTGTTTATTATGTATGTATTTATTTCCACTTACCCATAAGCCTTCCCATCTGTCTTACCTTCAATGCGTCGATTACAGCTGGTGGATAGCTCAACCCAACCATGTTTGATGTCCGTCTGTACATTCTGGCAAAGTTGGAGGATAAAATATAATGTGACAGCTTACAATGAATGGTTGTATCCATAATGACAAGTGATAAACACCCAGGGAATCTGGTGACCCAAGGAACTTGAAATTCCAAACTTACTCAAGTATCCTCAGTGAAGAGTTCAAAAGAAATAAAAGCAACCTCCAACATGCTAGCCACTGGAAACAAAGTTAATTAAGTTGATGTACCCCATATTAAACACTAAATTACTAGAATGACCATGTGACCTAGCAGTAGTGGCTACAGGACAGCAGGAGTAGGGCACAGCATTGTTTTCCATGATGAACAAAGAACCAGTATACAAGTCCCAGCAGAAATGCTTGTCTCCAGAACCTCTAGAACAAGCAAGGAAAGGTCCCAGGTAAATTTCCAAAATCACCACTGTAGGGTTTCAAAAATGTGTAACTGTGTAATAGGGACTGGTAGAAGAAATTATTCTATTTCTTGTAGGGAACAATTCAGCATCAAAAAGCTAAAAAACTATGTCTCATGGAACTCAGAGCCCTTCAGTAAACTGTTTTCCCTGAGTCGGCAACCTCAGTGTGCTACTGGTCTATTCCAATGCTAGCTATATATTTGAAAAAAAAAATGTGTATTGGGTGACTTCTGACTTTAAATATGAAGCTGAACTTAATCTAAATCTTAAGATGGGAATTTTAAACAAAGGGAAAAACTTGTCCTAATGATGTCATGGGGATTTAAATATCAGCTTCTACTCAGAAATTTGAATTTTCATAATGTTATCAAAATTACATTATAGTCTGTGGGAGGGGATACCATGAGCGGGGTAACATTTGGGATGTAACAGTCATAAGACCTAGTATTCTTATTGTTTTGGCCTTTGTGTAATAATGAGTTTCACCTTTACCTCTCCACAAATATCCCAGCTTGCACTGCATGGACAATGCTCTTGAACCTGGGCTTCTCGTCGCTTCTCCTAAGCATCATTCCCATCTGCCGTGTGAAGGTGGAGGCCAGCCAATCCCGAACTTCAGAAGGCACAGCATCTGACTGAATGTCACTAAGCTCATCTTCTGTATCCAGCAGTCGCCTGGAAATAAAAAAACACAATCAAGGCACTGAGACCAAATCTAAATCTGAATCTAGAATTTTCTGTTTGAAATAGTTGCCTTTCTCCACCCATCTGAAATGCAGATACAAAAACACAATATAAGACTGGACACAGACACACACACATAGACACACACACACACTGAGAGAGAAAGAGAGAGATATGGAGAGATGGAGGGAGGAAGGGAGGAGAGGGAGAGAGAGAAGAAAGAAAGAAAGAGAGAGAGGAAAGTGGCATACAGTATTGCTTTGTAATGGTTGATTATAATGATGGGTCTCTTCTGACTGAATGAATCTAGTCTGTCCTCCAAAACACAAGCATAAAAAAGTGTAAAAAGCTAAGACCCAATCAGTGATAGTATTGGGAGAAATCCCTAAAGGTGAAAACTATTGCACAAACCACAGCAACCAAGTACATTGAAGCAATGACTTTAAATGATAACAATGAATGCCCATTTAATTCAGTAGGATATAATAAACATAAATTTTTACATTCAAGAGAACTTTCCCAAACAATGCAATTCTGCATCTGAGCCCAGTGACATAAGCCATTTGTAAATAGATTGTTCTGAATTGCCTAACTTCTTCAGATGTCAGAGCACTAGAAAGGAACAAAGTGGTTATAATAGAACCAATAAAAGATGAATGTCATCTATTTAAGCCTTACTGAAAATAAGCAGTTAAAGCGGACATCAATATAACAGTGCTTTTTATTGTTCTTTGTTTAGATGTATTCATTTGAGTAAAGGGCAAAAAACTGTGGTATCAAATTCCTAAAATTAGTAATGAATTGTATCCTTAAAAAAAACCCAATAACTTGTAAAGTCTAATGAAATTCTTTCAGATTGGAGTTTAGTGAAGACATCACAAATAGTGAGGAGCCTGCCGGACTAGAGAGAGTTTCACATTTGACATTTTCACAGTTTCCAAAAGGAAAGTGGTTTTATTTCTTTCAGAATCAATTTCAGTGCCTACAACTGCTATAGTACTTATGTAATTTAAGTGGAAATGTTTGCTGAAAGAGAGATAGTGGGAATTGGATCACTCTGGGACCCTCCAGTTGCTAATGCAGAGGGTGGATTCAAACACACATTTGAGCTTGATGTGGTGCATATAGACACCACAGCGGGACTCTACAGCAGGGAAAACCTTGCCAGGCTTTAAGAACTGCCTTGTCTACACATATCATTTTGAAATCCCAGTCATCTGCACAGTAAGTTCTGTTAGTCCTCTCATAGTTGAGGGAAGGATAGTTCCAGTTCTTTCCTATTTGTTTGTTGACACTAATGTTTCAGAATCAGAGATCTGAACTACATCCAGACCTGCCATGGGAGAGAGCTGTGGGAGAGTGACAGGATGGGATGGGACTGTTTGACAGAAAATGTAGCATTAGTTTCTTAGCATCGTTTCTAACTTACCTTGTCTCATCAATATATACAGATTCAAGCACTGTGGCTGCATATTCCAGATTCTTCTTAAGATCTACCACAGATGCCTCTCCTCGCTCTAATTGCTTGACCAAAGACCGTAACCTACAGGGGACAAGGTAACATCATTAGAATAAAGGAATCAAAGAATAATTCTAAAACTAGGATGACACATGTTTTATAGTCTTTGATATTGTTTTTCACTCCTATATATCTGAAATTTTGAAAGTAACAGTGATAAAAGAACAATTTATGAAACAATTTATGAAATAACAAAATAAGAATGAAAATGTTCTCTAGCTAGGCCCTGACCACAACCAACATTTTCTAGTATTTATTCATGGTTATGAAGGTTCTAAATTACCAACAATTTTCTTCTTCTCAGATATGTCTCTTTTAGTCTCTAATATGATAGAGGGCAGTCTGAACCTCACCAAACACCATAGGACATCTCTGAGACTCTCTCTGTTGTGAAGGCACTTTTCTCAGTGGTGGCCACAAAGAACCATAGCCCCACAGTTTCCAGATGTTTCAAGACTCATGGGAAGGTATAGTTTCACTATAGCCACAGATAGCCATGGGAAACAGATGCAAGTAAATTATGTTAGTAGACAGATAGAATACACCTAAGAAGAAGAGTATTAATGTAGCTATCAAAACTGAGGTTGGTTGGTAAACTGAGGATTCTATATGGTCCAAGAGAAATAAAGAAACACATTCTCCTTACATTAAAAATCACCGGGAGAGAGAAGAGCAGTGTGGGTAATGGCAATAAGATACCTGCAGGTAATCAAAGCAGAATAACGAACGGAAGCTATGGTGGCAAGCACCTCTTCAGGATATTTGACAGCCAATGGTACGAGCACAGACGCTACAGACTTGAATGTCAAAGGTAGATTTGAGTTTTGCTTCACAAAGTGTCTACTCTGCACATCAGGTAAGCTAGGCAATGCCTCTGAGGATTATAAAATATAGCACCACACAACAAAGCTTGGAATTTGATAAGATCAAATGACAGTTATAATATAGATAGACTATGAAATTCTTGGTAATTCTGTATAATGCTCTTTAATATAACTACTGTCACTATTGTTAGTCAAAAGTTCTGGTCCTCACAGGTAACAAGACAAGAAAATTCTTCCTGGGACAATAAAGATCACTGTCATCTGTCTGTTGTATATGGGTTTATGCAGTCTGCCCCATCTGTCTAATAACAAAGCATCCACAAGTTTGCATTAGCAACGCAGAATAGGTGGATTACTTGACAAAGTTTGCCCTTGAATCTGGAAACTTGCATTTGGCTATTCCAACACTCTAGTACTTGGCAACTTGCACACTATTATTCTCTGGATATTTATAAAATTTTTGAGAAAATAAATTTCTACATTGACTCTGAAAAGGGTGCAAAATAATTGGTTCTCCAAGTATTAAGTCTCCCAAGAATTTCAATAGTGTAGAATACAGATTAGATTTAATTGAGGGTAGTCTCTACTGTGCTGACTGGTAATGTCCAACATCCAGAGATAAGTCTGGGGAAGTCCCTATGGGTCTGAAGAAAACCATTAGCATGTCTAGTTACACTTGTGGGAAGCACTAGGAAGGACCCTGGACAGTTAGAACAAGACAAGATGTCGGCATGGGATGCTGCCTATCATTCACACTCAGGGAACATCCTGTCAACCAAGGAACACAGAGATTTCCTCAAGGAGCCTAGCTACTTTTTTTTTTTCTAAGATTAGCCACTCTTAAGCAAAATACACTCCCAGATAAGCCTGCTTCCGATGCTGATGCTGATTCTCTCTCGGGAGCTCAAACATGGAGAAGCTGTTTGAGCTCCCAGCTGGAAAAGTAAATTGAGAAAAATAGTCAAACTTTAAAAACATTTTGCCTTGCCTTGGAGATTCTACCAGAAATTCAGTATAAATGTTTTGTTAGGACCCATCTAATCCTTAAAACCTAAGAGCAAGGGATAAAAGTGGGAAAAATGAGAACTGTGACTAATAAAATAAAACCAGAAGGTGCCACCTTCTAGAAAGGGTTCCCAGGGGATTAAATAGAAGCAGCTATAATCAAAATAAAAATGTTTGTAGACAAGCAAGTGAGAACAGATCAAGTAAAACCAGACCAAAAAATGAAAAGAAAAATATCCAGCATACACAATTATACTTTTTTATTCTAACAAATAAGAAAAAAAAGAGAACTGGGAGAGGTTTGAGAAAAGAAAAGATATTGCTTTAAAAGTAGCAAAAATTCAGGGCTGGAGAAACGTCTCAGTGGTTAAAAGCACTGGTTGTTCTCAGCACCCACATGGCAGCTCACAACCGCCTGTACCTCTGGTTCCAGGGAATCCAACACCTTCACACTGACATGGATGCAGACAAAATATCAATGTGAATAAAATAAAACAAAAAGGAGAGGAAAATAATTAATAATGATAATAATGATAACAAGGTGTAGTAGCAAAAATTCAACCTGGCTTTAGGCTTCTACCCCGTCACACACCAGAAAGCAATTTCACAGTAGCATTAATTTTTTTGAGGACAATGTGGTACAATCGAAGACATTCATATGTTTGTGTAGAAGGATTGTTGTGCATTTGTGTGAAAGAGTGCAAAAGTGGTAATTCATACACTTTCCAGAAAAGAGAAACAAACAGCTTTAAGGCGCACTCTGGAAAGTGCTCTGCAACATAGTTCAATGGCTCCTGGATGCATGCAGGACCTGGATTTAAGTACAAACTTAACCAAGCAGAGAGCTTCTTTAGAACTGACCACTGAAACAGAAGCTCCAAACAGGATAATGGAACAGAAAGTGAGCAATGGGAAACCAGCCCCCATTTCTATCATAAGCACCACGTGTGTGACCCTTGCAAGCTAACACCTTCTAATCAGAAGAAAACTGAAATGACTGTCAGAGAGACTGTGGCTTATTCCACTATGTTCAACTACTCTTGTTTCCAGGAAAGCTCATTATCAAGAGATCCAGGTAGTGAGGAGCCTCTGGTTGCCTTGCCATAGAAAATATAGAAAACTTTGGCCTTAGCCCAAGTCACACTTCACCCGAGAGAGAAAGGAACACTCAGAATCTTCCAGAGCAGGCACACTCCACAGCATAAGAAGCCCCAAGATTCTGCATCTCAGTCAGCAGGAAGTCAGCAACGCAGGAGACCAATAATGCAGAGAAGAATTCACACACAATGTACTTCTAGAACTCGAAAATGTACAAATATTTATATCTTCCTGTTTTCTAGCTCCTGAGCTAGGTTGAAGATGTATCCTGGCACAGAACATAGGATCCTGGCACGAACCCCTAGTTTGGACAAAATCATTCATCTGACATTCACCTCTCTTGGTATAAAGATGATAAACAATCCAAGCAAAGTCAGTCAGCAACGAAGCTTTGCTGATGGCACACAGAATACAGAGGAGAAGCTTGCTGCCAAGGGGGCATCTGCCAGGAACTCAAGAAAGTTCAGGGAAGTTAACTGATGTTAGAAAGTGGCGTATAGAGAGAAAGGGAATGGAAAAGAAACAAAACATGACAACAGAAAAGACAATAGGAGGTTTTATTTGGGTTGTTTGTTTAAAGAAGTGGTAAGCAACTTTGTAAATGGCCAGCTCCCATTTAACCAACATCCAGGGTAGACAGGAGCTTGAGCCTCAGACAGCCTGACGTTTACAGTGTTGAGCGGGTGCACAGTACGCCAGGGCTGCTGATCCACTGGCCCCTCAGCCCACTTCCCTCTACCTCGGTATCCTCCTCACTTGAAATGAGCTACCAATTAATGAAGCTCTTCTTTCTTAGGCAAGATTGCTTTAAAGTAGTTTCTCAGCTGCTAAACAACTAGTACCCATTAGTCTCAAAAATTAAGAAAGTTGTTTAGGATAAAGACCTTTTCCTGTCCCCCATAATGTAGGTTTCCCCTAGATCTGAATCTATGTCATCACTGGCTGCCTCAAAAGTAGCTGGAATCTTTCATATCCCCATGTTATAGCATCTTTATTAAAGTTAGAGGCAGGAATTTTGTTAAAATTGGCATGGGATGACTGGATAGCTTCCTATGTTTTTCTAGTAAAGTGTATCTGTACATTTTTCATGCAACTTCACTCCAGAAAGAAGCTAAGGGTTGGGTTCCATTTAAGTGGTAGCCTATGTGTTAAGAAAGATGGATATCCAGTCCATCTAAAAAATGTGCTATATTTATACAACAAAATATTGTTCTGCTGTTAAGAAAATAAAAGTATGAATTCTGTAGGTAAACGAAAGAGCTGAAAAAAAATCATCCTGAGTGAGGTATCACTTAGACCCCCAAATGGCAAATATTGTATATTTTCTCTTCAATGTGGATATTGAATTTTAAGCTTCCAATATGTGTGTTATAATTTAAATAAACACAGAGATTAGGTAGACAGTAATGGACCAGTGTGGAGTAGGGCTGTCCTAAGGAAGAGGAAATGGAATGTAGTGTTACTGAGAGGTCAAAGGGAAACTAGGACAGAAGGGTTAAATGAGGAAGTGAATGGTAGAGAAAAGTAAAGGAGGGAGTCTGGAGAAGGATGACTGACCTAAAGGCTTTTTCCAAAACCATACAGAAATATACTATTGTAGAGGCTTCCGTGTGTATGTGTGTGTATATATGTGTTCCATACATATATATATATATGGAACACACACACATATATATATACATATATATATATATGTGTGTGTATATATATATGTGTATATATATGTATGTATATATGTATATATATATATACACATATATATATACATGTATGTATATATATGTGTGTTAAGAAAATTTTATTTTCTTAACAGTAAAATAATATTTTGTTGTACAAATATAGCACATTTTAGATGGACTGGATATCCATTTTTCTTAATATATATATATATATATATATATATATATATATATTGCACTCTGCTTGCAAGATATATAGGCATAATAGTGTCACAAATGTTATAGGAGTGAGCACCACTTTCTGATTGGATTTAAGGCCCACTCTATGAGTTGAAAGACATACCTGACACCTGACACCTCCAAAGTTGCCAAGAACCTGACAGTAGACAGGTTATGGGCCCCAGGGGAAAATCTACTACTGTTATTCTGCTAATTAACAAAGCAATAAAATGAGTCTCAGTGACATATTGTTAGACCCATAGGTCAGTGTCCCTCAGCCCTTGCTTTCTTCTTGCATTAGATGGAGGAGTAACACAAAGACCCACAACTTGACAGTGCACAAAGAGTAAAAAAAGACTTTGGAGCACTGAGTCCTAACTGTGACGTCTTTATCAACACCTCCCACCTCGCCCTTCCAAGCTTAGGGCACCTATACCAAAAAGGAAGAGGAAAGATTATTAGAGTCTGGGGTGACAGACTACTCAAAAAAAGAGAGTCCTCCAAACACAACAAGACTGATGCACATATGATTTCACAAAGACTGTAGCCCTGAGCATGAGGTATGCACAGGTTTAATCCAGATCCAGTCTCAGTATTGAGGGGGGAAATGGACACAGGGTCCTATCCCTAACCAAAAAAAATTATTTATAATTGATACATGGTACATAGGGAAAATCAGTTTCTTAAATGGAATCTCATTGGGTATATTAACCACATTTAGGGATTTAGGGGCAGGCCCAGGAATAATTGGCCAATACAAACTTTATAATCTCTCTCTCTCTCTCTTTCTCCTTCCCTCCCTCCATCTCTCTCTCTGTAAGAGACAGAGAGAGAAAAACCCTCCATCTCTCTCTCTCTCTGGGTGAGAGACAGAGAGACAGAGAGAGAAAGAGTTTTCTGTTTCTTTTTTACTAAATTGTTTTGATTTTCATTGTTGTAGTCACATCTCTTTTGTTGTTGTTTTAAAGAGAGAGAGAAAGCATAAAGGTAGGTGAGAAGGGGAGAGATCCAGGAGCAGTCAGGTGAGTGGAATAGAAACTATTCAAATATATTGTATGAAAATAATTTAATTTAAAAAAGTTGAAATATCAAGTGAGGCAAGAAATAAAGAAAAAAGGAAGGAAGGAAAGAAGGAAGGAAGGAAGGAAGGAAGGAAGGAAGGAAGGAAGGAAGGAAAAGCTGTCTGTCTTGTGCCAATTCAGCATGTTAATAATTTATGCCTTTTCTTGCTGAGTTCCTTTCTAGAGAACTGTTTGTTAAAAACTGCTCCATCAAAACAACAACAACAAAAAAGAATAAGTAGGAGGAAAAATATAAGTAAGACTCAATTTATTATGTTATATAAAAGATTTGAGATACAAAACTATGCACACAAGTCAAGTTCTATTGAAAGATTAACAGAAGCAAGATCTAAGAAAACTGGAGATGGGAAAATTGAAGACTGGAGCCTGTGTTGATAGCAAGTGGGTAAGAGACACATTTTGAAGTGATGGAAAAGTTGTAATTTTTTTCATTACTTACTTTTCTTCTTATTAATTAATCTCCAAGGAATAAAAATACTATGTTTCTTCAGGTGTATTTAAAAAAAAGAAAAAATATTAAACTTTTTACTAGTACTGAAGAGAACTTACAGCTTAGGCATTTAATGTGAATTCAGTCCATGAGCACTGAAAAATGAGTTCATGAAGCAAGAAGAGAGGGAGAGAGAATCAGAGGAAGAGAAAACTAGAGGGAGAGAAGGAAGGAGGAAAGGAGGGCAAGAAAATATACAACAATAAAAATAGTCTATCAATGTTCATAGTTTCCAGCAGTCCATCCATTTCTGTCATTGTGGCTGCCAGTAAGAGTTCCAGAACAAACCTGCAACACCATTTTAGGAAGTGTTTGTGGTTTCAAGCCTTGGCACAGCGCCTCTGGGAGGCTGCACATTAATTCACCAAGGATGAGCCTGTGCGTCTTCATATGGGTTGTTCGTTTCTTCTCACAAACTGTCTGCAGTCTGTGCACTGCTCTTCTGCAAAGCATTTGATGACCTGAAGCATCCACTCAGCTCTGTACATATTCAAGTTCAGTGCAAATTACAGGACCAGAGTCCCCTGAGCTGGTCAGTATGCGCAATGCATAAAGACACAGGAGGGCTCAGACATAGTAAGAATGTGTACCTTTTGGAATCGGGCTAGGTTTGGGGCCTTCTATGAAAACTGGCTTCCATAAGGAACAATCCCTACAGCTGCTGCTACTGTACTCAGCAGGAGCACTGTTTGTATAAACCAACAGAATGTATGGTCAATGGTTCTTTTATTTCTTAACTTTATAATGCTGTAGATGTTATGCAGTTTTTAATTTCATATTGTCTACAGTATACAACAATTGAAGCCTCAAAGTCTCCACTGGGGCTGTCAACAAAATGCTTTCTCACCCATCTGAAACAGTGCCAGTCTGAACCCAAGTCAAGAGTATTTATTAATGTATTAATACTCCTAATCCCTATCATAATCACTATAGCTGTTTTTTTTTTCTTTTTTATTGGGTATTTTATTTATTTACATTTTAGAAGCCATCCTTTTTCTCCATTTCCCCTCCCTAGAACCTCCCCATACGACCCCCCTCCTCCTTTTTGCTTTTATACCATTTTAATTATATGCAAGTGTTAAGGTCAGTTCTAGGCTGAGGAACTAGCAAGACAATAGATGCAAATAGTCAAGGAACAAACAAGACAATAAACACAAATAGTTATAGAACAAGCAAGGCAATAAACACAATTCCATGAACACTTCAGTGATCACTGTTTCTAAGGGCTTATCAGGATGACCAAAATATCTGAGCCAACTTCCCTGTCCTAGCCCAAAGTCATTTTCATGTCAGAAGGCTACTTCCTTATTCTAGCCTAAAATTTAGATTCTTGTCTGAAATTACTTTTTTGTTCTAGCCTAATATTTAGATTCCTGCCTGAAATTACTTCTTTCTAGTTCTAGCTATGGGGACAGTTCTAGCTGTCCCCATAGGATTTAGGCTGAAAGCTTCAGGTTGGCAACAAGTTGAAAGTTTCGTTGGAAAGAGTTGAATGTTATTTCCTATTTTGACTGATAAACCTTCTCACTAATGCTCTCTGGGATTAATAATTCAACACACGTGAGCAGAAGTTGCTTTTGTTGTTGTTAGAAGAGAAATATCTTTCTATATGAAAGTATAATTAACATGATTCAGATACATAAGAATTGATGAAGGCAAGCAAAGTTTACTTTAAAAAGATATGGAAGGGGGAAAACTAGAGAAAAGTCTAAATGCTGTCTTTTAAAATTCACAAGTTAGTTGAAGTAGAAGAAAGCCCCGCACCCCCACCACCCCACCAAAGACAAGTTAAATCTTGTCCGGAATATTTCACTTGGAAGCAACATATTTAACAACTTGAAAACAACCTGCATGAGGAGAGACGAGGCATGGCTCCCCTCCCCGATAAGCCCACTGAAACTCCCAACCCTGCAATGGCGCTGCCTGGAAAGCTGGTAGATTTATTAAGCTTAAACCCATTATAGTATAATATCCTCATGAATTAAAGATGGATCAGTGGTAAAGTGTTTGCCTGGCATGTGTGTCCTGAGTGATTCAGTCACCAAGCACAACACACACACACACACACACACACACACACACACACACATACACACACACGGTGGGGGGGGGAGGAGAGAGAGAGAATGAGAGAGAGATAGAGATAATCAAAAAGTTCAAGCAAAAATAAAAAATTACAGAAACTTACACTCCTATCTGTGTTCTGGCCAAGGCTATCCCCATCACGGCTGGACAAATAGCTCTTAAAATGCCTATATGGTCCATTATGGTTACTGTCTCAGACCAGTGTAGCTTTACAGAATGTGAAAGAGAGCCTGATCTCGTACAACTCTTCCCCTATGTGCACTGATAAAACCAGTCTGTTCCAGTCCATCACCTTCATGTATCTGTATCTTACTCCCTGCTCTCTCCAAATTGATCCTGTTCCCTGGCACTTACTTAAATGTTATGGAAAATAAAATGGCTCCTCTTAAAAGGGTACCCCACAGTAATTTCAGAACTTATACTTTACAGCCATCTGATGATAATACCTGGACATCAGTTTTTCTAGCAATTTGTTCATTTTCTATGGTTATTGGGAACTGATTAGAATAGTTATACTTGAAACACTGATTCAACATTTAGCACCTTCTCTGTGCAGACACAGTGAAAGTCTCCAGCAATATAGAGGGGAAATACATCTCCTTCCAACTATGAACAACATCAAGGAGATTACTGGCTCTCAAGAGGGAAGCCTGTAAACATGATGGCTGGGGCATGATGAGGCAAGAAAGAATAAGACAGGAATCTCCATTGAGCAACAGCTTCCCCAGAGGAGGCCACAATCAGAGGTGCCCTGCAGGTCTCATGTGGTTCATGAGAAGCCAACCAGGGACACTAGATGGGATGGAAAGATGGCAGACTACAGCCTGAGACAGCAGCCTGAAAAGGCCATTTGTTTATGAAATTTTATGGAGGTCTGGATCTCGGGTGCATCAAGAGATAAAATTTTATAAGTCAGAAATGGGACCACAGTGGTTTATATGTGCCAAAATACTGCAATCAGGCTTTCTCTGGCAACATTAATGATGAGCATTTATTCAAGGAGAAGTAAGGTAGCATGAAAAGCTTGATGATTTGGAAAGATCAACCTAAGTAACATTAGACTGGAGGGGCACAATGCTTAGTGTGCGGCAAGTTCTGAATGTGCACAGATTGCATGTGTGAATAGAAAACATCCAGGAAAAACCATTCACCCCTATTAAATATGCACAAACCATTTCCTAAAGAACAACCATGCAGATTTTCTACAGCATTTGCATTTTAATAGGTATTATAATTAATACAGAGACCATTTTTTACTATAAAAGACTCATAGATTATGGGGAAAATTCTACACTATCAAAAGCATTTGAACATCTACAGATTTAGGTATTTACAGTGAGGAGGGTTTTTGGAACTAATACCCATGGGTTTTGAGGGATGGCTTTAAAATGGGTTCACTATAATCAGTCTTGTTGGATATCATGAAGACTATGGTACAAATATTTTCTCAAAGGTGATAATACTTGGGCCACTTTGATAGGATGTCACATGGCACTGTGATAAGGCTGCTTGCTTCACAGGGTTTCTAGGAAGAAGCTTATTTAGAGTATTTGGTTTGTCAATCAGTGATCACCAGCTCACTGTGTGATATGTCAAACATCAAATTCAGCATCAACAAAAGCAATGACTGGCAAGAGAAGCTCTCTGCCTTTTACTCTTTAATCCACAAGCAAACCAGAAGCACACAGCTGTTCCACGAGCTGCTGGACTCCAGTGAGTTTGTCAGTTAAGCAAAGAATTCATTGCTACTTTTGTATATTTCTACACAATATGTCAATTAGAATAAAATCACAAAGCTACAACATATTTCAAATGTCTTTACACAATCCATACAACACCAATAACACCAAAGCTCCTCCAATGGAATGTGCCTTTCCTCTAAGCCCCTGTGAAATATAGAATCACAACGATCTCTACTGTACCACAGAGAAAATCTGAACACATTGTGATACATTTTTCCAAGTCCAAAATGAAGTATTGAAAAAAACAGCAAAATAAAATGACTAGAAATATTCTAATGTTTTGAGATTCGAGAATATATTTATAACAAACTCATGGCAAAAACCTTATATTAGAAATTAACTTTAATAGGTAAAAACTGAAAATGTGGCCTATCAGAACTCATGGCATGCAGATAACTCAGTACTCAGAAGGAGATGTATCATCTGAGTGAGAATATTTGAACAAGAGAACCTCTGACAGTGAATGGCATCAGTATCTATCTCAGGAAATGGAACAAGTTAGTATAAAGAAACTAAAGGCAAATCTGAGGCCAACACATGAGCAGATAATGAGCCCAGAATCAGAAAGCATCATCAAAGTCAGAGTTCTCTTCACCAGAACAAGACACAGTAGGAAAAACACAAATAACCAATACAAACCACAAAAGCCAGAATATAACCTCATATTATATAAGCATTCAAAGGACACACTTAATATTTAAAGTTCTATTAAAATTTTAATTCATCAAAACTGACATAAGAAAAATAAAAGTTATTCTGTTCCTATTAAGTAAGTTGAATCTATAATGATAATTTAAATTTTACACACACAAAAAGACCTGTGGTGGTGTTGGTGGTGGGGGCAGTGGTGGTAGTGTAGAGTGAAACATTATAAGACCATTTTATGAAATATATGTAGACATTTTCTTTGCCCTTAGACCTGAGCAGAAAAAGTGCAACTTCCAGAATGCAGAACTGAAAATAAGATTTCAGGCCTTCACTGCCCCAGGACACATTCCTGGTGGAGGACATTATCCCTGAATCAGATGACACTTGTTGGATTACATTCCTCAAGCCTCAGGCAGTAGACCCACCTGTGGGTGGGAAAAGCCCAAAGCAGGAAGACACATTCCTGACTGTAAAAATATACAAGTCATCTAGGTGGCGCTGTGACTGGAGGAAGTGAGAAATATTTAACCTGAAATAGTTGGTAATGACAGAGTAGGGCACAGTGACATGGTAAGGCTACATTTTTGAGAGGAATGAGTGTGCAGTGTGATTTTCACATGACTCTAATCATTTAGGGTGAGTACCTCTGAAATGTTCCACTATTTTTATGTTTTGTATCCTTAACAACCCCTCACCCCCCTTCCCACTCCCTTTGTTTGTGGTTTTTCCCTTTAAAACCCTCCTCAGACTGGCTGGCGGGGTTGAACTCTACTCCTGCACGAGTGTGTAGTTAGACCGCTGGCTGCCAGCTTTCTTCCCTAATAAACCTCTGCTGATTGCATCCAGGTATGGTTTCTTGTAGTTTTTGGGTGGTCGTGATTTCCTGAGACTTGAGGAAGAGTCTCTAGAGTTTGGGGGTCTTCAGTAGTAGTAGTAGTCAGTAGTAGTAGTCTTCACTAACTCAAACAATTAGTAGACTTAACCATCTACAAAAGACATCAGAATTAGAAAAATATGTGAGAATTATTCTTAAAAAAAAATTAGAAGTCCAAAATATGGGTCAGCAATATGGCTCATCCCATGAAGATGGCTGCCACCAAGCCCGACAGAAGAAGAGGAAAAACAAAGAAAAGGAAAAGGAGGAATTTTAACTCATAGAACTACAAAGTAAAATGACAGAAAACCAACTCTCACATTGTCCCCTGACCTCCACATGTGTGTAATAACATGCCCACGCACACACACAAAAGAAGAGTTTATGAGAAAAATACACTGCCTGGATTTCTCAAAGATTCAATAAACTATTTTGACATAAAATATTAAATGTTATCTATCTCTAAGAAAACTGTAATATCTTACGTGATCAAAATAGACTCCATGAAAAAAATCATTTTCTATTAAAAGAAAAAAGAAAAATAAGTAAAGGATTTGAATAGAATGACCAAAATATCTCAATAAATTGTAACATAGCTCAACTAATCATTAGAGTCAAGAACTGTCCCACTTCATATACAATTAACTAAAAATAAATAATTTTAAAAATGAATAGACACTAATGACAGAGCAAATTAGTTCAATCAGTAGAGAACTCTAAAGATTCTATTCTTCATATTTTGAAGTTATAGTGACTTATAAATTCTACTTGAATATTACAAGGTCAGATCCCTGGATCAATTGTTGCATTAGTATTAAATGCATAACCAGTCAAGCCTTGAGTACAGAATAAGACCTTTAAATTATCAGAACAATATTCTCTCTCTCTCTCTCTCTCTCTCTCTCTCTCTCTCTCTCTCTCTCTCTCCTTTCTCTCTCTCCTTTCTCTCTCTCTCTGGTCAAAACTTCAAAAGTACATGCCTAAAATGGGAAAAGTATTTCATAGTGAGACTTGTAGAAAGATAGTGGCCTGAGTCAAACAGAAAACACGATCAGATTCATGCATTATTATAATAATCTGGAGTCTTTACAAAGGATGTAAATGATGCCCAATAATTACATTTATACCTTTAATCAAAGGGACCAAATGAATGTCTATTTAATAGAATAATCAGTTTTTAGTTGTGCCTATCATGAAGATAATATGATTGAGGCAAGGTATAAAATAGTCATTTCTATCTTAAACTTATGTGATCTTCAATCTTAGCTTTCACTGAAAGAAATGTTACGAGAGTTGAGACAGGAACCAGCAAACAAAGCCTGCAGATTGTGTTCAGATTCTATAAAGTACCATCTCTGTCCTCTTAACATTAATTCCTCTTCTGTTTAATATCCAGTACCAATAAATCAACCCTGTTCCTTTCTGATCTTAACCTATACCTTGTTATTCCCCGTCTTTTCCTTTTACCTTTTCTTTTTATAGATTTTCAAAAACAAACAACAAAACAAACAAACAAAACCAAAACCAACCCCGCTCAGGCTGCCCTGCCTTGTGGAGTCTCTAGACTTTAGTACATGAGAGCTGGAAGGTTTTTAAGTTATCTCATTGTATTTCCTTAATTTTCTCTTTTCTCTTTGACCAAAGTTTTTACCTTTGGTCAAAACTGAAACATCTTCCTGGCTTTGTCCTTAATTTTTCTTCTTAATATTAGTGAATCATTGCCTATAATGTTATTATTTTTACTTTTTCCTCCCCCGTTTTTATTCTATTGAGTCAACATCAACCATTACATTATTTTAACCACTCTGTTTATCTTACCCTACTTTCATTTATATGTGCAAAGGGTACCATCAGTGTTTCTCCATTTCCTAAGATGATTGAGGTTTGTGGTGTTAGTATTTTACTCAATAATTATTATAATTTCATAATGTGTCACTAATATTGACAATATTTCCAGTATTCTGTTGTTGGTAAGGTACTGGTAACTAAGACTAGTACCCTCAAACCAGCAGAGAAAAAAATCATACACATCAACACTACTATAATATAATACCTCCTGAATACTATAAACTGTGATTGAATAAGTAGGTGTGATTTTTAAGAAATGAATCAGCCAGTGGCCTAACCCCAGATCTCCAAAACCCTGATGTCAACCCAGAAAAAAAAAAGCAACAAGAGTCTTCGAAAACTTATTAGTCTTATAGTACTAACCTCTAATGGCATTAAATTAAATAAAATACCAAAGAATTCAAAAGAACCATTATAAGTACGCTCAAAGAAATAGAGCATGACAGAAACAAGTTTCTAAATGAATTCCAAGAGAACATAAATGGTCGAATGAAATAAGAAAGTCAAACAGTGTATTACAATACATAAAATTTGAATTTAATAAAAAGATATAAGTACTTAGGGAAAAATTAAAACCAAATTACTGTAAATGAAAATTTCAATAAATCAAACATAGAAAACCTCACTAAATAATAAATTATGGGTAGGACAGAATAGAAGATTTGAGGGAAAAGATAAATTAATAAAGTACAAATTGAATATTCAAGATCCATGAAACACCATAAAAATATTGACTCTATGAATCATGGGAAGAAAAGAATTTCATGCTAAAGGTAGAGAAAACAGCTTCAATAAAACCATAGCAAAAAAAATTTGTCAAATCTAGGGTGATACTCAGATTGGCATAGAATGTCTTTAGAATACCAAGTGGGAAGAGAAAAGAAACTCTTGATGACACATTATAGTTAAAACACTAAACATGCAAGAACAAAGAAAGTATATTGGAAATTACCAGAGAGAAACAGTACATCACATATAAAGACAGGCCCATCAAAATAACAGCAGAGTTCTCAACAGAAACCTAAAGCCAGGAGGTCTTAAATGAAGTACGGCAAACTCTGATGGAAAAATGCTCCTTCTGTTTATATCATAAAACATCTGTCATAAATGAAGGAGAAGACACACTTTTCACAATAAAAAGACAATAAAAGGATTCATGATTACCATGAGCCAGCTGTACAGAGATACCAAAGGAACCCTTAGATTGAATAGAACGACAAATCACTACTGAGCCAGCTGCAATAGAGTGGAGAGAAAGACAAACTTAGCCAAGGAGGGACAGGAAGAGTGAACCATGCTAGAAGAGTTGTAGAACATGAAAGGAACCAGAAAACAGTGAACACTATAAAATCAACAAAATGACAAAAATTAACAATATCTTCCAATAGTAACTAAATAATAATGATCTAGATTCCCTGAATTAAAATGCAGCTTGAATTATAAAAACAAATCAATCAGTATCCAAAATTGGTGCCCTGAATAAAGGCACTTCACCATCGAAGATGCAAACACAAAGTGAAAAGAATATTCCAAGTACTTTGAACAAAGAAGCAAGGAAGTACTGTTGGCCTAACATCTGAGCAAATCAGGCTTCAAACTAATGTTTTAGAAGGATAAAGCTCGTTCCACACTGATTAAAGAAACAATACAGCAAAAAAGACATTACAGTTTTAAACACACATGTATCAAATATATGGGTGCATTCAATTTCAAAACTCAAATACTATCGAATATAACACAGATGAACTCCAATTCAATAACAGTGGATAACTTCAATGCCCTTGTATCACCAACAAACATGACATTCTGTCAAAAACAAGCAAATATCTAATTTAAGTGACATCACAGACCAAACAGGCCCAATAGTCATCTATGGAACATTCCATGCATACACAGAAGAATATATATTCTTTTCAACATTCCATGGAACAAAATAATTGCTGATATACAGTGGAAAAAAACCTAGAAATCCACAGCAAGAGAAATTACAGAAAATATACAAACTCATAGAGATTAACAATATACTGTTGAGTGATAAAACGGGACAGGAGAAATATTTAAGTTTGGACACATTGGGAAAAAAACAGTGTATTCAACAAATGGTGCTGGCAAAGCTGTGGATCCAGATGTAGAAGAATGAGACTAGATTCCTCTCTCTGACCTTGAAGAATAACAGCAACAATATGAATTGCAAACTGATCAAAGATCTTAATAGAAGACCTGAAACACTGAAGTACCAGTGGTGGTAGTGGTGGGGGTCTCTTGCCATTGTTCTCTGTTGCCTCCCAGATCTTGAAGGTAAGACCCTTCCTGACGATATGACACATTTTGGTTTCTGGACTTGAAAGAATCAAGCTAGTATAGATCTGTAAGTTTCTGCTTGGAGGGCTAGCTCTCACAGTATCAGAAGATGCCATCTAGATGAATATTCGAAGGAAATATGGGACTCATACACAATGGACTCTTCAGCAGTAAAGAATAAAGTTATGCCATTTACGTGAAAGTATGTGCAATTGGAAGTAATCATATTAGGTGAATTAAGCTAATTTCCAAAAGACAAATGTATATTTTTTCTCATTTTAGGACTATATTGATATTAATACATTAAAATCACAGGTGTTTATAGGACATGAGTGAAACCATCTAGGGGAACAGTGTGATGGGAGGGAGGGCTGAGAAAGGAGGTCAGAGGTGAGGGGAGAGCATGTTCAGTGAACAATATATACTTTGTAAAAATATTCTCATGTAACATGCAGTGAATACAGAGAATGCAAATTTTTAAATTAAAATTAAAAGTCTATGCTCTGATGATTTCAAGATGACTACACAAAATGTGTAAAAAGTTATAGGATTTCTGAGGATAAAGAATAGGTCTCCTGTCAAGATGGTCAGACAAAACTGAATTATAGAGTACTTGAGGAAGGCAGCTGGAAATATTATGTGGACTTGGGGACTTTTATACAGGGGTAGAAAATAAGGTCTCAGAAATCAAACTGTCTGCTTTGAGACATAAAGTCAGTAAAAGTCAAGAATTTAAAAACAGTTATCTAGCCACATTATAGGTTTTACAGACTATTTTCCTATTACTGCTCTTTCTGAGGTGAAAAGCCAATGTATTTACTCTGAATTAAACCTGTAGTAAGTCAATTAACCTCTGTTTTGGCACAAGCAGAATAGGGGAACTAGTTGTTTGTTTCTGTGCTTGTTTGTACCTGTGCCTGACTCTGTGAGACAACAGAACCAAGTAAATTAGACAAAGCCCACTGCCACACGCAGCTTACATTTGAGAGACTTACACAATGATTAAGAGATTGCCTTAGACTAACTTGCAATATTCACAAGGCACATCACTTCTAGAAGCAATATGGGGCCCAGTCCCACCAATTCCCACCCCATTTGGGAGGTAGTGCTATTTCATCATCATTTGATTATAAAGTTAAGTTTCAGACTTGAAGCTGAGAGGGCTATGTACTGTGAATTGCTGCCAATGCTTGTGCTAATGGCATATTCTCTGCATCTTCTTTGGGAGGAGAACCAGAGGAATGAAGCAGCTCAGAATGAGATAGTCTAACTTGATAGAAAAAGTGTCATTTGGAAGACCAAAGTGTGGATGCTTCAATCATACACAGAAGGAGGACGGAGGGACCTGGAAGGGAGAGAGGAGGGGGAGAGGAAAAAAAAAGAGTGGGCAGGATCAGGTATAGGAAGGGACAGGAGAGAATTATAGAGGGTCAGGAAATTGAATAGAAATATGTAGCAGCAGGGAATGGGGAACTGGGGGTAGCCACTAGAAAGTCCCAGGCTCCAGGGAAGTGAGAGGCTCCCAGGACCCAATAGGGATGTTTTAGCTAAAATACCCAACAGAGGGTGGTAGAACCTTTAGAGACCACCTCCAGTAGATAGGCATGGCCCCCAGTTGAAAGATGAGGCCACTCATCCATCTCAATTTTTAACCCAGAATTGTTCCTGTCCAAGGGAAAAACAGAGACAAAGAGTGGAGCAGAGACTGAAGGAAAGGCTATCCAAAGACTGTCCCACCTAGGAATACATCCCATCTGCAGACATCAAACCTGGACACTATTGCTGATGCTAAGAAGTGCTTGCTGATATGGCTGACCACTGAGAGGTTCTACAAGTACCTGACCAATACATATACAGACACTTACAGCAAACCATAGGACTGAGCCCAGGGACCCCAATGGAAGATTTAGGGGAAGGACTGAAGAAGCTGAAGGGGATTGCAACCCTATAGGAAGAACAAATATCAACTAAGCAGATGACTCAAAGCTCCCAGAGACTAAATTACCAACCAATATATATATCAGAGGATGGCTTTGTCTGACATCAATGAGAGGGGAGGCCCTTGGTCCTGTAGAGGCTTAATGCTCCAGTGTAGGGGAATGCTAGAATGGTGAGGCATGAGTATGTGAGTGGGTGGAGGAGCACCCTCATAGAGGCAAATGGGAGGGGGGAGGGGATGCGGGATCTGTGGAGGGGAAACCAGGAAGAGGGGTATCATTTGAAATGTAAATGAATAAAATGATTAATAAGAAAAAAAGAAAGAAAGAAAGAAAGAAAGAAAGAAAGAAAGAAAGAAAGAAAGAAAGGAAAGAAAGGTGTCACACTAGCCACAGGTAGAAAGCTCTGCAAGTGACTTCAGTCCTGACCTGACATAGCTTTTGTGTCAAATATAGCATCCTATGAAAATGGCTAACTGTAATAGGAATTATTCTCTACTTGAAGATGAAAAATGTGTTTGATTATGTACTCAAAATTCCCAGGAGTGAGTTTTGAGGAAAGAAATAAGATTTTCGTAGCTATTGATTGCATTTTGAGAGCTGTGAGTTCCTTCCAGGATCCAGTGACTTTTCACCCATGCAGCCATCAAACGAGTTTTGCTCTTTAAAGGAAATTAATGTCAGCCTAAGTATGAATGAATCAGACCTGTGACTCTCAATGCCAGGCTCCATTATGCTGCTAACACCAAACCTTGGAGAAGTACTTTTAAGGCATTGTGAATATGCTGTGAATAAGTATGCTGGAGAAATGGTTTACTTAATGACTTAATGACATTTTCTCCAGACTGGATTGGAGTAAGTTTTTTTTTTTTTTTTTTTTTTTTTTTTTTTTTTTTTTTTTTTTAAACATAATGAATAAAAAAATGAACCAGACTTAGAAAATCATAGAAATTGTGCAATAATGTCTTTCCTCCCCTAATTACTGTATTGAACTCACAGTAGAGACTCGGCAAGCTATTAGTCCTGATCTATACTGCCATTCTCTATGCTCTTTCCTAGTAACTATTCTCCAGTCAAATACTCCTACTCAGCTATGAAGACTTATCAGGTAAGCTCCTAAAACATACCTACACCTATGCTCTGGAAAAATCCATCAAGAAGTAAAATAGTTAATCATTCAAATTCAAATCATAATCTGACTTAAAACCTATGGAAATAATGTAAGAATGTTGAATGTTGCCCATTGATCAAGACTTTCAATGACATTTAGTATCGAATGAATATCCAATAGTAAGTCACAGAGGATTTACAAGAAGTCATGGTGATTAGACCTCATTAATTAGAATGTAAATTCATTTATTGATTTATTATATCAAACAGATCTATGAGTAGCTACTGATTTTTCAACAAGCTCATTTTCTATGTCAATGATAGATATTAAATATTCAACAGAATCCCCTACCTCATTTGCAGTTTTCACGTGCTGAGCTCAAATGAAAGACATTGGAGACAGCCTGTACACAGGTTACTTTCAATCTGATCTTAAAGTTTTGGAAACTTATATTTTAAAAAATGTGTAACTAACTGCCCGCTGAGGTGAAATATATTATCCCTCTGTGTGATTGTGTGTGTATATGTGTTTGTATGTATGCATGCACATGCTAGTTCAATAGACCTGTGAATAGCCATGTGATTTCTCATTCATCTTATTGTGGAGTATGGAGGAAGCAAGAAAGAGGGAGGAAAAGTAGGGGCAGGGGGAGGAGTGAGAGGAGAGAGAGAAGGAAGGGAGAGAGAGAAGAGAGGAGAGAGAGGAACAGAAGACAAAAAGAGACAGAGACTGAGTTGAAAAACAGCTCTTCCTGTTGAGGTAGACATCTTAGACCCTAACTCTTTCATTTTCATTTTTTTATGTTTCCAACCCCTGAGGCTTTTTTCTCCAACCTGAAGTCAGTCAGGTTAATCAACACCAGCCCGTTCATTTAGGCTTTTTAATTACTGTTGACACTTCTTTCTTTCTATCATTTTCTCTCCCTATTGTTCTTGTACATTGTCTTCTTTGATGCTATATTGCCAAGCAGAAAGGCAAAGAGTTCCAGTGCAGAATACCAGGTTAGTCCTATTCCAGCCAAACCTGTTTGAGTTGAAACAGCTGACATCCAACTGGAGTGCAGATGACATAAACTAGAGTCACAATAATCTTTTCATTCTCTCTTTTTCCCACTCTCCATCCCCCTTCTCTCTTCCTAGAACCAGGTCATTATAAGAAAATAATAATGAGGATAATTATCAAAGATACAAATAAATTAAGCCTGCCTGAGACTGAAATTCAAACCTGAGTTTGCATCTACTGTTTATGTTTTGGGTTGACCCGAATGTAGGAGACATAGTACCATCTTAGAGACAAACTCTGACAGCAGGTTCCTGATCCCTAGACTGCAGCTTCCGAGATATAATCCAAAAGATACAAATTTTGATTGTGGCATTCAAATTTGTCACCTTAGGCAAAGAGAGATGCTCCCTTAATGACCAATCATCTGGTGAGATCTGAGGCGTCATTCCTGGAAGACTCTCCCCACACTTCTACAATTTTGTGAACACATAGGACTGTCTATCAAATTCTCTGCTGCCTAAAATAACCACAGGGCTTTCTGCTGCCCATAACTTGACTCTGGAGTAAATGTGGAGTAAAGAGTATGAAAGTGATAGAATGAAGGCCATCAAGAATATATCATGAGTCTCACAAATTCATGGAACTTTCCCTAAAACAGACCACATAATGATATATAAAACAAACCTCAACCAACACAGGAAAATTGAAATAAGCCCTTGTATTTTCTCTGACCAGAGTGGGATAAAGCTAAACACAAACAGCAAAAGAAACCACAAAAACCACACACAGTCATGGAAACTAAAGGCACACATTTGAATGAATCACTGAAGAAATCAAAAGGAAATTTAAAATTACTATAACTGAATGAAAACAAAAACATGACCCAACCAAAATCTATGGTTACAAGGAAGGCAGTGCTAAGAAAGTTCATAGCTCTAAGTGCTTACATAAAACAAACAAAACCCAGAGAAAATTAAAATCCACAACTTAAGAGTCATACCTTATGAAAAACTAAGACAACGCAAAATCCGCAAATAACAAATAAATATAAGATAATTAAGAGCACAGAAAGTAATCAACAAAATAAAAACAAACAACCCCCCAAAAGAAACAATAAATTAAAAAGAAAATTTTAAAGGAACAATAAAATTGGAGATGAAATGGGAAACATTACAAACAGTTACCAAAGAAAATAAGAAAACTATAAGGACATGCGTTAAGAATCTATTTTCCACTAAAATGAAAACATTGAAAGAAGTTTGTACAATTCCAGGTGACTCAGACCTACTGAAATTAAACCAAGATAGAATAAATACTTTAAATAAATCCATAAGCAACATAAAGATATAAGCAGTAAGCAGTAATATGAAGTCTCTCAGCTGAAATAGGATCTGATAGAGTCACTTTAGAACGCTACCAGAACTTCAGAGAAGAGCTAACTAACATCCATATAAATCAACCTTCCCCACAAAGGAGAAGGAGTATTTCCAGGCTTCTCTCCCTGAGTCTGTATTACCTTGATACTAAAGCCATAGATAAGAAACAGCAAGAAAAGAAAATTATATACTGGTTTTCCAGATGAACACAGATGTAAAGAGTTCTCAATAAAACACTTGGAAGCTGAATTCAAGATGACACCAAATGCTCACTCATTATGATCAAGCTGGTTCTATTAAAAAGATGTGAGGATGATTCAACATATGAATGATTAACATATATTAATAAGTCATCTCTAAAGTGAACTCAAAGATTAAAATTGCATGATGGGCTCAATAGACAATAAGCATTATAGGCCATTAACAAAATCTAACATCCTTCCATAATGAAAGCTATGAAAAAGCAAGGGATGGAGAGACATAGTCAAGATAATAAAGACCATGTATGACAAGTTGGCAGTTAACATTATGCTAAATGGAAAAATACTTTAAACTGTTTCCTCAGAAACCAGTAACAAGAAAAGCATGACTACTCTTCCAATCCTATCTAACACAGTGGTAGACGTCTTAGCTAGAGCAAAAAGAAGAAAAGAAAGAAAAGAAAGACAAATAAAAGGGGAAGAAATGGAAGGATCTCTGCAGGTGACATTATTTTATATATAAGATGCCCTCAATATTCCACAAAAAATGATCTTTTAGAGTTGATAAACACTGTCTGCAAAGGGGCGGGATATAAAATTAATTATAAAAGTCACTAGCCATACTGGAGCCAGAGATATGTCTCAGTGTTTGTTAAAAGTATGAGCTGCTCTTGCTGAAGACCCTGTAACACCTACATGATGACTTTCAACCATCTGTAACTCTAGTTCCAGGGGATCTGATGCCCTGTTCTGACCTCTGTGGGAATGAGACATACATGTAGTACACATAATCACACATAGGCAAAAAATAAATACAATCTAAAAGAAACAAAAAAAATTATCTGGAAACCTAATCAAAGAAATGAAAAACCTTTACAATGAAAATCATAAGAAACTGAAGGAAGATATTGAGTAGGACCCTAGGAAACAGAAAGATCTACTATGCTAATAGATCAGAAAGTTTAGTATAGTGGAAATGGTCATCCTACCAAAACAATCTGTGGATTCAATGCAATAACAGTCAAAATTCTAGTGTTATTCTTCACATATAAAAAATGCAAAAATTTATATGACAGCAAAACAACCAAGGATAACCCAAACAATCCTAAATTTAAAAAAAATGTGGGAAATATTGACATATCCAATCTCAAGTTATGCTAAAGAGTCATACTAATAAAAACAGTATGGTACTGGCATATAAGCAGACATATTGATCAGTTGTATAGAACTTTTTAAGTATTTTCTATTGGATATTTTATTTATTTACAATACAGATGTCATCCCCTTTCCCCATTTCCCCTCCCTAGAACTCCCTATCCCATCCTCTTCCTCCTTTAAATTTTATACCATTTTGATTACATGCATGTATTAAGGTCAGTTCTAGGTTGAGGAACTAGCAATACAATAGATGCAAATAGTCAAGGAACAAGCAAGACAATAAACACAAATAGTCAAAGAACAAGCAAGGCATTAAACCCAGTTATGTGAACACTCCCGTTGATTACTGTTTCTAAGGGCTTATCAGGATGACCAAAGTTTCTAAGCCTACTTTCCTGTCCTAGCCCAAGGTCATTTTCATGTCTGAAGCCTACTTCCTTGTTCTAGCCTAAAATTTAGATTCCTGTCTGAAATACTTCTTTGTTCTAGCCCAGTATTTAGATTCCTGCCTGAAAGTACTTCTTTGTTCTAGCCTAATGTCAGAATGCTGCCTGAAGCCTACTTCCTTGTTCTTTGCCCATGTCAGATTCTTGCCAAGCAGCCCCAGAGGCTCTCTGCCTCTCCCCTTTTTATTTTATTAACAAGACTGAGCCTGTTTTAGGTTGTTCTTTACCCATCCTGGAATATGCATTATCAAAAGCAATGCACCTCTGTCTTAGATCCACACAACTCAGCTACCCAGTTTTTGGCAACAGATATCAAAAAGACGTACTAGAGGAAATATATCATCTTCAAAATGATGCTGTGAAAATTGGATACCAACATGTAAAAGGATGAAACTAGACCCTTTTCTCTAACTTTGAATAAGCCCAACCCCAAATGGACAAGGATCTCAACATTAGACTTTATACTTTGAAAGTGCTAGAGGAAAAAGTAGAGACTATGTTTCAACTTATGGGAACAGACAAGGACTTTCTGTTTTTAGAATGTTTGCCTGCATGAGATCAACACAAGACTGAATCCGTAAACATTCAGTAATACTTGAGCATGGGGCTCACAAGGCCCTGCTCTGCCTGGCTCAAGGGGTTAATGTCAATCAGGGGCTGCCAATAAAAGTCATTGTCTTCAGTGATAAAGCCACAGGCAGTGAGTGACTCTTGCTCTAGTGACCAGCTTCACCCAGACCCATGTTAATCCCAAGTTAAATTCAGTATTTCATAAAGCAGAGAGAGAGAGAGAAAGAGAGAGAGAGAGAGAGAGAGAGAGAGAGAGAGAGAGAGAGAGAGAGAGAGAGAGAGAGAAATGTGAGATGGGAAGAAGGAAGGTAAGGAGGGGGATAGGTGGCAGGAGGATAAAGATGGAGTGTAGGTAGCAAGAGGAAAACAGGGTGTGTGGGATAGAAGGAGAAGGAGGGGAAAATGAGTGCGACTACAGTGTGGTGTTTTTTTGCATCTATGAAGCTTTCGAACAACACATTAATGTTAGGAACAAGAAAGTATCAAGGTTTTGCCAAGAAGAAAGATAGGTTGGATCATGTATCCACTTTAAATAAAAGGTTTAGTTCCAATGTTGGACATATTGCTGGTTAGTATTAATGATGATATTAGTAGCAACTTTAACTGTGATCATTCTATGCTGTCATTTCTGTGGAGTATCTATTTGTATGGGGCACTGTATCTAATAGTTTATATGCATACTTCACCTAATATTCACAAGCATCTAAGATACATAATATCATTCTGATGACAAGATGAGAATTAAAACACATATCTTTCAAAGTTAAAGATGGTATGGAGAGTTGAGATCCTTCGGTCCCCGAAGCTCACTTTTGAATGTCTTGATTATATCAATTCTCAACCCTTATGAAATCCCACCAATGAAGTCAATCATATTTAATTTTTCTTTAGTTAACTTTACTTGTGATTATCTTGGCCCCTTCTAGAAACCCTTCAGATTATTTTGGGAAGACTCAATTTACCAGTCCTGAGAAAATGCTCTAGAGGCACCAACAGAATTGAATCATGAAAATACATCATCTCCCAGATTTTGTTTATAATTTAATAGATTGTCATCAGAATTTGCATAGTGACACAATTTTTAGAGAGTTTTAATTCTAAATTTGTACTCCAAAATGTCAGCCTTGGGTGTACAATTTCACTAAATTTTTTGAAAGCCTATGTGTATGTGAGTGTATACGTGCAAACCTGTGCATGCATGTGTGTGTGTGTGTGTGTGTGTGTGGTGTATGTATGCGTATGCCTGTAGGATTCTGTCATTGTGTATGTGCCTCTGTGTGAGCCTGTGTGTTGATACTTGTATATGTATTGTGCCTCTGTGTGTGTGCCTCTGTATGTATGTGTGTGTATGTGTATATGCATAGTTTTGCATACATGTGTGTCTGTGTGTGTATGTTTATTTCCTGTAGGCAGAACATTTCAAGGCTGAAATGTGTCTTGAAAACATTAACCTACAAACAAGACCTTACAAAACTTCCTTGACACCTTTCTCTTACATTTAACCAAATTGTATGCAGGCTTTGAAAATGAATGAGGACATAACAAAGCAGCCTGGGTGAACAAAATGCATGGATTGTGTCTTATTTCTGGAACACTTAGAATTTTAAAGCTGACAACTTTGCTTAGAGAAATTGAAGAGGCAAGTGAAATCAGAGGCTCATAGAGAAAGAAAAATGTTAATTTTCAAGATAAGAGTGCAGAGTGGTTTATAAAACTAAGGTGGGGAAAAGGACATTAACCTTCAAGGTAAGAGTGTAAAGTTGTGAATGTGTTTTCTGAGAAAACAATCCTTGGTATTAAAGTCTTTGAAAGAATGACTCAACCTCGAAGTCTATTAGGGACGGGGAACCCTCAGGCCCTCTTTCCTTCTGTGACTCTACAAATGTTTCTGTCATCTTGGGAACATTTTCATCAGCTTAGTAGCACATTCAGGAACCAAAGGCGAAGCACAGAGAGATGGTATGCACTGGATCAACTTGGGAAGAGGGAGTCAGGGGACTCTCCACAGCTTCTGCTGATGCTACCAGGAATCTACAAAAACAAACACTACCACCACTACCAAAAACCCCATCGGTTCCAAGTCAAAGAGTGCCTCATGGTTTCAGATGCTCCGAATCACTGCCCTGTTGATTTTGGATTGAGTTTCTACTAACCTTGACCCCACAGCCCATGGTTTAGGCACAGCATTTTTGGCTCTTGTCAGAGTCACTTGGAAGACAACTAAAGACGGGGCATTTCCCACTAGATTCCACAGATTGTAAACTAGAGGGAGGAGTGGAAGATGGGGACTAATGGTACCCAGGGTCTGCATCGAGACCCACTGTTTCAAGTTTGTAGCTTCCAAAATTCATTTAGTCATAGTATTGTGTAATGTCAGTGCAATTCTTTGCCTATGAATAATTGAAACTATTTCATGTTAATATATGATATGTCCTATTTGCAAGGTTTAGGTGCTGAACCATGTGAAATCAAAGAGGAGACTAGAAGTTGGGATTTGGTCTCAGCATAGTACAGCTGAGTTTGTCACTTAGACCAATACATCCTCTAGCAGTGATAGTGCCAGCTTCATAAACCATTTCTTAGTACGCACTGTCCCACTACTAAGCAGTTCTGCTTTGTTAACAGGAGGGCATAATCTGCTTTAAAGTACAGATATGACGGTTTCTACCATCATGGCTAGCACAATCTGTTTAGATATAAGAGCACCTGAAGCAGAGGAAATCAGGGGGAAAAACAAAGGGGTGGGTGGTAAGAAAAAAGATAGAAGAGGGGAGGGAGACCAGGTGGGTAGAAGTGTAAAAGGAGCTGAGCTAATCTGGAAGAAGGATGAGTGGGGGATCCTGCAGAGCGTATGAGCACATCCCAACCTCCTGCGGAGTCAACAGTGACTCCAGCTAGAACAACCTGAGAATCTTGCTTGTTGCCCACAGGTATCATACCTGACACTAATCTAACCCTTGCCTTGAACCATTTCAGGACATTTTGGCCAAGAGCTTCATAAGAGCCACAGGCACCTGCTTACATGAAGGGCCTCGCCTATTAGTGACATTCCTCCATTCATCAGCAGCTGCTCCTTCCTTTTGGGGGCCCTGGAATTTCACATAAGAGTACAGAGCAAAGGCAGTGTTTCACTCTGATACTCCTTGTTCAGGAACACGACAGGGGTCTGTGCTCTATCTTCTGAGAGTCTAGTGTACAGCACTATGCATGACTGCTTTAGGGAGACCTTTATTACAATTTTTGGAGAGCCAGAGTGTGAATTTCAAACACAGGATCACCAACAATGATTGAGAAATCCTTGGAGGCACTGGAAGTTCTTTATACACCAATGGGATACCCTTGGAAGTAACATTTATCTGAATTTCACTGCTAGTTCAGGTGATATACCTTACCCTAGTGTGTTGGGGGCCGACTTTTAGCAGAAAGCAGCTATCAGCTTTACAGCCATCTTGAGCCATATACCCTGACATGAGACTTGGATTACAATAGCCTACAACAGCTGAGTTCACTCTGATAATCTTGGTTTAGATACCTTGGGTGTGTGAGATTAAAGGTGCGTGAGATTAAATGTGTGTAATTTAAGAGTATGACTTAGAAGTGTAGAGATCAGATTTAGAGACAAGACCTAAGGGCATGATTAAAGGTGTGACCAAAAGGCATGGCTTAGAAGTGAGACATATAAAAGGCAGAGGCAGACAAAAGAGAGAACAGATTACTTGACATTAGGTAGAAGACACTTGGCTCTAGAGAGAATCAGACACTTCAGAGAGAACAACTTGGAGTACAATTTGGAGTAGGAATTAGGCATTAGGTAGCAGGCACTTGGAAGAGAACTTGGAAGAAGTAACTTGGAACTTGGAGGCACTAGGGACTAGGAACTAGAAACTTAGGACTTAAGACACTTAGAAGAAGAGAAACTGAAGAATAAACGAGATTGAATCACACTTTGTCTGGTCTCCATTCCTCTCGACCGCCCTCACTCTCTCTCTCTTGCTGAACCCCGACCCTCGGACCAGAGCTGCAGCTTGGGCCGGGATACAGTGGCCTCCAAGCTCAGGGTAGCCCAGCCCCAAACATTTAGCTAGGGCCGCAACACTAGTGTAAAATGTATTAAAGATAAGAGACAAAGGAATGGTATAAAAGTTGGTGCACAAAGGATCTATGCAGCCTTTGGGACACATGAAGGAGGACAAGGAGGAGTTCAGTTAGGTCCAATCAAACTGCAGTAACCATTTTTATGTATGCTTCTTTATTCACACAAAATTAAGGCCAAGAGAAAAGAGTTTATTCCAAATACTGATGGGAAATTTCCAAGTAAATGGCTCAATATGCCAGACTTACAGAAATGATTTAGTAGAAAATTTATCCCATCTGCTTGAAACATCCAGGAGCAACATTTCCATGTGTGTGTGCGCGCGCACGAGTGTGTGTGTGTGTGTGTGTGTGTGTGTGTGTGTGTGAATGGTGGAGGTGCACCATACTTAGGTGTGCATATGTTCACACATATATGCGCATGCATGTGTGAGTTTGTGCATAGATGTTGTATTTCATTATTTCTAAGACCAAGGCTAAAGAATTTTTTTAAACAGAGCAGATGTCAAGTCATAAGGGTTACTAAAACCTCATATAATTATACTATTATTAGCATCATTTCCCCGTGAATCTGTCCGTTATTTTCAGTCAGATACCTCTACTCATCACTGAGGGAACTATTTAGTATGTTAAGTTAATAAATATTTATTTTCTGTTCTGTATGACATACTAATTAAGGGACTGGGTCATCCATACAATAAAATTCCATTCAGTCAGAAAAAAAATAATGAGAAAAATTTCTACAGGATGCTTGGAAACCACTCCGAAAATATGCAAAGATGCCCATATGTATAATGTCTTGCATTTGTGTTGTCAAAATTATTTGTATTTGCATATGTACATAATTACATGGAAAATTTGGTACAATACACAAGAAACAACTGACAAACTGTAGGGTAGAAGGGAGTTGCATCTTCGCCACTGTGCCTGCAGTCTTTCACCATGTGCACTTTTTATTTTAATTAGAAAGAAAGTATTTAGGGCATCAACATCATTTTTCTAGGGCAGAAGAATAATTTTCACTGAAAAATAAGAGCGACTCCAAAGAACCATGTGGCGATGTCATAATTTTTACCCAGCATTCAAACATTTTTAACCCGGAGCATATACATTTTCAAACAAAATTGGATTAATAAAATAACTAGACACTTAGCAAAAATGCAAGCAATCTGTCAGCATACCTACCCAATCCATGCCTGCACATTCACAACCAGTCCTATCTGTCTGAGGTCTCTCCTGCTCTCCCAGCTCACTTTGGACAAGGCCTCCATTCTTCTCAAAGTAGGAATCAGATAGCACACAAGTACTCTGCTATTACATACTGTCATCCATAAACTGCCAATCAGCCTTTATACTCACGGTGGCCAAACAGAAAACACCATATTTACCCTGCACAGATGCTATGCACATGTGTAATCATTTGTGTATATGTTTCAATAATTTATTCTTACATGATTTCTTTCCCTTCAGTAAGCCATTCACTGGCCTGTGATAGATTATAACATGCATGGTCAAACTCACATATGGCACAGAAGTGAAAACTAACCAAATTGAAGAAGCACAGATCAGGCACGGATGTTTTCAGAATAAGTCTTCTATATTCCAGTGGACACAAAATTAAGCACCGTATGACCATATGAGAAAATAAACATTTGACTAATTTACTAGAAACTTTAGTCTGTGTTAGATAGAACACTGAAATATATCAACAGAATAATTTCAATTTACCACATTTAAAATGGGAACAGAAGGGAGCACATTGTATTTTGGGGGAGAAAAATCACAGGTTTTCTGTTTCAGAAAAGGTATACAAGGAACAGAAAGTAGTTTCAATGCAAAGCATGTTACCTGGAGAAGGCTTCCATTGTGGGAACACATGTGAGGGCACAACATGTCATACAAAGAAGATTGCCACTGTTGGACACATGCTACATCACAGCATGTCACATATGGGGACACACATGAAAGCAGAGCTTGTCACATGGAGGAGATTGCCACTCTTGGACACACACTAGGACTTACGTCATGTCTGTTATACCTAACCATAAAGATGTTGATAAGTTGAAGTGAAGAACCTTAGAAGTCCACAGCATAAACTCTTGACTACAGAGGGCATGCTGACGAAACATGGAATCATTGTTGGAGTCTACTTATTTCCCGCAGCAGAGATGTCCACCAAAACAGATGAAGAGCTGTTCTTTTTAAATGTTTAAACATTTATTTACTTATTTACTTATTTATTTATATTATTTTAAGTGCATGGGTCTTTTGCTCATATGTACATCTGTGTACCATATGCATCCCTGGTTCCCTCAGAGTTCAGAGTTGCGTTCCCTAGAACTGGAATTATGAATATTTATGGGTCACTATACGGAATCTAGAATTCGAACTTAGGTCCTCTGCAAGAAGGAGAAGCGGTCTTAACTACTGAGCCATTTCTCCAGCCCTGGAAGAACTGTTCCTATGTTGGAAAAACCTGCATTTGGTGATGTTTTCATATTGTAACAACTGGACAATGTCAGGACACTATGTATGTCTCTTAGCAGAGACTCGGATACTGAACTTACCCTTTGTAGAGCAGTTCCTTGTTTCTTTCCATACCATTATTTGTTTACAGTATTGTGGGAAAGGCATAAAATAGAATAAGTGCTTCATAAAGTAAAACTCATCCTCGGGGTGCAGTTCTCTTGCATAACACCATACATCTGTTACAGGTTTCTTTAATACGGTGGTCCTGGTGTCTATGCTTAGCACTGAAATTTGATATTTAGATGGAAACTTCTCCTACTGGGAAATTTGCTGCTGAAGTTAAAAAGACTACTTGCTACTTAGAAACTTAATTAGAAATTGCTCTCAGCACCACCAAATTTTTAAATATCCCACTACCTTGAGTTGAAGCCAGTCTTGTTTATCTGACAAAACATGGGACCTTGTCTGAACTTTAAAGTTTGGGTAACTAAAGTTATCTGACTTGTATTACTGTGTTATATATATGAGGACATGTCCCCTCTTCCTTTGCCACTATTCTTTTATCTTCCTCCTCTCTTTCTCTTCTTCATCCTACTATTTCTTCTATATCCCTAAAAGTTTTCTTGCACTTTCAAAGCATAACATACATAAAAGTATGAATAAGGCATCTGAACACACTTTCCTCATCACAAAACACCATGCCCTTATAACAAAGGCAACAAGGCCTCATTCTCTTGTTCCATAGGAGTTTATGGGTAAAGCTGCCATCTGCTCATGTGTTTACAGACCCTAGAAGCTCTAAACACTAAATAATGAAGACAGACATCCTGTGTATAAGGAAACCAAAGAGAAGTTTTACATATTGACCCAAAAGTTCTTACTTTAATAGAAAGCAATACTTTTAATAATTATTTGGCTGACAGCCATAGGCCTAGGGCCATTCCTTAATGAAGCAAGTCAGTCTTTTTAGCTCTGCCCCTTGACCCAGGCTGCACTTCTCTCCACTACAACCTCGCTTTCATGGATTCATTCTTCTCCAGCTCTTGCTTTTTACATTCAAGTTCATAACCCCGGAAAGCAAACCCTATCAATCAGCTTTTGGGGCCAAAGCAATCAGCAGCAAAGGTTGGAGAGTTCATCCATTGCTATCTTTATTCTCCAACACTCCCTCAGTGGCGAGCCCAGCCCTTGGCCACAGAGACAGATATGATGATAACTAAGACTTGGTCCCTTGACATCGGGATGGTTAAATCTAGTTATGAATAGGATACATTGGTTAAAATGCATAGATTAAGATAGATGCAAATACATTCTAGGGGGGTTGAAGAAGAGAACTGTGAGATCCTCTGCACCAAAACCTTGTTGCTCTTTCCTTCCTCCTACAGGTCTACCACCATCAAGAGGCAGTTCCAGCGGGAGTGGCAGTTCCAGCGGGAGTGGCAACTTTCTCAATGCTTGTTACACAGAGTACAGCTCCAAGTGAACAGAGAGGACTACTACCCAACAGTGAAGTACTTCTCTTCCTGTTTGGCAGAGCTTTTGTCTGCATTCAACCATGACTCATGACCTATTACACAATGGTCATATTTGATAAATGAAAATTAGAACAATCGTCTCACAAAAGCTAAGATTGTTCAGGTGAAACACACACTTACATAGACACAGAATGACTATTTATCTGTCTTAATAGCTCCCAGCAAATTAGAGATAAACTGAAAGGGTATAGACAGAAGCACTGGAGTTAGGAGGCATGCAGCAAGGTGCTCAGCAGGGACACTGTAAAATGTGTTCCATGAGCGATAATGAATGGGAAGACAGTTAATCATTGTGTAATAAAGAGGCAAGAATATATTAAAAGCTGACTAAAGAAGTTCAAGATTCTATATGGCCTCTAAAGTTTTCTAAAAATTAGCTAGCCTCACTAATGTTTACAAACACTAATAATACCATTAAAGAGCTCAATAGTTTAAAATAACAATTATTAATTATTAGAAATTTCATACATGCACACATTATATTTTTATTATATCCATACCTTATTCCTCCTAACGCCTCCAGACCACTACCCCCTCATTCATTCCTTTCCTGATTTAACATCTTTTTTCCCTGAGTAACTCACATAGTCCAATTCATATTTGCCCATATATGCATGAGTATTGGACCATCTACCTTGGGCCACACCCCTAAAGAAACTTACATTTTATTCACCATATTGTAAGTTGCAGATATGAAATTAACACTTCCAAGATTGTCTTATACAAAACTTTGTTTGTAAAATTTATTAAAATAGGCCTTCTATTTTTAAATAAAGTAAGATAGAAACTTTATCATTTTGCTTCAAAATTCTTTTTTCCCTTTGTTTAAGTGATGTTATATACTCATCTAAAACAGACTGCATAGGACCAAGAAGAAGCCTCTTTCAGTCTCTAACTACCCAGACTGAGATCTACTGATTGACCTACTGATTGACCTCATTAGCTGTTCCTCACCAGTCCATTCCAAGCTACACAGGCCAAAGCCAACACTTACCAGAGAACTAATAAGCAACTTTGAAAGTCTCACAAGAGTTGAAAGATGGATATATTTTGATGGAACAATATCCAATACCCTAAAGAAGATCAATGGACATCTAAGATGTGTTAAAATGGACTCATAAGGTTTTAGTTTCCAAAGAATTTGTAAATTTATATAATTTCCAATAATTTCATTGTGGCCTTTTTGTTATAAGAGGGAAGTAGTTTCAGAATAGTTTCATCTAAATAATGTGTTCATTTCTAGAAGTCTCTGTCTCTAACTTTCACTGTAACATCAGCCTCATGGAACTGGAAGCATGCAGATCATATGCTGTGTCTCTTCTTCTAATATACTGCTCATGCAAAATTAAACTCACTGTCTGAGGTGTAAATGGACACAGAACAGTCACCCTGTGGTACTGGGGTGATTGGTCCTACAACCCATCAAAGATAGCCAAATCCAAAGATGTTCAATGTTTTATAAAATGTAGTATATTGGGAGTGGAGAAATGACTTAATTTCTTGTTACACAAGGACCCAAGTTCAGGTCTCCAGCACATAAATGCTGAACATGGCAGTGCATGTCCAAACCCCAGTATGAGAGGTTAGAGATGGGAAATCCCTGGAGCTCAATGGCAAGTCAGTCCATCTGACAGAATCATTGCCTTCTAACTTGAGTGAGAGAATCTGTCTCAAAATGTAAGATTGAGAGTAATTGAGGAAGAGAGCCAATGTCAACCTCTGACCACCACAGACACATGTATACACATACATACTCATACGTACACCCTCATACACACAATAGTGTGGTGTTTAATATAGTCTACACATACCCTCCATATACTTTAAATCATCTCTAGGTTACTTACAATAACCACTACACTACAAATGCTATGAAAACTGTTGTTAAAATTGTATTGTTTTTTGCAATAATGGCATGAAAAAAATACCTGGATATGTTTAGCACTGTGGAATTTTGTTAAAGATTTTAATCCACATCTGATTAAATTTGCAGCAACTGCTACACTAAGTATAAAGATGAAGAACGTATATAATTGAAAGGGCAGATGGGAGGAATGAATCAGCCTTTCTCTTGAATGATTCTCCAGTTCTCTCCTATAAGACAGAGATAATGACCACCACCCTCTTTGAGGGTAGGAAAAAAAATAGGTGTTAGAGCCAGAAGTCAAAACAATGAAAGAGGCCAGAGAGGCGTGTGAAAGATCTAATGTCTAGTGAGCCTGCTTTTTAGATTTTCATTGATGATCACAGAAACTAAAAAATAAGTAAGTAAGTAAATAAATAAATAAATTTTATCTCATGGATTTGGGGGACTCAACCCAGTACAGAAGAGAGAATGTGACAAAGCTAGCAGTTTACAAAACAGCAATCAGGAAACAGAGAAGGAGATATAGGAAGAGCCAGGACAAGACACAGCACCAAAGACACACACAGTATCCTTCTTCCCCAAAATCTCCCCTCCCCTCCCACTGATGTAATCACACAAGGGGTTAATGAACTTACTAAGACAAATTTCTCAGGATATAATTGCCACTGAGAATGAATGTTCTCACAAATACATCCACAAACATGTTTTATTGATCTTCTGGGCATTTCTTAATCCAGTTACACTGATATTAAGAACAACTCTGTCATAGCCTAAAGGGAAGCGGATGGATGGTGCTGGAGAAATTCCGGGACAAGAAGTTTGGAGCCTCCCTGAACTCCTGAGTCACTATAAAGAGAGACTGTAAGACTGTGTTCCTTTGTACTCCAGGGAAGCCATGGCCAGTTGTCTGCACAGGGCGGAACACTCTGCTCACCTCCAACCCTGGCCTGTTTGTTCTCAGCCTTTCAAGAATTCTGGGGAAGGAATGTTAGAAGAAAGTGTTGAGGATCTGGTTCTTAATTATATTTTTCTCCTTTACTGCCTTTTAACATAGCAACAGGGGCACATGTACAACCCCTTCAAGAGGTCATCTGTGATCTCATAGTAAGACCATCTAAATTGCTCAGAGTTCAAAATTACTCAAAGATGCTATATGGAAGTGTCTTGAAATTTTGTCGTAACAACTTTTACTAAACTACGTCTTGAAGAGTTTTGATGCTTTTTTAAAAGAAAATGATACAAACACATACAAAAGGGGAATAAATATTTAACCAAGACTGAAGACAGGCTATTGGTGGGAATCTTCTAAGGGCATGTAAACAATCTTCTTTTTGTACTCACTTCTAAAGAAGGTTGTTAAACAGAGCTCAGAGGTTACCAGTGCTTGTTACTCTTCCAGAGTACCCAGGAAGGTTTGTAGCACTCCCCTGGTGGCTTACAACCATTTACAACTCCAGTTCTAGGGAATCTAACACCCACTTCTGACTTCCTCAGGCACCAGGCATGCACATAATACACAGACATACACATAGGTAAAACATTCATACATAGAAAAATAAACAAACCAAAATAAAAATATAAAGAATAGAGTATTCCACCCTCCTTTCTAGAACTGAGTAAATTGCCCCAAATCCATAGAGAGCTCCTTTCAAAGTCTACAGAGACCTTCTTTCAAAGCTGGAGAGAGAATTCTGCAGATATCAGAAAGTTTCCTTGAAAAAGAAAAAAAAAAAAGCTTTGCTCAAGTCAATTGTCACTCATAAGTTCGCTAGTCAAATGTCCATTTGGGTGTCACTGGCTCCTAACCTATGTCCTTAAAGTAGATTTTTACCATATGTAGTTTTCTCATGCTACCTCCATAGTTGTCCCTGAAGAAGAGTACATTTCTTTATACAGAACATTCTTATTATATTTTATTTATTTGTGTATTTACTTGTGTATATGTGCATGTGCACATTTATGTACACAAATCTGGGGTACAGAGTGTGTGTAGTCACAGTGCAGCCTGTGGGGGTCAGTTCTTTCTTAGTGATTTGTGGGTTCTGGGGATGAAATTCAGGTCATCACACTTAGTCACTAGCCTATATCCCCTGAGCAATCTCTTCAGCCGAAAGGGTGCATTTCTAAATTCACGATCCTCAATAATTTATAAGCCTAGGATGATATTATCCGAGGCATTTCAATTACTAGAGGAAAGAGATCCATAGGGCCTTAAAATTGATGTGTACTGCCCTCTTAGGTAGTGAATGATACTGTACAAGTAAGAGATCGTTTAAAACATTAGATGAATGTGAGGTAGAAACTGGAGTTCATTCTTCCTGAGGAAGCTCATTTTGAAAGACAATAAACCTGAAATAAAAACTGTTTTGATGAACAACTAATAGCTATCTTCAGGACATGTCCCAACATGAAAACACATAAATTCTTGATGGTCTTTATTTACATCTCACCCAGTAAAGTCTGCCTTCCCCCATAAAAGAAACTTTCTCTGCTGGCAACAACTTATTCTAGTTTTTAAGAGGCTAGTTTTACAAAAAGTAGCACATGGACAATTAGTGTAGCAAGGTTTCAATAACACTTAAAATAGAAAGGCTATAGGGATGAAAAGAAACTGGCTATAGCTTGGAAGTAGTTCAGACTGGGCTTCCAAGAAAAAGCTGTATGAAAATTCCCTATACTAGGGGCATCTGCAGTTCTAACACCACCAGCTCTGCTGTGTGTTAGTGTGCATGTGTGAGTGAACGTGCACACACACACACACACACACACACACACACAAATGTTCCCTCTGACAGTCTAGAAACCTTGAAGCCTCAGGCAAAGAACTATAAATGCTTCCAGGTAAAGTAACAATTTAAAGCCATCTGCCATGACAACGACACATCTTCAAACCTTAACAGGACCCTTGCAGTCTTGCTGAGAGTTTCAGAACACAGATTTGATCTTAGCATTCGGTCACTGCTCACTACACGTGTAGCCAATGGAAGTCTGGAAGTCCCTGCAGAAGAATGCTAGCATAGGAAGTCTAGACCAGACAGAAGCTGCATTGACTTTCCATTCACTTGGAATCTTTATGCAGCAGCTAAACAAACCTATCTCATCTTTGTCACAGGTAATAAACCCAGAGAGAGCAGTCAGTCTTCATTGTCTCTCAAACTGAAATAGTCATCTCAACCTCGAGCTAGAAGCAAGTTCACCTTTAGCAAAGTCATAATCGGCAGTAACTAGGAAGATAATTTTTAAGTAATGACAAATACTTCCAAGGTACTTCACTCATTCCTTGGGAGCATCTACACACCGGGGGTCTCCTTCCCAAAGGAATATAAATAAGGATTTCCATTCAAGAAATTAGGTTCTAGAATGTTTTACTATTTTTTCGAAGATGTCTACATACCTACCATTAAGTTCACCAGTTCTCGCCTCAAAAGTGTTAGTCTTACTCTCAATCAAAAAGACATTATTTCTGCCACTGTGTTTGTTCCTAGAAATTCCCTTTAAACCCTTTTAGCTACCATCTCTCTGCTTATACTGCCCATACGCTTTCATGAGGTAGCTGTGTCTTCATCCCTTACCTTGCTGATCCCACCTGATGATCTCAGTACCTGTGTCATATATAAGGCTGGTTCTGATGCTTGCTTTCTTTTGGGGCACACCATGTCATGTCTTTGGTTGGAAGCAAAACATGTTCCAGGTAGTAAGGGATACAGGGAGCAAGGCATGAGTATAAGAATTTATGTTGACCTGACTAGAGAGCAGGTTGCTTTTAAGTTTTCATCCAGAAGTTTCACATTTTTCCAGTGGCCTAACTTTTTACTAGCTCTCATCTTTGGCTGTTTATGAGCTGCTCAGAGAAGGGTTGCCCTCCCAGTTCTCCCAGCTGTGAGCCACTGCTATGATACAGAAGCCATTGGCATGCTACGGCTATGTGTGTGGGAAGGGAAGACCTTTATCTTGTTTTAAACAAATCCCAATCTCTCCCTGAGCTGTGTTTCAGAGCTGTGACCTCCTTCTTCCTGGCTCTTACTTTCTTCTTCAGCTGCAATACTACAAAATTACTTCCATGACCCTGACTTCCCAATACACACACACACATAGACACACACACACACACACACACACACACACAGACACACACAGACACACATACATACATACACACACACAGACACGCAGGCAGGAGGAGGCCTATTGGCAATAGGCTTCCTCACAGGGAAGGGTCTGTGTGCTTTACAGAAATTACTCCTCTCCTACAGAAGCCTCTCGGGGATCTGTTTGCCTTGTATTAGTCTATCTTGTTTTGGCATATTCAGTTGTTTTACTTTGGAAGCCTGCTTTATGACGAAGGGATACAAAGAGGCGTGGATCTGGGGAAGAGGGGAGATATGAGGGAGCAGGGAGGATTGGAGGGTGGGGAAATAGGTCAGAATGTATTGTATGAGAGAAAAACACCTATTTTAAATTTGGGGAAAAAAGAAGAGAAAGAAAGAAAGAAAGAAAGAAAGAAAGAAAGAAAGAAAGAAAGAAAGAAAGGAGGGAAGGAAGGGAGAAAAGAAAGAAAAATAGGAAGGAATGAAGGAAAGAACGAGAAAGAAAGAGAGAGGGAAAGAAAGGAAACCTAGTAGAAATTCTTGAAGTAAAGTAACAAAAGTGGGAGGGACATGAGGCCTAAAACTTTGAGGTCTTCTTTATGTCACCCTGGTCTGCACCCAACACCCAGTAAGCCACCAGATTAGCCACCTGACTGCTTAGAGCAGGCTGTAGATCCAGTGGCTTCTACCACTGAGGGCAGAGCTCAGTAAAGACTGTCTGTTTGCCAAGTGTTGTGTATTAGAACAAAACCCCACAGTTTCTTTCTTTAACCTTAGATCTTCTCTCCTCTCCATAAATATCTATTTATGCTATGACTTTTTGAGAGTTTTGAGGTAAAGGTAGATTGTGTTTAAGCTATTTAAATCTACTGAAAAATATTAAAATTTAATAACTGATAAGCTGATGATGCTATAAAGCTTGTGAAGGTTTTTATAAAAGATGTTGTACTTGATTATGATTAAATTATTATATGATTTTATAAAATTGAAGGTCATTGTTAAACATGAAAACAAACTTTTAAACTATAACATGTAAAGAGTTAAATCAAACTGTCCTTATGCATTTAATGAAAAAGAAAGGAGTGTACAGTTAACCAGACAGTGGCTGCTGTCTTCTCTTTTGTTACTGTTTAAAAGAGGCAGGCAACTTTTGAAATGTTATTTCTGCATTCACTTAAAACTGATCCACCACCTATTAGAATTAGGTCATTGGTAGGAGGTACAGAGGCAAGTCACAGTTGTAGAGTTAAACATGTTTTAAGGAAAAGATCAAGTCTAGACACTGGTAGATATTTCCTGAAAAATTTTTAGCAGTAGTGCTAAAAATAATATGCACTAAACATACAGATGATGATGGTAAAATGAGATGTCCATGCTAAGAAATTTAACTCTACTCTGAGAACTATCTTCAAGTCTGAAAAGCTAACCCAGCATGCGCCAGGCCAGCCGGAGGTCCTGGTATGCTTGCTCCTCTCTGACAGCACTTCTAACTAACCTTCAACCACAACTTTACTCCTGAATTCTTAATAATCTAGCTCACTAGGAAAGCACTTGGTGTCTTTTCAAACATTCAATTTCTGAAAATTAATTGTGGCTTTTCTAGGACATCAATTTGTGTGGCTACTCCCTTCCTTCTCAATAGTTTCATATAAGCTGGACCTTCCCAATAGGAGCCCTCTTGTTCGGTGAGCACAAACATTGTAATTGATTGGCAACCAGAAAAAGAAGCTTTAAATGTGAAACTGAGCAGGCATCCTTCAACTTCCCTTCAGCAAGGAGTTTATAAAACATAACTGCAAGTCCAAAGAAAAAAGATGCAGTCATTTTTCTACTCTGAAATCTGTCGCTAAGATTTTTTAAGCATTTTAAAGATTTATTTGTTTTTCTTATTTTGTGTGTGAGAGTCTGTGCGTACATCCATGTGTGTGTGGAGTCCAGAAGAGGGTGCTGGATTCCCTAAAACTTGAGTTACACATGCTTGTCGGCTGCTTCATATAGGTGGTAGGAGCCAAATTTTAGTCTACAAGAGCAGCAAGCACGCTTAATCACTGATCTGTAGACCACAAACAACGCTATACAACAAAACAACAGCAACAAAACTCAAACGTTTAAGTTGTGAGCAGATTGGGACTTTTAGTAATGTCATTTGAAAATGATTCCCCCTTCACATTTACTTAGGTCTGTGAAGACTAATTGTTCAGCAATTCTAGGATTTGGGGCATAAACAGAGAAAAGTTTGAACTTACTGCTTACAGGACCTAGTTCTTCATAATGATCCACCCAATGAGGCATAGGAAGCTTTCCTAAAAGTGTACAGCTGTTATCCTAAACAACTGATAATTTATTTCCTTAGTAGGTCCTTTGCTTACTTTTGTTCTCCATGATTGGCTAGTGATGAGTTTCCTGGATGTTCAAAGACCTGACCCAGTGAAAGGTACCAGCTTTAAACATCTGCAGTGTAACTACTCAGCTTCTACAAACATATAGACACCCCCCCTTTTTTTTCAATCTCAATTAATAAAACTCACCTCCTTGAACAAAACATGTTCGTTGGCTATTTCACTTGCTTTATTTTGGTAATTTTAATTAACTAAGTACTCAGATTATTTATTTTTTACAAGTTAAAAAAATTAACGCTTCTGTTTAAAGATTTGAACCTGCCTGTGTGTTCGGTGCAGTGTGGTGCCTACATACACACAGAACAAATGCTAAGGTCCATAGTTCCCACAAGGTGTTCACAGCTGAAGAGAACTAATAAACCACAAGTGCTGGGGCTGCTAACGGTGCCTTGTCAGAGTCTTCCTATGTTCAGCAGTGTCTCTTAGGTCTTTTCCATGATGGAAGGTCTTTTATCTTATGTGACCTTGACCCAAACTAAGTCTCCTCTTTTGCTTTCAAGCCATCTCATCTTCAGCCCTGTGTGTGAAGGACCTAGATTACCCCATCACCAGATGTTCATCCCACTTGCTCTGTGCCACGGGAAGGAGGTTCTGTTGTCAACTCTCATCTTCCTTTCTTTGATCTGCCACAGAGAAGAACCAACTTACAGCCTTACTTGTCCCACTTGTTATAGAATCAGAAACAACTTGAAATGTTAAAATAAGATACTGGCCATAAGCTCACAAGTGCTGACAGCTCACAAGCTGGCCACTGGGTTGAGTGGTTCCATCATTCCATAAATCCCCTAAGCAAACCCATGGATTTACAGATGGGAGACTTGAGATCAATGAAGCTTATCACGCTCCCACAAAACTGTACAACTAGTGAGTAGCTGAGTTAATATGCAGGTCTCTATTTCCAATCCTCTTGTTTTTCCTACTCTTCTCACTCAGGAAGATGACTGATAAAGGTTGGTACTCAACTCCATTCCTTCTTTATATTCAGTCCCAGATCCCAGTCCATGGAATGGTGCAGAGCATATTCAGGGTGAATCATTTCATCTTAGCTAAAGCTCCCCCAGAGTTTTCTTTTAGGGACATGCCCATGTTAGATGATTCTAAGTCCTGTCAACTTGATAATGAAGAATAGCTACCACAGAGGACCACCCATTGACTTTCCCATGAGAGAAGTAAATCTCCACAATGGTGATTAACCTCACCATAACTAGTTCAGGTTCATTGGTTTAGTTTAGTTTTGTTTTTTAATGATGTAGCTTTTAATTCATGTATTGTTTAGTGACACTATTCCTCTATTAATTACAAGTTGATTTTCTGAGCAGGTCTTGTGCTTTATACACTTTTGAAGAACAACAAGAATTGGGCCCATGGCTTGCTAAAATAATACCTACCTGTTCTTTTCTCTAATATATGTCATAGCATGGCTTAGAATCCCAGTCTTGACTCTTTGATGGAAGAGATTAGAACAGATTTGAGGAACACTGTATAAACAAGTCAGAATGTGAGTTCTGCATAACCTTGTTCAAGTGACTATCCTTTATCCCATTTGTAAAAGGACAACCACACATATAACTTTGCTTTGAGACTCCATCTCTGCTCTCTGGTGGTATGCCTTCGCAGTTTGAATTTCTACCCAGCAGACCCAGTGAAGATTTGGTAGAAAAGAACTTCCTCTATGGAACCCCCTCCTCCATAGAACCTCCTCCTCTATGGCACCTCCTCTCACAAGCAGATAAAAATCTTACATGGAGGAATCTGCAGTTGATCAGACATGCGGTAGCTTGCCTTGGCAATCCTTCCTACTTGTATGGTTTAAGTTATGTAAAACTTTGCGACTCTGCTGATTTGTCACATATTATTGATTCATCAAGCTGGTATCTGTTGGTGTCCATTTCATTAGATGCTTCTAATAAACAGGGAAGTAGGACTTCAGGCTGCCCCTCACTGGTAAGCTGCTCATCTGCTAATCAACATCAAATATTAAAACCCCACCATGAGTCAGTCTAACGCATTTGAAAAAAAAGAGTCTTTCTTAAAAATAGTAGAACTCAGGAGGCAAATCCCAAATGTAAGGCTAAAAGTTCAAAGGCACACACTTTCCTTGCGTCTCAAATGCAGTGGGACAACAGGAAGGATACTGATTAACCATCTTAAAATGAAAACTGCCAACTCCCAAGACATAACTGCACAACCCTAGCCTAATGTCCAGCTTACTGAAGGGTATCTAAAGGTCATTATTGGGACCAGATGGGATCTTGCTCAAATGTCTCATTTTGAGAGAAACAAATTGAGGGTTAGAGAGATTTGCATGACTCAACTCCATGACTTCAGTATTATAGTAATTTACCATGTGGGGGTCACAACAGTCTCGTCAGCCTGATGTCACCTCACTGGTGTCAGAAGGTCAGTGTCTGCTCTTCTCCTTCATCATCTGCACCGACTTCTTTGAAGGTGAGTGACTTACTGGAGCACTGGAGCATGCAACCCTGAGATTACAGAGACACTGGGCCTTAAGGAATTCACAACAGTGGACATGTCAAAAAGCTGCTGCAGGGAATACTGGAACTTCTTTTCCTATACTTAAATTAATATATTTCCACCAAATGTCCATGTTTTGTTCATTGGAGCATCTGGTCAGACATGATATAGGAGCACGAATTTTCTTGCTGATGTATTTCTTTTCTTTTACATAATTAAGATTACTTTGGCTTAGAAAAACAATACTGAGGGATGGAGAGATGGCTCAAAGGTTAAAGAGTATCATCTGCCCTTCTAGAGGTCCTGAGTTCAATTCCCAGCAACTATAGATGGTTATAAATCATAACCATCTCTAATCCGATCTGATGTCCACAGTCAAATAAGCAAAGAAGTCCATTTGTGGTCTGCATACCTTTAAAGACAAGAATTTGGGCTGAAAACAAAAAAACAAGAAACAAAACAACCTGACCTCAGGGAAGTTTGGTAGAATAGCCTGGACCTGTGTCTTTACTCCATCATTTCAAGATGAGAATGATGATTCAATCTCAGAAGTCAGTCGCAAAAGAAGAAATATTTTTAACTATTTATAAATTTAGAATCTGTTTCAAAGCATGTTAAAATATGTTCTGTCAAAGATTTACCAATGAATTAGCCTCTGTGAGTGGATATGGATGTTCCTTTCATGAACAATGTGATATATAATCCTCTCACTGTATAGAGACGGGTTATGGGAAGAGGCAGTTTTATGACTGGAAGATGCACTGGACTCTGTGTAACTGGTAAGTACCACATTCGTCTTCATCTTAATGCCAACTTCTATATGGCCTTAGTTCACTCTTTCATGATTCTTCTGTTTAACATCCTTGACTCTGACTCTGGCAGTAAACAAAGAGAATAAAATTCAGATAAAAAACCAAATTAAAAACTTAAATTAAAACTTAACTCATGTGTTTCCCAAGGATATTAGACTCAAAGACCAAATCAAAACCTGTACACTTTATCCCAAGTATTAGTGTAAAAGTCTTTCAATGGTATGGAATAATTTGAGGAACAGTGTTAATTCTTCGAAGGTCTGGTAGAACTCTGGGATGCATCTATCTGCTGCTCTTTGGTTTTTGTTTTAGTTGGAATGTTTAAATTTCTGCATCATTCTCTCGGCTATTATAAGTTTATTTATTTACGCTATCTTCATTTAATTTTGGTAGTTCATATGTACCTAGAAATCCCTCTACTTTGAAAACATTTTCCATATTCATGGAATATAAATATTCAAAGTATAACATTACAATTCTCTGACTGTCTCAGAGTCAATGGTCTCTCCCCTTTTCATCTACAATTTTATTAACTTGATCTTCTCTCTCTTTCTTGGTTAATTTGGATAAAGGTTTGTCAATCTTCTTGCTCTTTTCATAGATCCAACTCTGTTTCACTGGTTTTTCATATTCATTGTGTTAATGCTGATTTTATTTCACTCAGTCCAGCCCTGTTTCTGACTCCCTCTTCCAATCTATTTGTTTGAGATATTAGTTTGCCTTGTTTTTTCAAAGCTTTTAGGTGCATCATTAAACTTAATATGATCTGTCAAAAGCTTTGATGTAGGCACATACTGCTATAAATCTCCTCTAAGGGCTAACTTCATCATGTCCCACAGGTTTTCATTTTCATTCAAGGCTAGAAATTTTTAATTTTTTTCCTTGACCAGAAGTTATAAATTTTCTTTGGTTTCTATTGATGTTGATATCCAGCTCTTTTCCTTTTTTTTTTTTTTTTTTTTTTTTTTTTTTTTTTTTTTAGTTGTAGACCAGTGAGGTCCCATAGACTCCCATACATTAAAGGAAGTTATCAATGCCGTTTGCTGACCTCTAGAACTAGACAGTAAAATCTTTTTGTCGAACATACCACATATTTGAGTCATAGAGCATAAAGAAATCAATTTTGTATTGGTTAGCTTTTACGGTACTGTAAAGTACTGTGCATACTAACAGAAGAAAAAATAATATCAGTTTTTCCCAGTCATGAACCCTATAAACTACAATACTGACCAGCCTACCAAGGTATGCACAAATGCAATGAGAATACAGACATCACGGGAGTAAGTAATGCCTTTCTGATAGTGTTTCAGGCCAGCTTTCTCCACAAGATGAAATCTATACCTGGTACTGTTATTGTACATAAGAACCTGCAGCTAGACAGGTCATAGACCATATGGGAGAATCTACTAACCTACTAGTGTTACTCTGCTAAACAGACATAGTAGTAAATGAATTCCTAACAACTTCATTGTATCTGTAGATCAGTGTATCTCCTAATCTTCATCAGAGAAGCTTCTATTTACAATAGAAGGCAATCAGCACAGACCACAACAGAGAATAATATACAGCAGAGTGCTCAGCCCTAAATGGAACATCTATCACACCTCTCCTCCCAAAGTACAGGGATCATCACAGAAGAGTAGGCAGAAAGACTGGAAGAGTAGAAGCAATGATTAGCAACGAAATAGTGCCTTCTGGACACAGCAGGGCAGCTGCACTTATGAAGTCAGAGTGATGATGATACCAATGCATAAAATTTGTGCAATGTAAGCCAGACAAAAATCTCAGAATGAAGAATGGGGGTGGGCAGAGACTCTGTCATAGTTATTTTTCAGTTACTGTGATGAAGCACCATAACAAAGGGAACTTATAGAAGAAGAGTGGACTAGGGGCTTATAGTTTCAGAGGGTGTCCATGACCACTGTGGCAGCAAGCAAGCAGACATGGCACTGGAATAGTAGGTGAGAGCTTACATTTGTGTGTGTGTGTGTGTGTGTGTGTGTGAGAGAGAGAGAGAGAGAGAGAGAGAGAGAGAGAGAGAGAGAGAGAGAGAGAGAGAGAGAGAGAATGGGAATAGTATAGGCTTTTGAAACTTTAGAGTCCATCCCAGTGACACCTCTCCAGCAAGGCCATGCCAACTGGGTACCAAGCAGTCAAAAAACTGAGCCTATTGGAATCATTCTCATTCAAAACACCACAATCTCAGCCTAGCTGAGGAGTTACAGCAATTGGTAGCAGCTAAGAGCAGGTGAGTCAGTTTTCTTTAAGGATGTAACCCCTCTGTAGGTTGACCACACCCCAGTAGATGTCCAAGAGTATATGTGCAGCATAAATTGGACTTAATGAGCTTTTTAAAAAATATATGGGCAGGGAAGAGAGGGAAGTGGATCTGGAAGGAGTTGGGAAAAAAGAGGAGAAAGGAAGTGAAGATATTATATAAAACTCTCAAAGAATTAAATGAAAATAAAGAATCTTTCAAAATATTTATAAGGATAAAATTGAGCGTCAATTTGTCAAAAGCCTGAGCTGATGAAAAGTGGGAACCATTTTTATCTGTGCCGTTCTCAGCTACCATCTTACAAACTGACATGGCCAGGTATGTAGGAGACACTCTCCTTCTTAACTACAAGCTCTGTTCTTAAGAAGCCTACCTAATTCTTTCCAAGAGATCAGAATCTAAATGTGTGAGTGGCACAGGCCAAACTGAATGGTCAGGTGTAATGTTTGCACTGGTCCTGCCTGCTGGGGACATTAACTGGCCCACACCTACCAGGTAGAACTGTAATGTTTCACTGTGACCCCACCTCATTCCATTGTGTCATTGGAGTTTTCGTTTCCTGCAAGAGCCAGTTGCTCCACATTTTGTTGTTGTAGGTTTTACTTTTTCTGAACTAGAGTTGCATAGAGTTCAGACTGGTCCCTAATCTTCTCTATATAGAAGGTTGACCTTGACCTTCTGGTCCTCCTGCTTCTTCCTCCCAGAAACCTTTATATCTGGTCCAAAATGTTTGAAAAGCAACCTCAGATGACATAATATACAATGTCAAAGTGTTAAAGGCTTGACTGCCTGCCTCTCAAACTGCTGGAGGTAGTAGAATCATAAGGAGGTAGAATTAGTAGAAGGAAGCTAGATCATTGGTAGTATTATGCCCTTAAAAATATATCAGAACTGCTCTCCCATTCTCCTCGATACTCATTTTCATCGGGATATGACTTGTATGAACGCAGGCCCACAGCAATATGGCCAGTCAGCCACCAGCTAAAATATCTGAAGTTGTGAGTCCAAATAAACCTTTCTTCCTTTTATGTTGATTTGTTCAAGTATTGTGACACAGTGAAGGAAATCTGACTGATACAGCGATGTTCTCCTTCAGAGAAGGGACAAGAGCAAGTGACTCAGCCTGGGAACCATGCCACTACTGAAAGGTTGAAATTGGCTCTCTGTAAGTGATGACAAGAGAATCCTTTCTTTTCCTCTTCATGCTGCCTCTCGTTAAAAGGATACATGAGCACAGTTTGCACACTGCGTTGAACAAACTGGATGCCTTAACAAAGGTAGGATTTCTGCAGATTGTTTCCAGAAGTGGATTTGGTGGCTACGTGTGAGGATGGGGCTAAGGAAGGGTACACAGAAAATAACACCAGCAGCAAGTCCTGCAGAAGCAAACGGGACGTGACACACTCTGTCACTTTTAACAAGCTGTCATTCAAACACTAAGTGATTGAGGGAAAATGTATTGGGTATTATGTAAAGCACCATTGCAGCCACGGAGCTCCAGAGTGTCACTCTGGGATGCTGGATACAGTCAAGCAGTGGGTTTTCCAGTCCCTAAGGCATTCTGCACCCTAAATCTATGCCAATATTCCTGGTCCTGATAATGTTTCCAAGTTAACACTGAATTAAAATGAGTTTTTTATCCAAACCTGTACAGGGTAAATTGTCTGGCACTCATGATAGGTGTCAAGGAATATGAACAACCGTGGTGACATCCATGTCTTTTTCAGGGCTCAGTTTACCCTGATTGCCCTCTAAGTAATTCCCAGAGGTTGACTCCTTCAAAACTTATACCATATTCAGACACAGTTTGGACTTTACAAATACTAGCTTCTGACAGAGGTGTACCTAATGTTGTACAGCCAAAACATTCCTGGAGATCTATCTATAAACTGATGCTTTTTTTCCCCATAAGTTAAGTTTTTTTATTATCATGAATATTACATGCTATTAATTTATTAACTGTGAATTTTACATTATGCTCCCAAATCTCATTTATTTTTCAGTCCTTTCATATATGCACTCCACTCTTATAACATCCTCTTCAAAAAAAACAATAAATAAAGAGTAAATAAATAAATACATAAATAAACCACCTTGCTGCGGAAGCTGCAGGATCTTGAAATGTGTCACATAGTATACTCCTTTGACCAAGCAGCTTGACTTGCAAATGTTTACTGTAATGAGTCGTTAGTCTGGTTTTAGGCCTCTGGCTTCTACTAAACCATCAACATCGGACCCTGACAAAGACTCCTCTTGGATATCTTGCTGTTGTCCTGAGTCGTGGAAATCCTGCAGTTTTGGTTCTACAGCCATGTACATAACTAGTCCAGAATTCACTATTTACAGAGTTCTTTATGACTCAAAGCATTTTGTGATCTGAGTATCAACTTTGGTTATCTACCTTGTATCTCCCCTCAATACTGAGTATATCTGCAGAGTAGCCACCACAGTGCCTGGCAAAGGCAGATATTCAAAGGTGTTCTTTCCAGGACTTTTAAATTTTTTCTAAGAGTTTGTAACTATTTCAAAATAAAAACTAATGAACATATGGGAAACCCTTGTAACAAATTAAAGTACTGAGGTTATTACCTAATTTCCCCAAATTCTATCAACTATATCAGTTAAAATGCTACAAATGCTGGCGTGTTGCTTTTGTATTTCTTTCTGGGATACCTTCCAAGGAAGCAGTCATGGTCCTTGGGTGTCTCCTAGTCACACATTTCCCAACAGCAAGATCAGTGGGCTCAGCTTTCTCATCACCTTCCTTAATTTGGTACGACCAACTGGCACTCTGTGTCTGACACCTTTAAAAAACCACAGAGTGCCACTCTCTATTTGAAAATTATGAACCATCTTGCCTAGAGAAGCAAGGAATTAATTAAGTTTAAAAATGATCTACTATTAATGTAACTCAATGAATTCAATTATCAACAGCTATCAAATCATTTTATTTGTATCCTATACATACTATTACTATAATTTATATATTATAGAGCATATATGAGTACATACATACATACATAATTATGTACACTGAATATATCTGATAAAATTCATAAAGCATAATATTAAACCATTTCTTTAAAATTAGGTAGGTCTAGTTGTATATTACTTATTTATTTTATTTGTAGTCTCTTTGTGTGTGATATACACTTTATTCATTTCATTTCCATTATTCTGAGGAAAACGGCCAATAATCCCATTTGATGGATAAGAATTCCGGGCACAATGACACATGGATGAGGAGTTTGGTCAGTTCAAGTGGAAATGGGCCACTCAATCTGTCTGTCTAGAGTTCTATCCTGGATCTCGATGGGCTTGGCTAGCACTTCTCATGTCTGTCAACTTGACACAATCCTGAGATCTTTTCTAAGTAACCTAACTTCCTTCTACTCGCTCCACCTCTTTCTGATTCTATTACCTCCAAGCAGTTTGAAGGGCAGGCAATTAAGCCTTTAACACATGTCTAGACATGAGTGTTTTATAATGTATATGCACACATGACTATATATACAAATGTATGCATTTTTCTCAACACCATCCAAGAATATTACCAATAACACATTCCCAGAAGCATTGTCTTTATCTCTGACTTCATTGAGAAGCAGCTAATGTAAATGGAAGGAGTTATTTAAAACCAAACTCTGTCTCAGTTCACTAGCATGATCTTCAAACCAAAGAGTTCAAATTGCAAACCTCAGAGACCATTGTACAGATAACATTCTCTGAATCTAGAGTAAACATCAAAAAAATAATTGATGGCCTACCATTTGTCTGCTTACAATGCCTACAACTTCATATACAGATATCAAACCCCAGGTCCTCAATATCCAAGACACCTTTCAACATCTTTCCTAAATAATAACACGAAATAAAGACACACTTTGTTCCCACTGATTTCTGAGTGCTCCTCCTGGAATCAAGCCAGAGGAGTCTGGATAATGCATCAAAGTATTTACTACTTCTAAAATCTACAGCTCTGAAGTACTTGAGTACAAACACCTTTCAAAGCCAGCTCACCTCGCCTGCTAAGTGGCAATCCCAGAGTGGCTTTTCTGAGAAAGTCCTTGGGTGCTGTTTGCAGCAGCTCAAACCCAATGATTTCCAGTTCAACACATGCCAGGCTGTCGATATAATACAAAACTTAAAGACTACTGGAGATGGAGAGGCAGGTACATGGGCCATATTTTCCACCCACAGACAAGTGACTCATGTCTGTTTTTATTATGACCTCAGGGCCTACAGCAGAGGAGGCACAGAATTGGAACTGAAACAGAGTTGCCTGAATTCTCTGGTGAGAAACACTAAGAAAGGCTTCTGCAGAGAAAAGAAGAAAACATGGTCATTTCAGTAAGCCTCATCAGGGCAGATACTTTTGACATGGATACGAACAGTATAAGGGTTTAGACCCCATTGTGTTCTCCGTTGATTGGTCTAAACCACATGATCTCACTTCCACAGACCCAAGGATCACAATCTAAGTCTACACTGTACTTTCTGCAGTAGGATCCCACATATCAATGTGAGGGTTGGCTAGAGAGATCCACATGAATAATGAAAAATAGGGCACTCTCAGGTACCAACATATGAACAGGCCCCTGAAAAGACAACTCTATCTTCCCTAGGATGAGAGCCTAGTCTCTGACCTCTTTAAAAACTGTCCTGTTCATGGTACCTTTTGTGTTCTCCATTTTTCCTAAAAGCAGTATTTTTTAATTTTAAAATAAACAGTGTTCTAGAAAAATGAAAACAAAGAGAAAAATGTTCTTTACAAAAATACAAGGGTAATAAGAACAATACAGTAACAGTTAAGAATTATTGACCAATTGTCAAATGCCAGGCCTCCTATTAGGCATTCTACAGATATTGTCTTGTTTAACCCTCACATTAATACTTGCTTTTTGAAAGGTATTAAGTGTATCTTACAAATTTTTTGATAACCAATATCAGGTGCATTAGCAGACAATATTGCCTAGAAAATATTCACTGGGTGGTCTATGCAATAGTTAGTCTTTGTCAGTGTGATGCAAGCTAAGATTATCTAGGAAGAGGGAACTGAGAAAATGCCTGCATCACATGACTTGTAAGCAAGTCTGTGGGGACATTTTTTTGATTAATGATTGATGTAGGAGGGTGAACCCACATGGGTGGTCCCACCCCTAGGCAGATGGTCTTGGGTTTAATGATGTGACAGTGGTGATGGGCAAGAATGAGGGCTAAAGTTGATGGTGGATCATGTCATTGCCCAATGGAGTTGACTGGATCGTGTGCAGAATCCAAGAGCTTGAGCAGATACAGACTCAGCCCCCAAACAAGCTACCTACACACAGGATAACCCTAGATCTTGGCCATGGTGGAGGCCTGAGATGAAGAATTGTCTGCTTTCTAGATTAGACCTCCACAAAGGACCATGTCCCATGATGCTGCTGAGAGCATTGTGTGGATCAGTGGCCCTAATGTGGTTGAGACAACATGTAAATATCCATAGTCAATGCTATGGCCTGAGTTCATGTTCATGTCCCTGGGCCAGGCTTTCCAGGGACCCTAATGATGTGCATGGTAGGCTGTGCTGCCACATGAGACTGTAGTGCTGACCAGGTCTGGGCTATGTGGAGGGCTATGTATGTATAAATGACCTTAATGCAGCTGGTCTGTGTTGATGCAATGGCCTAACCCATACCTCTCTAAACTTCTTGTAAAGTCTGTATCCAATAAAACAGACTAAGACTATGTAGTCAGGCCTTCAAATTAAACCCTTAAGCAACTCCCTAAGCAGCTAGGGAACCCATGGCTCTTCCTTCCTCCTAACCTGACTAGGAGCCTCATTTAAAGTACCCCTCTGAACCCTAAGTATCCCGAGGGATCATTGCTCCTCCACAGGGATTTTGAAGAACCCTTCAGATAGGGAAGTGAGGCTGTAGATTCCTGGAAAGGGAGTAAGTAGAAAGTAGTAAGTATCCATTTCCACTTTTCTACTTGATTTTTCTTTTTCACAGTTGTTACAACACCAAAATGTGAGGTCGAAGTACACCCTTGTTTGTTATGAACAAATAAACAAACAAATCTTAAACTAACCAGCAGTCACTTCTATACCTGTTCTTCAATATGGAAGACCCTAGCAGCATGCATCATGTACACAGAGACAGGAATCCCAATCCCTGCATCAGAAGGGTGGGCACCTTAGGACTAACAGGAAAGAAGAGGATAGTCCCTGAAGTGTACTTAAGTCCAAATAAAAAGCCAGATACCTTAGAGTCAGCAATCCCAGCTCTGAGGCCTACCTGCTGGAGGGGTCTGTGCCTCTTGTTATTAAATGTTTACTTTGCCCTGAACTCCTCTCCAATATTTTAATCTAATTAATCAATAGGAAAGAAACCCAACAGCTCACAATGATAGAAGTTCTGGTCATACCTTTTGAGTTTATTCTTATTAACATAATTGTGTCTAAATACTTTTTTGGCAAATTCAGTACTTGCTTTTATATTTCTTCTGAATTTCCAATAATTGGGCAGTTGCCAATAATGTTTTAGAAGATAAGCAAGCCATCTCCTGGGGAAGATTAAAAGCTTAAGGATTCAGAAGATGAGGAACAACTATTAGTTCATTGCCATTGGTTTCCTTGGAAGATTATAGTAAATACCAGCCAGCATCTATATCCTGCCTCCGTCTAAAATTGAATTATGCCAGGGACTGCTATGGTTAAATCTGGTGACATCTAACCTTGATCTGAGGGAGCTAACAAGACTGATGGGAAGTAGAATGTAGAGTCTATATGAAATCATTTAGAATCTGTAGAACTAGCAAGCATTAAGTTGTACAACATGACATATACACTAGATGTCATGGAAAAAGTGTTTAATAAAAATAAGTGATAGAGAAAAAAATAACAAAATATATGTTTATGTCACTGGTTCCATGGACAGTTGGCAAATAAAATGCCAACATAAACACAGAGACAGTTTAATAGAAAACTAATCTAAATACTTCATGTTCAACCATGAGAATATGTATTTCCTTGCTGACACCTAAGGTCCTTTGTTCTTCACTGGATCTCTACTTAGTATCACACACACACACACACACACACACACACACACACACACACACACACCTCCACTGGGGAGGAAGCATCCTAGCCACACAGAGATGGACACCATCCTCCCCAGTGTGTTTTGATCTAGAAAGAATGCATATAAGGAATGGAAAGCCAAAGGTAATGAATTGTGTGGAGAGTCTCTTATAACATAGAGCTCTGCTCAATACTCCACAGGGTCCTCCTCACAGTAAACTGGGGTAGGTTTGAGACTAATTTTTGCAAGATGAAAACAAAGACAATAGTTAGAAAAAGTAAGGTGCAGACTCTCAGGCTAAGGACAGTAGCATTGGTGTCCAAACACAAAGTCTGATGCTTCATGGCTGGATGATCCTGAGTAAATTGTTGAATCATCATGAGCTTAAGTTGTTTATCATCAAAGTTGGAGAGAAGGTCATTGAAGACAGTTGAATAATGCTGAATGTGGCACTTAGTTTAGTTGTGCGCGTGGCCAGACTTCAGTAACTTGACTACTATTTCGTTTTGTTTTGTTTTGTTTTGTTTTATCTTGTTTTGTTTTGTTTCCAGCTCACTTTGGTGATTCCTTCTGTCTTTACCTCTTCTGTTTCATCTTGGTGCCTTCTCTCCTCTGCTCTGTAAGCTGAGACTTCTTCCTAAAGATGGATTCCCAGGGTTTCCCCACTGGAAGGCTTGAACAAGGCCAACAAGAGGTATCTTCAGAAGAGTTCTGAGATGCAGAATAGAGGTGAAGAAGTAATTCAGTACTTTGTCCTTTTTCTGAGGTATGTTTTGTGGAAATGAGTGTTCATCTGTGACTCTCATTCCTGTCAGGAGACTCCTCTGTATAGTTTCTGCCCTCACTGGTTTCCTATGGTGCAAACACATAACACTGTTCCTGCATCCACGGGAGTAAGCATGGTACTATTTTCCATTGAATAAAGCTTCTGGGTGCCCCATAGTCTTGGCAATCACTTTACCAAGCCTCTATGCTTATGAGTAGTCTTTGCAAAGTCCTTTGAACCAACTGAGTTGAAATCTGCCTTTACCTGACATTCAAATTCCCAAATCACACATTGGTAAAATGTGAGACATAGACAACAATGTAACTCTTTGCCAACATTTTATAAAGCCCTCACTTGGTAATCTAATTGGCAAAGGCAGTTTATGATCAAGTACAACTGAGTGACCATTCTTAGTACAAAGGATAGGAGTACTGTCAACATATAGTTGTCAAACTTAAAATGTGTTCCTCCTCAGATTTGTCTAAATGGAATCTTACAAGAACATCAACTACAACCCAACTTTTCTTTCTGAGAATGTCTATCTGAATTACTCTGAGGAGAGTAAATGAACACCACAGGACTCCTTAAAGTACTCTCTTCAAGTGTAATAGCTCACTTATTCTCAGTTTTTCTGAAACTGTCTATCACCAACTTCCAAGCTTTACAAACAGCCATTATGAGAATACCACCAGAGCCATTTCACAAACCATTATGTTCTACCACGTTCAGTTAGCTCTGACAGAAGCCGCTTGAGTGGGTCTTATACTTCAAATCAGTCCATGGGGCAAGAATAAGCATGTAATTACTAAGTTAAATAGTAATTATATGGACATTTATTTGTACCCAACAAGCTTAAGGGACTGAATACATCCAAAGGGGGTATGCTATGTGTTCTTAAACTCCCAAATTCCTGTTTTCTTTAGTGTTTTCATTTTTCCCTTCTCTGCAGATTTCTTTTTCTATAGCTTTTGTTTTTGTGCACATTCTTGCCCTTTGAAGCTTACATGCTTTTAAAGGAACATTCAGAGTAATGTGCCATAGTGGCTCCACATGACTGTGTAGACAAATTCGATGATTTAAAGCAATTCCATAAGTGACCCCATTTTCTAGTGAGTCAGTGCAAACTCCCCATCCTGGAATGAAGCCATAAAACAGTAGTCTCCACAACTTCTCATCAAGAAACCTCAGGCTGGCAATAGGCACAAAGCATGCGTTCTGAGAGTCTGGCAGCTGCCATTTTCAGTAATTGTTCTGCCCATCTTAATTCCCAGCTGCAGCATCAGCTGGATATACAGCTCCTACCTACTAAACCCTGCACTGTACACTCACAAATCTGTAGTGCTCTGCCCCAGATGCAAGAATATTCTTTTGTAGAATAAGTGCTGTCCAGTAAAGACAGCTTTCCATAAGAAGTTGTGTAATCACATAGGCCCCTGAAGAAAAAGGGAGTGACAGACCCATGCTATTGTCATCATGCCTCTTCCAATGCACAATCTGTGCATCTAAGAGTATTTCCTCCTTACTAAACATAGCCTTCCCAAGTTGTAAACACCTATCAGATTCTCTGGTTCCTACCTAAGACACAGTCAGCTCAAAATGAACATTTCATAAAAGCACAATTCAACTAACTCAATCGATAGGTGACTCCCCCCATCCCCAGGCATTCTGAACATCACTTATTTCCCATGTGGTGAAATACTCAATACTCCAAACCAAATGTTATAGGCATATTGCATACACCAGAACTACTTGGTGTACAGATAGCCTAAGAGGTTGTGAGTTCACTTCGCACTCTTGCTACCGGCACCAAGGCAACAAGCTTGGTCTCTGGCTTGTTCTTTCCCAGTTTTACATCAGTTTCATGTTGATTCTTTCTGCCTTTGATTTCCCAGATCCACTACAAACATCTTCCACTGAAAGACCAATACCCAGCTTACAGTAAAAACCCGGTAATCCCAGTAAGTGCTCACTATCATCAGTGGTACTTGACACACTGTGCCTTTGTCAGAGGGCCACAGTAGAGATTTAAGAATGCCTCTGTTAACACTGCCATGTGATTTCCACAAAAATCATTTGAATTTGGGTAGAATAATAAAATAAAATAATGGTACCAAACAAAAATATAAGGAGAAAACAAAATATCCAGCATAGATAAATCAATAAAATTATGGACTTATTTGTATTAGAAATAAGTCTGAGATATAAAGTTTTGATTCCTTCTTCTCTACAGATGAAAATCCAGGCCCTCAGAGGACACACGCCTACTGACTGTCTGGGAGTGTAGAGGATAGAGAAACAAAGAACATGTGAAGACTATAGTGAAGTTGAGTGGAATCACTCCATTTCAAAGAAAATCAAAAGGAGACAAAATGATCCCCCACCAGTTCTGTTTACAGAGCATCCCTTCAGTGCTGACTGTGAGGTCCACCAAGTCAGGCTGTGTCAAGATGTACAAGGCATATCTCCTTATTGCTTATATTTTGCCCCAAGTCCCTGAATTCCTACATCAAAGCTCTACTCTCTGTATTTCAGAATGTGACTGTATTCAGAAAGAAGACGTTTAAAGATATGACTAATTCAATAAAAACTGTTAGTGTGAAGAATATCCTAGCCAGCGTTTTCTCAGACACCAGAAACTTGAGTGCACAGAGGGATGGCTGTGAAAGCAAGAACACGAACATCCACAGCCAAGGAGAGAGACTCCAGAAGAGACCAATCCTGACGGCCCTTGGACTTCTGAAATTGTTAGAAAATGAGTAGGTGCTATGCAAGCCTCTAGGCTGTGCTCTTTTCTACACGGAAGCTGTAGATAATCAACATAACTTAGACGCTCTACTTTGAACTGGCGCAAAAATTCCAAGTGAAACCACTGGGCAGGAATCTGAATAAAAGCTAGTATCTCTAAATCCCAGCTCTAAAGTTCTGCACTGCTAACGCTTTTGTATTCCTATGACAGAACAAAGGTCTTTCCTCTTCACTGGGTCCTATAGCCTCAGCTATGATATAGAGATGTACTATGAACAGCACGACCCTCATATGTCTATTTCAGCATAAAAGGGTGTCATTAGATTTCTACATGAATGTAACGTTTAGAGTTTCAAGCTACATAGACTCTGCTTTGTCTTCTTCCCTATTAACTGCAGATGATAATATAAGAAGCAGTCATAATAGGATATTCGAAGTGAGAGGAAGGCAGATGAGCCTGAAACCTGAGGAACAGCACAGAGGTCCATATCCCACTGACCACTTACACAAACACGAGAAAAATGACTCGAGTGGGTGCCTCTTTCTCTGCAGGTGGCACCAGGAAAAACTAAGTCAGAGCTCAACCATCAGAAGTAGCATTCTCTGCTCCTGGAGGCCTGGTATTTTCCAAACTTCCATTTGGCTATACCTAGCACACAAATGAAACACCTTTTGACTGTGATAGTGGCAGACCCATAAGTCAGCATGCTGGTTAGTTGTTGTTGGCTTTCTTTTGTCAACTTGAAACAAGTTACAGTCATCTGGGAAGAAGGAACTTCAGTTGAGAAAACACATCCATCAGAAATCCTATATGCAAGTCTGGGGGGGGGGCATTTTCAATTAATTCATTACAATTTTTATAGAAAGAAAGTGGGAAGAAAGGAATTAGTGATATCCTAGCCACTGAGTTTGTATCTTCTGAATCTCTTAGTGATAAAAACCCGAGGGTTCTTTAATGCAGTGTAAAAACTAATGTTTAAAACCTACAGTGGGAAATGAAGAGCCAGGGGACATAGAACTTTGGAGGGTGATAAAATTTTTCCAAAGTATTGTGGTGGTGGTGCCATAGCTCTGTGAATTAACTGAAAAATAATGAGTTGTGCACTTATATGAATTTTACAATATATCAATTGGTCCTCTAAAAAGCTGTTTTTAAAGGAAAAGTCTTGCATAGGTTCTGGTTTCTTGAGAGTAGAGCTTAAGTCCACAAACAGCCTGAAGGGCCATTTACAGCTGGGTTCTGCTTATCTGTTTGTTTGGTTGTTTTGTTTTTTTGTTGTTGTTTTTGTTTTTGTTTTTGTTTTTGTTTTTGTTTTTGTTTTGTTGTTAGCACTGTGTTACACCACCTCTCTGCTCTGGGCTCCACTGCAGTCTACACAGTCAGAACTCTGTAGCTTTTAGGACCTCTCATTTCTCCCACCTCTGCTCTAGAACCTTCTTGGCTATAAATGCTAATAAGACATCAAAAGAGGGGTTCAGTTTAACCTCATCTTTCTATTCTAAAAAGTTTTTTCAAACCCTATGGATAAAATTGGTTATATCTTTTTGTGTGCCTCTAAAGCAACCAGATATTTTAATGTCAGTAAATTCCTTGAAGATATAAAGGGCATCTGCAGTTGCATCAAAATGTCTATGTTGCACCAATTGACTCTGTCTCTGACCTCTTATGAAATAATTATTAGCAAGACTGTATTGAAACCAACAAAGATGGAATCCATTGTGGAAGAGAGGCAGAAGAAGAATAAAAAAAGAGTTATACACCAAAGAAACACATTGGCAGAAGAAAAAAAATTATTTTTACAACAAAAAGTAACAATGTATGATGGAAGAATAAAAATAAGATTCACAGCCAACCTCTGAGAGGCTCCACCCAGCAGCAGACTCATAATGATACAGACACCCACAACCAAACAGTGGATGGAGCTTGGGGACTCTTCTGGAAGAACAGGAGGAAGGATTGCAACCTCTAAAGAGACAAGAACTCTGCAAGAAGACAGAGTCAACTAACATGGACTCTTCGGGCCCTCAGAGAGTGAAGCACCAACAAAAGAACATATACAGGCTGGATCTAGCCCCACCCCTGCACATATATAGCAGATATGCAGCTTGCTTTTCATGTGGGTCCCACACAACTGGAGGTGGGTGGCGACTATCCAAAAACCTATTGCCTGTCCGCAGGGTATATTATTCTAGCTTGGCTGCCTGGTCTGGCCTCAGTGGGAGAGGATACACCTAGCACTTGATGTGTCAAGGCGAGGGGATACCCAGGGGTCTCCCACCCTCTCAGAAGAGAAAAAGGAATAAGAGTATGTGGGAAAGGATTAAGGGAGGTGGGACTGGAAGGGCAGTGAGCAGGATATAAAGTGAAAAATAAATAAATAAATAAATAAATAAATAAATAAATAAATCACAGGCAAGAGATCTGAGTTCAAATCTTGTTCTGCCACTTACCAGTTGCTTGACTATTTAAATTCCCTAACCTTCTTATCAGAGCTGTGCTTTGTTCATAAATAGAGTGAAACTACATCTACCTTGAAGGTTCTTATATAGAATGGTTGAGATTAGCTACATAAAGCAGTGTCAGTTGCATATTACTTCAATTTCTGTCTATGCAGCTGTTTCCATCATCAGTACTACTGGAAAACAGATAATCTAAGCCTCACATTACTAGAGTATCCCTTTTCACGTTTAAACTAAGGATAATTGCCCAGAAACAACATGAACTGCCTTTAGCAGATAGTTTCTATTAAATAACTGGGCTTAGGAAGCCATCCTTGACCAGTACTATATGAAACTAATGCCAGCTAGGTCAGAGGATACTGAAGTTTGATGGCAATCCTAACAACTTGAATTTAAACCTCAGATAGAAGGAGAGATCTGACTCCTTTGGGTTGTCCTTTGATCTCCACATGTTACAAACCCATACCTACCTACCAAAGAAAGGAAGAAAGAAAGAAAGAAAGAAAGAAAGAAAGAAAGAAAGAAAGAAAGAAAGAAAGAAAGAAAGGAATTTCAATTACCATGCATGGAGAAAATAAGATATTCTATGATAAAGTCAAACTTAAAATATATCTGCCCATAAATGCATCTCTACAGAAAGTGATAGAAGAAAAACTCCAACCTACAAAGTTAACTACACTCATAAAAACATAGGAAATAAATAACCTCACATCAACAAAATCAAAAGAAAAAAAACCACACACTCACACAGCCAACCACCACCAACAACAACAATAAAATAACAGAAATCAACAATCATTGGTCATCGATATCTCTCAACATCAATAGTCTGAATATCAATTCCCCAATACAAAGATACAGACTAATAGAATGGAGGCAAAACCAGGTTCCATCCTTCTGCTGCACCCAAGAAACATACATCAACATCAGGAATAGATATTACCTCAAAGTAAAGGGTTGGAAAAAGATATTTCAAGGAAATGGATCTAAGAACCAAGCTGGTATAGTAATAATATCTGACAAAATATACTTTAAGCCAAAACTAATTAAGGGGGATGGGGAAGGATATCACATGCTCATCAAAGGAACAATATACTGAGACGATATTGCAATTCTTTTTTTAAAAGATTTATTTATTTTATATTCATGAGTACACTGTAGCTGTTTTCAGACACACCAGAAGAGGGCATCGGATCCCATTACGGATGGTCATGTCACAATGTGGTTGCTGAGAATTGAACTCAGGACCTCTGGAAGAGCAGTCAATGCTCTTAACCACTGAGCCATCTCTCCAGCCTAGCATTACAGTTTTTAACACCTATGTCCCCAAAACAAGGCAACCCCCTTTTGAAAAATAAACATCATTACACTATCACATACTGATCCTCACGCACTGATACTAAGAGATTTCATTACCCAACTCTTACCAACAGACAGGCCATGCAGACAAAAACTAAACCAAATGGACCTTACTGATATTTACAGGACATTTCACCCAAACACAAAATATACCTTCTTCTCAGAACCTCATGGAACTTTCTCCAAAAGTGACTGCACACTTGAACACAAAACAAGTCGCAACAGATATAAGAAAATGGAAATATGCCCCTGTATCCTATCAGACCACTATGAATCCATGGTGGATATCAAGGTAGATATCAGCAACAGAATCAGCAGAAAGCTTACAAACTCACGGAAACTGAACAGTTCTCTACTGAAGGAAAACTGGGTCAAGACAGAAAGAAAGAAAGAAATTAAAGACTTTCCAGAATTCAATTCAATAGATACATAATATACTGAAACTTATGGGACACAAAGAAGTGATAAGAGAAAAGTTCAAAGAACTAAATACCTACATGAAAAACTTGGAGAGTTCTCATACTAGGAACTTAACAGCACACCTGAAAGCTATACAGTAAAAAGAAGTAAGCACACCCAAGAGGAATAGATGGCAAGAAATAATCCCATTGAGGGCTGAAATCAATAAAGTAGAAGCAAAGAGAAAATACAAAGAATAAAAGAAGGAAAGAGTTGGTTTGAGAAAATCAACAAGATAGACAAACCCAACATTTTAGTTAGTTTAGAGAAGGCCCCTAGTGAAATAGAAGTAGTCATTAAAAGTCTCACAACAACAAAGCCCAGGGCAAAATAGTATTAGCACACAATTCTACCAGAGATTCTAAGAAGACTTAGCAATACTCCTCAAATTATTCCACAAATAAAAACAGAAGAAACACTAGCCATTTCATTTTATGAGGCCAGTTACCCTGATATTCAAACCACATAGACTTGACAAAGAAAGACTTAAGGACCACTTTTTCTTATTAACAAAGATGCAGATGCAAAAAAATTTTAATAAAATAAATGCATGCCAAATTTAAGAACACATCAAAGATCATCCATCATGATCAAGAATATTTGATCCCAGAGATTCAGGAATGGTTAATATATGAAAATCAGTAAATGTGATCCACCATATAAAAAAACTGATAAACAACAACACAATCATATCATTAGAGGCAGAAAAGGCCTTTTGCAAAATTTAATAAGCCTTGATGATAAAAGTCCTAGAGAGATTATGGATATAAAAGATGTACTCAAACAAAATAAAATCAATATACACCAAACCCATAGCCAATATCAAATTAAATGGAAAAAAACTCAAAACAATTCCACTAATTCAGGAACAAGACAAAGTTGTATAATCTCTCCATATTTATTCAATATAGTACTTGAAATTTTGGCTGGAGCAATAACACAACTGAAGGAGATCAAGGGACTACAAATTGGAAGAAGTCAAAGTATCATTATTTGCAGATGATATGATAGAATACATAAGTGAACCTAGAAGTTTCACCAGAGAACGTCTATAGCTGATAAACACTTCCAACAAGTGGCTAGATTCAGATTCAATAAATAAATATGATTAAAAACAATTAGTAGTCCTACTATAAATGGCAAATAGACTGAAAAAGAAATAAAGGAAGTAACACCTTTCAAAAAAAAAAAGCCTCAAATAATACTAATAATACAAAATGTTTTCATGTAATTTGACCAAGCAAATTAAGGACTTGTAAGATAAAAACAAGTCTTTGAAGGAAGAAATTGAAGAAGATATCAAAAGATACAGAAATCTTCTATGTTCATGAATCAGTAGGATTAAAGTAGCAAAATGGCCATCCTACCAAAAGCAATCTACAGATTCAATGAAATCCTTATCAAAATTTCAACACAATTCTCTACAAATGTTGAAAAGATAATTCTCATCTTCATAGGGAAACAACAAAAACCCAGGATACCTAAAATTCCTGAACAATAAAAGAACTGCTGGGGGTACCACTTACTCAACCATGTTCATGGCAGTATTATTCATAATACTGAATTCCAGAAACTAGAAATACTGAATTCCAGAAACTGGAAACAACCAAGATGCCCCTCAACTGAAGAATGGATAAAGAAAATATGGCACATTTACACAATGGAGTATTACTCACCTTTTAAAGAAATGATAGCATGAAATTTGCAGGCAAAAGGATGCAACTAGAAGAAATCATTCTAAGTGAAGTAACCCAGGCCCAGAAAGGCAAATATGGTATGTATTCAATTATAAGTGGTTAGTAGCAGTTAAGTGTATAATAATCAAGCTACAGTCCACAGGCCCAGAGAGGTTAGGTAAACAGTGGGACTCTAGGAGATATGCATAAATCTTGCTGGGAAGGAGAATATAATAGATTTTGCAGGTAGATTGGGGGTGGATGGGGATGGAGGAAGGAGCCATCAGGTGTCGGGATAGATGGGAGAGCTGGAGAGTGCAGGGAAAGATGGCTTGAATGGGGAATCATGGTGGAGAGGTAATAACATTAACTTATGCCATGGAAACTTCCTGAAATCTATGAGGGTAATCCTAGTGAGGACTGCTAGTACTGAGAGAGATGAAATACGAATTGGCCATCGCTGATAGCCAGATAAGTCTCCCAGTAGGGTTACACTTGGTTGAGTTGTTGGCCAAGTGGGCCCTGTGGAGGTCCCTAAACAACCCAGATTAACTCTAAAACAAAGTTGCTCTCCTCAAATTGATGGGGGGGGGGCGCGCTTGTGGAGGACAACATCCATACAACTCATTGAATTGAGATGATACCTGCATGGAACCTTCACCCCAAAGTTCTAATCTCTTTGGTATGGAAAGATACTCTTCCTCTGTAGGCTATGACAAAAGAAATGTGAGAACCAACCCAGCCACAAAGCCTTTGACCTACAATCTGAGATGACTGGAGTATGTTTTGGGGCAACAGTGGTACAAAAGTTGTTGGAGTAGCCAACAAATGTCTGATTTATTTTAAGGTCCAATCAAGAAGAGAGCCCATGCCTAATAATATTTCTTGAACGTCTACAAACCAGAAACTGTATAGCCCATAAACCTAGGGTAGATCCAAATATGACTTGTCTAAAATGAACAAAATCAATGAAATGATTCCTAATGGCACTCTGCCACACTCATAGATGGGTACCTTGTCCAGTAGTCATCAGAGAGGCTTCCTTCAGAAGCAAGCGGGAGTGAATACAGAGACTCACCGCCAGACATTATGTGGACAACGAGTCTAAATTGGAGGCCTCCCATCAGGTCCCTCTCCACAAAACTTGGAGAACCCCACAAAAAAACAAGCAGAAAAATTTCAGGAATCAGAGAGGATGGAAGACTACTGCAGGATATTTGATCACACTGTGAATCCCAAGATTGTGGCATTTACTGGAAAACCTGTTTTTAGTCATGATGTGGCTCAGCCTTAGCACACACCTTTAATTCAAGAGCTTTCTGCTTGAATATTATAAATAGGATTAAATAAAGTCAGCCATAGGTCAAGAGGTGGAGCAAACACCCAGTTGACAGGAAGTTAACATACGATTATTAAGAAAAAACAAAACAGAGAGTAAGAGTGAGTCAGAAGGATGGATAGAGAGACACACAGGAAGTAGAAGGGAGGGACAAACAGGAAGCTTGAAGGAGGTTTTCACCCGAGCGTCTGGCTCCTGACTCTTCATCAGTAAAATCAAATAATTGAGAGTTTGTTAAGAAACAATAGAGGACACCAAGAGAACATGCCCTACTGAATCAAATAAACAGGAAGCATATGGGCTCACAGAGACTAAAGCAGCCAGTATACAGCCTGTAGGAGTCTGTACCAGGTCTTTGGCATATATGGTGTGGCTGCTAGCTTGGTGTCTTTGTGTGTCTCTATTTTGCCTTTCCTTGGGACTCTTTTCCTCCTGGTTTGCATTTTCCAGCTTCTATGTGAAGGCTTTTGCTTTGTCTTACTGTATCTACTGCTACTGCTACTTATTATTATTATTATTATTATTATTATTATTATTATTATTAAAACTAGTTTTTAAAATGACTCTTTACAGTCAGCGGTCCTAATGACCTAAATACCAATGGACCCCACTTCCTGATACTGTCACACTGGGAATTAAGTTTTCAGCATACTTTGGGGGGCACTAAACACATAGCTGTTATAATTAGATAACCACAGTAGACTTTCAATATAGTTTACATTGCCAAAATGAATATAGACAGAGGCCATAGGATTAAATAATTCAACATATAGCTGTTTTATAATAATGTGCTAGGTTTTTACATATCAACTCATTCATTCCTCCACCATATAAGACAGAAAGCATCACTATACTGCTCTTGAAGCAGCAGCCACCCAGGGCAGGAAAATGTGTCCATGGTCACTTAGCCACTGCACAGCAGAGTCAGAGTGCCAACCAAATAGACTGACCCTAAAGCTCAGATATGTAACCACTGCATTGACAGTCGCGTGCTTATAGTAATTGCTGTAATGTGTTATTTTCATTAAAGTATCTGAAAATATTCACAAGTCTTGTTCTGAGACATGAAAAAAAACAAAGACAAGAGTTTTGTTGTCCTAAACAGACAAACAAAGGAAGTACGGTATGCCCAGTGTTCCCTGGTTATAGGACATGGGTGCCAGTGCCTACCTCAGGACAGGTGATATGATAACCAATACCCATCTGACCCTGACAGTGAAGGGAAGGACATGAACACCACCTCAGTGAGCTCCTAACAAGGAGCTTGTCTTAAGGTTTCTATTGCTACAACCAGAAGGCAAGTTGGGGAGGAAAGGATTTATTGTTGTTCATCATCAAAGGAAGTTAGGTAAGGAACTCAAAAAAGGGAGGAACCTGGAGGCAGGAGGTGACCATAGAGGGGTGCTACTTACTAACTTGCTTCCCTTGGCTTTCTCAGCTTGCTTTCTTATAGAACCCAGGACCACCAGCCCAGGGATGGCACAACCCACAATGGGCTGAGCCCTCCCCAGTCAATCACCAATTAAGAAAATGCCCCACAGCTGGATCTAATGGAGGCATCGCCTCAACTGAGGTCCCTTCGTTTCAGATGACTCCAGCTTGTGTCAACTTTTCGTAAGACCAGCCAGCACAGAGCTCCCAAACAGACCTCCTCCCTTCTTCTCTCTGGTTCATCCTTCAGAAAGGAGGCACCATGGCTGTCAGCTCTCCTCTGTTAGGCTGAACAAGAGACTTAGAGTCAGCCAGAAACTGGCTGCATCTAGCCATTTTTGTCATGTTCTGCTAGTTTCCCAGGGCTGGACAATTCTAATTCACTATGAAGTTCTAGGTGAGTCATATGGAGAATGTGAATCTCAAGTACTCAGGATGAGTAATATAGGAAGTAATTAATTTTAATAAATTATATTTAATTTGAGGAAGCAAGGACATTAAAGACTTAGCATGTGCAGATGATCTAAATTTGATTTAACTTCTATTGAATTATTATAGTTATGGTGACTAATATTCACACACATACTTTGAATCTGCCTGCCACCTCCAGATGTTTGTATCTCTAAGGGAGTCAACAAATCCTGTGTAGCAAGATTACTATATTTTTTCTACATTTCATGAACTTTTGGAACTCTAGAAAATGATCTGTAAATAGGTTTTGACTCCTGATCAAAACCACAGTGAGACTTGCACCTGGCTTGCTTCCTGACCAACCGTATCCATTTGTTACTGCCCATCTTCATTCTTTGGTTTAGAGTTTCTTGCAGGTGCAGCCAGTCATGCGTCAGCGCACCTTCTAATCTCTCATTTCCCTCATACTTCTCTCACCCTCTTATAAAAGCCCTTGATGTTACACTGGGCCCTTACAGATAATCCAGGATAGTCATCCTACATCCGAATCTCTACGATGTTACCATCCAAGTTTCTTTTGGTTACATGGGAGTGGGGGAAACATTCATAGGTTTCAGGAATTGGAATACAAATAACTTTGGAAAGCCATATTGATTCATGGGACTTCGAATATTTATTTCTTCAGTGCTAGGGACTAAACCCGGGGTTTCAGACATGCTAAGCAGAAGCTCTATCACTGAGCTATTTCCCTAAGCCAAGAAAGAGCATTAGTTTTCAATCTTTTCTGTATCACTGAATGTTAGAAACACTGGAGACCAGAGGGAGAGGTTAGTCAGTAAGATGCTAAGAACCTGACTTTGATCCACAGGACTCGTGTTAAAAGGGGGAGGAGGAAGTCGGGCATGGGGCCCTGAGCTTGTAACTCCAGCTCTAGGGGAGGAGATACGTGGGCCTAGGCTCACTAGCCAGGCAGTCTGAGGCTGGTCAGCCACAGAGACCAGAGCCAGAGCCTTTCTCCAAAGCCAAGGTATCTGGCTGGGCCCTATGAAATAACACCTGAGGTTGACCTCTCACTCCGACACACATGTGCACACACAGCCACACACACATGTGCACACATAGCCACACACATGCTACCCTAGTTTTTTTTTTAATTGTGATGAAACTCTGACCAAAAACAATGAAGAGGGGCAGCATTTGGTTTATTTTGTCAGCGGTTATTTGTTTATATTGTCAGTGGAAGCCAAGGCAGGAACTCAAGACAGAAACTGAATCAGACACCAAAGAGAAATGTCTCTTACAGGTTCACTTTCCCTAGCTTGCTCAGTTAGCTTTCTTATTCAGCCCAAGCCAACCAGCATAGGGATAGCTCCACCTGCAACATGCAGGGACCTTTTACACAATTTAACAATCAAGACAAGACCACTGGCCAATCTGCTGGAGGCAATGCCTCAAATGAAGTGAGTCACTCATTCCAGGTGACTGTCATCTGTCAACTTGACAAAACCTAGCCAACATACACATACACCCCCCCCAATGAATGTTGTTAGTTTTGTAACTACATAAGGCTTTTTATCCTTACATAGTAATTTACAATAAAAAGTTGTTCAGTTATAGGAATTATGAGAAATGATTTAAAATTTTAAATTCAGACAGGCACGGGGTCCTAGAAGTCAGGAAGCTGAGGCTTGAGAAATTAGTCCAAAACCAGCAGGAGCCATATACCAAGCCCTGGGCTAGCCTAGGTTTCAGAGAAAAATCCAGATTCAAAAAGAAAATGCAAAAAACTGACATTCACACCATGCATGTGAATATAAAGACTTTTGAATCATAGAATTTCAGTTGGTACCCAAGGCAATAAATTAAATTGCCTAACATACATCACCCACCTTTAGTTAGTTTACTTCATATCTTTGAATGACTGAAGTTTTTGCTAATAAAAGTTCAAATCAAATTATTTTACTTTCCACCAAAATATTTCAATAGATCCATGAGTTTAAAACAAGTCTCCCTGTATTCTCACCATGGTCTTTTAGTAATAAAAAATAAACAACGTTGAAGCCACATTTTACGGTTCACCCTGTTGCCTAAAATGAAGCTATTTTATTGCTGTTCTAGCTTTTAACATATCTTGTTGAAGTAGTTTCTCTAGAAATCCCTGCCTGTTTGTTAGTTTAACTGGGCAATACTATATATAGATACATTGTCAGTATGTATCACACAGGAGATATTAGGGACTGTTTATCTGCATGTATGTGTATATATGCATATATATATTCTTTTGATAGTATGAAAACCATTTATAAAGTTTTATGACTAAAAGTAAACAGGATTTTTAGAAAGAAAATTCTGAATCTTACAGAAGAGACTCAGCAGAACATTTCCAGAGCACATTTCACATACAAGCTTTTGATCTGGGTCCTTCCCTTGAACAGTTACTCAAATGCACTGTCATTTTATCAGTGCCTTAAAACTCTCTGATCATGCTACCCAAGATACCAGCTGCACACTGTAACCACCACTGACTCACCTGATGTTCCACTAAAGTCTTGACTAGAGCTCTGGGATTCCATTTGCAAATATCCTCAAAATTAGCTGGAGGATTAAAGTCTCCTCCAGGAGAGTCAAGATATCTGGGAATAATTCTCATTGAGACCCGTGACAGAGCACCCTAAATAATAGATGCTGAAGTATGAAGTACCTCAAATTCTAGAGTATAAATGAGTCATCTAACAATAATAATTTACACTCTCCCATCCTGCATTAAACAGATGTTTAACCCAAGGCCCACCTTGTACTTAGAATACTGTTTGGCACTGGAGACTGAGAAATGGAAAGACAAGGCCCAGTAGTCAACCTAACAGTATTCCCAGATAAGTAAAGGGACGTAAAAGAGATTTAGGCAGGGAGAAAACTGGTGCTCAGGAAGCAAGAGTGACCTTCCTCAGAGATCCATCCAGGCTGGAGAATAGCACGTTGGGTATTCCTTATTTTAAATGCTTGGGACCAGAAGTTTTTCCAATTTCAGACTTTTTCATTTTATATTTGCATAGCCATACGGGGATATTTTTGTGATTCATCTCAATTCTAAACATAAAACTTGTCGATATCTTCGGCATGTTTCCTGAAGGTAATTTTGTACTACATTTTTAGAGTTCTGTCGTTCTGACTTGTCACATTAGGTTGGGTGTGGAATTTTCCAATAGTGGTATCAGATCAGTATAGCACTAAGATTGAATCTTACATTTATGAATTCAAACTTTTAAATTATGTCTATAAACCTATAGAGAACTTTCTAGGAAGAAATATAGAACACTGTGGGAGCACAGGAAAGCGGGGAAAGAGAAACCTAGCTGAGTACTGGCATCCCTGGAGAACCAATATGCAACTCCTGGATGATCTGCAGTGTCTCAAGAACATCTCAGTGGCCCTACTCCATCCGAGGATTCACAGAGGACCACTGCATACTGTTGAAGCAGGTGGCTTGGCCTATGAGGACACCCCAGGAAAGAGAGAACAGTGACCTAGAGGCAAGTGGTGCTGAGCCAGGCCCAGATGACTCAGCACTCTCAGCCCCTGTGCACACCATTTTCCCCTAGTCTTCTGCTTTCCCCCTTTGTCGTCTCCTTCCATGTCTTTATTTCTGTCCTTTCCTTCCCTTTATTTATTTCTTCCTTGTAAACAACCAGAAACATCTCTGGTCTTCTCATGACCCTCTTTTCTCCCCTTTCCTATTTCATTATGTATCACCATCTTGGAAACAGGAGTGATTCAAGGGCTAGATCCAACAGCCTGTGCTCAAAAGAGTGTTGGCATTTAATACTGGCATGTGACGGTTGGAGAGACCTCCCTCTCTGTACTTAAGAATGAATTCTGCTTTTACAGTAGATTTGAGCTTACTTCTCAGAACCATAAGGCAGCTCACAACATGACCCCAAGGGATCCAATGCCTTTTTCTGCACTCCTGTATACATAACCCACATACATACAACATAAAAATAAATATCTTTTGCAATACTAGTATCTTGCTGCCTTGAAGTTCTTAAATATTTATTAACAATCCTAATTTTCTCTGCAGCATTGGACTGTGAATATTACAGGCAGCCCTACATAAAAGATTTGCCACTCTAGATGGAAAATTCTGGAAACTAATTATTCAGGAAGGTCACCCTTGGGGTAATCTCTTCAATAATTGATTATGTATAGATTTCCCTGCTACTTTCATCCACAAAAACACTGATGACTAAAATAAATGTGAACACATACACTTTGGTCATGTGGGAAAAGAACCTACTTTTCCGCCTTAAGAAATTCTACTAAACCAACAAATTACTATACGGAAGTCCCAGTTCATAAATCCAGGAAGTCCAGAAAGTCTTTATGTTAGAGAGAAAAAGCTCATTCAAGTCCCCTCTCCAATCTCATCCCTCAGATACTATCATGGAAGGATGAACTTACCTTTCAAACACTGGAGATGGAAATTCATAGGATCAGTTCTAACTAATGCTTTAACAGGTTGCTAAGAAACTGCTGTCAGTAGATGCCATCCAACTCATGAGTAGATGGAATTTCTCCTCTGAGAACAACAGACTTACTGGCCTAAGACCAAGAATGAACCTGTCAGTCAGCACCATCACACCAGCTTGATGAACTAATTCTCCAAAGGTTCCTCCTACAGGGTGGGTGTTTTCAATGCTTTCTCATCAGAATTCTGTGACAAAATGGTTGTTGGTCACATTTTTTCATTCGTGGTACTTTTAATGTAATCTGATATACTCGTGATTGATCATACTCAGAAAAAAATTCATTTTCCAGAGACTTCATTATTTTTAACTAAAACTTAAAAAATATTGAAAACGCTGCTCTGCCTTCCTTTAGAATTTTGTTCCACATTACATAACAGGTGGAATAACACTGGCCAGCTCCCCTCACAGTGTATGCAAAGTGTCTGACTAATGCTTCCTCTCCCTACTCTGTGACTACTTAGAATCCTGAAGTGTGACTATATTAGCTTTTAGTCCTATAGAAAATTACCACAAACCTGGTGATTTAAAATGACAAAAATCTATCCTTTCTTGGTTCTAGAAAAAATAAAATTACATTATGATTTTCTAGGTAGACAAAATGGGGGTAGGAGGGTGTCAGAGGACCATTATTTTACTAACTACAAATTCTTACTTGAGAATAAGATTTCCTTACATACAGCCACTTAAGGACCATTGTATTATCATAGTAGATTATAGTATACCCTAAGCCAAGAATTGATGTCTATATAATTAAGGGAGAGTACAAAACAAAAGAAAAAAACCCATGTGCTAGAGAGGAAAGAAACTAGAGTGTTGCTGCTATGAACCAGGAAAACCAAGGCTCACCGGGAGCTGCAAGGGGCTAGAAGAATCAAGAAAGGATTCTTCACTAAAGCTATCAGAGGGACCATGGCACCTTGACGTCAAACATCTGGCTTCCACAGGTGTGAAGGAGCACAGGGAACTAGGGTGTAGAGGTTTTTAGATGAAAATTATAACATTGTATAAGCTTCTACTTTCCAAAATAAATAAAAGTAAAGTAGAAAAAGTGTTCCGGCCCAAGACCACCTCTAACCTGCCTGTAATGATTACATTCATGAAATCAAGGCTGTGAGTCAGAACCATGTCCGCTGTAGAATATCTGCTTTAAACAGCTCTGGGGAACAGAACACGCTCGTGTGTACTAGGATGAAGTCACCAGCATTTCCTATACTTATTTATTTATGCATACATGTGTTTATTTGGTAGTATACAGATTGCTGTGTTTTTAAAGTGGAGACTTAAATTGCTTATTAGCAAATTTCCTGCTTTAAGTAAAAAGCCACTTCTTAGAAAACCAAGTATTTCGGAGGAACTCAGGAAAGGTAAACAGAGATACACACTGGACATGAAACAAAACACATTTATTTCTAGTGGGGACTGGGAACAAGGCCAGAATGGAGGCCCACCTACCTGAGTTCATTTTGCAGTAGTCTCTCTATACCAGCAAGTGTCTGTGTCAAGTTCTCCCCTTCCCAGGAACACTGGAAGTTCTACAGAGATCTGGAACTACTAAAGTGGACGTAAACTACCCAGACCTAAAGGAATAACCATGGAGTTCATGTCTTAGGGTTTTACTGCTGTGAACAGACACCATGACCAAGGCAAGTCTTACAAAGACAACATTTAATTGGGACTGGCTTACAGGTTCAGAGGTTCAGTCCATTATCGTTGAGGCAAGAGCATGGCCACATCCAGGCTGGTATAATGCAGGCAGAGCAGAGAGCTCAGCATCTTCCTCTGAAGGCTGCTAGTGGAAGACTGGCTTCCAGGCAGCTAGGGTGAGAGTCTTAAGCCAATGCCCATAGTGCCACGCCTACTCCAACCAGGTCACACTTCCAAAGAGTGCCACTCCCTGGGATAAGCATGTACAAATCATCACACTTTGGAACCAGGAAAAGGTCTCTAGCTGGAATTCCAGAGACTTTTGTCCACCCAGGTCTCAGCTCAACCAAGTACCTTGTTGAAATGAGAAAGCAAAGTCTTAGATAATAAAACATCCATCCCAGTAAAACCAACTTATTTGAGCATCATATTTTTTTTCTGGAGAATGATATAGCCCCAGGAGTAGGAAAGTAGTTTAAATGAAGTTATTCTCTGTCATTATCAGTAATAAAATCCCCTTAACAGAAGCCAACTCTAGAACTACCTTTTTCAGGACTCTCATGTCAAAAGGCCTGTAGTAAACTTGCAGAAGAAGGTTGGGCATCTCTGACATCTTAGCTCACTTTTTCACCCTCCCCAGATCCCTAGTTGATTCCACGACCACCCATGACTTTGATGCCCCAGCTTCCTATAAGTTTCTGTTGTAGATAGCAGAAGTCCAGACTGGGAAGAGTACTTGAAGTTCTAGCCAGAGCAATTAGGCAACAAAAGGAGATCAAAGGGATATAAATTGGAAAGGAGGAAGTAAAGATATCACTATTTACAGATGATATGATAGTATATATAAGTGATCCCCCCAAAAAAATCCATGAGAGAACTCCTACAACTGATAAATAACTTCAGTAAAGTATCTGGATACAAAATTAACTAAAACAAATCAGTAACTTTCTTCTACTCAAAGGATAAACAAGATGAGAAAGAAATTAGGGAAACAACACCCTTCACAAAAGTCACAAATAATATAAAATTCCTTGGTGTGACCCCAACCAAGCAAATGAAAGATCTGCTAGACAAGAACTTGAAATCTCTGAAGAAAGAAATCGAAGATCTCAGAAGATGGAAAGATCTCCCATGCTCATGGATCAGCAGGATCAATACAGTAAAAATGGCCATCTTGCCAAAAGCAATCTACAGATTCAATGCAATCCCTATCAAAATTTCAACTCAATTTTTTTTTTACAGAGATAGAAATGGCAATTCTCAAATTTATCTGGAATAACAAAAAAAAATAGGATAGCAAAAAACATTGTCAACAATAAAAGAACTTCTGGGGGAATCACCATCCCTGACCTCAAGCTATACTACAGAGAAATAGCGATAAAACTCACCTGATATTGGTACAGAGACAGGGAGAAAGATCAATGGAATAGAATTGAAGACCCAGAAATGAACCTACACACCTATGGTCACTTGATCTTTGACAAAGAAGCCAAAACCATCCATTGGAAAATAAACTGCATTTTCAACAAATGGTGCTGGTTCAGCTGGTGGTTGGCATGGAAAAGAAGGCAAATTGACCCATTCAACGACCTCCACATAAAACCAGATACAATGAGCCTAATAGAAGAGAAACACATACACTGAATTTTAATCATAGTCACTTCATAAGTTCTTCATGATACTATCATTGTTCTCTCAGGAAGAATTCAGTGTCTTCCTGTTGTCTTTCCACTTTAATGAGACACCAAGATGCGGCTCCTCAGGGCAGTCGCTGGACTCAGCTTTCTTCAGGGTCTCTTAGAAGTCAGCATATCTGCATCACAGCCTTGTTTTGGCAGGCACTACACGGACAGCTCACAGAATCAGCCTGCACATCAGGCTGCCTGTCCTGTCACATTTCCTCCCCCAGCAGGAAAAACTCTAATTTCATTGCTTGCCGGCTTAATTATTTAATAAGTATTCATTACAAGTTGTTCAGAGGGAAGAGCTGAATCTGAAGCAGCGCCTTTCTCTGAGACAAAAGATGTTTAACACACACACACACACACACACACACACACACACACACACACACACACCGTGACATAATACTTTTAATGATTATTTGGGAATTTCACATAATTTACCTCAATCACAGTCACTTCCAAGTTCCTAGTACTCTCAGGTCCACCCACCCCCATTCTTGTGACCTCCCCATAAAAAAGAAAGAAAGAAAGAAAGAGAGAGAGAGAGAGAGAGAGAGAGAGAGAGAGAGAGAAAGAAAGAAAGAAAGAAAGAAAGAAAAATATATACCAAGTTCAATGTATGTTGCCCACAGACTCACAGAGCATGGCCAAACTCCCAGTGGCCATCATTTTTTAAAAACTGAGTACTTCCCCACCCCCATCCCCATTCCCATCACCAGCCCCTCTAGAAGCCATCTGTGAAGAGATACACCTCAGCATTTCTACCACGAATATTTATAGTTCTCTTCAACTGCTTTCTGTCTAGACTATTTCTTTGCAGGGGCTGCTGGGTAAGAGCGAGGTCACATTTTAAGGAAGTGTGGGAGACAAAGGAACAGAAAAATATCCCAGGTCAAGATAGTCTCAGAGCAGACACTGGAGTAGATCAAAGGGGCAGGGAATACTGACTGGAAATACTAATTGGAAAGAGACCAGAAAAGACTTTCCAAAAAGAACTACTACACCAAGCCTTTATTTAAAGATGGATTTATACAAAGAAAAAAATCCCTTGATACTCAACTGACGTTGAGAAATGTGGAAATAATACCAGTCAGAGTTGCCAACAACAGAGAGATGCTCTCCGTGACTGAATGAATGTAAGTTTGACTTGAATTCTACTACCCATAAGGAGACATTATGTGCTTTCGTGAGTGTGACACTAGAACTTTATTCAATTTCAAAATTAAATGGTCCTCTGCTGGAGATTTACACTGAGCAGCAAGATGTGGGGAAATGAATTTAAATTAAGACTGTGTTTAAAAACCCAATACTTCACTAAATCTTACTATGACATCCACTTAAACTGAGACTATGCAACTCTCTCCTCACACCCAGGAGCCTCTTGCACAGATGGCCAACACCTCTTAGCTCCTTCAGGACAGCTAGGCAGGCTCTCTACACCCCACTTCTCCCATTCTCCCTAAATAATACTTAAGGATCTAGATGGAAGAATTTTTAATACATTACTTTAAATATATGAATATCCAACTGCAAGTTTGCAAAATTCATGACATGTGTATTTGAATATGTATTATTGCTCACTGTCTCTTTGTGAGCCATTTCATTTGAATGTGATAGGCATTTTCTTACAGACCTGATAATTTTGCTGAGTGTCAAAGACTATTCTCAAAAGACCATCGCATCACAGCATCTGGTTACCACATAACATCTCTCCAAGAGGAAAACATGAACAACTGAAACTCAGCCACTAGCTTGATGTCATCATGCCCTTATCTGCAAAAGGGAAAGGCACAGGGGCACTGTAAAGATCAAACAAAAGAACCTGTATGGTGCCTCCCGCCATGCTTGACACAGAGCAGACACTCAGAAGATGTCTCCTTTCCATTCATTCCTTTTATTTCTGCATTGATTACCAATTACGGTAGTTGAATAAGAATAGCCTCCACAGAATTGTTATGTTTGAATGCTTGGTCACCAGTTGGAAAAAATTCAGAGGTGTGGCCTTGTTGCAGGAGATGTGTAACTGGGGTAGGCTTTGAGGTTTCAAAACTCACTGCCCCCAGTTAACCCTCTCTGCCTCTGCCTATACATATGAAGCTAATGCAAACTCTTAGTTAGTGCTACAGTGCCAAGCCTGTCTGCCCACCGTGCTCCTTGTCATGATGGACATGGACTCTGATCCTCTGAAACTGTGGTAGAGTTATGTGAAGCCATTGAATCTTTCTTTTCTAAGTTCCCTTAGTCATGGTGCTTTGTCACCCAATGAAAGTAACTAAGACACCCAGACTGTGTGTTGTGTGTGCTGGGAGCAACAATACAGTATTGAGAACAAAATTAAATAGTGTATGTCAATATGTAAACACATGAGTGTATAAGCAGTTAGGTATCGGTGATCTTGCATCAGAACAGAATTGATACATGTTTGATATGATACATAGTAAGAAGTCAGTAAAAGATTGCTGTATTTTATTTTGCCACCATTTCCAAGTTCCATCCTGTGTAGTCTGCTTCAATTTGCTCTAATACCGCCTGTAAATTCTAGCTCACAAGGTTTTTCCCAGTCTTCTACAGGGTGAGTCAAAAAATATCCTGCAACAAGCCAGAGGTTCTCATTTTTATGGATCGTGATGTGTTATATGGTTCTTATTTTACTCCAGACCTATTGAGGACAGTGTGGTAGTGGCAGAGGGAGGAAAACTGTAAATACCTTTTTCTCTGGGCTAATCAGTACTGTCAAAAAAAAGAGGTTCTGTGAAAAGGGATGAGTATGAAGACAACACCTCCTCTCTCTCTCTCTAGTGTTCTTTCTTGTGTATCCTACACAATCCTTTCGGTCCAAAGGAGAGGAACAGTTGGTAGATATCATAGGAGTATTTCTACAAGGCTGTACTAGGTGCCAGTATGGACAGGGGAGAAAGCCTTCACACATATGAAAAGGACACTGGTGACTTTGGCTTAAAGACTCTAAGAAAACACAGAAGGAATATAGGCTAGGCAAGAGAACTAATGCGTTGGAAAAGACAAGGTACTAGTCAAGGTACCAGGATGTTTCCAACACCGATGGGGATTCAGATAGGTAAACCACAGGAGTTGCTTCACATCAGACCTACACACATGACACTCTGAGAACTGCCATACAATTTGGGGAAAACCCTACTTAGATGCAGCAAGACAGTGATGGGTACAAAGCAGGAAGATGTGAATTTCTTTGATGTGATTTCCTTGTGCCTCCCCAGGCTGATGAGATCCTAGCATACTACAGGCAGAAGAGTGTGCCCAGGTCCCCTGTATCAGATTGAATATAACAATGGTTTCAGTCATTAGAGTGAGCTGGCTCTCAATAGCTTCAAGGCAGAACAGACTAAATGACTATCTGTGAACATTATTTTTTAATACTGTGTCACCAGTATTAATAAGTACAGTTCTTAAGCAAGCATACTGAATTCTTACTGTTCACTGCCACACAGAGATGAAAATTAAGGCTTGTCAGTGCTTTTCATGATCTTAGGTAGAGGATGCTGTATAATGTTAATTAGAGGCAGCTGAATTTTTCCTAGTTTTCTTTTGTCTTGGCCCTATATGTGGAACATAATGGTTTTGTTCTCTAATCATTACACCACACAGTCAGCATCCACTTGATACACACCATTTACAATAATGGCACTCGCACCAGCTTCTGACTATGGGTCTTGGATACTGTATAAGATTTTTTTCTTCCAACAAATATGATTTAAGGGATCTTCTAATACAAGTCAAAATTCACCAGTTAGTATGTAAATGGTTTTACACTAAGATGCTACAAAATGACTGTGGTTGCTACAGATACAGAATTGTATGTGCATATATATGTATATGATATATATGTATGGGATGCATATGTATATGTATGCATGTGCATGTATATCATATGATGTATATTATATTATGTATACATGTGTATCTGATGTATATTTATGCATATGTGTATATATGTATGTACATAATCCAGGGTCACCATCATTATGATCATTATGAGCACGAGAAACTGGTTACATTTTGTCCAATTCCTTAATTTTATATGTGGCCAGGAGCCCTTCACTAAGCCTTTAGTTTTAGCTCTTGTGTTTCTTCTGCTCTTCTTGTCCATCTTTAAGCCTTCATTTCTTCTCCATCTCCCAGGTGCGTTATAGATATATAAACAGATTAATTGATATAAATATAATAGAGCAGTTTTGTGCTTCTATAATGGAATGGTTGAGAGTGGGTAACTTATGAACAAGAAAAGTTTGTTTCTTACATTTACAGTAGTTAAGTTAATACTATGAGGCCCATAGGTGGCAAGGGCCTTCCTGTGTGTCATCCACAGTAAGAGAATGCCCAAGAGCAGACCAAAAACAAGAGCTTGCCCTTGCAGCCTGAAGCCCACTTATAACTAGCATGCATCTGTTCATGCATTGTAGGGGCAGAAGCCTTTTCAAAACATGATGAACATGATCCTTCTAGGTCATTTTATAAAAATGATTAAGCCAAAAGATAATTGCTATTTTCTAGACTGACATTTGGGTCGGTTGATTTAAAGATGTTTGTTGTGAAAAAATTTGGGAATATGTAAAGAATCAAAGATTTAGATAGATTGAAGAGAAGAACAAAAGAATTTAAGAAGACCCTCCTGTTGTTTGGGAATATCTCAAATCTACTAAGTGATCAACTTTAGCACTATATGTCCATTAATTTCCTCTTATAAATATAATAGGTCAGACATATAAGAGCCTTAAATGTTTGATGGTAAAAATGAAATCTTGCGAGTCTGGAGAGTTGGCTCAGAGGTTAAAAGCACTGACTGCTCTTCCAGAGGTCCTGAGTTCAATTCCCAGCAACCACATGGTGGCTAACAACTATCTGTAATGGGATCCAATGTCCTCTTCTGGTGTGTCTGATGACAGGTACAGTATACTCATATAAATAAATAAACCTTTACAAATAAAATATTTAAAAAAATGAAATCTTGCTATGAAAGTCTTATAAAAATCTCAAAAATTAAAAGCTGTTATTGCATAACAAAATGTGAATAACAAATGCCAAAGGTAAAATCCAGAAAAGTGACTGGGACAAAAAAATTAGAAGGCCAAGTTCTGCTGTTAGAACTTATATTCAACTATGTCACAAGCTCAACATATTTTCCAATGTTTCTGTCTTTCCTCGTAAAGAAAATCATGGACTAAAATGTTTTTTATGAACAAAGAGTCTGGAAAGGAGCAGAAAGCAATGAGGAGCTGGAGGAGGAATGCAGGCATTCAAAACGACAAGAAAAATAGAAGAAACCCAAGAGTTACCATCAAAGGCTAGGGAACCTGGCCACACATAAAATTAAGAAAACTATCAAAAAATAAGCTGTTCTTCATGACTGCAATGATGGAGACCTTGCTGTTTAAACATCTGGATTCCCCACCAAAATAGCTTTTGCCACCTGGAGCTGGAAGATGGGATGTAGTGTTGCCTTTTAGTCTGCTGCATGTTTAAATAAATGAGATCAAAATGAGAAAATATAAAGAGGTAAAAAAGGAAGAAGAGAGGTTATACAGGGAGAAGAGGATGGGTGGGGAGAAGAAGGTAGAACAAGAAGGCTTGTATAACCAACCATAGGTACAGTCATCCTTTCAGACCCTATATATTTCATAAATCACACAAACCTGTTATCAGCATGCTTTTCAATTTCCTCATGTAGAGAAAACAATAAATCACTAATATCCATGGATTCATGATATGGCAGAATCAGTATTGAAACTGAGACACAAACCTGTCCTGCTGTCTCCTCAGTGTCACTGAAAAAAAAAAAAAATAGCCAGTGCTCCACACCCAAGCAGCCAACACACAGAGGCAGGAAGCAGCCATGAGATGCAGTCTAAACACCACTGCCATGCTTGTTCCATCCCTAATTCTTTTTATGGCCCCGAGTAAGCCTATGTGCTGCTTATTTTTTTTCTAGCTACATAACAGATATTATCTAACTACCTGTCATAAGAAGATGAAATTTTAAAAAATTTCAGAACATCACAGAACAACAACAAAAAAAAAATTACACAACTGTACTTTAAAGCCAAACAAACAGAAAGTGCCCGTCCTGAAATTTCAACACCATCTAGGCCAAACACATGCCCTTGCAGTTTCTTGTGGTTTCTGGTTGGCTAGGTCTGCTTATACATGGTTCAGTCTACCCAAACATAGATACCCTGAGCAGCCTGCATTATCCTGAAAAGGACATATGTTCTGTGGGAAAGTCCCACTCTGTGCCAGGCCTCAGAGCCATCTGCCTCTTTATGCTTACACACATACACCACACACACACACACACACACACACACACACACACACACACACAAATATATGTACAATTCAGTGCAGTCGCTGAGTGTGAAATCCAAGCAGAGAGAGTGGATATAGCAACATGAGACTTCCCCCTTCCTGCAGAGAGTGAGGACCACATATTGAAAACTGTCATGATTCCTAAGAAGGCTTTTTGTCCCTTATGCGAGGAAATGGTCTTCTTGTGCTTCTTAGGCCTCTTCCCAGTGCCAGCTCCATGCTTGAAACAATGACTCAGAGGACTGGGATAGCTTGTACAACTGTATATTACCAGAACTTGGCTGTAGATCTATGTCACAGCCATGGTCTGTTATAGAATCAGCAATCATTTTTTAAAGATTCTCTGAAGACAAATTTAGAGACAGAAGGATTGGCACATCAGGAACTCAATAAAGACTTCTCCCACTCCTTTGGGAGCACCAAAATGAATCCATTTCATACCAAGGATTGATAACAGGAACATTCTCCTGAAGCAGTTTGACACAGAGCTAGCCCAGATTTGAACTGTCTACTTCTCTCCCTGTTCCTTCCATCTGTCTGTACTCTGTAGTCTGTGGCCTGTCTGTCCGTATTGCCTGTCTGTGCACCTTTCTTTAAGAAAGGCCCTTTCTCTGTGTTTACAGAACAGCATAGAAAACACAGTGTGAGGGAGGCACAAGCACTTCTTTACAGAGGGATTGGGAGTAGTTTACAGGGGAGGATGTTACCTTATTGACCAGAACAGAAATCAAAACTACGAAAAGATATTATCAATCGGCATACACATGTTGCTTCCAACACTTATAGGGTATTTGTCATGTAAGCTTGCTTTCAATCTGTTGCCTGCTTTCAGGAAACAATTACCACAATGCATACACATGCACACATACACTATTGTCAGAAATGTGGAAGACTGCACAACTTAAATTGAAAGCAATGCATTTAGCTTAGGTTGTAAAAACTGATTCTGCTTGGAAGTCCAAGACATAGTAGAGATAGTTTCTGTGTTCTCTTAAAGGAAGATGAAACTTAAACAGGCTGAGTACACAATAAGATAGCAGGTTAAGTGTACAGCTATAAGGGCAACTACAGCACGAGCTCAGTCTCTTAGGCAAGAGGTATTTTCAGAAAAATCTGTCACCATAGTGAGGTTAGAACAGCCTGAAAGCAAATTCCTTCTCCTGAGGGAACAACCAACCAATGACTGACCCATCTTGAGACCCATCCCATGTGAAAGAGCCAGTTTGACAGTATTAATGATACTCTGCCATGTTTGCAAACAGGAACCTAGTGCAACTGTTTCTAGAGAGGCTATATCCAGCAGCAGATGGAGGCAGAGCTGAGACCCATAGCCAAACATCAGGCAGAGCTTGGGAATATTGTGGAAGAGTTGGGGATAGAAGTAAGTAAGCCAGAGAGTTCAAGAACACCACAGGAAAACTTAACAAAATCAACTAACCTGGGTCCATGGGGGTTCACAGAGCCTGGGCCACCAGCCATGGAGTATTCAGGAGCTGTACCTAGATCCCCTACACATGTGTAGCAGATGTGCAGCTCGGTCTTCTTTTGGGTTCCCTAACAAGTGGAGCAGTGGCTGTCTTGGTCTCTATTCTCTGGTATCTATTGCTATCCCCTTCCCCCTACCTAGACTGCCTGGTTGGGCCTCAGTGGACAAGGATGTGTCTAGTCCTGCTGAGACTGGATGTCCCAGGGTGGGGTGATACTCAAGGGGGTGGGGGAATTCCCTTGTCTGGGGAGAAAGGAAAGGTGCAATGGGGGGATTTGTAAGGGTGGGACTGGGAAGAGAGGACAGAGGTGGGCTGTAATAAGGATATAAAGTGAATAAAAAGTAAGTTACTGGAAGGAAAAAAAGAAAATGTCTTCTGGGTGGAGGAACTTTCGGTGGCAAGCATATAATACCCAAGCCGTAGACCAGGAGGAGATTGTAGGGCTCCTCCCACAAGTGTCATCTCTATAACCCACTGAAAGAAGGGACAGAAACCCTCTGTCTAGAAGCTCTCTGTTGCATATTGTTAGGCTGGTGTTCAAGAAAAGAAGTCTGAATAACTGTTTGAAACATACTACAATTTCATAATTGGTATTTGACTTTAAAAAATTAATCAGAAAGCTTCAGCAGTATATGAAAGAATATGGAAATCACAGCCATTTTCAGGAGCCGCTCACCCACCTACTTACTGTGTGTTTTATTTATTTTATGTACAATTTTATATGACATGATTTTTTTGAATTAAATTTGTTCTTTGGCAAATTCAGTCACATACATAATGAACACTAATTCTCTCACGTCTCTCCCTATCTTATCTCCTCCCAGCTCAATGACTATTAGTTGTATGTTTAGTATTTGCATGATTCTTAGAGATAAGAACTCACAAAGCACACACACCCTAGGAATACTTTTCTGACTCTTAAAAAATAGTTTACATAGACTCCTACTAGACAATGTATCATTGATACCAAACTTAGTTGTGTGCAAACATGTCTATTTCCCTTCTAAATGGGAGATTCCTGAAATCAACACAGAGGTTGTTTTATACAATTGTGTATCTTCAGTTCAACTTAGAAAGTGCTTATGTGTGATTGTTAAAAAATATCAAAGTGAAATGACAAATTTTAAACCATTTAGACCCACAGAGTAGTAACTGCAGGCAATATTCTGAAAATTGAAATTCAGTCTCTTTTCATTTTGTTGATATATTTTAGATAGTTCTCCATAAAAGCAATATCTATAAATAAAGCTAATGTATGCTTGAGGTCTACTAATGTGCCCGACCGTCAGCCTTATAGCTTTTCTTGATATTCACTCAACTCCATTTCTGAAGAAGTTTAAGCTTGCACACTGAACTAAATGAATTCAATCTGTCAAGGTCTCTAGCCTGCCACAGACTGATTCAGACTGAATCAACAGGTCTCCCTGGGATTGGGGATGACGATCCCATCAGCAAGTGCAATCAATGGACTGGGTTATCCTTCTAAAAATTACTCTAGGGCAAAAATGCATACAGAAGCTGGCAATAGAAACTCTCCCTTGCTGGCACTATGCCAAACTCCATAAATGGTGTAGTTGCTTTGATGTGTCTGTCTAGAAGACAGTGAGGTTCTGAGTTCTGAGAGTGAATAACAGACCCCATTCTATTTCTATAAAGTATAATCACATCTGTCCTCTGATGCAATTGTGCAGTTTGAGATAAAAACACTCTATACAGTACAGAGATTATTGTCTTTAAATGTAAGTCTCGTTCATCATAGCAGCCAGACTTGTGTCTTGCCGAAAGCTAGTAATATGTCTTTTAGAAAAAGTACGAACTTTCGAAGTTAATAACTCTGTTGCACAGCACGGCTCATACATTAAAGTATAGCCAATGGCTGGATTAATCTATTGTAGTTACTGAATCCAGCTTCTCTCACAAAGTACAGTTTGTGCCTTCAGAGGCAGGAGAAAACAAAATGGTTCTAGAAAGCCCTTGGTTCATTCATGCATCCATTCATTTATTCATTTATGCATAACAGCTGTATATTAAATGCCTACTATGTACTATGCATAGGTTCTATTGCCATTGAAGAAAGCAAGACAGAAAAAAAGTGCCCTTATTGGATTTATTATTGGTGACCAGTTAATGAAAGAAATAGGAGGGAAAAGTCAGCCAATTTCAGACGATGGGCCATTTCAAAGAATTGGGAATATCTTTCTGAAGAGAGTGAGATGAGAAATGGGCATCTATGCAAAGATGGCCCTCTACATAGAATTTAAAAGATTTCTGCAAATTCTTTCTAAAAATGCATGTGTGCATGTGTGTGTTCACATGCATGTTGTGTGTCTGTGGCATGTGTGTGTGTGTGTGTGTGTGTGTGTGCGTGCATGCATGCACATATGAGTACATGTGTCTTTAGAGACCAGGGACAATAGATCCCTCTGGAGCTATAAAATTACAGGTAACTATGAGCTTCCAAATATGGGTGCTGGAAACCAAACTCCTCAGCAAAAGCAGCATGTACTCTTAACCACTGAGACATGGCTCCAGCCCTCCACATAGAATTTTGTATAGCTGTGATTATGTGGAACACTGTGGATATGAAATTAATCAGTTTGCCAGAAAGTCAGGATAGAATACAGGAACGTGAACTCAACTCCACGAATTCTGAACACTTAGATCCTCGTCAAACTCCTGAGTGTAGTTCAGACATTTGGAGGCAAAGTCTCAGTTACTCAGCTACTAGTGAATACCAGCTGCCTCTTGAGATAAGGCTAGTGAGGTGGTTTAGTAAATAAAGTGCTTGCTTTGCAAGCCCGGATACCTAAGTTTGATCTCCAGAAACCACATAAAGAAGGAAGGAGAAAAAACAACTTTGCAGTGATGTTCTCTGATCTCCACATGCACACTACAGCATGCACAAGTCCCTCACCTGCAACACACACACACACACACACACACACACACACACACACACACACACTACCAAATAAGAAAATCAAATACACCTAAAAATAAATTAGCACTAAAAGATTTTTAAAAATAGTTTAGAGACTACAAATATGACTTAATGGCTAAAAGCACTGGCTGTTCCCCCAAAGAACCATGGTTTGATTCCTAGCACCCGTATGATATCTCTGTAGCTTGAGTCCCTGGAGATTAGAGGTTATCTTCTGACCTCTGAAAGCTTTAGGCATGCATGGAGTATATGTATATGTATATGATCTATATCTATATCTATATCTATATCTATATACCACAAACCAGAAAAACAGTACCAAACAAAATAATCATGCAAATAAATAAATACTTTTTAAAAATTAGTGTTTAGAATATTCATTGTCTCACTAAAGGTCAATACATCAATTCCAAATTTACATGAGGAAGTATAAACTCCAAAGGTGGCTGAGGGGTTCTTACCATAATCAGACCCCATTTTTTGGAATGGAACTCTCATCTCTCTCATTCTCAAATCACTTGTCTGGGGAAGACCCCACTTCAATCTCCAAGCCTGACATAGACAGTGATCAGCCACTGTCCCCTTTTATGCATGCTGGGAAGGGAAGAATGTTTTTTATTACTACTGAATATAGAGCTGGGTCATTCGGGGCCTCAGTACAGCAAGTAAATCTGGCCAATAGGAGGGACTGGGTCAGGCAGGAGCAGAATAAGATGAAGTAAGATACTGGCCCTAGGTACACTCATCTGAGCATAAGCCATATCTCAACCCACTCTGCTTACTGATTATCAGAAACATTAATTCATAGAATAATGAATGATCTTTTCTATTTCTTATCCTAGTGCAAGGTGGATATGCTACAGTATGCCACAAAAAGAATCTAAATATATACAATAAGTCAATATTCCTTTAATATTAAAGATAGAATATTCCTCGATATACACAGAGAACAATTCTAAATTCCTGGTAAGAGAGATCTCTTGATTTCATTAGTCAATACTTATTTGACCAATGTTTTCAGCTCCACCGAAACATCAAAATATATAAAACTCCACTTTCCTGGCCTCATAGTCAATATCCTATAATCCATCATGATGACGAGTGTCTTGCTTATCCATCATACTTAACAGGCTTCAGGGTATTTCTAAAACATTTGAGTTTAGGACCACAGAATGAGAGCCATTCATCAAAATCCTTGGTTCTTGAACTGTCATCTTGTGCCTGCCTCACCCTTTTTATTTTTTATCAAGTGTCTCAAAGTCCTTTTTTTTTTCATATTATTTGACCTTTACTGCTGAACAGAGGTTTCAGGAGTCCAGTCCACCAAGTGCATATATTCCAGTCAGTGGGCTTCAATGTGGAATTTCACTCCAGCTACTCCTCTTCCACGTTTCTTCTCACATGTGTGTGAAAGAAGGGATTCCACGCTAGTGACTGCATGTCTGACAGGTATAGAACATGGCACCACTAAGCATAAAATCAGATCAGAGTTTAGGAGATTATAGATTTGGGAATTTTAATATGGTCATACTTAAGAGACTTCTACCAGTCCAGTGCCTGAATTTGATTATCTCTTTTTCCATAATACAAATTGGTAACTACAAACATATTGAAAGCTTCAAACCAGATTCAAATTAGATTCTTTTCAGTAGATACTGAAGAGCTGCTTAAGATATGCATAATTTATATGATTCTATATTCATATTGTCTGTGCACTTGAAGACCAGAGGTCAACCTCAGGTGTCATTCTTAAAGAGTCATCTATTTGGTTTTTATTTATTTATTTTAAAACATGGTTATCTCATTAGTTGACCTGAAGCTTATTGATTCGACAAGGCTGGATAGTCAGCAAGAGGGATCTTCCTGTGTCTACCTCCCAGGCCTGTAGTTACAGCACACAGTATCATACATGTTTTGGGGTTTTTGTTTGTTTGTTTGTTTTTTAATGTGAGTGATAGGGACCAAATTTGGGTGTTCATATTTGTGCAATGTCTTTGTTAGGGTTTCTAATGCTGTAATAAAACACCATGAACAAAAGCAAGTAGGGGAGGAAAGGGTTTATTTGACTTACACTTCCACATTGTAAACCATCATTTAAGGAAGACAGGACAGGAACCCAAACAGGACAGAATCTGTATGACTAATACAGAGGTCATAGAGGGGTACTGCTTACTGGCTTTTTTATCATGGCTTGTTCAGCCTGCTTTCTTATAGAACCAAGGGCCACTCACAATGGATTGGGCCCTCCCTTGTTGAGTACTAATTGAGAAAATGCCCTACAGGCTTGCCTACAGTCCAATTTTATGGAAGCATTTTTTTTTCTCAATTGAGGTTCCCTCCTTTCAGATATTTCTAGTTTGTACCAAGTTGACATAAAACTCACCAGAACATTCAGGAAGCACTTTACCAACTTTACCTTCTCCTTATCACCTGTTTTAATTTTGAGACACTTCTTTCAAATGTTATTAGTTCCTTTATTTAACACCATTGTCTTTTATTTTTAATCAACACAGAAGATGCATTTTCTTTCTGTAGATCAATAACAGATCTGTAATTCCTTTCCTGATTCCAATGATTCTGGCCAAAGCAGGTCATGTAATAAAGGCCATAAGAGTTTCATTATTGCAATGGGAAAATAAAATCACCTAAGAAACAACTTTTCAAACTTTTGGAGATCTTGACTTCTTTGCCTGAAATTACCTTCCTTCTTTCCCATCACATTCATTATGAGAAGCAACTTTCTGGAACAACACTCTCTAGAGAAATTAATGTGATCCTTACTGGCCAGTCACTTTGGAAAAATAGGCTCAATTCATCCAAAAACACAATACCTTCTCTTTCCCCACACAATGCGAAGAGTGAAGGGAAATAAATGTTTCTATAGTATTGAGGTTTACTTAGGATCTAAGCCATGGCGTGGATCCCAGATTCTTCATACAGTACAGTAGGCCTGGGCCAAAAGCTCTATGTCCTGGCAGGGTTCCTGTACCAGACCTGTCACTAACACTTGGGTAGTACATGATAAATTGGTAACATCTTCTTGAAGATGATAAAAGGCAATGTTGGAGTAAAGTCGTCCTATTCACAGGTACAACAGGAGATAAAATTCCACAAATGAGTATGCTAAGCCAAGAAAGGGAACATAATTGATGCTCTGTGAGTAAATTTGTAACCAACAAAGATGACAAAGGAAGAGGAAGTGGTGTACAGAAGCCCCAAACAGAGTGGGCCAGCACCAATCACCTTTACTCTGCCACTCTCCAGCTAGAGTACTGTAGTAAAACAAAAATACCAAGAGAGCTTATCGTCAGGCAATCATACTCCAGGAAGAGTGGCCTTGCTTTCTCTCCTTCCAGCTTTCTTTGTTCGTCCTTGGTCCATTTCTTCTGTGACTTATCTTAGGTTTTAAGGTGGTTTAAATGAGAATGATCCCCCAAAGAAGCTGTCACAAGAAATCTCAGGATATCCCAATATCGATTTTTGTCGTGTGGTTACTAATAATCACTCTTATTCAGGTCTACAATGAAAGAGAGCAAGCGAGGCTAAAAGAAATGCAAAATATACAATTTAAAGGGAAAAAGAACACTAGGAAATTGACCTGAGGAAAGTCTTGGTGTGAAAGAGATGAGAAGATTAAAGTAGGACCTGATCTGAAATGGAACAAAAGGAGCAGTATCCTCAGGACAGGACTCCACCCAGCAAAGCCTCCTACTTGTTAAAAGGAAAAGCCTGAGGAATTTTCTGTTCCTAAAAAGCACAAAGAAAGGAAAGCTTCTACAAATGTAGAAGGCCAGACTGTACCCCAACCAAGCAGCCATACTTGGTGGCATTGTCTAGGAGTTACTGTTTTTATCCTTTAACAAAGAGTATGCAATTAAAAGGATCTTCCTCTATGTTTAACGAGAATCACTGAGGCCTTAAGAGACCAATGTGTAAAGTTGTCAAAGTGAAGCCTGATTATGTTGGAGATCCCAAAATGTCGAACATGCTAGAGGTATCAGACATTTTCTAGCCCACGAGAAAGAGGTATGCTGCAGGCAGCAAAGCTGGAAGAGTGACATCATCTATGCCTTTTGACATCAGACTTGGAACTACAGCATTTGGATTTTGACCTGCAGATTTTCAGTCTTGCTTTAGCCCAATACTTTCTCACCATGTCTCTATTCCTCCCTTTTGGAACAGTAGTGTATATTCTGTGCCATTGCATGTTAGAAGTATAGAATTTGCTTTTTAATCTTATAAGAAGCCACACTTAAGTGATTGCCTTGATTCTCAGAAAAGACTTTGGAATTTTAAACTGTGTTGATGCTATAGAAGACTAGGTAGACTTTTAAAGTTAGACTAAATGCATTTTACATTATGACATTGACACGAGTCTATGAGGGCCCAGGAAGTGGATGTGGTAGTTTGAAGAAATCTTCCTGTAGGCTCATGTATTTGAATACATGGTGCTCATTGGTGGAACTGTTTGAGAAGGGCCACGAAGTCGATTGATCTGTGAGGTTTCAAAACTTTCATGTAATTCTCAGTACTCTTTTTGTGCCTTATAGTTGCGGATCAAGATGTGAGCTCTCACTATTCCTTCTCTGTTATAGACTCTAACCTCCAGAAACAATAAGCCAAATTATATACTTTCTTTTATAAATTGCCTTGGTCACTGTGTGTTATCACAGCAATAAAAATGTAATCATGATAGGTTTGATGATATTCAAGCACATACAGAAGAACAAAACTAGTGAACACAGAATTCTGAATGCCATAAACCACAGGTTTTCATTAAATTAGTTGAATTAACTCTATTGAGATCCATGGGGCAATAAGATGGTAGGTCTTAGGAGTAGGTTGGGAGCAGAGATAGTATCTAAAACAGTATGTGTTCCAGAGCAGACCCTCAAAAATATCTGTGTGCTAAAAGGTCAGATTTAATTGGTTTTTTTGAACAAGATTTTCTTTTTAAAAATAATGTCATAAGGAGTAAAATATAACGAAGATAAAATAATCAAAACAATAGGAAAATATATAGTAAAAGGTTTCAGAGAATTTTTCCAATTAACTGCTAGAAATTTATTGTTTAACTGATCATTAACTGAGGAATGTCTGCAATCAACATTGCTTATGATAATGCATATTCTATGACGGGTAAGGTAAGGCTTTCTTGTTAGAACAACCTAAGACAGGTACAGTCTGGTTTATGCAATAAAAAGAGGGAGATGTGGAGAGCTTTTGGGGCTGCTTGGAAGGAATCTGACATAGGCCAAGGACAAGGGAATGGACTGCAGGCAGGAATCTGACATTGGGCTGGAACAAAAAAGAAATTTCAGGCAGGAATCTAAATCTTAGGCTAGAACAAAGAAGTAATTATAGGCAGAAATCTAACTCTTAAGCTAGAACTAAGAAGTAGGCTTCAGGCATGAAAATGACTTTGGACTAGGACAGAGAAGTATGCTCAGATATTTTGATCATCCTGATAAGACCTTAGAAACAGTGATCACAGGAGTGATCATGGGACTCTTTTCTTTGATTATCTGGGTTTATTGTCTTCCTTGTTCCTGAACTATTTGCATTTATTTGTATTGCTAGTTCCTCAACATAGAACTGACCTTAATACTTGCATGTAATTTAAACAGTATAAATGCAAAAAAGGAGGAGGGGGTGGGATAGGGGTTTAATGGATGGGGGGAGTGGGGAAAGGGGATGGCATCTGAAATGTAAATAAATAAAATATCAAATAAAAAAAGAATCCCTCCAAGTTAGATGATGATGAATATATTCTGAATCAAGGTGTTATTTAATATGAGGTTATAAGGAATAACATTACCTCCTCCTCTACTGCTAACCAGAAAATAATGACAAGATTTACCTCATAAGAAATAATATAAAACATACCAGATATATAAAATGATGGGTTTCAAAATACTGTATATCAGACCACTAAGAACAGATAATGAAGTGTGTGTCTAGACACATAAGAGAAGCACAGTGGCTGCCACAACTTACTGCCTGGAGAAAGCTCCCAGGGTTTGGTTCACTCACAGAGGGGTAACCAGGGCAGAAATTGGTGGATTTCTACTCAGGACATGGCTAGACATTTCAAGGGGACTAAGATGGCTGGAATTCTCAGGACAAGAGTCCTTAAGAAAAGAGAATGGCATAAAGAGAAAACAAACATCAGCAGCAGCAAAATCTTTTTAAATATATACCTAAGTAACAATCGGGACATGTGAGGAAGACCTGCATGCTGTGTTCTACAGCAACCAAGCTGAGCAGAAACAGAGAGCCTGTGCTGAAGCTAAAATGAAGTTCTTTGCCCCGTATAGAAATATCAGATTTATCAGTCTAAGGTTAACTGCTTTCTTCTCACATTCTAGAGTAAGACAAGGATTCTATTCTTATGCATGAAGAGTGACGCACATCATTCTGAGAGTTGTACGCAGTGCATGAATGCAGCACAAAGAAACAAAAAGGCACACATATTGAACGGAGGAACTAAGCCTCTGTTTTATTTACAGTCAACATGAACTTTTATATAGAAAGATTGATGGCCCCAAAAGCTACTAGAACTAATCAATTCATTTAGCATACATAAAGGATATGAAATCATCATATTAAAATAAATTCCATGTCTGTGTACTATAAAGAATTAAAAGTTTTAAAATAATTCCATTTATTCCTTCCCAGACCTTTTTTATCCAGGTCACCCCAAAGTCACACAGCTGCTTTCCAGGGGCTACCACCTACCTCCTTGCAGCTTTCCTCTCTTCCTTTGGGAGTCACCAGATCCCAGAAGATACCCCACCAGGGACCTTCCAGCCAGATCAACTCCTGAAGGGATGTAGGTGGACTACCAGGTGCTTTTCTTCCCATTCCCCTCCATTTGAATCACCCTAAAGCTTCAAAGCTGCTTCCTAGGTACTGACACCACCTCCCAATAGCCCTCACCTCACCCTCCTGTTCCCCACAAGGGACTCTCCTGGGAGACTCAGGCTAATCTTTCCCTTTGGGGTGCACCAGATCTTTGCTTCCCCCTTGAACTGCCCCTTCTGATACTGAGATCCAACAACCAGTGCACACTACCAGAAAAAAATTGTTCCAAGCTCCTTAACTTCACTTAAGTCACCAGAGTGTAGCTGACAGGATGAAAAACTTAGATGGGGCCTATAGCTCTATAAAAAAAAAAAAAAAACAAACAAAAATAAAACAAATAAAAACAAAAAACAACAAAAAAAAAAAAAAAAAAAAAAAACAGAGGAAGTCAACATCTCAAACATCTTATAAATTAGACCCTTTCCAAATATGGTAAAGAGACATGTTCCAAAAAAAAATCAAAAATGGTTTGAATAAAAAATAAAGAAAATATTAATGAACAAATTAATTCTAGATGTGAAAATACCAATGCAGAAAAGAAAACAATGCTAATAATAATAATAATAATAATAATAATAATAATAAATCTCCCTCCCAAATCACAAATCCTATTGTAATGGCCCCTATTAAAATTTGACTTAGAAAAATTTCAAGATAAAAAAAACAAAAGAATGGTTATAACTATGACCAAACAACTCAAAGAAGATAAAGTCAGAGATAAGAATAAAATTAGAGTCAATCCAATATATAAAAATGGAGTTTGAATTTTTAAAGAAAACCCCAATAGAAATGAAAAAGTCAATAGGACAATTAAAACTTCAGTGGAAAGCTTTACCAACAAAACGGATCCTGTCCAAAACAAACAAACAAACAAACAAAAATAACCCAGAAATTTGGGGATAGAAGACAAATAGAGGGTTTATCTTATTCAGTAAAAGTCAATCAGGTTTTTTCATGTAAATGGAATATGGGACAGTTTTGCAACAGCACTGTGCTGGCTAGCTTAAGGTCAACTCAACGCAAACTAGAATCATCTGAAAGGAAGGAACTTCAATAGAAAATATGCCTCCATAATAAGTGGCTTTCATTTTAATAGGGCATTTTCTCAATTAGTAATTGATGAAGGAGGGTCCAGCCCATAATAGGTGATGCTATCTCCGAGCAGGTGGTCTGGAGGAGTATAAGCCAAAATCTCTTTTGTCTTCCACTTGATTTTAGCCATGGTGTTTCCTCAAAGCTATAGTAGCCTTAAGATAAAGACTTAGCTTCGAAATGAAGGTCATAGAAGAAGAATACCATAGCCAAAGAATGAAGATGATCTTTTATGCTCCACACAGAAAAAGAGATGTCGATCCAGGTACAAGATGCTACAGAACATGAAATAGAAAAGAAAATTTTCACAAAATATTATAGTTAAAGTATTAAAACACAGAATAAGAATAGGTACAAAAGCTACAAAAGAGAAACCCCAAGTCACTTACAAGGTCAGACTGAATTAGAATAACACCAGATTAATCTACAGAAGCTTTAGAAACTTGAAGAGCCTGGCAAGGTATGTTCTCCAACTCCCGAAAGCAACATCAGTCGATATTATATACCCAGCAAAAGTATCCATTAAAATGGAAGGAGAAATTAAAAATAGATTAAAGGATTTTTGACTACTAAGCCAGCTCTACAGACAACACTAAAGAGAGTATATCAATTGATTCACTGAAATATAGTATGACTGACAAAAACCTTTACCCAAATTAACAAAAACAGAGAATCTAATTTTTTTAATTAGAGATTAAAATGGAGACATTATAATAAACACTGAGGAAACTCAGAGAATTGTAAGGTCACATTTTTAAAAATCTATTTTCTACCAAACTTAAAAACATAAAAGAAATGGATGAATTCCTAGATATCTATGCTCACCAAAATTGAACCAAGATGAAATAGATAATTTAAATAAACCATTATATACAATAAGATAAAAGGAGAAATACTCTCCCAAGTAAGAAATAGCAAAGCCAGAAGGATTCAGTGCAGCTACTATCAGACCTCCCAAGAAAAACTAACATCAATTCTCCTCATTATTCCATAAGATAGAAAATGAAAAACCATCACTAATTTTGTTTTATGGAACTTGCATTATACTCTGATACCAAAAACCAGACAAAGACCTAACAGAAAAAGAAAATTATAGGCTAATATCTCTGATAAAGATGAATACAAAAATTCTATATAAAACTTTTGCATACCAAACACATTTGAAAGATTATCCAGCATTGTCAAATCAGCTTTATCTAAGAAATCCACAGATGGTAACATATAGAAATCAATATACATAACCTACCACACAAATAGTCTTAAGGACAGAAAAACATATGGTTATTTTATTAGATATAGAAATAAAAACCTCTGACAAAATCCAAAATTTCTTTATGATCAAGGTCTTGGTGACTTTAAGGATATGGGGGAGAGGGGTGGGTAGACATCTTTGTTAGTTTCATGTCAATTTGACACAAGCCTAAAGTCATCTTAGAGGAAGAAATTTCAATTAAGAAAAATGCCTCTATGAAATTGGGCTGCAGACAAGTCTATAGGACATGTCTTTAATTAGTGATTAAAATGGGACCTAGTCCATTATGGGTTGTGCTACTTTTGGGCTGATGGTCCTGGGTTCTATAAGAATATAGGCTTATCAAGTTATGTGGAGCAAGCTAGTAACCAATGTTCATCCATGGCCTCTGCATCAGTTCCTGCCTCCATGTTCCTGCCTTCCTTGAGTTGCTGCCCTGACTTCCCTCAATGATAGACTGGTACCTAGAAGTGTAATGGAAATAAATGCAAGTTAAAAACCTGTAGCCAATATCATTCTAAATTAAAAGAACCTCAAAGAATTTCCACTAAATCAGAAACATGATAATGATATCCACTTTATTCTGCTTATTCAATATAGTACTTAAAGTCTTACCCAGAGGAGTCAGACAAGCAAAGGCAATTAAAGGGGATATGAAATCGAAAGGAAGAAGTTAGTACAGCTAATAATATTTCATATATAAAAGACCCTAAATACTCTGTCAGAAAACTCCTACAGCTGATAACACCATTCAGCACAGTAGCAGAACACAAAATTAAAACACAATCTGTAGCCTTTCTATAAAATGAATGTCAAGCACACCAAGAAAGAAATCAGGAAAACAATACCATTCACAATTCCCTAAAAATAAATAAAGTATCCTGAACTAAACATGGCCAAGGAAGTAAAATACTTAAAGACTCTGACAAAAAGAAGTTGAAAAAGACACCAGAGGATGGAAAGACCTCCCATGCTCATGGTGTGGTAGGATGCATATGTGAAAATAGGCATTCTACTGAACTCAATCTACACATTCAACTCAGTCCTCATCACAATTCCTACACAATCTTCACAGAAATTGAAATAATAATTTTAAATTTTATAAGGAAACACAAAAATCCCAAGATGGCCAAAACTACGCTGAATAATGAAAGTACAGATGTCGATATCACCATTCATGATTTTAAGTTATACTATAGAACTGTAGGAGTAGAAATAGTACATGATACTGACATAAAAACAGACTTAATGATCAATGAAATAGAACTGAGCATTGTATTAGTGTTCTATAGAGGACCACACTGATAGCATTAATAAATTATACATACACATAGCATACACACATGTTCATGTTCATATATACATCTACATATGTATACACACATATTAGAGTGGATTTATTAAAGTGGCTTACAGGCTGTAAAACAGCTAATCTAACAATAACTGTTTACCAACAGAAAGTCCAAGAATCCAGTTCAAACTACAAGGCTGGATATCATGGTGGGTTTTCAGTATACATTGGAATCCTGAAAAACAAGGTTCTAATACAGTGAAAGAATATCTCAGCAGCAGGAGAGATGAATTTATCAGCAACAAGTAGGGCAAACAGGCAAAGACCAGAAGCTTCCTTTTCCCATACCTTTTTATATTGGCTGCCATCAGAAGATGTGGCCCAGATCTAAGACAGGTCTTCCCATCCTAGATGATCCAGATTTAGGGTAGGTCTACAAACCTCAAATATCCCTGGGCACAGCTGCTTGGGTGCTAGTTATTTCAGATGTATTCAGGTTGATAGCCAAGATTAGCCATCACAAATACCCACATATAAGTCCACACTCCTGCATCCACCTGAGTTTTAACAAAGAGAACAACAATATACAGGGTAGCTGCAGCATACAGACGAGCAAAACTAGATTCTCATCTCTCACCTTGCACAAAACTCAACTCCACTGGAGGTCTGTCTGTCTGTCTGTCTGTCTGTCTGTCTGGTTGTCTGTCTGGTTGGTTGGTTGGTTGGTTGGTTGGTTGGTTGGTTGGTTGGTTTTTGGTTTGTTGGCCAGAGGGGGTCCAAAACCTCTCAAGTATTAAAGGATAGTGACAATGTTCCTGGTTTCTCTCCAGAACTTGGCAGTAAGACTATCGTTGAAGACACCACATACTCAAATCTCAGAACACAGAGAACTCAAACTGTTATTCATCCACTGGTCCTGGAAGGTAGGTGCTATTTGAATTACCAGAGAAGAAAAGCAATTACGAATCTTACCTAGCTGTGAGGCCTGAGAGCTACTATCACGACTTTCCTAGCAAGACATTCTCACTGGTACAATGGTGGCATGAACATCAGGAGAGCAACTAAACACTTTCTGACTGGATTTAAGTCCCACAAGATGAAACCTATAACTAGTACCATTAATAGGATGAGAACTTATGGCTAGACAGCTCATAGGCCATAGGGGGGAACCTCCTACTATTTTATGCTGCTAAAACAGGTATGTTGTTGCACTAATTCCTAATGACTTTATCATTAAAACCCACGAAGGAAGTAGAAACTCCACAAGTCCAACAGAGTCAACAAACCTGGACACTTGGGACTGTCACAGTCTGAAGCCTCAACCAAAGAGCATACACGGGCTGGATTTAGGACTCCCCATACATATATACCTGTTGCTGAATCCCAAACAGCTGGAGCGGGGGCTATCCCCAAAGCTGTTGCCTGCACATGGGATATGTTCTTCTAGCTGGACTGCCTTGTCTAGCCTCAGTGGGAGAGGATGTGCTGAGCCTCATAGAGACTTGAAGTGCCAGTGTGGGGGAGATCCAGGAGGCCCCCATCTACTCAGAGGAGAAGAGGAAGGGGGGAAAGATTGTGGAAGGAAGTGACCGAGAGGAGGGCAGTAAGAGGGCTGTAAAGTGAATAAGTAAAAACAATAAAATTAAATTTAAAACAAATGGTCATCGGGGGGTTGGGGTGAGGCTCAGAGGGTAAGAACACATGCTGCACAAACATGAGGACTTGGTACCCACAGACTGATAGGTATGGCTAGACACATACCTGTATCCCCAGCATAGGACAGAGACTGAAAGATTAGTGAGGTTTCCTGGCCATAAGCCATAAGCTCCAGAGTCAGTAAAAAACCCTGTCTCAAGGGTACACAGCACAAAGTGAAAGAGCAAAACAGCCACTGGCCTACCCTGGGAAGTGAGTTTAAACATGAACATACACGTGTGGGCACACATACACAAGAGGGCAGACAGGAGAAAGGCTTTGGGGGTGTTGGATAATCTTGAATACATGAATGGCTTTGATGTATACATGTGTTGCGGCCCAAGCTGCCCCACGTTTGGGGGCCAAAATGTCTCAGACCATCTGTCAGTGTTGGAATCCACACTGCCAAAAGCCTTGGGGACTAACTTGTTAGCCCGCACTGCCCCACGCAGCTCTGGTCTGCAGGTCGGGGTTCAGCAAGAGAGAATGTGAGGATGGACTCAAGGAATGGAGACCAGACAGAGTGTGATCCAATCCCGTTTATTCTTCAGTCTCTCTTCTTCTCTCCAAGTCCCAAGTCTTGAGTTCCTAGTCCCTAGTGCCTCCAAGTTCCAGGTTTCTTCTTCCAAGTGCTAAGCGCCTAATGTCTAATAACTAACTCCAAGTTGTTCTCCTAATGCCTAATTCCTACTCCCAAGTTGTACTCTAAGTTGTTCTCTTCCGAGTGTCTAATGTCTACTCCTACTCCAAGTGGCACTCTCTGAAGTGTCTGATTCTCAGTTCCTAATTCCTAGTTCCAAGTTGTATTGCCGAGTGCCTAATAATCTGTTGCTTTCTTCTGTCTGCCTCTCACCTTTTATATGTCTCACTTCTAAGCCACGCCCTTAAGTCACACCTTTAAGTCATGCCCTTAGGCCTTGTCTCTAAATCTGATCTCTAAGTTACTCCCTTAAGTCACACACCCAGGGGAAAATCCTGGGTATGTAAAGCAAGATGTTATCAGAGTGTGCTCAACTGTTGTAGTCTGATGTAATCAAGTCTCTTTTCAGGGTATATGGCTCAACATGGCTGCAAGGATGAGAGCCGCCTTCTGTCAGCTCCCCACATGCATGTATCAGGACCGATCATATGTCATACCATGTTTAATGTGGTTATACACGCTCAACACACCTGGTTTAAGGCTGTGGCAGGATGCCTTTGCTTTTGCTATTTAAGATAAGGCCACACCATGTAGTCCCAGCTGATCTGAAACTCACTATGTAAACCAGATTAGCCTCAAACCGGTAGTTATCCCCCCTGCCTTGACCTCCTGATTGTTGGGAGCACATGTGTGAAATCCACAGTCAAACGAACTGAAACCATTCGTTTCATGCACAAATGGCCTATGTTTCAAATCCTGAATCAACTTCTTTCTCATTTTCTTTGTATTAAGATTATCCTTGTGTCTCAGTTTTCCAACTGTAAACAGTAATTCAGACCATTTATTTTATGTTGCATTAAATGATACTGAACTCAGAGGCTAAAACCTAGACCAAGTAAATTATAATTATTACTAATAAAACAAACAATAAAATATTTGTTCCAACTTCTTGCACAAGTAATTTGAGTTAAATATATAGCTCATATTTTTAGGATCTAGAATGCTGACTATCTGCCCAGATAGTCAGTGGCACATACTTAACTTGTATTTCTAGTACCAAGAAAGGGGAGGTTAGAGGGCCAAGAGTTCAAAGTCAGCTGCAGCTTGCACGGTAAGTTACAAGAATCTGTCTGCATAAAACACAACAACTCTTCCAGTGTCAGACAGTGCTAAATCAAAAGGGCCTTGGGCAGAAAGGGAAAAATCTGCTTTAGTCTGAAATATGTTCAAACTAGGGGAGTAGTGACACCCCTGGCTACAAACTCTGTGTGCTTTCATAGTTCTGCAATCTCAGGAAATCCTGCTCCTTATATACTACAAACCTTTTCCTACTATTGTTTTTTATTTGTTTGTCTGTTTGGTTTCTTTCTTTCTTTCTTTCTTTCTTTCTTCTTCTTTTTTTTTTTTTTTTTGGTGAAATCACATTTTTAGCGGTGGTGGTTTGTCGGGCCTTGGACAAGGTAACTCCATTTAACCTGCACCATCAGTCATGTAACACACAGGTAGAGGGCGTGATTAGCAGGTCTCCACCTCCAGAGATTAAAATATTAATGAGTTATCTAAAGGTGGGGGGGGGCATAGTTAATTAAGTTATTCCCTCCTCTCTTTCCCCTCCCTATAAAAAGCCAGGGAAGCCTGGCTTTGGGGGTGGGGGTGGGGCGCACCATCTACACCCACTCACCATACCATGAACAATAGAAGCTTTGGAAAAGAGGACTCCACGTGTTGCCTAGGCCTGCGGCCGCCGGATCCCAGCCTTTGGAACCCTGAACCTTGCTGATGCAGCCGCTGGCCCGCCCGCCAGTGAATGGGGGACCCTCCACCAGCGGTGTGGGAAGCCCGCCGGGACCACCGTGGGACCCCGCCACCGGACTCCTCAGCAAGATTTTTTTCCCACAGTGGTTTGAATACGAACGGTCCCCATCACCTTATCTCCTGTGGGTGAATGTTTAGGAAGTATCACTATTGCTGTGGTCTTGTGGGTGTGGTCTTGTAGGAGGAAGTTTGTCACTTGGGATGGGCTTTAGGGTTTCAGGAGCCCAAGCCAGGCCTAGCAGCCGCTTCTTACTCTCTCTGTTGCCTACAGATCTGGATGTGGAACTCTCAGCTCCTCCTTGCCACCATGCTTCCCACCAGGATGTTAACGGACTAAACCTCTGAATCTGTAAGCCAGCCCCGATTAAATGCTTTCCTTTATAAGAGTTTCTGTGTTTATTGTGTCTCTTTACATGACAGAGTGGTTTGTGAAGTAGCACTGTTTTAAGACTCACAGGTACGGTTTAATTGCTAGCAAGCACCTTTAAGACCTGTCATTTACAATGATGTTGTTAGAAATACATTAAAGGCTTTCTCTTTAACCAAGATTTCACAACGTGCTCATTCATATATTTGGGTGGGGTGTGTCAGAGTCAACATCAACACAAGCTGGTCTAGAACTTATTATGGAGGCTGGTCTCTAACTCACAGCAATCCTCCTGCCTCAGAGCTCCTGACTTCTGGAATTCCATGCATTAGGCCCCACATATGGCTCCTTATCCCATATTTCCCAGATTCAATGATAGAAAAACAAAGTTTGCATGTCTGTTTAGGACCCACAACTGCCATATAGGATACTTAAACTATAGTGTTATCTGGCCATGAATTTACAATTTCTGAGTATAATTATACCTGAAATAACCAAAAACAGACACATAGTAATATTCTGCATTCTTAATCCTTATATTTCATATGTAGACAAAAATAGAGATAAGTTAAATTTACAGATTCTGAATTCATTCTAATAAAATAGTAATTCTTATGAAATTATAATGACATCCAAGATGCCTAAAAATTTTATGACCTTTCCTCAAAATTGGACACGTAACTAAATCCCAATGAACCAATACATAGAAGAGAGGAGATGCTTTAAAATCAAGAAAGTAAAAGGCACAGATACTTGTTTTATAAGATAAAAGATGCTTAATGGAAAATCTCAGTTATGTTTCTGAAAAGCACAAAAGAGCCTTAAGTTCTGGAAACTACAGAGCAATAAACTGTACTGAAAACACGGCCTGGAAGAGTTCAGTGAGTGTCAGACTAACTTCACTTTGGGGAAGAACTCCAAGCTTTCCGGAAGACAAACAGATCCTATAGCAGTTGTTGGTTGTTTTCAATGCAATTGCCAGGAATATGGAATCCATGCCTGCTTTGCCCCACAGAGCCCTTCAGACCTCTGTCTGTCAAAACAATTGACAGGCTGCAGCATGGCTCCTTATTTCCAGATGGTCTGATGCAGAAATGTTGAAAAGTAGGGAGAATGCTGGAGAGCAGGGGACTGTGGTGTGCTTAATCTCCTCTCCCAGCATGCAGTTTCTCTGAGGCCAGCAGGCCAATGCTGCAGTTTTACCCCCCAAAGAAAGCCTGTTGCTAAGGCTGCCTAGCTCCCAAGATTCCCTACCCCCTTGTGATAGTCCCACATTCTCAGTTCTAAAAACTTTCTTCCATTGTGTTAAAAAGAACATTTGCCATAGATTTTGCTGGATGGAAATCTCTCTCAGTCTGAGTTTTGCACTAAGACCCAGGACACTGAGCTTCCAATAGCTCTGACAGCTTTTAAGGAAAATCCCCATCTGTCTGACTCTTCTCTAACAAATTACACTTAGTGGAGATTCCCAGCTTTATGTACAGTCAGTCTTTCCACAAGAACTTTTCCAGAGCAGAGAAGGGAGCAGAGATAAATTAAGAGTGTATTTATTAGATGTGCCATTTTATAATGTCTTGTTGCCATGGTCCAAGACACAGATTTCGACATGGCTCGGGTAAGTGAACAGCAAACCCATACTTACTCTCCCCTTTTCCTCTCTTCGTAGAGGACATTTTTACACTCAGAGATGCATTCTTGGCTGAAGCATGTGCACACCAATCATTAATCACTTGGATGTATAATTGAATTCAATCCCATCTCACTGTTCTCAGTTTATATCATGCAGACAGCTGTGTCTGTCAACACAACTTCAAAGACCATTTTTCATAGGTTTAAAAAGTCCTAGATCAGACGCAAAAATAGGTCCTTTGCCGTCAGTCTATAGACATTAAGGTAGACAAGTGTCTCCCTTTCTCAAGGCCCTGTCTTGAGAAAAAAGATTTTAAAAAGGATATCTCACCTCCCTTTAAAATTAATGAAGATAATTTCTGGAGAAATGTCCTTCATTTCCAAGCTGATGGTCTGGGAGATCTTCTAATTCAAACTCAACTTAAATATTAGATCAAGTATCTTAGAAAACTCATGTGTGCTTACTTCATTCTACCCAAACCTCGGTCACAGTGTCTGATACATGGCAGGTATTCAGAGGGGTGGGGGACAAAGAGGGGAAGGAAGAAGAACAGGTTGAAGGTAGACTCTCAAGGAGGAAGAAAGGGAGGACATAAGAATAAATACTATTACGAACCAACCATGAATCCAGCTCTCAAAAAGCCAGCACCAAAGTAGCAAAGACCTAGGGGTGACTGACCAGCACATGGAGTAAAAATATATTAAAAAGACACAGAGCCAAGTCTGGACAACCAGAACACAGTTATGTAATTTCCATACATGAAATAACAAGAGTCAGCAGAAGAGATGCCAACTGAGGTGAGCTTTGAAGCCTAGGTAGACTTCAGGCAGGTACTCCAAACCCACGGAGAGGTAGTGAATGTTGAAACCAAGTAGCATAAGAGAAGACTAGGCTGTCAAGTGAGGCATCTGTAGGATCCAGACTCAAAGTTCAAGTATTTGTAACTAGAATGTCGCCTCAGAAAGGAAATGGATGAGAACACAAGACCAAATAAATGCATTAGCTAGGCCTGGCCTCTTAAAGGAGAACTTAAAGGGTCCAGAATAATGTTCCCCTACCATCTGCTAATGTTGAATCATACCTTGTTCTTTGTAAGTAGCCTCATGGACAAAAGGGAGAATTAGATTCTCTCCCTTCAAAAACAGTTGTATTTGAAAAGTAAAATTAATGTAGAACTTTAATCTGTTTCATCTTCTTCATATTGCTTTATTTTAATCCCAGAGATATGGGACATCCATATAAAATCCTTTTTGGTTTTGGTTTTGTTTTCCTATCACCAAAAATTAATTGATGTAGTTTTGTTTTCTTTGCCTTTTTTTCTATTTCTGATATATTTAACATTTAAAAGCAAATAAAACCAGCACCACCACTGTCATTTCCTGTTTTTTACTTGTTCTGTGGACTATTATTTAGTAATAAACAAGAAAGAAAGTAGAATTGTGCACCCTTTAATAGACTTAGCATCAAAGACTGGCCAGCCCACTAGCCAAGGAAAGAACTAAGAAACAGGATACACTGTCACATGACTGGATCTAGCAAAGGCATCAACTCTAGAACAAGACAGACCCAGAATCAATGTGACAGGCAGGGAGATAGGAGAAAGCCTTGACAAACAGCTTGCAGCTGAAACCACTTGTGACCTATTTTGTTAAACATTCTTGGTGTAGAATACCTCAGCTACTGACCTTACATTCTGTTTCCTCTCTACAACTGTCCATCATGTTCTGAGACAGGTGGGTGAGTCCTTTCTCTAGTGATTTTTGAAAGCAAAACAAGTTGCTGGTTTGGTTTCATTAAAACTGCACTGGGTGAGTAGTTCCATCCTATGTAAGAAAATAGCACATGCTGGGGGTCTGGTAAACTGAAGTGTGCCAATGCTTACTCTAAACCAGAAAAAAAACTTGATCTGAATTTAAATCTAAAAGAAAAGAATCCTTCTCTTCAGTCAACATGCTGGGAAAAGTTCTGATGTATATCTGTCCGTTTTTATAAGTTTTGCCATTCTTCAGGTTATTGCAACCGGTTAAATATAAGTCCCCTCAGAAAGAATCAACTAAGTTTGTTAACATGCATTCTCTTTATATCGACATGACAGTCTAATTTCACTTTCTTTTGAAATTTATCATTTTATTTCAATTAAAATATCGTTACATCGGATTCCCCTTTCCCGTTTTTCCTCCAACCTCTCCCTTGCTACCTCACAACCTCTCAAATTGATGGTCTTTTTTTCACACATACACAAAGAGAGATGAGAAAGAGAAATAAATTGATATAGAAATAAAACCTGCTGGATTTGTTTAGTGTTGTCCATGTGTACATGATTTCAAGGCTGGCAATTCTGTAGTGTAATTAATAACCAATCAGGGACTCATCAATGGGAGACACTGAATTTTTTCTCTCTCTACAGCCTAGGTGTGGCATCTAGTGACATTTAGCTATTTACTCCATCCATGTCATTGTTCAAGCTGTGTCTAGTCAGTCATTTTCTTGAAGTGTCATGGACCTTCCTGCTCACTTGAAAATTTTCTTAACCTATGTTAGATAGTTTTCCTGTATATTTTATTTCTTTCACAATCCTATCTTTCTATAAAAGCAAACAAAGGTCTATGGAGATTAACATCATTCTGAAAGCTGCATGTTGAATAATGACACAGCTTCTATCTAAGCTTTTTGTCTAAAAGACACCTTTCCTACAGTCTAAAGAGCAACTCTCCAAAAAAGGAGAGATTGATTAATGTGGAACTGAGTCACTGTGAAGTCACAGAATCTTAAGGGCCCATTCCTTTTCTCTTACTTAGGGAACTGAAGCACAAGGGTATATACACCATACCCATGATGCACAGCTCATTTATGAATGGAACTAGAAATGTAGTGCTCTTACGCTCGCTCACCCTGGAATCCTGGGTTTAAGGAGGAAGTTGACAGAATCAACATACTGTCTGGACCCAGGAAGCAGTGGAGGGGCAATCTGTAGGGGGAATGCAGAAGCATGTGCCTCTATCACAAGGTCTAAGGCATTTGTACAGCCAAAAGGAAGAGAGATAGAGTAACAACAAGATGTCTGTGTAGGATGCTGTGAGAGATACTGGGCAGCGGATGATCCTGCAGGGGCAGTACTGCTAGGCAGAGGAATTCCAAGCAATAAAATACGTTCTCTATGGCCTACATGTCTGCAGTCTGGGCCCTTGGTCTTCTAACTTTCGGAAATCCCTTTTTGCTATTTGAGCTCCTTGTTTTCACCTAAGGATGAACAAGATGGTGTTGAAGACTCCTTCTAGACCCAACAGCTACCAGAAAGTCAGACAGTAAGACATTCTTCCTTGGGTGCTGATTGTGCTGCTGTGGGATATAACCCCACTTATGACAGAAACCCCGAATACTGTAACAAGTTAGGAAAGCCCATAACCCGTGAGTAGCTGCAAAGAACAGAACATTTTCAACCATTACCTGAAGATGGTTGGGATATGCCCAATCAGTAGGAACAAAGCACAGGTTCTGTTTTAGTTTGCTTTGTTTCTGGCCAGAAGATGCACTCCTGCCAAGAATTCCTCCTGCCCTGAGAGTTTTTCCAACTCTCTATTCTTGGACCATTCTCTACTTCTCATAATTTCAAGTCAAGAATCAAGTTCCCAGTGACTCTGTTCTCTGAGGGGGTGTGGAGAAGTCCCTTGGTAGGAAACAGAAATATTTATTCCCAGCACTGATGTCTACAATATAAGATGAAATATGGATGGTGACCCATAACCATAAAATTTCATTATTTCTTTCACAACTGTAATTTTGCTATTGTTATGATTTATAACGTAAATATCTGATATCCAGGATACCTGATATGTGACCACAGAGGTTGCAACCCACAGGTTGAGAATGGCTGCCCTAGAAAGAATCCTGATTCCTGATTCCTTGATGTAGATTCTAAACTCTAACATCCATCGTCACATACCAGGTATCCTTAAACAGATAAGAACCTCTCAGCACCTCTGCACAAACCCAAAAAGTTGGGGATAATCACTACTCAAGGAACAGCCAAGACCAGGGGCATCAGCATCACCTACTTGAAATATAGAAACCCATACCGGAGTGATGTTTATAAAAGTCCCAGAAGCAACACAGCTGCAAAGCTCTGTACACAAAGGAAACCTAACAAAGGAATAGAGAGCTGGAATAGGAGAAAGAGTCCATGAACTGCAAAACACAAAACACAAACAATAATTTAGAAGGCAACTCCTAAAAAAAAATCTTCCACTGACGTTAGCTGGCACCAAAACTTCCTCAACACAGCACTGAATCCCCAGATTCACAAGGAGTAGGGGAAAGAAACGCAAACCCATCTGATAGCATCATCAAAGGATTAAATATGGGCTCCCAGAGCTGTCCTAGGTTATGTGATTCTCTGTGGCGAATTTACTGCCTTTATGACTCACCCACAATGAATGAACTTACAGAAAAGGGAGAAGTGACCCATGAAATATAGTCAATTACAGCTTAATCTTCCTCACCCTGGAATCCATTCAATAGCTTTAATGAACTTACAGGCAGGACGGCAGGGTAAAGAATGCATAAGAAATACAACTCAGGCTATCCTGGCACTGTGGAAGCCCGGCTCCCTTTGTTATTAAGAAAGAAATGTTCTCCCTCCAGTAAGTACTTTGGGAAAGGGAAAATACAAAATCCTGTTTCCATTATCGTTGTTTCCTGTTATAAAGCTCCAAAGAGTGCGTATTCTTAAGAGCTTATTAGAATACATGGCTTACGGCACCAGTGAGCTTTCTTGGCCTGTGCTTTTCCTGCAGCACTGAGACAAATGTCCTGCTTTGCTTTCTGGTGCTGTCACAACACTAACCAAACCTCCTTTGGGGAGAAAAAGGTTTGTAAGATGGATAACCATCTTACATTTCCACATCACAGTTCATCACTGAGGAAAGTAGGAGAAGGAACTCAAGAATGAAACCCGTAAGAGGAAAGGGATCAGCCTGTTGTGCTTTCTGGTTGTCACCAGAGGCGCTAGTGATGCTGCAGCAAAGTTGTGGGAATTTAGAGGTGGAGCCTAACTGAAGAAAGTGGACCAGTGGAGGTGAGCCTTGGGGCTGTATAACTCAGCTTTCCTCTGTCTCTGTCTCTGTCTCTGTCTCTGTCTCTGTCTCTCTCTCTCTCTGTCTCTCTCTCTCTCTCTCTCCCTGCCTATGCAATGTTATCCATTCTGCTTCATATTCCTCCAGTCATGCCTTCCCCAATATGACAAACCATATCACCTTGGAACTGTAAGACAGTAAACTTGTTACTTAAGTTTTTTTGGTCAGATATTTTTTCCCAGCCATAAGAAAAGTTTTATAATTAAGACACACCCCTTCTTTAGAATCGGCATGTTGGATATCACAAGAAAGAGCAAGAAAATCCAGATGGTCTATGGGTTGCTAACAGCAGAAGAGCATTCAAGTCTTCTTGTGACCAAACAGAAGAGGCTGGAGTGTCTGGATACCCTTCTTCCTCCTCTTAGCAGCATCTCCAGTTATGACTCAGCCAGAAGCCATAGTAAGGAAGCACAGCTGTTTTGTACCAGGATGCAGATCTACCTCAATAGAAATACAAATCAAGTATAAGGTCTCTGCTTAGCGTAAAATTAGTTGAGAAATTTGGACATTTTCCTTGACACTGTGTGCACTGATATTCTAAATTTTTGCAAAAGGCATTTTCCTCCCCTCCCTAACACAATGATGCATAGCAAGCCCTTGCCGTGTCTTGTTTAAAACACAAAGGAAAGGCACAGGGCTTAAAGAGATGTCTAAATTACCTTCATCAAAATGAAACTAATTCACACTGATGAATTTCAGTGTGAATATCAAGTTACAGCCACATTTTTGTCATCTTCTCTCAATATGTCCAAGGTTAAAGAGTGTCAAGATGTCATAAGAATTAATAGTTGGGGTCATAAAGTAAACCAGCCTTGGGCACTAGAAAACTACATGAACCTTGCTAAGACTCAGGAGTTCTTAGGCATAATGTAAGAACAATAATAATACCTACCCCAGAGATGCAACAACAATCAAGTGAGGTACGTACAGTAATCTAAGGACAGGAACACAATGATCACCAGTCACTATGATTATCACTGCCATAGATATTGGTATTTCAAAGCAAACTTTAATTTCTCCTTAGGCTAGCTTATTTAATTATTTTGCTTGTTTTGCAATCAATATTACCAGTATAGAGCTCAAAATGGAATTTAAAAACCCTACATTTTGTTCCAAATGTTCATGGTGAATGACTTACAAATTAACAGATTCCCCAAAATTAACTTTCTCGGGAATCCTCCGTTTCCTCTGAGGAGTATTATAATTCTTCTACCTTTAAATGAGCTGCCAAAAGCTGTTGCGATCACAACAATGACAATAATAACAAAGATTTAAAAAAAAAAAAATCCACACATGTAAGAGTTTTCATTTCTCAAGACATAGTAACTCAAAAGCAGTAAGGAGTCTGTGTTTTCTGATGTGTGGAACACGCACCAGAGAGCAGCTCTTGCCTATGGCCTTAGTGCTCGCTGCTGTGCTGGGAAGAGAAAATACAACAACCCCCCGCCCCCCTAACCTTCTCCCCGGCCTCCTCAGCTGTATGCATCTGGTCAGTTGAGTTTAATGCAAGGTGGCCAAGCCTCTGTGGAAATGAGCATGAAGGGCAGCCTGGCCTCCCAAGAAACTCTAAGGAGGGATGAGCTCAGAGGGAATACAACCAGCTCAGAAGTGGGGCCACTCTGTCCCACTGCTCCTTATTATAAACTTAACCCACAAGGATTTGCTCTGGAAGTGACGTTTTGAATATAACACTTTCCTCCATATTTTTGTAATGACTTTTCTTCCTATTAATGGCATTAGGGAAACTCCCTAAGAGCATGAACATTAGGAAGGACAAAGAGAGATGTATCCAGTCTGCTCAAACCCACAAAGTTATCCTCATCCACTCAGCTGCCTGCCCTAGCACAGGCATCTGCTTATGGACTGGCAATGTAATCATGTAGCCACGTGAAAGATTTGGTCAAAAGTCAAACTTGCTTCTATTAATGTAACACTATGGTTTTCTTCTACGCAGTTCCTCCTCCTAGTCTTCTCTATGAAGGAGCATATGTGTTGATTGCAAAGACAGCCAACAGGAACCTGACCTATCAGGATAACAACTCTAGATAGAGCCTGAGAAGTACAGAGGAATGAAGCCCTTGGGAGACCTGTGCAGCTTAGACTCTTGTACCATTAAGGAGCCAAGGTTTGAAGCAAGCACTCCACATTTCATCTCAGGAAGTGAGAAGATAAAAAGTAAATTAAGCCCAAAGTAAGTAGAAGAGTGGAAGTTACAAATATAAAAGCAGAAAGTAATAGAAGAATAGATAAAAAAAAAAAAAAAAAAAAAAGCTAACAATGATGGCAATCAGTTTTTATAAAGCATTCCTAAAAGCAATGAACAAAATTACTTCTTGATTGAAGTAAGACAATCAAGAAATAATGAGAGAGCAACAACTACCAACCCAGGGACAAGAGGGTTTCGCTGCTGATCTAGCAGATATCAAGAAGATGGAAGGCACACTCTACCAGGGAGCCTCATAAATTAGATGCACCACCAAGAGGCAACAACTGGGAACTTTCTAGAATGCTAATCCTGCATTCTCATTTCATGCTCAAGTAGTCAGGAATCTGAGCTGTATTGTAGAAGGAGAGGTTCAAGACGTTTTTCTAGACCTTTCTGAAAGATGACCTTTTCCTTTTTTTCTTTTCATTCTTTTTTACATCCCAAAAACTGCTTCCTCTCCTAGACTCCACTCACAGTCTCTTCCCACAACCGCCATCCCTTCTTCTCCAAGAGGATGAGCCCTGCTCTCCCACTCCCAACCCCCACCCTTACCCCAAACCTGTACATTAAGTCTCCCCCAGATTAGGCACCCCAACCTTGTACATTAAGTCTCCCCCCAGCCCCACTAGGCGCATCCTCTCCCACTGAGGCCAGACAAGGCAGCCACTGGAGGCTGAGCTTCACTCCTGCTACATATGTGCCAGGGTCCTCCTTCTAACCCATCTATGTTCTTTAGCTGGTGGCTCAGTCTCTGGGAGTTCCTAGGGGTTCAGGTTAGTTGACTCTGTTGGTCTTCCTGTGTGGTTCCCATCCACTTCAGGGCCTTCAATTCTTCCCCACTCCCCACTCTTCCTTAAAAGTCCTTTTTACTTTGCTTATGGCCCCTTAGAGTGAAAATCTGCTTCTGTGTAACATACCCGTGGCAGTGAGGCCATACCTTATAAACAAGGACAGCAAGTCATTAACAACCAATTGACTTTCCTTCAGCTATAGAAATGTTTTCAAGTAAGAATTACCTAGATGAACCAAGACAAAGAATTTAAAAGGACAATCATGAATTTTGTCAAAGAATTCAGGGGGGTTAAATGAGAGAAAAACAAACAAACAAAAGCAAAGCAACTCGATGCTCAATAAACTTAAAGAAGATAATAACAAATGTCTAAATGATTTTTAAGAGAAAAATATATGGGCTGAAGAAAATGACAAATATGACTCGGGATTTGAAAGCAATTCAATAAATATATACAAATATCAAAGACAACTTAAACAGAAATGAAAAACTCAACAACCCAATTAGGAAATTCGGTGGAAAGCCTCACAAGTTGAATGGATCAAGCAGAAGACAGTATACAAGGGCTTGAAAATAGAGGAAATTCGACTACACAGGCGAAGAATATATCATTTTTTTTTTAAAACACAGGATAAAAAGCAGGCAGGGACTGTGAAATACCGTGATAAGACCAAATGCTTCATTTATAGGCATAAATACAGAAGAAGAACCTCTGGTCAAGAGAGCACAGACCAGATGTTCCACAAGACACAGACTAAAGCATCCCTCAGTTAGAAAGATATACATCGACAGAGAGGATTCTCAGGACACTGTACAGGAAAGGAAGCAGGTATCTCAGTCCTAGTATCCAACAAGAGACTAAAGAGACTAAAACTAATCAGGAGAGATAAAGAATGATACCTAAGCGTTATCATGAGAACAATTAACCAAGAACATATTATATTCCTAAACATATATGGACCAAATTCTGGCATAACCAAACTCAGGGAAAGCATACTAGTGGACCTAAAATCTAGTAGGTTGTTTCAGTACTTCACATTATCCAGTAGACAGATAATTCAAACAAAAAACAAATCAGAAGTAAATAACTCCACACACTGAATGGACACACTATCTACAGAATATTCCACCCAAACAGCAAAGAATATACATTCTACTCACAGCCCATAGTTTTGCTTCTCTAAAATAAGCCATATCCTAGAATACAAAACAACCTAAATAAACTCAGAAAAATGAAGTAAATCCAGACAGTCTATCTGAACACAATGCGATAAAGCTCCAATCAACAGCAAATACATCTCTAGCAATGACTCAAATCCATAGATATTAAACTGCACATTACTGAATGATGAAATGTCAAAGAGGAACTCAAAAAATTAATTCTGAGTGATTTACTTCAGGTTTCCCTTTGATCATCCTGTGAATCAGCAAACTGTGGCCCCAGACCCTTAATTCTGAGGAGACTTTAATCATGCATTTTCTTTTAACATTGCAAAAGAAGCTCACGATCTGCTTGCCTCTGTTAAGCTCAGACTATAAGCTGGCTAGGTGGGATCCTGTCCTGGAATCGCCATTTCTACTACACTTGGGCCTAACCTTGCTCTGTCCAAGGCTTCAATCCTGAATCAGGAATCTTTCTGCTTTTGTAAGAATAAAGAAAACAACTGAGCTGGGTGGGATCTCCTGTGATCACTGCTCCCTTCATCTCTCTATCTCCTTCCTCAGTATCTTCCTGATAAGTTGGCTTACCGAGCAGCTGCTTCTGTTTCTTTAGATACGTGAAGCCCCTCATATAATTCATATTGCATCCTTATATTTTTGCATAGTTGAGAAGTTATGTATTCTCAAACGCATGTCTTTAGAGTTCTTTTCCACAGCCTTAAGGGCTGTCCTGAATGTTCTAGAGTTTACCATTTTACTGAGACATTAGGCACACCTTCACCTCCAGCACTCACTCTGCCTCTGATTATCATGGCATCATTAACAAGGAGGACATTCCTTGAAGGAGGAACATAAAATATGTGCATTATTATTCAAACAAGCCCTATGCCCATAACAGCCACCACACTCCTGGAAGCCCCATGCCTACTGGCCCTGTCCCAGCGGCAGGAACCATGTCATTCTGTCCCTACCAAGGCTATGCCGGACCCAGCATTTAACTATCTGAAGAATGTTGCTAAGGAAGAATGGAAATTAGATTTAAGCTTAGACCCCAGACCTCCAAATTCATGCTCTGAATGCGTGCTCCGGCAATATCTTGCTTCTGGACTCTTGGCATAATTATGATACTCCAATGCTGCACAGAAGGCAATGACACAAGCCAGCGACTGATGTAAAGAATGAGAACTCATCTGTCCCATCAATCTGAAGCAACAAGTGTCTTTAAACAGGATTCACTCTCTATACAAGAGACTAATGTGAGGAAATTTTCTTTTTATTCAAAATAATGATACTAAATGAGGAGCAATTTAAGCTTCACAATGGCTTCATCAGACCTCATCTCCAAGTCCCAAAATCACTCCAAGTGCACATTTCTTGATGGCGGGAGTGAGGAGTGGGGGGGGGGGGGATCAGCAGGGGGAGGGAGATGCCAAGCAAACAGGTGAAAGCATAGAATTAGCGTACCCTTTTGGGCACAAAACAGTTTTAATACTGTGCTAATGGGCCTCCACCACAGCATCCCACCTCTAGCAGCACTAGTATTGTATAGTTATAAGGATTCTCCATCTCCAAAAAGGACTCACTGTCTCCTGAAAGAATGAGGCTCCTGCTTATCCATTACTTGGGCATTGTCAACTTTACCAAAGGGGTTAATTTTCTCCTTCCTTCTCCTGCCCCTATTCTTTCCTAATAACTGGCCATGAGTGACATCGCTAATTAAGATGGTGCCGTTCCTAATAATATGGCATGCTAGCAGTTAATAGCATCATCATGGCACCTTGACAAAGGTACTGCAGATCTGGAACTACCATGGATCCAGCCGAAGAACAGAAGGAGATGATCTCACAGCATATACTGCAGCCATCATCACTGTAAACTCTTCAGTTGCTAGGCTAATCCTACAGAGCCTTTGATAATGATCTGATGATAGACACAGCCTGCAGAGTAAGGGGATGATCACAGAAGTCAATCCACAAGACTTTGATTTGCATTTAGAGAGGTAACAACAGGAGGAGCTGGTCCCTGAATGGCAGAGCACAGTGATCATAGATCTCAGAGTCAGAGCAACTTACAGAACTCCCTTGCTAGCTCTTCTTTCTAGGGGACCCATCTTGCTACTGGATTGGCACTAATTTCAATGGATAATTTTGTAGCCTGGGTATACTAAGGAGGAATCCATTCAGTTTATATTTTGGCTTGCTTTCCAGCTACTAATTTTTTCTAAGAGTATTCTGGTAATTTCCTTTCTGTATTCCACATGTACAGGATGTTTTGTTTTATTGCCTCCTTGGTGAATATGCAATAGTGCCAACTGTTTCTGTTAAAATCTGTAATTTTATACTTCGGGGGAACAAGCAGACTAGCATATGGACCTCAGGATTTCTGCCTTCTTTCAGGGTAGAGTATGCTGAATGTGTATAAACCAAATAACAGTGTCTCTTCAATTTACTTGAAAATCCCCTTTGATGCATTATAAAAGAATTGAAAATGTTTTTTTCTTGTGAAATTTAAGTGCACTTACCAGACCTTGTAAATCTTATATTGAGGGACATATGCCATGAAATATACTCTATCAGTGTGATACACTGGGCAAATTATAAGCTAAACTGGAACAATTAATCGAAGCTAAAATATTATGCACTTGAAGGGACACATTGTTTTACTTTTATTTATTTAAATTCACCACAATATCAGATGGTAAATACTATTCTCTCCCCTCTTCTTCCTCTCCTCTTCCCCTCTCCACTTTCTCCCTCTCTCCTCCTCCCTATCCTGTTTCTTTTTCCAGTGTTGAGGTTGTAGCTGTTTTGAGACAAGGTCTTTCTATATTTCCCAGGATGGCCTCATTTCCCAGGATCCTACAATCCTCCTACCTCTGCCTCCCAAGGAAGTGTGACAACAAGAATGTACCACCACATCTAACTGTTATTCAGTTTTCAAATTATTGAAAAGTTAAGTTTCATTTTTACATAAGTGTGTATGTTCTAATGTGTATGTGCAGGTATGCATACAATTTATGCTTGTAAGTGAGGAAGCCAGAGGGTGACATTGGGTGCTTTCTCCAATTGTTCTCCACTCTACACATTGAGATAGGGTCTACTGCTTGAACCTAGGACTCTGTGATTCAGGTAGTCTAGCTAGCCAGTTTGCTCCAGGAATTCTTTGTATTTACCTCCAGGATTACTGGGGTTACTCATGAGCCATGTATGTGAGTACTGGGTATCTGGACTCTGCTCCTCATGTTTGAATGGTAAATGCTTTTCCCAAATATGTCATCTCCCCAGTACCAAAGTGAAGCTTTGATTAAGGTTGTCAACTTCAGCATGGCTAATATTTTGGATAATTCCTTATTATTTTCTCAGCCAGGGTATCAGTTCACTAGATATCAGTAGTCAGCCTCAGAAGCAATGACTGGAATACCTCATTCTCTGATCTCTACATGTGCATTATGGTTCAGGCACCCACATACTCACAATAAGTTTTAGAGAAAAGAAAAGTGACAACTATAAATGTCTTTACCCATTGCTAAATGTCCTTTGGGGTGATTTCTCCAATCAGTCAAAAATTATTAGCTTAGAGAGAGCAAGTAGTTCATAAAGGCTTTCTACTTCAAGAAACGTAGGTCCCAGCACTGGGCATCTGGAATCTAGAATATATGCATCAACCAGTGAAATGCTATTTACATTGTAAAGGTTAAAGGACATAATTTCTAATTCAAAAAATAAGAAAGAAAGAAAGAAAGAAAGAGAGAGAGAGAGAGAGAGAGAGAGAGAGAGAGAGAGAGAGAGAGAGAAAGACAGAAAGAGCAGAGAACATGGTTGGGAGTGCTTTTTCCTGTAGAGATATTCCATAGCCACACAGGCGAGGGTCCTGGAAAACTTTCCTACTTTAGGCCCCATGTACTCACTCCTGCCCCCTCCTCAACCATGTTTTAGTCCTACTTTATGTACCCTGAGCAATTTGTTGATGCTGATTTTACAGTTTCGTAAATGAGACTAAGCCCCTGCTCTCACAGAGCCACTAAAGTACAAGGTCTATCATCCCACCAGCTCTCTTGGGTGACCTGAGACACAACACAGCATTGCTCAAGAGCCCCTGAATCCTGGCAGCCTCTCTGAGAGATGGCCTAAGTGGTTAGTAACAAACCACTACCCATGTACCAACAATTCCCATGTGATTTACACATGCAATTTCTATTTCATTCTGAGCTTATAAGAACCCCAGAAAGCAAGTTTATTTGCAAATGAAAGAGAAGAAACCCATTCTAGTAGTTAAAGGGAACCATACGTACCCCTAAGTATCCCATAGGGTTACTGAGAGGACTCAGATTTCAGCCCAAATATCCAAAATTCCAACACCCTGATCATCACCCCGAACTTTTACTCCACTAACTCTTTAGCTGAAAAATGCCACAGATATGACTCTTCCCAAGTACATCTTCCGCTTATTCAGCTCTATCCAGTTTGCTTGGAATTCTTCATTCTTATTCCCTGTCTCTGGCATGCAAAACTTAAAGGAATAAATGTTCCAAATTCCAGTTGTGATGGAATGTGAAAGAATTCAGGAACAATCTCATGGATGCTGACAAGGTAGTAATACATCAAACAAGATAGGAAACCCAGGGTGAATTTCCTTTTCTCTGTTTCCATTTTTATAAACAAAGATTTATGGATTTACAGAAGATTGATCACATGGCTTCAAAATACTTGAAGGTGTTAAGCAAAAAGTATGTGATTTGTAAAATTGAGGAAGTGGGTGGTAAGGGAGGACTTCTTTCACTTGAATTAGAATCATGTTGTGTAAATATAGCTCTTAAATGATATCATCACTAAACTCTCCTGGGGGCTTCAGCTTTTTGGTTAAGAACAGATACAAAAATATTTCAAACATAAAATTTCCTTTTAAGGGAAGAGCAAAAGGGATCAGGGTTACAACTCAGCAGTATGAAAAAGGCCCTGTAGTGAACTCTAGGTACCATACCAACTAGTAAGCTGGTATATGTGTGTAATTCTAGCCCTTCAGAAGTGAGTGCAAGAGAAGCAGAAATCTTCATTTACATAAGACATTTGAGGCCAGCCTAGGCTGCTTGAGACCCTGACCTTTAAAAAGGAAAAGAATAACAGGCAGAGGGGGAAAAAAATGAAATCTCAAAAAAATATTCTTCCAACCTTTGTACTTTCTGTAGGCTTAACCTACCTCATTTTAGGGCTGCCATTGCTGTAACAAAACACTCACAGCCATTAACAACTGGGAGAGAAAGGGGTTCATTAGGCTTATGCTTCCATGTCACGGTTTATGACGAAAGGAGCAGTTGATTTCATCCTTACATATCCCAGACACTGAGATTAAGATGGGTCTAGAGATATGCTTCTTTTTGCAAGTTAAAACTCTGGGCATAACCTGAGAATCACAATGATCTCCCATCTTCGGAGTTGCTGACGCTCTGAGAGATGCACTTGGACCTCGTTATGAAACCTATGCAATGATTCTGAAACTCACTCTGCAAAACAATACAGAAGTGCCAACTGAGAAACAGTCATGTGTCCCAGCATTCAAAAGAATCTTCTTTAAATATGTGAGACACTGCCCTGAACATGTCCCAGCTTGATGATCAGAACAGGAAAATAAAGCTTGAAGCACTGACGTAGAACAAAGGCATTATGCATTTCCACCGTAAGCTACAACCCCACAGTGGTGAAACTAAAGGGGAAAAGCAGAGGCAACGATCCAAGCAAGGATACACTTTCACACTTTTGCCATGCATGCCATCTGTCTTGCTGACCTCATAGGCCACCATGCTGGCCAGTATGACAGCCAAATAGAAGTCTGGACATAGGATTACGCAGTGAAATGCAAAAACCATTTGCAAGCATGAGTCATTTGTCAGTCAGAGATTATTTATACATAGGATCACTGCCTTTAGTTCTGAACCATGATAAAAATATATGGAGGATCCAAATCTCATTCTTCATAAGCTCAAACAATATTTAAGAAATAGCCCAGGGCCAGCAAATTGGCTCAGCAGGTAAAGGCGCTTGTTGCTAAGCCTGATGACCTGAGTTCAACCTCTAGGATCAGTATGGTGGAAGGAGAGAGTCAACTGTTGCAAGTGGTCCTTTGACGTCCATCCACAAGTACACCATAGCATCTGTGTGTGCATGCTTATGCGTGTATCCCCTCTACATAGACAGACACACACATACACACACACATATACACATATACACTACTAACACCACCCAAACCAGCAACAAACAAATAAAATATAATGAATTTTTAAAAATAAATGCCTATAATAACCACCAAACTTCAGCAGATAACATTTGTCACTCAAAATATTAAAATCTTGCAGTCATTCCAAGAACAACAAACATCTACCTCTTATGCACAGGATTCAACCAGCAAGAACTGGGGAAGCAGGATTCATTTTAGGTGGAAATATCTAAGAAGATCTCTAACTGAAAGACAGTGCTTCTAAATTGAATCTTGAAGAAAAAAATATGATTTAAGCAGCTAAGATTGTAAAAAGCAAAACTCTAGAAAGAAGGAAGAAAAATACCCACATTTTCTCTTATATTTATTTTAAAAGACTTGAAAATAGAGGGAGATGTGGGGGATAGAAATATGGCTGGGGGAGGAACAAGAGGTCACGGGCTTGGACAGGATCAACTTCTATCACCTGTAAGTGTGAAAATATCACAATGAAACTTATTTTTGAACAATTAATATATAAGAATAAAAATTTTAGAAAGGGTATTAATAAAGAAAGTTGAAGAAAACAGGCAGACAGAACAGAAAGCTGTTCAGGTAAACTGGAGCTTGGAGTGACTTGAAGGGAGTACCACAGGAAAGACAGGAAAACTGAAGCAAAAAAAAAAAAATCAGATATAATCAGAAGCAGAACGTTTATCTAAACTATCTAAGTAGCGATAGAATTAAGATAAACAACCAAATCTATTATGCTAAATATTACAAGCTTTCTAGTAATGCTAAAAACTTTAAATCTAATACATCATGACCAAACTATGAACTGTCACCGTGTAGACAATCAAGAATTTCCATGTAGCTGCTGAGGTAACTCGAGATTTACTTCAGTTTCTCCCCTTAACATTCTGACCAATCACAGATTAGATAATAGCCCATAATATTAAAAAAAAAAAAAAGGAGAAAGGTGTGTGCTGTGTGTGCCTGTGCCTACATGCACATGCAGGCATAAATGTTTGTTGGAAGCATTTTTGACATAGAAATCTTTACTGAGATATGATCCACATCAGACAGCTTGAGAATAAAATGATATCTAAAAAAATGTTCCTGTTGAAAATTTCTGGAAAATTTAAATTTCATTAATAATTTTATCTAAATGTATCTGCATAAATATGTGTCAGTAAAATCAGACGTGGATTCATCTTATTATAGCATCAAGGATAGAAATCCCATTTTCCAAGAGCGTCTTAGGAGGATTACATGATTTCTAGGTCTCTATGATTATACAATCTGGCATGCTTCCTCAAAGATGCCGACTCCTCAGCCTGATGACTTGAGCTTGATTCTGTATTGAGAACAACCTGGAAACAGGTGTACTCTATGCTCCTCTCCAGCTGGACCTCCTAGGCAAGTCTCATTTCAACAGCAAAACAGGGCTCCCTTTAATTGTGTTGAGTTCAAACCCAGTTCAGTGAGGCTTTCTGTGCAGAAAGATGCTTCTAACCTATTATTGTGTGCGCCCTTTCACACCTTCTACTGGGCTTCTGGTCTTGAAGAAATAAGCAGCTTTCCACTGATACTAACAATGCTCACTGGGAACATTCCCTTGGACTAAGCTCTGCCTTACACTTTATGAATTACTTCAAGAATGATAACTCCCTCTGTTGAGCTGGAATAGGGTGATAATTATTTGAAAGCAGGTGTATGGTTTTTCTTTAATATAGCTTTGAGCCGTAAATAAATGTGTATGTGAAACAAAACAGCAAAAGAAAATTCTAAAAAAAAAAAAAAAAATTATTTATGGACGCTTAGCTTTATTTTCCTTGATGTCCAAATCAAACCTACACAATAGGAAACTTACAAAACATGCGTACCATTTAGTTTTCTGACACTAAAACACCAGTTTTATTTGCCTAAAATGCAGTGAGGGGACAGGGCTGGCAAGAGCTCAGTGTATAAAGGTGACTAATAACCCAAGGTCATTCCCCAGGATACACATAATGGAAAAAGAAGATTGACCCTTTCTCATTGCCCTCTGACCTCCCTGTAAGCATCATGCCATGAGCATCCTCAGATATATACACACAAATAAATAAATGAAAAAAGTTTACAGTAAACAAATAACTTCATTTAGAATTCAAAAGTCACTGTCACCCACAATGACACAATTATCCCTAACATGAAAAAGAATTTCCAGCTACTTTTACCCCAAAGGAACCTTGTTGGCAAACACACAGTCATACAGAATAGTACCTAACTAGTGTGAGTGGGACAATAGATTTAAATTGCCTACCATTCATCTAACAAAGGTGATCCAGAGCTTCTGGAAAAGTCTCAGGCAAAGTCATTCTGGAAGTAGCTAAAGGTCAGCTACAGGGGTTCAAGAAGGCCAATTATTAAGCTTCTAGGTGTGCTGGTAGACTGAGCAATAAGGTACAGCAAAAGTGGCTCTGTGCCAGCAGTGTCTCACCCCAGGTCACAACTGAGACACAAGTAGCTTCCATTGTGGTCACTTGGGCCACTCAGCTCCAGAAGCCACACAAGAAGTATAATTGCCCTGAGACTATCATGCAGTAGGAATATGTGGAAACATTTGGAGACTGAAATCTCTGTGAGATGAGAGTGATGCTGGGAAGGCAGGACCTGAGACAAGGAGCACCAGAAGTCTGGCCTTGAATGACAAAGCCCTCCTGCAAGGCAACCCCAGCTCACACCAGTTAGGTCACATTCAAACCATCCAGATAGTTCCCAACCTGAATTTCCTAACCATAAAATCATGAATGAAGTGAAATGGCTATTTTGAGCCACTGTACTGAGAATATTTTAATATTTATAATACAACAGTAGAACATAGATCTATTTAATATGAAAAATATTTGGAGTAGGAGAGTTCAAACTGGTCTTAATTAATAGATTTATAATTTATAATTAATAAAATTGCATTAAGCATTGATAAAGCTAGCACAGTGCAGTCTTTATTCTTGTAATACAATAAAAAATATAAGAGCTTTCACAACAGATATGCAAAAATACGCTTTCACAAATAGCCATAGTAATTTGAACGTTGACAAGATTGAACAGCTCTTTCATTAAGACTCCACCCACCTGTCTGTCTCCCTTTAAAATAAAATTGAGGGAATGCTGAACTGTCTCATATTCCTGACTAATCCATGTAAAAAATATCAATCATATTTTACTACTGAAGAGTATAGTACCCTCCAATCTGAGTGGTTAACTTATATTCTGCTCAGTGGTTCTCATGCAATTACTACCATGAACCCAACCAACCTAGACAAGACAGAAGTGTGTAGTTGGCTGTGTAAGCCAACAGCATTTGTAATAGGGTAGCAACGTCCAGGAAGCCTTCAAATTGTAGCCAATTTTCCTCTCAATAACTCACATAGTCCAGCTGCATATAATGTCTTTGGACTGCAGATTTTACTTGGAAAACACAGAACACATGAATTTCTACTAGATGATACTGATTAGAAAGGTTGATAATAAGTGTTTATCTAAAAATGTTTTGTTAAAACCGTTGAAAACTTTTATTTGTACTAATGGCTTATTTAAATGTATAATACTGAACTCAAATGAAGAGCCAACCCTTGTCTTCTAGGCTAAATTGTGAACTTTGAACACTTGGCAAATGAAAGGCCCATGCATGTCTATTTCTTTGGAATGTACTTCACAAGCTCAGTAGCATAGGATATTTTAGCACTTGTGTTGATTATATCCCTAATGAGTCTCCTTAATGAAGACCACTAAGATAGGAGTAGCTGATAGCATTATTTGTTCAAAGTCTATTTGTTGTGAATGTTAGCACTCTTGTACTGACTTCCATTCCACCACGACACTCCAACCTGATTCTCCCAAAATTAATTCACCTTCCCTGGGATGATCCCATGACATCATTTAGTATATAAAATATCAAGTGTGTATGTTATAAGAAAATACTTTCTGTTTCTATTTTAATCAACTCAAAGTTGAATTGCATAGGATACCATGGGACCCATCTCCCTGGTGCTATCAACAGTAATGGGGTCAGGGAAAATCAACTTAAAGGTTCAGTCTATAAGAACAGTTGGCAATACTTCTTCGTGCAACAACATTTACTAGGAGGCAACAATATTTCAGGCATGTGGCAGATGGATACAAGACACCAAAAGGTATCATACACTAGACATCTATCATTAAATACAGAGAAAGAAAAAAAGATGAAGCAGCTATGTGACACATAGAAGGCAGACATCTCAGAGCATTATCTAGTAGAGGGGGCAAGTTTGAGTCAGAGAAGGACTAGCCTAAGGCCAAGGAAAGTATCTGCAATTTCATCTTGCACAACCACAGGCAGTACACACTGTATCTATCCACCCTCCTCCTTGTTGTCCTGGGTAACTTTGACGTTAATCCATTTCATCCTGCATCACAACAGAAAAGCTCCCTGACACGCGTGGTCTTTACCTACAGAGAAGCCTCAGGTAAATACATGCATGAAAAGATCACCAAAGTTCTTCCTAAGCAACCATCCTATCCCCCACAGGCAGCTACCATCATGCTTCGAATTATAATCAGAAGGTCATAGAGAAAGTTTATAGAGTTAGGGAGAATGTTGGAAGTGGCAAGATGCGCTGCTGGAGAGGGTAAAGAGGTCATAGAAGGCTGTGTGTGCCATCATTGTCTAATAGGTTATGAAAACAAAACACCGAAACAAAGTGCCTGAATGAACAAATCGGGCATGGTAGCTCATGTTGTTAATCCCAGCGCTCAGAAAGCTGATACTAAAGGATTCCACCAGTTTAAGGTCAATGTCCATTGCAGAGTGAATTCTAGCTCATCTTAGGATACAGAGCGAGACCTTGTTTGAAACAAAACAAAATGAAGTATCACACATGTGAAGCAAAGCACAGTCTAATTTCCTCAACTGTAGTCATTGTTTTACCATGCATTTCATATATCAAAACATCATATTGGAAACTTTAAACACACATCAGACAAAGCATGAATTAATGGATCCATTTGACCATGGCGCACGTGACATTTCTCAAGTTCACTTGTTATTCCATTACTTAGAGGTGGCACCCACTTTCCCTTCATGGATCACCTGTGTACATGCACGAATACCCATGCCCCTCTGCACTAGGAAGCACCTTCTGCTGAAGGCGTGCAGTAATGGAAGATGCCATCACATATGCCTGTGAGAGCTGGGATTCGCTCACATACTGATAAGACGAACTGGAATGGTAAATGCAAAAGATGCAGGTTGGAGTGTTGTGTCCACATGGGGCAGAGCCAGTGTGTGCCAAAAAGCTTCAGGGTCCCTCACCAAAGTGCCTGCAAAGCACAGCCCAGAGCCAGGCCAGGCCCTTGTGTAAGTAGGTACTTAGAGAACATGGAAAATTCTTCTTCAAATCACCCATCCTACAGTCAAATCAAAAGACTGCTGTTGCTCCAACACTCCAATGGATTCTATTCCTGGGCAGCTTTTCCTCAGTGACTCAGGCAAATGAGAATCCAAAATGCATTTAAAATGTCTGTGTTCCTCACCCAGGAAGCATCACCTCCCAACTGCCCTCTCAGCCTAGTCCCTTCGTGGTCAAAGTTTTGGAAAAATCACTTGATAACAGCAATGAATCCACAGGATCTACTCTCATGAGCTGTCTACCCACTGAGATGCACCGTACAACATACAATCAATTTCAATTTATAGCAGTAGCAACAATTGGGAGATAAAGCAGGCAACTCACTGAGAACTCAAGGATTGTTTATTACAATTCCATTATACCACAAGCCAAACCTGGGAAGAGCTGAATTACAACAGAGCCGACCCCACCCCAGAAGGTTCCTCTCTCCCAGAAAGATGTGCTTACCTCTGGGACGTTTTCTTATATTTCCTCCTGTAGGAAAAGAAGCATAAACACATGTCAGACAGATCCTTTGGCAGACAGTGAAGGAAGGGATTACTTTATCAGGGGCAGGAATGTGTGTCAACGATTCTAGGGTTTCCTTCTGTGTTGTGGTTTTACAGTTCAGCTTCTAGTCGGTGACTGTTATCATATTTTGGACAGGCAGAAACACACGTAGCCTTCACAGTAAAAAAGGGAGCTTTCCAGGAGTTCAAGGGTTCTCCTGCCGTGTACTTTCCTTCTTCCTTTGGAAGACAGTGTGAGATCCTGACCAAGGTCAAGCTTAAAGATAACAAGTTCCAGGCTCAAGCCTTGGTCTTTACATTTACCAGATCCATCCGGTTGGAACAGAGGGGCTTACAATAGGTCTTTTGTGTGGTACACTTAATGGCCAATGGTTATTAGTTATTTGTATTTTTTCAATTGTTAACATCTCCATCATCAAGCAGCAAGAGTCCTTCAGTGGGATAGTGTGTGTGTGTGTGTGTGTGTGTGTGTGTGTGTGTGTGTGTGTAGGTGTGCATGGTGGGAATCACACATGACCTCAAACACAGTAAGTGTATGTAGACTGCTGAAGTTCACCATAAGACTAAGAGCCTTATATGGTCCTTTTTGAAGTGTAAATATGTTGCACAGCTAAACCATCAAGTCAGAAATAGATTTTCCAAGAAGGATGAAATGAGAAACTAGACAGTGAGAAAGTCTAGGAGCAGAGGATAGAAGCAGTGACTGTCATACTTAAAGTTTGGTTTTCCATACTAAAAGGTCTTTCCTGGGAAACACAAGAGGCCAAGGTACAGCATATCTTTGCTACTTCCTTGACAGTTAGCCTTGGACAAATCTCCTGTCCCTTTGGATTCCTGATTCATCAAATAGAGATGTGACACCTGTCTTGGCTATTTTACCAAATCATAGAGGAAAATGGCCTTAAAATATGCTAACCCAATGTTTCAATGTAATTTATGATTATGTCAGTTTTGTATCAGTCCCTGAGAACCTCAACAGAGTGAACAGATTCTTCAGTCCAGAGAACTAGAAGAAAAGAAACCCTAGGAAAGGAAGATCTGACTCCTTAAGGCATCTCCAAGCTTTCCTTTCTTGCCTTATCTATTTTGGCACTTCCCCAAATCAAGGCAAATCCCACACAAATAATGACATGGTATTTGAAAATCAGCATTTAAAGCCCAAGAAACCATTTAAGTCCATGGAGAAAGTAAGGAAAGGCTGAAAGTGTCACCCAAAGGCAAATAATAATAAGATGGGCACCCATGGTCTTTCTTAGAATCCTAACTAATCTTCAGGGACTAACATCAGCAGAGGTATGTCAGGAGATATGAGTGAGGAAGCCTGTGCTGCTGGCTTTCACAGTACCTTGTGGTTTTCTGGAGTTATACAAATACACTGTTGGGAGGGGTGAGAGAGCCGACAGAGAATGGAAAGAAGAGCTTTGCTTTCAGCACCCACTCATAACTGCTTACATCTTGCTAACTTATGTCTCCCGTTCCTTTCGGAGAGAATTTACTCTAGAAAGAAAATAAGGCATGCATCTAAAGTGGTATTTTATAATAGCAATTGTAAGACATTGTTTAAGGGGTTTAACTCTAATTTAATAACCTCACTGGCAAGGAGGCCTTGAATTCAGCTCTGTTGTAAATCACATTTTAGTATCCATGTAAATGAAAAGGGCAAAATCATTTCAGCTGGAAATCAAATACTTAACTCACCAGGAACAGGCTCTTGCCATGTACTGAGTATTCCAAGTACTTGGTTTCCTCTGCTACTGCTTTTAAGCTTGTGAGATTAGAAACCTTGTCACATGGACCTCTGCATCTATCCCAAAGGTTTGCACATCAACTGACACAGAGTCGGCAGATTACAAATAGCCAGTGGCCAAGCAAAGGGAGTCTTTGCAGCCGTCATCCACACATGTCCAAATGTGGCTTCTGCATTTGTTAGACCCAGGGAAAGGAAGACTCAGTACTATCCCATTCCTGATACATTTCAATTCCAGAAAACTGGTTTTGGCAGTAAGGTTTTCCTTTATTGTCTTGTCAGTTTAGACACTTTCCCAAATCAAGGTGAATCCTGTACAAATAACGTCATGGTGTTTGAAAGGAAGCATTTAACACACAAGAAAACTCTCAAGTCCGTGACAAACACTCCAGGTCCAATACTCAGGTACTGACAGCACAGCAGGTACCCAGACACTGAGTCCTGCACATCCTTCTTTGTGTCTCAGTTGGTATATCACCTCCTCATAGGGCCTCCCAAGCTTGAAAAGTCTTCAGCTGTGTTTCATGGTGGTCCATGCTCCTAATACAGTTTCTTAAGACTCCAACTGGTCCTGATGTACTACACTGATGGCAAGAATCTCTTCACTGCCTGCCAGCATCCTTCCAGCATCCTTCCCGTGCCTAGCATGGCAGCTGTCCACAATGTTTTAGTAAAATGAATGCACTTAGCAAGAAATAAAAAATGCTTTAACATTACTCTTTTTATTTAGTGAGGAATTTACTAGGAAAGTAAAGACAGCTGTTATAGTCTTGGTTTCCTACATAAAGGTTCTGGGGAGCTATCTCACCATTGGGGACCCCCATTTTTCCATTCCATTCCTTGAACTGCAAGTAACTTATTCAGATAACCTACAAAGCCTAGAGAGGTTGAACCTACTACAGACTTCTCTGAAGTGAGGCTCAAAAGAATTAAGCAACTAGTTAAGTAATTAAGTTACTAAACGATCAGGTTAAATCACTAGTTCTAAGAATATACAGACTTAAAGAAGTTGAAACAGAAAATAAAATTCTGAAGCTCTTAAGGAGTGTTGAGAATTACACAAACGGTGAAAAGATTCCAGCAGGAAGTCTAGATGCTAGCAGAAAACAAGCAGAAAACAAGCCCAAAGGCAGTAAAACACTCCATTCAAATGCAGGAAATGAGCTGGAAAAAATAACCCAGGTTATTCCAGGCCTTTTGTGTCTGAAAAACTTTAGCAGGCTTCATCCCTGACTCACTGCTTGTAAGAATGCTATTGTTTTGGTTTACTGAGTTTACTTTAAACACATGAGTTGTGGAAAGTTGAAGCAATACAGCAGACTCTTATAATACATGTAGCTAGATTGAGCTGATGTAGAAGGGAGATGGGCTGAAGCCCCTTGCTCTGGCATCTAACTAAACTGACAGCAGGGTGGGAGATGTGGAGCCTAACAGGCTGCAGGCCATCTTTATGAGCCCAGGCTGGGAAACAAAGATCTGCCCCCCGGAATAGGCTCCACTGTTCACACCTCCCAACACACACAAACACACACACATTTGGCAGAGTCATACACACATGAATGCCTGCACACAAGCTAGCGTTCGTGGTTTGCATGCTGTCTTCTGTTAAAGGCCATTAGGAATAGTGCTTGTGAACACTTCTCTATGCTCAAATGCATTCTTGAGCCCGATGTGTTCAACAGTTTATATCATTTCCAAACTACTAGTTTCTTTCACCTCTGAAAAATCTAGGTAGTATTAATAATATTCATTTTGTTTTGGGGCAGAAAGTTCAATGTAACAGGTTCCACTAAGCAGGTGGCACAGAACTGTGCATCCAGAAAATGCTCAAGAAAGGGTCAGCTGCTACAATAATGGCAGTAATGTTGCAAAAACAATAGCAGAATTCTGATGCAATGTGATTTGGAATTTTGTCCTGGGGGAGAATGGCTCAGTGATTAAAAATTTCAAGAAAACATTAAAAATTATTTTTTTGGAATAGAAAGAATGAATATGTAGTTCTCATCTTGGAATAATAGGCCCACAAAGAAAGCAGGTAACCTCAGTCCCGCTTGGAACTAAAAGCCTGCTTTGCTTTCCTCCATGCTGAGAGGACTCTACACACTGCACACAGCTCTGGCAATGTGCTGGCTAGTCCAGCAGGCTGTGCACCTCCCTATGATATCAAAGTCAGGCCACTTCTCAGAGATAGGAAAATCAATCAAACAAACAAACAAACAGCCCAACACTAGAAATTTCTAATACAAAAGAGTTTTAGCAAGCATTCATATCATCAACAAACAATTCCCTAGACACTGATCTTAGCATCTTTGCCACATAGCAACCTTAAGTGTTCTTAGGAAGCTGGCATGCAATGAAGTTGCCATGTATTACAAGAATGCCCAACTAATAAACACTCCTTTACTTCTTATACAAACTGAAAGACCACTGATCTTCACCAAAATTCTGTTTTCTTAAGTCATATTTCAATGAAACTGTGGCTTGTATTATCAAAAGGTGTGTGTGTGTGTGTGTGTGTGTGTGAGTGTGTGTGTGTTGTACATAAATGCCAGTGTACAAAACAGCAGAACTGAGCCCCAAAACTTCGTCTTGAAGGCATCAGTCCTTCTGCATTTAGTGAAATGAAAGTGGATCTTGAGACTAGAGCATCATCAAAGGAAGAACACTGATCTTAGCCATTGTGCAGGCTCCCCAGAGCGCTTCATGGCTATGTCATATAACAAGGTCTTCTAGACCCTGGGCTTCATTTTTCCTCTCTTGGCCACAGTCAAGGAAGTAGATAATGAAAGTGAGTAAGCCTAAGGTGTGCTTCTGGTCTTAGTACATTCCCAGGAGCCCAGTAGAGACAAACATCCAATCAGCAAGAAACAAGAGCTGTGTCAAGGAGCCAAGGAGCTCTCAAATGACTGTTTGCTTGCATTTTGACGGCTGGGAGCTCCAAAGCCATAGGCATGGCTTTAATCAAAAGTAAGTATCGAGTATGCCAAAGTCAGGAATAAGATTCAAGAATGTTTTTCTAATTTCCTGGATAAGTGAGAATGATTGGTCACTGATACTAAATTTTGGAATGCCTGGTAGAACCTTTCACTCTTCTAGTGTGTGTATCTGAGCAGAAGCTATATGGGCACCTCAATAACAAGGTTTATAATAAGCTTAATATTCCAACAAACTGACTGTGACTAGCTGAAGCTATAATAAGCTTAATATTCCAACAAGCTGACTGTGTCCACTTTAGGTTGACAGGAAGGTATCACCCATTTGGGTACAGTAATGTTAGGGAACGAGAAAAATGAATACATAGCCATACAGCTGTGTTTCCTGGGCAAGTGACTCCTAATGGGAAAGTTCATGTCTTCATTTTTCTCTATGGAGACCACAGCACTGTGCGCAGATAGATAGGAAAATCTAACTTCTCAACCCTTGGAGAGTCAGACTTGGAGAAAAACAAAGTACTTTATAACTGACTACATGTTCTCACAAGGCTGGATCATGTGTGTCACTGTGGGAAAGTGAACTGAGACAGAACGCTACAAATGGCTGTGAAATGACCCAGGATCAGACGGTCATCTGATCCTCTGGTTTGTTTTGCATTGGAATGCCTGATCCAGACTGAAATGAAATGGATATGACCAGACATTTCTACTGATTTCTTAAACCACTTGTATGAACACTCTGGGGTTCTGATAATGGAGAACCTTTGTGTATTTTTCTCTTTCTCTTTCCTTTCAACAATTCATTTTTATAATGCATTCATTAAAACCTGGGTTTTTTACAACTGCATATACTGATTGTCTTCTGGCCTTTCCACATTTTGAATAACAAGATGCCAGGGAAAACACATGAGGATAACAAAGTAAATTCTCACATTTCCACTAAGTACCCAGAGGTGAGAGGGAAGACAGCAAAGAGACTCTTCTTTTACTGGTACAAATGTCTCTTTTTAATTCTTATTGCCTTTATTTATATATTCATATGTGTACGGGGAAATACACACTATGTAACAGTGAATGTGAACAATTCTAGTTCCTGGAGACCCAATACCCTCTTCTGGCCTCTATACCAGGCATGGCATACATGAAGTGTACACATGAGGCTCCTCACTAGAGGAAACCTGATAAAAATTAGTTCTCTTCTCCTACCACATAGGTCTCAGAGATCAAACTCGGATCATCATGCTTGGCAGCTAGTACCTTTTCCTACTGAGCCATTTCTCCAGCCCCTACTCAAATATTTCTTAGCTGATGTGCTACAAAATAAAATTGCGTGTGCCCAAAGATCCAAGCCAGAACAAACGATAAATAGTGAAATGATATAGATTCACTTTAACCCAATTGTTACTGAAAAATCTTGGTCTTTGTTATTATTTTCTAAGAGATATTTTCTAGTGATTTTTTTTATAGAAGAAAAATTATTCTTAGAACTCATGCCCTCTACTATAGCTCAATTAAAAAAAGAAAAAGATGCTCTATTCAGGACAAATCTCTCTCTCTGTCTGTCTCTCTCTCTCTCTCTCTCTCTCTCTCTCTCTCTCTCTCATAACACTATTAGTCAAAATAGAAGAAATTCAATTGAAGAAAGCCTTTTTCTTTGTGGCTTGAGGTTGGGATGGTCGAAGAGATGAATAGAAGGCTTATCTTAAATGGGACTGTAAATAATAAAATCCATTAGTTTCTATTGATGCTGGGAGCAGGTGCTCTGGTTAATACTGGCCATATAATTAATAACAAATAACCTTTAAGGAGAAACTAATATATTCCAAATTAAATAGCCACCCAAGAAGTCTATGTGTGACAACCGATTTACACAGTGACTCCACTATGGCCTTATTTCATCTCCTCCACCTCACAGAAGCTGAAATCACTACTGTTCAACCCCAACAGAACCTCATCTGTCCTTAGACAGCTGGCCAGACACAGAAATCCAACTCTATTATTCATGCCTGCTTCTCTCCTAATCCAGGGTCAAAAACTCTAGCTCTTGGATTATGAGGAGTCCCCAGATGAGACCTCATCTCATAGAGAGCCGAGATCTTCCCTTGTTTGGGAGCAAGGCTTTTCAAACAGAGCAAGTTAAAAATTAGAGCTAAAATCCCATTGGATAAATCTGGGCAGAGAGCTAATGAGTGGTACCAAGGATGAGAATGGAAGGGATTTTAAATGAGGGAATCAAAAGTAAATGTCGCACTTGTAGAAATCTGGTAGTATGCTTTTCATAAATGATCCATATCTTTATCATATATTTACAACCACGTGCTGTGTAGTCTGTGCAGCAGAGTCACAAGAAAGGAAATGGAGATATTTCTGTGACCTCTTCCCTGAGAGTCTGGCTCCTAATTAAATAACCATCAGTGGGAAAGGCTGAAAAATCTGTTTAATGTCTCTCAGGGCATAGACAAAGTCTAGGTCAATCCAAGGATTAAGACTAAGTCTCTGTCTTCATTGATGTACCAATATGAGAGAAGGGGTGGTTTTATTGAATCATCAGGAGCTTGTGCTTCCAACTTTTACTTCATTTTTCTCTCAAGTAAATTTTGTCACAATAAAGGCTGTATATTCTGACTTTAGTCACAGACTAATTTCCCTAAGACTTTCTTGCCCACCCACTGGTACACCTGTCTCCCTACTCTTCCTCACAATCTTTATTAGAACCTGCTCTTGGTTCCTATCTACTTCTGAGTAAATCCCAGTCAATTCCATAGATTCTTGGAAGCAGAGGGCCTTCCAAATTCTTCTGACATATTTGCATCACTCTGGAAACAATTCTGTAAATTTCAGTTTTAAAAAGGGCAAGATGATGGTTGGGCTGGAGAGATGGCTCAGCGGTTTAGAGCACTGACTGCTCTTCCAGAGGTCCAGCGTTCAATTCCCAGCAACAACATGGTGTCTCACAACCATCTGTAATGGGCATCCAATGCCCTCTTCTAGTATGTCTGACAGTGCATCCACATACATGAAATTAATAAGTAAATCTTTTTAAAACTGGCAAGATGAAGTGGTGAAGTCTAAAACATGGGGAACAAGCAGATGGAATCCTTGGACCCATCCCAGGTCTTCTACCAAGTAAAATCAGGAACGCCTTGGGACCAAGCATCTTTGGTTCTGACTTCACTGAAACCACGCCAAGTGGTAGTTTAAAAGTTCTGTTACTTTTGGAAACGGCTCATTTCATACAGTGGTTTAACAGATGGGTTGATAGGCCTAAACAATTCATTATTATGATAACCAATATCTGATAAATGCTTCTTGCATTTCAAACTGAGTATCCAAGACCCTAATAAGGAAGGTGTACCTAATCCTTTATAGTTAGCAGTCAGAGTCTATAGCAACAATCATTCAGGACTGTACACACTACTGAATAAAAGTGATTTCATTAAGCTTAAGCTGAAAGCATTACAGAAGCCTTCAGAGTCATCCTCATGGCAGAGTCAGAGATGGAATGAGATGCATGACATCATTCAGACCTTTAGAGACAGATGTAGGGGTATTGCTCATAGATCATTTCTCGCGTAAAAGTGCTGAATTACTGAATCATAACTCAGGATGAATCCATATTTGGTGTGGGAAAGCTGGTCAGATTCAAATGTGAAATCAGTCAGGCAAAAGTCATCATTTCTGAGAATATTAAGTACATAGAAAATTGAGAATGGAAGATTAGACTGACAATTACAAGCTACCTACATTAGCAGAATCCACTCAGAAAATACATTTTAAACTGCTCTTAAAAGTATAAAGCATGAAAAAATGATTGTAGAAACTCACAGTCAAGTTTTGGTTGTTTCTTCACATAAACAAACAAAAAACAGCAACCAAAGTGTCAGAAAAGTAGAGAACAAAGATGTTGGGATATTAATCTGAATTTGAACTTTTCTAAATTTCTAAATTCTAAATTTCAAAGATTAATCTTTTATAGCTGTATTAGCTAGGCATGTCTTCAGGATGTAGAAAGTGTCCTGATTATTTAAGAGTTTGGGTTGTTTGGAATCTGGATAAATTAGATTACCCAGAGTCCAGTGGACTTATAAACTACTAGCTTCTTCACAATGCTGGGCTCTGGGTTTCAGGCCTCAGATGCTTAGGTCTTGTCCTATACTTCTCAGAATGTCCCTGATAAGAGTCTCATCCTTTCACTTCCTAGGGAAAGGTACCTCTGTGCCTTTAAAATACTAGAAAGGACCCTGCCTTCCTCCAGGATTCTGTCTCCATTCCAAAGATGTGTTTGAATAGGCATTACAGCAAGTAATCAATACAAGAGTTTCAAACAAGGCTATGTGTTGTGGTTATTGCCTGTCTTTTCACACCATTTTGAACAGGAAAATGCCAATGAGAAATTATACACAATCTCTGACTTGCTGTTTCCTATGTCAGACTAGCTAAGCCATTGATTTTCAGTGTATTCACTCTTGTGATAACTGCAGAAATGTTTTCCAAGCATCAGTTAGACCCACAAAGCTTTTCTTCTCACCTTGTTGGGTTGTGCACTATATAATCAATCCAGCCCTTTCTTTTAATCTATAGACCCACTTATTATCTCTTCATGCTCCCACTAGAGTTCCCCCAGTGATGACCTCGAATTGCCTCATATTCAGTATGTCCAAAAGTGACCTCATCACGTGGGCTCCCTGTTCAACCTGCTCCTACGTACAACTAACCCTGCAAACTTGAGCAGGTTCCCAGAGATTCTTTAGTTAAAAACACCTGTGGATCAACATAAACTCTTGGCTTTGTTCTTACCTATATCCAAGTCCTGTGGGTCAGAATGCCCCCAAAGTCCTGAAATCGATGTGTACAGACAAGAGGTTCTTCTGCTACTGCTGAAGATGATGCTGAATCTGGCCCTTCTGGTGTGTAGCATCCCCAGTCTTCTAGGGCTCCGTGTAGCACCTTGTCTCCTATTGCCTTTTCTCAGAAGTTGCAGTTTATGAGAAACTGGGTTTGAATTCTTTCACACACTCTTTCCTGGCACTTTTACCCAACATACTTCTTTGTACTTCAGATTAAATTTTAGCTGTTCATCGAAGCCTTCTCCAAGTCTTGGGCCTGGTTTGGGTCGTCTTAACTATTTTCATAGTAGCCCTTCTTTCTTTGTGACACTCATCAGTGTAAACAGCAATTTCAGGAAATCTTGCTAACATTTCTCTCTACCTTTACACTCGACACCCACTCAGGGAGAAAGCCTTTGTCTCATTTCCTAGCGGATCAGTATCGCCAGGCACACAGTCAGGCACACAGCCAGGCACACAGTCAGGCACACAGCCACACACTCAGTGATGGGGAAATGTTGTCTAAGGAAACAAGTGACTGCTGAGTTCTCTGCAAATAGATGAATGAAAGCCATTATCTACGACTTTCAGCTTCATGCCTAGGTTGAAGTGCTCTCAAGCTTGTCATAATTTCACTATGTAGAACAACTTCACGTCGTGTTCATTAAGGTTCATTAGTGTTGTTTAATAACAGTTGTCAAGAAGACTTTAAATAAAAAAAAACACTCTCCAATAAAAGCCTGAAAAATGTTAATTCCTTACATAGATTTACCATTCTTTCTCCACAAGTAGTGTTGGTTGCTGCAGAATTCATCTTTCATTTCAAATGTTATATTGGTGACCACCTTCAAAGTTGTCACAGACTTTTATATGCCTCAGATTAATCAATAATCTTAGTTCTCAAAAGGCCACAATGGAGGACTTAGATTAGATGCCTTCTCCTTCCATATAGAGAAACCAAGGGAAACATTTCTTTTCTACAACACACACACACACACACACACACACACACACACAAAATTACAAAATATCAAGACAGCAAACTAGAACTAGAATACAGAAGCCTCTCTACTTAGAGCTGTTTCCCAACAGAAAGAGTCATGTGCAAGTCTTGGTCAAAATACTATGCACACAGCTGCCAAGTATTGGGCTATAATTAGCTAATAAGTCAGCACAAACAACTTATGATAAGAACCAATGATGCACTACTAAATGGCATTAGTATTCAAGTGAAGAAAATGCACTCTAAACGTGAGGCTCCAGCCTCATACTTGATACCACTTTCTCCTCTGATATACAGGAAGACTTCTTTTCTAAGCTCTTGCTCTATTAGCAAGAGTAGAGCTGTACTGAACCTGGCTTTAGTATCAATAGCATTTACTTTCCATATAGCTATTGCCTTCTCTTTTAGTGTTGTTGTTTTCAACATTTCGTATATATAAGCACTTCCTGGGACTTAGACGAGGTATCTCAAACCTACTATCCCAGCACTTTAAAAGCTGAAACAGACAGATCAGGAGTTCAAAGCTAGTTCCAGTCCCATATCAAGTTCCAGACCAGCCTAAGCTATTTGGAACCTTTAAGTTTTTAAGTCCTTTCTGATCACACTAGGGCAAGGCTTTCCTTCTGATATCCTCATGTCACCTTCATAAACTGGTGCAGAGGACACACTCAGTAAAAATTGTGCTGATCAGGTAGATACCTGACATTTTCAGTTAAGTAGGATATTTGGGAGACCCATTCATACACTGAAATCGTGGTCTGGAAACAAGAAATTTTTAAATAATTCTAGAATGGTCTCTCTGATGACAGTTAGGTCAGGGTTCTCTTTCCTGGGTCACTTGCTTAAATTATTTTGATTCAGAGCCAAGACTCTCAGAACCACAGCCCTAAGCCACAGTTCCCTCCATACATATTCCATGTTGTGGTCACCAACAGCTACTGGGACTTTTCAGAGGCCACCAGGTCAACATATCCACTCTTGAAGTAAGCATTCTTATCTAAGCGTGCGCCAAAGCACTGGCACGAAATTCCCTAACATACTGAAGCCAGAACAGTCTCAGGAGATAATTTTTATTTCTCTATCTCTGCTCTAAATCTAAGTTCTGTCATTTCTCATCGCCAACATATACCTCAGTGCAGGAATTGATCCCAGCTGCTCTCCTGACATCCAGTCTCATCTTGAAGCTCTGTCCTATACTTCACCCAGAGTTATCAACCTGAAATTCAGGTCTCACTGTGTTACTCTGAAGCTTCAAATACATCAACACTTCCTTATAACAAGAAGATAGAATGTAAGCCCCTTTCAACAAACAAACAAACAAAAAGGATTTCTTTATATGGTACAAAAGTGGCAAGAATACAACTTCTTATTAAGTTGTGCAACATGCTTACATAGCCACTTCTTTAAACTATAATTATATTTAATAAAACACAATATCTTAATTCCATATTGCTTCCCACTCCATGTCTTTTTCTCCAGCATCATCTCTCACTCCTTGTGTGTCCAATAAGCATTCTGTTCTTGAATTCTCTCTGTCCCTCACCATGCCATGGCCACTAGTAGATGCAACCCACCTTTTAAAGGAAATAATAAGGCTTTTATTTATCAATATGTAGAAGAAGTTAACTATCTTTTCTTCTACAGTGACCTAGGAGTTTTCTGTCCAACGGCTCCATGTTAGTGACATCAAGGAGACACAGCAGTGGGCAGTCATTTGAGAATCATCAGTAGAAGATAACCGAAAAGAATCTCACTAGGTTTCACACTACATCTCTAATATATTTGCTTTGCCCATGGACACAATTTTAAAACTCAGGTCAATCCTATTGCAGGCTGACTCAATGGCTTCCCCTTTGCCCCACATTTTGCAAAAAGTTTTCCCTGAATCATTGTCAAAAGGCTGACATTCATGAAAGGAGCTTTCCTTGTGTTTTTAAAGACCTCACAAATCTTAAAGCTCTTACCTGGCCTTCAGAGCAGAGGTCCCTCTCCCCTGCATCCCCCTCTGGTTACATTTATCCCTCTGGGTATTGGTACCAGTCTCTCAATGACTTGTTAAGGTCAGATAGGACTCTTATCCAGTTTTGCATATCAAAGGATGGCAATAGGCCTGGCACATAACAGATACTTAGTAAACATTAGCTTGGCAGCTTCATGTTACCTAAACACTAATTACACTGTTTAAAATTCAGATGAGCATAAAGAAAATGTGCTTTGGCCAATCTAAAAATGCAAATATCTAGTTATCTCTGCCCAGGGCTTACTCTTCTTTTACCAAGTATCTGTGAGGTATCAGCAAAATTCTTCCTTAGATTTTTTTAGACTTTTTAGACTTTTTTAGAAAAAGCAACATCAAAACAACCTAAGCAAAACAGAAACTAACTGTTCCATGCAGCTGGGTAAGCCAACAGCAGCTGACAAACAGCTACAGCTACGGCAACAGATCCAGGGGTCCCCACCCTACCTTTCCATTTCTGTTTCTCCCTGAAGATTAGCTTATTGTTTTCTAGCATAAGAAAATTCTTCTCGCTAAGATAACAGGAAATGAATCATAGCGTCACCAGGAAAGTCCAGAAGAAGACAGTTATCAATCTCCCAGGGCCAATACAGAATGTCAACTAGGGACTCTGTGTCCCTGTTGAGATCCATGCTTATTGAGACCCACTGACCCTAGGGACATAGGATCCTAGGATTTACAACTCATACTACAGGAGCCTGACCCTCTTATGGAGTTCAGGAGGCAGAGTGAGAAACAATTCCTCTTACTATAGAAAGACAATGGAACACTGTGCTGGAAAGACAAAAGCATATTTTCCCTAGTCTACTAACATAGGAGCCATTTACCTGCATATATATATATATATATATATATATGTGTGTGTGTGTGTGTGTGTGTGTGTGTATCCATATATATTATATATACATATATATTACTTTAATATATACATATATTATTTTAAGTAATGCAAGAAATATAAAATATTGCATAACCATAAAATTTATAATACTGCTTCATAGTTGGGCAAGATGAATGAAAGAGAGGTTAAAATATTGTAATTATGACAGCAAGTGCCAAGGAATAAGTGAAATGTGTCCTGTTACACTCAATTAAAACAAAGTGAAGCACGGGGACACCTTCTTGTCATTGTGTGGCAATTTGGCAGAAGAAAAGCTCTTGGTCAGAACCCAAGCCACCAGCCATGACTCACTTGCTCAAAGTTAAGCAGCCACAAGGTCTCACATCATCACCGCATAAAGATATCCTACCCTTCCCAACCACAGAGCCTTTATCAACAAGGGGACTTGGAGTGGTGCACTAAAATTCCATAGCCACTCGTACAGAGGAAGTAAATGTGCCAACAACTCTTGGTTACAAACAAAGATTATGGAAAAGTGAAACTGAGGCTGCTCTCGAGTGACTAGACAGACACTAACCAGCAGACAGACTGACTTATGAGGGCTCAGGTTGCAGCATTTGTTCCTTCTGGCTTAGAAGACTGTGGATTTCTGTGTAAGAGGTAGTAGGGTTGCACAAGGAGCAAGGGACCTGACTCACTGTAGAGCTCTCTGCATCTGCAGGCATCCCTTCACTGTGGGGACAGAGTCAACCATACCAGTAGATGCTTTAATTTCCATATCCCAGCTAGAGCAAATGCTGTTTAAGACAGTTTCTAATATCCCACGAACTGGCTGTGTATTGACAATATTTTAACATTGGACTAAGAGTTTTTATCTAATTTTATCCTTGAGAAACATGCAAAATAATTATAAGTTTCATAAAAGTTTGAATAATTTACCATATACTAGGATAGGCCAGCCAACCAAAGGGGGCCAAAGGAAAAACCTCCTTTGTAGAACTTATATTCTGGATTGAGAGGTAGGCAATAAACATATCAAATGAATAAACACCGCTGAAACGGAAATGAGGGAGAAATAGCAGAGGCGCTGGAGGAGTTGAAATGGACAGTGGCTCATCCTCTGGACTTCCTGCTTGGTGGCGTCTTTGCAGATGGTAGACTCAACAACCTTTTTGCTGTTGGTACAGACCACTTCCTCAGCAGTGAAGAAGAGGGTGGTATGAGGGGACAGAAAGACAGAACCTCAAAAAAAAAAAAAAAAAAAAAAACCAACCATGGGATTTATCCCTGAATCACAGCTCTGCACATCTTATAACGTCCTGACCCAAGTTTAGACAATGATACTCACTCAACCTGTTCCCAACCAGACTAAAGGAGGCAATGATGAAGACTGGCTCAAGTACGTATTTGCCTTCACTTTGCATGTTAAAAAGTTTGCATTGTAGTCTTCCTGCTTTTCATCATCTATTGATTGAATACGTCTGTATTTATTGGCGGTACAACAAGGACAAGACACACAAATTATCCATCCCAGTGGGTCTTGAACCCCAATGAAGGGGATAAAAATCCCACCCACAAACCAGATAGGGAAGAAAGTATGATGGAGATGAGAGAGTACTAGATAATCCAGAAGCCAGACCAGTCAGACTAAATCTCTGACCACCTGTGTTCTCACTGTAGGAGTGTCATGGTAATAAATCGGTGTGAAAATCTAACTGTGGCCACTGCCTCTTTTTAAAATGTTGGGGGAGAAAAAAGCAGCTTCCTTTCTCTTGTTGACAGTCTGTTGTGTAGGCAAACACACATAAACACACATACATAAACACCACACACACACACACACAAGAGTATCCTAGGACTTTCCATGGTACAGAATGTAAGGTATTATTCTAAATTGTAGAAATATATATGCTTTTGTTGCCAGAGTGTTAGAACTGCTGCTTTATTGAAATAAATAAATAGCTACATAAATAAGTAAATAAATACAGTAGGATGAATGGTAGTAGAATCAGCATGGTGGTAAAAAAAAAATACATTACAGTAATAAATGCCTTTTAAGTCGTAAAGTGGAACTAAAGAGTTCAGAGGGTTGCTATTGAGTAAAAGGGTCTCCCAGGGAAAGGTGGGAAGAGGAATTTAAAAAGGCACACTGGGTGAAGAACCAATTGACACATCCGAAGGCACCCCCGAGGTCTGGAAAGATGTGAAAGACTAGAAGATCCAACTGTGGCTATGTCACACATCACACTGCAACACGTTGAGGAGTGAAAGCTCTCAGATAGGAAACTGAGAAACTACAAGACAGTGTGTTGTAAAGCTAAGTGCTTCTCACACGAGTTCCCACCTGAGCTATGCTGATCTAGCCAAAAGCTGTTTCTAGTCTCGGTAGCTTTGTGGAATGGCTTTAGCTCATGAAACATCTAGAGAAACAGTTCCAGAGATGTGGCCATTGAGTCCCTGTGGTTGGAAAGGCAAGAACGCCAGCCTGACTCTGCTTTCACTGTGCACACACTGTGGACATAACAAACGTTCTGTGTGTGGCGTAGTATGACAAGCTTATCACTCAGGACGTTGAACTTGAGCTTCCAGCAAACACATCTCTGAAAGAGCTTCCACAGAAGCCACAGAAGCTGTCAGAAGAGCCTGCCAGCCAGGGACCAGCTTTCCAAGTAAGTTTACAGTCTCCACTTACATCAGCTACACAAGTCAAAAAAGCAAATTTCTTGACATGGTGTCCTACAAAATCAATGGCAACTGGCTTGCTTCCATTCTAGCTGGAATGCTTTTTATAAAGTATATCCCTGAATAAGGGACCCTTTAAAGAAATGAACACAGCTTTTTAGTCTTCCTTTAGCAACTCTGAATATCCTGCCAGGATGTGGTCTCTCCTAAGATGAAGTCAGATCAGTTCCTTCTTGATTTGTTTTGTTTTGAGTCTCGAATAGTTATGCATGCTTTCAAAAGCAGGGATGGCAGACACACGGCAAGGAGCTATTTTCTCTCACTATCCTTGTAAGTTCAGAAGACCTGCAAAAGGTTTTTAAAACAACAGTAGATGACTGAGGTCGAATATCTGACACGAGAATCACCTATTTGCTGTGAACAGCACCAGTGGGAGCTGTGTAGCACTGGAGGAGGGATCACTGGTTATGAATGTTTAATAAAGGAAAACCTTCTCTGAAGTCACCTCAGTCCTCAGCAATGAAACCAGAAAGAACGCAGTGAAGTGACTCAAGTTCAGAGCTCTCGCTGTATCAGCCCAAGGAGAATTCTGGCCACTGGATTAAGAATAAACACCCTTTGTGCTGTTCCCCGTGTGTATCTGATGTGCTCTTTCTCCAAAACAGCTCACCCTTTCTCTAAGCATAATCTGCCAGGAAGATTCCTAAGCAAACATCCGAACCTGGAAAGGGTTAGGGAGTGGACAGAGTTATCAGCAAACGTGTATGAATCTGAACCGTTACTAGGTCACTGGATGATCCACCAACATGTTTGCAAACAGTTTACAAAGAAAATTTCTAATTAAAAGTCCCCTCGCCAAACTTTTCTCCCTGGGAAAATGGACCGGAAACACCTACTTGTGTCACAAGTGTGTACTCCTGAGGGTATGCCCGGCCCCTTTCTCAAAAGAAACAAGACTTGGAAAGAGCAAAGCATCGGGACAGAAAAGGCTCCCTTTCTGCATTAGAGGACAGGAGAAGCCTTGATTGTAGTTTACAGAGACAGTTGTGGAACTTCTGCAGCTGAGTTCGAAAGGCTTCCAGTGAGGGGTAAGGAACGGTTCTGTGGATGCGCAGTAAAAAAGGGATGAGAGAGGGAAAGGGTGTAAGGGAGTCAGGGAGTAGGGAGGTTTACTTACAGCCCACGGAGCCGAAGCCAGATTTTCTCGATCTGTTCAGGTTGCAGGTGTTTCAGCGAGTTGCTCTCGAATTCTTCAATTTCCTTGGTTGGAGACTCCATAGTTGCAGGTTCTCACTGGGGGTGAGGTGGAGAGAGTTTGTGTCGTCCCTTCCCAGCCTCCTCTCCTGGCTGGGTCCAGCCCAGTGAGTCTTTCAGTCACTTTGTCACTTCCCCTGCAGCGTCCCCAGAGATGGCTCAGAGCCTGCTAGGATCAGAGGGGACTCCGGCCCCAGGTGTGCGCTGGAGGCAGCTGCGGAAACCAGCCATGATGCTTACTACTGCCAGGGACAGGGATAAGAACTGTGTGTCGGTCCGGGACAAAGCACCTCGGGTCTGCTCCTGATCTTTTCCCCTTTAAACAAAGCCACTACCGGCGGCCCCTGGAGGGTTTGGAGGCAAAGGAAGAACTGGGTGGTAAAGAGAGGAGAGAAAGTGAGGAGCTGGGCGAGCCAGAGCAGCAGGATGAGCCGCAGGGTGCTCAGACCCCTGCCCGACTCCGCCCTGCGCCACGCCTGCCCCGCTTTAGTGCCCCTCACTTACCAGCAAGCCCTGCTGACAAGCAAGAACTGACAAGTGAGAAAAGTCTTTTGTCAGCGTGGGGCTAGTGACAGCGCTGGCACCCCGGGTGTGGAGGGAGGGGACAACACTGTCAGCCGGGCAGGAGCTCCACACCTGCCCCCGCAGGCAGCCCTTGGCCACCCAGCCCTATGCCCTGCAATGATGGCTGCCCATACTGCATAAAGAACAGGGCTCCGCGCCCCAAGGAGGGGAAGTCTGGAGCTTCCCAGCACAAAGCCCTGGTGTGTTCTTACTAATAGGATTGATTCATATTCTCATATTCTCTCTCTCTCTCTCTCTCTCTCTCTCTCTCTCTCTCTCTCTCTCTCTCTCTCTCTCCTTCCCCCTAACCTCCCTCTCTCTCAAAACCACAGATATTACAACAAAAGAGTTTCTTCAAATAATGCCACAAGCCTCCTAGGCGGCTCTGCTGGGCGCTGGCTACGCAGCTGTTGACTTTGGCAGTCTGTCAGCTCCACACAGCTGCACCACCCTGCTAGATGGTCCCCTTGGTCATGCACAATGTCAATAACATAATTGCCCAGCAGAAAGAGACCAGGTTGAAAGGAGGAGAACGTCTAGGGCTGGGGACTAACTTAAAGGCAAGAACAACTTTTCATTGGTCAAGTTAATTTCCATTCATGTGATTTGGCAGAGTAATAAAACGAGGGTATATACCTTTTACTTGCTCATCCATTTAGTAATTAGCAATCATTTCCCAGTAACTGGACATACACTCTAGCAAAGATACCTAGATGGATGAGAAAAAAAAAGTCGCCCTTACTCGTCACAGGTTCAAAAGTCATTCTATTCATCCACCCTTAAAGGTGTTCAGAAAGTACATCTCCACCGAATTAAATAAAGCATTGCTACTAGGCAATGATAACATTAAACAGCGGCTATATATTAGTGTGGAGGGCATTTACCTGAATAATACGATTACTTATTCAAATTCACCCAGCTGATAACAGTGACTTAGGAAATGATATGTGAAAAGGGAAAATATTTTGCCAACTTGCTTGGAGGCTAGAAGACAGAAGTGTGGTCTTCAGCTGTGGTATTTCCATTAGCATGCATGTTTGCCTTGAGTGACCAAATGTCGACCAAATTCGGATATGTAATAATCATACGGATAGCAGCAAGCACTGTGCCAAGTACAGGAAACCTCCTCTGGTCGGAACACCGAGCTTACACCGAGTTCTCTGCTCACACAACGATCTGTGGGTCTGATATTATCACCCCTTACAACAAAGAAATGAGAACAGCAGGAAGTTACCTGCTAGAAAGAGAACCAAACTAGAAACAAGCAGACTTGGAGTTGAGCGCCATTATTCCGGCCTCACAGAAGTGTCCCCGTCACAAGATCACATTGTCTGCGTGTTCAAAGTGAAGAGTTTAAGCAAAAGTTTCCTGTATCTCTTCCACCTATATAATTCTTTGAAATCATGTAGAGAGATTTGGGGAAAGAAAGGCAGATACTACTGGATTTGTTTATGTCAAAGAAGCCAATGTTAGAAGGAAAACAAAGACACTCTCATTGAAATCTAGCAGATGAGAGAAAAGATTAAAAAAAAAAAACTTACTAAGAATCTTCTAAATCAAGTATATGTGTCATGTTAGATATTTTTAAACTACCTTTATATTAGAAAGTTGATAAAATACATAAACTTGCCTTATTTTAGACCAATCATAATTTCTGAAACTGGAAGTGTCCTGAAAGATAATTTAATGATTTTTAAAGATTTTTTTTTAAAAAATAGAATATTTCAAATAACATCTATTTTATAAGGGATTCCAATGTATTCTTTAACTTCAAACCACTAAGATGAAGCCACTCTTCTGTCTGAGATCAAAGAGTCCTTACTTTTCAGGGATTTGGTCCACTCTGCTCCTTCACTCTCAGCTCCTGACCTGACATACCACTTTACAGATGTGAGACGTGAAGCCAGAGTCCCATAAAGGAGCTCAGGAACCCTTTCCTCCTCACTTCTCATCAAGAGCTCTCTAACCCACAGTCGGAAATCTGTTCCACTTGACAAGTTCATGTTTTCTGTTGCTCTGTTCTTTTTAGCTGACGCAGTTGCAGAATGCTAGATACCTGCAGCAATGTTGTGAATCACAATTTCTGGTGACATTCTGTTTGCAAGGAAGCAAATAAACAGATGCAGACTGATCCAGAATCAAGCTTTGGAAGCCATACTGCTGTTCCCAACTATAGATTGGAATTTCTGTTGTTAATTACTAAGTCAGTTTTTGGTTTTTTTAGCTTGAATTCTAGAAAAGTCTCATGTGGGCAAATATTTAAAAATACACATACTCGGGTATCCATGTACAAATATATGTGAATGTACATCACATATGTGCAGACCTATCCATATATGTGCAGACAGTCAACAATTTAAGGCACTTTCCCCAGGATTTAAGCAGTAACACAGCCTAAATACTTGCAAGCATTCGCCATAACAGCACACATACCATAAAACATTAGAAAGCTACCAAACTTTTTTGTTTCAGAGTTCAAAGAGAAATTCGATGAATATGAGTCAGGTGAGAAACCAAGCTTTTGTAGGCATATGAAAATGACCTCTCAGATCCCTTTCCTCTCTGAGGTTTGACAATCACAAACCTATCAGCTATTGGGAACTATCATTTGCCAAGTAGCTCACTAGGCTAATACCAGGTTTGTTCATATCCTCATTAAAACATACTTCTACATAAAATTAAAACTACATTGAGATTCTGTCTCACCACTGATGAAATGGCAGTCATTAAGAAAATAAATAAAAACCAAGGATATCAAGGAAGGAGAGAAAAAGGCATAGACAGCCTTTATGAAAGTCAGTAGGGAGGTCCCTCAAAGGAAGTGCTACAAGGCTCAGCTGCCTGGAGTCAATGTGTCGCATAGATATTTGTAAATCTTTCTACTGCAGTACTATCTGTAGTGATAATTTTGGCATTTTGTTTTCTTTTTAAAAACACACAGAAATAATATAAAAATATGTTTTTGTTTTAATCCCAGATATGGGGATATGAGGCTGCTTCAGATTGCCCACAGCAGCCGACTATGATTTGCCTCGTGCTCTAGCAGAGGTGTGGTTTTGCCAGCTGCAGATAGCAGATAGTTTCTGTGATTGTGTGACATTTGGAATTCTGGATAATTTTCAGAGGGTATATAAATGCTAAGGCCCTGAGGGACAGTGTGGGCTGTCAGTTGTTGGTTGGTTGTCTATGGTCTGAGTTTGTTAAGTAGTGATGTGCAAAGACGAAACCACAAAAGAAGAAGTTAGATATAAAGGTGAAAATCGAAAATTGCCCCAAGGAACTTATTGCCCCTAATCAGTAGGAAGCAGTCTAATGATAATGTTGCCCTCTTTCCCCTCTGTCCTTTTTTCTGTCCTATCAAGTTTTAGGGAGTTGGAAAAATGAAAGAAAGGAGATGGAAAAGAGTAGAAGAAAGAAGAACCCATAAAGTAAAAGACCAGTTATAACTCTATGAGAGCTAAAAGACCAGTTATAACTCTAAGAGCTTAAGAGCTAAGTATAGGACTGACCCAAGGGTCTATCAGCAGAGGAACAAATAAAGAAAATATGAGGTATGTACATATATAATAGAATGTCATCTGCAGGAAAATGGAAGCGGTAACTGGAGACTACCATAATAATTCAGTCAGACTCACAAAAACAAACGCCATTTTGTATCTCATTCAGGGATAACAGATTTCATATTAAAACAAAATTTTGTACGTTTATATAAAATGAAAGCAAAACCAAAACTGTCTAGGGGTGTGAAGCAAACTGATAAGGAGTGTGAGTGAACAGAGGTGATGACGAGGAACACAGACAACTGAAATGTGAAGCCTGGCAGTGTCCTTAGCAGTGGGTACGACGAATACATGTCAATAAAATAGTTCTGCGTGGCTTCACTGTGCCCACGGACACTAAAGAGGTGCCAACACTTTCAGAAAGATTGCAGCCACGAGTTTGAAAACCCAGACTAGAAGGCAAAGTTCATGGTCGTCTGATCTCTGCGATGGTCTGCCTCCCCGTGGATGTATAAAGAGACTAGAAGGGAAGGTACAGACTAGAGAAAGCACAGCTGCTATGGCAGCACAGATGAGAGGGCTCTCTAACGATGGGAAGAATAGAGAGCTACAGGACACAGGTGACATTTGAACTGGATCTTAACTGTGGATGAATCAAAGTTGTTTTCATGGAAGGTGGTTGGAGGAAGGTTCATAAAGAGAACACATCATGAAATGAGATAGAACCACTATATATGTAAGTAGTAGTTCAGGATAAAATGTTGGAAGGGTCTCTCAGGTCCTTGCAGCCAAGAAGCTTAAATTTCTTTCTTAAAGACTTGAGAAGCCAAGGGTGATTCTCAGAAAAAGTGTCACGTCACATGTGGAGGCTGCCTGCTACCCACAAAGTGCCTCAAGCATCCGTAACTGAGCTAGGTTCTCAGGAACGTCCACAGGGTATGCAAACAGCCTCAGAGCAAATGATAACCAAAGCTCCATTAAGGGGATTCCAGCTATGAAATAGATACAAGATCCTCAGCTAATGGTCGTCCCTGAAAACATACATACAAGTAGCATTATACAGACTAAGCTGCCTATAGTTAGGAATATATATGTATATACACATATGCATGCAACCTCAATTAATAGTGAAAGAGGCCATGAACTTGAAAAAGTCCATGGAGGGTTATATGAAAGGGTTTGGAGGGGAAAGAAGACAGGAGAAATTATGTAATTAAATTACAATATCAAAAGTAAAAGAAAACATAATAAGTAAAATGTCAAAAAGGAAGGAAAGAGTACAGGGGCCAGAGTTTCAGACCCAATCAGAGTACAGAGCACTACCTCTCATGAACAATATCTGCCAGCTACAAGACTGTGCATGCTTGCTTACACCTCCTGAAGCCAGCCTGTGTCCTTGACCCATTTTCACAATCTGCCAGTGACTTCACCAACAGAGCTAAAGAGGAGGTCCTAAAGACATTTGGGATGTTGGGAATGACAGTGGGCAGAGCAACAGGCCTCCTTTCTACTCACCCCAGATGTGTGCCCCATTCCAGAGGTTCTTCTCTCCAGTGGCTCCCTTCAGGAAAAGTCCAGGAAACTGCTATCACATAGTCTTACCCTTTAACATCCTTTCTGTTAGATTTTAGGATTCAGGAAGAACTCTATCCCAGGAACTGCTATCACTACAAAAAGCAAGGCACAGTTCCTCCAGCCTAGCCCTCATCTGAAATGCAACTCTGAACACATGCCTGGAGAGTGGCCCAGAGACAGGGGCTGGGGTGACGGATCAAAGATAACATACTTCCCACACAAGCATGAAGACATCATGTTAAAAAACAACATCTATGTTAAAATCTCAACATCCATGTTAAAAAAAGAAAGAAGGAAAGGAAAGGAAAGGAAAAGAAAAGAAAAGAAAGGAAAAGAATATGTAGGCACATATTGCTGTACAGTTCCAGCACTGGAGGTGGGAAAGCCCCACCTCATGATTAAGGTGGAAAAGCAGCGGAGTAACAAACCCAACATCAACTCTAGTCTATACATACACATATGCACTTATGTGCAGACCCACAGAGAAAATCACTCCAAGCCCACATTCAAATAACACCATGCCACTTCAGGAGTAATGTTAGTAACTTACAAGGGCAAAACGTAGCCTAATTCTTCCCTCTTGTCCTTTCTCAAAAGAAGTGACACGGTGAAGCATAGCATGTGACCCAGACATTTTCCCTTCTGTGACAAGATCCTGACCCTCTGATGGGTGATCACATCCCTCAATAGGCTGCAGGGGCACATCACTACATCCCTGTGCTGCTAAGACAAAATCCTCTTCTCTGGCTTTAGCCAGGCTGAGCTGGTGGAGTCTGGGCTCCTGTCCAGTACTCACTTGTCCTGGCTGGAAAGTGCCAGCCTCACCTGTGCTAGTCAGGCCTTTTTATTATTATCAACACTCAAAACAGCTGCACGAAATGCTACCTGTGAACTCACATGCTACACATGACTGTAGAAAACACACCCTTGGCTACTGGTCATCAAGACCATTCCTCTGAGCAAAGCATTTAACCACAGGTTAGCACATGACTTATATAGAGCCAATCAGCTCCTCGGGGAAGGGGGTTATTGTTGGGGTTACTTGAGGGAAAAGAAAGGTTCAGTTCTCTTTGAGATAAAAATGTATGCTTGAGAGAATCTTAGCTTTGCTGTTACAAGTTCCACCATGTAGAATTAATATTTTAAAATCTGGTGTCAACATAGAAAAACAGAGAAAAAGACTAATGAGACAAAACAAAATGTGAAAGGTATTTTAAGAGTTGGATCCTTTTCTACATAATCCAGAATTGCCCATCCCTATTTTTCATATATATTCACTAGTTCCAGTCAGATGTGTGTAAAGGGCAGTCATAAGGAGTCTTGAACACAAAGACTCTAGTAAATAAATAGTTCTTCCCTCTTTTATCCATCTGACAGGATTTCAGAGAAAAGAAGTGGAACAGTAGGCAGAATGCACCCAAGCCAAATAAATCTAAGGACCCTCTGTTATTTAGGTGGTAATACGCATCTGGATTTTTGTCTCTTGATCGTGCCCTATCGAGCTATTGCCTTGGAACACTGGCTTCTCGACACTGAATGAGTCACTTATGACTCTCGTCATCCTTGGTTTACAGTGCAGTGGCTGAGATATCTGAGATATCACACCACCTCCCCTGCCCGGCTGAGACCATTTTTCCTACTGCCAGCCTATGATCCTCCAGTTACCGGCAGGCAGTGTGATAGTGCCCTGTGGCCACTCTGCCTCTTGAAATACACTGCTAAGCCAGCAGAATTAACTGGGCTGCGCTAATGAAATTGAAATTTTTGCTCATGGAAAAGTGCTGATGCTACTACGGCCAGCTGAATTCTGGTCCAAATGTACATAAATCAGCCCAGTTGGTCTTGTACAGCTGTAAAGCAAGTTTGAATATGGAAGGTCTCAGAGCTGCTGGCAGAGATCTTGCTGTCTCTTTACTTGATCCCCTGGTTCTACTAGGAAGGAAACAGCATCCCTCAAGATAAGTACCTGCACAAGAAAGTGGGTAGTGAAGCTGGGGTGGAAAGCCATGTTCCAATCCATGTTCCAGTGTCAAGAATGGCTTCCTATCCACCTAATACTTGGGCAAGATGGTATGCTCATAGGTGAGAAATAAAATTAAAAAAAAAAAAAAAAAGGAATGCCCACTGAATATTGTAGGCCATTAGCAGAGGCCTTCCAGAAGTCTCTTGGGAAGAAAACTGAAGGGTAAAAAAAGTGGGATGTTCATGACTTACAGTAACAAAGAAACTTCTGTGGTGTTCACAAGTGAGTCAGGGCTGTGAGCAACTTTGCCTGCTGTGTTAAAGCTGAGGGCTTCTTTGATCTTTCCGAAGAGGAAGCAGTAGAATTAACTGAGCAGGTATGTAGTCTAAGCAAATTAGGATAAACAATTAAAAAGGTTTTCCATCATTTTTGGAAGTCCACTAGAGGCAAAGAATTATATATCCTTACCAATATATCTGAGAAAATATCTAAAAAAAAATGAGATCTTTTAAACTCATTCACTAATTCAACAAACATTTTGGTAATATGAGCTATGCGAAGCTCACCAAAAACGTTTCAGCTTTTATGCTCTGGCATTTCAATCTACTTGGATAAATAGGTCATGACAGACCAGATAGATAGATAGATATCAACACATAGATCAGCATAAAGGTAATAACTGATAAAATGAAAATATAGAACATCAGGCATTTTACAAGCCTTTAACTCCAGCACTTGTCAGACAGAGGTGACAGATCTCTGTGAGTTTGAGTCCAGTTGGGTCTACATAGTGAGTTTCAGGCCAACCAGGACTACATAATAAGACACATCTCAAGAAGGAGGAGGAGGAGGGGGAGGAGCCAAAAAAGATACAACTTAATGGGAATATGGCCTATATATGAATACATGATTTTTCAGATGTAGTTTTGCTGTGTAATGGATAAAAAACTAGTGTCTTAAAGTATAACATATAATATAATTTAGTGGGTATGACACCCAATTCTATTTCACTGTCATATGTAGTGCCTTAGTGGAAATAAATAGAACCCCTCCTCTCCTCCCCTCTTCTCCCCTCCTCTCTCCCTCCCCTCCTTTCCTTTCCTCCCTCCCCTCTCGTCTCCTTCCCCTTCCACTCCCCTTCCCTCCACCCTCTCCTCCTCTTCTCTTCCCTCCTTTCTCTTCTTTCTTTCTTTCTATTTCTTTCCTTCCTCCCTTTCTCCTTTCCTTCCTTCCTTCGTTCTTTCCATCCTTCCTTCTTTCCCCATTCCTGGCATAGTTCCTCTGCAAGGATGTGGCTACTTTAGATTTCCCTACCTGGCAGCTGATTGCATGGAGGAGGCAGATGCTGCCAGCTCCCTTAAAGTCTATAGTCCAAAATGGCACTGCATTTCCGCTGCATCTAGTTAGGTAAAGCAATCAGGAAGATGGCTCTGATTTGCTGGAGGAGAAATATACCCCACTTCTTGATGGAGGGATAAGAAGAGCTGCTGATTTTGCAGCTCTCTTTGATGTCATGGCCTCCAAGAGTGGGTAAAACAGCTAAACACCTAGAGGAGGGTTGACAAAATACCAAGTAGGAGGAAAATCTCTGGAAAACAAGAAATAACTTGCACGAGGATGATGAAGCAGGATGAACTTAGGACCTGACCAAAGAAAATTGTACAAGGGTATTACATAGCCAGCAAATGGGGCCAGAGAAGAGCCTTAAGAACAGGCCTAGGGATCTATTCACCAGAGGTCTCCTGAGAGTAGGGGTCATGAATGACATATCCATTGCTGTTTCTCTGAGGACTTCTCAGAGAATAACTGAGAAGTTCATTTCATTCCAGGTCAAAGATTCCATTTACTGTTAAGCTTGATATATGAGAGACTTGGTAACAAACTGAATCTTCCACTGGACCTATAGTTGCTGTGGGGCTACACAGGGAAAGTTAATGAGTGACTGCTGCCCAGACTCATCTTTCAGGGACCAAAGAGCTCATTTTCAGCTATCTGGGAGAGGATGATCAGTCCTTAAGTCCACCAAGTAAATTAAATGTTGTTATTCTTCACATAAGTCAACACACAGGGAAGTGGAGATAATAACTGCTCCTGACAGGTTTTTTTTTTCCCCAAAATTGTCCTTAGGGACCTATAAATGGCCTAAACTGGAATCCAAGATTCTTAAAATGAAAGGATTTTAAGACTCAGAACAAAGAAATTTGATCTTATTAATCACTTCCACCTGCATGCTTTTAACAGACTAACAATAATAATAATTATAATAATAATATTCAAAAGGCACCTCAAATTCCATAATCCTCATCACATATTGACTGTTGAAGTTGGTATTTGTCGCTATTTCTTCTAAGAAATGAAGTTGTTCCACTAAGCAGGGACTGGGACTTGATTTGTAGGGGGAAAAATGGAAAGTTGTAGAAAAAAATTAAAAGTAATTTGCATGCAAAGTGAATCTCAGCTAAAGGCTCTGAAGCTGTTTATACCAATACCAGCATGCGACTAGGGGGCCTCTCACACATGGCTATATAGACCCACACACACTACATGTTATGGAGAAACAGAGTCTCTACAATGAGAGGTAGGAGGCAGTGGGGATTTCAGTCAAAGCACTGAAAGGAAAGAGTGCTGAGTACTTAAAAGAAGCTCATATCAAGTCAATGAAGAACCTGGCAGAAAGCATTCTGCTCTCATTAGACACAGCAAAAAGAGCCTCTAAATCACATGAAAGCTTTCAGTTAACACTCTCCTCTATCCAGGCACAAAGAACATTCGTGAAAAGGAGTCTTCATGTGTCAATTCAAATAACATGGTAGAAGAGCCCTCTACAAACCATGTGGAAGTCAGCGCCATCTCCCATAAGAGTTCTTATTGATGGTTAGACATCCTCAAACATTCCTATTCTGTATGTAACTCAATCCATCAGAAACCAACCATTCTGCAGATAGACTCTAATCAATCCCTACAGCTGCTGCCATCACTTTAGACTTCTGACCCCATTTCCTGTTCATTGGTTGCTGATTTGCCTATTTCAGACAACTGAGATGATCAGAGAGGAAATTTTAATATATAATTGTGCTATAGTCCCTGCACTAGTGACAGTCAAAAGCAAACACTATAGAAATTTGGTGACAAAGGGCTGGTCATGACTTAGGAGCCACACTTGATAATCTTGGCTTTCAGAAACAACCTTCCCAGCACAATGGAAACGTGCTATGTCAGAATACTGGCAGAACACATCGCAGAGTCTGTTTGTAAGTTAGGTTAGCATTTCACTGTGAGCCTGCCTTCCACTGTTATTAGCTAGGTCTTGAAGCCCTACCTGTAAAGGCGTAATCATAAACTACTTAGAACATAAAGAAAAAAAACCCAGCGGAAGGAAAACTGGCTCCTTAAAAAAGCTGTGAAATATATTACGGCATGAAGATTGCAGGAAATGACTGGGTTTCTCTCTTTCGTAAATCAATTAGGCAGGTGCCGAATCTGAGAGCTTCTCAGAGCTTGTTCTTCAACGTGTGAATGCATGATTCTGGGCCTTCAGGCATGCCTCACACCACGTCATTTTACACTTTCAGAAACACAGATCTGCTGGCTGAGGCCCCTTGCATGGCATTTTCTGCAAACACTCGGGGCCAGGTTTTCTAATCAGCAGGGTACATATGCCATGGCAGCTGGAACCCCTGAGCAGCAAGGAGGCCTCATTTGTCCCAGCTGCTGCTAACCATGGCACCAAATCAATATCCTGTCAGAAGGTGCTTTCCTGGCAGCAACTGCAATTGCTAGCACTCCAGTGACTCTGTGACGTTGCTAGGTGTTTGCACAGCAGAGGAAAATCCCTCTTTGTACCACTAGCTCTGACCTCACTGCAGGAGAGAGCACTCACCCATCTTTAATCATCCATGAAATGCTGCAGAGGAGAAGCGAGGGGTGCGGAGGACAGGCTGGGATGAAGCAGCCCTGGGGGTGACCAAATGTGACTCATCTCTTCACATTTCAAGAAAAGCTGGATCACAGGTTGGCTTGCTTCCAAGGGATATAGAAGACAGAGAATACCTTTCCTGTTCCCAGTAGACAAAGACTGAGCAATGCTTTAAAGAAAAATGGCCAATATCAATAAATCATTGGGACCCATAGCTGACATAGTTTTCAGCTATCTCAGTTACTGGGCAGTTGTCAAAAATAGAGCTCTAAAAGGCCATGCATGGACAGAGCCTCTACTGTTACTGAAAGGGCAGGTTAGCCCTGGACAGTATCCAGAAGGCACCTCTCCATCTCTGTCCTGTCCTCAAGCATAAATGCTGTGACAAACACAAGTGGCGACAGTGAGAACCATGGTAATAATCACCATAGCCAGTTTTTATATCAGGCACATTGTACGTTCTGCTCTTTCTGCAAGCCGACTGCCCACAAAGTCCTCACAGGGAACCGTCTTTAGTAGGCTCAAGGTCACAGACAACGGTGGTGGAACTGGACACAACCCAAGAGCTGCCGTTTACCTGCAGAACACTGGCGCCTCTCAGAAGCAAGCCTTGCGGGGTGTAAGTTCACAAGCTGATCTGATCACTCAAGTTCTCAAACCATAATGTTCTTGCTTTGCAATTACTGACCACTGCAGGCCAATCGTAAACAGCTTCACAAACAAGAGCAAAGAGACCCAGAACAACCACTAGCCCAAAGCTCTGGCTGTGGGCATCAGCAATGCTGAAATTAAAAGGCAGCTGTGGTTCCTGCTGTGAGGTTCTTGAAATAGGCCCTGGGACTCCACAGAGCAACTGTGATGGTGCAAGAGACCCAGGGGATTTAGGCTCCACAGCTTTCACAGGGAGGCAACACTCTCCTCCTCACAGTTTCCAATAACACAAAGAACATATAAGCACGGCAACCCTGGGTAAAACCTTGAAACAGAGTTGGAGAACCTGGGTTTTTAAAAGCTCTGTGCATCCCTTACCCAAGACATTGTCTATCACCACAATTCACTTCCTTACTGCTGCCTCAAGGCATTATTTTTCCTCCCCTGAAGGGGACAGACACCACACATTTATTCAAAAAATGATGCTTGCTTCTATAAGGCAGAATAAAATAGTTTCTTAATAGTGTCTTTTCAACTCTCCCCAATCAATTCATCGACTTTTTCTCTCTTGATGCTCACAAGAGATTCAAGAAATCAAAAGAAAAGATGTTTCTAGAATGACAGACACATGGAAACGAAGACAAATTAGCAGAGCTGGATTAAATGCTAGAGGGCTGTAGCATGGACCCTTACATGCAAATTCTCTCCCTTTGGGACAGCCTTCTTCACAAGGTTCCCAAGGTGGGGCAGAGAACACATTGACTTCCCAAGGTCTCTGGCCTCTAGATCCAGGCTCACTGCAGATCAATAAAATACTCCTTATACCTGGTCTACATTTTTTTATCCTGTCATTTTAGCCATCTCGGGTGTGGTTTCATTCACATAATGACAAGCTTTGACCCCAGGGGTGCAGGTGGTAATGATCTTGACGTGTTCAGGATTTCCTTATACCACCCTGAAGCTGAGGAGGTCCAGTACCAACACCAAGCAAAAAAAAACATTGCCCACCATTTTGTATGGGTTGGGTTCATTTCCTTTGGGTACAGACCCAGGAGCAAGATGGTAGATCACGTGGTAGCTCTAATTTTAGATTTCGGAGGGATACCCATGCTGTTTTCTATAGTTGCAATAGAACATCTTCCTACCAATACTGTGTAAGAGTTCCTTCTACTCCACAGCCTTACCATCACTCGATGTATTTTTTAAAAATAGTAGCTATGCTGGATTTTGCTGAGATAAAATGTAGTCTTCTTTGGCTCTTTCCTGGTGGTTAAAGACACTGAGCATTTTAAAACACATACTACCGGTCATTGGTACTATTTCTTTGGAGAATTCTTCAGAATATTTACCCACCATTTCTTGTTTGGTCACTTGTTAGTGGTTTTAATGAAGTCTGTATGTCAGCACTCTGTCAGACACAGAGCTGGCAGACTTTCTCCTATTCTGTGGGCTGTGTCCTTACTCCAGTGTTCCCTGTACTATACAGAAGGATTTTTTTTTTTTTTTTTAGCTCGGTGTAATTCATCTATCAGTTCTTGCTTTTTGTCTCCACTTGGTTTTCACTTGGGAAATCTTTACCTGTTCTATTGTCTGGACATGTTTCTTTTCTAGAAGTTTCAAAGTTGCATGGCTAGCACTAAGGTCTTTGATCCATTCCAAATTACTTTTAATAAATGATATGAGATAGGGATCTAGTTTCTGTCTTCCCCGAGCACCCCTTGCTGAAGACATTTAATTCTCTTTACAGCTGTGTAGCAACAAGGACTGTGATCTTCACCTCTAGCCCCAGTGGCTTTTCTAGTATTTTCTAATTGAACACTCACTAGGAGATTTACTCTTGTTTATAGATGAGGAAGCTATAGGTAGCTAACAGAAGAACTGGAATTGGAACTCAGTTCACCTTGATGAATATTGATCAGATATTCTGAGAACAAAGATACGAACAAAATAAATTCTATGTTACACTGGTAACCAGATCTGTGGGGAAAGGGCAAAGTAAAACAAGGACTAAGAATCGTGAAGAACTCCCAAAACGTTTAACACAAAATTTACCCTGTGTACAAAAAATGGAGCAGAGACTAGGGGAATAGCCAACAAACACCTGTCCCAACTTGAGACCCATCCCATGGGCAAGCACCAATCCTTACACTATTAACAATACTTTGTTTTGCTTTCAGACAGGAGTCTAGCATGGCTGTCCTCTGAGAGGCCCCACCCAACAGCTGACTCAGACAGATGCAGACAACCACAGACAAACAGCACAGTGAGCTTTGGGACTCTTATGGAAGAACAGGGGAAAGGATTATGGGCCCCAAAGAGAATAGGAACTCCACAGAAAGATCAACAGAATTAACTAACTTGGACCCTTAGGGTTCTCAAAGACTGAACCACCAACCAAAGAGCTTACACTGGCTGGACATAGGCCTCTCTGCACATATGTAGCAGATGTGCAGTTTGGTCTTCATGTGGGTCCCACACAACTGGAGTGGGGGCTATCCCAAAGCTGTTGCCTGTCTGTGAGATATGTTTTTCTAGCTGGGATGCTTTGTCTGTCCTCAGAGAAAGAGGATGCTCCTACCTCTGCAGAGACTTGGAGTGCCAGGATTGGGGGTCCTCTCAGAGAAGATAAGAAGGTGAGAAGGGAAAAAAGATTGTAGGAGGGGTGGCTGGGAATGGACAGTGAGTGAGATGTAAAGTGAATAAATTAAAAACAAAATAAGAATGTGTGAAGGGGCTTCCCAGAAGGAGCAGCTGGGGTTGCCCCAGAGGAAAAGGCAGGACAGGAACAGAGACTTGGAGGAAATTTGAGAGTGAGCAGAAGAGCTTGAGAGGGGTAAGGAAGAAGTAGGTGTATGTGACAGTTCAGGAGACCAAGTGACACATGAAGCTGGATCTGGATGAGCCAGGGATGAGCACAGCAAAGACTGAGAAATATGACAGAAGAGGACCAACATCCTGTGCCAGTCATTGTTAAGAACTTGGGTTTTCACTCAGTGGAATGGGGACAGCTTGCAAGATCAAAAGCAGAGCAGGGACTGAATGCAACTTGGATTTGATTAAGAGCTACCAGCAATCAACAACCATTGAGAGAGAAAGAACCAGTTTTTGAACCATTGCCACTGGCAATGATAGTAGTAATTAAAGAAGAAATGGTCTTAAATTTAAAGGGAGCATGGGAGGTGATGTTGAAAAAGAGGGAGGAATGGAAATGGTGAAAATGTAGTATTCATCTACAAAACACTAACAACAACAACAACAACAATAATAATAATAATAGAACTTTGTTTGCATTGCTTATTGAGAATGGACAATGGCAGAGGCACAGGGAAGATGTGAGCAGACAGGTTACAGGCAACATCAGTCAAGGGCAGTGGAGGCTCAGCTGGGGCAGTAGACAAGGATGAGCAGTAGTAACCCATATATGCATGAGAAGAGAGGAGAAAGAAGCCTGAGGAACAACCCCAGTCTGTCTTGGCTCACCCCTGCACCCTGAGGAGGCAAGCTTGGAAGCTGCTGCTTCACCTGCAAGACCCTGAGTCAGTGGAAGAGAAACAGCAGGATGTAGAATTTCCAGGGTTCATCTTTTTCTGAGAGAGACGTCCATCGATGCTTACTCTGGGCAGCTGTGAGAAGTAAGGGAGATCCTTAAAAAGTCTACATGCTTCACTTGAGTTCATTTATGCAAAGCAAGCTTTGGGAAGCCCTCCCTTTGTGATGCCCCCAACCTTGCTGCCTTTTGCCCTGCACAGTCTTCTCTCCTGCTTGCCTGGCTGTCTGGTTACCTGAAATCACCCTGCTTGCTGCTGTACGGTGTGGCTTCTGCTCCACTTTCTAAAGCCAGGAACACTAGGGCGATAGTGCATTCCAGATGACAAGTGCCAGAAGCCAGGGCTGTCCCTTCTCCAGTCACTAACAAGGCCGGCATTTCTGGATGACTTAGGCTGCTATACAAGTGCGAGCATCAGCTCTGAGCCCAGTCAAGCACAGCTGTAGAGGTCCCTGCAAGACCTCGCTGCTTAGCCAGGGAGACAGCCTGTGAGGTCAAAGCAGCATCTGTGAGGCTTTGCAGATGGTAAGTCTCCCACTTACCTTGCTTCTGGAAATACTAAAATGAAAAGCCAAAGATGATAGAAAACATATTTCTACAAAGGGAAATTTTATAACACACCTACTATGTACAAGGGCCTATGGATTTCAAAAGCACCAACTTGCACAATCTATACACCTTCCCGAAAAAACAGCATTGTTTTCTTCTTCTGCCTAAAGTTCAGAAAGCTAAGCACTTTCCCCAAAGACAGCCACTAGTCAGACTAGATGTCTGACTTTAAATTCCAGATTTCTACCAACTGTTTCTAAGATGACCAACTGTCCCTTTCTCCAGATATAAGTTGTTCCTGGGTCCTTTGTTTTTAAACACATAGAAGTCATAGGAAACAAGGGCAAGAGTCACTTCACTGTCTCTTAACTCTTGAAGTGAATATGCCAAAAAAAAAAAAAAAATACAATGGATTCCAAGGTTCCCAGAAGATGATGTAGAATAAGTACCCAGGGGACCTTTCAGAAGAGCATGTTACTTCCCACCCTGTTTAAGTCCATGTTCTGAAACCCCAAGAGTCCAGTCTTTAAGAAAAATCTGCTGCAAGGAATTAACCCCTGCTTCCCACAGCATGGTCCTCCAACTGATCCTTCTAGCATGCTTGCCAGTTGTGAATCAACAGACTCTCTTGCTCTGATCATAATTTATGTTTCTGTTCAATTCACTGCAGCCCAGGAGTCTGGCCTGGGATCTCACAGAAGAGGGTTAGTGTCTGAGGATCAGCTTCATCTGTTTAGGCTTACATTGTACTTCCTCAGAACCTGGCTTACACCATGGCCTAGGACTGCTCACTCATTCATTCACTCACAGACACTAATGTCTACCTTGTGCCACAGCTGGGGTCCACACATGAACTCAGCTCCTCTTTGAGGAGTGTTGTTAGAATCCTGAGGCCTGGCACTGTGAAGATAACATGGAAGCTATTATCCTATGACTTGATCAAAGAAACAGAGAGTAGAAAATAAGACAAGGCTGACCATGGTTGGGCTGACCATTGGACTCTCTGAGCTTTGAGTAGCCAGCCCAACTGTTCTGGAAACAAGAGACCCCTGGAACACCTTGTATGCCCTAGAACACAAGTGGAAGGGAAGGCCATGTAGGATCAAGGCCCTCTGTGCTCTTCGACATGTGCTGGGCAGACAAGAAGATACAACCTGCTTATTCCTCTCAATCCTAAATCACAAATCCAAGGATGGGTAGAAAGAGTTATTATCACTCTGGAATAGACAGATATCTGTCTCCTCCCCCCCCCCCGCCCTCCCGCCCCCCCCCCCCCCCCGCTTTTATGTTTAGCCAGGTATACCGTTGAAATCCTCTGCTAGAAAATGGTTAACAACTGACGCATGGCTGAGGCATCGGTAGACGTGACCTTCAGTACAAGCTGGTTACTGTATTGTAAATACTATAATTATAGCCAGCTCCAAATCACCAACCTGACGTAATTTTTCATTTGCTAAGTGAGTCCAAGTGCCTTACTTCAGAGCAACTTAGAACTGCCGTGTAAAGGGGGAAGGCACTCCTATGGCACGGATGAAGAAACAGCCACACGGTGGACTAGAGACTGCCAACCAGACAACTCGAGATGAGTCCCCCAAGCCTGATAAATTATTCTCTCATTTGCTGCAGCGTGCTTCCCTACAATACACACTTTCCAGACTTCGTTCACAATGTAAGTTCAGTAAGGAGACTACATCTTTATGCAAGGAATCCCTAATCTCTCTAGGGTGAAATCCCAGTGCCAGCATAGCACATTGTCCAGAGCTCACGTATCTCCAGCCTGTGTCATTTCTACCTCTCCTACCTGGCCTAAGATCCCGCAGAACCTCTAGCCACATTGTTTGTGGCTCCCTTAATGTAACACAGCCCTGGCCTGCAGTTACACTTCTTTGGAATGCTTGGCGTCACAAAATCTGTCCCAGCTAAGAACTGCACCTCTATTAACTTCTAGGCTTTACAGTAGATCCCTTTATTCCTACTTTCACTTGGTTATTGCCTGCCCATCATGTGTTTGAAAATTATTAACTGGAGAATTCCAGAAATAATTCATAAGTTTTAGATTGTGTTCCATTCTGAGAAGTATGATCAAGATGGGAAAAGACTTTATGTAATTTCTACTACTTGTTATATTTTATTTTTCACTGTGTTAAATTGGGTTGGGGATGTAATGCAGTAACAGAGCACTTGTCTTGGATGTACAAGCTCTGTAGAGAAAAATTAAATAAACTGCTATTTTTAACCTCTTCCCAGATCTAATCCCCATGGTAAACTTGATCATAGGTATACAGAGAGAGAGAGACATACAACAGAGTTTTTGGTGTTATCTTAGGCTCTATGAATCCCCTGCTGACTTGGAGTCCCTGCAGATAAGGGAACCATTGCTTCTTTAGGAGACGATCTGTGTTTCTAGACTATAAATAAGCTGCTTCGAGGCAAGAAGCAGTTTAAACTCGTGCTTTGGAACTCAGCACCAAGGAGGATCACAAAACTAAGTGTGGATATCACAAAAACACTGGCAACAAACACTAAAAGGTTTCTGAATGCACAACAAGCTAAAGCAACTCAGAATAAAGCACATGGTGACCCCACTGTGTTTCTGGTGACACTCATCAGTGCTGAACCACTCTATCTCACATGCCCTCTGGGTGAACTCGAGACGTGTATGCTTTGACCTCCAGACACACACCACAAGAGAATGTGACCTTAAATGTCAGTGCTCAAACTGAAGCCTGCTGTATGCTGTGGTTTCCCATGATTTTATTGTAAATGTATAGCCTTCTGCTCTTACTAGAAACAATCCTGGTGCCGTTTAAACAAAGGCTTTGAATGTTTCTGTTCTATTGCCCTTCCTCAGACCTTAAGTATCAAATTTGTATACTCTATTACTGGGTCATGATATGTTAAATGTGCAATTTTTAAAATTGCTGTTTGAGGTGCTAACTTGAGTTTAATAGAAGAAAAAGATGTTGAATGAATTCTGATTTAAATTTAGCATAGCATTCAACCAATTTCTTAAACGCTCCTAACAATATATACTTTGTGTGATTTGTACTATATAATTATGCCAAGAAACATTTTCCACAAATGCTGATCAACTGTCAAAAAACAGTTGAGGATGCACTGGGCCCTGCCACTCAAGAGTTTATCCAAGATCCAGCTCTTCATGCAAAGATGAACTCTTCCTGGCCTTTGATGAAAGTACTGAAAGCCCATCCTCATTGTCACTCTCTCCCTTTGGAGAAGGTGCTTGAGCTCCTTCCCTTGAGGCAACCCTCCTTTGAGGACTGCGTGTCCTTTGTTGTGGTTACCTAGCACAGGTTCAGGGCTTGGCCAGAATCACAGGAGTCTTGACTTGAGTTAGATACTACCAAATAAGACATGACTGTTTATCATCATAGTGCAACAGCCTATTTTGGGCCTTAAATACGGAAATTTTCTTTTTATCCTATACCTAATGCCTCTAACCAAGATGATCTTTAAATAAGTAGAACCAGGGAAGCACTTCTGAGAAGCTTTTGTTTCTGGAACTTTAGATTGGCTATCCATATGCAAATGTGGGAATATTCACCAAGCTTTTACCCCAGATGGGGACCTAAGCGAGTTAGTATGTAAGGCAACTGTCTACAGAAGAATATAGCACAAAGACTCTTACATCTGACTCTTCTCTAGGCTCAACATCTTCCTCATGGTTATCATTTCCCTCAGTATTACACTGCATGGAATTATTAATTGGAATTATAAAAACAGCCTTTGCTCAAGTCAGTCATGAAAATGCTAAAGTACTGACAACACTTGAAAGCGTGAACTTGAGAATCCAAAGCAGGGCATGGGTGAAGTATTAGGTAAAATGAAGTACTCAGCAATCTTGCCATACTTCACAGATCATGGAAAATCTCCACTCATTCTACAGTCATTCTACATCTACCTTTATACCATGACTGCTCAGTGAGCTTCTTCAGTCACTGAGCAGTCACGGTCCTTCAATCAAGGCGAGGGGGGAGATATTAGTGAATCTGGAAAAAAAACACATCTTAAATCTCCATCAGAGAGTGCTACAATGCTTAAAAAAGATGTTAAAATATAACCAAAACAAAAATACTAAGCCTTAGTTTAACAACCATAGACATATATAAAACATTGTTCAAATAAGCTATTCATTCCCCCACACATAATCAATTCTCATATGGGACAATGAATGAAGGCTTGAAAGTTAGATACACCTGACGTTAAATCCTGATTCTCCCTTCTCTGACTCTCAACTGACCTTGTGGCACTTTTGTGAGAATCAAATAAGACAATAAACACCATCACATAAATTACTATTTTCCTATAGTGTGAGAAACATCCCAGCCTACAGAAAATTCTATTCCAAGATCTGGTATGTTTTGATTCAGGAGAACTCATAAGGAAGCTAGAGCTGTATCTGTCATAAGGGATTGGCTTTTGCAGTTGTTGAGAATAGGACATTCCAAACACCACCCTGGGAGAACCAGTGAATGGTCAGTACTGACAGGCTTAGGCAGTGAGGAAAAGGAACTTGCCAGCTTTCTTCCCCCTTTTGGGCCCATTAGTTTTTCTGCTTATCAGATGAAGCTCATGCACGTAAGAAAGGACAATCTTCTGTATGTAGTTGACTGATTTTGGTATTCGTCTCATTCAAGAGTTCCTGCACAGATACTTTATCTAAGTTAACCATCACAGCATCTAAACATAGCTACTGAATTAAATAGGAATAGATCTGGAGTTGGGGTACTCAGACCAAATTCCAAGCAACCACCAATCCCAGTGCCCAAACAACTGGAGGAATCACAGATCGGTCTGGCTACAATGAAGTGTTCAGCAATCTGGCCTTTGATCCATTGACTTATTCCAGAGAGCAGCAGACTACGGCTCCATTACAAGCATTTGGTGAACTGTGAATGAGAGAGGACATGCTGACACTGACGTGAGAGGAGCTGCTGTGAGCACTAACAGCCCAGCTAATGAAAACTAGCTAGTGAAAACTTACATTCTCCATGTGCCATTTTGGAGGGAACACAGTCACAAGGTGATGTGGTACTGAACAGGATGACCTACCAATGGTTGGAGGTCTGTGTCCCAGCCAAGTGTCAAGCCCTTTAAGAAGACTGACCTTCACAATACTCACCACAGGCCTGAGAAAAAGTACTTTTCCCTCTCCTTTTTACAAACTGAGGAACTGAGTATAAAAACTCAAGAGATAGGTAGAAAGTTTATGATCTTGATAAGGCTTTCTTCTATGGACAAAGAAACATACACAATTTTATTTGCCACTTAGCTAAAGATGTCAAGAAACTCAAATTCAAGTGCCCAGAGAACAATTTCTATGCAGGGAGTTAATTTTTTCTAATATTTTAAGCCACATCAAATATTTTAGGTATCAAAGGATGAATAAAAAGATTCATGCATAGAAAATAGGGTGCTAATCCTGATCCACCATTTCCCAGTTCCTCACTTTTCTTCTTCGCTAAAATTGAGAGACTGAGCTATACTGGGTAGTTGTTCCATTGGGGTTATTGTTTATGCATCTATAAGGACTTTCTAGGGTGAGACCAGGCTTATACATATCAGGCCTGCAAAAAAAAAAAAAAAAAAAAAGACACCAATAATTCCCCCAGGGCTACCTCTATCTTCTCTCTATTTACCACTAAACTTTCTGATTCAAGCCAGTGCCTTGTTTGGGGAATTAAAAATATTTTCTTCCTATTATAAACATGTGAAACCCAGAACAAAATGTACACAGTGGAGTATATACAAGTGAAGATACTGGCATCTACAGTGTTCTTTGAAATGTATCAGAAAACAACATGGATTGGTAGATGACAGAGCAATGGATGGATTTATGTGACTCTCCACATAAATCAACTTAATTATGTACTTTTTCATTGTCATTGAAGATGACAAGTGAGACATTGCACATTCCCCACCCTATTCCTTGCAATGTCAGTGCACTTGAGGTCCCAGAGGCGGGGACTCTTGTACATTCTTGTACATTCCAGTTAAGTAAATACTACATTAACTGATTTTAAACCTGATCAAACCTGCTAGAGCTTGTCTGTCACCATGCACAGCAGACAGCCCTGCAATCCCATTCCAATCTACTTACCTCCAAGTAATCTTACCTTCTAGAGGTTAACCCAATTCCTCTTTTCTCAAGTACAAAACTATCCACTATACTTTTAGACACTAGCTTCCCCTCCCCCACCTGCTCTAACACTTTCTATAATCCAACTCAACAACTACTTCTGGCAATGGTGGGGGGGTCTTCTCTGACCCCCGCCTTCCTCCCCATCCCCTTCATCACAACCACCAACATGAAAACAATCACTTTTGCCTTTTGCATCCCCTTTTCTACATCTTATTATCCATTATATGCACACTTGGTTTGACATGGCTTTTGTGGTACGCTGTCTGTTCAGCAAGTAAATCTTTTTTTAAACAAGCTTTATTTATTTATTTATTATGTTAACAGTATTCTGCCCGCATGTATGCCTGCATGCCAAAAGAGGGCACCAGACCTCATTATAGATTATGAGCCACCATGTGGTTGCTGGGAATTGAACTCAGGACTTCTGGAAGAGCAGCCAGTGCTCTTAACCTCTAAGCCATCTTTCCAGCTGGGCAAGTGAATCTTAACAGAGAACATTCCCTTAAACCCTGTTCTTCCTTGGGTGCCCAGTATTATAGAAGCTACTCAGACATCTCTATGTGTGGATAGGAAAGAAGCAATCAGGGAGGGAAGGAGAGAGTTGAGTCAACTTTTTCTTCATTTCATCAAACCTTGAGGTGTTCTCTATGTCATTTCAAAAAAAAAAAAAGAAAAGAAAAGAAAAGTCTTATTTGAGGAAATAAGTGGTACAAATTCTGCTGAGCTTGACAGGGAAATAAATCCATTCTTCTGGCTTCTGCTATTAGTCATTTACTGCCATAACTTAAGCTGCTGCACAGTGGCTTATTAATCTCCCTTTCCTTAAAGTACAAACTCACACCACAGGCTTTGAGCTGTTAATCTTTGCTGCATCAAGGAAAAAGTAAAAATGGTATTTTACTAAATTTTTCAGAAAGTTACATGAGTATGCTTGTCTTGGCTAACATAATGCATATCTCCTTGTGGAGATAGTGCAACCCTCTCCCCTTTACTTGCACAGCCCCATCTGTAATTCACCTCCTTACCAACATAAGAAAAAAAAAAAGCCCCAAGTACTAAGCAGTGACCATATACACACAACTGTTTATCTGTACATCCTATTTGCTGTTCCAACCTCCATTCCCACCCTGACCGAGATGTGACAATCTTGCATTCTCCCCAGCACTTGAACAACTGGAGGAACAGGAAGAGTCAAAGAAACATGCTCCTAAGATATGACCACTCTGAATCACCACTGCCTTGTTGTAACTGGTGAAATCCCAGGTGGCACAGAAGACTGGACCAGCTGAGGGTTTCAGTCACCACTGATGTCACTCTCAGCCTGAGACTCCAGTCTGGTAAGACCCTGGTGCTAAAACAAGACATCCAGATGAATTTTTTGCCCTCTAAACAACTTATATAAGTTGTTTCTTCCTTATCGACAAAACATTCTTTCAAGAGTTATCACAAACCTACTTCTCAATACAGATTTAATATTAACCAGCAAAAGTTTTTTTTTCATAATGGACAAGATGATAGTTTAATTTGAGCATTATTTAGAGACTCAAGATATATAGCTCTTGGCCAAATGAAGAAGATAGTTGATTGAGTATTCAGATTTGCAGATTTTAAAGAAGCTGTCTATGAATCAAGGTATGGCTGCACATCTAAAAGTAGGTACGAAAGAATAATGTTCATCACATATTCAGTAAGTTATATTTAATGAGTACCTGCTGGATACATTTAGCACAGAGCATGACCCCTTTGAGGTTTCCTGGGAACAGAAGTGCCATGTCTAGCAGCATATCCAGGACCTGACTGGAGATACCTAAGGAATAAAGAAAAGACAAGCAGCCTACAGACAGACATATGGACACAGATAGAAAGCCAGGATCATGTGGTCTAGGTTCTTGGCTAGTGAAAACCCAGAACATCAGAATCTCAGTATATTTATCATATTGAGTTAAACTGAGAGGCAGAGTCATTGCATACAGCTGAACAAGGAGGCAGGGTTACCTGCAGATAAACAAGGAGGCAGAGTTTATGGTATACAGCTGAGTTATGAACCCAGGTTTAGCTAATCTTAGTAGTAGTTTTTATGGTGGAGCAGTCTTCAGGCTATAAATACCCAAGAGGTAAATGCTATTGTGGATCTTCTGCACTCACTGTCGACAACCACACTCTTCCCTGAGGAAGGCTTTGCTATCTCTCCAAGGCTGAGTTTGTTCTCTCTCTCTCTCTCTCTCTCTCTCTCTCTCTCTCTCTCTCTCTCTCTCTCTCTCTCTTAAACTTCAGATTTTATTCCCCTCATGGTTCACCCTCCAACTGTTCCACATTCCATAACTCCTCCCTGACTGCCTGTCTCCACAAGGATGTCCCCATTCCCCACCCCAACCTCACCAGACCTCTAAACTCCCTGGGGCCTCCAGTCTCTTGAGGGTTAGGTGACTCTTCTGTGACTAAACCCAGACCCAGCAGTCCTCTGCTGTATATTTGTCGGAGACCTCATATCAGCTGGTGTATACTGCCTGGTTGGTGTTCCAGTGTCTGAGAGATCTCAGGGATCCAGGTTAATTGAGACTGCTGGTCCTCCTACAGGGTTGTCCTCCTCCCCAGCTTCTTCTAGTCTTTCCCTGATTCAACCACAGGGGTCAGCAGCTTCTGTTCATTGGTTGGGTGCAAATATCTGCATCTGACTCTTTCAGCTGCTTGTTGGGTCTTCCACATGGTCATGACTATGTCAATAACACATCCACCCAGGACTTCATCCATTCAGGGCTTCTACTCCCTGTTCATCCTCCCTCTTCAATCAGAGTGGTCCACTGAAGACCTGCTCATCTCAAGGGTAGGCATCCTTGGGAACAAGTTCTCATTCTGCCACTTTTTAGCATCTCCTTGGCAATAAGGTTATTAACACTATCCTCAAAGGGTTGATCCAAGAACTAGGTTAGCAAACCTATGTGAAGCCCTTGGCATGATGCCTACCTCATAGAGGCAACTGTCCAAGAGAGATAAGACTCATTCCTGAGGGGTCTGGGGGTGACAACTGCTTCTACACTGTGGCATGCTATAAAAGGGAGGCAAAGGGGCCAAGGTGACTTCTGAGGTGATTGCTGCTTAGCCTTTGTGTTTCCAGTGCTGTGTGCTAGAAACTGCAGGCAGCGGTGCTGCCCGGGTAGGCCACAGAGAATCTGGTTCATTATCAGCAAATAGACTCTGCGTGAAAACACAGACCACTCTGCTCTCCCTGGGCCTCTGCAGGTTGCTTCTGAAAAATCAAAGAAGTCAGGGTGGAAACTTCTCACTAGAAACTGAGAAGCAATGACAAGGCACACAAAGCCAAGTCCTTTTCAATGGGAGGGAAGGGGGGTGGGGTACCTACCCAGCCAGGTGACAGGTGAGAGAGAATTACTTTGGGCTGAAAGCAGAGGCCCTAGGGATGCAGGTTAAAAATAATCAAGTCAATTTAGGGGTCATTTTACTTAATCTCTTTCACCCAGAAGCCCTCAAGAATAAAAACAGACAAAAAAAAATGTACAGACATCAAAAAGTGAGTGATTCCAACAGGTTCCTAGGAACAGAAACTAAATTCTGGCCTCCTGCTGGTAAAGAGGCTGCAGCAGTCTAAATAGCTATACCTCACCAGATAGGGCGGAGCTGATTCACACTGCAACACAGTCCTAGGGAAACTGAAGGCTGGAGAAGACAAGGCCAGTGGAAACAAGGGTGAGCCTGAGCCTAGGAGTGTGGGGGTGTGGGGGTGTGGGGTCTCTCAGCCTGCTTGCTGCTTCCCTAATGTATGGCACAGACAGACATTTCTCATGTGGTCTGCTACATAGGAGACCAGAAGACTCATCTCTGAGAAGCTGAAGGATGCCAGTGGAAAATGCCCAAATAAAATGTGATTTTCCAAGAGGAGGCCAGCTCCAAATGTTGCCTAGCTATCTCACACAAGAAAGCCCCAAAGCTGACAAGCCCCACCCACAAAGAAAAGCCCCGCCAGTAGCTTTTAGTGCCCGTAAACATAAATGGACAATGAGTGTCATATGCTGAGAAAACTATTCAACATGTCAAAATCCAACAAAAACAGAAACTGGGGAGGAAAAAAAAATCAATATAATGTAAGGAAAAGGTAAAAGTCTTTACAGATAAATAATAATATCTACACTGATGAGTGAAAATATTTTAGACAAGAAACAGGATAAAGATGTTATTAAATAAAATGAAAGGTAAATTCTAAAAATTAAAGAGGTAACAAACAAAATAAAAGAGATCTGCATAGTGAATAGTGGAAAGAATATAAAAATCTAATATAAAGAAAAATAAAACAAGCATGGAAAGTGGTACAAAGGAACTCAGGGATCCAGTGTCTGACTGAGAAGTGCTCCTATGCTAGTGTGCAAGAAAGAAGTCATCAGAGGAACTCAGTACAGTCACATGTCCTAGAACCAGGCTTGAATCCTAGACAAAGGAGTCTTCAGTGTGCCCAGCATAAGAAGAAATAGGCCACCCTTTAGGTACATCATAAGACATCAGACTACCAGAGCAAAAGAAAAAGCACTAAACTTTTTCCAAAGAAAAGAGGGAAAGGTTTCTATTTTTAAAAAGCAGGGATCAGGAAGTGTCATAGTTCTCAACTCTACCCAAGCCTTAGAGACAATAGAGCAAGGCAATTGTTTTGAGTAGGAAAAAAAAAAAAAAAAAAAAAAAGAAAGAAAAGAAAAGAAAAGAAAACTTTCTTGACCTAAAACTTTGTGCCTTGCAAAAATTTGAAACAAGTATTTGGATATAATAAAGACATTTCCATATATAAAAGGCTTCAATTTTGTACTTGGAGCCAGTGAGCTAGCTCAGTGGGTAAGGGAGCTTGTCCTCTGACTTCCACATGTGCACCGTGCCATGCATGCCATAGCATGTACACACATATACACACAATAATATATATATATATATATATATATATATATATATATATATATATGTTAAAGTTATTTTAAATAGATTCTTTTTCTTAGATAACTTAGAGGATACAATAACCCCTGGGCTTGAACTCAACCTTTCCCCTAAGTTGGATTTCCTATCCCCTGGGAGCTATGTTGTGATAATAGAGACTATAAATATGGATGAGGAACCAGAAGGATACTGTGGTTGTGCTCTAGTACACTGGTCTTCACCAGAAGATGCCAGCAGAAGATACACAACATTAGAAAAATGAGAATGATCTTAGGCTTGCATTTATTTTAACAAAAATTAATGAATAAAAAGAAAGCAAACAGCAGCTCCTGTAACACCAAAGCTCTCAGCACCTACTCAGACCTCCCCATGGCTGCCTTGGTCAATAGATGACCAGACAGAGAAAGAAGGCCTTTCTAGCCAAGCCCACACACTTCTTGCTCTCTAATTTCTAAGAAAAGGGACATAATTCACTTAACTTTTCTTAAGGTGTGAGACTGCAATGACCATGTGGGCGAGTAAAGATGCACTAGCAGCCTGCAAGAGGCTGGTGAGCAGACGTGAGCAGCTGCTGACCTGAATTTCAAAACAGTGCTGTAGGGACCTGTGAAGGTTCTTTGAGAATTCAAAACTTGCCCAAGAGAGACAACCAAATATATTGCTATCAGAAATTCTGCCCCAGACAAACCTGACACAAATAGAACCAGAAGTGTTGTGATTGCATGGGGGGATTATTTGTATATTTTGGAAAATGTGTATCCATACAATGAGATATCTTAAGGGAAAAAGACAGAAGTCAAAACATAAAATTCTCCCTCCTCAAGTGTTCAGGACAAACAAATGAAATTTTAGTGTTCTTCTTGTAAATATGAGAGCCAATCAAGGAACAGCTGTTGGGAGGGGACGGGGGAGGGAAAGACAGGAAAGAGAGTTCCTAGGAAACCTTTAAAAATGTATCACCCCACATACCTTACCACTTCATTAATAGGATTCCTATATAATACCAGGGAATCAAATCTAAACGAGCCTCAGGGCTCAAACCCATTTAATGAGTGCCCAAGAAAACCCCAGGACAATATGAGAAACGCAACGACATTAGAGGAAAATTTAGCCACAAAACCACAGCTGAAACAATTACAGACAACTTCTGAAAATTCAATCACAACACAGCTCCTTTGGCCTGGCACATCATGCATCACTCCTAAGAAAATGACTACAAACCTTACTTAAAGGTGAAGATGGGGACGCTAAATCTTAGGCTACAACAAAGAAGTAATCTCAGGCAGGAATCTAAATATTAGAACACAAAAGCAATTTCAGACTAGAATCTAAATTTTAGGCTAGAACAAGGAAGTAGGCTTCAGACATGCAAATGACCTTGGGCTAGGACAGGGAAGTAGGCTCAGATACTTTGGTCATCCTGATAAGCCCTTAGAAACAGTGATCACAGGAGTGTCCACATAATTGGGTTTAATGCCTTGCTTTTCCTTTGACTTTTTGTGTTTATTGTCTTGCTTGTTCCTTGACTATCTGCATCTATTGTATTGCTAGACCCTCAACATAGAACTGACCTTAATACATGCATGTAATTAAAATGGTATAAAAGCATAAAAGAGGAGGGAGTATAGGATAGGGGGTTCTAGGGAGAAGAAATGGAGAAAGGGGATGACATCTGTATTGTAAATAAATAAAATATCCAATAAAAATAAATAAATAAATAAATAAATAAATAAATTTTTGCTAAAAATACTAAAGAACAATTTTTAAAAGTTTATGTGCAGAAATAGGGACTGAGAGTGCTCTTGAGGAAACATCACTGTGTTTGATAAATGATCTTTCTTCTGACTCAGGCTTGCCTATCACACTGCCTGATGTGTCTGTCTTTGGTGTCTTAGGGTTTCTATCACTATAATAAAAAAAAAAAGAAAGAAAGAAGGTGAAGATGAAAACCTGCAGCAGCAAAATCTATTACAACCAAACTAAGGTAAGTCAGAGGCCTTCTAAGTAGACCATGAAGAGCTAAAATAGATAATATCAATGTGTTAAGAGCTATAACCACTTAGTGCTTTTAGTATTCAAGATCTAATACAACATATTATATTCTTACATAAAATACCTAATAATAAATGATAGTGAAAAGTCAAAGAATGAACCGAAAAGATATACTAAAAGTCAAAAACACCCAAAGGAGGGGCAAGATCAAAAAGAATTCCTGAGCCTTAATATGCACCTGTTGGGAGAGACTCCCTAGAATGTACAACAAATACCAAAAAGGATGAAGAGGAGGACAGATCTGCAGGACAATGACAATGTGTACAGGGCGTGAGTAACAGTGATGTCAGAAAAAATTACAAGAGGAGGAGGAGAAAGAAGAGGAGGAAGATTAGGGAGGGAAAAGAAAAGCTTATTTGAGTTAATAATAGCTGGGAGTTAACCAAAATTCACAACAGACATCAAACCTTGGAGCCCGAAAGCTCAGAAAACAAAGCAAGATAATTGCAAAAATTCATCCCTGGGCAAGTGAGAATCAGGGTGCTCAAGATCGAAGGAAAAGAGGAAAACCTGGAAGGAAACAAGGAGTCATAACATCCTTACATCTACAAGAACAGGAAATGATACGATACGTTTGTTCTTGTTACTTCATAGAAGCAAGAAGAGGTGGATGAGGAATATTTAAAGCACTGAGTAAGAATAAAAATGGGAAAGTACCAACCTAGAACTCAATAGACAGAAAAATTAATCTACAATAAAGGAGAATTAAGAATTCTTTAGGTATGTTGTGAGTCACCAGTAGACTTCCCCTACAAGAAAGATTGAAAGAAGTCTGCAGATTAAAAAAAAAAAAAAAAAAAAAAAGATGTAGTTCAGAAACTCAGGTGTTCAAACCTGCCTAAGAAGATGGAGGAGGAATGCAGGAAATGTATAAATACAGCTAGAGCAATAACTTCATTCTTATTCTCAGTTGATCGAATAGGTAAAATTGTTCCTTATAATAACAGTGAACTATGGTGACCACAGAGTAAGGGAAACGGATGGAAGCACTATGGAGCAGAAGGAACAGGGACAGCACTAGGACAAGGTATCTGTGATCCCATGAAGAACTACAGTGTCGTTTTAAAGGGGCCCTGAATTAATTGAAGATGTACATTGCAAACTCAAGGCCAACCACTAAAAAGATATTTTGTAGTACTGGAAGGCCATGCTCATGCCAGGCAAGCATTCTATTGCCGAGATAAACCCACAGCCCTTAAAAGGAATGTTTAAGAAGTACAGTGGTTATACTAAGATCAAGGAGAAAATGAAATCTCAGAAAGTGTCTAACTAAAACATAAGAAGATAAAAATGAATGGGGAGAGGAGACTGAGGTTTGAGCTCAGTTCATAGAGTGCTTGCATAGCATGAACAAAAGCTAGGATCCAGCACACGTAACAGTCGTGTAACAACACACATCTGTAATCTCAGCACTCAGGTGATGGAGACAAAGCTATCCTCAGCTATATAGCAAGTTTGAGGCTTCTTTGGGCTACCTGAATACCTATCTCAAAGAAAAAGAGAGATGAGGGAGGGGAAGAGAAGGGAAGGGAGACAATAGGGGGAGGAAAAGAACCAAAAAACACTAGTCAGAAATAGAAAACACTAACAACGGGGCCAGGAAGACATACAGACTCCAGGCAGATAGCAATCCTGCACTGAGGAAAAGATGGTGGAGGTAGCTGGGCACAAAGACAGACAATGGCCAATCAACCATATTGATAGGCTACATGTTCCAAGACAAACTCGGTTATCTTACATTGTCAGACACCAACATGGGTTCACTCTGGTCTGGTGATGGGATTGAGCCTGGCCTGCAAAGGATGCTGGGTAAATGGCATCTGAGCCATTCAATGCAGCATGTTGGCAAACTCAGGCTCAGACCTTCTGTTTGGGCCAGGCTCACCTATCACACATGTATACTCTGATTCTTCTGGCCTTCCTTAACTCCGTGGCCTGAAGTAAAGTAAAACTCCTTGGCAAAAGAAACACAAAAAGTATCGGCCGCAAATACTGCCAGGCCAGAGGAATGAAGAATAATAGAAGCTCAGACTAAAGGTAAATTTACTTTGGGCAGTATGAGTTAGTAGGGTTACAAATTAAGAAACATTTGTATTAGGCATCTTTTCATAAACTTGTTTGTGACAGCAAAAAAAGGGGGGAGGAATACAAAAATACCCCCCCTTTTTTTTACTTAAACCATGAATTATATAACATAGCCAAAGAGATAACACACAAGCTTGACTTGATTTGAACAGGGTAAAATTTATAAAAAGGGACAGGTATTTATCACAGAAAGGGGTAAGAGTGCAAAATACTGTCTACTATTTTTTATGTTAAAAAGCACCTATTCCCCACGAGTTTTAAGGCAGGATTTCTCCATTTCTATCAACATTTGGAACTATTTAACTGAATTGTGAGAGCTGCCCTATTCACTGAAGAAGTTTTGATATCACCCAACCTCTACACAGTAGGTGTCAGAGGTAACTCCCCATTTGAGATTATTCTAAATGTCTCCTGTCAGAGTCAAATATCTCTGAGGGCAAAGCTGTGTTCTATAAGAAGTCTGTGTTTTTGGCATACAGATATCACTGTGGAGCATTCAGCCGGGCCATAAGCGTGCTAAATTCAAAGAGCACTTGTCTTTTCTTCTCTTTCAAAGGAGAGCCTCTTGAGATGTCTCTAGATATTATATGGTATAAAAATATTTCTTGGGAAATATTTTTTATTGATACATTAATTGTACAAATGGGTCTCATGGTGACCCTATACACTCACAAATTTTATATATACATCTATGAATATCTGAGAATATATATCAATATACATATCAATGATATTTATGAGAATATATATCAATGAGAATATATATATATATGTGTGTGTGTAAGTATATCAATGTATACAGAGCCACTTCGGCTGGGAGGTAGGCATGTATTCTTCCCTACTCCCTTGAAAAGACACTGACATGTTCAACAAAGAACATTTCTTTCAGGTTAACTTTGCCTGGTCCACATTTGATCCTAAAAAAAGGAAATGACAGAGAACAGACCAGTACCCTCTTCAGGACTTTAGATTTAGGCACAAGGGCTTGCAGAGAACAGAAAAGCAGTCACCAAGAATTATGAGACAATTTCATTGAAAGGGCAGATACAGCTGTCAGTCACACATAAAGTGAAAACATCTTAAATAGGCCATGCAAGGATGTATGTGGAACTAAGATGGCTCATTCATGCCCAGGTCAAAATGATCAATGTGAGTCCTGAAACAAAAATAAGATCAAACAGCTACTACATGCCAGTGTATAGCAAACTCTGTTCCTACCACTCAGAAAAGGATTGTAGATGGAGAAACAGAAGTTTAGAAAAGCTACTCACCCATGATCACAATTCAAAAATGATAGACTCAAATGTAGTCATCCTTAAATCTTGCTGCCAAGTGATATAGGCATGTATTGTATATGAGCAATGTGTATATGCACACACAGAAATTTCTACACACAGATGAAAGAGTACATCACTATGTTAGACATATATTAAAGAGGTGGAAGTGCTTAAAACAGTACCTAGCATATCTAAAAATACATGTCATCAGCACGGTCCCCACCAAGAAGCCCTGCTGCCTCCACGAGACAATGACAACAAAAGAGCAATGGATGTTTCTCTTGGCTGGATACAGGAGAGAGACTACAGCTCCACCTTTGTCCACAGTTATCCTCCCCTGACCCTCAAGCTCTTTACTTCTCTATCTTCCCCCCACCTCCACCTAATTTAAAGTGAAGGACTAATCTCAATCTACAAACCACTGGGATTACGATCAATAAACCATCATCCCTTAAAATGGTGCTAAGCCAGCTACCTTTCAGAAACATCTACTTAAACCCCTGAGACAGCGGAGGGGTTTCTACACAGCTCAGCTCTCAGAAGCAGATGTAGATGTAACAGGAGCACATTAGAAGATGACTTTAGTTGACTTTAAAGAAACTAGAAATCTTGAATTTCCCCAAGCAACTGTCAAAACTACAAAGTATTACCAAGTGCAGCTACATACTAGTTACAAATAAAATATCTCATAAAATCCACATAGGAGAGACCTGTTGTAGGTTCCAAGAGAAGGCAGCAGGATAATGGGAATTAATTTCCACAGGAAGCTCATTCACATCTACCATGGCAGAGAGAAGGGTTTATAACTAGACTGTGTGACAGGGCTCCTGAGGGGGATGAGCTGTGCCCATCCTTCAAGATGCAGATATCCCTACTGCTGGCAAGAGATATTCAAGGATATCTGGGAATCAGTCTCAACGGGAAAAATTTCTCAAAAGCACCCAAGGACATAAAAAATGAAATTAATTAGAAAATGTTAAAAGCACATGCAATCACTGCCCCACATCTCCAGATTTCCCAGCTTTGAGTAGCAAGAGTGAAGCAAGAACAAGAGTATACATCCGAGACACTGAAGCCTGTAAGTATGAATTCATATCCCAAAACCTTCCAACGTACAGCACCGCCTTCAAGGTATTTGTGTGAGTCTATAATTGATTTTATTGTGTTAATTTCTTATTGTTGGAACTCTCGTGTTGTCATAAGAAATGGGGACAAGGTAGGAAGCAGTCAAGAATAGCTTGGTCACAACCAAATAATCTGACTGGTGATGCACGGTTGGCAGTTAGTTAGGTTCTTCTGCATCCAAAGAGATGTTGGAAGCTGGCAACACAGCAAGTCAAAACTCTCTTGAGGAAACCAAAGCTGCAGCTGAAACCTGTGGGAAAGTTCATAGCTAAAGAAACCAACTGATAGGAGAAGACAGCTTGAGAATGCAGGTGATGTGCACGCACACTTCATTAGCCAGCACAGGGATGGAGTAAGGCTATGTCACACTGGCCTAAAAGGTCAGAGAATGGACAGACAAAACAAGAGTCAATATTAAACTTCAATAGCATACCTAATTGACAATATCATAGGATAAGATGGGTGGTAAAACAATTTTACGTTAATGTGCTCCAAGCCTTACAGAGATACCTTCCATAAGTGAGAATCATTTACAGTACCTTAGTTCAGAGAAGGTTGAAATATTCTCCCTTGATTGTGAAACCGTAACTTCAAAAATGGGTGGGTAATTAGAAATCTAACCTTACCCCTCAGAATCTAATGATTATCTCTGTACTACAATATCCCCTGAGCATCTGCAGGCTCTCCTGTGGCTTTGAATGCTTACTTGGATGCTGGGAGCACCACCATCCAGCTGTTTTCACAGAAAATGATGTTTTTCTTTATATTCTTTCTTGGATATTTTCTTTCTCCTGTTTGTCATCCTTCTTAGATTTTTCTCCCTCTCTTATTCACAGTCTTTTCCTCTAAAATTTTCTACATAAGTGACATAAATGGTCCAATCTCATTTTTATAGACATTTTTATCTATGTTCCCAGAATGTTTTGTTGAATTATCTACCCTTACTATTTAAAGAACTAATCTTTATTACATTTTATGCTGTTAAACATGATCAATTTCTGGTTTCATGTGGTTTTATTTATGCCTTATCTGTCTATACCTGAGTTTGTGCACTGTTTCAATTATTACACTTTTTATAATTTATTTTCCCAATAACAAAATTTCTTTCTCATTTATTCATCTAGTTCTACCTTGATAAAAGATTCCTGCCAAAAAATCATTTTTTCAATTAACTTATTTAGTAACTTACATTTCTAGCATTGTACTTGTCTCAATCTTACTACATTTACTTTAGTAGTGATTTTATAATTTTTATGTTGTTATTCATAAATTCAACTGAGAAGTGGTTGTCTTTAAAGAACAATTATGACCAAAATTTGCAAAAGTGATCTGACTGTGTCTTTTCATTTCTAACCAATGAGGTTGTGTAGGGTTATATGTTCCTGCTACATTTGCAGTAAAGTTCAGTCATTGGGCAGTATCAAAGGAGGTGGAGTGAGGAAGGGGAGGAGAAAGAAGGAGGAGGAGAGAAGATGGCTGCAGATGTGTGTGTGTCTCTAGCAGTCTGAGGTAGTTATAATATCTAGGTTAGACAATTGGGCAACAATTCTAATTGTGAGGGCATCTTGTTAACTGAGCACTTCCAAACATAAATCCATTGGATAGTCTTTAAGCATTAAGAGTCTGTATTCTACTGGGTACCATGGGCACAGCAGGAATGGTCTGGCCTCAGCTGAGCATTGTGGACAGCGTGGTAGATTGGCAGAGCCAGCCACCACACTGGTGTCTCTTGGGTGCCAGGGCCTGCGCATCTAGTTAGCTGGAGCCCCAGTCAGAGCCCAGGAGCAGCAGGAACACAGAGGCTTTCCGGGAACAAGCCAGACCTGGTGCTGTTTTCTAAATAGTACCCACAACAAGGTTGAGTAATCCAAATTAAACAAACAGTTGGTCAACAATATTGCAATTGAATTGCCAAGAGATACAAATATGAATGCAAGCTTGATCAATTATCTCCAGGACCTTGACAGTTTAGCTTCTTGCTTACCTCAGCTCTTTGAAGAAAGAAAGGACAAACATCTACATGAGAAGAACCTAAAGAAAGCAACAGTAAGAACTATGCTTCCCAGATAAGCAACATGGCACAGGCTTATAATCTAAGCAGTGAGGAGCCTAAGACAGGAGGATGGCAAGGCAACTTTAAGACCTGCCTGAACCATTCAGAGACTTTCCATGCCTCTAAAAACAAACAAACAAGCAAACAAACAAACAAACATATAGGAAGCTTGATATAAATGTCTGTGTATGTATTGAAGAAGTCAATACCCAATACATTGAAACTTAGTTTGTTTGTGTATGTCGCAATGTCATGTAAATGAGCTGTTTCTGACAGTGCTTTACATTTGATCAGTAACACATCATTATTTTCTGAATTCTTAGCAAATCCCATGCCTTATTATTGCATATTTAAAAAATACTGTAAGACTATTTCCCCAGTGATGTGTGCATACACAGTGAAGTCATGGACAGCTACTATAAAGCCATGAGATAGAAATGTCTCTGGTAAGTAAACCACACAGCTAAGATTTTCACATCTGGAATTTGTCCATATTTGAGTATGTGCATCATTCTAAATGACACTGTACAAGTAGATTTTGTCTTCTAATTTTAATGAATAAAACAATTATCAAAAACCCTTTGCCCTTAATACAGAGGGGGGACAAAAAAAAAGAAATAAAGAAAGAAATACAACCCAGAATATATACAAAAGGAAAGAAAGAAGTAAAGGAAGAGATCTCAGAGGGGGGGGAGAAGGGAACAATGGGGAAAGGAAGGACAAACAAAGCCTACATCTCCCTGAGGACTTTGGCCAATAGAAAGATATGGCTTAATAAAAGCTGAACCTGCAAGGCTATGCATGATTAAGGCTCCTAGGTGGTAGGGATGAACTGGTTTGGATAAGGAAAATCCCTGGAGAATGGAATTCTAAAATTCGAAATTCAAGAGTTTCCTTTAATCAAAGAAGAACTTGGACCATGAAGAAAGCATGAGTTTTGGATTGAGTTCATCCTTAAATGTGACCAAGGATGCTTGAAACATCAATTAATATTTCAGTTAGCATCATTTTAGGCAGCCCGAGTCCTTTGTAATTTCTGCACCCATGTCTGCAATGGGAAGCTCAGATGCTATTCAATTTTTTGAACATTTTTTTGGTGTGCTTTTCCTCCCCTAGATAGAGCTTAGGATATCATTGCCAAAGGCTGCTCTTAACCCCACCCCCATCCTCCCACCCCCCTGCTAACTGTGCTCAGGAAATCCCATAAGCATCCACTGCTCTTAGGGTGATGAACAGTAAGTAGCCAAAACTGATGCATAATAACCACAAGACAGGTGGGTATAGTCAGTTTTATGCATAGTAAGCACCTTAATGGCCCCCTCAGATGGCAGAGGGGCTGTTGAGACTCATATATGTATGCAAAACAGCAAAGAGGAAGTACCAAGTGTTTCTGCTACCTGCACTTTCCTCTCTACATTCCACCACCTGGGGTGAGCTTTTAAAAATGCTGAAGGTAACTTTGGAAAGCCAGGAGTGGAGGAACCAGAGATCTAAAGAATGGGAAGCCAGGATGGGGGGAGTTAATTTGAAACCTTTTAAGGGCCACATTCTACCTTGGGTGACTTTTGTCTCATATAGCCACTGCTTAGGAGAGGCTCCTAAGTGGCTCTTCCATGCATATTTAGTGTAGGGCTGGTATCCCATATAACAAGATAGAAATGACTTCCTAGAATATCCATTATATCTCTGGGCAGGCTCAATCAACAACACCCTATAGAACATTCCTTGGCAATAAACTAAGAATTTCAACAAAATGTTAACCCTTGCCACCTCGCTGTGACTTCCTGAATTATATAGGGATGATTACTTTCATTTCAAATTTTGCACAATTAAGTGAAAAATGTTTGCATATTGGCCCCTCTAAGAAGGTAAGTGCAAAAATCAGGAATCAAATCTCTTACTTGGTATGTCTCCAAATTCCCATCTGTGAAAAAGCATCCTTTATATTTCTACCCCTCTTGACATACTCAATTTTTTCTTCTATCCAACCCATCAGAAAGATTTTGTTTTAAAGGTCAAGAAAAAAAGCTATGGATCTCAAGCAGCTTGGAAATCTAGGCTTTCATACTCTGTGACCAAACTCTGCTATTACTACTTATAAAACCATCAAAACTACTCAGATGTGATGAGAATTCTACAGTCCCACTGTGGTTTCATGCCCATGCTCCCTCTGAGCCTTGAAGTCCATGAACCCAAGTCTGTTACATTGATGTTAACAGAAGCTGAGGGTCTTGGGGGAAAATGGTATCAGAGCCATAACTGGGACCTAAGCCTTCTAACACCAGAATAGTACTCCCTCACATTCTTAGGTCTTCAAGTCTTTCAACTTTATTATAAGAAATGGTCACTTTTGTGATGCCTCTTTCCATTCCTTTATTTTTTTCCTGATTCTTTTTTTATTGGGTATTTTGTTTATTTACATTTCAGATGCCATCCCCTTTTTCCATTTCCCTTGCCTAGAATCCTCTATCCCATCCCCCTCCTCCTATTTGCTTTTATACCATTTGAATTACATGCAAGTATTCAGGTCAGTTCTAGGCTGAGGAACTAGCAATGCAATAGATGCAAATAGTCAAGGAACAAGCAAGACAATAAACACAAATAGTCAAAGAACAAGGAAGGCAATAAACAAAATTCCATGAACATTCCCCTGATCACTGTTTCTAAGGGCTTATCAGGACGACCAAAATATACCCTATCCTAGCCCAAAGCCATTTTCATGTCTGAAGCCTACTTCCTTGTTCTAGCCTAATATTTAGATTCCTGCCTGAAAACACTTCTTTGTTCTGGCCTAATGTCAGATTCCTGCCTGAAGCCTACTTCCTTGTTCTTGGCCAATGTTATATTTCTGCCAAGCAGCCCATTTTCTTGGTTTTGGCCCATGTCAGATTCTTGCCGAGGAGTCCCAAAGGCTTTCTGCCTCCCCCTACCTTTTTTATTTCATTAACAAGACTATCTTAGGTCATTCTGACAAGAATGCCCTTCTTACCCATCATGGAATATGCATTAGGAAAAATTTAAAGACCCTTGTAGTGTATTTGGCAAAATTCTAACACCTCTCTGGATGTTTTAACTTTATATAGTGAGCTTATGAATTTCAAGAATGCTGTTCTGATGAGTGTTGATGTAATAGATACTGCTGATAAAATTACTCATGGCCTGAGGCCAGTATTTCAAGATTGGCATATAAAGCTTGATCATGCTAGCCCTTTTTGTCCTGGGAATAATTTTATTCCTGCCCATTGTGTTAAAGCTTGTTTTTAACAACATTAATATGTTGGCAGCCAAAGTACATGGCTTGAACCCCCAGACAGAGTTATTAAATTAACAGGCTGGCAAGCCAAGGATGGGTAAGATTCTGCAAAGAGCCTTACCAACCTAAGACAGAAGTGCATTGCTTTTGATAATGCATATTCCTCCTTTCATTCCTAATTCTGGAAATTTGTCTCCTCATTTAATTATCTTGATCAATCTAGATAGAGATGTATTTCTAGAGACAGCTGATGTTAAGAGTGTTTCAAATCTACTACTCATCTTCCCTTAATGACTAAATAAATTCTGGGATGAACAAGTTTCATTCTTTCTATCTAGAACATGGGGAAAGGAGTTTAGTAAATTAAACAGCTAGTTCAGCTATTCTTCCCTTCTCTTCTTAAGAGAGAAGAGCATGGCTCTGCATCACCAGAGCTGGTCCTGATACCTCCAGGCATCAGTAGTAGGAGCATGCTTTAGGAGAAGCTATCCAGAAGAAAGACAGAGAGGCCAGTGTGGTGACAAGAAGTTTTTACAAAGGTTTCATTTCCAGAGGTTTGAAGGTCACATGAATACTTTGGGAAATAAAATACAGGGAGGTTAAAGTAGACACTACATGGTATCACCATGGTTGAGCATTCTATCAATAGAAGGGACCCTGTAAGCCTCCCCACAGACAATGTAGAAGCAAAGCCTAGTAGACATGAAGAACCAGGTCTTAAACAGAGCATCTATGAGCATATAGATAGATGGTAGAAGCTGTAGACACAAATCCAGCTTATTCTTCTACTGTCCAGGAAACACTTAGTGTTCAGGTCCATGACCCCTTTGTGATAATACAGCAACCTAGTCTACTTTGCTTCCCAGAACTCTTTTAAAAGGTGCCCTCCAGGATACATATGTACTAAATGCCAAGTCAGGCAGTGTTCATGTGAGTCCTGGGAAGAATAAGGTACCAGCCTCAATGGAAAACTGGAAATAAGTTTTTATTTTGTGCTTTTTCCTCTCGTACTTACTCCCTGCCTTTCACAGTGAGTATAGATATCTTTGGACATCTTCTGGTTATACTTCAGTTCAAGCTTTGCAAAACAAAAACTCAAGAGGAGTCTCAAAAGAACTGAAAGCACAGAAGGAAGCTTGAAAACACTCCAATTATAAAGCCAAAACTTCCAGTTGGAAGCATACAGATGACATTGAAAATTCCCACATTAAATCAATGTCCTAAGTACAATTTCAGGCTTGCCTCACATTAGGCCTCTACTTCAATAGACAGAGAGGTCTCAGAAAAGAAACAGTTTCATGAGAAATGTCACAGTCTCCATAACAGCCAAAAACAAATAAAAACAAACCTAGTACATTTTCCAAATACTGAAATCATCCAGTAGTTAAGCAATCCAAAATATAAAAAATATCAAACAATATAAAAAATATCAAACAAGAAGCAAGTAATAGCTGGGAATATTCTGTAAGACCCTGAGCCTCACTTGTGGGTGATCTAACTAGATGTGAAATCAGAACTATATTTGTCCAAAAATGATTTTTTAAAAAATTGTTCTAATGAGAAATACTGAGGAAATGAAAAGAATGGGTAACATTGTAAGTTTTCCATTTGCCCATACTTTGATTGATGGGAACTATGCCTCTTGAGTACAAGAAAGTTATAAAATGAGTTGTGAACCCCAGAACCCCCACGAAGTTTAATTTCTGCTGCCCATATACTCATGGGTGTGGGGCTACCCACTGGGCCATACTAGTCCACCTAATAAACAGTATACCCTTAAAGAAAACACAAAAACATTATTACAGTTATGTGTGAGTAGCTGTACAATTACTATGTACAATTACTACGGTTAGATGAAAAACAGATAGGAAAAATTAAATAACTTACACAGGAAAACATGATTCTTTAATATAATATTTATATTTGTCCTTAAGAATTTTATACAAAATATTCTAATGATATTTATATGCCATTCCTCTGCTTAACTCCTGCCAGTTATACCCCATCTCCTTACTCTAGCCCCAACTTCATGCCCTCTTTTTTTTTAAAATAAGTAACCCACCAAGTTTAATTTGTGCTGCCCATATACTCATGGGTGTGAGGCCACGCACTGGGGCATAGTAGTCAACATAATAGAAACTACAGCCTTAAAGACAACTGACTCCCCTAAGTGCCATCAACTGTCAATAGCTCCTCAGCTAAGGATGGAGACTCATATCTCTCCCTCTATCAAGACAAGAATGTTGATTGTCTTGCTCATCTTATACAACTCTTGTGCAGGGAACCACAGCTGCTCTGAATTCATGAAAGTAGTGGTTTTGTCATATCTAGACAATACTTTGTCTCTGGTTCTCCCTGACATCTGGCTGTTACAATCTTCTGCCCCCTTTTCTGTAAAGGTTCCCGAGCAGGAGAGAGAGGGTAATATCCAAATGTTCCATTTATGGTTGAGCACTTTACAAACACATATTCTCTGGACTTGGAGAATTAATAACCATCCAGTTCACAGAAAAACAACTCTGATGAGGTCTGAGCTGTACTAATATACTGGTAGAGAAATACTAATTTAGAAAGATATTTGATATTATATCCATTTAGTGAAATAATAGTAGTAAATTCATCCTTTGAGCCTGTGAGCTCTCCAAAAATGGGGGTTGGGCCAGATTTACACTACCAGGCATGTATTTCCCTGTGAACCATGTTTCAAATCCAATCAGAAAGCAGTTGGTTACCCCCATGATATTTATGCCACTATTACTGTAGATCACATGGTTCATAGTTGGGTAAGACTTCTTCCCCCAGAATCCCGCATAAACCCTCTTGGTAATATGAAGCTTGCCAACAGGAAGCTTCTAGTCAATACCAAATTGACTTCTCTAAGTCCTATGACTTATGTTGTCTTCAGCAACAGAATCTTGCCATCAAGAAGGCAGCCATGAGCAATTGCAATAGTTTGTATTGGAGAGTAAGGGATCTCTAGGATACCCCAGATTGAAAAACAGGAATTCTAAGTCAAAGGGTCTAACTAGGAGCTAGGATAGTCTGGTATTGCAGTCCTAGTGTAGACATGGCTCAAAAGTACAATTTTAACTTCATGAATGTCTCTCTTGTTTCTCAACCTCAAAACAATCTCAACAGTCTTTTACTTTCCTAGCTTCCTATAGCCCCCATTAAAAACTTCTCTGGTCCCTCAGCATCCTCCAAAAATCCAGCAAGTAGGAAATAGACTTCTTTGTAACTCTTTCTTTTCTCCATCTACCTCTGGTATAGGAGATAAGGTAAAACTAAAATAGCATTATCATGCACATTATCTTGAGGAAAATAGGAAAGAAGCTATAACCCCCAAAATGACAGTTTCTCGGCCTTTAATACCTCCCGCAGGGGAAGTAGTGACAATAAGCATAAGGGCATCTCCTTGGATGTCTTTCTTCAACTCCCATTGTAATGAGAATTATAATAAGTACACTATTGTTACTAGCTTTTGTTGGACATTTATCAACCGTTTTATAGTCTGAATTTTCTTCAAGTTGAGAAGGTCAAAATGAATCTATGTAAATCAAAACTACCACATTCCGTCCCCACGGGGTGCTAGAATTTTTATTCTTAAAGGTCCTTCTATGTGGATCAGTACACATGCTGTTTTCCTTACTACCTGTGGAGGACCTACTGTCTTTCGATTGTTACAACTCAATATTCTTCTTTCAAGGTGTTCCTGAAACTCTAACACTCACTCTGACAGTGAGAGCACATGTCATATTCCATCCACCAGCATCCCATTTATCATGTTAGTGGCACTAAATGCTAGAGAAATTTTTTTTTTTGCTAAATGAACAATTTTGCTATCCAAATAAGCAAGAGAGACGTATCTATGTTAAGATTTAGTAGTTTATATTTATGTGTATATATGTGTATTATTTGAGTAGCAGTCAGAAGAGGGAGGTGCATCTCTAAGCAAGGATGTTTAAATTACACTTGGAAGGGGAATCAAAATAGTCATAGAGGCAGAGGGAGGTAGAGAACTGATGGGGAGAAGAGAAGGGAAGAGGAATAGGGAGGCAGGATCAGGTGGGGAAGGGATAGGGGACAGGAGAGAGGCACAGAAGGCCAGGAGAAGAAATGGAAATTTGTAGCTGCCTGGGGTGAGAGTCAGGGGAGAATATCTAGGCATTCTCGGAGCCCTGGGATAGTGAAGCCTCCCAAGAGTCAATGCTGGTGACCTTACCTGAGATGCCTAACAGTAGAGACATGGAACCTGAAGAGGCCACCTCATCTAGCTAATCAGAACCCCTAGTGGAAGGATAGGGACACCAACCCACCCACAAAACTTTTGACCCAAAATTTGTCCTGTATATATAAAAAATTTATATATGGATGAAGCAGAGACTAAAGAACAATAACCAGCCCAACTTGAAATGCATGGGCAAGCACCAATCCCTGACATTATTAATGATACTCTGTTATGATTACAGAGAGAAGCCTAGTACAACTGTCCTCTAAGAGGCTCTACCCACCATCAGACTAAAACAGAAGCAGAAAACCACAGCCAAATATTAGACAGAGGTTGGAAACACTTCATGAGTCGGGGGCGGAGAGGGATGCTGAAGGGCCAGAAGTAGACGTGAACCCCACTGGAAGACGAACAGAATCAACAAACCTGGGCCCCTGGGAGCTCTCAGAATCTGAGTCACCAACCAAGCAACATACACAGACTGGAACGAGGCCCCTCTGGCACATATGTAGCAGACAGGCAGCTCAGTCTTCATAGCTGCTCTGTCTGGACTCAGTGAGGGAGGATGAGCCTAATCTAGCAGAGACTTGATGTGCCAAGGTAAAAGAATACCTAGGGGGGCCCACACTTTCAGAAAAAAAGGGATGAGGAATGGGAGGGGGAAAGAATTCAGTGAGGGAGGGCCTGGGAGGGAGAGCACCTTTGGGATTTGAATTAATTAATTAATTAATTAATTAATTTTTTAAAAGTTACAGAAATTGAGGGTTTGAATAACAAAACCAAGCTATGAATTCTCATTAGCAAACCCACCATGAGCCCAAGTGATCTTAAACTCTGGTTGGGTAGAATAATTCATTTACAATGGATTTTTAAGCCAATCAATAGTTTCACTCATGATAAGCTGTGCTTCTCAGTCTATCTTGTCTCTTTATTCTCACTGTACCACTTCAGTTTCTTCTCATCATACCTCTAGACCTGACACATTGTGTTCTACATGGTTTTGCAGCCATGCCCACGCTACTCAACAATTTTTCAGTGAGCAAAGAAGAATATGTATTACTTCATGTGTTGAAATGGTCTATAAGTACCCTTTAAAGTACTCAACCTAAGCATTAGGAAAATGAACATCAGAACTGCTTTGAGATTCTATCATTCCATCCAGAATGGCTATCATTAAGAAAAGAAAACAACAAATGCCAGAGAGAATGTGGAGAAGAGAGAGCCCTTATTCACTGCCAGTAGGAATAAAACCTAGCACAGCCATTATGGATGTCTGGCATGAGAGAAGCTGGGGAACTGAGTTTGGAACGTTCTTTATTTCAGTATCAATATTAAGTCACTAACCAGAGTTGCTTCACAAGAAGCCACTCAGACAAGCTTTAGGGAGAAGTATCTATATCCTGGTAGGAATTCAATAAAGAGCCATTCACTATTCCTCTGTCATGCTTTAGTGAGACCTTCAAATTCTAAGGCTTTACTGTGTTAAAGAACCAAACAAGGAAGTAGTAGTTAGATTTTAATCCATAAGGCCAAAGGCTAGTCCAAATAATTTCCTCAGAAACCTTACCACTGAACATGCAAAAGATTTAGTATACTTCGGTGCTCCTACTTCTCAGAATCTAGATTACTTTTTAGGTAAAGGTCCATTGCTTTAGAAGTGTGTTCTTATTGGTATAAACGACCAATCGTACCCCATGGTCTGCTGTTCCACAATTAATTCCAATACTAACTAATAAAACATGACTAGTAGATGTGGAAGGAGGAAGGGGGTGCGACTGCTTCAATAATGGTTTCTTCACACTTAAGAAAGGCACTAGAACAAATAGCTGAGCTTCCACTAGAGTTTGTCACCTGAGAGTTTGGTACATGCTGTGACGGTGAAGAAAGCCCCCTTGAATACTAACCTATCCTGCTGAAGGGGGCGGAGCAAAAAGCTGGAAAGAACCTGGGCTTTTCCCAACAGTATGGAGCCTCTGAACCAACCAATTCTGGAGTCATCTATTATTCTTATGTTGATTTTGAATGATATAAATATTCTTTTTATTCTTTTGGCCACTGGGGTTGGGTTTTCTGTTACTTCCACCAAAAGCATTCTGACGTGGCTGGTATCTATTATACGGCTGGCATCTATTATGTAGCTGGTATCTATTAAGTGCTAGGCAAGCACTTAATAGGAATTGTCTCATTTAACCATTGTAGCATCCACTGAAATCGAATTTCATGAACTCAGATTTACAGCTAAGAAATCTGAGGCTCAGGATACATGAGGTTTAAGAGGTCATTTGATAGACCTTGCATAACAAAAAGGAGCAATGAAGCGTTGAACCACCATCCCAGCCACCATGCAGCATACACTAGGTACTTTCCCATCCCTACTGCCACATACAGTACACACTAGGTGCTTACCAGATGTTGTCTGACTAAGCAAATGAATGAAAAAGAAGGAAAGAAAAGGGCTGATGTAATTCTTTACTTTGATCTTGAATGACAAAATATGGGATGTGGAAAGATGGATGATATGCTACTGCCTTGAAAATGGTTTCCTTATGCTTTACTCATGGAATTTTCTCCAAATGTAGACGCAGTAAGAAAAGAAAAAACTAATTAGAGAGTATAAAGATATATCATAAATATGTTACTTTTAAAATGTTGTCTGCTAAATATGTGTAAATAGTAAGGAATTTATTTTCATTTTAAGTGGGAAAAGGCCATTTGACTAAGTAGGTATTAGGTTTCACCTCCCATGTGCCTGAGGACAAATCTCAGGACTTTGGTGACCTCTTCCGGGCCTTACTCCTGTCTCAGTGAGCATATGGTTTGGTAGATGATCTGGAAGGAGGCCTGTTTCCTGCATTCAGCAGCTCCTTTCACATCATCTGGAGAATAAAGTGATCTGCCTAGATGATCTCACCCAACGTGATTATAAATGGAAAACAATTAAAGCCATGACTCATTGCAACTTTTATTTTGAAAGAATTCCCTTCACACTTCATCTGACAGAGCAGAAAGCAGGGCTTGGAAGGCGGAAACTCCATCCCCATCATTCCCAGGCTTCTTGCTGGCTTGTCTAATATACTAAGCTGACTGGAAAAGGTGGGCTTGGACCATTGTAGGTAAAAAGGGACCTTCCAGGACTCTTTCAATGCAAAATCAGTTCAGTGCAAAACCTGAACATTCCAACCTCACAACATCTACCTTAGTATGCAGTCTCATGACTAATGGCAGCAGAAGCCAACCCAGCACAGTTCTGTTGTTGCCAGCAACTCTAAGCTACTCTGTGCTACCTTAGGGAATAACTATTTGCTTGCTGTGTCTTGATTCTCAGTATCAATCCCCTATCTTACTCATATAATAAAACTTTACAAGGCATTCATGTAGATACCAAGGTGGTAGCTTAAAGTCCAGGATGTATGCATACATTTTAAACTCAGGACTACTTAAGAACTTCAGAAGTGCAAGACATCTTAGTAGGAACATCTAGGTGGAAAAGAAAAAATAATAAGATATTCCAAATATTATTGAGTATTATAGATACCACCTCATACCAGGAGGTTAATCTTAAGGATACCAAGACATGTGAAATACTAATATTAGAAGAATGGTATATGAATATACTACATACAATCTCTTCAACATTTCTGTACATCCAAAAAGAAATATTTAACATGTTCATTACCACACACAAGTGAGCCGGAGGAAGTAGGTCATAAGCATCTTCCTGCCAGTCTGTGACCTTTCACATCTTCATCCCTCATTCCCCTCACTCTTGCCTTCCCCAGTTGGGATTCAGATGCAAATGAAAGCAAAGTTAAGAAAAGACAAAGGGGATAAAAAAATTGAGTAGCAGGGAACACAGAAGAAGAAAAAGAGAACTGCAGAAGCAGGCAGATGAGAAAGAAGGGGTTAAGAAGGCACAGAAGGTATAATTATGGTCAATGGCACTCAAGAAGTTTGTCCCTTCTTAAGAGCAACTAAGCAAAATGGAAAATGGTAGGAAGACCCTGCATAGGCCCTCAGGGTGTCGATTTTACTGTTGCCTGGGAAGTTTAGACTACTTTGGTTGGAACTTCAAAAATGACTGAACAAAATTCTCCAATAAGGGGGTGAAGAGAGAGACAGAGACAGAGACACAGAGAGACACAGAGACAGAGAGAGAATAGAGTCCAGATATTTACCAGTGCCCTTTCCTCACATGGACACATCAGAAAACTAAAACCCATCCTTGCTCCTAAACTGGCATCATATGACTCAAATCTGACCACTGATATGTGAACATATAGAAAGAACACACACCACTTCTTGGTCTAGTCCCTAAAACATTCCACACCTTAATCTCTCTTCTAATGTTCTCAAGAGGCAGCTAAGGCCTCCAAGATGGCAAAGCCAATTTCAAAAGACACTCAGGTTCCTGAGTCCCTGCTTACAAGTAGCTATGGAGAAAAGAAGCTCAAGCTACAGGAATAGTGAGCAGATGCATAGATTAATGATTGATGATTGATGATGATGATGATGATGATGATGACGACGACGACAACTATGATGATGTAGGAGGAAGATAAGTAGATGGATAGATAGGTAGATAGAGAGATAGATAAATACATACATACATATATACATACATACATACACACACATAGATATTTATATGATCAACACATTCTATGTAGTGAGAGCTGTAAGGTCGGTTTAAGTGACATCCTCAGAAAGCAGGTAACATTAGTATTTGGTTTCAAAAGATTACAGATTTTCTACCTTCACAGATAGGAAGTGAATATTCCCAGTATAAACATCTCCCTAAGAGAACAATCTGGATTGCAGGATATGATCAGCAGCAGATCTGAACCTGATCCTACACTCCTATATACAAAAAAGAATGCAAGTGCTGAAAACAGAAGGAGTGCAAGCAAGAGCAGAGAGTGTTCTGAGGAAGGTGGTTTTACAGACTTATTTCTGTTTGTGCATGTGCGTGAGTGCTTGCATGTATGCATGCATGCATGTCTGTCTGTCTATCTAGATGCCCTCAGAGTGCAGAAGAGGACTTCAGACTGGGGCTGGACATATTAGTGGTTAAAAGCTGCCCAACATGGGTGCTACTGGGTTCTAGATCATAAGGTTCTAGAATGCAGGTTCTGGAACATAAATAAACTCTCTTACCTGCTGAGCCATCTCTTCAACCTCGCTTACATAAGGCTTTAAAAAACATACCTTGGGAGGTATAGCATCAAATTGTCCTCTAGATACCTGTTTGCATACTCCTAGACAAAATATTCATCCCCAACTCAAAAAGCCTCTCTTTGCAGTGAATAGTGGTCAATGCAGGGATGCATGGCTGTGCCTGATGCTGAAAGCAAGTGATGACTGCAGATTCAGCTCTACATGTGTGAGTTATTCTGCTCACTATAAACTTAGGGGAACACTGTAGAATGGGGAATGGAAAGGAATGTAAGACCAGGGGGGGAAAAAAAGGACATAGAAAACCTATCCTGTAGATGTGACAGAGGCACAGCAGTCACAAATTCATAGCAACTTTGACTTCTTACACAAGGACTACACACAGCTGGCCGTGTTAAGTCAGTCATGAATGGGGAAGGATTGGCTCATCGTGTCTTTCTTATTTCTGAACTGTTGGTTACTGACAGACTCTGGAAGATGGGAGCCACTGTCTTCAGTTGTATACTGACAGACTCTAGGAGATAAGAACACAGGGAAGAGATTAGAAAGTAAAGGGGGAGTAGATAAGTGAAAGGAGATAAGAGAATGTGGGGCGACAACAGTAAGAATGTATCGTACACATGTATGAAATTGTCAAAGTACAAATTTAATAAATAAAAAATTTAAGTGGAAATAAAAACCCTGACATGCCTTGAGTACCTGTGGTTTGTAAGCAAGAATGACAAGTCAGAGGTGAACTTCAGAATTATTCTAACCCGACATGAAGGATGAGTGTTGGCAATCTAGCAGATGTCCTGACCTAGGGAGTGGCTACAGGGCTGGCATGCGATCTACTCAGAGATGCACTGTTACTGATCATGGCTTGGTGGGACTCAGAAGAAATCACAGCTGGAGGCTTCTTTCTACCATTCCCATGTGATGTGCTAAGTTCTTCCTGTCTAGGGATGACCATACATTTTGCAGTAGTGAAAGTGCAAACAATTTCCAGGAAAATATTAAATAGGTTTAATGTGTTATTCAGTGAATTGGCCCCATTTTTCTTTATCCACTATCCAAACTTAGGACACATTTAAACAGAAAAACATACATTTTTCATTTCTTTCTTAAACCCTTCCTTACTTTATTACTTCTCTTTCTCTGCCCAACTGAGACAATGAATTTTTACTGTCTATCACAAAGACTGTGCAACATGTTAGATGTATACACTTAATAAAGTAGCTGGTCATGACGGTATACACCTTTAATCTCAGCACTTGGGAGGCAGAGGCAGGCAGAACTCTCTGTGAGTTCAGGATACCCTGGTCTCTACAGGGTGTTTCAGTCTAGCCAGAGTGACATGTGAGACCCTGTCTAAAATAAAAGGAGGATCTGAAATAGTCTTTCACACTGTAAGGTACAGTATGATTAGGCTTGTGACTCAACTACAGCAACAGAGAGGAGTAGTGTTCTGCCCAAGTAGGATGGAGTGGTACTAGGTTTCTTACTTAGGCTTGGGACAATAAATGAAACGTGAATGAATTGAGAGACAGAAATGTGCATTCTACACTGTAAACATAAACACACAAACATGAAGAACTTGCAATAATTGGGGAATGCTAAGAAGTCCATTACGAGTCAGAGGTCTTGGTTCAAAGTGGCAAATATGAACCCACACTGCCTTAAGTAAGAGATATGGACAAACATATTCTGTCTCATAAAACCAAGCTGCAGCTCCAAGTGAATCCAGGAAGTCAGTAATGGCAACAAGACTGTGTCCATCTGTCTCCCGGCACTCCCCACTTCGGTGTTAGCATCATACTTGGTAGGTTTTTCTCAGCATGTAACAGGGCCCCAGCAACACTAGCTGTACATCCTACCTACTTGGCAACCTTACTGGAAACCCAGCACTTCTTTCTCAGTCACTGCTATAAAACTACAGGCCGCTTCTGCTTGGCCCATCTGGAAGTGTCTGTCCATCTGCAACCAGTCACCATGGCTGGAAAAATTCCACACTTCTACTGGATGTAGGATGCAACCAGAGGGATGGGGTTGCCAGGGATGAGACTGAGGCCAAGCTCACCCAAGTCCTATGGGGTAGAAGTACGTGACCCACACTTCTCCAAAGGGAAGCCAGGCTGTTGTTAACATATTTTAAAAGGATGTAGGAAATAAATGTCTGGAGAAAAAGCATTGGGTGGAATTATAAGAATGAATGAAGGATAGAATATAATGATGGAGGGACCTAGATACTAGATCCTTAATCTCTTTCAAAGCTGCTCAAAAAAAGCATGGATTTCCTTCTTCTGGCTCCTGGTTTTCAAGGTTTTTCCTACACTGTAAATGATGAATGACAGCCGGCATGGGCATACACAGTGTTATTAACCACTGTCTATCCTTACCTCCCACACTCAACAGCAATGAGCACAGTGAACATCGCTCTAATTGGGTTTTAAAGAGTAAAACAAAACAAGAATAAATTATTCACAGACTTCTGCTCTCTAATTATTAGGAGTAACAAATTATTTCAATTCCACACTGCCTCTCAATGTCTCTGTTGGTAACAGATGTTACAGGCAATGGGGAGCCACCGGCGGTTTTTAAATAGTAGAATCTGTTTTTGAAAAATAAAGATAACCCACGGCAATGATGTATAGTTGAAAAAGACGAGGGCATTCTAGTGGCAGAAAGGTCAGTGAGGAGGCTGTTGCAGAGGATGCCAAGGGCCTAAATGATAGATGGAGAAAAGGATATAAGGAGATAATTACAGAGGCATCTCATGGGCAGGAACTGCTTACTGAGTTACAACAACAGTGATGCTTGGGCTTGGCTAACAGCTTCCAAAACATCCATTCTCAGCCCCTCTCCCAACTCAACTGTTTCCATTCCTCACACACTCCAAGAAGATGAGAGAATCAGAGATGAGGACACCATCTTAACAGGTTCTGTAAATTCAAAGGAGTGCTTTTTCACATCTGTTTGTTGATTGTACTAGAAAGTATATTTTGAAATAGTTTATGATAATAATTATTGATCGAATAGTTTATGATGGTAATTATTGATCATTTATGTCCTAATCTTGTGGGCTTTTTCAGTACACTTATCATTGTAACTATAACCAAATTATTATACTATTACTAATAGCTTCACACTAGTGACTTCCATTTAATAGCGCTTTCTTCTAGCTCCTTTCATTTTATTTTCACAATAATCCTGACATCATTATCACTGCCCCATTCACAAACTACATCAAGACTGAACTGCCCCAATTTATACAACATAAGCATAGCAGAGGCAGGATTGAAACTATAGGATTCTGACCACTAGAACCACAGTGTTTCCATTTTTGTTTTAATAATCTCTGTTTGCAATGAAAGACATCTAGGTCTTCAGTGTAAGAACTGGTTTGTCATCTAGCCTACTCATAATAACTAATACTTGGAGCAAGTAAGCTGTGTGCTTGGTCACATGTAACAGGGTCTTGATTCTTGGTCTACTTCTTAGTAGGGAGTAGATTGAAGCACAAATGACTGAAGTTAGAAGACTCATGATGGAGATTTCATTCTTGTCTCTACAACTTATTTGTTTGTTTGTTTGTTTGTTTGTTTGTTTGTTTAGAGTTTGGGACTCACTGTGTAATCCTTGTTGGCCTCCAAGGTGGACCTCATAGAGATCCACCTGCCTCTGCCTCCTTAGTGCTGGGATTAAAGGTATGTGCTACCATAGCCAGCCTCTGTAGCTTCTTAACTGGTATCCTTGAGGAGATCATGTAGTGATGCTGAGCCTTGATTTGCTGGAACACAGAAGAATTACAGACTCTTTCCAGGAACAAAGACAAAATTATTCATACCACTACCCTGAGTAGAATGTCAGCCAGCAATAGATACACACAAGACCAGAATAGGCACTGTCTGATTTAATGAAACAGCTACCTGTCAAATAAAAATCATAAAAACAGTTCACTCCAGCAGCTGGAGTTAAGCATTTAGCATTCAAAATCCAAGGAGCACAAGTCAGGTGCCCCTGAGAGGGGCTTCCCTCTGAGCTTTTGAAAGCAAAGAGGGAGGTTTCGTTTGGGACCATGAGGTTGTTTATAAATCACTACTCTTTTCTGTAGCATAGTTTTCTGGAAGCTAGGTGTACTTTGAGCCAAAGTTTCTATTATCTACCCTTAGGATACTATGTTAAATTATCTATATGCAAAGAGATTTTTTTATCCTAGCATAATGGATAAGCAGGAAAAGCTCAGTACAAACTAAATTTCCAACAACAGTGATGGGTGAAATTAAAGTCACACACGCACACACAATGTGACAACATGGAAAAATATTTAAGATTCACTGAAGATTTTAACTAAATCTTTAACTAACCTTAATTTTGATTAAAATCTTCAGTGAAAATGTTTGGATCCAATGTCTTTATATCATAATTAAAAGAATAGGTATCAGTGGTAAAACTTCAGGAACGAGGCTGGAATGACAGCAGAGGTCGTATGTGGGACGTTTTCTCCATTTACCAAGCATTCTACAAAGGTAATAATATTGTTTTATAGCCAAATATCATTTTGAAACAGATAAAGAAAAGGACTTGTGAAGCAATGCTTCTGCCGACCCACAGAGTGACAAGATGTGGCAGCCATTAAATAGTACATAAAAATAGTCTGTGTCTCACAGGCTTTTCAAAGTATCCACATAGCACATTCTCAAAAGAAAACGTAATTTGCCCACATTCTGTTGAATTGGCTTTTGGAGAAAAGTGACATAAGGGACATTTGGTAACACTTCAGATATCTAAAACGGTATGGACATATGGCATCTCAAGAGGTGGGAGAGTCATCCGTGCGTGACCTTTTGAAAACTCCAGACACCTGCCCTAGATATACTGTGCCCTTTGAGGAGCGGGCAGTGGGTTCTGAATCTGGTGATCATGGTTAGGAAATGCTTTTGGGGTCCTTTAAAGAATGGCACCTAGTAACAGCAGTGCATATTTTGGTAATGTGGATACAAGAGAAAGGAAAGACAGAGAAGGCCAAAGGAGAACCTGGTACAGGCCTCAGTCCTGTCACATAGCAACTGGGCCAAAGAGTCTTGTAATACACACAAGCTGGGATTCAGCAGGATACTGACTAGTTAAAGTGCTCATGAGTTTGTTGCACAGCCCCAGTTTATAACCACTGAAACAGAAGGATAATAATGAATCTGAATAGACAGATACCACAAGGTACAATCAAAGGCAAGATTTCTAATTGGGGAAAGACAAATTATATTCACTGATAATTGTATGAGAAGTCTAGTCCACTGTGTTAGCAATTTATATGCTGTGCTGTTCCTTAAGAGTATGTTCGTTCTCTCTCTCTCTCTCTCTCTCTCTCTCTCTCTCTCTCTCCCTCCCTCCCTCCTCCCCCCCCTCTCTCTGTGTATGTGTGTGTGGTGTGTGTGTGTTTGTGTGTGTATGTGTGTATGTGCCTCCATTTGCAAAGTCAAATTTAATCCATTAGTGGCAAGAACTTCAATTAATGGAGACGAGGCACTACACTAACTTTATTTTTTCATCTTTGAGTGAAGGAATTATAGCCACTGTCCTCTATTGTGTTGCCATGTTTCACACTGTGACCAATAGAGTCTCAGCATTGCAGAGAAAGGTCTCTGGCCAGCAGTGTGTGCACAGAAGGTTTACAAGTAGAAGATACGAGCTCACCCCTGGTGGCAGTACACCTTGACTCCCTAACTCTGTATCCCCACAGCTGAATCTGCATCCATAAACTAATAGCCTGGGGATGCTGGGCAGTAAGGTGCTCATGTCTAAGGCACCCTGTCACCATTGCTACAGTGACACTAGTCTCCCAGAAATTATAGGAAACAAGGCAAGCAGACTGATCCTAGCACCCAGCATTAGATGGGGTTGTAAGGAAGAAGGCAGGAAGCAGTATCACCAGCTGAAGTTATGGACCATAACAAGCAAATAATTGCCTTCATGTGCCACTAGGGAGGCAGTGTGATCCCATGGCTAAGCATGGTTTGAGAGCCAAAACTACATGGCCCTGAATCCAAGATCAATGAGTAGCATGATCCTTGAGAAATATGTGTTTGTGCTTCGTTACCTATTACAAGTTATAAAGATTAAAAAGCTTGTTATAACATATAAAACAAGTAAGAAAATAATTAACCTGCAACCCAAATCAAGACAGCTGGTACTACTGTCCTATGTCCTATAGGTCATGGTTTAAGATGGAAAGGATAGAAGAGAGATAACAAAGGACAGGTCAATGGTTCTGGGATTTGCTCATTATTGAGGAATACCTAAACATAGATGTCTAGTCAGAATAAAGCTAATTTTCTCACACAACACAGATTCTAGATAGCCATCTGCATCTTCCAAGAACATGAAGCAGGATACTGGTGCTAAATCACATGGCCTATGAATTGCATAGCACCTGCCAAAGCTACACATGGTACCAATACTCACCCAAGCCACATGTGGTACCCACACTCACCTAAGCCACACATGGTATCCACACTCACCAAAGCCACATGTGGTACCCATACTCATCAAAAACACCTGCCTCCCTCTACTAGGTCTCTCTATATAAAGTCTATATACTTTATATATAACCTCTAGGAAGAATAAACAAAACAGTGAGAAAAGAGAAAGCCAAAGTCTATACTGATACTAAAATGAAGTAGAGGAAATAGAAACCTCTTTCATACAGCCAAATGTTCTTTAATAAATAGAGAGTGAATAGACAGAAAGGCAGACATTAACCTCATCAGTTAATACTAGAACCCTTGTGTAATTTTATTGAGAAAAAGTGCTAGAGTAACAAAGTACTTCCTCAAAGATCATTTAGTTATGAATGAGAGAAAGTCATGAACAAATGGTGAAGATGCCTTAATCAAGCAGTTAAAGTTGAAGTCATTGTCACGAGTAATAGGGCAAACAATTATTCCCTCCTCCAAACTACTATGCTCACAAACACACAAGCATCATATATGCAGGATTCCTGGTGAAGAGGATGACCATAAGCAGGCAAACCCAACCTGAGCAACATTCCGTACAAGGAGCATTCTGACAAGAAACATAGCTAGGTTGCCTCAAAATATCAGTGTCATGGGACTGGAGAGATAGCTCAGCAATTAAGAACACTTTCTGCTCTTTTCAGAGGACCTGAATTCAGTTACCAGCACCACATCAGGTGGTTCACAACCATCTATAGTCAGCTGCAGCTACTCACATACAGACCCACACATACAGATAATTAAAATAAATAGAATATTATAATGTTGGTATCATGAGAGAAAAAGAAAAGATGAACACCTGTTTGCAGGAGTGAAGGATTCTAAAGAGACACAACTAAGGAGATGGACACATCTAGAAGAAAGCCTAGATCAAAAGAAAGCAGGATTGATTTAAAAGATATCACTGGGGCATCTGGTGAAATACACATGAACTGTATATGAGGATCTAAATTATATCAATAGTCAAGCTCCTGATTATGTAAGTTTCCTCTAAGATATTAGGTTTTTTTCTGAACAGATAAAGTTAAACCTAAAAGGTCATACTGTCTACAGCCTAGGGTCATTTGGCTCAGGAGCCAGAGACAGATGGACAAAAAAGATGATGGATCTAAGACAAACATCAAATGATAGAAGGCAGCTCCAAGAGGAACATAGACCACAGTTGATTTCATCAGTCTTGCAGTGATCATAGAATTTTAAATATTGCCAAAACATTTTGCTTTGAAAAACAAACACAGAAGCATTTCTTATGCACAGGTTAACCTGGGGTTAAATTTTATCACAAGATGACACATTGCCCTAGGAGATTCAGCAATACATAGAACACAACCCAGAGTGAGACACAGACAACGCAAGCTCCTGTCAATCTTCTTGGCTGTCTACCATCAGTAGAGGATGAGATCATATTGCAGAAGGTCCATCATACCTTGGCTGTAAACTATAGAGAAAAGAAATTGGCACTGAACTGGAAACTCCTTCCAAGCTGGCTGGCAGTAAAGGACCAGAGGATGGTGAGTGGGCTGCTTAAGGAGAAAAGACACCATTAGTCTTTCCATTCAAGCAGTGAACTCTATGAATGAGAAGTCCAATCTCCCAGGCAAGATATCAGCACAGTAGTGGCTTGATTGTGGTAGGGGTAACCAACTATTCTCTGACTGAATCTGAGAGCTATGCTAGCTACAGGGAAGGTGGGGATGACCCATGCATGGCGATGTTGGCCAGACCACCAGCTGAAGTCTGGAGAGGATATTGGCTCAAGCAGAGAGCTTATTACTGATGTTGAACAAAACTGACAAAGCTGCAAACTGCCCTATAAATATCTATGTTTATGCCCATAGACAAAAGCCGCTCCAGTGTTAGTCAGAGAAGCCTTGGCTAACCACTTTCCAGTGGTGGATGAAGCAATTCATGGCCACAAGATGCAGAAAACAAGTAGTGATTGTGGGGTCAGCCTTGCACAGCAATGCATATAACCCTCTCTAAGGCTCAGAGAACATTGCAGAAAGGAGACCAGGAAGTGTCTTGAGTGTGTACTCACTGCTGAGTCCACAAGGCTCCAACAAATGGTTCCAAACTGATGGTCACCGAGGCATCAGGTCACTCTCAGTGAATCATAAAACAAAAGGAAGAGTATAAACACGGGAGGGGAGCAAACAAGGTGGTCGGGTGGGGTTGAGAGTGGTCAGTCTGTGTTGCAGACATGTGCAAATGTTTTTTTAAAAAAACAAATTCAATTTTTTTAAAAAATAGGGCAAATCATTATACAAATACATAATTAAACAATTATAATTCACTACCCTACACATACTGTTCTTATTCAAAACCTGAGCTGTTTTCCATTAAATGTGAACAATGGACCAATCTACACTTACAGTCTTGGTTCCCCAGGCCAAGGTGGCTGTCTTAGTCATGCCTTCTTTGTTCCTTCAGAAAGTACACAAGTACTTTCCTTGTGACATTTATATCCTTGGAGACATTTATACCTACCTTCAAATACTTGATCCTTCCTACCTGAACTTAAGTTATGAGCACTTCTAAATGGACATGTGCATTTACAGGTCTGCCACAAACTGCAGAGCTCTCCAGCCTAGTATTTCTGAAGCCTAAAGACTATTTAGCCCTGCAAATCTACTTCTTGTCACATTTAACAGTATACAATAATCAGGAAACCATAGCAATCTAAGTGTGACGGAGAGGTCTAGTCAATAACTATTAACTACCACTGCATTTAGAAGAAATTCAAACTATGAGCTCTGCTCCAATCTATGGAGAGATACCACTAATTTTTTTTTTTACCTGAATCCGTCTCTGCATCTCCACTAGACACCATGTAACCTACAGGTGACCAGACCCTGGGCCATTCTATATCTCCATTGCTGCCTAGGAAACCTTTATTTTGAGGCTATGTATGTAAGATAAATTTAATTCTTAAGTCTGTAGCCTGGGAAGAATTACACAGCCTCCTTTCTTCCTCCCCAATGATCTCAAAGAACAACAAAGATATCTACCCATAGAATAAAACTGGAATTCCTTTGTTGCACCAGTCCCTCAAAGCTTAATCCTGAAACCATGACCAGGGATGGCAAGGGAATGAAAAAATAAAGACTGTTGACATTAAAGAAACAACAGACACATGGATACAGAAAAGGCAGTCAGGTGGGCTATGCCTACTCTGATGGAGCCACACCACCTAACACAACACACTGGAACCTCCTCATATTATTATATACAGCACTGTGGACAGGGTTAGCTGGTCTTGGTAGGAGGTATCTATAGGTGAACAGAATCACAGTACAAACATCTGGGAGGAGGAAGCTAACATTGCTAATTTTTTTTTAATACAATGATCACTTGTTCCCACTCAGAACCTCAAAGAAGGTTTCACCATGCCCTGAGCCTGACGAAGCAAGCCTTTTCTATTCCTGTGTGGCTGAAGAAATGGGGGCCTTTGACATGGCTGTGTCAGCAATATACATTCAAGATTTCCCTCACTCAGACTTCCTCTGTTCTCTACACCCCTTCTCTGGTAACACACAGCCTTGCTACCCTTGCCTACTTGACCTTCCCTTTGGCTATCCCTAGACTTAACAGGCCTCCCTTTTCTATACCACAGACATGAGTCCAACAGCTCCTTCAACCTACACCATTTTCCTGACTCTGTCCCAAACTATATGTCATGCTCTACCCTTTATGACAATCCAGATTGGACTCATCCACAGATCAACTAAGAGCAATTCACAGATGTGTTCACAGATCCACATAAGGCTGGGAGAATAGGGCACACACTGACACTAGTCCAGTTCACTGTCCATTACTCTGGTACCAAGAAAATGTGTCACTGTGGAGGGGAGGAAAATTACAATTGTTGTAGAAAGGCCCTAAGAGGGAACTTGCTTTTTTTCTTTTAGTTAGTCAAACAGCTTGCCATAAAGCTGTTGGAACTAGCATTTCTGCTACATAAAGCATTTGGTCACATTATTACAAGGTTAATAACATGACTAGATCTTCTGATGCAGAATACAGACTTCAGTACCCAGTCAAGTGATAGCCACATTTTCATTTCACAGGATGCAGACTTAAAGGGAATTATTTTCTTAATTAAGAAACCTTAATTTCGGCACACATACATGTACAAAAAAAAAAAAAAAAAAGATGCAGAAAGCTATTAGCACTAACATATGGTATTTTTGAGGTTTTTCCAGGGGCAGGGTCCCAGATCATTAGGCCAATCTGTTTACCCATCCACCATTGAGACTTAGCCCCAGGCCTGTTGGAAAGGGAAAGGCAGTTAAGTAACACAGTAGTGGAAAGCCAGAGTCAGCTTCTTTCCGAGGGACTGCAAGGATACTGGCAACCTGACTGAAAAAGAAAATAACAATTGTGGTCTTCTTTCTTCCCTTCTCTGGAGAGATACCTGCCCCTAGACTGGAGGCCCCATGCCAACAGAAGTGCATCAGCTGGAAAGTGACCAAAGGGAGCAAAGTTTAGCTTTCTTACATTGCCCCTTTGAACAGGTCCCAGAATTGCCTGACATCATCAGCCAAACCTGAGATATTACATAGGCTCCTGAATGGGGAGTCAGCTAGTGCTGCTACCATGGAAACAGCTATAGCCAGGGCTGAAGACATTTGGTCTAGAACCATAGGCAAATCACAACCAGACCTGCTAGTAGAGTGCAAACACTTGAGCATTTTACTTCAAGAACCCAATGTTAAGCAGATGTGATGGTGTATACCTATAATCCCAGCACACGCAGAAAGCTGAGACAAGACATTAGAAACTTGAGGCCAACATAGTGAATCCCAAGACAGACTTAGCAAACTTAGCAAGACCTCATCTCAAAGCATGGGAGCCCCAGGGAGAGAATGGGGAGGGGGCACCTAAATCATTGAGGGGGGCATTATCCAAATGTGAAGCTCACAGAAGCTTCAAGTGCACCCCTCCCCCTTGGTTTCTAGCAAAGTAAGGAACTCTAGAGGAAATTTTGGCCAATTAAAAAGAAACCTTGAAAGCAACATTTTCTTCACATTCTAGGGTGCTAACAAAGCCGTAACATCACTACACAGTGATAGCCGTAACTATCACTCTCTCACACTGTGATATCAATCTATAAAATATAATTTCTGGAAAGTAGTTCTCTCCCCTACTAACAAGCAAGAATAAATGTTCTATCCTTTAATAAATGACATAAAAATGCTTATCAAGAAAGGAATCTGGGTGTGAGCCTTGACAAGATGAGTACTAAGAAGCACCTCTGTGTTGGAGGTTTCTGCCGTCCACAGAATACTTCCAACCACATTGTACCACTGTCCGTTCTCTTGACCAGAAAATCCCCTGATGTCAAGGCACTAATGAATTTATACTCCCAGAGCCTAAAACTATACAGTTTTTATATTAGGGAAAGAAGATAAACCCCCCAAAAGAAGGTTACCCTGTGAGCTATCTCTGTTTCTAAAGCTCAAAGAGAATGTGCCCTGGTTTGAATAAGAACACACATTCTAGACAAGGGAGTGTCAGAGACAGATCCCCTGGCTAGAATCACGACTGTACTCAGAATCCAGTTTTACATATGATAGATAGATAGATAGATAGATAGATAGATAGATAGATAGATAGATGTGTATATATATATATATATATATATATATATATATATATACACACCTTAGATGATGGCAACAGTCATTCTTCAGTGTAATTTTAAATTATCCTCTTTTATGTTGATTTTATTGTTGTTGTTTTTCTTATTGTTTTAATCTAATGCTTCAAAAGTCTACTGTAAGCAATAAAAGTATAAGAAATTGAAGACAGTTTTTAATAATACTACAGCCAATGGGACACAACAGCACCTCATATGAAATATAAAAGTAAATATTCAGCCTGGCCCAGGATTCCTAGGACCATGACCTTGGAGCTGTGCCCAAAGCACTGGCTGTAAGTGACAGAGTGGCCCAGAAAAAGATACCAGCATGGCTGGATACTTTATAAGTCACAATTGAACGCGTAAGAAATGTATCAGGGGGAGACAATGTGAAAGGAGTTGAAGAGTCTGGAAGAAACCAGGAAGGGGATTTGACTCCCAGCAAAGGAGAGAAGGAAGGATGGGTGGAGATGGCTTAGCTGCTGCGCTGTACCAAAGGGACCTCCCCAAGCCCACTAAGGAAGCCTTAAGCCAAACCCTCATCAGAAAGATCATCTGCAGATAGATCCAGCATCTCTGCCATGTTCAGTACCCTTGGAACAATAGTCTTAGCCATCACAGAGCCAATTGTCCCTCACAGAACAATAGGGTCATGGTCTAAGCATGTTCCTGTAGTAAGAGATTTGACAGCTAGATCCATGGCCATAACAGACAAGGTCCTTCTTTCCAAAACTCCCAGTGCAAGGACCAAGAAGAATGCCAGGCAACAGTGACTGCTATATCCACATTTTCCCAACTTTAACGAGAAAAATCAGTCTCTAAAGGTGTCCTTGGGGGCGAGGGGGGGGGAGGAGACCTAAATAATGCCTTCCCAGGAAACAAATATCACTATAAATACTTCTCTGGCCTTCAAAAGTCTCTTTCATGGGGAACCTAGATTTAAAATTGTGTGTGTATAGATGTATGTGCACATATGCACATATTTATATGTGTGTGTGCATATGCAGGTTACAGATATTAAAAGGAGGCTTTTAAGGGAGGAGAAGGCAATGGGATACACTAACTGGAAGCAGAAGGAGGAACTAATTGGTGGAAGAAAGGGAACCAGCTAGAGGAAGGGAGGACAGAGGTGGGAGAACAAAATGAGAATAAAGAAATGATAGGCATGCAAAGAAGTCATAATGAGATTTATTACTCTGACCCAAGAAAATGTTATAGATGAATAAAAATGTTTAAAAATCCTCAAATTCCTTCTTTCACATTCTCTCTTGGTAAACTTGAGGAAGACTCTTTGGTTTATCAAAGACCATAGAGAAACACAGAAATTCCTTGAAGGTAACATTAAATCAGAAAAGTAAATGTGTCTGGGAGCCCCTACAGGTGGCCCCACATGATGATAAGAGAAATCTGTGCAGCCAGACTTTTTATGAACTAACTTGGCACACTAACCCATGACTCATCAGGGTGGGGTTGTAACCCCCAGGGACTCAGCCACATGCCGTGCCCACCCTCAACTACACTGCACACTTCCTGAAAGTAATCAAGTCAAACTGACTTCTTGGCAGCACTCCTTAGTGGAAAAATGACTGCCAGATGCCAAAACAAGGGGTTCAATGATTTAATATGGAATGGAAAACACAACCATCCAATGGCATCTGACAAGGCCTTACACTCCTCTCAGACTGAAGTGTTGGCTCCATGGGGCTCTGCTCTTGAGAACATATGCGTACTTTCCTATGTATAGAATCTAGGAAATAAATGCCAGAACCCAAATACAAACATTTTCATCAAGCCTGTGGTGAGTCTGGGGAGTAATGCCTTCCCCTTCCAAAAGCAAAGGTATCCAAACCTGAGGACTCCACCTACCCTAGGAGTCACACAGTTCAAGGTAAGCGACTGAGACGACTGGCACACATGGTAGCTTCAGGGCCTCTACTACTACCCACAATGCTGGGTCAGTGCCCAGCTTTACTTATAAAGTACCTATAGGGTACACATCCTGAGGACCCAGGAACAGAAGAAAGAGCTTGGGTATAGAGGGTCAATGTAACCTTAAACTGTGTTTGGAATTCTCGGGAAAGAAGGAATTGGAGGATGTTAGCCTCCTGAACCCACTTAATACTAACAGTAATCTCTGGAGCTTTCTGTTCAGAAAATGAGGAAACAGGGTAGAATGGCTCCACATAGCTTAAGAGCTACAAATTACAAACTTGTGCTTGTGAGATTCCAGGCCTTACCACTGAAAAGATGGTCCTCAAACCAACCCATCTCATGGAGATTGTTGGAAACACAGACTCACAAGCTAAATCGAAGTGTTCATTTAACAGAATTCCTCAAGAATACTTTCAGACATGGCATTTGAGAGGAAGTGCCTGAAAAGGCTTCTATCCAGAAAAAGTGAGTTGAAAGCATAAATATTATCTAGAAATATACTTCATGCTATGGAGAAGGGTACAGTCTGCGTTATAGGACATTTGGGACATCAAAGTGTATATTCACAGATCATACTCGGATTAATACCACTAATCACATTGTCTTAAGTCATTACAGTTCCAGAGATGTGAATGTCATGGTGTGGTGGTGACTGGAAATGGTAGAGAGGTCTCAGCCTGAGCCAAAGGTGGGGATGGAGTGGAGGACTATTATTACAGTTCTTTAGCTCTGTTATCTGATGATAACTTTGGATATGTGGTTCGGCCTCTTAGCTTCTTGACATATGCAGCCTGGATAACAATATTTACTTTGCTAAGGCTTGAAGGCCTTAGATGAGCCAACGACTACCTAGCAGGAGGCAAATGACAGGTCAGGTGCTCGTCAGGGAACTTTTTCTGTTTTTTTTTTTTTTTTTTTTTTTTTTTTTGGGGGGGGTCCTCTAGTGGACAGTACTGAAAAGTTTACTCATGTCCAGGCTGTCTAGACCTAGCCTATGAGCAGAGCATCAGACTCAAAGACAGAGGCCATGAGGAACAAGGAAGGGAGAGTCTCGGGCAGAGTTCCCAGGCAGTGTTGCCTTTCCTGTTCCTACTTTCTCCCTCTCAAGAGCCTGGAGTTTTGAAAGCAGAATTCTCCTATTAAATCCTCACTGAGCTTTCAGGGTCCACAGTAATCTAAAGCTGGAGTCGTCTTTGACCCATTACCATACATGTTGTACACTTGAGGGCATGCAAGGGGTCCAGGAAATACTGAGCAGAAATAGACATTGTGCCCACTGAATATATGTTGGATGCTGCCTAGGTTGTCTCCCTCATGTATGCTTACTTAAGTTCTCACAACAACCCTGGAAAGTGAGGTTTCTCTATATCCAGTTCAAAAAATTTAAAGTTAAGGCCAAATTATATAAGTGACCTACTCAATAACAGTGAGCTATTTTGAAGTTCGATGGCTACAAACTCCCATCTTGCCCCATAGTTTGGAAAAGGATGTCCCAATTACCAGTATCGCCATCCCTGAAGCATGTTTGGTTGGTTGGTTGGATTTTTAAAGTGCATGTTGGTTCCCATTTCAGTCTACCGCTGGGTAAGCTCACAGTCCCATTTAACAAGCCCTGCAGATGCACAGCCGAGCTTCACCAGTCAGAACAGCTACTCTAGACAAGCTGCGGTTGTTACGGTTACGACAATGAGGGTTATTACACCAGAAAACACATATGTGATGGGTACGTTAAGTGACTTGATTTGATCATCTTCAAAGTCGACTTGATCATTTTCAAAGTTATCTATCGAAATCTGTTTTATTTTTTGTTTTTCCAAATATGTCTTCACATAAACTTCAAGAGAAAGGGAAAAAAAAATAAAAGCCAAAAGACAGAAAACTGCAGAGGCTGCAAGACATGAAACAAACTTTCAGTAGTAAGTACATTGGAACTAAAATCCAACACTGATACACCAAACACTGGACCTGTCTAGCTAGGCACCCAACACTGTCCATTCTGAGATGATGAAGATCACCACTCTTAGCATAAGAGCTAAGCCATGGCCCTTTCCAGGGACAGCTGGCACTTAGATTTAGACAAGGACCACTGCTTCCCCTCAAGCCCTGGTACTTTCTACATAAGATATACTGAACAGTCTGCTCCAAGACACTGAGTATCTGCCCTTCAGCATCCAGCAAAGAAGGGCAAGATGAGGGTACCCGTAGATGTACTTCGGCCTGAGATGGCATTTACACACCTACGCTAGCCATGTGCAGCTCAGAGGGAGGAAGAGTGGCCCATCCATTTTCCAAAATCTTACTTTCTAATTCTGAATGTCAAAGTCTCACTTTCAGTGTCACATTCTGCCATTAGTACTAACTGACATAAATCATGTTGACCTTTAGTGGCAGTCCCAAGCTGTTTGAAGGACAAGCTCGAGGTAGTAGACCCAGGAGCTGGTCTTGAATGTAAATTGGGTGTTTTCAATGATCTTGTTATTTAAGATGAGATTCCAATAGGACCTGAAGTAGAATCCTAGCTTCCCCTTGGCTACTGCCAATAGTAACAGCTATTTGAATTCAGCCCAAATCATAGGCTCTACCTCTCTGAGACAGTTTCTTCTTCTCTGCCATAATATTGTTGGGGGCCGACTTTTAGCAGAAAGCGGCTATCAGCTTTGCAGCCATCTTGAGCCATATACCCTGACATGAGACTTGAATTACAATAGCCTACAACAGCTGAGAACACTCTGATAATCTTGGTTTAGATACCTTGAGATTAAAGGTGTGTGAGATTAAAGGTGTGTGACTTAAGAGTATGACTTAGAAGTATAGAGATCAGAGTTAGAGACAAGACCTAAGGGCATGATTAAAGGTGTAATTTAGAGGCATGGCTTAGAAGTGAGACATATAAAAGGCAGAGACAGAACAGATCAGAAATCAGACTATACAAGACAGAACCAGACATTAGGGAGACTATAGAGGGAGAATCAGACAGGAGACACTTAGAGGAAGAGAGACTGAAGAATAAACGGGATTGAATCACACCCTGTCTGGTCTCCTGGTCTCCATTCTTTGAGTCTGCCCTCACCCTCGCTCTTGCTGAACCCCGACCCGCAGACCGGAGCGGCAGCTTGGGCCGGGATACAGTGGCCGCCCAAACGTGGGTCGGCCAGGGCCTCAACATTTTGCCTGGGCTCCAACATTTATTTTGGCCACCCCAACGTGGGGCTAGTGTGGACCCCAACATAATATCATTGTTATTTTTCTATTACTGCGATAAAACACCATGACAAGGCAACTCAGAAAAGACAGTGTTTCAACTTACAGTTTCAGAGGTTTAGAGTCCATGATGGTGGAGTGAAGGAAGAGCTGAGAGCTCACATATTGATCCTCAACCATGAGACCCCAGGAATGGAATAAGTCTTTTAAACCCTCAAAATCCATCCCCAATGACACATCTCTTCCATCAAGTTCACATCTTCTAATTGTTCCCAAACTGTTCCACCAAAAAAGAAACAAGTATTCAAGTAAATGAGCCCCATTGGGCCCATTCTCCTTCAAACTACCACAAATGGGCGGCATCTTTTGGGTTGGTTGTAAGCCTAAAGCAGAAATATGACCCCTCTAGTGAGAATTCACTTCACACACTTATGAAGAATAATAAAAAAGCTCTTCAATAATATAGCCATCTGGCTCTGGCTAATGTCTAAAGGGGAGCTGACTTCAAAGTTCTCACTTATATATACCTTAGGGTTCATACCTTGGAATCACACCTTGCATATGATTCGACATATGCAAGTCTGGCCACTTAGGAATATAGGAAATACACAGCAAAGATATTGCCATAATCGTTTTTAAGTATGCCAGTATTGTTCTTTTTCACATAGTTGTTATCCAGGGTCATCTTGCCCACTTGGCAAAATTATGCTTTTCTCTTTCTTCCTTTTCTTCCTTCCTTCCTTCCTTTCTTTCTTTTTTTTTCTTTCTTTCTTTCTTTTCCCTTTCTTCTTTCTGAATTCCTTTCCTTTTCTTTTTCTTTTTTTTTTCCATTTTTTTTGAGACTGCATTTCTCTGTGTAATGGCCATGGGTGTCCTGGACTCACTTTGTGACCCAGGCTGGCCTCAACTCCACAGGGATCAGCTTGCCTCTGCATCTTGAGTGCTGTGATTAAAGGCATGTGCCACCACACCAGAACTATGCTTTTCTTAAGAAGAGCACCAGGGGCTTTATGGCAGGCCAGACTTTAATGATGGTTGTTACCTTGCATTGCCCTCCTTGAGATGCCTATTATGGGCATGTTCTCTGATAGAGAAATGGGTCTAATGGCTAGTTGTAATTCATGTTTGTCTCCTTTATTAGGAGAATGTAACCTAATAGCTGGTCAATCCTGATGAAAATTTGCATCCCAGCAGCCTAAATATTGCTTGACTAGCAGACTAATTGTCTTTGTGGTATTTTGGAGGCAGTGCTGCCTAAGCTAAAATCTATTTGGTATGACATAATATCTTCTAAGCAAGTAAATTAGCAAATCCTCTATAACATCAATTCTATATTTTAAGTTTCTTCTACATCAGAGCCATGCCTGACATTATGAGGATATTTGTTATTGTAACAATGAGCCTCGTAAAGATTAAAACATGCAAACTTAGTAGCAAGTTTAAAACACATTTTTAATTTCAAAGAAAGGAAGAAATTATAGATGATTTTTAAATAATGCTTGTTGGAATGTATGTAGCCTGAAAACCTGAAACTTCTTGGTTCACAATATCTGTGATTTAGGAAAAAAAATCTACCATATATTCACATAGTTTTGAACTTCAGGGCAACAGGCACAGTTGGGAGTTTTCACCTGAGGTTACTTGAAACTTTTCTGAAAAATCCATACTATTTATAGATGTAGGAACTCTTCCTATCTTTTGGAATAAAAGGTAGAACCTGACTTTACAGCATACCATCTTTTTGATCTAGAAAAAAAAACTATTTGAATTAAATTAGTCAACTATCAAGCAGATACTCACTTTTTCCTGAAGTTACCTCATGTGTATTTGCCTCTACCTACTTGAAAAGAGCTAGAAAAGCTCAGAGAAAGGTGGAAGTGAGCAACTGGCTCCCTCCTTTTGAGTATCCACTTTATTGGAGCATGCCTCAGAAAAATGTGTGTATTGCCATATGAGGCTAGGTGACAGCAAGGGACAATAAAAATACTGTGAAGAGGACATGTGGATTTGGTGGGATCATCTAATAAGTTTATGAGATCAGGCATAACACCCCATCTTTCTGCCAGGTGATGGAAAACAGAGCAAGATTATATCTGATATTCAAACTGCCAGCAACATGGAACATCTCTGAGGAGTCAAAGAGCTCGGAGGTCTTCTTGAGGACGTGGTACATTATTGCCATTGTATTTGGATCTTGTTTGATAATAAGAGTTGGTAAGCATATTTCATGGCTGTAGATTCCAAAAAGAAGAAAAAGAAGCTAGCAAGCAAAGCTTTCACTCATTTTGAAGCATTCTGCAGTAATGACAGCACAAAGTTCTTGGGAGAATAAGTATTGACAGTTCCTGGGCATCGTGAACTTCTTCTCAGCAAACAAGACCTCACAGGACCTCAGGTGAAAACTCCCAACTGTGCCTGTTGCCCTCAAGTTCAAAACTATGTGAATATATGGTAGATTTTTTCCTAAGTCACAGATATTGTGAACCAACAAGTTTCAGGTTTTCAGGGTACATATATTCCAACAAGCATTATTTAAAATTCATCTATAATTTCTTCCTTTCTTTGAAATTTGAAATGTGTTTAAAAAAAAAAAACTAGCATTATCAACAGGGTGACCTGACAGTGATTAATTACTAATTGATAAATAAACTGAGTATTCAGAGTATGCTTGACAATTTATATGCAAAAAAAGGAAAATCCCACAACTGATCCTGATATCCACAAGTAACAAGTGCACACGTTGTTCCTTCAACACTGCCACACCAGTCAACCATCTTTGGAAGGATGGTTGCATAATAGCACTCAGACACTAAAAAATGATTGGCTAATGCCAACAAATTTCTAGCCTCAACTGATACAAAGGTGGAATAATTGTGTCTTCTATTCCTTTGCTACTATGCCAAGCCATTCAATATACCAAAAGTAATTTCATTAATCTCTTTCAAGAATGAAGATGTTGGCACAGGCTACAACCAGCAAACCAGGTTTAAAAAAAAGCCTTCAATACACTTTCCTTTTTAAAAGCTCAAGGAACTATAAGAAGAATGGGTAATGGTGATGAAGCTGAACACACAACTCAGATGGTCCTGTGAGAGTAACCCTTCAGTTGGCAATGATGAAAGACAATGAGCCTCTTTTCAGATGGAGGAACTGGTTATGGATACATTGTATATGAGGAGTCAGGCCCCTGGGCAAGATTACACGAACTAAGAAAGCCATCAACATACACACTTTACTGTTGTCATTTGCAGAAAAATGCAGGTTCAAGAGAGAGCTTATCTTTATTTCAATAACCTCAGGATGCAATAACTAACGGCTTTGTGGGAATAAAAAAAAAATTATTTGCCTACAGTTCTTGTCTCTAATGTAGCCATCATGTTGCATTAAAAAAATCCAAACAAAACTCCTATTCACATTTCTGTTCAGACTCATTTATAACTCAGTCTATCTAAGAACCTGCACACAATGAAATGGTTCTAACTAAACCATTACACACACCATGTCTATGCAAAAAGATAGCTCATTTTAAAAACATTTCATGGAGTCTAAGAGTTGCCTAGAGTGAAATTTATATGTTCCACTAGCTATCTGGAGAATAGAACAGTTTACAGTGACAAGAAAAGTAGAACCAGTAAAGTTACTGTAGCAGAAAGGAAGAGAGGAAAGGAAATTGGAAGAATTATGAAATCCCAATTTCTGATACAAATAGCACTGGATGTTGCAAGGCCCATTCATAAAAAGCAAAATCCTTTTCATAACACATTCATACCCAGATTAACTTTTATTATAATGGATAGGAAGATAATAGATAGAGTTATAATGAAAATGGAGCATACAGTTAAAAGAAATGAAAAAGTCCTTTCCAGGGAGATACCAGAGTAAGGAACCAGGAGCAGAGCAGCCAGCCATCTACAGAACAATACAAGATTGCATTTCATTTATCTTAGTGATATAGCTTATGTCTCTCATAAGTAGAAACCTCCCCCAAGCAAAACACAACAAAGACGCAGGGCTGAGTGAATCTCACCACATGCTTTATCTCTGTGCACTTATCCAAATACATTATTGTCCTCTGAAGCAAATGCATCATTAACCCAATTCAAGCTGCTGATGTCACTGAGATCTGAACCTCAGCACTGAAATGTCAATACCAATTAACAACCAACAGAAATAAACCATAGACTTGATATTTACTACATTTGTGAAAGCTCATGGGAGTCCAATTAGCATTAATTCCAAAAGTCCTTCATCATTGCTAATTCATACAATATAGAGAAACAGTCATTTGCGGCCACCTGAGTAAGCATGCAAATGAACAGAGACAGCTCTCAAAATCAGTAAGAAGGAAGAAGCTGGATTCTCATCCACCAAACCTGAAGGATGTCTTCACCAATGCTTCTGGGCTATCCAGCTGTGGCAATTCATCTGCCAGAATTTCTTCTGGGGGTCGGGTGTCCTGGACAATTGTTGGCCGTGGCTTCTCCTTAACATTCCCAGTGAGGCCATCAATGAGGGAGTTCCACAGACAGTTCTGTGACTTAGACCCTGAGGATAAAAGAGAAATGTACAAATGAGTCACAGCTATGCCCTTCATCCTGCCCCAGAATATGCAAAGGTAGAGTAGGAAATTTAGGCACCTCTCATCACCACCTACATCACAGGACTCCATGAAATAGATACTCAGCAGGAAATTTGTGGATAAATAAGGGATTTTTTTATTTATATGCAGAAGATAGGCTAGCACTAGCACAGAACTACAGTTGAACACCATGAACATCCTGTTTCAGTGCAGAGGGATCAGCTCCACATGTTGGGGAGTACCACCTATATCCATGAAGATGTCTATTCGGGGATTTCCAGACACAAGTCTCCCCTATGAGTTGAGCTCTTCAGAGACCAGGTTTGACATAGCATTCTAAAAAGATACCCATCCAAAGAGTGCCCACTTCTAGGAATTATAAGTCATTATCAAGCTGTCTGATTCTTCTACAATATTAAGGTTTGGGAAAGGCTACTTTGCAATATTTATTTATTGACAATCCAGCCTGAAAACACATCAGACAACTAACTACCAACAGAAATAAACCACAGACTTGATATTTAGCTAAGTATGAAAGGTAAACATCAGGGGAAAATGATGTTACAAGTACAGAGTTGAATTAGACAAATGTGGTGGTCTGAATATGCTTGGCCCAAGGAGCAGCACTATTAAAACCACCACACCAAAAGATGTCAATATCAACACGATAATGTGTATCTCTTACATTCAAAGAGATTGGAAGTTTTTGCTGGACCTCACAGCCAGAATTAATAATACACCTTGAGGTCATTTAAGACTTAAGACTGGCTTACTGTATACTAAAAGTGTTGTTTAATGTGTTTTTGAGAGAAAAATATAACAACTAACCATACTTGCCGTGGATTTCCCATGTAATCAACTTTTCCAAACTAAGCTAAAGCATGCCTGTGATCTCAAGTTTGGAACTCTTGCATACCCCTGTCTCAGGAAGTGATGCATATGTGCCTATATGTCATGATCATCATTTGCTGAAAACAGAAAATAAAATGAAAGCAATCTTATATCATTAGAATCCATCATAAATGTTGGCTGCAATATATGAATATTGCTTGATAAACAATGATGGTTATAATAGTGTTTATTATCTGGGTCCATTTGGGTCAATTAGAATCAGTGACTTAATCTCTTATGAAATTTTGTAAACTATTCCTTATTCCTTCCAGTATGATGCTTTCTGTGCTGTTCAATTAAAGAGAGACACACCCATAGGCACACTCATGTGCACAGAAACACAGAGCCAGGAACAGACAGATCCACAAGACAGCACTCAGCTATACATAGATTCAGATTTATACAACAGACAGGCAACAACAGAAGATGGTGGGCTGGAGGGGCACACCAAGTCCGAGTTCACTCTCAGATAAATTACACCAAGCAGAAGTGCTTAATAATTTCTTTTCAATAATGTAACACTGACACATTATAAGTGATTCTATGTTTATTATTTAATGCATTTAAACCAAAGCCCTGTCAGAACACAGGCTTGGTAGGATGGGACAAATGTTCCTTTACCTCTTCTAGCTCTTCCATGACAACATAGAATCCCTACCTGTCAAGCATGGTCGTAGCTTCTGGAAACTCTGTGCTTCGATGCCTACCCAACTTGTACGTACCCAACACAGCCAACTTCATCACTTTTCTTGGCCTCCTACCCCTGATCAGCCACTAGCACCCAGGGTCACCCAACTTCCTCTTTATTGAGCTTTCATGCTCCTGATCTCTATTCACTGCCCTGATATCCCTAACTCCCTAATCACCCAGGGGACAGGTCATATGGAGTTAAATCTAAGCAACCCTCCTTCTACTCCAGAGATCACAGATATCATTCACTTTGCCCAACCCTGTGCCTCCTTCCCTGATCTCACTTATTCCTCCCACAGAAATTCAAATCATGGCTCCTACTCATAGCACACCCTCCTTCTACATCTGACCTATGATACATTGCTTCTCCATATGCCCACATTAGGATCAATGAGTATAAAAACAATTATCTACACAATGTCAGTTCTCTCCTAATCTGTTGACTTCATCATTCTGAAGAAATAAATTAAAATTGTTGAAACACAGCCAGTCGTGGGGTAATGGTTTTATAGTTGCACCAAGACACTGTGAGGTGGCCCAGCCTCTCTTTCATAGAGTTGCATTCATCTGGTTTAGCTTTTAACACTCCATCCACACAGAAGGAATTTCATTCTAATTCAACAAAGCCTCTTGATGGAACATGAGTAATGTACAGGGAGGAGTCTGAGTCAAAACCAGCTATACCCACGCTGCAACAGGAAGGTAGAGACTAGGTATGTATGCATATAATGACACTTAGCTTCTTGAAGACCTTAACCAGCCCTCTGCATCCCACCATAGAAGAAATACTGGCTTGCTATGCCTGAAGGATGGCTCTTATGAAGAGCAAAAGAACATCATACCTCTGAGGGAAAGTATCTTCGTGATCCTTTATCAAGGACACCCATGACAGTGAAAAGTTCTATTAATGACCATCACCATCCATGATGACCCCCTTGGAGTGTCCACTCAAACTACTTTTACACCAGTCAAGAGCACATTAGGAACAGGAAACAGACTCATAAGTCCCTGAAATACAGGACTGTTTGGAAGCCCTAACCATATAGCTTAATATGATCTGGTTTTATTAATGAAGTCTGGTTCTATGTCAATTATATGTTAATGAAGTTCTGGTTCCAGGAGAAAGACAAGAATAGCAGCTGCTACGTAAAAGTCTTACAATCAACTTCCTGGGCATTTTTCCTCCATTCCTTCATTTTCTCATTCAATAAACATGCATTAAATTTCATCAGTGACCCAGGTCCCATTTCAAACCCCAAAACAGAGAGTTGAATGAGGAGTTAGGGCTATGAAAGGAAGTGTTAGAAATCTTCAGTGGATCCAAGTTATACCTCCTACCAGTCTTATGAATTTACTGCTGTGTATTTGTAACAATAAATAGCAATACTGCACAGCTAGGGAGCAACAAGGTATGATGGGAAAGCTCAGGAGGTTCACCTGCTCAGCTTCAGGGACCTAGAAGAGCGACAAGAAAATGTGACAGAGGACATGAATCTAAGCCCAGAGCAACACTACAGCCAATAGGAAAGGACACTGCAGCAGTTCAAAGACACAACAGAGCCACCAACTGAGGCTGGAGCAAAGACAGAAGATAGCTATCTAGAGGAAAATCTAAAGGGCCATTTATAAAGTTTCTTGAATAAAATAGTTAAAATCAGAAGAAAAAGTTGAGGTAGTCTGTTTTTTTGTTTTGTTTTTCTGGTTTTTGTTTGTTTTTTTTTTTTTTTTTCTCAAGGAGACTTGTACACTGCAGGGGCAGGACTAGAGGAGGGTCCCCATGAAATCATACAAAGTGGGACATGCTATTTTTTTAGCAAAATAGCAAAGCTTTATATACACAGATGACTAATTCTTAACTATAAACAAACTAATAATTCATTTGCAAGCATTAGGAAATTCATAATATCTATCTATCACTTTGGTGAATCAGAGGGATCATAAAATCCAAGCCACCCTCTCTCTATACGAGTCCCAAGGGGTCTCCAAAACCCACAGAAACAAACGCTTAAGGGCACTGAGAGTAAAATCGATAAATAGGACTCCTTAACACTCATCAGTAACTCCCAGCTCACCTGCCTTCCTCCTTTAAGGGAAAATAATAATACCTGCAATTTCTCAGCTTTCCTTGCTGTCGTAGCTAGCTTTGTGTGTAATTCTGCCCCAATTAATTATAATCGGAAATTCCTGAGGCTGTCCTGAGAATACTTTCATCCCTTTAAACTTCACCTTTCCCTCCTTTCTCTTCATTTCTTCTTCCTACAGAAAGGTAGCAACAGTGTTTGAGTTGCAGCGGCCATCTTGCTAGCATGAGGTGATAAACATTAGGACAAAAACCTACATCTTGCAAAGGTAGTTTGTAAAAAAATAAATAAATAAATAAAATAAAAATTAAGTAGAAGCAATAGGAAGCAGTAGTTGATTAGGTTCAGATGATAAAGAAACACTATTAAGGAAAAATGCTGGCCTTTGAAAGGAATAGAGTTTTGTGGGTATCTGTACAGCTCACCAACCCAGGTCATCCCCACTTTCATTATCTTGAAACTATTTTATACCCTGAAATTAAAGAAAACAGATGGGTAACATGATTCTTGCCTACAGAAAAAAAAAACAAGAACCTTATCAAATGAAATACGACTAATTACTTTCTTGCAGATACTGACAAGTCTTGACAGTTTTATGACTATTAAGCAAATTCATTTCTGCTCTCCTGCTGCTCTTAATTATCTGTCTGCCTTAGGATTTGCTGTGCTGGATACCTACCCCGTCACGATGACAGATGCCTGATACAAAGGACTTAGGTAGGAAAGATTTATTTTGGCTCATGGTTTTTGTAGTATTCATCCATCACAGCAAGGAAGGCATGAAAAAAGAATTTACACCATGGTAGATGGGAAGAAGAGAAAATGAAATAAAGAAAGAGACCAGGGCAAGATAAAGCTGCCAGTTACATAGCCCTAATCACCAATTCCTCCAACAAGGGCCCACCTTCCTTCATATGCCCTTTAATGTCACCAAATTGTCTATCATGAGATACATTACCTCAAGTCCCTATGATTTAAGTGCTTCTGGAAGCACCCCACAGTCACACCCAGAGTGTATCTGACTCATGTCCCAGACATCCATTAACCTGATCAAGTTGACAATCAAGATGAAGCATCGTGTCTTCCAAATAACTGGAGCTTTTTCCTGGTTTCTGTAACCATTAAATAAACTCACTGACACATGTTCACTTTAGATTTGTGTGTGTTTAGAGAAATTAGCCTTTAGCAACTCCAAAGGAGCCAAGCTACCCATGGCTAAAATTTGCTGCCCTCTCTTGAGGAATTCTGTTGTAATTAGGCTACTGCCACCTACTGGCCACTTGGATTACCTGCAATGCCTTCATATTCTAGAGATCTATGCCACTGAACAATATTCCCATTGGAAATAACTCTATATGCTGATAAGCATATATTTAATTGGGGGTGGTATGCATACGATTTATATTTTATTCTCTCTCCAGTAAGAAAGAAAAAATTAGAAAGAATCAAAATCTATGAAAATAAGTATAGTGGATAAAATAGTAATAGAGAGACTAGGGTAGAGATGAAAGAATGACTTTGTACTTATAAATATTCTATATTGTTGAACCGTATAAATGTTTTAATATTAAAAATAAATGAAAATCTAAAATTGTATACAAACATAAACATATGAATCTAACGACATATACAATTAATGATAACTTTAATTCAACATAAGAGTGAACTACTATGTTCTGTCAATTACAGAACAATGCATGTTTCGAGAAATTTTAAAATCTTTGTGGCACTGAAATTTAAACCCAGGATTTTGTACCTGCTAGGCAAGAAGCCTACTACCAAGTTATTCCACCTGCTGTAAGAGATCAAGTCTAAGGATACATGCACACACACACTAGAAAGAACTTTTAGACTTGGTGGGAGTCATGAGACAGTAACCCTAAATTGCATCACATGCAGGCTACAGAAAATTAGCATGTAAAATTAGGATGCTAGAAATGAGAGCTTTTATTTCAGAATGAAAAATCACGTACAAAAAAAAATTCGTCAAGGAAGAGAAGAGGCACGTGGCTCTCTCAGAGTGAACACATGATCACATTCAGAAACATTGAGAACATGTTTGATGATCAATTTGATTAGTAAAGAATTAACTATTATTCAGAAAGGAATAGAACACAAAAATAAAATGTGAGCAAAATTAGTTTCAATTTTTAAAGTAAAACACGTATCACAGGCAACATAGTGAAGAATCACAGGAAACACAGTAAGAGGAGGACCAGGCATGGCCAAGGACACTGCAGGAGACACAGTAGATGCAGTAGGACTCCAAGACCTCATACAGAGAATGAGGCCCTTTTGGTTCCATTCACATATGCCTATGGGATGTTCCATTCACATATGCCTATGGGATGTTTTCCACAAGACCAGAGAAGCCCTAGCTAGGGTAGAAATGGGGCCTTGGGCAGCATTCAAACCTTGAATTGCTTCAATGTGCAACTTAGGTCCGGTTTCCATTTAGAAACTGGGTGGGGCAGGAGCAGCTTATTGGGCAGTGCTCCCAGGAAGCAGCAGAAGGCAGTGAAAATAATCCCAGCATTTATTCTCAGGATGAAGCAAAGACATAGATGCACCAGGGAGTTGCCATCATTGTTGACAGGTTTGTACTTTTCAACAACAGTATTTGAATCTCTGCCCTACTTTTCAAATAAAAGCCAAGACACTCAGATCTCCCTCATCTTAGTCTCACACAATCAGGGTGATTGTTATCTAGACCTGGTCAAAGGTCAGATACTGAACAACTAAAAGCATCTCTGATACTCCAGAACCCATTTCAGATAGGCCAGTCTAAGCCTGTTGAGCCTGCCTCACCCATTCCTTCCCAGGAAAACCACAATGAGGCTCTTGTCAACACAGACTTGCATTGCATCTTCCTCTGCCAATGACCAACCCCAGAACTCCCCGTGTGGCCTCAGAGTATTGAGGCTTCCTCCTCTCTTCTTGTGGTATCCATGTGCCTGTGTTTTCAAGGTCACTCCTCTGATGACCTCTTGTGTAAAACAATAATATATATAAATGTATCAAAAGTAGGGCAAGTAGGACTAGATTCTAGAAAGCTCTTCAGAGGAGTTGTTAATTTTCTGAATTAAGCCTCAGAAATAGTCTCTGGGGGTTCTCCATGCATGTTCATCAGATAGTTCCTCGATGGGTCAAGAATCCCTAGAGGAAAACTGAAAGAAAAATGCCAGTGGAGGTTCAAAACAGGCCCCACTAGAAGCAAAGCCACGCCTAGTACACAGCGTGTCCAGTTTTGCATCCTAGAATATAGCCAGAACGCCCACCCCACCCCGGTTACACTGATCTTCCCTAGAAGGAGCACAGTGGGTCGGTCTCTGCACTGCTCCATCCCAGCTCCATCCGGTGAGAACCATTTGGACAACTCTTGAGAAAGTGGAGTCAAACTGCTCCTCTGCTCCTCTGTTACCAATGTGGACAGAACAGTCTCCAGGGGGCACTGGCTTGGAACGTGTTCTCTGACGAAAGGAAAACCAAAACTTCGCCCACTCCAATTTATTTTAGTCTGATTTGAAAGCATGAAATGCTCCTTGACTAAAGAGAGACAAAAATACGGAAACAAAATCACGTGAGCCCTTTCCAATAATATCAAGAGCCCCGTGAGGGAGATCACAGGTAAACCAAGCGTTCAGCATACCAAAAATAGTGTGGCTCAGGTGCAGGAAGCAAGCAGCTCCGCTGAGCCCACTCCATCTCATCGGCTCCTCCTGCTCCCAAACCCAGCTGTGTGCTCCTCTGCCTTCTTCTCAGTTCAGTACCCATCCGTTCTCCTGCTCTCTCCTCGGTGTTCCTGCCATACCTCCTTTCTCTTACTTCCCAATGAAAACTTTTCATGTATCCCCAAACCCTTCCATACTGTCTGTAAATCCACTTGACTTGTAAGCTATATTAGCAGTTATCTATAGCCTTAAGCAGGGCAGGAGAAGGAGCAGTCAGGTTCCAATGTGTTACCATCCAGTACTCCCTATGAGCTGGGATGCTATGACACCTGATGGGAACTGCCTTAGTGACCATCGGACCAGTGCTTCCTCAAAACACTGTTGCACACTAGCACATTTCAGCTCTGAATAACCTGGAGCACAGAGTGAGGGGGCGGGGCGGAAAGACAGCTGATCCAATATTTCCACTTTCCTCATCCTGCGTTCTATGAGATACATCACAGAGTTTACACATACACATAACAGAATACACAGATACACGACACAGATCAAGAAGAATGGTCCATGCTTCAGAGAGTCTTTTACAAGGAGAACAAGATTCACTCGGGAGATCTCAGGCCTCGGGGAAGCAGTTTGTAGCTTTAGAGAAGGAAGCTCAGCTACAGGGAGAAGGAACCATGCAGGGGAAGCTTAATAGGCTGAGAAAAGACAAGGGCACAAGCAAATGAGAAGAATCTAAATCAGGGGTAGCCGCACATTCACTTTGTAGTGTGTGCCTAACAGAGGCATCCAAAAAAAAAAAAAAAACTGTCTGCAGGAGGAGCCCTGGGTAATACAAATGTTTTGTAGGCTGTACTTCACAACAATTTTTTTTTTCCTTTCTGGATAAAATCATTTTAATTTCACTTAATTCCATCTGTCAATTCCTTGTAGCTGGCCGTTAGCTACCTTATAGGTTCTTCTTTCTCCCACCCTTGGCTCCCTCTTCCCATCCACTCTTTCAACCCCCTAACACTAGATAACATTAGATATCCTGATGAAAAGGAGAGAGAGGAAAAGAAAGAGATTCCTGACTAAAGTCAGGGTCAGATGTTATCCTTCGACTACTTCCTGTTGATTAAGGGTGTTCCTTATCCTCACCGACAGGTTATCTAATTTCTTCTCGTTGTTGTTTCTTCTTGGCCCAAGACTACTTGTCAAACCATGACCAACAACATCCAACAACAACCAGCAACAACCAGCCAACAACCCCCACCACCTCTCAGGGCCCTAGCATTTATATACCCTCTGAAAAGTCTCCAGACTTCCAAACATCACACAATCACAGAATCAGTAAGTGGCAAAAATTATGCCCCACCCAGAGCATGAGGCAAATTATAGCTGCTATGGACAATCTGAAGTAGCTCCATAACCCACATCTGAGATTAAAATGAAAACATATTCTTATATCTGAGGCTTTTAAAGGAGCCAGAATTCCAAAATTGTCACTACATTTCCTGAAATTACTTCCTGTGTTATTGGCAACTTTTTTTTTTAGAAAGTCCTTGCCTAGTTTTATATCTTAAAGTTTTGTTTATTTGTTTGTTTGTTTTATATTTTCTCTGCTAGTTTCAAATTTTAAGGCATACATCAAGGCCTTTGGACAATTTGGAACAGACTTCTGGTGAAATGAGAGATCTATCCAGTTTTACCGACGCTATATTTTAAAGAAGCTTTTGTTTGCTGAAGTATGTTTCCTTTGTCAAAAAATAGGCAGGCAGTGAGAAGATGTTATGTTCTTCAGACACAGGATTCAGAGGACTCTAAGCTGGACTTCACCTGAATGCCTTCTCCCTGAAGTTTTCACGGTACCAGAAGGAATTATGCAAGCTTCCAAAGGAGGGATGCAAGCAACTTCCTACCCAGTTATGGCACCTGTGAACCACAATGATTAATATGCTATTACTAATTACTGCACCTAAGGGTGCAGTAGTGGCACACATCCCTTAGTGGTAACCAACTGCTCTCTAATTGGACTTAAGATCCACTCAGTAAGAGGGAAACTGTGCCTAGTATTAAAAATTTAGCTAACTACCCAGTGCTAATAAAGTTATGGATTTTGGAGATCTACAACAATCAGTTTACTAAATCAGCATAATCTCTAACTATACTTTAAATATTTGTCCTTATACCCACAGATAATTGTAGTATCAAGGACATTTCTCTTGGCCACAGAGAAGCCATTATAGAAAGCCATACCAATCAAAATGCAGAGTTGTGAAGCTCAGTCTCAGTGATATGTCTACAAAACAACTCTCTCACCTAAGCTTCCAAGGACACTGAGGAAGATGAGGTGTGAAGGTTGTAAGAGCCAAAGAGTCAGAATTTTCTGTAAGACTGTGTCTCTTAGTATGTCAGAAACTATGCCTATGAAGTCTCACCAATATGACCATGAAGTCTTAGTCCTATACAAAGAACTACTGGCAACTAAGAAATGCTGAGAGTGGAGAAGACATGGTCTTCTCCAGGGAAGAGGATACCTATTGGTTATTCAATATCAAATGACCAGCCTTGAAAAACCACATTCAAGTAACATATACAGACTAAGCAGGATATATATGTGTGTGTGTGTGTGTGTGTGTACGTATATATATGTATGTATATATATACATATATATGTATATATATGCATATAACATAAATTAATAAAAAGTGAGGCCATGAATTTGAAAGTGAGCAAGGAAGAGTGTACAGGAGGGGTTGGAGGCAGGAAGGAGAATGGAGAAAAGTTGTAATTATATTATAATCTTAAAATTAATCAAAAATTTAAATAAGCAGCTATGTATATATTTATTTCTGAACAGAAATCTATGTGTCAGGTCTTCATGGTAGCACTATGGCTCTGCAGTCACATGTAGAAGAATGAAGGCAGATGCCCTACTCTCACCAAATGTAAAAGTCCTAACACTCAGAAACCATTAGAGGTAACAGTAGAGAAGAAGAAAAACGTTAAGATACTGCTATAGGCAAGGACTATTCCAGCACATGACGAGTGGGACCTCACAAAATTTAAAAGTGTCTATATGCAAAGCAAGCTATAAAATGAGAGAAGGGACAGCCTACTAAATAGGGAAAAAGCTTTTGTGAACTATATATATCTTTCAGGTGACCAATATCATTTCACATGGGACACAAACAACCAAAGAACAAGAATTCAAGCACCCCAATCAAAGAACAGACTAAGGAAGCTGACACTTCTCAAAACCTAAGATGAAAGCAACTGGTAAACATAGAAGATGTTCAACTTCACTGGACATCAGAGAAGTATAAATTAAAACTACAGTGAAGGTTCAACTTAGCAAGGCAGGATATCTCACTAAAAAAAAAAAAAAAAAAAAAAAAAAAAAAGCAAATTCTCTTGAGGATACAGACTAATGGAAACTGTTATGCACTATTGAACTGGTTTACACTCCAACTAGGAGTGTTCTCACCAGCATTTGTTATTTGAAAGGTAAGGTGGTCCAGCCACCATGGGACTAGAGGTAGTATGTGGGAGAGGACCAGCACGTAAGATTCTATCATCATCACACTGTGCACGGACAACTGCTCTCTCGAAGACTGGTGAGTCTCATTGCCGTTTTAATGAGCTCACTCTGGAACGGACAAACTGTGCTTTCCTCATCACTAATTTGCTTTTGTTTGCTGTATTGGTATTTGAATTCCCTACTTTCAGTAGGTTAGCATTTCTCTTATTGTACTAATTTTTAATCAAAGAACATGGTTGCATGCCACCATGTAGGCATGCCAGTTTCCCACTAAATCTGCATTCTAAAAAGACATTAGTGAAAATGTCCTTCCTCATCTGCTCAAAAGCTGTCTATTTTTATATTTATTATGGGGGGTGTAAGTATGGAATCAGAAGACAATATGTGGTAGTTCATTCCTTCCCTGCATTAGGGGAGTCCTGGGATTAAACTCAAGTACTGAGCCTCGTGAGATGTTCCTTTACCCACTAAGCTATCTTCTCTGGTCCCTAGAAATGGTTTGGTTTTAAAAAGATATCTCAAATGTTTCTTTTCTTTTTGTGTGAGGGTTGCTGTCATCATGTAGCCTTTTTAAATTTTCTTTATAGGTTTTATTTTCTAGGCAACAATGTGTTTACATAAATGATCACTAATATGCAGTATCATGATACCAGTTTTTAAAGACTGGTGGAAAAGGATTGGAGAGATGGCTTACCTATTAAGAGTTCTGCCTTCCTTTCCAGAGGACCTAGATTGCATTCCCAGCACCCACATGCCAGATCATAACTGTAACTCCAGTTGTACGGGATCTGACACCCTCTTCTGACATCCTCTGGTACCAAGAACTCATATGGTGCACAAGCATACATACAGGAAATACACCCATGCACAAAAATTAAAACAAACTGCCTAAGAGTTCATGTTCTATTTCATCTTTATTCTTAACTAGTCTCTGTCCTCCAATCCAGGTAATTTAAAAAAAAATATTTCATTTCTTTCCATAAAGCTAAGGAATGTCTCTCTTTATACACACACATTATAGGATTGTCCCATTGTAATCATGGGCCATACCCCATGATACTAGAAAATTACTCATTTTGCTTTTGAATTCAGTCTTTTATAAAGATGACATTACCAGAATGATCTCCTTCTTCCTCATAGTTTCCCAAGACATTTCATCCCATTTTATATGTTTTGGGGTTTTTTTCTAAATTTTATTTTTATGTGTATGACAATTTTACATCCATGTCTGTGTACTGAATGCATGCAATTCCCATGGAGGCCAGAAGAGGATGCTGGAACCCTTAGAATTGGAGTTACAGGTACCTGTGAGCAGTGATGTAGCTGCTGAGAATGAAACCCAGGTCCTCTGGAATGGTAGCCAGCTCTCAACTGCGGAAGCATATAACTATCCCCCTTGTTTCTTGAAACCTTATATAATAATGATGCGCTTTTATTCTGATCTGAAGGATTCTAAGTTTTCTTTAAGTTCAAAGCTGTATATTCCATTTTTCATCTCCATCTCAGCATCAGTAACTTATTAACATACCTGGATAACTCTTGATATTAAATAATGGAATTATCTCCCGTCTCTCTCTCTCTGTTCACAGTTACTTTATGAACGTCAGGCTTTTTATTGTTGAGTTGTCTGAACACTGAGATATTTCACTGCTAAGAACTACATTTTGCATTATACTTGTTTATCTGGTTTTTGTGCCCAGTGTCTCTCTTTAGCATCATAATGTATGCTCTATAGCAATACTGTGAATCCAGAAGATGAAAGCTATGTGTGTCACTTTAATTTTCTACAAGCTACAATTATTAAAAACAAACAAATGAAACTAATTTTAATGGTACACTTAAAGACATAATCTATAATATTATCATACTAACATATATTCATAAAATTAAAAAAATATATTAATGGTATTTTATATTATACCTAAAACTCCAATCCTGAATATTTTAAATCTAGAAAATATCTCAATTATGACTAGCCAAATTTCATATTGTAAATAGCCACAATGTACAAAAAAATTACATCCTATAGAATTTATTTTGATATATGTTTTGATTCACCAAAGCATATCCTTGAGCACTTCCAAGAATGCCACTTAGCTAATGAGATATGCACAAATAAAAGCTTAATCAGAGATTTATTAAATTTTAATTATGTCCTGATATTTATGTACTGTGGACTGTAGAGAGGAGTGAGAAGCTTGTTCTGGTGGGTTTTTCTTTGCAGTCAGTTTTCTTTACCTGTGATTCCTTTATTTGCATTTGTTCTCCACTGGGGTCTCCATCTGCCTTTTTTAGTCATCATTTTTCCCCTCACATTGACACGCTATCTTCCAGTTCATCTTCTTGGAGTCATTCTGTATTTCACTGTGGACTTTAGGCTCTACACAGGCCACTTGTCTTTTTACAGACTTTTGCTCCTGGCCATGGGGCAATGTCTTCCTGCTTCTGATGGAGAGTATAAATAAAATCTATGTGTTTCCTTTTGGGCTTCTTATTAAACCATTTCTGCACAAGTCTACCCTTTCTATCATGGTCATTAGGATGGCATTTAACTCCCCTATTCCTTTATCTTTTTGTTTCATTTTGAATTTATCACAATCCTCCTACACCCCTCCCCACCCCCCCACCCCCCATTTCATGACACAACAGTTGTTTTCCACAAAGCAAAATTACTCCGGATTTTAGTCACTTACCTGAGCTGCCAGATAAAGTCAGCAGGAAAAATCGTGAGTACAAGTGGACAGCTTAGGCAAGGCGGCCCAGTTAGAAAAACAGATCCCACATACAGGCAACAGCTTTGGGGATAACCGTCACTCCAGACATTCAGTACCCAGCTGAAGACCAAGCTGCACATCTACTTATGTGCAGGGAAGCCTAGATCCAGCCCATGTATGTTCTTTGATTGTTGGCCTCAGTGGGAAAGAATGAGCCTAGCTTCATAGAGACTTGATGTGCCAGGGTGGGTAGATATCCAGGGTGGGACCCCACTGCTCAAAGGAGAAGGAGAGGAGGGAGGGGAAGTGATGTTGGAGGGGTGACTGGGAGAGGTCAGTGAGTGGGTTGTAAGGTGAATAAGTTAAAAAAATTTAACTAAAATAAAATAAAAAACAAATTGTTATTGCCTTAGTCGTGGCAGTTTTATGAACATTCTTCAATACCATTATCTGGAAAGATTTAAATCAAGAAATATAAAAGATGCAAATCAATTTCCATAATAAAATTGAACTACACCATCTATTCCTTCACTCCAGCAAAGGAGCTGATTGACAGGCTCTCTGTGATACCAGGAACAGATGGCATTTAGATATAGGTATAGAAAGTAGAAAAACATACCTTCCTAAGAATGTCAGGGCATTTTCCTCCCTTGCTGCTGCCTACTGTCTGTGAATCTCATTGAATATAATGTTTAATGTAGAATCTCTACAGATATGTACTTACAGGGCATTTTATTTGCTGACAATCATTGGTTTCTGGAAGGCAGTTGTGGTTATATCAGAATAAACATGGAATTAGGTACAAAAAAAGTGGACAGCCCAAGTTCAAACTGTGAGCAGGTAGAGCAGAGTGTTTCAGAGCACAGCCTCATGGCTGTTCTTAATATATAGAGCTCCTACATTGTCTTCAAAGTCTATTTTAAAATGAAACTGATGCAGCAGATCATTAGACAATGAGATGATCAATTCTGAGAGGAAAACTCTTGATTGTTCTTTATGTATATAAAAAGAATGAGTTCAACAGAGTACTGATGCAGATGAAATTAAAGGGCCATTGTGTCCAATAGCATTCTAGAACTCCTCTTGACAGACATCTGGTAATGATAGTGTATTATTTGAGTGTGTTGATTAGATGAATAGTTGAGAGTTACTTAACAGCATTTTTAAAGTTTTCTACAATTTATATTTTTACAATTCATATTGTATCTTCACAAATTCAGACAATGCCACCTCACCCTCAGCATTTACTGAATAACATTTAGTGTATAACTGTCTTGAAACACATTAACGTCTGCAAAACATGCAAATATCTACGTCTCACTGTCTCCTAGATGACTCATCTGTAAATCTATCTACTATTCCTTTGGGAAGTTTCAGGGCTGATTTTTCAGCTCATTATAAAGACTTGGCGGGAATGAATTCAGAGATATAGCACATAGAAAAGTGTTATGAGTTCTTGGAAGAATATAACACACTAGCCCTGGAGCTTAAATGGCATGTATTCTGTGATCAAAAATAAAAGTTTTAGAAACCATTTGCTTTGAAATATAGTAAAAAACCAAGAACAATGTTTTCCCTGTTGGCCCAAATTATGCATTGCTAATAACAAAATGAATATAGTAGGTCATATGCTGAAAATAAGCTACTCAACAGAAAGAGTTGTGACTTACTCATCTTGATACATCTGTACCCAGGGCTAACTCCCAGGTTTAAGTTTTTAATTGTTTCTAAGCTTCAGGTATCTCAGAATGTAGGTGTCACATGAAAACCTTGTATGAATATCTCATCAACCTTGTCTTCCTCCCCAGCAGCTTCCAATATACTGAATGCGCTTCCAGTTTCTGATTCAGTCAGCTCACTCCTTGCCCTGCTTTACTACTGTGAAGTTTAGGAAACTGAACTTCACAAGATTTATTGACTTGGAGGACAGACTGTTCTTTGAGGACCCCAAGAACTGTACCTACAAATAAACGAATTTCAACAGAGCCCTCAATCCCATGAAATAGTCAGGAAACTGTTTATAGCTCAACCAAGGCAGGATGGGGCTTTCCTGCAACCTGGGCTTCAACTCAAGCTTGGCCAATACCTCATGAGTCATGAGCCAGGGCAGCATCTTGATTTCCTTTCTTCTAGGGGAAGAAGCCAGTCAGAATGCTTGGCACACAGTAGGAGCTCCATAGAAATATGATTTTAAAAAATGCAAGAATCTGTAACTAACAAGTCTAGAAATCCCATAAGTCAAAATGTTCATTCTTACAAAATAACCAAATGTAATCTTCAAAAAGCTCCTGAGGACAAGGGTGAGTGTATGTCTCCTTCTGTTGGAGATCAGGGCAGAACTGCCATCACTCCTACTGAACATGTTTTGATCACAGTAACCTGAACCAGTAGCATAGGCCTGAAATCACAGCTACCTGGGAAGATAAGACCTATGCATCTAATTCACAAAGCATCTCTCTTGTCACCAACATCCCTCGTGTTCCCCCTTAAATTCACCCATCTTCCTCCCATTCTAACTCCTCCATTAGCCCCGCCAACCATGGCTCACTTCTCCGCTTCTGTCATCTAATGCTTCTAGACTGTTCTCCAAATGGAATTGTGCAGTGTGTGACCTTTGTGGGTCAGCTTATTGTAGTCACCACGATTTTTTAGTAGTTTGTCTAAGTTGCCGTACATTCAATAGCTTGTTTCTCTTTATTGCTGAGTAATAAGCAGACCATGGTATGAGTTGCCAGGTGGCTAACCACTCAGCCATTGAAATACATCTGAACTGGTTTCAAATTTTAGCCATTTTTAATCAAGTCAGTAAAACAGTCATATACAGGTTTTTGTATTGATATGTTTTCATTTTCTCTGGAGTAAATGTCCAAGAGTGTAAGTGCTTAGTCATACAGTAACTACATGTTTTCATGAGATTGTGAAGCTTTTTCTCTGTGTCTGTACAATCCACAATGTTTAAGTGGGTGCGTCTCTGCATCCTCAGCATTTGAGTGGCTTTGATCTTCCTTTAGCTACTTGGATAGATGTATGATGGTGTCTCATTATCATTTCAAATATGTTTGCTTGATTGCCAACACCCAGGCTATCTTGCCTCTGTTTACTGCCATTTGGATATTTTCCTTGGTGACATGTCTATTAAAGTCCTTTGACCACATTTAAATCAATTATATACTTTTCTACTCTCGAGTTTTGGAATTTCTTCGTGTATTCTAGAAACTAATCCTTTGATGGATGTGTGATTTAAAAAATATTTTTTCAGTTTATAGGATATTTGTTCTTGTAGATTCTTTCCTAGAACAAAGATCTTTAATGTTGACAAGGCTCAAATTACCAAGACTCCATTCTATATATACATGCTTTGGGAATGTATAGAAACTCTTAGCACAGGGACTGAATACTTTTTTTTTTAAACTATACAGGTTAACATTTATATCACGGGTCCATTCCAAACTTTTTAAATATTTTATTAGTTCTTGGATAATTTCATACAATGTATTTTGACCATATTTAATCAACCCCCTCAACTCTTCCCCGATGCTGCCCCACCTCCCAGCCACCCAATTTCATGAGTTTCCTACCTTCTCCCACTCTCTCCCTTTCTCCCTTTCCCTTATCCCTCTTCCTCTATCATTTTTAGAAAACAAAATGAAATATACAGGTCTTTATCTTTAACTCTTGAAATCAAATAGGCTAGTCCTTGAGTCTTTTTCAAATTTGTTTGACTTTCTAGTTTTGTTGAATTTTTCAGATTAATTTCAGAAAACATAAAATCTAATTTATATCTATATAAAATTTTGATACTATTTTAGTGGGAATCGTGTTAAATCAGGGTATCAATGCCAAAACTACTACTGTTTTTAACACTATATATATATATGTATATATACATATATATGTATGTATATGATGTATATGTATGTATATCATCTCTTTTTTATGTTAGCTGACTATTCCTGGGCATAGTGCCTACCCTGGAGTGTGGTCAGCATTCACACCAGGGAAGAACACTGCCTTTCCCTATCTCTGGAGTAATAAAATGCCAACAACCCCTCAGCTTGAGATGTTACTCCATCCCTACCTCCCCGATGCATGCTGAGATTTTGTCTGGCATGGGCTTGTTTACATGTTATACATGCTGTCTCAATTGCTTTAAGTTTATATGTACATCTACCCTGTTGTAAACAAGTTTCCTTCTACTCATACACCACCTGTGGTTCTTAAAGTCTTTCTACGCCCTCTTCCACATAAAAGCTTGAGCCTTGACACCAGGAATGTGATATGGATTTTCCATTTAGGGGTGAGCTCTGTGAAGTCTCTTGTTTTCTGCAGATTGACCAATTGTAGGTCTCTATGTTAATTGCCATCTACTCCAAGAAGTTTCTGTGATAAGGGCTGAGTGAGTTTCTCTGATTGATGGGTATAGCAATCAGTCATTGGAGTTGTTTTATTGCTATGTCCATGTAGCTTGCCTAGCGATATCCAATATTCCAGCACAGTTTATTGAAAAAGCCATATTTCCTTCATTGAATTGTTCTTGTAGTGTTGTCAAAAACAAGTTAGGTGTGTTCCTATAAATCCATTTCTGGGTTTGCCATTCTATTTGGCTGACTTGTTCATTTATCCTCTCAATACCACCACTAGGTCTTTATTGTTAACTCTTGAAATCAAATAGGCTAGTCCTTGAGTCTTTTTCAAAATTGTTTGACTTTCTAGTTTTATTGAATTTTCCAGATTAATTTCAGAAAACATAAAATCTAATTTATATTTATATAAAATTTTGATACTATTTTAGTGGGAATTGTGTTAAATCAGGGTATCAATACCAAAACTATTAGTGGTTTTAATATATTATCACTTTCAATGTATAAGCACAACATGGTCTTGTGCCATGTAACAGTTTGACATTCCTACTTTAGCCTGTTAGTATAGTGGGCTATACTGAATAATTTTTAGAATAGTCAATGATCCTGGGATCCCTAGAATTAACTCCCACTAGCTGAACTCTATTATTCAAATACACAGATATTATCAGGGACTAATAGTATTAACAAATGCTAATACTGTGCTGGGATTTTTGCATCTATAACTGTAAGGTATTGGTCTATAATCTTTTCTGGTACTATCTTTGCTTAATAACATCTTTATCAAGGCAATGCTACCCTTCAGTTTCCTAAGAAGTGATAAGGATATAAAGCTCTGATGCTCATTTGCATTGGTTTATAGTTTTCAGCCACACTATGTGGACCTAAAATTTAAATTGTGGAAGTTTCTAATTATGTACTAGTAATAGTGTTATAAATGTGCTTTATTTTGGATACGTTGTATAGTTTTGTAAGAGTGAAGTATTCTTCATCTAAGCTCTCGAATGTATCTACTGTAGAGATGTTCAGAGCATTTTATTCTCCTTCTGATACCTACTGTTCAGGATATTCTGTTTCATTTCTTATATTTATGATTTGCTAGAAGTTTCTCCATTTTATGATCTTTCAAAGAAACAACTCTTTGTTTTCTTTACTTTTTGTTCACAGTCAAGTGTAGCTTAACAGGTATTTGTTCTCATAACCACAATTAATCTGTCTCTTGACTGTGCCAATATCATAAAGCATAATAATACTACACTGTCATTCTGTCTCAAATACAGAATGTTTATCTTTCTGGGACTGCCATCATAGATACAGGCTGTTTGTATATAGCACATCTATGTGTCTCTATTTTTAATGTCACTAATTATTTCCCTTTTCTTTAGTATTTCTTTTATAGTGCTTGATTTGGGTTTGTTTAGCTTTTTCAAAGTTCTTAAGATTTACTTTGGGCTGTTTTTTTTAATATATGCATGAATTTGGGTTCAACAAACTTTCCTCTTAACCCTGTTTGATCAAATTTTAAATTTTTTTTGTTTTTTTTTTTTTTTTTTTTTTTTTTTTGTTTTTTTTTTTGTTGGTTTTTTTTTTTTTTTTTTTTTTTTTTTTGAGACAGGGTTTCTCTGTGTAGCCCTGGCTGTCCTGGACTCACTCTGTAGACCAGGCTGGCCTCAAATTCAGAAATCTACCTGCCTCTGCCTCCCAAGTGCTGGGATTAAAGGTGTTCACCACCACTGCCTGGCTAAAGTGTAACTTTTAAGTACCATAAGCTTTGACAAACTTCATCATTATCCCAACTCAGTAAAGCATGATTTTATTCCTCTTAAGACTTCCTCTTCATGATGGAAGTGCGATATTTACTTACAGTTGTTTGACGACCTGCTTCTTAGATCTCTCTACTTGGTTCCATTACAGCTAGAGATCGCATTCTGCATGATTTCCATTCTTTTACATTTCTTAAGATTGTTTTATGATCTAAGGTTAGACTATCTTGGCATGTAGTCTTTGCATACTTTGAAAGGAAATGTGTGTTTGGCAGTTACTGAATGAACCGTGCATGTAACAGGTACGGCTGATGGTGCTGCCGAGTTCCATAGCCTCTCTTCTGTGTGCTCTGTGTATGATGGAAGGAGGTATGTTGAGGTCTCCAACTATAATTGTGTAGCTAGCTATCTGGTTCTTGTTTAGCTATGTCAGATTCCGCTTCATATATTTTACATCTCAGTTACTGGTACATATACATATGAGATTGTTGTCTTCTTGGTAGAATGACCACTACCACAATACAATGTTCCTAATGTTTCTTTTATTTGATAATACACTAGAAATTCTCTTTGACTGATGCTAATGTGGCTCTTTTTTCCATTCTTTGACCTTCAACTTGCTTAAATGGTTTTATTTGTTTCTTATAGGTAATACCTGTAATAGTTGGTTATGTTTCCTAATCTACTATGACAATCTTTCCATTAATTGCTGAACTTAGGTCATTTGAAGGTAAGGTATTATTTATACCAGGGATTATATTTGTTTTGTTTGATTTTTCATCCCTCTATTTCTCTTGTGACTCTCTAAGATGTTTTTAGAATTCCATTTTATGTACCAATAGATAGCTTTGCATATAGATTTCTAAATAGGTATACTGGGTATTGCATTATACATTGGATATATGAGATAATACTAAGTACCAAAATGTGTCTTCTAGAATGATTATTTTTGCCAATTCATGTATAGAACCCTTATATCCCTTTGTTTCCCCAATTTAAAATACAATTATATATTTAATAATATTCATAATAATTATATTTGTTTTATGTATATTTAAAAACACATCAGGTAATTGTGATTTTTCTTCAAATACCATAAGTAATTTAGACAATCGGAGGTAAGCCCTTACCTACTTGCTCTTGGTATTTGCTGTCCTTCCCTTCCTGGTTTTGCATGGCTCTTATTTTAAGTTTCCTTTTATTTATGAACTTCCTTTAGCCTTTCTTCAGCCTGATTCTTTTCTCTTCAACTTATAACATGTAGCTTGTCCCTTTGTTCTGGGGACCGTCCTATTGGTTGTAGGTTTCTACATTTGAAGTTCTTTCCTGTTAACACTTAAAGATACTATGTTTCTGTGGCTTCTGATGAGGAATTTGTCATAATTCAGTTTGCTTTCCTTCTACCAGTCAGTTGTCTGTTTGATTTGGCTGCTTTCAAAATTTCTCCTGAATCTTTAGAAGTTTGAGTAAATGTGTCTTGGCATGCATTTCATTGGTCTTACTCTCTGACATACAGCAGAGAAATATGGGATACAGCCTCATTACTGCAAAATGAATGTAAAAATAAAGGGTCCCCACTGGGCTGCTACTGCTCCACTCATACCCAAAAAATAAAAGGAGAGGTAAAATTCCTAGTTCCACATATGGTCTCTACTGACGGCACGTCATATTGTTTTTGCAACAATTATAGGCCACCCAATTCAAAGGGAGAAGATGCAGCCTTACATCTCAGTGTGGGATGGGAAAGATGCAAACACTTTTGGAAAACAAAATCTGTGTTTTAAAAGTCCAATTTAGGAGGTTTCAGATAGTTCACCGTACTGCATAACCCAAGTTCTTTCATTACATGGGCAGTAAAACATGATGCCAGGGCTATGAAAACGATGTGAAATCAAGGAGCTATGCTGATACTAGATTGTTCCTCTATTGCTAGAACCCATGAAGTGCTTTCTGTTTATTATAAAGTACTTTTAAATATTTAATTCAGCATTTCTTTATGCATGTAAAAAGTGAAGGAGTTTGCAAATTATTTAAATGTATCTTTTGCTGGAACCTAAGACACGCCGCTAATTTTTTTTTCACACCAAGAGGGTAGAAGAAGACAAACGAGGAGTGAATTAGTCAAATCATGTCTTCCTTGCCCTCCCTGAAGTCATAGGCATACTCAAAAAGTTCTAATCTGACCTTTTTTATTATATGAGCTTCACACATGTGTCTAGAAGTAAATAGTGCTATTTCCCTTAGGGAAGTGGAAGCTGTTCTGCATTTAGGCAAAATGTAAGTTGAAAAAATAAAACAAAACAAAAAATACCCCAGAAGGTAAGATGCTAAGAGCAAGGGGGTCTGCAGACATCAACACAATAAAGAGAGAGAGAAAGGTGCTCTGCATGGGGCACTGGGGGGAATTTACTTAAGGAAGATGGAAAGAAATGGTAAGACATGGAAGAGGGTGAGAGGAAATCAAGAGGTGGTACCCAGGAAGTGGCTGGCGGAAGTGGCACTTTAAAGTGTGCCAGGTAGCAGGGCCATGGAATGGACTGTTCAAAATAGTTCTGTGATTCTAAGGTTCTATCAGGACCCATCCCAAGAGCCTGAGTCATCAAATGAAGAATGAATCAGAGAATCACCATTTCTAGAAAGTTCTTGGGATTCCATGTGAAAATCATGGAGCGGCCATCCCCTCTCCTGTAGACATTCTAGAGCCACCATTGGGTGAGTGGGAAACAGAAGCTCAGATCCTGAAGAGTGTTGAGAGACCTAGAGCCCAGTATAGGAGCTGAAGTATTTCGAAATACTATGGAGTGTATACGGGAAATCCAAAGATCTCAAATCCAGCTCCTGGCCCCATACATCTCTTTTGAGCTTTACTGGGAGACAATCAACATATGAAATGCATTTATTTAAAGGGTATATCGTGAGATTTTCATAGCAAGCATATGCTTTCTTAACCACTAAGTGATCTCTCTAGTCTAAAAATTATTATTTTATTTCAATGATTGTTCATCTCGGGAGAAATTATTCTCCCATCTTCTAGGGAATCAATGGAAACTTCAGAATAAAGAATAAAACTGTCGGCTATGTAAGCTGTGGGACCACTGTATCCTCTGCATGTCTTTGCAGTGCCCTGGACCTCCTTCACAGTATTAGTCCAAAGGAACATGCATCCTCTTGGCTCCTGGAGTGCAGAAGCATATCGTAGCCCAGGCTTCTTCTGCCACTCTGTGGCTGGACCTGAACACTACATGTGGCCATTATTCCCTGACATGGAAAAGAGCTTTTATTTTTTAAGATCAGAAACCCTTTCTCTATACATCAACCCTTCTGGTCCCTCCATACACATGAGGGAAGGGCCAGGATAATGATGCTACAGCTTCAGCCTCAAGATGACTACCCTCATGACAGGTGTCGTTCCCAAACTATGGACTTAGCACTGCTATTTATAATAAACCAGTTATTAGGTAGATGCTCTGATTGAAGCCAGGTTATTAAAAGTCAAAGCTAGAGCTTAAAATAAAGGGACAGATAGGATCTGAGGTCTTCCATGACTCATCCCTTGTCCTGGTGCTTCTCTGACCCTCTGGCTGGGTCTAGGCCTCACAGCAAAGTCTCCACATTCCCTTGGATAATATTCCCTAGCTGGTGAATAGCTGGGCTTTCCACCTAGATCTCTCTTGTTAAAGAGAATTGGGACAGAAGTACGGTCCTGTGTCCTCCCAGCTCCAGAATATCATCCAGGTCTCCCCACCCCCTCCTCCCTCGCTGAATGCTTCTTCCCATCACCCTTCCAGTGTGATATATAAAGAGTTGGGAATTCAACCGTGATATGAGGAGTATATTCTTCCCTCTCTAATGCCACCCAAGTTCCTCTCTATCTACTACTTGCTACAAAAAGAGGCAGCACCTAATGTGCCTCTGACTTTCTCTTAGGATACAGCACTCTGCCAAGACATTTTGGTTTCCTTCTCTGTGTTGGGCTCATTTCACAAGAGTACTGTGAGCCATTTTTCCTGTATGGACTTCCCTCCTGGCATCCTCACTTATGCCTAGCTAATAAGCTTTCATGTGACATGCCACCCTTTCAAATGAGTCACATAGCTTAGAGGTTGTAGAAGTTACCTACAAGAGAAATCATCCTTTCTGTCCATAAAGAAATTTACTGCTCCATGTCTCCTGGCTATATGGTTCAAGTAGCCTCTTCTCTTTCCTTCCGTACCATGACAAGTGTCAGGGACTCTCATTAAGATAAATCCTGTACATGGCACAATCTCCAGATATCCATCTTCCTGACTATTGCACAAAAGGAAAATGTAAAAATGAAATGGATAAAGGCATATCCATCATGCTCATTGAAATAGTTATTTTGGAAATAATGGTTCCAGGTAAGAGTACAATGAAAAATGGGGCCCATGAAAAGTGAGAGTTCAATGCAGTGTCTACAATGTGAGCACTTAGTTCTCTGTCATTAGCATGTATCATTACAGTTCTATAAAAATCATCTCTGGGAAATCAATAGTAAAATTTGAAGCTTTCTGAAAAGTGTGAGAAGGCAGAGTTCAGAGGAATCTCTATAAATAGAGAAATCACAGTTTTAACTTCATGCATTAAGATCACGCTGGTCATGTCACACTTGAATCTTGTCAACCACACTTGGGGTAAAGTAATGATGAGATGGGATGTTAACATTTTTGTAAAAGTTATCACTTTCATATTTCAGATTGGAAATCCAGGGCCCAGAGAAGCATAAATAAAACTAAAGAAAAATAAGTAAATCAAAAATAGCTTTGGAGTAAGGGAATCCCCACCTATTGTTATTTAAGATGCAACCATTTCTCAACTCGAAGCAGAAGAGGTTTATAGAGCACTTATACTGCTCTTGTTCTGGTTCCAGCATCCCCACCATCTTCGCTGGTACCCACTCATTCCAGGACATCCACAAATTTGCTATGTGATTTACTGATCACATAGGTATGATACACATAGGTATGTGTAGCATGTAATTATTTTAAAAAACAATGCACACTAATGCCAGCTACACGCCGGCAACAGACAGCTCCGGAAGCGGCGGTCTGTCCAGTGTCTGATGGTTAGCCTGTGGCCCAACTGCTCCACACTCCTATGCCATCCATTCTCTGCTACTAGCCTGCTGAGACTAGCTACCACTGACTCTAAACCTTTAACCCTGTAAAATGAAAACTCCAGGGGCTTGTAATTTATCTACCAGATTTATAACAGTAAATCTTCAACCCCCAAAATGCCCATACAAAGAGCTCAAAACTCAATTGATATAGATACAAGCTGCACACATAGATAGACATGCCCTACATTATTAAATTGTCTATCTAAGAAATCTCCAATTACTTATGGCTCCTGGAACCACATGGTTCTGGTTCATCTTCTTTCTCCATCATCTCTCCGTTCCTTCTCTGTCTCTGTCTCTCTGTCGCCTCTCTAAAAACTTTCAGCTCCACCTTCTTTTTCCACTGCCCAATCACAGGCTCGACCCTTATCTGACTAAGATTTTACCTGACCTCACCTACATACAGACAATAATCCACAGGCATGGAAGCCTTTGAGAAGCTTTTGGTGGCTAGTTTCTTATTAAGATCAAGATCTAGACAGATCTGGTGGGAAACAGTAGCCTGACTTGGGAATATTCCTGAGCCCAGAGAAAGTCATCAATCCATTGGATCTGCAAAGTGTCACTAAGACAGTAGTATAAGTGCACCAATCCACAGTGGGTTGCAATGACACTTTATCCGTGGATAGGCCTAGCAGCTACAAACATCCTTCCTTCAGTACCACTAAACCTCCTCCCTCCCTGCAACGTTCTCTTGGGACATTCCTCACACAGTGTCTCTCAAAGTATTGTGACAAGAGTCATCTGCGGATTTGTTAAAATGCAGGCCCTGGTTCAGGAGGTTTGGAGTAGAAGTCTGGAGGCTCCGTATCTCTCAAAGGCAAGGGTGAGACTTGTCTGCTGCTCTGGAAATCAGGCTTCAAAGAACAAAGCCCTAGAGTTCAACTTGGAGACCAGAGGTCTCCGGCCTAAAAACCCCATGGCCAGGAGTCCCTCACATGGGCTGGAGCTGAAGTGTAATGTTAACTAGCAAGAGACATATTCTACATTACTGTTTGAATAACACCTAACAGAATCATAGAGGTGAAGCACATGAGCAAAGGCCTCTGGTGAACGTGTTCTACTGGAGCCCAGGAAGAGTGAAGCAAGGTTTACTTACGGGAGAAGCGGGCAAGTGGTCTGGCATTCTTGTCTCCTGCTTCATTTGCAACTGGGGGGAAAACAGAGGATACAGTTAAGAATAAGACACAGCAGAGGGAACCCATAAATATCTCACCCAAGAAATTCACAGGCCTACTGTCAATGCGACTTATTGGTTACCCTCCACAATCTAAAAGTAAAGCCCTAGAGAAATCCAGCAGGTGCCCAACTAGAAGCTATTCCCTTACTGACGACTATTCATGGTGCTTGACAATGCTCTGCACACTACTGGAAGAAAAAGATACTCTGTAATATCACCCAGCTACAAACCCTGAAACCTACAACAGCAACCTGCCTGAGAGATAAACTGATACAATAGGGGTACAAATGTTACAGGAACAACCAACCACTCTAAAAGCCCACTCCATGAGATATAATCCACACCTGACACTACTAATAAAGCCAAGAACTGGAGACTAGATAGGCCCTATGGGAAAACGGACTAGTATTACTCAACTAAACGAACACAGCAATAAAATGACTCCTAATGACATATGTTATAACTGTAGGTCAGTGCACCACTCAACCCTCATCAGAGAAGCTTACTCTTACAGTAGATGGTCATTAACAAACAGATCCACAACAGGACAATGTGCAGACAGTGAGACACCTTGGAGCACTCAGCCGCAAACGGATTGTAAGAGCTGGGTGGATGGCTCCAAGAAAACAGCATCTTCCAAACACAACAGCACTACTGCACAGATGATGACACAGAGACTGTGACAACATGCATAAGACCTTCACAAGTTCCAGACAGACAAAACCCCAGCCCAGAGAAGTGAAAGTGGACACAAAGCCCATCCCCTAACCAAGAAGCTATTTGCAAGTGGTACCTGTCAGGGAAGGAAGAATCAGTTTTATATAAGGAAGACTACTGGGTATATCAATCACACTTCAGGGTCGGCTTCATCCGCAGTTGTTAAATGAAACAAAACAGACTCCAAGGTTTCATCATCAACACCTAAATGACCTGATGCCTTGGTCACATTCATTTAAATATCTGAATAAAACTTGCCAGAACTAGAGCAACCTCAACCTAGCAGGTTTAGAGAGGTTAACCTAATTACATCTAAAAGGTTCCCAAGGAATTGGCCATCTTTGTTCCCCAAGCTTCCTATAAAAGGATGTCCTCCAACATTTCAATCCACACCAAGATGCTAAAACAGAGCATGTTCTCAGACCCAAGTGGGCAGACCCGAGGTGAACATCTCAGAAGATGATGACAAAGTTGGGCTTTGTTAAAACTGACATTAAATCAGATGTTAACAAATAGAAGAGTCCACAAAGAGAGGCTTGGGGAAGCTGTTCGGAAAACTTCTCTAGAAAACCCAGGAAGAAAGCTCCAAGGGTGATTTTACTTCCTCTACCTCCTCTCCATGGTTTATAATCAAATACATGGAGCCACAGTCACTAAGTCTACAATTTATATCTCTGTCACCTCAGACCAAACTAAGGTACCTAGTATCCTTAGTTTGTAGGCACACAAGTTTCACTTGCCTTTTTATCTTTTGATTGTGTATGTTACAGTGTGTGCAAATGTGTGTATGCATGTGTTAAGTGTGTGTAAGTATGTATGCACTAAAGCATTTGTGTGTGTCTGTGTGTGTCTGTGTGTGTATGTGTATGTGTGTGTCTCTCTGTGTGTGTATGTGTGTGTCTGTATGTCTGTGTATGTGCCTCTGTGTGTGTATGTGTGTATGTGTGTGTGTATATGTGTGTCTGTGTGTGTCTGTGTGTGTCTGTGTGTGTCTGTGTGTCTGTGTATGTGCCTGTGGGTGTGTGTGTATGTGAATGCAGCTGCACACATGCCACAGCACATGTGGAGGTCAGAGGATAACCTCAGGCATCATTTCTTCCCTTCCTCCTTGTTTGAGAGACGGTCTCTGTTGTTTTCCTGCTGTGTATGCCAAGATACCTGGCCCCTGAGCTCATGGGATTCTCCTGTGTCTGTTGTCCATCTACTCATAGATTCACTCGGATTTTGGAGGCTCCTGCTAGGCATCTAGCTTTATAAGTTCTGGTGATTTGACCTCAAGTCCTCACACTTGGTGGCCCTGCAGGTACTTTTACACACTGCACCATCTTCCAGCCGTTGCTGAATTTAAATACCCTTTTTATTCCCACTTAAGATGGATAAGTGTTGTTTTGTATATCCATGAAAATCAGACATAACTATTTGTGATCTGTTCAAATGACACTTAGACAAACCAACAATAAAATCCTCTTCATTTTAGATCAGGAAAGAAAAGAAGACCAACAGCGGGCAGAATAGAAGCAATTGCTAACGCAATCATTGCTGCGAATGAAACTGACATAGCAGGACATGAGAATATCAGGCATCATTTTGCAAATGATGAAAGGAGTCACGGCTCTCTCTAGGTTGACAAAGGCAAGCTATTTAAAGTTGATCGTATTTGTACATTCAGCCTCAGTCTGTGTTTCTAGCTTTGGAATCATCCTATGGAATTATCTACCTTTGCATCATTATACAAAATGACCAGCAGGGGATGCTGCTATTGCACACATATCACAGCATTTCAACAATAGAAGCTGAATCACTGCATCCATACCAAGAACACTTCAGAGGAAAAAGATTCTCACCTCAGAAAAGGCCCTGGGGCTCTATTAACATTCTATATTTCTTTTGTCTTCTAAGGCTTCTGGTAAACCCACTACTGAACATACTCCATTCCTTCCTCCAGGCAAAGTGGGCCTGAGGCAGGGCAGTGCGGTGGTCTAACCACTGAAGTACTCCTCGTCACACTGCAGCCGCTTACAGAAACCTGATTGGAGTTAGACCTGAAGAGCTCTGGCTTTGTGAGCACTTGAGAAACTTAGCCAACTCTCTAGGACTTTCTAGAAGAAAAATTATGTTATATCAAGAAAAAAAAAGAGCTGGAGGGAGAAGGAAGGAGAAGCTGGCTAGTTATGTGCTTCTCCAGGTCTTGAGTTCAACCTGTTTCCTCTTTAGACACCGTGTTCCTCTGAAGAAGAGAATGGAACAGAGGTTTTGTTTTTTTGTTTTTTGTTTTTTTAATCATTTACTGCGAAAGCTTATGGGCTACATTTAGAACAGACAAAGACCCCTGCAAAGGCTGTGAGAATGAACATCCACCTGACTGCTAGCCTTGGGAAGGCACATTCTCCACGGGTTACTATTTCAGACCAAGTATTGGGACTCCCCTCCCAGCTACCCTAGACAACAATGGGAATTGCTGACCCAGATCCAAGTTAAACCAGGAGAGGCAGGCATCGAAATCTAGGCCATTGAAGTACCAGGAGAGTAGCGCCTACCCAGAAGTAATACAATAGCCCAGAATGACTGTTCTCCATGAAGTGCAAGCAGGCACCATGCTCCCCGACTGAATGGTTTCCAGTGATAACATACAAGATCTGAGCCAACTCACTTGGCCTGGAATCAAAGCCCTGGCACTAACTTAATCTTCCACTACAGTGTTAGTCAGCTTTCTATAAGAACTGTCTGAGGTGATTCATTTACAAAGTAAAGATATGTTTTATTCATTCTTCAGATTCCAGAAAACAGTGGAAGCCAGTGTACACATTGCTTTTAGGCTTCTAGTACCAGATGGTATTGGTAGGAGGGCTCAGCAAAACACAATGAAGTCACCTCATTATCAAGAAGCAAAGGAGATATGGAAGGGTGGGGAACCTACAGTCCCTTCAAGAGCATGCCTCCAAAGACCATGGGCTGGCGAATAGGGTCCACCTTAAAGTCTCACCCTCCCCAGGAGTGCCACCTTTAGCACAAAGCCTTAGGCACATTGGCCTTTGCAGTAGGTTTCCAAACTACAGTGATCACAATTCCCGAAACATCTTTCAGCTTCACACCCTTCACATGCTCTCGTGGACACCTCCCTCCTGATCTTCCCCATACTGACCCCTACTCATCTTTCAAACTGAGGTGTGGCTTTGCATTTCCCTGTGAATGGCATAAATGATAGCCTGTGTTTCACTTCCTTCCCTTTCCAGACCCAACTCTCCAACTTCAGCAAATATCAGAACAGCCTAGAAGGTTTGCTGAAATGCAGACTACAAATGCAGAGGTCAAATACAGTGAGTATAGTATGTATCCAAGAAAAGGTATTGCTGAGAAGCTTCCAGATGTCATTGTGGTTACTGGTCAGGTTTCAGTTTTTCAGAACATCTGCCACAAGTTGTAACCTGCTCCCACCTAATGCAAGAACTTTAACTTTTAATTTTCAAATTTCTGTTCTTTTGACCAATGACAGCCACTCTGAATAATGTGATCAGTTGATGCTTCTAGAACTAACATATAATAAGTAGATACAAATGCCTCTGATGGCATTTGGACCTGTCATCTCAGACGGGCTTTCAGACCATTTATTTGACCGTCTGATTCATTTGGGCCTACATGCTTGTAAGTTTTAAAGAATTAGTTGCCAGCACTGATAAAAAGCTATGCAATTCCAAATATAAATATATGCTACGAGTTTCTTTAGGGATATAAGATCCCAGATATACCAGACACAAATGGACACACTGCCCCAACAGTGGATGGCTCTGCCTCCTGTCTGAGATGCAGCTCTTTCCTTGTTGTCACTCCAATTTATATGCTGCCTTCATGGTCCAGAGATTAGTGTCCATAAGACCTTGTCAAGGGCTTAAAGAATGAAACAACACCACAACAGAGAAGAGTACTATAAAGAGTGGTCACACCCAGCTTGATGATGTCCTTCTATTTCAAGACCACACACTTTCAGATAGGTTTGAGAGCCAGCTTGAACACAATCAACTTCCTCCCACCAGCAGAAGAACCTTCATGCATTATTTATTTTCCATCTACACACACACACACATAACACACAGACACACATATACACACATACCACAATCACACACACAACATACACACACACAAACCACACAAATAACACATAAATATATATGCACATGCCACATACACACATACTCACATATACAATACACATTCACACAAACCACACACACGCAATACACACATGCACAAACCACATAATGTACATACCACATACATACACTCACATATACAATATACACACAAACCACACACTCACACACACAATAAATATAAACCATACACACATACACCAGACACAATACATACACAATATACAGCCACAATGCACACACAATCTGCATACATATACACATACCACATACACATCACACACACACACACACACACACACAAAATATATTTTAGTTCTAGACATAAGACCAGCCTTTGATTACATACCTGAACCCTAAGAGCACTACTCCCCATTAGACTCAAGAAATATGGGTGTTCTGCTCACCAAATTGCCCTAAATACTCACCATGAGTGAATGCCACTTGGGGAACTTTTCAAATTCCTTGTGCCCAGATGACATCTTAAATCAATTAAATAGTGCTTTGGGAGGAACAGCTACCACTTCTTACATCTTTATTGAAGTAAAATATACAAAGTGTGTGTCTCAGAGTCTTCAAAACTAGCACCTCATTCTGTTCTTTCAAAGATGCTATTGTTTTGATGTTTATCATGAGCCGAAATGCCTCTGCATTTCAGATGTTAAGGCTGCAGACATGACTGTGAGAATCGACTGGCATCTTCTCATAGTGTAGAGATATTGAAAAGAGGGTTTGGCTCACATTGCTGCCACGTCAGTATGCATATCATGTATCCTGAGCACTGCCTGGGGGCTGGGCCACAGAACTCGCCTTTTAGAGAAATCCAGCACCCTTGACAGATAGGCCAATTCAGTAGGTTTCTCCATCTATGGCTACACACAAAGAGTCAGTGGGAAACCAACTTGATTACCACACTGATCTTGGTCTTATCCCAGAGTCCCACCAAACAGAGATAGGACTCCAGGTTTTAAGCCAGTACATTAGAAGGCACTTGGACATAATAATATAGCTCGGAGGCTGCATTCTAAAATTACATTCACCTTCATCTTTGGCATGTTTCCTACATGGTTCCTCTAAAATAAATAAATCAATAAAATTACCTAAAAACAAGTTTCAAAGTAAGGACTTTCCCTGGAGATCAAGGTTAGTGAGGCGGAGGGAAAATTAACTGGGAACAATAAGCATCCCAGCTCCAAACTGGAGGGGACTTGGATGTCTCAGCTAAGCCACAAACAATCCAGCCCATTCAGAAGGACAGCAGTGAATACAAGGAAAGCTTGGGGAATCCTAGCAATTGTGGCAGTAAACCAGGCAGGTGCACACTGCTTTGTAACCAAAACTAGCACCAAAAACAGTGCCACCCTTGTTTTGAAAGGCTTGACACCTGGGTAAGTGTAAATGCAGCTGAGATGCTGGCTACAGAGGCAAAGACACAGTAAGTAACAGCCCAAGGTAGAGTCTGGTTTCCTGTGGGGGCATATACCCAGGCCTGCTGTCTGCCTTAAGCTCTGGATCCTGCCTAGGGACCCTCTCCAGGTGAGCTCCCTTGGAAAGCCTCACAGATGAAATGCTAGACACAGTGGACCTCCCAGAGAAGAGATATTGAAATGAATGTCCAGGTGCCGTCCCTAAGTACCAGATAAACAAAAGCTAAGAACTGTCTACAAGGGCTTGATTTCATTTCCCCTTTAACCTGCAAAGACCCAAACAGCATCAGGAAAACAGGATGGCATGTTGGGAGAGAATCCTTCAAAATCACTGCTAACTGCCTTGCTTAGATGGTGCTTTCTAAGTAGCGGCTTCCATGACAGCCTCTCATTCCCTGCCCCTCCTACCTTTCTAGTTTTATTTTCTCCAGAAGCACTAATTACTTACATGTAAGGCTTAGTGTCTTTTTCCTTCCATTTTAATCCAAAACACACATACACAGAGATTCTCTGCTAAATGGGATGGGGAGTGATTTTACTCAGTGCTTAAGGCCTATGAAAAATATTTATTTATGAGTGGTTAGACTCCAACAGTGTACCATGCAGAGGGTGTCTGAAGCCAAGAATATTTGGGAAAGCACAGGAGGACAGAAAGATGCAAAGACATTAATATCTTGAATACATGTAAATATTCTAAGGATCCATTCATTGTTTCAAAACTATTTATCACATGTTGAATGAATGAATGAATGAATGAATGTTGAATGAATGGCAGTCTCCAGATAAATGTGTACACTGAGCCCACAGTCCCTGCTTTCACATAAATAGGACTACCATTCAGAAAGGGTGAGTAGTTTTTTCAAGACCACCCAGTTGTGTAGCACAACCTCCATCCAAATTTGTCTGGAGTCAAATGTCATATCTTTCCACACTACCTCTTTGCCTTCAAGTAGGAAAGAGAGGACCCTGATCTGGTAACCACAGGTCTGTAATCCTAGCAACTCAAGATCTGAGGTAAGAGGATCACAAGTTCAAGACCTGCCAGGTCTATAAAGTAAGCTCAAGGGGCAGACTGGATAATTTAATGACACTCTGTCCTTGTTCTCAAAAATAATTCTTTTAATTTGAGGGACAAGATCTTAAAAATATAGCTTAGTGGTAAAGCACTTGCCTAGCATGCACAAAGTATTAGATTTACTGTCTAGTACTAACAATGTAAAGGAGAGAGAGAGGGAAAAAAAGGACCTAGGGAGGGGTGCACTCATAAAAGAGCCAGGCTACAGACTGACCTTCTCCTTTAGTGTCCCTAGCCCCACAGAAAGGCAAGTAAGTGGCATACAGAAGACAGAAGAAGGTCACATGCCTGGTACCTGATATCTGAGATATGCCCAGGAGATTATCCGTAGGCACGGCATCTTCACTGAGATGAACAGGGTGACCAGGACTCATTCCAACAGGATTGAGAACTAGGAGAAGCTTCCTACAAAAGCCCCAACTCCAAGGTGTCTCCAGCACGCTAGAATAATCCTTCCATCATAGAAAATAACAACAGAGAAAAGAAGCAAGAATTAGACCCATCTGAGCTTGAACCAGTAGAGCTTGCCAAAGTGCGTTCATTCCATTTCATGGGTGAAGAGAGAGTCATGGCAAGAGATCATATGCCTTGTCCAAAACCAGGCCAGGCAAAGCTGAGAATCAGATATAACACCCATGTCTCCTGCTCCAACTCTTGCCTAGTATTCTTGGAGAAGGGGATGTGCCCATCTTTCATAGATGTGCCCCCATCATTTTTCAGATGCAAACAGAAAGTTCATTTTGGCTCCTTTTGCCCCACTTGATTTAAATAATACTGATGCTTGGCAAACCTGGCGTCTGTTCTTCTGACAAATGATGGCTGAATACAGTGGTGGGTAAAGATTTCTGACACACAGGCAGAGCTTGGTGAGGCACATCTATAACACTCACCAGAGCCTGCCATTGCTGGAGTGTGGAAGGTAATCGGGGAACAGAAGTCAGGTAAGGAGAAAAGTCCCTGCCAGGTTAGACGTAGCATAAAGAATATGACCATAAGTGGGTAAGTGACTTTATAAAGTTTTCATGGTTGTTTAAAGTAGGATATGCTATGTAATGTAACAATGGGACAATTTACAACAATTAAAAACAATTAACAACAATTAAAATGGGACAATTAAAAACAATGGGAATTGTTTTTCTCTACAAAGCCTTCTGCGATTTTTGCTATTATTTCTCTGCTTTTCAAATGTGGAAAGTGAGTCTTTGAGACCAAGACTGACTAAGACAAAATAACTAATAATGCAGATCTGACAAATGAATCCAGTATCATTTTATGCCAGAGCCATGAGCCACGATGCCCATCAGTATTCAACATCTAGTGACCCATGGTTCTCGCTGATGTATAAACAAGGCTGACAGGAATACCCCTTCTACTCTACCTCAAGTTAGAAGCATGGCAGAGGAGGGTCCTATGTTCACCTGTCCCCTACAGAAGAAGACAGTAGGCAGTCTTCTGCAGTCTCTGCCCAGAGACACAAAGACATCACTACCCTCCATGAGATTCCTCACACTGCTGCATTCAGGAGTTCTGAGTATCACCTCATTAGACTTTCCAGACCAATCTGGTTGTGAAGCCAACTCCAAATCAGCCTTGTATAGAAGAAGAAAACCAATCTGTCCTGATTACTCATTAGGACTCATCATTTGAGAGTGGCTGAGATGATGCACCTTCTAGATGCTTCTTTCTGGGAGCAGTGGCAAAGCCTTTCAGCCCTTAGGATGGCTTTCCTACTTGTTCAGCTTGGGTTGAAATGAAGCACGGACAAGGGAAAATCAAAGCAGTCCTTGCCAAGCTAAGAAGACAGCTTGTCATTTATTTGAGGGAAACTGAGTCATATGGAAAGGATTGTGTGAAGTCTTTCTTCACTAGTCCTGTTTCAGGTTTGCTTATTTATTTACGTCCTGCCATATTCTACTAATTGGATTTTGTTTGCTTTGCTCTATGGACCAGTCCCTTAGAGAACAAGGTGAAACGTTAATGAAAAGTGAAAACTGGCTTAGTTTGACCACGTCTTCGCTCTTTTTCCTTGGCTACTATGAGTGGCCTTACATAGACATGCGTGGCTCTGACACTCCCATCCAGCAATTAGCTACCCCCTGTTTCATCTTCCTGAATCCCCTCCACCTGAATTGTGCTAGATATTATCCAGTGATCAAGTGCTAAGAGTCCCTGTGGCCACGGTGAGGTGAGCAGTGCTAGGAGGCTTCCAGGAAGACAGAATGTATTAGATTTAAAAAAGTAGGGAGGAAGATGGAGTGGGGGATAAGGGGAGTGTGTACGTTCTGGGAGAGAAAGCAGAAGGAACACAATTATATTGTAAATCACTCCTTTCACTAGTCAGAAGAGCTTTGTAGGACTGTGAAAGGACAGCATGGTTTCTGGCCAAGCACCAGCTAGAAATCACTGGAGACCCCAAGTGATCACATGCGTTTCTCTACACAAGGCCACAGACCTCCATCGATCCGCACCTTCCAGTCATGAAGGACAATGCCCACTAGCCCCTAAAGAGGTAGAGGGCGTGACTACAGGCCACAGAGCCTCAAGACAGATCTCTATATGAATGAGATACCTACAGGCCAGAGGGGTGTAGCCAAATTAAACATTCCTTCCCAGACCCTACTCCTTGCAAAAGGTACTTAACCTCAGGCCAGCCCTGAGAAACTGGGGTGTAGTTTTCATCTATTTTCCACCGTGACAATAAATGTCTTAAGACCAGGGACTATTTTTCTTCTTTGGGACCCTCCATGTGGAACAGTAGAGCAGGTCTTAATCTAAGAACTCTCTGCGTTCCCAGTCTCAGAGACCACCAGCCACCCAACCCAAGCAAGCAAGCCGAGCCAGCTCACGCGAATCGCCATGACCGAGAACTCTCATCCAGCTCATGCGAATCGCCATGACCGAGAACTCTCATCCCTGCACAGCCAGAGCTCATTATTTCCTCTCTCCTCTTCAGCTGCAAGCCAATCTAGCCCGTATACCACCCCCCACTTCATTTTCGGCCCCCCAGCAGTGCCTGGGAGCCCAAGGGCCTGAGAACTAGCCAGTTCTTGGATACCTTTTGGCCCGGGAACCCCCAAGCCAAGAGCTCTGGCTCCTCGTGGGACCTCAGACTATGTCACCCACCCCCAAGCGGAATCCTGCGGCTCCACATAGGCCAATGTCCCCAGGCACCAGCATGGAGTGAATGCAAATTCCTGTGCCTCTGCTTCTCAGAGCAGTGGCCCTAGCACCTTGGGGGGAGGGGTGGGGATGGGGGGGTGGGGGGGGGTTGTCACGGGACTGACACATCAACCCAACAGGTCACTCGCACAACCCAACAGAGCTTTTTACTGGAGAATGGAAAAGTAAAATCACCCCATGCTGGAATTCACTTGCTGGAAACTTAATCCCAGAGTAGCAGTGTTAGGAGGGGTGGGGAGTAATAAGAGGTGACATCTCCTGGGGTTAGAACTCTCATGATATGATTGACATAATGGCCTAAGAGTTGTTAGGAAATCACTTGTACTTGCTGGCCCTTCGGTAATCTTGGAAGGTTCTCACCAGATGCTGGGCTCTTGAACATCCAGCCTTCGGAGTCAGGACTGAAATAAATGTTTTTTCACTGTAGATCACTTCAGCGCACAGCGTTTTCCGATGGCAACAGAAAACGGACCAGTATAATGGGGAGGGAACACAAAGATCTCTCTTATCACTAACGTCTCTGTTCCTCTTCTCACATGCATGTTGTATATGCTGGAGGGAGTGTAAATTCATCTGCAAGCAGCCATCTCTGAGCACACTCTAAGTTAAAGCACTGGTGCATCAGTCCAGCCAGCCATCTCTGTAAAACACTGCTATCCAACATAGATACAGATTCATGTGGTGACAGTCATGAGAGCCCCATCCACGTCTCCTGTCTGGTTCCCTAGCAGCCACTATAGATGAGAGAATGCAAGGATTCTATACATCTGCTTTCATTAAAACATCCTAATTACCAATCCAGGGAATGACCAGCCATTCGCAGTTAACAAGAACACAAAATATGAGGGAGATTAAAACATGTCAATCTGGCTGTTCAAACTAACAGCTCATTATACTCCTCCCTGACAAAACAAAAAAAGCCTCAAGAAGACAAAGAGAAACCCTGGCGTTTATTAATTTCATATTCCATGTAAGCACTGGTAACAGCTTCACCCTGCAATTTCTATTAAAGTTCCACACTATCTCTTGAGGTTAATAGTTGAGAAAAAGCGAAATGACTCGGTCTAACCAGGATTAGTGAACGGGCAGACTGGGACTGGACTCTGGCTCTGCAAACCCCTGTCCTCTCTTTTCTCTGCAGTGGGCTTCATTACAAACCACATGAGGAGTGGGTTGGTTCAACTCAGAATCACGTGCTTGGATTCTCTATAACATCTCAAACAACTGGGCCTCCAGCTCCTCCTGAACTGCCTTTAAGGCTACGCCGAGTTGATCCTGTGTCCCATAAAACAGTCTTTCCAACCTCAGGAAGCCCTTCTCTTCCACGGTGAAGTCTCGGGGGCCACCCTGCTGTCCCTCACTCAGTCTCCGACACTCTTTTCTTCTGACAGCCCTTCTCAGACTGTCATGTGCTCAAGCCTCTGAACTGTTTCTTTTCCAATAGGCAAGCCCAGCTGTCTAACATGAGACAAAAATATCCCACTTCCTTACCAATGAAAGTCAAGTCATCTAATCAAAGGAGAATGTTTTATTTTCAATGAGCATGTGCTATAAACACCACTCATTTCTCTGCCATGATCTTTACCTTAGGCTAATCCAAGCTCCACAACAGTTAGTATTTTTCAGTGCACAGGGTTCATCTTCGACATCAGATGCCAATAAGCCTCTAAAACAGGCAGGCTTGACCAGCAAAGGACCATCAGTGAAACTTTAAAATGCAGGTCTGTGTATGAGGGCCTTCATTTGTAATAAGTTCCAGTGTCATGCCCTAGGAATCACATTATGAGTCCCCAAGAGCTGAAGGACATAACCAGCTTCAAGAAGGAAAAATCAAGTGTACATCCAAAGAGCTCACTGGAAACCCCTGGTCTTTGAAAAAGGCATGCTATAAAATTCAATATTCAATTATGTCGGTTTAGTTCAGCAATATTTTGAAGCTGGGGGAGCAATGTTATTAGAGTTTAAAAAGAAAAATCCTAGAGTAGCAAGACAAAAGGAAAAAGAAGACATTCAGCATCTGTACGTACGGAGGAGGAGGAGGAGGAACAAAAGAAAGAGAAAGAAAGGGGGAAAACATGCTGTTTGAGCTATGCCAGCATGGAGGGCGGCCACAAACAGATAAGCAGTCACATTGTGGGAAGGGAGGCGAGAGGGAGAGAGAGAGAGAGAGAGAGAGAGAGAGAGAGAGAGAGAGAGAGAGAGAGAGAGAGAGAGAGGCAGGCCTAGGAAAGTGATAGCAGGAAGAATGGGCATGCTTTTCTGTGCAATTGAGAGAAAAGCAGGCACTTATCTGTGTGGCTGCTGATCAGTGAACGGCTGTCTATTCCCAGCAATCTCATGAGGAAAAAAAATGTTAACAGCACAATGTTCAGAACCACCTAAGTGTAGATACTGATGTGTGTGAGCAGGAAACATGAAGTAGAGGATGAGATGGATGGTGACATTCTTGCACTTCACACAGACGACAGAAAGGATCGAGGCTGAAAGATCACTGCCCACCAAAGTAGGCCACCAGCAAGATGCAAAGTTCATGCCCATGAGGAGACCCTCAGATCTGAGATTAGAACTCAGTTTCACAGGCTAGGACTCACCTTATGTAGCTCCATTTTGATTCCAGCTTCTTGCAAAACCTAAATTTGTGAGAACTAGTAAGTGTGTGTGTGTGTGTGTGTGTGTGTGTGTGTGTGTGTGTGTGTGTGCGTACGTGCGCACCCTTCCCAGACATCAGCTCAGGCATGTGCTGCCAGCAATGTTATGTCCAGAAGCATAAATCACCACATCATTACCAACTGGCCGTGGGCTGAGCAGATCAAACTGCATCAAACAAACGAAGCTGGGCACAGAACATTGTGCCCTTGGGCAGGAATTCAGATGCCTACTAGACAGAGCCCCCCTTGGCACAGCCATATCTTTTCATACTCTCCCTCCAGTCTAGCACAGGCTTGACACACATGAGTCGTTAAGTATAGGGCTTCTGAATAGGAAGAGAAAGCCAGGCCCAGGCATAAAGACTCAGAGCCCTGGACAGAGGTGCCCCATGTTACTGGGACTTCCCTTCTCTGTTCACAAGTCAAAGCTTTCCTAGGGGACAATTTAAGGCTTACTCTCAGCTTGGCACTTTATATTCTGGCCACATGAACGATTGGGGGATCATCTGGGAGTTATAAACTAGAAGCAGGTATTTGGTTTGCAGGCAGGACACTTAAAAATAAAGGGCATAAATTCGCTTGGAAAGACTTCCCCAGGGTATCATGAATCCCTATTGTTCACACCAGCTCCATTCCAGCTCCTTGCTATAGATCCCAGGAATGGACATTAGGGCTCTTAAAACAAGCAGGCCACTTTCCCCACAAACCTGTTGTCCCCCAGGTTTTCCATCTCAGTAAGTAGCACCACCTTCTCCTCCCATTTCTACCTACTAGAGGAGCTGATCAGATACAACAGGATGTTGCTCTTGCTTCTTTTCTTTCTTCACTCCTGTACTCTATCATAAGTCTACTCACATGTTAAATAGACTCTGTCTCCCAGCCCTTCTCCTAGCTTGTCTCCTGGCCCCTGTCCAAGAATGCCAGTTCAGGGGTTACATGGAATCCGTGTCTCTCTGGTGTAGACTTCCATCTTAGCTAGGGTATTACTGCTGTGAACAGACACCACGACTAAGGCAAGTCTTATAAAGGACAACATTTAATTGGGACTGGCTTACAGGTTCAGAGGCTCAGTCCATTATCATCAAGATGGGAGGATGGCAGCATCCAGGCAGGCATGGTACAGGAGGAGCTGAGAGTTCTGCATCTTCATCTGAAGGCTGCTAGCAGAATACTGGCTTCCAGGCAGGTAGGATAAATGTCTTAAAACCCATACTCACAGTGACACACCTACTTCAACAGCTCCATGCCTTCTAATAGTGCCACTCTCTAGACCAAGCATATATAAACCATAACAGCCTCCAACACGTCTCACTAGGTGAGTGATGCCTCTGGACCCCTTCTTACTCAGTGGTACTCATCTTCCATCCTCCATTCATCTATTACTTCTCTAGGCTCTAGCCACACTAGCCAACCTTCTATCTCTCACATTTGCCAAGCATAGCTCCCAGTATCTCCTACAGCACTGGTGTAAAGTATCTCAGGAACACTGGCCTCTCATAGCAGCCCTTCCCTTTGCCAGGCAACAGCCTAAGCATGTGCCAAGTCTGATACTTTTACCAACAACCCTAACACTATGGCTATTAACAGTGTCACTCTTCCAATGAGCTAACTAAGGAACAGGGACACTAGATGACCTGCTCAAAGCCACAGAGCTGGTAAGTAGCTGAGCCGGATCACAATGTAGATAGCATAACCCAGAGTCTGGCTCTGGCTCTGTCAAGCTGCTGCCTCTTACAGTTATTGCCTCAAATAGAAGCCCCCTTCTTACTTTCTAGGACTCAACTCAAACCTCCTGCCTCCAGAAGGACTGCTCTGACCACCTGTGTCTCAGCCACCACCAGGTCTAGAATTAGCATCTTTGCTTATTTGCACATATATTTTTCTATTCCAATCATGCAACCTGAGCATATATGTTCCCTGCTTCCTGCAGTCTCACTCTCTACACCCCAAGAATTCACAAGATGTTGGGGGCCGACTTTTAGCAGAAAGCGGCTATCAGCTTTGCAGCCATCTTGAGCCATATACCCTGACGTGAGACTTGGATTACAATAGCCTACAACAGCTGAGCACACTCTGATAATCTTGGTTTAGATACCTTGGGTGTGTGAGATTAAAGGTGCGTGAGATTAAAGGTGTGTAACTTAAGAGTATGACTTAGAAGTATAGAGATCAGAGTTAGAGACAAGACCTAAGGGCATGATTAAAGGTGTAACTTAGAGGCGTGGCTTAGAAGTGAGACATATAAAAGGCAGAGACAGAACAGATCAGAATCAGACACATCAGACATTAGGTAGAAGACACTTGGCTCCAGACAGAATCAGACACAGCAGACAGAGGAGACAGAGAAGGAGACACTTAGAGGAAGAGAGACTGAAGAATAAACGGGATTGAATCACATCCTGTCTGGTCTCCATTCTTCGAGTCTGCCCTCACTCTCTCTCTCTTGCTGAACCCCGACCCTCGGACCAGAGCAGCAGCTTGGGCCAGGATACTGTGGCCGCCCAAACGTGGGTCGGCCTGAGCCTCAACATTTTGCCTGGGCTGCAACGTTTTTTGGCCGCCCCAACGTGGGGCTAGTGTGGACCCCAACAACAAGTGTACTGGCACAAAGCCCCACCCAAAAACTATTAAGCCACCTGCTGCCTAAGTTGTGGTGCTGCCTGGCTGCTGCATCTGAGTTTGCCATCCTCCATTAGGTCCTATCCTGTGGGCTAAAGCCTCATCAAAGCCTATTTTATGGACAAGTCAAAGTCTGGGTGATAAATCCCTGTTAAAGGAGACCTCGCCCCACCTCCCAGCTTTGTCCCCAAGTCCTTGATCTTGTCCTCACATGCCTGCATGCTGTCCTGAGCTGTTCTTCCCTGAAACAAGGCTTGGCTACCCATGCCTTGTTCAAGTCCTTCCTTTCGCCTTCTTGCCATTTTCCATTTCCCTAGCTAACAAATGCCCGCGTCAGAGTCCAAATGTGGTTGCATCAGAAGAAAGAACACCTCTGTGATTGTTCTCCTATCCTCTGAAGTCATTTTCTACCACAATAGTGGAAAGACTGCGCTTCAGAGTCAGATAGCCAGACTTAGAGTCCTGATTCCTCTACCGAATTACTGGTCCTCTGTGGATCTTCTCCTTTGCATATAAAATTAAATCATGATACTTCCCTATCAGGAAGGTGCAGAACAGATGGAAAAAAAAAATGGGGACTCTTGGCATCACTACAGCATTCATTCAGATGAGTCACTCAGGAAGAGATGATTGTCACATGTGTTTCATGAAAGTAGGACCCCTTTCAGAGCACTCACTTATCTTCATCACGGATCACACGTATGACCTCAGTAATCATGCACAGCAGTAGGTACAAAATGCCCTAGTTTCTAGTTCCAGGGGCATCCAGGACCCAGCAAGTTCACTCCTGTTATTTTTGTCTTATTATGAACAAAAGGAAAAATGGAGGGTTGGCTGGATCTTTTTTTTTTTTTTTTTTTTCTTTTGTCAATTTGACACAAGCTAGCTAGCATCATTTTGGAAGAGGAAAGTCGACCAGACTGGTCTATGTGCATTCCAGGGGTACATTTTTATATAGATGATTAACATAGTTAGGCCCATCCTAGACAGTGTGGTACCACATTGAGGTCCTGAATGTTAGAGGAAAGCAGACTGAGCAAACCAAGTGGAACAAGCCAGTAAGTAGCATTCCTCCATGGCTTCTGCTCCTTCTCCTGCTTCCAGGTATCTGCCCTGTTTGAGTTCCTACTCTAACTTTCCTCAGTGACACACTGAGGAAATATGCAATATGGAACTGTAAGCTGAAATAAACCCTTTCCTCGTCGTGTTACTTTTGGTTATGTCCTATCACAGCAACAGAACCCTAACTAAGCCAGAGAGCTTTGTCATCCACACATAGGCTTGTCTGTGAAATAAGGCAAAGACGGTCTGCATGGCTGGCACCTTTACCTTTACATTATAAAAATTAACTTAGAATGAAAAGGGCTGGGGGGAAAGTCACTCTTGTCAAGGAAAGCAACCTGGACACAGGAACCTCCCGAGCCTCTAATCCAGTGATTCTCAACCTTCCTAATGCTGTGACACTTCAATACAGTTCCTCATGTTGTGATGACTCCAACCTTCATAACCACCATTTTGCTACTGTTAGGAATTATAATATGAATATCTGTGTTTTCTGATGGTCTTAGATGACCCTTGTGAAAGGGTCATTTGACCCACAAAGTTGAGAACTGCTACTCAAATGGAAACGCTGGAATCAACTTTGTTTTTTTAAGCCTTTTTTTTTTTCATTTTCATGTGTGCATGTGTGGTGTGCATGCATGTTTTACATGTGTGCAGGAGCATGTGTGAGTGAACTCAGAGACCTGAGGTTGATGACAGAAACCCTCTTCTAGTACTCCCCCACTTGGTGCATGGAGACAGGGTCTCTCAATCAAATCAGAGATTGTGTTGTGGCTGGTCTGGCTAACCAGCTTGTCCTGTGTAAGCATCCTGTGTGAGGTCTTCCATGCCCTCCTTCCCAACCTGAAATTCCAGATAAGCTAGACCATCACATCTCCCTGGCATTCACATGGGTTCTGGGGATCCAAAATTCAGTCCTAACACTTTCAAGGCAAGTGCTTTAACCAATGAGTAATCCGTCTTCTTGGCCCCAACTTCATTATTTTTCCAAATTCTATCAAAATGCATTAGTATGCATTCATGATAAAGAAAAGCTGAGGCAATGGTCAGTATGAAAGGCCTGAGGTAGAACATCACAGGGGGATGTCTAATGAAGGATGAATGACAGCCAGCAGAAGCCAAGGTGACAGATGTTATCATCCTCACTGTTACAGGCATGGCTGATCCCAAGCAAAGGAACCCCAGTCTCTCACACAGAATGATATCAGAGGCTCTTCCAGACCATTGCTTTGACCCAGGGTTGGGAGTGGAGTTTCTTCAATGCTGCTTTGGAAACCCGTCCACAGTAGGTCAAGGCCTCTAGGAACAGGATCAGGAAGGCAGAGAAACCTCTTTGTCTCACTGGGCACAGCATTTTGCCTCCTCCTTGTTTGCCTACCCCCACTCTCTTCACAAGCATACTTGAGGAAAGTAGGTCTCCACCAGTGATGGCTCACACAGTCATTCAGTGCACTCTGGATTGCAATGCTGACCTGCAGCTAGGTGAGGCCTCTCTCCAGAGGGTTTTATAGACTGAGAAGGGTATATGTGTGAAAGAAAAGATGGTCATTCTAGTTTCAACTCTCTTCCTTCAATAAACATCCTAATCAAAAGCAACTTAGGGAAGAAAGGCTTATTGGCTCACAGTTCCAGATTACAATTCATTATGGTGGGGAAGTGAAGTCAGGAACTCAAGAATTCAATTTGTACTCGGGACCAGAGAAAAACCAATGCACCCATGATGCTACCTGCTTACTGCTTTCAGCTTTCTCCTATCCTACATAGTTTTCCTAGAGAGTGGTGCATCTCATAATGTCTTCCCAAATTAATTAACAATCAACACAATCCCCCACAGACATGCCCACAGGCCAGTCTCATCTAGGTAATTCCTCAACTGAGTCTTCCCTCTTCCAGCAGTTCTAGGTTGTGGCCAGTTGACATTTAAAACCAACCATTGCCATGGTCAAAAGTATGCTCACCAGATTGGAGAAGTATTAGGGTGATCGGAGGAACAAATCTCCTCTGGAAGTTACATCCAGACTATACCTAGTGCCTCCTTACATGTTCTCATTCTCCCCACTTCTCCACCCATCTTTTAATCAAGCCCATGAAAACTGTAAACAAATGAGGACTTATGGGATAGGCAGTTTACTGTATATCTTTTTAATATAGACTCTGCAAGACAGGGATGTGTCTGTCCTCATCACACCCACATTCCTAGATCTTAGCACAAAGCTGGCAGATAAGAAGGCCATGCAAAGACACCATAAACAACCTTGTATCTGTCACTGAACAGATACTTTAGGCAGGACTTTGTGGGGTAAAAGATATGTAATATCAACCTCCAAGATGGCCCCCAGAAAACATTACCCAGCTTGTAAAACCCCTTTCCCAAACCCAGACAGACCAGCATGATTGACCAAACTATAGGAAATAATCAATGCACAACTCCCAAAGCTCATTATGAACCATTTCTGTTCCCACCTCACTCTCTGATCACTTGCTCTCAAGCTCCAGGAGGCAATTCTAACAATCACCATAGCAACTGCTGGAACAGCTCTGTGGACTGTCCACAGGGTGAGGAACTGAGGCTTCCTGCCAAAGAGTATCCATCTCTGAGAGTGAGCCACTTAGGAATCAGGTCCTCCAGCCCCATCTAGCCTCATGTAACCTGTTGAATGCTGCCCTTGTGCTATCCTTAAAGTGGCCTCAGACAGACCTTAAGACAAAACCGTCTAGATAAGCCGCTCTCAGATTTCTGCCCCACAGTGACTACATAAAACTTTGTTCTAAGCCATTAGATCTTAACAGGAGAAAACAAACAGAAATAGACCATAGGCCTTCACTAACAGGGTTGTGAAGAGACAGGGCTTCTCCGGACCCAGAGAGGCAATTGTTATGCTCTCTGTAGAGGCTGGGGGCATACGGAATGCTCATGGGTGGGTGAATATATATCAACAACTGGAGTACATGGTATCCAAAGAGCAATTATTCAAAGGATCAGAAGGTTCCAGAGATGGAGATGATTATTTTATAAGTAAGACAACTAAAACTCACATGGTTTTGTTCATGGTACCCATCTAGCAAGGAGCAGTCATGAAGTTCCAGTGCAGGATGAAGTAGTAGGAGACTTAGTGCCTATTCCAATGCTGATGTCTCAAAGCCTGTGGACTTTCACCTCAGACAAACAAACAAACAAACAAAAGAAACAAAAAAACAAAACAACAACAACAAAAAAAACCTTCCACCTCACTCACCCTCAAAGTCAGGCCCTGGAGTAACGAGGTACATTGGTTTTATTTCTATGTGGTGCAGAGTTAGGCATAGACACCCCCAGGGACCCATGTGGAAGGCTCCTAAGGTCACCTATTCCAAACAAGAATTTCATTCAGCCTGTGTGGCGCTTCCTTTCAGGTCCCCAAACTCCTGGGCCTTCCCACTGCCTGGCAACCATGATGCCTCTTTGAAGCACAAATGATTGTCTATGTCCCTAGGGTTCTCCTTTCCACTCTGCCGGGCAAGCAGAGGCCACATTCCAAGGCAGCTTGGAAAGAACTACCAGATTAGCAGAAGATGCTGGAGAGGTTGTAGGATGGGCTCTCAAGCAACAGGCCCACCACAGAAGCACTCAGGCACAATCTGAGGCTCTGGCCCTGAGCCTATATCCCAGTAAGAGAGGTCCTGGAAAAAGGGTGGAAGTACCCATTTCCATGGTTGCTACTGTGCCTTGTCCAAATCTTCATTCTCACTACCACCCTGTAGTGAGACATGGTGAGACAGGCATCACTATCCTGATAAGTGCATAGAAACCTAAAATGGTCAAGAAAAGTCCTGAGGGGTACAGACAGTTACTAGGTAAACAGAAGCTGTGATATCACACTAGCCAAAGTGTGTGTGTATGGGGGGGGGGGGTCATTAAAACCTCCCTGTAAAAGGGGACTCTCTATAAGAGTCTCTACCTTTATATAATCTAGAAAGAACTTTCTTAAGCAGCTTGATTTGACCCCCACAACTGTCTGACTCCAAAGTCCTTACTCCTTCAAGCAGATCTTAGCTCCTAGACAAACTCTAAGCCTTTCTGGATCAAATTCTTCACAGTTCAGTCAAGAAAGACAGAAGCATAAACCTAAAGGTCATTCCCACGGGGATCTTGGCACTCACCAACATCTTCTGCAACCTTCCCTTTCTACAAGGCCTAGAAACCTGGAGTGAGCCATTCACACAGCAGGCATGGCATGGTAGAGGCTTGCATCCTGTGGACTGCAGGCTAGTTTGACCCTGGCAGGAGATTGTCTGGAACACAACCACGGACACACAGAGCTATGATAGATTATCGGGGCTCATGTCCTCCAGGGCTACCCCCTTTTCAGCTGTAGATGGGGAGAAAGAAGGAATGATTCCTAGAAACAATGTCTCTCCATTGACAATTGCCAGAAGCCCAGGCTTTTATGAAGGCAAGGGAGGCTGGCAGAAAAGGAGAGCTAGAAGCACCCAGAAGAATTTCCAGTAGTGAAGAACATTACTCAGCGTCCTGGGTCCTAGGAGGAAACTGGTTGCTATGTGAGAGCTTCTAAGCACTCCTCTGGGTGCTCAGAGCAATCAGTGTCGACCTTTGAGAAGATTCAGACTCCCTGGGAGCATCAACATACATGGCAACAGCCCGCCAGCTCTGTCTAGGCTCCCGCCAGGTTATGAGAGCCAAGGGAGAGAATACGGGGAGGAAATCCAAGCACTTCATTTGCTGTTCCATGGAAGCTGCCTTTTAAAATGTGTTGACCTCTGAGGCTGTCCATCAGCCCTGCCCACGTGCTGATGCCCCCTTGACCACCTCTTCTGGGCTTTGGAAGGTCCGGCTTCTCTTCTGGACAGTGGGATCCCCACCATGCCTAAGTTACACTTAGACACCTAAAGTCACAGACACCTCCCCCCTCCTTAGTCTCAGGAAGTCAATGACTTCCTTCAAATCCCTCAGGAGGTTCTTTCTGGCCCAATAGCATGGGTGAATAGACATTTTAGACATCACCAGCCTTGCATGAATTCAGTTCAACCACTTCCTGCCCAAGGCCTTGACAGGGACCCTGCACACAGGCAAGATAGAGCTCCAGAAGACTGAGCTCTCCACAACACACAGCTCAGCTGGAAAGTAATGATGGAAGGGTCTTTCAGGCAACTCTTGGAAGAGTCACCTAACACTCTTCAATCTCGGTGTGGCTGTCTTCCAAGCCAGCACTCCTTTACACTGGGTGTCAAGTTCTTAAAAGTGAGAAAGTCAGCTTACCACTGCTCAGGGACAGAGAAACCCTTAAAACCAGTGTGCTGGGGCACATAAAGAAGATTGTTTAAAAGAGAAATTCGCTGAACTTATTCTTTTCATGATTTAGGAGTAATTTTGGCCTCGTTTTTCAAGTGAATAGGATGGCTATGCAACATTTTGGTCATAAAATAGAAGCCATTATCACTCAAAATAGTCTCCAGAACACAACAGACATTGCAGTGTTCTACTGGATCCAGAACCACACAATAGATAGCCCCCTTTCAACTGTGCAAAGAAGCAGTAAATGAAGAATCCTCATGGAAAATGTCCCCCAGGTGACAATTTTCTGAAGTCCAAGCTTTTCTAAGAGCAAGGGGAACTAGCAGAAAAGGTTCTCAGATCATCTGCGACATGGCCACCAACTAAAAGTGACTAAGAACTTAAAATGGAATACAACACACCCATACACACACACACACACACAAACACACACACACACACAGAGGGAGAGAGAGAGAGAGAGAGAGAGAGAGAGAGAGAGAGAGATACAGAGACATACACACACACAATCACCTTTACTTATATTTATTGTAATCTATAGGTAACTTTATGTCAAGTCAAAAAAGGTTAAAATGACCAAGTTCTGGGGGGAGGGGGTACAGTGTAATAGCAAAGTAAACTCTAGAAGTGCTAGCAAGATGGTTCAATAGGTAAAGGCATTTGCCATAAAAAACCTGACAAGCTGAGTTTGATCCCAGAACTCAAGTATCAGTGGAAGGAGAGAATCAGCTTCACAAAGTAGTCCTCTGAGTTGTACACATAAGTATACAAACCACTACCACCACCCTCACAAACAGACATATGCACACCAATCATTTTTTAATTTAGAAAAAGCATACTCAAAAATAAATAAAAGGAACAATATCTAATAGACCCGTACCCTACAAAGGAATTAACTTTGTAACAAAACAATGATACACACACACACACACACACACACACACACACACACACACACGGCCAAAGAAAGCATGCAATACTATAGTATTGTAGTTAATTTCTGTAAAGTATTTAAGGAACAGATTAATCAATACATACAAATAAGACTAGAACAAAAGTATTCTCCAAAACTGGAAAGAACAGCACAGAAAGAAAAAATAACTATATGTAAAATAATATTAAGTAAAATATTAGAAAACTAAAGAAAAAGTTGTTTTTCAAATGACAATAAATTCTGGCACGAGGGAAAGAAGAGCTTTATATACTGCCTGTGGGAGTGGAAACTGAGGCAGCCACTGGAAGCCAGCATGGAAGAGCCTCAGAATAACAAAAGCCAGACTATTGTACAATATGGGGATACCTCTCCTGGGTCTACAGCCAACGGATTCTAAACCAGAGCAGAGATACCTGTGCACCCTGGTTCCTGCAGCACTGCCTGCAATAGCCAAAGTGTGGAATGAGCCCAGGTGATTGTCAGTGCACGAACAACAAAAACAGGACAAACACTGGAGAACTACAGTCAGCTGCAAAGAATGAGAGTGTGACTCTTGCAGGAAAATGGAAGGAACTGGAGATTGGTATGCTATGTTAAACAAACCAGACTCAAAGGAACAAATATGACATTTCCCTCATATCCAGAACCTAGAATGTGTATCAGGAAAGGGGTAACATGAAAGCAGAAAGTAGAAAAGGTACAATGAAAAGAAGAAGGGAGAGGCCAAATGGGAGGAGAAGGGAATACAGGAGGAAATGGATTGATGCAGGGCTGTCTAGAGAAAGGGAAGAGACTGGCAAGGTAAGGGATTAAGAGGTCATGGGGCAATAAGAACAGGACACACTGATAACGATGGATGAAAATATCACAGTGACACCCATTGCTTTGTATGCTAACCCAAAAATTAATTTTTTTCAAATACTGACTATATACATCATAAATGGTCACAGAAATATAACAATACTGCAACCAAAAATATTAATCTGGATGTTAACTTGTTAGGCAAAGAGGACCATTTCGACAGACCCAGGAAGCATTTTTGAAGACATTTAAGACCTACTCATAAGGAGAAGAAATAAACAAGACAAAGGGTCTGGTTTGAGGTGAGATGAAGTAAGTATACTGGCTTTGTCTCTCGACTGAGAGCAGCTATAAAATCTAAAAGGAAAGCATGAGTATGTACTTAAGAAGGTGGCAGCTAACAGGTAGCTGAATGTAGCAATAGAATGCATGGGGAAAGACAAGAATGAAAAGTACCAGAAAGCCAGTGGTGGCCGTTACATATCTTCCTGCAGTGTAATCTGGCCTTATCTCAGGGCAGCTACGTAACACATCAGCATGAACAGATAGAGTTCCATGCTAATCCTCTCAGTTCTGGCACAAGAATGGGAAATGGGTCACCTGATGCTCTGGCCAGAAGAAACCTGGGACATATTCATTTCCTTCAATGCAACAGCCTCAGGCCTCTAAGACTCTGAGAGAAGAGCTACAGTCCCAAAGAATAGAGAAGCCCACACTACATTTATTTTCTCTGTTTTTATTCCTGCCTCTCGGTCTGGCATTCAGGTCATCTTAAGAAGGCTTGGCACGGGCACAGGAAGCTCCATCTCTCTGCTAAGTGAGCTACATGGAGGCCCTGGGGACGTTAAACTGTAGGACTGGTGTTAAAGGAAAGAGAGAAGCATGGAGAAGCAAAATCTTATGCCAGCAGCAGCACATGAGTGACATGACTGTGAATAACATACAAGACTTCAGAACCTGAGCTAACAGGTGAACAGGGCTCATCCCAGGTGCTACTGAAGAGGTGTGTATGGGACAGCGCCACTATGAGGTTTCTGCAAATGAAGCTAACATTTAACTCAAGACTTTCTGTCTATATTAAGGTTCACAAACAACAACAGTCAGTATTTTGCATAGGATTTAAGTAAGACACTCATCGAATGATATTTTAAGCATTCAAACTAAAGTTCAAATTTTTGCTTATAAAAAAGCAGCTCGATCTTGACATGCACTGGAATAGATAATTAGCACTGATGCCGAGCTGACACAGTTGACAGGATTATCTGACAGAGACCCTGAAGCAACTGTTACAGAGATGCCCCCAAAATAGAGAGCAAACACTCTTAAAATGGAGGGAGACAAAACTCAATAAACCACTGCCAAAAAAAAAAAAAAAAAAAAAAAAAAAAAAACTAAATAAAACTTTGTTCGAATAACCTGTATGTGGCAGGAAAAGAAAAAACTATAAATAGATGTCTTATTAGGCCAAAATAAAAAAAACAAAGCTTAATAAGCTAGGAAAGTGAAAACAAATTAAAGCTAAATGTAGGAAAAGAAAGAAGTAATAAAATGCAAACCCCAATAGAATTGCAGACAAAAATACAAGAGGAAATCAATTAAACTAAAACTGGATTATTGAAGATCAACAAAACTAATAAGCATGCTAATAAAAGCTCGTGTGTTGTGACAAGTAAGCTAGGATTTGCCAATATCAGGAATAAAATAAGGGACTATCAGCACAGACCCTGCACACATTCAAAATAATAAGCTACTACGGTGATGTGTTCTACACAAATAAATCTCAAAATCTTGATGAATAGACTCACTCACAAACTTCAAGTTAACACAACTAACCCATTGTGGAATATATAACTTAAGCTATCCCATTGCTATTAAAGAAGTTGAATTTTTGGATAAACTCTCAGGAAACAAACACTACAAATTCAAAAAAAAAAAAAAAGTCTCACTGGAAAATTCTAGAAATCAGTCATTAAGAAAAAGGACATCATTTGAGCATAAACCTCTTGTGAAACACAGGCTCAAAAAAGAAATTTCCCAGTGCAGTTCAAAGATCACAAAATCAGGACAAGGAAAGGAAACTATGGGTCAGTATCTTTCATGAACACAGATTTTAAAAGATTTATTATATTTGTGAAAAGTTATATTCTTTTTTTCTTTTTTAAATCTTTTTGTTTTTTTTTTTTTCAATACATCTGAACCACAGTTTCTCCTCCTCCCACTCCTCCTAATTTCTGCACCCTTCCCCTTCCCTCTCCCCCATCCACTGCCCCTCTATCTCCCTTCAGAAAAGAGCAAGCCTCCCAGGGACAGCAACTGAACACAGTATAACAAGTTACAATAGGCACAAATCTTCACATCAAGGTTGGATAAGGCAACACACACACACACACACACACACACACGACCACACACACACACACACGACCACACACACACACACACACACGACCACACACACACACACACACACACACACACGACCACACACACACGACCACACACACACACACACACGACCACACACACACACACACACACACGACCACACACACACACACACACACACACGACCACACACACACACACACACACACGACCACACACACACACACACACACGACCACACACACACACACACACACACGACCACACACACACACACACGACCACACACACACACGACCACACACACACACACACACACGACCACACACACACACACACACACACACACACACACACACACAAAGATAATTTATTTAAAAAAAAAATAGGGGATAGAAAGATAATTCAATGATTAAAGACACTTGCTACTCTTTCAGAGGATCAGGGTTCAATTCCCAGCTCCAGAGGATCCACCAGCACCTACACACATTGTCACAGGCACACAGAGGCACACACACATGCACATAAACATAGAAATAAAATGTTAATAAAATAAACTTTATAATTCTCAGTAAACTGGGAATGAAAAGGTACGTTCTGTGACACAAGGCATCAACAAATGTCTACAACTAAATTCTTAACAAACCTGAGACTGAACATTTATTTGTTCCTAAGACTGGAAATAAGGTAAGAATGTCACCATGTCACAAGTGTTAGTCAGGAGCTGGAGAAATGGTTAAAGGTGCTTGCTTGCACACAAATTGCACTCAAGTTGAAACCCCAGCAGTCAAGTCAAGAAGCCCACAACCATCTGACCTCCACTCCAGGGAATCTGAAATGTTCTCTGGGTTCCCTGGAACTGGCGCACATACACACACATAAAGATAAATCTATAGACACAGAATTGATCGTTTTTCTTTTTTAGTTTTAGTTTTAGTTTTAGTTTTAGTTTTAGTTTTAGTTTTAGTTTTAGTTTAATAAGGCCAAAAAATAGAGAAGTAGGGAGAGAAAGAAAGATGAAGGAAGGGAAGAAGAAAGGAAGAGAGTGGCTGTCTTAGAAAAGACAAACTCACATTGTCCCTATTCATAGACAACAATTGCCTGGGCTCTATTTTAACATCTTCCTAAAACTGATAAGCAAGCTTAGCAAATGTACAAAACCTAAAAACACAAAAGTGATCATTTTCTAAATACTAATAATAAACAGTTGGAAGACAAATTACCAAATGGCTGCTACTCACAACAGCCCTTTCCTGAATTAAGCACTCAGTTACACACCCACCAAAGCATGTAAAACCTGAGTGCCGAAAACAAAAATTCTGACGTAAGAACCCACAATCAACAGGAGTCTCCAGACTCAATACTCGTAACACAAATCAGGTTGAATCCCAGGACCAATGTTAGTAAACGAATGGAAGCTGGTTTAAAAACTCACAGAGAAATGAACAAACCAAAAGAACATGGAAGAAGACAGTGGAAGTAATTGCATGGCCTGACAGTTGCTATTACTATTAAAGAAAATCACAGAGATGAACACGGGGCTAGAATAAGAAAGACACACAGATAAGGCGCAACTGATTCTTAACAAGTTAAACCTCATTTGAACTGAGCATGCTGGCACATGGCCTGTCATCCCAGCTACTGTGGAAGCACAACAAAGATCGAAAGTTCAAGGCCTACCTGAACTACAAAGCAAAACACTCTTACTTTACACACACATGCACACATGTATACACACACACACACACACACACACACACACACATATCACCAGCAGCAGCACCACATTACAAAAATAATAATAACAACAAAGAAGAAAAAACAGAAAAAACATTCAATGAAGGATAAAAAAAGATATTCCACAAAAAGTATGAGACCTCTATGACAGTCACATACAGAAAAAATACTGTAAATTTATACGTCAGATATTTTAAAACAAATTTGAAATATATCATAGATCTAAACATAAGGTATAAAATCTATTTAAGTTTTTAAGACTGCTTAAATAAAAAGAGAAAAGCTATGTTCAGGCATTGAAAGGCTCAATTCTTTAGTATCTGCACACATGATACTAAAAATGTGGTCTATAAAAAAAAGAATGATAAATTAGACATTTTCAAAGGCAAAGATGCTGTTCTGTAGTAGACACTGGTTAAGAGAAAGAAAAGACAAGCTACAGGCTGGGAAGGAAGCTTCTCTAGTGACACCTCTTACAAAGTATTAGTATTCAGAACATAGTCATCTTTAATTCTCAAAACTTGGAAATAGGAAAACAACACAATTTAAAGACAAGCAAAAGATTTATACACTTTACTAGGAGATTGTATAATAGTAAAAAAAAAAAAAATTAAATGAAAAGAAAACATCAAACTATAAGTATCATTAGCCATTAAGAAACTGCAAGTTAAACCTGCCATGAGATCAACCTGTGTGCCTCTAGGGAACACAAAGAGACTTTAAAATGGGCAATACCAAAAACTGGTGCCAACAGAACACCTGCAATTCTCAGTCCACTCCCAAGAACAGAAAATGGGACAGCCACTCGGGAAAAGCTTAGCAGTTTCTCATGAAGTTAAACACACCTGCATCACCAGAATTTGTCGGAAGGAAATGGAATGTTTGCTCACACAAAGGTGTGCAAAACATTTACAGCACCTCTATTCACAGTCACCAGAAATGGGAAACGATCTAAATTGCCCTCAGTGGTGAACAGAACACAAAACAAACCAAGAAAAACTCCTGTATTTATACAATAGAATATGACTCAAGAGTAAGCTGATCCAACAGAAATGAGTTTACAGGTATTACAGAGAGAAAGTTTTGGGGTTTTATTGTTGTTTGTTTGTTTGTTTGTTTTGTTTTATTTAAGATGGTCTCAAATGGCTATATACTATATGAAACCACTCACACAGCTTGCCTAAAAAATTTCAAACAAAATTACAGTGTCAGAAAACAAATGTCTTTCCATGGTTAGTTATAGAGAGCCTGGTTGTCAAGGGACAGTGCCAAGGTATCTTGAAGGGGAGTGCTCCGAATCCTTACCTGGGGTGGAATGTGCATAAATCTCAACATGAACATAGATATGCAGCAAACACTCTATGCTAAGTTAGGAAATACAACTGAAAGTAAGCATGAAGACGTCTTCAGGGAGGCAGAATTGACAGCTGTTTGCCCAGACTGACAGCGAAAATCTACTAGACACCTGAAGAAACCTGAAAAATGCCCTTCAAAGTCTAATCACAACAACAATAATAAATAAATAAATAATGAAGAAGAAAAAGAAGAAACAGCAGCGCTGGCCAGGAGGGCTCTTCCCATAAGAAACCCAAGAGAATCCAGAATGAAATCATTGGAACTAATAACAGAGTTTAAGAAAGGAAAAATCTACACATGGTGGCAATATACAATTAGGATGTATAAGTTTTCCAACAAATACAAAAACTTCAGGGTCCCAAGACATAAATCTAGTTAAGGCAACAGACCAGCATTAAAAACAAAAAAAAAATCACAGACTCGTCTTCAGAAGTACTAAAGAAGGTTTTCTCTGTACTATGTTCCTACACTGGAAGACCAGAGCACACCAATGGCAGTCCTTATTAAATAATGATATATTGTAACCAAATAAGTATTTTTAAAGACTAAACACAGTGTCTGGAACATCATAAGTGACATACAAATATTGTTGAGTAAACAAATCGAAATTCCAGTGAAAGTTTTCATAGAACTTGATGAGCCTGTTTGGAAAGAATCTGTGAGGTGGAACAATGATCCCGAAATAGCCAAAGCCATCTTGAAGAACAGAGGTAGGAGGAAGCACACTGGTTCCATCTGATATTAGTATTTAATTATGAAACCATTAAGATGATGCTTTTGTTGGCCCAGAAATAGACACACAGAATAATAGAAAAGAATAGGCACCCTGGAATGTTTGCTACACAACAGAAAAGACAAGAAAGACATCACCGGGGGATGAAACTGCTCAGTATCTACATTTAGGGAAAATAAGACTAATTCACAGCTTGTGGTTTAAGGTAAAATAAAGACAAACCCGTGAAAAAAGTAAGACCTGAAAAGGACAATGCTACTTTCTCCGGGTAGAACAGGACTTCTTAAACAAGCAAGATGCAAAGGGGGTGGGGGTGGTCAACAAAAACACTGGGAGACGACAGAAACCTACTAGAGTACAGAGTGAGCCACAGAACAGTTCTAACTCAGATAGCCAATGCAGCAACATCAATATCCAAAGTATATAACGGAATCAAGGCAAACACCACCTCATATAAACCGTCCTAAATCAGATAACACAGCCTGCAAAATTAGTAATAAGACAATCAACACCGTTAATCATCAGAGAAACGGTAAAGGGAAAGCTACACAAAAATAAGCCCTCAGCTTGAAGAGTACTTGGAGCTTGCGTGCATGCTTGTGTTTTCTCCTTCGAGGAAATGGGAGAATTGTGTTTTCCAACCCCTCGAGGCCAGGTCGGTACATGTGGTTTGCCTCTGCCAAAGAAATAGACGCAGCAGAAGTGTCCTTTCTAAGTGAAGAACTTGAGAAGCTAGAATGCAATTCGTCACCGATCTTTCCCTTTGTCATTCTGTGAACACCTGACAGCACAGTGGTGCTACTGCGACTCTGCTAGCCTCTTCTAAGAAGCTGCAGAAGAGGGTCACGGATCAGCACGTACTATGAGTGAGAGGTGAAACATTCTTCTTTGTTTGCTTGTAGCCACTTAATTTCGAAGTCTTAATTTTATTTTATTTTATTATTTTTATATTTTTCTTGTACCTGTATAAACTGCCCCCCTACAGATAAATTACATTTTATCCTTATAACTGGACAGTGGACATGTGAGTGCTCACTTTATCGCTGGCTGTCCTTCGTCTAAAAAGTGTTTCATTGGTTTTTTTTTAAACTGGAATATGGAATATGAAAAAATGAGTGGTTATACGGGTGTAGAATGCATATGCTTTCATTCTTCCAATATCGACAGTTTCCTGTATTTCAGGCAGTAAATTAAAAGATAGGTCTCAGGCTGAGAATATGGTGCTTGCCTAAAAGCTTCAGTCTCTGGTATTGAAAACAAAAAGTGAAAGTAAGGTTTTTGTGGTAGAAGACTAACAAGTTTAATGTGTCACATTAAATGTGTAGTTGACCACAGAAGGCCTCAGAGAGCAGAAATCTGCAGTGGGGGGGGGGAGGGAGGGAGAGAGAGAATCTGACTGCGTATATATTTCTGGCTGGCTTTGGTAGTTTGAATAAGCATGGCTCCCATAGGCTCATGTTGAATGCTTGGTTCTTAGTTGGTAGAACTACTTTAGGGAGGATTGGAGGTGTGGCCTTGTTGGAGAAAGCATGTCACTGACATAGCCTTGGAGGTTTCAAAAGCCCCTACCAGTCTTTGTCTCTCCACCTGCTGCCTGTGAATAGGATGCAAGCTCTCAGATACTGCTCCATGCTATGCCTGTCTACCTATTGCCACACTGATCATGTATTCGCCCTCTGAAATTATAAGCAAACCCCCAATTAAGTGCTTTATTTCCTAAGTTGTTTTGGTCATGCTGTCTCTTCACAGCAATAAAAATATAACTAAGACAGTAGCTGGTACCAGGGATTGGGGTATTGCTGTAACAGGCCTGACCATGTTGCTTATTGGAGGAATGTGGACTTTGAAACTTTGCATTATGAAAGTGGTTAAACACTATATTCAGGGCTTAATAGAGACCATTCTAGTAGGAACTTGGAAGCAGTCATGCTGAGAGAAATGTGCACTATGGAAGCCCAGATAAAGAGGTTTCAGAAAAAAACAATATTAGCTTCTGGGCTAGAGGCCATTCTTGTAATATTTTGGCAAATAATGTGGCTGCTTTTGCAATTGTCCTAAAAATCTGCCAAAGATTAAACTGAAGAGTTTTTGAACTAGACTCACAGGCAAAAGTGGTTTCAAGCCAGCCAGGTATTAACTTTGTCATGTTGTTATTAGTAATCACTCTGAAAATGAGAAAGCAGGGCAAAAAAAAAAAAAGATACAAAAAGTACAATTTGAAGAGAAAAGGAGTATCAGGGAATGTGGTATTGGATCCAAGTCCTGTGTTCAATCAGATGAGAAGTTTAAAGAAAGGCTTGCTACAAAATGGAATAAAGGAAGTGGTGCTGTCAGGGTAAGACCTCACTCAGGTAGTTCTGTCTTGTGGAGAAGCCAAAGGAAGTATCACTTCCTAAAGGAAACCCTATGCAATATCATTCAAGGAGGGGGCCAGGTCCCAGACAAGCAGGTTGAGCTTGGCAGCTTTGGTCATAAGGTTCTGGCTTTATAAAGAGTCAAGAAGGCTATAAGAGTAATAGAATCTCCCCCTTGTAGTTAAGGGAAACTGCTGAGATTGGACATAAGGCAGGGGAGTCCCTGCATGGAGGCCTGAAGAGACCATGGCATCAAGCTGTAAAAGGGAAGCCTGGATTGCATTGGAGATCCCAAGATGTTGGAGGTGGCAGATCCATGGGATATCAGCTAGTGAGAGCATCATACACTGAGTGGAACCACAGCGGTGAAATGCACTACAGTCAACAAAGCTGGAAGAAGTGAGAGATCTGAAGAGCTAACTAGGTCTTTTAGCATTAGACATAATAGGATACAGAATTTGGAGTTTCCCTGGCTGGCTTTTGGTCTTGCTTTGGTCCAGTAGTTCTTCACTTGCCCCCATTCCTTCCTTTTGTGGAGGATATATATATATATATATATATATATATATATATATATATATATATATATTCTACATTTTTCTGACTAGTCTTATGTCAACTTTATCTGAAAGGAGGAAACATCCATTGAGAAAATGTCTTTATAAGATCTGGCTTTAAGGTATTTTCTTAATTAGTGATTGATAGAGAAGGACCCATCTCTGAGCCTGAGTTCTATAAAAAACCAGACTGAACCAGCCATAGGGATCAATCCAGTAAGCAGCACTCCTGCCTCAAGGATCTTTCCCTACCTGAATTTCAGTCCTGACTTTCTTTAGTGATGGACTACAATGTGGAAGAGTAAGCTGAATAAATCCTGTCCTCTCTAACTAGCTTTTGGTCATGGCATTTCATAAAATTAATAGTAACCCTAAGACATACACCATTGTATGTTAGAAGTATGTAATTTGCTTTTTTATTTTACATGGATTGCCTTAAGCCTCAGAAGAAACTTTGGACTTGAAACAGTGTTGAGACTGTTAAAGACTATGGGGACTTTTGAAGTTGGATTAAATGCATTTTGTATTATAATATAGCTACAAGCCTATGGTGGTCAGGGAATATAATGTGGTGCTTTGAATGAGCATGGTCCTAAAGGGTACATATGTTTGAATATTTTGTCCCAGTTACTAGAACTATTTGGGAAGGATTAGAACATATGGCCTTGTTGGAGGAGGTGTGGCACAGTGAGTGAGCTTGGGAGTTTCAAAATCCCAGTATCACTGTCTCTTCCTGCTACCTGTAGAGAGGATATAAGACCTCAGCCTGTATTCCAGTGCCATGTCTGGCTGGCTGCTTGGTACCATGCTCCCCACCATAATTGTCATGGATTTACCCTCTGCAGCTATAAACATTCCCCCAATTAAATGCTTTCTTCTATAACTTGCCTTGGTTATGGTGTCTCTTCACAGCCATTGAAAAGTAACTAAGATACTGGCATAAGAAGAATCTTTAAAAGCTACTGGGTAGAAGCAGGGAGATAGCCAAGTTTAATTGGAGCAAAAAGATAAAAGGCTGTTATTCAGAATTAAAGACAAGGGATAGTTGACTGATGAGCCAAGGAAAAGGCTTGTAGCAAAAGAGAAATGTTGGGCCAGACAGATTCAAAGATACAACATCATATATGCACGAGTGTCCAGAAAATGGAGGCTGACAGACTTGGGCTTACAGGATTTGGTAGTTAGAATGAGATTGAACCTCATAGGCCCAAATGTTTACATACTTAGTTTCATACTTAGTTTACATACTTGGTTTCATGAAGTCTATGCCCTTCCCTGTTAGTTTGCCCTTCCCCTCCTCTCCCCCTCTCCTCCCCAACCCCTATCCACCGACTCCCTTTCCTTCTCCCTCTCTATCTCCATCTTCCCTCCTCTCTCTTTCTCTTAACTACTGTCATGATGGTCATAGACTTTAATCCTCTGAAACCATGAGTCCAAATTAAATGTTTCTTTTATAAGTTGTCTTGGTCATGATGTTTTGTCACAGTAATAGAAAAGTAACGAAGACACTGGGATGCCTGAAGCAATAAGTTATTTCTAGTGGAATACAGGAAGAGATGTTTTCATAGGCATGTTAAGGCAGGGAATTCCGACAAATAGGAAGCAGAGAAACATGGCTTTCTTGAACCACACAGGTACTGTACCATCATGCACTATGAACATCTAAGCAGTTTATTTATTTATTAAGTTTATTTATTTATTTATTTATTTATTGAGAAAATGCTTCTGAAATAAAGAACTTTCTATAGGTAAGTACCTGTGAGATAGCTCAACACACAAATAATGCTGGTCTTCCTGCATTGGCACACACAGTTTGTAAGGCAGAGAGAAAGAAGAATATTCAAATTAGTCCTTTGATTCCTTTAACATCAGAAAGGGAAACTAATGACAATGGCTAAAAATTATCTGCAGTTTCCAGTGACTCACCAATTCCTCACCCTAGGGGACCATATCTGGCTAGATTCAGAATGGTTCACATTGCATCTCAGTCATGGGAGTGTAAGTGTCCTTCTATATCACAGAGAACTCAAGATCACAGCTAGGCAGGACTCTAGAAGGATCTGATCGACACCTAGAGGCAAGTCAGGCAAGCCTATGTTTAAATCCTACTTCTTCTTAAGAACAGTCCTTTCCCCAGTTTCAGTGCGTATAATGGGGAAATATGACAGAGTCACTGTGCAAAGCAGTCTGTCAAACTCTTCATATGCAGTTGGTGCTACTTGTATCACTTTTACCCGTAGCTTGAGTCTAGAACATCCCCTAATGGCCCATGTGATGAAGGCTTCATTCCCAGAGTAGAGCCCTAAGTGGTGATAGCACCTGTAACAGATGAGACCTACTGGGAAATCTTCCAGTCAGCGGAGGTATGTCCTAAAGAGACTGTGGGACACTGATATATTCCTTGATTTCATTTTTTAATTTACTGTGTTTTTATACATTTTTAACTAAAATAGAATGATATCAGTTTCCCCTTCCCTTTTCTCCTTTCATCCCTTTCCATGTCCCCTTATCTATGTCCCTCACATGTTTCCATTCACTCTCAAATTAATAGCTTCTTTTCCCTTAATTTTTACATACACACTATGTATACACAAATACATATAAGTACAAAGTGCTGAGTTCATTCTTGTTGTTTGTATACAGGATATCAAGGTTGACCATTCTGCACTGCACAGCCAATAAGGAACATCATTCCTGGAAGAGGCCAATTCTCTTGTTCCCAGCAATCATTAGTTGCTTGTAGTTCAGTGTCTAGGAGTAGGATCCCGTAAAACATTTCCCCTTCCACATTCGCAGGTTCACTGAAGGAAGAGGCTCTTTTACAGCTGACATCCTGGTATTCTGTCTCTTATACCCTTTCAGACCCCTCTCCTGCCATGTTCCCTGAGCCATTGATGCAGGAACTATGATGCATATATACCTACCTGCCAGGGCCTTGTGCCCAGTCCTCACTTTTGAAGTGAAACATAAAAATGGTGATTTTGCTTCACTACACACTCCAAAACAAAGGCCCCAAACAAACTAGCTCACTTAATTATGGAATGGAACCTCTAAAACTATGACCCCCTCCCCTCCAAAAGGAAACCTTCCTTCCTTACATGTTATCTCAAATATTTGTATCGTAATAGAAAGATAACTGAAGTCTGGGTCACACAGACCTGAAAAAGAAAGGAGAGTATTAGGATTCCCGCTCAAGAAGGACACTTATGTATCACAGGAAGAATGAAGCACGTCTCAGTCTCAAAGCCTTTTGAGATGAGGTTTTATGTGTAAGTAGGTTTCCAAGGAGACCATTTTTAGAAAAGCTACTATGAGACACAAAGAAAGTCTAACCTGCTCCTGCTGTCAGCAAGTTCCTTCTACATTCTGACAGGTGATGAAAATGTAGGAGGGAAAGGCCCAAAATTTGGGTATGAAGGCAGTGCCCTCACACAACTTGTAAAATGAATGAATATATGAACAGGCAAACAAGTGTAGTACTTTGCTTCATGGTGATGGAGACCCATGGAAAAAATGGCTACATGAGACCCAACCAGGGAGCATATAGGCCACTGGCAATGCAGTGTTGAGCCTAAGAGAACAGTGGATACAAGATGAGAAGAAAAAGGGCAAGATCTTGACAGGGTCCCAAAACTTTCTGCAGAGCCAAGGAACTTGTAGTTGGAACCACACAGGAAAGCTCTCAAGATTCCAGAAGCAGCCCCTTTAACCTGGCTGGCCTTGCACTGAAGTAGGATCTTGCCCAAACAGTAGATATGGAAACTGAAAGCATTTTCAATTTCTGTGAGTACTTACTCTTTCCTCCTAATCAACCAATCCTTCTACTTAGACACCATTTCTCAATGAGTGTTTTGTGGAACATCGGTATCAGATAATCCATGGGGAAAGGTGCCATAGCTGATTGAAACTCATGGTACTCTGTTCTAAGCAAATCTGATAGTATAGGGTTTTAGAACATACGTGACTAAACACTCCTTTCTCTCACCCAGCCATGAAGCATTGTGCTGGAAGGGATATTCTGGAACATTCCGTCATGTTAAATAATCCTTAACAAGGGGGTTCAGTAGGTGTCATCAGCTAGTGTGTGTGCCCAGCACCCCATAGAGGAGACCCTGAGTTAATAGATAATGTAAGAAGATTGGCATTCTTTTAAATCCACAAAACAAGGAGAATGCAGATTTTAAAAGACTACTGTGACATGAAATAACTCCAAACGGAAATTCTGCAAACCCAAGAAGGGAGAGATGAACCTGCTTACTGGATGAAGGACTTCAGACAGCAAAAGCTATATGGGGAGTATCTATTCTATAACCAGGGCCATCTCATCAATGGTGGGATGTGGCAATGAGAGAAAGAGACACCCTTTTAAACACCAGACTGACTCAAGAAATAGGTTGTCTGTGGCTACGGCAGGAGGGCAGAGACATTCCTGACCAGTTTCTGGACATGGACCCAGAAAGGCCATACCACCAGAGGAGTAACTATCATTGCAGCTTCTACTTTGGCCTAAATTAAAACTCTTTCTATTTAAACTTCCTTTTACAACTGTGAGCTCATGTATCTACCAACAGCCCATAAAATGTCATTACTTCGATTTTGAAGATTACAAAAAAAACCCAAGGCACAAAAATAAGTCAATCATCTTGTCTTAAGTATAGTGGAGTCACACCTTCTGTGGGGCTGAGGAGGAGCTGCTAAAAATAGCTTTAAAGGCAAACACTGCATGTTTCAGAGTTGTCTTTGAAAATCCTTTAACTCAAGTGTGCCTTAGCCCCACTTATACAATCCCAACATATATTCAAGATAAAAGCTTTTAACAGAGCATTTAATAAAGGTTTAAATGCTCAATATAAATTTTCAGCCTTCTAAATTATGCACAGGATAAAAAAAAATGTGGAAATATAGTTAAAGATCTGCGAGTTAAATACACATGTAGTACTGCCCCAGTGCAGCCCAGTGAGCTCAGTCTTGCATTCTGAGGACTGAGCCACTTAAGACCTGTAGGCCTGAGCTGAAGCCAGAGGTTCATTTAAAATGATGTCCTTTGGGAAGCAATGATAAGCACCATGAAGAGAGGCTGTTAAAAGTGGAGTCTCCTGAGTTGATAGTGAATCAAAATCACCTTCCTTTCACAGGCAACTCTGATGCAGCAGAAAGTCTTCAGACAACACTTCAAGAAACCCTATGGTCGGCTCTAATACCTGTTATAGTGTACTTTCTCCTAGCCCCACTGCTGTCTGCCCAGTGCTGTGACACTATAAATACACCAAGTATTGGCCACTGATAATACCATAGCCGCATCCTCTTACCCACTGCTCAGAGGCAACATGCCCACAGAGCCTCTGTAAGCATGCCCAGATGCTTTGGGTTGATTTTAATGATTGCAGACAGAGCAAAGCCCTTGAAATTGTGGGACGCTTTCCTGAAAGAATTCTGTTTCCCAGTTAATCCCCCAAAGCCTTTTACCTAAACGTACCCAAAGGCTGGGTACAGTGCAGATTTGGCTGTAACACACCATGAAGGCATCCAGTCACAGGTCCACATTTCTGAATAGAGTCATTCTCCTCCCTCTGATGGAAAAGGCACGTGACCCAGTGCCAGATGGTAACATGAGTACAAATCAAGCTGGATTAAGTCAAGAGCTTTAGTGAGGCATGATGCAGATAAAGATGAAGATAGCAGATTAGAGAGAGAGCGAGAGAGAGAGAGAGAGAGAGAGAGAGAGAGAGAGAGAGAGAGAGAGAAAACAAATACTAACTTATGCTGAATTCTTTAAACCAAGGCAGTGGATTCTCAGCCAGACCTTGCTTCAGAACCCCACCTCTCACACGTGAGTAGGCTCCCAACCTTGCCCACATACAGCAGACTGCATGTAAGCCTAAATCAGAGAACCTCGGACTAAGCCCCTTATTCCTTTTCTCACCCTGCTTTCTACACTGTACTGTTGAAGCTGGTGCTATGGTTCAGATCTTAATCATCCCTCAAAGGTCCATATGGTAAATGCTTGGACTTCAACAAAGTGCTATTGGGAGACGGCAGAGCCCAGAGGACGTCTTCAAGTCTTCGAAGAGATGACCTTAAAGAGGATAGACCCTAGCCTACTTGCTTTGCTTCCCAACCACAGAGAGAGCCACTTTCCTCCCTCATGAACTGCCACTAAGTAACACCATAGACCCAAAGCTAAAGAACCACAAAGTATGGACTGAAAATACTAAGGGTGTGAGCCAAAATAAACCTTGTCTCTCTGTATGTTGCTATCTCTGGTGTTCAGTTATATCCTGTGAGGAATTTCCCAATTAGCTCAAAAATTTGTTGTCAAGTTACCTCAGATACGTGTTATATGATCTCAGGCGTTTCTTAATTATCTCAAAAATGTATTATGATGTTTTCCCAGGAAACTTTACCATATTACAGCTATTTGTTTCTAGAAATAAGTAGCTGATGGAAAAGGATGGATTGGCCTTTTTCAATATGGCATTAATAGGCTATAGTTTTAGATAAAAATAAAGGGCACCATCATCATCTACTCGGGTTCCCTAGCCAGACACTCAGGAAGCCATCATCCTTCTGGCATTAGACTCTAATGTGTGCCACAACACTTAGGTTTTCAGGGAATGATTATCCAGCTGTATGCTTCACAGGTCACTTACATACCCTCTTTTGTGCCTTGCCTTCTCTTAGTCAACTTTTGTCTTGTTGCTTCTTGTTTGGTTTTAATTTTTATTTTATGTGGATGGGTGTTTTGCCTCTGTGTATGTCTATGTTCCACATGTGTATCCATTGCCCACCGAAGCCCAAAGAGGACATAAGATACCCTATAATTGGAGGTATATACTGTTGTGCACTGTCATGTTGGATGCTAGGAATCAAACTCAAGTCCTCTGAAAGAGCAACAGTGCTATTAATTGCTGCTATATCTCTCTAGACCTAGAAAATAGACTTTAAGATGAACTATCTCAATTTCTGAACTTTAGTCAAGCAAAAAGAATACCTCTAGAGATCTGCCATTCAGTAGTGTATGTGGAGCAACAGGGTTTTTTCAGTGTTGATGATTGACTCCGGGGTCCAATTATTGTCTGCTTTTAAAATTAATAACCAGTGTAAGAATATAAACAAAGCATTCAGAAAATATAATTTAAAAAGAGCTTATTAGGAGATTTAAATTAAACATCATATTAAATACAAGTTATATTGCTCATCATTAATTTTAACAGCCAAAAGCTTCTCAAATGGAGGCTGAGAGATGCATTGGCCTATGGATATACCAGGAAGCCATTAGGATTTGGTTTACTACTGTGTCCATTTAACAGAATAAAATAGTAGGTTCTCCCTAAGGCTTATAACATACCTCGCCATGTGTTCTTGAAACAATGATAGTGCCAGGTTGGTACCAGACTGATTTCATCATGTCCTATGACTCAAAATATAGTGTCTTTAGCAATAGTGTTTTACCATCATATTCTGAAGCACAACCATGAACAGTGGCAATAGCCTACAGTGTTTGAGGCACTATGGGACCTTTCTAGCCAGCAACCTGATGATGATTAATATAAAGACCCACAACGCCCCAAGGTACAAAAATAAGAGAGTACATAAATAAATACAGACAAACAAGTAAAGAAATAAACTTTATGTATGTTAACAAACAGTACGGTAGTATTAGCTACTGAACAGCTGTCTCTATTCTGTTTCTCTTCCAGCTTCTTGGATCACAGCTTACATAGCACAGTGGACTGAAAACCGTCAATGGTCATTCAGCATTCCAGTGACAAATTTTGAGTGAAAAATGGTTCTGGGGAAATGGGAAAATTTGGAGCTATCACAGGTGTATTGGTGAGAGATAATGTGTCTTGGAGAAGTGAAATTAATAAATGTAAAACCCCTGGGCTGAGGGTGGTATTAAAGTCAGCTCCAGAAAGAATTCCTATTTCCAGAAAACTGTGGCCTGCCTCACTCATCCTCGCCAAACCTCAGTGCCCACTACACAGCTCTGAGCTCAGGTTCCTCATCTATAGGATTGAGCCAATGATATCTGTTCATGGTCACATGAGTAGTTCGAGCAAATCTTTCTGTGACATAAGCAACTGGGCATTGAGCAAGCACTGGAGTCCCAGGCATGGGAGGCAAAGGAAGCATCATGTGGTAATGTTTGGGCACACAGAGGACAGCTCAGGAGTGTCCACCCTGAAGGATGGGAACAGTAATCAGAGAAAGTTCTTGGGTGAGAACATAAGAGGGAAGCATATTCCAAGCAGACCAGCCTAAGAACTCCATGCTAGGGAGAAGGAACAATACGGTACACTGGATACAACAGATAGCCACTGCACAGTAGGAAAGGGAGCAAGCAGTGACAGGGACAGGGGACAGCACAATCTTCCACACTTTCTGAGAAAATAGGAAAAAAAAAAAAAAAAACCTCTTCCCCAGTTCACTCCAGCTTTAAAATGTAGCCAGCAAGCTCAATAGCATATGACACTGGAATCAGAAACAAACCAAAAAAGTTATTTTCTAGGCAGATAGTGGAGAAAATATTTTCTCGATTTGTTAGAAACAATAGCAGTTGAAGAAGTCCATCCAGAGTGAGTGTGCAGTACATGAGTATGCATGTTCATGTACATGAACGCATGCACATACTCAGGCACATATATGAGAGTAAGAGAGGGAAAGGCCTCTGCAGACGAACTGTCCCGTCCAACAAACACTTCATGGCTCTAGAGGCAACCTCAGGCTTCCTACAAGGTCCCTCACCACAGAAGGCTTGTGGATCCTCCAAAAAGTCAAATGCACATCATTGTGTCTGATTAGAAATTCAAAATGTTGTTGTTGTTGTTGTTGTTGTTGTTGTTGTTATTGTTGTTAGGAATCTGTCGAAAGCAGCCAACTGAAACATCTATTCCTCCCCGTTGCCAAATATTTTCCAAAGGGCTCCAGAACCCATTGATAACAAAAGGTCCCAGAGGTTACCACAAACATCAGGGTACGGCATCTGATGTCACCTTGCAAGCTGTTAAGAGCATTAATGAGTTCACAGGGTCAAAACTGCTGGGATGGAAGATACTAGGGTAAACCACCTAAGCCAGAGAGGTCCTGCCCCACTCCTTCCTTGTCTTCAGTGAGACAGCAGTGCACACAGGAGGTACAATGACCAGAGCCTTGAGAGTGTACAAACCTCAGTCTGAATATGGTTAGGTTGTACTTGGGGTTTTTCAACAACAGAACCTCCCAGAGCGTCTGTTTGAAAGTCTCTCATTTGATGTGACTGGCCCTGAGGATTTGCATTTTCCCCAAGCTTTAGGTGAGGCTGAAGCAGCCCTCCATGGAGTATCTTTTACTTGCTACTGCTAAGATCTCTGCTGAGTTCCTGGAAGGCCCTAGACTTCTAGTTCATCATCTTTTAAAAGAAATTTTCATTTTTACTTTTAATATGTTTCTAACTGAAATAGAATTATATCACTTTCTTCCCCCAACCCCCAACACCCCACTTATCCCCTCCTAGCTATCCTTCCTTCTAATCCACTACCAACCCCTACTCTCAAGTTGAAAGCCTCTTTTTCTTTAACATTATTGTCATATACATATATGCACACATGCATGCATATGTACAGATGTGTGTATGTGTACAGATATAACCTACTGGGTCTATTTTTGTTGTTTGTGAATATAATGTCTTGAGTTTGACCATACTGTACCAGACAACCAAAAGGGAGTTGTTAGCATACTTCTTGTGAGCTATTTCATTGGGTTCTTATATATCTACCTCCCTTCCAACACTTGTTCCACCCTAATCCCTTCCAAGCCTGTAACACTAGATAGAAGAGAAAGAACGTTTAGGGGTAAGGGGAATGTAGACCTCTATAGGTTACTTCCTGTTGATTAGGAACACCTTGTTTCTTGGGGCCAGTCCAATCTTTGTCATCAGGATATTTCCAACTTTTTCTTCTCTCCAAACCACAACAACAGCAACCAGGAGCAGCGGGGAGAAGCACCAGCCTTCTAGGAGCACCCATCTCATGGCTCTGACATTTATAGCCTCTGAAGAGTCTCCAGAATTAAACTGTCTGCATCTGGCAAAGATCACGCCCCTGCTATTGCGTGAGGCAAATCATAACCACCTGCTGTGAAACAACCTCTTATCCCACATCGGGGATTAAAACAAAAGCATATTCATATAATATAACTGGGTTTTCAAGGAAACCAAAACTCTTACTACAAGGGTTCATCCCTGAGGGAAGCTACTCCTCCCAGTAGTCATTAGCTATTTGTCTAGGAGTGGGATTCTATGAAATTTTTCTGCATTCATATCAACGTGTCCATTAATATTGCCATCGTTCCAGTCTTGTTGTAGAGCCATCGTATGAGAGACATTTCACAACAGATTTTCTAGAATTCTCGTCTTACTTCCTAGTAAACTTTCCTCTTCACCCTCACACGACGCTCCCTAAGTCCTAAGTGTTTTTTGCCTATATGTTTGCATGTGTACCATATGCATGTAGTGCCCATGGAGACCAGGAGAATATGTTAGATTCTCTAAAACTGGAGTTGCAGAAGGTTGTATGCCACCATGAGAATGCTCAGAACCAAACCTAGGTCCTATGTAAGAGCAGCAAGTTCTTCTAACCTGAGCCATCTCTCTTATATGTTTGATTCTGAGCCTAGCCTTTAATGGCTGAGCCATCTCTCCAGCCCCTGAGTCATCTCTCTAGACCCCAGTTCCCTCACCTTTTAAACAGGTATAATACCGGCTACCTTAAATCCTTCGGGCATTGCAAGAGAGGACCTGGTTTTTAGGATCTTATATAAAAGAGGCATTTGATCAGTGAAATCTACAACTGTTCCTTGGGATGAGGGGAGCAGTAACACAGTTGAAACCAGGTGCCCTGGAGAAAGGATTACGCCACACCGGCGGCACAGGCACACACACTTCATTTATTAAAAATCTTATCAGAACTCTAATCTCTGCACTTCTTGAAGCTTTCTTGTTCTGAGGAACAAAGGAGAAGCTGCAGCTATGAGGGTGTGTGTCCCTGTCCTGCTGGTTTCTAGTACCGCTATCATTTAGTCAAAAACTTTCATAAGATGGAGCCACAGTCTGTCTACCAGGAACTGAGATGAAAAGACCCTATACCTGTCCCTGAGCATAGCCTGGGAGTTAGACACAAGCTGGTGACTAGCATTCATTGTTCCAAGCACTACAATATAAACTATCAAACATAGGGGAGAAGAAGATATCAGTTATGTTTTCAAGGAAGCACTAGGCTTAGAAACACTCACTGACAACTGCATGTTTGTGCTGGGCCTTGAAGGATATATAGGATGAGGAGAAAGGACCATAAACAGAAACAAGAACAGGGAAGCAGGACATGGGACAGTGAGCCCTTCCTGTCCTGTGCAGAATTAGGCATGCATGTGCAAGACTGGGTGAGGCTGGTTCAGTGATGGGAAGGGCCAGGTAGATGGTGGTGAGAAATTCCTCATGAGTGAAAAAGGGAGCCATGGTGTGTTTACACATAACCACTTCTGTTTTGGGTTAAGCACTGTGGTGACTGTGTGTTGGAGTCAGAGAGCCAAGGTTAGAAAAATCCAGCAGGAGACAAGAGATGGGAAAAGCCTGACCCAGAATGAAGACATAGGAAAAGGGATGAGACAGAAATCAAAAGGCATTTCACAGGACTCCCTTCTAGTAGTTTCATCATATTTTACCACCTCACAAGGCAGAGTTCACAGGAGCTAATGCCTGAGGGCCTGCACACATGGACTTACACAAGCAGATGTCTTCCAGGAGATTTTGCTGATGTGGATGGAAGATACAGGCAGGCTGTTTGATGGAGTTCTCTAAAAACTAAGGCTAGCCAACTTCTTTGGCAGTAAGATAATGAGTATCCCTGCAGCATCCTGAGTCTGGTTGTCCTATCAGGCGCTAGATACGGAAGCCCAGAAGAGCCATTTGTGCCTCTGTCCAGTGGCAAAGCTCGAGAATTCACGCCCATTTTTCATCCAATGCAGAACCTTGGGGATCAATGCCAACAATTCACCAAGAGGCCTGAGTCCCTGCTATCATCAGTCGGCTCCCTCTGCCAGCCCTGTCCATTGCTCCTATTTCTTACCTAGCCACTCCTAGCTACAGGTTACTCTGTGATTCATCTTGCCCCCTCACCTTGAGTCCAAATCCTGTAGGGTAATGGGAGGACTACTGAGTGTAGAGAGAAGTGATCTTGGACAAATCTCTTCTCAGTTTCCTCCTTGTCTGTAAAATGGGGCATTCATCTGGATGCCTATAGCATGCTATCATGAGGACTAAAAACAGCAAAGTATATAAAAATGCTCTATGACAGGGCTGGAGAGATATTCAGCAGTTTAAAGCACATGCTGTTCTTGCAGAGGACCCAAGTTTAGGTCCCAGAATCCATGCCAGGCTACTAAAACCACTGCTTCTGCTCTTTGCAGGCATCTGCACTCATGGGTGCATATACACACACACTGAGGGCCATAGGCATAATTTAAAAGTAAAAGAATGTTGTGTGAACTGCAAATCAATGTATGATGCCATTATTCCTACTTCCAATCCAGACTCATGACTTCAGTTTCTTGCTGTCCTTTGTTCTTAAGGCAGCCAGCCCTGAGCTTCCTCAGGAATGGTCAGGAATGGTTCATCACTGAGGCTGAAATGCATCAGTCTATCCATGTTCTGACCCACAGGCATGTACAATACAGTGTGTGCACCAGCTTTGTATAGCTGCTGTAGTTGTCAGGTACACATAGTCTCTGACCTCACAGGTTCACAGACAAGCTACTCAGGTACTGTCTGATAACCAGCTACCATGCACAAACATAAGAAATCAGCAAAAAGGAAGGGAGATGAAAAGTAAATAAAAGATTCTGGATAAGTTAAAGAAAGACAGGAAATGAAGAAGGAATACGAGTGAGAGACAGTAACTTCTTGGATATTGCCCCAAAACGGCTGTGGCTGGCCAAATCTGGTCAAATCTATTCCAAGACTGAGCATGTGCACAGAGGAGAGTGGGGACTCAGGGAAGACTGACTTATTCCAGGTACCAACTCCACACATTCAAGTCCCAGCTCCCCACTTCCTGTGACAGTGGGAAAACAGTGTGCCTTCTTTATGCCTTGGTTTCTTTGTCTGTAACATGGGTAGCTATTAAATGACGTGAAATTTTAAATGAATAAATATTTGTAAAATGTTTAAAGGCTCACCTCTGATCCTGCAATGTGTACTTATTATTATTGTAATTCTCACTACTGTTGACATCAAACAGTTGGAGAGGGGTGGCTACTATAGTTAGGCAGCAGGAAGGCAGAACCATCCAAGTTTACATCCTGCTATCAGGCTAAATCCTAGCATGGGTTCTGGGTGAGGTTGGAGGCCGGACAGACAGGGATGTTACAAGCCCATCAGACCCTGGCCAGGGTTCTGCCTCTTGTTTTCTGACTCTGTAAAACCAAAATTAGATCACTGGAAGCAGACACGAATATCTTCATTACAACCTGACAGTAAGACCAGAGAGAAGCAGGGAACAGTTCTCCAGGAAGCTGTCTTTGCAGCCAAGGACATGGGTCCAGCAAGCTACACACTTAGCTACACAGCTACATAGCTACACACTATGGGATGCATCTACTTGCTTGGGCAAGCTCAAAACTACTGAGCTCTATCTTGAGTTTCAGGGGTAGCAGATGAACAGAGCAAGAGCCCAAAGAGATAAAATGTCCCCATGCCTTCATGTGCTAGCCAAGCAAACCTCTAGAAAGACCAATAGCTTCAACTCCAGATAACTAGTTTCAAATTTGGTTTCTGCCTCACACTAGGAGGAAGAACATGGACAAATCCCCTAATCTCTTAGAGACCGTGTGTCTATTCAATGAAAACAAAACCCACTCCTCAAGAATAAATCAGATCCTAACACAAGACTAAGCCTGTGCTGGACATGCAAACCTGAGATGAACCAGACCAGCCTGGGCCATCATAATGTTGTCCCCTATTAACCTGCAGCATCAGAACCATGGAGTCTTACAATGATTGACTCACCAGTACATTTTCCATGTGCTTCCTTCCTTGCCCATGAGAGCTGGGCCCCTGCAGAACCTGGGACTGGCTGGTGTGCAGAGGGACAAGGGAAAGGTTATGCCCCTGGTGGATTCTCAGTTAACAAGCTGTATACATGCCCAGCAAAGCCTGTGCCAGCCAGAAGAGTTCAAGACTTTAAGGTCCCTAAGGAGCCATAATGTTTTTGTTTTTTTTTTTAAGCCAGGGCAGGGCATGAATGTCTCTTGATTTGAGAATTGCCTTTCGGTGTAAAAGCTCAGGAAATCTGACAGCTGCCAGTTTCCTGAAACTATTGTGAACAAGCTTGTAGCCTTCTATGATTTTTTTTCCTTAAGCCAAGTGTTTCACTCAAGGGTAGCATCCCCCCAAAGAGTCCTTACAAGCCAAAGCTCTTCCAGTACTGCTAGATGCCCCCCCCCCATCATTAACCTCTCAAGTCTTAGTCTTTTCATCCCTAATTAGAAAAAAATAGGATCCAACCCTCAGAGGAGCTAGGTAAACTAAGGAAAATGTGTCTTTAATCTGCCCTGCACAGGGCAGGATTAGTTGTTATTACAGGGATCCTTAGTAGATGTGCCAGCACACCCCACTGTCTCACTTCATGGTCTGGACTTCAGTGATTTATGCACATGATGGAAAGTTGAGGGTGGCCTTGAACTCCTGACCCTTCTACCTGCATCTCTCAAGTACTGAGATTACAGGTATACACCACCATACTTATGTTATGATGGGGATCAAACCCAAAGCTGTGTGAGGTAGGCAAACCCTCTACCAACCTAGCTATATCCCCAGCCTCAAAGACAAGTCTTAACAGTTATTCAGTAGTATTCTTTCAAGAATGCCAAGGCTGTTGGGGGACCACGCTGCCACCCAAACACCCAAACTCACCCTTCTCTGCCTTCCCTACCTTCTCTCTCCACCAGTACTTTGTTAAATCTTACCTGTGTCACAGGCTTTATGGTGGCTAAGGCCTTATAAGTCTTTACTGTAAGAAAGATAGGACTTGACCCCATTGTCCAACTAGTTTCAGTGCAGGCTCCACCTCCTGCCAGCTGGGGTCCCTCAGGAATCCCCAAACCTTTAACAACTCTGAACTCCAGGATAAGGAGGCTTTCCAGACTCATTCCTGGTCTCACATAAGACCTCATGATGTGTTCACTGAAAGTTTAAAAAGCTAAATCAAATGAAATACTTCTCCTAAGTGTTAAAAAAAAGCCTTCATTTGTTCTCCCCACTCCTCCCATGGAAATCCTTTGAGCAAACACTTCCATAGCACTTCACTGTGATGTTATATGACCACCAAAAGAAAGAGAGAGAGAGAGAGAGAGAGAGAGAGAGAGAGAGAGAGAGAGAGAGAGAGAACCATCCTGGCCAGTTTCTCCCTTCTCCTGCCTTGAAGCTCTCAGGTCCCAGGTCTGCACACTCTCTTCTCTGTAGTGTCACTAGGTCAACACACAACAAATCCAAATCCATGGTGTGTTTTCTTCTGCCCAGCCATGGACAGAGGCCCAGAAATTCTCCTTTCCACCTGACTACTGGGCTGTTTCCCCAAGAAGTGCTGCCAGCCCTTGAGGACTAGGCCAAAACCAGTCACCAGAAACACGATGTCCCTGTGTCCCACTGACTGACCAATTGTCTCACTGAAGAGGACTTGGGTATTTAGAATCCAAGCAGGAAATCTGTGAAAATAAGAGCCAAACTTGGGAAGTATGGCAGAAAGAAAGAGCCAACTGGAAGCAAAGGAACAAGGAAAACTAACCCCACTGCTCGCTGCCCTGTGACCTTGGGAAACCTCTGAGGACCTCAGTTTGCCCATCTGCAAAATGATTCCCATGTAATCACCTGTCTTCAGAACTATGGCAAAGATTGGGACATGCACATGCCACAGGCAGTAGGCAGAGCCCGAGATCATCACCTTCTTCTCCCTTTTCCACATGATTCATGCAGGTCTTTGTTTCCTTATGACAGTGGCCTGTCTGTGGAGAGAAGTCTTAGGTGGGCTCTCTCTGTGGACAGATTTCATCTTCCTCCCACCTCAGACTGAGAGATGCTCAAAGTTGCTCACCGTAGGCCTCTTTGATCAGAAGTAAGGAAAAACTTTGATTTTTCCACTCACCTTCCCCAGAAGTCTGTCAGCTGGAGTGGTGGGAATCACAGGAGCTAGACTGACACTCCCCTGACAAGGAATATCGAGACGGCGTTGACGCCCTGGATAGCAGCAACTCAATGTTCTATATTTGTAGGTTTTTCTTTAAACATGATACTGGATCTAAAGTATTGTCTTCAGGTGGAAAATTTTAAAGACACAGTTGTTTTGATGTTATCTTGAGCCTAGAACGAAAGATATTTACAAGTATTTTTCACTGACCCTGAGACATGTGATTTTACCTGAGACTGTTTGGAGATTTCTAGATGTGACAGCTACTGGTTACTGAGAAAATATCTTCCACAGACCAGGGACGCCCACCCTGGATGCAGATGAGATTTTTAACTTCTAAACTGAACTATAAATGGGACATGAAAAGCATCAGGCTAGTTTTTTGACATTAATTTGTGTTTTGTTTTCTTTGGTTACTATTGCCCCATTTTACTCAGCTCTAAACAAGACGCCTGATGAAAAGAGTCTGTGTCCCACTCTGATCTTTTGAAAAATCTTATATTCTGAAAAATTATGCTGATGGAGGTTGGGTTAGGGAAGGAGGGGTGTCTATGAATACCTTGAGTAGCTCATGCCCACACCATGCTAGATAGCTGGGTATTTACAAGTGGCTTCAGGAAGTCCCTGGTATCAGCCTCTGACACACCGAGTCCCTGAGTACTTAATATTGGGAGAAGCAGGACTTTAGAGCCCCAGAGAGCAGGCAGCTCCATGTTCTGTGAGCCATGCCCCTTGCCTCTGTCACTGACCTTCTACTTCTGTGGTTGCTAGCATGATAAGAATTTTCGAATTTGCTGCCAACCAGCAGGACAGGAATTTAGAATAAGGCTTAAATTAATTTTGGGAAACTGGAGAAGATTGACATGACAAGGCTGCTGCACGCATGAACTCACACCAGCTGTGGTTACACCTCTCAAGATCTGTTAAAGAAAATGAACCTGAGGCTGGAGATGGAACATTTGTTAGCATGTGCCTCCTGTTCGCCATCACCACCTTAACACTCTGGAACACGAGGTCTCACATAACCTCATATGAGGCTCCCAGAACTGATATTGTATTTAACATTTTACAACGATTCTCAAATTTATTTTTACAAAGCTATAAAAATAATGTAGGGAAATTTGTATACACATTACCCAGGTTCATTTAACATTTTGTTCCACTTTCCTCCCACGTCGATCTCTTCTCCCTCTACCTCCATTCTCCCCTCACCCATCCTCTTTCTGCCTCTCTTTGGGTGTGTGTGTGTGTGTGTGTGTGTGTGTGTGTGTGTGTATTTTATTGAACCATTTTAAGGTAAATTATACACTTTTTAAACCTAAATGCCTATGGTTACTCTTCCTAAAAAATGAAAATCACAGTATAGCTAGCTATCCACATTGACACAGTGCCTATATCTAATTTATATTCACATTCCCATTTGGCTACTTGATCTATAATTGTCCTTTATAGCCTTTTCCCCTCTGGGCAAAACCCAGTCTGCGCTCTGGCTTTGCATTTAAGGGTCATGCGGGTCTAGAACTGGAACATTTCCAAAATCTTACCCTGTTTTTTTAATAACACTTTTTCTTTCCCATATTCAGTGCCCCCAACACTTTTCACATATATGTAAATATGAATGTTCCTCATGTGTGGTTGTCTGGTATGTTCTTGTGGTTAGTCTGTGGTTTCGTGTCCTCAGCCAGTGCTCTACATAGACACTGTTGTGTCCTTCTCAAAGTCTCACGTCTATAAACACACAATGTCCATCTGTCTATCATAAATTATAATTTTAATCTTGTGATCAAGTGGCTGCTGAATCATTCCTCAATATCGCTATCATTTTGGTTTTTTCCTTGAAGGATACAGGACACATGAATATTTTGTTCTTCATCAATATCATACACATGCTAGTCCTTGTACACGAAGATGATTTCTGCCTGATCCTATCTTTACTGTGACAGGTGCTCTCCTATTGTACCTCTATATCCCCAAAACTGAGAATTGTTAGAAAAAAAATAAAAATCAAAAAACATTAGTTTTTATACAGCAGTCATGGAAGGAGACATTATCAATGTTTATCAAATGAGGGAAAATGTCATATTTTATCAACTGTTACTATATGCATACCTTTACATATATTACCCTTATTTTATCTGTAAGGTAAGTATTTTCACTAACTTTAGCAGATTAATACACTGAAGTTTGGAGTGATTCCCTACCAGGCATACAAATAAAAACTACACAGAGATTTGAACCTACTTTCACCTGACTCAAAAATCTGTTACCCTCTCTACTCTAGTGAGTAGCTTTCAATTCACCCCAATATGGATTCAATCTGTTACATGCACTGACCAGCCTGAGTTCCATTGAGCTCAGATACCTCATGCAAGTATCTGTTCACAGAACTTTGGTGCAGTGCAGCCTATGCACAGTGCTCAAGGAATGGCAGAGAAAGTCCTGATAACTGCTTAAATGGCTCTTCAGTGGGCATGTTAACATTTGCCCTTGCCAGCCTGTAGTTGTTGAATCTGCCTGTTCTGTGGCCCACACTCCAGAGCCTACTATAAAGCCATCAAACAGCCAAATTGTGGCAATAACAAATCCTTGATTAGGCTCCTTCCATACACCTCTCTTGCTTTTCCAAAGTATCCAACAGATGCTTGTCCATTCCCATGATTCCACACTGCAATGTTCCCTATTATTCTTTAAACCAAATTACAGTTCCTTTGGAATCAGGAGTGGTTGAGTCAAGAAGCAAGGGCAGAGATCCAATTTAGAGAAGACCTTACTCAAACATACAAAATTAACACTAGCAGTGGTTTTGAGGCTGTTAATAAAGCAAAAAAGAGTAAACCATTTGTGGAGCAAGGCTGGCTGGAAAGAAACAAGTAAATTCATCTCATGGGACCTTGTGCTGTTTCACTCCCCTTAGCCTGTTAAGTACAGATATTGACATGCAACCCCTCTCAGCTGATGAGGTCTGAGTGGAGCTGGCTTCACTCTTCAGCTCTAGGGGTAGACACCTGCCTTCAGCTTGTCTATTCAATGCATACAACTGGCCCCCAGCCATAGTGTTTGGCTCAGCATCAAGCATGTAATCTAATCTCGGCAAACAAGATTGGATCCAAGACTATGTAGGAATAAGTGAGTTCTTTTTATTTCTCCAAAGGACAGTGTAACAGAAGCCACCACACAGACAGGTTTTACCTAAGAGTGAACCCAAGACAAGTCCAAACAGAGCCAAGAGACAGGGGCTAGCAGAAGGTCTAAGCAACCTGAGGATATAACTGGTTCATTGAATCCAGCTGTGGCTACATCAAGGTTACCCTTTGGGTTTTCTTGTCTTATGACTTTCAAAATTAGATTTTTATGCTGGAATTTAGCTGACTTGTCTCTTTACCACATGCAACCTAAGAAATCCTAACTGAAAAAAAAAAGAGAAATAAATATCTGCAAAACTTTAAAATGAATACAGACTAGTAGCTGTCAGAAGTGCAGAACTCATGGTATAAAATGTATTCACAGGAGAAAGACATCACTTCCAAAAGAACAAACAGAGAAGGCAGTGTCACAAATTCCTAATAAATGTGTAGGAACATCTAAGAGATCTCTCCTCCCACAGAGGGGTAGGATGGTGTTGGGATAGGACAAAATCAAGCTATAAGAACAAAAGCTGCAAAGACATATAGCATTTCAATCCAAACTGCTGGCATTGTTTTGCTGATAGACTTGCAGTACTTGTCTCCACTAATTAAAGACATAACCAAAAGACCAACATTACAGTCCCCAAAAGAGTACTTCAATAAAATTAATCTCCAGTCTGTTCTGCCGAGTCCTGCTTGGCCATGTGTAAGGGATGGCATGACATGGTTCCTGTTCTTGGAACAGAGTTAGGAGAGTGTGGGCCTGCACGAGTGTTGACAGTTGCTAGGTGTAAGGCATGTGTTTATATGTGTGTGTGTGTGTGTGTGTGTGTGTGTGTGTGTGTGTGTGTGTATATATATATATATATATATATATATATATATATATATATTTCTCCTTCAAGGAATGTCCTCTCTGCCAAGGTCTCCATGATAATCAGACAACAGCAGTCCAGGAAGTGATGGTGTGGCTAATGTCTCAGAAAAATGATAGACTCCTGTGACCTCCAGGACAACCCTTAAGGCTGTGGGAAAGAACTCTGAAAACATGAATTCAAAAATATATAATCTCTCAGCTATACAAAATATAAGGAGCTTCACAGATTTAAAGGAACAGAGGCAGCTGCACTATGAGCCAACTTGTCAGAAAGATACTAAGGAGGGAGATAAAGAGATTTAGGGAGACGTAATTACCAGGCAAGATCCCACCCAATCAAGTTTTTTGTTTGTTTTGTTTTCTTTATGCTTACAAAAAAGCACAGGTAGATTCCTGAGTTCAAGGTCAGCCTGGAACAGACGGAGTTTAGGGCCAGCTAGGATAAGAATGGTAACTTCAGTGCTGGGTCCTACCCAGTTATCTCATTGTCTGTACTTGGGCTTGCTGTCTCTTTCTAAAAATCAAGAGGCTGGGGTCATGTGATACTGACTCATGGGATAACCAAAAGAGAATCTGGGGTAATAACTAAATTGCTATGTAAATAAAAAGCTGGGCTTTTGATTTGCAAGAGATGAGCTATCCAGAGATGTTGGGGGCCGACTTTTAGCAGAAAGCAGCTATCAGCTTTACAGCCATCTTGAGCTATATACCCTGACATGAGACTTGGATTACAATAGCCTACAACAGCTGAGCACACTCTGATAATCTTGGTTTAGATACCTTGGGTGTGTGAGATTAAAGGTGTGTGAGATTAAAGGTGTGTAATTTAGAAGTGTAGAGATCAGAGTTAGAGACAAGACCTAAGGGCATGATTATAGGTGTGACTTAGAGTCATGGCTTAGAAGTGAGACATATAAAAGGCAGAGACAGAACAGCAGAGAATCAGACAGAAGAGACACTTTTAGGAGACACTTAGAGGAAGAGAGACTGAAGAATAAATGGGATTGAAACACACTCTGTCTGGTCTCCATTCTTCGAGTCCGCCCTCACCCTTTCTCTTGCTGAACCCGGACCCCGCGGACCGGAGCGGGAGCTTGGACCAGGATACAGTGGCCACCAAACGCGGGGCAGCCTGGGCCTCAACATTTTGCTCGGGTCACAACATTTTTGGCCGCCCGAACGTGGGACTAGTGCGGTTCCCAACACAGAGAGGTTTTAGAATAGTGTGAGGAAGCTGTCTTGAGAAAAGCAGAACACAGAGAGCAGTCTGAAAAACTGTCTAGAGCAGAACATAGACAGTCAGCTTGGACCCATGATTTGACTTTAAGTCCTTTGTTTTGCTGCTCTCAGACAGCCATTCTTTCAGGAACACCTCTGCAAGCTGAGGCTGGTCCTTGGCACTGTTTGATTCCTCAGTGTCACCCTGAGTGTCTTTTTACACTTGTTTCAGTAAAATCAAGATCAAGCCAGCACCGAGGAATATGAATAGTCAGATTAGGGTTTGCAGAAGATGGACAAATTAAGAGGTTAAAAGCTGTACCTTATTAATTAACAGGTAGAGGGCAGCTATGGAGACGAAGGGAGAGAGATATGGGTTTGAAACTATGAAGGACATAACATTCCAAGGGGAGAACCAAGAAGGACAACTCGGTGTCTGAAAATTGGGAATATGTCTGACTGAGGTGAGGAAAGACTGAGTATGAAATATCATCAGCAAAAACATAAAAGGGACATTGGAACTGGGGGGATGGCTGGTGAGTAATACAGTTTTCACATATGTACAAAGACCTGAGTTTGAATCCCTAGGATCCATATAAGCCTGGACATGATAGCATGTGTCAATAAGCCCAATGCTTTTACAGGGAGCTGGGCAAGAGTAGAAGCTTGTGCACCAGCTAGCTTGTAGTCTACAGCATCCAGGCAACTCCATCACAAATGAGGTCAAAAGCAAGGATCAATACCTGAGGTTGTCCTCTGTCTTCCACATGCATGCCATGGTACCCACATATACTCACATGTTACATACACATCATACACACAGATTGTATACACTCTCACAGCACACACACATCATACACATGAATACTAAGGGAGACAAGAAAAGAGAATTATAGAAAGACAAATTAACCACTTTGCAAAAAAAAAAAAAAAAATGTCTGAGAACCTGCTATACACCAGACACAGTGTTCTGCCCACTAAGGCAGCAGAGAACAAGAGAGCAAAATCCCTGGAAAAGTGATGGGTAAGAAGAATAAGCAACAAAGTGTAGTCTTAGCAAGTGAAAAGAATCCATATTTGCTGTGAAGAAATAAAAAAAAAAACCCATGCTGTAAGAGGTGAGCATGCATTCACAAGTGGCAAGACAGCAAACATGTGTATGGTACTTCTCACACATCCTCCTTTTTTTTTTTTTTTTTTTTTTTTTTTTTTTTTTTTTTTTGATCACTTAGGCATTGGAATTATTTTTCCTGTTCCACAGATAATGCAAAGTGATACCCAGAGATCCTCAGCAGTGGTGAATATACTAAAAAAGTAACAGAGCACAAGCTCAGTAGTTGAAAGGTCAGATTTGAAGAGCTTCTAGAATAACTTGGATGAGATGATGGGCCCTAGAGTGGTTGTCTCCTAACCATGTGAGGTTCACCAAGCCAGATTTAAAGTTGTACTAGTCCTGAGTCAGGAATTTAAGTTGAGTCCAGTCTTGAAGTTTCTAAATGTTCTTAACCCATTCTCAAAAAGAGAGAAAAAAAAGAAAGAAGAAAAAAGGAAAAAAGAAAGAGAAAGAAGAAAAAAAAAACAAAAACCCAAAAATTGAAAATATGTCTTGTTTATCTAGGCACGCAACTGCAGGGACAGGGCCAGGGTGTGTTTGGGATAAACCTGCATTTAAATGCTGGCTCTGCCATTCACTGAGAACCTTGGCCCTAGGCTCAGTTCCTTTCCTAGAAATGGAGAGATAGGATGCTTTTCTCTATAGAGACAGAAGAAACCAAACCACATGTAAAGTGTGTAGCTGACACAAGAACTGTTACAGTGAAGATAAAGTAGGGGCTCTTATTGAACATGATGCATGCCTTTAATCCCACCATGCAAAGTGCTAAGACAAAAGAACACTAAATTTGAGGTCTGCTGGGCTAGTTACCAAATATCAGCAAAGTGTTGGCTATATGGTAAAACTGTCACAAAACGAAAACAAAATAAAAGATGCCCCTTTATATTTATTTCTTTTTTTTTTCTTTGTTTCAAAGAAATTATTCAAGGGAGCACAGTAAATATTTTGACTGGAGCCTCAAAGTGCAGAGTCGTGTATTGAGCTCCCACAGAGAAGCTAAAAAAAAAAAAAAAAAAAAAAAAAAAAAAAAAAAGACATGAGGGAAAACTGCCTATAGTGAAATTCATTAGCTTGTTTTTCAAATCAATAATTTGAGTTTGAGCTTCAGCCTTTCCTTGGCAGGAATTTTAAAAGGCAGTTAGAATAATAGATGCTACTCTGTAATGAATAGCAGGGAACCAGTCACCCTTATCTTTTCTCTTTTCTCCCTCCTCACAAACCCATGCATGAAATATTCTACATACTGACTGGAGGGGAGAGAGAGACACTCAAGAACAGCTGGAACACCTGAGGCTAACTGCTACCTAATGCTCTGTCAGCATGACACAATCTCAGGTCACTGGGGAAGAGAAGATCCGTTCCCCCCCCCCCCCCAACTAGATTGACCTGGTCAATTTTTTTCTTGTCTTTGGGACAGGATTTTACTGTGTACCTCAGGGGCCTCAGCATTGATTCTCTCTCTCTGGCTTCCTAAGTGTTCAGCTGATAGATGTGACCTACTAAGCCCCTCTATCATTTCAATTTTTGAAAAGTGTTCTGAGATCATAGAGCAAGGAAATGAGGGAAATATGTGCTTATTCTCATGCAGCATGGGATTTAACTACATACCATCAAATGCATATATAGATATGATGTGAGAAGAGAGCAGGTACTGTTTAGGGGAGGGAATGTCCTGTGTAATGGTGCAGATAAGAAATGGTGCCAGGGTGCAGTATATATATGAGAAAATTATAGTGGCATATGTGTATGAAACTGTCAATCAACCAATCAATAAGAGTGTGCTAGCTGTGGCTGGAAAACCAGGTCAGACCTACCATGCAAACATAAAGTCCTGAGTTGGTTCCCTGTACCCATGTAAAGGCCTAACCAAGAACTTCCTGTAATTAAAAGCTTTCTTAAGGCAAATATGACAGTATCATACCAAAGAGATCCTTTGGGTTGTTACGGTACTTTTGCTTAAGAAGGCTTGTAATTACAGGAAGTTCTTGGACTATGTATACACACATACACACACACACACACACACACACACACACACACACACACACATTTCTGCAACCATAGGCAGTTATGGGTTGCTCCAATGAAGATCAGGAACCACTGGGTTTCTTTGTGATTCTATGTTGTCTTAGAGAAATACCATAACCAAAGAAACTTGGGAAGGAAATTGTATATTTGGTTTATACTTCTGCACTGTAGCCCACCATTGAAAAAGTCAGAAGAGGAACTCAAACAGGACAGGAACCTGAAGGCAGGAGCTGATGCACAGGCTGTGGAGGGGTGCTGCTTACTGGCTTGCTCCTCATGACTTGTTCAGCCTGTTTTCTTATAGAACCCAGGACCACTAGTCCAGGGATGGCACCAACCACCATGGTCTGGGCCCTCTCCCATCAATCACTAATTAAGAAAATGTTCTATAGGATTTTTCACAGCCTGATCTTATGGAAGCAGTTTCTTAATCAAGATTCCCTCCTCTCAGATGACTTTAGCTTATGCCAAGTTGACATAACCCTATCCAGCACACATGGAATTTTTTGTTAGTTTGATGACAGCCACTTCAGGGGTCAGGCATTAGTACAGGTGAACATGGCAATTGTCAGAAAGAATATGTAGGAACCAGTTTCAGTTTCAGACATCCACTGGGGGTCTTGAAACATAGTTCCCACAGATGCTTAGGGACTACTATGGTTGCATCTACAGTAAGCAAGAAGCCATCTGATTCATTAACAAGATCAATTGCATTATTTCATAACTGTGATGGCTGCCTAGTTCAGAGAAGTACATAGTACAATGTCTCAAGTCTAAAATCACTGATCCTCCATGTCTCCATCTAATGCCTGCTGCTGCCTCATTTCCCCAAGAAAGATGTGAGCACCACTCTAATTACAGAAGATGGTTGAGTCACTAAACAGACAGAAGTGGATATACAGCTAAGAGCAGCTGGAAGGTGTGGTGTGCAGTTCAATCCCAGGGGACTTCAAGGACTAGCAGCCTCAGGAACACCTAACATGTTATACACATTTTCAGCTGTGGAACGTTTGGTTCAAAGGAAATTTTACACAGAACCCTAAAATGCATGTATTAGCATAGTTTATTTTTGAAGTGAAACCTTTCATATTTATTATAAAGTAAAGTGAATTAGAAACTCCTCTACTGAGCATAAAAACTTTCAGTTATAGATAAGGATGAAGGGCAACCACTGTATTCCTGCTCTGTATTGGTTACATATAACTGAGAAAAATGCCAGTTGGTGATTCTAAGAAAAGAGGAATTTATAAGTAGGAAATTGGCATTGATGCTCGCCCTATGATCTCAGAACACTTTTCAAAAATTGAAATGATAGAGGGGCTTAGTAGGTCACATCTATCAGCTGAACACTTAGGAAGCCGGAGAGAGAGAATCAATGCTGAGGCCAGCCTGAGGTACACAGTAAAATCCTGTCCCAAAGACAGAAGAAAATTGAAATAATAATAGCATTGTTTCGATGTCTACTCTAGTTTACCTTGAAACATAAATTGATGGTTACAATTGCCTATGTTTTTTTTAAAAAAGTTATATTCATGAGCTAATATACACATATTTTAGTATTTAAAAGGTTGGTTTATATCTTATGTTTACATCTCAATTACTTTTTAATTTTTAGTTACTTTTATTTAAGGGGGCACATGTGTATGCCACAGTGCATGTGTGAAAATCAACTTGCAGAATTCAGTTCCATCCTTCCACCATGGGTTCTGGGGATTTGAACTCAGGTCATCTGGCTTAGCAGCAAGTATCTTCACCCTCTGAGCCATCTCACTGTCCCCACAGTTTCATAATTCTTCAAGCATCTTGATAAGGCCCTATGATTCTATTGAACCATTTACAAATTCTCAAATCACACCCATTCCATTTATGGATGAGAAATTCAGATCCCCAAGCAGGAGACTGTGTTTCTATCACACATTTTGAAATGCAGATATTCCAATAAAAGGCAGAACTTTGTGCCCAAGTGCAAAGGTGCTATCACTGAGCACAGTAGGAAGCATGACTACAGTAGTAAGTGAAGTGTTTGCTTCCACATAGGCCAAGAATGTAAATTCAGACATTTCACCAGAGGAGGCCAGGTTTTGTGATGTGGATTTTTGAAGGTTGAAAACAAAAACAACTCTGAATAAAATTCCTTACAAGGTACTCAATCCCTGTCCTGGCAGCATCCCAGTTCTGGTGTTTCTGGTGCCAGTTCTCATACACAGGCCCATTAGCTACAGCCAGTCTATTTGTATAACAGCTTCTTCCAAGATCAAAACATTACATCCTGTAGGAAACTCCTTAAATAGAAAAGTAAACAACACAAAACAGCTTCAGGAAGTCCCTAAAACTGACCAGATTCACTAGGCCCCACCCTACAAGGGTAAGAAATAAAAGCCAAGAGTCCCTCTTGGATAAATCAAGCTGCAAAGAAGACTCAGACAAGATAAGCTACAAAAAAGACTCAGAGAGGCCAGGCTGCAAAGAAGACTCTGAGACCAGACACTGCCTGGAAGAAGCAGGAATCAGCAGAGCTGGCTGGAAGAGATTTAAACCAAAGTCACTTGGAAAGGACACTTTGCAACCTGTTGAGCTGCCTGCAGACTGTCCTATATAATCCAGGTTCCAGCTTTTGTGAGCTGTCACCCCTGCTGGAGAGGGCTCTGGCGATGCAGCTGTCTCTGAGTCTAACACTTATTGGTTCTCCAAGTTGGACTTTATTAGAATCCATACTTTAGCCTGTTCAGTGTTCCTTATCTGGGGTGAATAGACATGTGTGTTACATCTCTCCAGGAAAAGTTTTGTCACACAATACTGTCATAGTCAGAGCCTTTATCTACATAGCATATATATTGCACTTCCTCAATAAACTAAGTTTAAAGCTGTATTGGGAAAAAATAACCATTTTGCTTTGTTTCCACATTAACAGAGAAGATTTCTGTGACCTCGTAAAGTATGAGAATTTCCTACCAGCCAGCAAGTCAGCAGTTCTCAGAAGAGGACACCAACTGGTGGACCTGTAATCCAGTTTAGTTTTGACACTATCTTCCTATGCCAAGGGTTGAGGACTCAGTCTATGACACTGAGAATTGCATGTCCCACAGTTTTTTAAATCTGCTCTTATGTCTGGCTATAGATTGGGGTTCTAAAACCCTTTCCTCAAATTCAACAGTCTTGCAGAAGTCAGGAGGGTAAAAGTTCAAGAAAGATCAGCCTGCATGAGAAAAGAGTTCCAGAATGGCACAAAAGTAATTGGCAATAAGATGTAAGATAATGGGGTAGCTCACACCTGTAATCTCAGTGCTCTGGAGGCTGAGGCGGGAGGATGGCTACAAGACAATGCCTGTCTAGACTACATAGTGAGCTACAGGCTTGCTCAGGCTATACAGTAAGACCATGTTTCAGAACCAAAACAAATTAATAAGCAATAAATAAGTAGATGTTTAAGTGGACAATTGGCAGAAAGTTGGATTTAAAATTAGATTTAATAGAAACAAACATGAAGGTTCTTCTGGAGTATTGGGTGCATCTAAAATTGGGGAGTGTTAACACTATACCACTCTGTATATTTACGTATTCAAAGTTGCTGGAGTATGTTCTTCACGAGGTCTAGTTTTGTGATAAATTATACCTAGACAAAGGCGTTCATAAAACAACAAAAGCAGATATAAAGAAAGAAAATCATATGTGCTAGCAGGACTGTAGAATGGCCAAACAGCTATAATTACAGTAAACAGCACTAAAGCTAACAGGAAGGAGCACAGTGACTTTCAAGCTTGATTCTGACAACTGCGAAAGCTAACTACAGAACATTTTCATGAAAAGTAACAATCAGAGAAAAAAAATGTTTTATAAACACTAAAGAAGACAAGAGGTAAACAAATATATTGTAGCTATCAAAAGCCCCATCCTATAAAAGAAGAACTCTTTTTCACTAAAAAATACTAGTATCTCAGAAAAAAATATATGACAATGAAATTACATTAATATTTTCAATGTAAAAAAAAAAACTTAAACTGCCAGGTTGCATCTAAAGATAGTATAAGGAACGCAGCTGGGAATTATGACAGTCTAGGAAGGTATCAGTAGTAAGCTCTCCTCTAAAATCAGTCACCTCACTAGGCCAGGATGGGTGGTCTGGTACCCGACATGATTTCTCTTTTGATGAGTTGACCTCATCTGGCCTTCTATACAGCTGTTGATTACTGACAAGATATAAAGTGCCACTATTGCACCTTTAGGGCTATCTTGCCATGATGGTTATTGCTGTGGTCTCTGGGCAACACAACTGGGTAGGGCTGATTGCTTCCTTCCCTTGATTCCTCCTATAGCACTTTCTAGTACTACAAAAGCTCATGGGAACTTTCAGGCTCGATCCAGCTAGAATCTTCTAAGTCTTATTTTTCTTTTTCACCCAATTTTTCAAGACAGTGTTTCTCTATATAGCTCTGGCTGTCCTGAAACTCATTCTGTAGACCAGGCTGGCCTTGAACTTGGAGATCTGCCTGCCTCTGCCTCCCAAGTGCTGGAATTAAAGGTGTGCACCACCACCACCCCTAAGTCTTATTTCCAAAGTATGCAGAACCTTCAGTAATAGGGACTTGCCTGCAACCTCTGAAAGTCAACCAGTGCCAACTGCAGTAGCCTATATTGTTTGGAAATCGCTTTACTACATTGATCAACAACTCTGAGGTTTTCTACACCTGGTTCTGGTGTTTTTATTAGGTAAACAATGGCTCTTGTAAAGAGCATTGTCAACCCAAGTTGCATAACTTCATTCATGATATGTATTACATGTAATTTTAGGTAAATAGATAATATGATTCCTTGATGTTTTATCAAACAACCTTGGTTTTTTGTACCTCCTTCCTCTCCTTCTGTGTAGACCTGCTTTCCCTATCCCCACTTAAAGCCCCCTCCCTATTTTTCCCATTTTCTTCTTCATACCACTTGCATCCTGCTACTCCCCTCTCTAGCCCTTTCCTCTTTATATTCCTGGTTTCTTCAGCTACACAGCTGCATAATCACATCTGGAACTGTGAAACTGTGAACCACAAATGAAAGAGAACAGACAATACTTGTCTTTTTGGGTTTGGGCTATCTCACTCAATATGATATTTCCTAGTCCCCCCCCCCCCATTTACCTACAAATTTCATGATTTCATTTTTGTTACAAATGAATAGTATTCCATTGTGTGTATGTACCACAATTTTATTATCCATTCATCTGCTGAAGGACATTTAGACTATTTCAGTGTCCTGGCTGATTTGGGTACAGCGGAAATGACTATGGCTGAGCAAGTGTCTAAGAAGTAGGATGTCAAGTCCTTTGGATATATGCCATGGAGTGGCAGAACTGGTTCATATGTAGATGTGTTTTTAGCTTTTTGCGAATTCTCCACACTGACTTTCAGAGTGGTTGCGTGAGTTTGGAATCCCAACAATGGTGAGTGAGTGTTCCCCTTTCCCCACATCCTCACCTGCAGGTGTACTGAGTTGTTATGTTGATCTTAGCCATTCTGACTAGGGTGAGACAAAATCTCATAGTTATAATTTACATTCCCCTAGTTACTAAGGATGATAAATAGCTTTTGAGATATTTCTTAGCCATTTTCATTTCTTCTTTTGTGAACTCTCTTCACAGGCCAATTTTCAATTTGGTCATTTGTTTTCTTGATTGTTTTAAGCTCTTTGTATATTCCGGATATGAATTCTATTGGAAAAGATTCTCTACCACTCTGTGAGCTTCTTCTTCACTTGATTGTTTCCTCCGCTGTACAGATGCTTTTCAGTGTTACAAGGTCCCAGTCGTCAATTGTTAGTTTCAACTTCTGAAAAATATGTACTCTTATTCAGAAAGGCTTTTCCTATACCTGTGATGCCTCTGTTTTATCCTAGTAGTTTTAGTGTTTTAGATTTCAAACTGAGGTCTTAGATGTAACTCGCTTGAAGGTAATTTTTGTTCAGAGTGATGGGTATAGGTCTAATCTAGCACCATTTATTTTCTCCTGCGTATTCTTTGACTTTGTTAAATATGAGATGGCTATAGTGACATATACTCAAGTTTCATTGGCCACTTTGCTCCATTGCTGTACCTGTCTGTTTTGTGCCAGTATCATTTTTTTTATTACTATAGTCTGTAATATGCCTTGAAGTCCAGAATTATACTCTCTCCTGTATTGTCCTTTTTGCTGATTGTTTTGGCTGTTCAGAATCTTTTCTGGCTTCATATAGATTTATTTTTTAATTTTCTATGAAAATGTGGGGTTTTTTTAAATTGAGATTGCACTAAATCCATAAAATGCTTTTGGTAAAATGGTCATTTTCACAATATTTATTCTTTCAGAACCCTAAACATGAGAGATTTTTGTTTTGTATTGTTTTGTTTTGTTTTTTTTCATTTTCTGATGTCTTCTCCAATCATTTTCTTGAGAGATTTGAAGTTTTCACTGTATATATCTTCCATCTACTTGGTTAGGTTTATTACTAGATCGTAGTCTCTCTGAGGCTATTATAACTGGGAGTGTGCCTGTGATTTCTCTCAAGCATATTTGCTGTTGGTGTACATGACACTTTGAATAAGAATGGCCCCACAGACTCAGGCATTTGAATGTTTAAGGCATCAGGGAGTAGGACATGAACTACTTGAGGAGGGCTTGGAGGTGTAACTTTGCTGAAATGGGTGTGGCTTATCAGCACACGGCTTCTTCTTTTCCTATGTGCAGCTCTTTAGTTTGGTTATCTTGCCCTACTGCTCCAGCTATTATTTCTGGCAGTATATTAAGAAAAAGTGGAGTTAGTAGGCAGCCTATTCCTATTTTAATAATATTACTTCACGTTTTTCTCCATTAAGGATAACATTGGCTATGTGTCATGTACACCCTTTCTTATATGTTGAGGTATACTCCCTCTAGCCCTACTGCCTCTAGAACGCATGTTGGAATTGTCAAAGTCATCTCCTGCATCTCTTGAGATAATCATGTGATTTGTGTCTTTAAGTACATAAGTTACATATGATGAACTATTCCTGTACATAAAGGATAAGTCAACTTGATTATGCTGGATGAAACTTACTATTATACCCACAGATAAAGTATAGCTTTCACCACACATCAAAGAAGCTTCTCTTTGCAGAAAATGGAGATGATTACAGAAGAACACAAATGATCATAATGCAGAAATCAAATTATCTTGGGGGAACCCAGCCCCAGTGGAATGATCTTGGTAAGCCAGATACATCTACAATATAACTCCTTCCCCTAAGGCTCAGGAAGCACCATGGAAGAAAGAGAAGAAAACTGTAAACACCATTGGATTGGGAAGTCTGCTATGAGATTTTTCTGTGCAGCAAAACTTCAACCATGATAGTTCAACAATATGGCTGCCTAAACAAAACTCGAATAATGATAATACCAATAGACACACTAATGAGAAATGGAGAAATCTCATGGAGTTCCACCCTTAGACAAAGAACTGCAGGCAACCAATGTTGTTGGGGAGAGAGAATTAGTCTCTCCTAAAGATGAACTCCCTAATTAGTTATGAAATACAAAGTGATCAGCCTAGAAATTATATATATATACATATATATGTATATATATGTATATATATCAGTGCTAAACAGACTCAGTAAATTGTATTGATATATTTATGAGTATAAATATATAGATACGTAACAATAATAAAGAAAAAAGTCAATTTGAGAGGAGGTAGAAGAGGGTAGAAGGGGTTAGAAACAGGGCACATAGGACAATTTGAGGGGAGAAAAGGGAAGGAATGGTGATCTCATTATATTTTAATTAACATTATAAATTAGTTTTTAAGAAAACTAGTGTTTCTAAAACAAACAGGACAGGAACATAAGCCCTTAGTCTGAAAAAAGAAACTAAATACTTCTATAGTTCATTTTAAATGGCTCTCATGCATTGTGACAAGAAAGAGAGAGAAGAGAGAGAGAGAGAGAGACAGACAGAGAGAGAGAGAGAGAGAGAGAGAGAGAGAATCACATTTCAGTGGGAAACACGTTGATCACATAGCAGTGTGCACAGATAATCCATGCCAGATGGAGAATGTATGTAGACACCCAAAAGAAAGGATGTTTGCCAAAATTGGAAAATTTTTAAATTGTTTTGGTAATGAGCCTATTTGGCTTTGCTTAGTAATGAGCATATTATAGAAATAAAATGGTAAATACCATTTAGTGGTGTTTACCCAGAAAATCATGTTATACTGAAAAAGTAATGTTAGTAATAAATACATAGTTTCTATGAATTCTTACAAAGTAAATTACAGTGTACCAAACTAGCCATAAAACCAAAAACTGAAATACAAAGAGAAAATTTTAGACAAAAAAAAACACAACAGAAATCTCTAGTAAGCAAGTAATTTCCATGAGCTCAAACAGCCAACACGGTAGAGAATGGAGTGGATGATGGTGCTATGTAACCACTACCCTGTGTAATTCATCTAGATTATGTTTACGTTAGAATTTAAATCATAATGTCTTTAAATGAGAAGACTTTTAAATAAAATTTTCACTACCACTAGAATGTTTAGAATTTAAGTAAGTGGGAAGTTGCAAACTCTTGCTCTCTGGGGTTATATGAATTTTTATTGGCATATATTCATTATATACAATGCTGACTTTTACAAAGTTCATTTCTTTCACCACCTCATATATTCGATCCAGTCCTCCAGTCCTCCCCTTGCCCCCTTTTCTTGCTTTCCTTCCTGTGGCATCACACACAGTAGCATAAGAAAAGACTTTTTTATACATGAACAGAACTGGCATCTATGTGGATGAGCTCGGCTTTATTATCATGTCAGTGCTTTAGAGCACTGCAGAAAGAAGGAAAGAAATTGGGGCGAACATTTTAAAGCCCTAGCTCATTACAAGCTAAATTTATCTCAAAGATTTCAACATTAAAAAAAATAATAAAGTACTTGAAAATGCTCACGTGTATTTTCTTTTACATTTTTATTTTTCATTTGTGTGTATAATACGATGTCTGTATAGGCATTTGTAAGTGTGTGTGTGTGTGTGTGTGTGTGCGCGTGCATGCGCGCGCACATGTATGTGGAAGCTAGACACTAACATCAGGCATCATCTTCTACCATTCTTTACCTTAATTTTTGAGACATGGTCTTCACTGACCATGAGCTTATCAATCAGCTAACATGCTCCAGGGACCTGCCTGATTCTGACTCCATCCCAGCCCTTGATTTATACTTACTTCACCACACCCAGCTTTTATGTGAGTTCTGGGATACAAAGTCAAGTTCCCATGGACCCATGATAGCCATGACTTTTTACTTAGTCATCTCTCCAGCCAATGATGAATCTTATCATCATCTTGTCAATATAGATTTCTAGACAATTATCATGAATTTAAAAAAAAAAAAAAAAACTGAACCTGAACATCTGAGCACTAAACACAGCTAAATGACATCCTTACAAACTATCGGCAGTTTAATAGCCCTAGTTCATACAAATGTCATGTTATGTGGGCAGCGGGCTGTGAGAGGCAGCTGGGCGCCTGGTCGAAACACAGGCCTCCAACCCTGAACCCTAATTGGACAGCAGGCTTTTGGCTCTGCTCCTTCGCCCTGGTTCCTTTCATTTAGCTTCAGCCCTCCATAGCCCCTCCCACAGAGAGGTCTATGGCCATCAGTCACAAGGAACAGTGCCTCAGGCTCTCCCACGTGTAGCTGAGGTATCTTCCAAGCTCTCAGACCAAGCCAATAGGCGTTATCTGCTGCCAGACCCTGACCCACCCCAAAACTATATAAAAGAGTCCTATTGGGGAGAAGTAAAGATGTGTGAGAATCATCCCAGTGTCCGAAAGTTTCTGTCACAAGAGCTGTAACACTTGGGAAGAGATCTACTCTCCCCAAGTGCCTTCAGGACCGTCCCCTCCTTGCTAGCTAGCCAGCTTCTCACTGGCCCAGCTCAGACGGGCTCAGTGCAGGGAGACAGTGCAGCACCTAGGAGTAACTGGGTGGCAACAGCGGAGATGCGGGTGGAGGCAGCAGCAGAGGCAGCTGAGGCAATTCCCCCTCCCTGCTCACACTCTAGCCCCTTGGCCCAGACCCCCACACACAGCCAGGCCAGAGATCTCCGTGGGACACCCTCCGGAACAGGGACCCACAATGTTATAACCTGACATAGTAACACTCACCTGAAACCCTAGAAAATATACTATTTCTGTTGGGTATGGTGGAGGAGGCCTGCAATGCCAGCATTCAGAACAGTAAAGCGGCACAGTCTGGGACTCACAGCAAAACCCTATCTTAAAGGAAGAATAGAACCAGAGTAAAAGGACATGTACCGTTTCTAAAAGAAATTCAAAGGATAAACCGACACACGGGAAAACAGGGTCAACTTTACAAAATTAACAGAACAGTTATACGCTAGTTGTTAGCTCTCGAGTAGCCAACTCCTAATGACTCATTGTTACACCTGTGGATAAGTGCATCTCAACAGTCATCAGAGAAGCCTCCATCTGTGGTCGATGGCAGTTACCACAGAGACCTACAAATGACTATGGTGCAGGGAACAAAAGGCTGAAGAAAGTTCAACCCTGTAGGGAACATATCTACCATACTCATTCTTCTCATGCTCAGAGATCACTGGAGAAGATGGGTTAGAAAGGTAGCAAGAGCTGGAGGTGGAGGGTAACTCCAAGGAAACAGTGTCTTCTGGACAGAGCAGTGCAGCCACGCATGTCAGCTCCCAGTGCTTGTAAAAGCATTCACAACGCCTGTGCAGGTCCAAGCCAGACCAAATCCCAGCATAGAGAGGAGAATGGGCTTAAAATTTCACCCCTAGCCATGGAGCTATTGGCAACTGATAGCTGCTGGGAGGGGGAGAAAGTTTTCTTTTAGAGTATAATCCCTGGTGAAGTCAACCACTCTCCAGAGGAAAGCCACATGTCCAAGAAAATATTTGGACAGCACAAATTATATTTAATGATGTTTTAAAATTAAAAATTTTTTTAAAGAGACACAAAGAAGGGTAAGGAAGGAAGAGAATATAGGTCTAGGAGAAATTCAGGGAATGATCAAAACATGTGGCAAATTTTCAAACAATATGTATATATATAGTGCATATATAATAAAAATAGGTATTATATATAAATATAAATAAAATTAATGTATATACTAATTGATCCCTTCAAGGCTCAGGGATCAATGCAGAAGAGAAAGAGGAAAGACTGCAACTTCAAAGAAACAGCATTTACCGTGTACAAGAGCACAGACACACATATTGACTTACAGAGACTGTAATGCACAGACCTGCACAAGCTCAAGCCAGAGAAACAAAAATCCCAGGATGGAGGAAAAGCACAAAGTTCCACCCCCAGCCAAGAGTGATTCACAACTGATACCTACTAGGAGAGGAGAAATCAGTTTCCCTCCATGAATGTCCCTGTGTGTGTCAGCCACACTCCAAGGTAGGCTTCATGTCCAGGAGTAGTTGAGCAACACAAACTCTATGTGTAAACACAACATTAGACTCTATGTTTTGAGGTTTATGGTTGGTTTTTTTTGTTGTTTTATTTTTTATTTTATTTTTGAAAGAGAGAACATTAACTTGGGTGGATAGGAAGATGGGAGAGGATCTGGGAAGGTTGGAGGGAAGGAAATGAATATGATCAAAATATATTGTATAAAACTCTCAAAAAAAATAAAAATATTTAAAAACACTGAATGAAAAGAAATGTGCTATTTAAGAGAAATACAAATCATCAATTGGTACACTGGGAAAATAGGTTTGAGTCACAAAATTAACTAAGTGTTAACTTTTTAAATGTTAAAATACAACATTCATAACATAAATAAGAAAATGTGCCTTCTATAGAGAATTACCAAGTGGTACAACACTGGAGAAGAAGATGGCATAAACTGTGTAATTAAAAGGCAGTTTGTCCCTATAATATAACTCAACAGCGTTGATTCAACTTTCACCACCCAGCAACTTTAGGAATTTATCTGAGGGTAAAAAGAATTCATAAGGATGTGGTGACCATGAGCCCATGATACGTCCTGTAACATTGTCAGTGACTCTTAGAAAGCAGAAAGATTTAAGCACCCAATGGTATAGAATCTACAGGAACCACCATACCTTACCAACTTTCAGAACACTGACATGCAAATTGTTGTGGAAACAAAAGTAAACAATAACATAGTAATGATAGCACATTTGAAAAAATAATAATGTAAATGTTCATAAAAAAAAACATTTTTGTTCAGGTAGATGTTTAAGAAAATGGTCACATATTCCCACATGTTGTGGGTAGGATCTTGGATCTTCCCTGCCGGTCTTTATAATTTTTTTTCTGCAATCAAGTGCAGCAGCATAATCCTTGTTAAAACAATAACAATGGTTATAATGATGCGGTGAAAATAAGCTTTGCTTTCTTTTAAAGAGCTCTGGTATGCTAGCTCTCTCCGCACTGTGCAAGGAAGCACCATGGTTCCCATAAGTGGAAAAAGAGATGTGGCTTGCCAGCACCCTGAGGGACTCTTTCAGTAGGATGATTATAGCTGCTATGACAACAGGGGAGGATGTGACGTCACAGAATCATCCAGTGACTTCGGTATTCCTGTCCCAATGCAGAGCTCTTGATGCCAGCTGGAAATCCAGCAGAGACCTCATTAAGGGCATCTGCTCAGTAATTACCACAAGTTTCCCCTCAGCACACATCCAGCTCTGAAAACAGCCCTGCCAAGGAACTCCAAGGTCTGATTCAAAGGGGCCCCCAACCTTGCATTCTATAAAGCTCAGACTGACAGTCAGCAAGAGATGTCAAGTTCCAGCCATCAGTAAATACACTTTAATCAACAGAGACAAGAAGACAAGAAGCACAGGACATTTACTGGAGCCATAATACACAAAAGCCTCGGGGTATTTAACTAAGACATCTTACATCGCATGTCTATAGCACATTTAGATAGTGTTTCCAATAAAGAAAATCTAATATGCCTCTAATATACTGGAGAGAAGGGCAAACGACAATGGCTATACAACCCAGCAGAGGATCTGCTGCAATATCGGAATGTATAATGAATTCTCCTGCAAGGAGTGCAAAGTCCCAAGACCCTAGTCACCCAGCACCAGCGCAGAGCCCTACATAGAGACAGGCAAATGTTACAGGGGAGGTGAACAGACAGAAGGGGTTTCAAGTCCCAGCCCTATTACTGAATCTCATGAGCCTGAACTCCCATACCTACAAACTGACACTAATAACGAGCCAAAGGTTTGTTGAAAACTTGTGCCTAGGACTCAAACAAAAAGCTCTCTCAGAAAACCTTTATGGAAAAATTAGAAGGATCTATCAGTGAATTCTTTGATGCTTTATGAAATTTGAACTCTCACATTTTTCCTGCAAATCAAAACCCCAGTACCAGGGAGGGGTGACCTCATTAATATCTAGTGAGGTCCCATAGACCCCCAAACACTACAGGCTACTGACACTGTACTTGGTTGCCGCTCAGAAAAATGATGGTAAGACCCTATTGTTGAAGATGCCACATTCTTAAGTCATAGAACATGGAGAAATCAAAGTGGTACTGAACTGGAGGCTTCCTCCCCACTAGGCAGCTTTTATAATGATGGAAGGAGAAAAACAATCATCCGTGAGACCTTCAAGCTACAGCAGAGACTGACGTGGCAAGACATGCCCACTGATGGCATAGTAACACAATAGAAATAACCATTTTCTGATTGGATGTCTGTCAGCCCTGCTCCACAATATGAACCCCCATCTTCATCACCAATATTAGGCCACGAACCTGAGGATAAACAGGACATAGGCCCTACAGGAGAAATTATTATGATGCTAAATGGATGTAGTGTTAAACCAAATCCTAACCACTTAGGATTAAGTAACCAGACTGATGAATCAGTGCATTACTCAGCCCTCATCTATTTGCAATAGACAGTGACTAACACGGAGACACAAAACTGGCCAAAGTGCATAAGATGAGGGACTGAATATGTTCATCCCTAAAGGAAACACGTGTGTCACAACCCTCCTCTCAAGGATCAGGGATCATTGTAGAAGAGGCAGGAAGAGAATGATCCAGAGGCAGTGGACAAGTACAAGAAAATGCTTGGACACAACATGTGAAGCTTCACATGTGAACTCACATGACAAAACAAGTCCAAGATAGACCAAATTCTAGCATAGGGAAGAGATTTGGACACACAGTCCCACCCTAGCAATGGAGCGAACAGCAACGTTAGCTGCTAGGAGAGGGAGAGACAGCTTCCTCTAAGGGTATAGCCTCTAGTCAGCTGACCATGTCGTAGTGAAAGGGCACACATTTAAAATATTTGAGTAAAGTAAATTGGACTTGAAGAGTATTAAAGATAAAAAAGAAGACCAAGTTAAATGGGTATGGGAGGGGGATGGATCTAGAAAGAGCTAGAGAAGCAGGCATAAACACGATCCAAACACATATGAAACCTGAAACCCTTGCAGAACTAAATTTTTCAGTTTCATATATCCTTTCTCTCCCTGACATGCTCTCTCTTCCTTTCCCGCTCCCCCACCCCCTACTGTGAGTGTCTTCATCTTTCCCTATACTGCTATGATGATGCTCTCGTATTACTGTTATTAGTAGACCCCTCGCCAGCCCAGAATGTTCTCAGCATTTCTTCTAGCCCACCCTATCCCCATCCTCTTAGCTCAGTGATTCCTAAACAAGGCTTCACACCAAAGTCATCCCCCAGATCTTCCTGAAAACACTGGCCTCGTTGTTCAACTGTAACATAAAGCTGATGGTTACTACCCCACAGCACCATCCCAGCCAGGGCTTGAGATGTAGCTGATTCCTAGTTCTACCAAACCCAGTTTGAGAACTCTGATATTGCTGGTACCATTGCAAAATGGTGCTGTTGCTTTGGCGGCTCCCAACAGTTACATGTGAATTTACTGTAAAGCCCAGAAACTCTACTCCTACAGATTTACCCAGGAAACTATATACAGATGTCCACACAACATCTTAAACATAAATGAGTATGGCAGTATTGTTCAGAAAAGTTCCAAACTGGAGATAACTGAGCCCACTGGATAAGTCCCATGATCACTGGAATCTAGAATAGGATATTAGCAGAAGTTATCTCTAGATAATGAAGGGTTTTTTTCCTCTGAGCTCATAAAATTAATATGGATCATTTTTATAGCAAATGAAATTTATAATGCTATCTTCATTTTGTTTTTTAAAAAATGAACTAAGTAGTTAGGAAAGTGGACCACCTACTGAACTGAGAGCCTACAAGACTTCAGCATTGTTCCAAAAAAGGAATTAATGTTCAGAAGGATACAGGAAAGCCCAGCTATAATGGGGGAAGGTTGAACATGTGGGAAGAGCTGCCTGTTATGTGATAGCAAGACTGTTCAGCAAACACCCACTGATTCTCTATGGAGCACAGAGAAAGTACATGTCTATACACAAAACTCTGGTCTTAATCACTTCCCCCTTTAAATGGTTCATTGACTTTCATTCAGTCCAACCTCTGTTAACCTCTCAATCCTTTTCCTGACCCATGTGCCTCTGCTACCAACACAACAGATCATCCCAACCCTCCAGCCCATGTGCTGTATCCCACATGGCACCCATACCTGTCCATCATACAGCAGCATAGGTGTCCATAGACCACACGGGACAGTAAATGCCAAGTTGGGGCTAATTCTTTTATCATATTGTATCCCTGGCATCTATCTTGGCCTTTTTATCACATTATATCCCTGGCACCTACCAGATAGCTGGTATGTGGTAGGAACACCATAAAAACTGGCTCAGTGAGCAATTACAAACCATGGCTAGCAAGGGGCACTATAAAGTGTGGGCCTGTACACAAGCAAGGATCTTGAAAAGCCAGCAAATTCTACCTAGGAGGGTGGACTTGATCCCTCTGGCAAGCAAGGAGAGAGCCATTAGAGGGTTCGAGACTGGCAAATCAGAAAATGTATAGCACCCAAATGTAACTGGATGAGGTGGACATAAGACAGAAAAAGAAAGCTAAGGAGGCTACTGGGTCTCCAGTTTAAATAGCCTAATGTTCAGAACTGTGAGGACAAGGTTCACTCAGCTATCCCCCTAAGCATCTTCTTCCTGAGGAGGACTCAGGGCCCACCTACTACAGGAGGCAACAATGGCACAGATTTCCTTACCCAGCCAACACACACACACACATACACACACACACACACACACACACACACACACACACACACACACACCTTTAAAATGGAGCCATGCTTTTACAGGGCCTGATGAGATGGAATCTTGCATAACGACTGTCCAGTCACCCCAAAACAGGCTACTCAAAATAGTCGCTAAGTCCAGGCTTATGGTCTTACACAGCTGGACTAAGATACGAATCTGTCACACCTTTTCACAGTCTCAAACAATTGTCTTCATAAATGATCCGAATGAGAAAAAAATGCCCATTTTAGAAAGGCAGGTTTCTCTGGGGCCCTGCAGATGGTTAGGAGCATGCTTAGCCCTGAACAACAGAGACTCTGTTTCCCACTGGATGCTGGAGTCCCCTTTAATACTAATTGGCTTGATAAAAAAATTTTAAAATCTAAAGTAGCTTCCAACCATTAAAGAATCATGAGTCATTAGACACAGTGGGGCTCTCTGGGAAATTCTAAACTAATGACTTTAAAATAGAAATCCATTCCCTTTACCACCACTGCTTAAAACCTACCATTGAATTTGGGTTATCTAGTTCCAAAGTGCAAGTAAGACAACATTAGCTTTCTCCAGGGGCTACACTGAGAGCAAAAGCTTCAAAGGGCTAGAGGGTCCCACACTCAGTGATGACAGGGCAAACACCTAAGCCCACAGAAATTCTTCCAGATTTGGAATGAACTAAGGAGAGACGAGGAGAGGGAGCTAGACTCTTAAGCACTTACAGTGGTCCCCTTACTGGGATATGTCATGGCATACGTAGACAGCATCATTCCTCCCTAACAAGCAAACAAGACTAAGAAATTTGAACAAACAAAAGAAAAACTAACTTTCCTAAGTGTTGACTATATATAAGAGCTGAGTAATTCAATTTTGAGTTTCTCTAAAAATGCAGAAGGAATAGTTTTTCCATTCTTTTATGATATAATAATTTTCAAATGATTTCTATTGGCCAAGATATTTGAATAACAGGATACACCAGTCAGCATTCCAACCCAGGATGCAAACTGTACGGAACCCCCCACTTACTAGTTTGACTTTGGGTAGGTCACTTCTCCAGCTGTCTGCTTTTAGCTTGAGGAACTAAATAGGACTACCTCTAAAGAGGCCTCTCCTGTGCTGTGGTCACTAGTCCAGAAGATCACTCCATCTCTTTCTTGAATAGCATCTCTGGAATCCTTCCTGAGTCTCTCTGCTGTGTACCAAGGAGAAAAAGCACTGCCAGTTGGAGCGGCAAAATCAGGAGTCAGAGAGTCAACATAATTGCTCTCAAGCAAACTCAGCAGCAGCATGTGTGGCCTGATTCTCATGGACAGAGCCTTGAGTGGTTTGGGCCGTCATCCAACAGCTACTGCCCTCCACCAAGTGAAAACCATCTCCCAGCAGTTCTGCCTCCAAGCCACCTGGGCCCCTTGGGGAAGAACTAGCTTGGCTCTCAGGCCAAGCTCCGGCTACAATCCAGAGCCCACCTGCCAACAGCCCAGGAAGTGCCAAGGAGCTCTCCCCAAAGCAGCTGGCACCAATTACCCAGAACCAGCTGGAAGCATTTGGCTGGAGAGAGCCAGGCCTGCAGATCTCTGGCCTGAGTGGAAGTCTGTCTCACAGTCTTACTAGCACTTGACATAAGTGGCTGCCTTGGGGCTTGGGAGACAGCTGTGGGGAGCACCATCCAGGCAAGGAGACACATGTGAATATGAGAGTCTTGCCTCCTTCCTGCTTCAGAGTTTCTTCATCATCAGAGCCAACAGCCTTCCATAACCAGACATGGGGACTGAGCTTGGTTCTCTCGTGGCTAGCCCTATGTTATCCTCCCAACAGCAAATCAGAGAAGTGGCCATTATCCTCATTACCACTGATGGGCCTGAGGCCACAGAGCAAAAGGTGCCAGGGCTGCATCTAGAGCTCAGGCCTTCATCACTTCCTGCTCCACCTGGCAACCCATCATAGGTGAGCTCACCACTGCTGGCCTGTCAATTAAGGTATCACTTTGCAAAACTATCATGAGTGGACATATCTTCAAAGGTAGTTAACTGGTTGGGGCATAGGAGTTCTTGGACATCCTCCAGGAATCCAGCATATGGAGAATAGGGGGAAGACATCAATACCCATGCACACCAAGTTGAATGCCTTTGGGAGGAAAATGCCAATATCAATACCGAGGCAACTCTTCACCATGTATCTCCAGCCAGGAAGCAGATAGAGATAAATTCTCTGCTCAGCTCCTATTGTCCTTATTTAGTGTGAGAGCCCAGGGGACAGTGCTGCCCACATTCAGAGTGGGTCTTCCCACCACAGTTAAGTCAATCTAGACAATCTATCACAGCCAGGACCAGAGAAGACTCTCCATTCTCTCAGATTGACCATCAATATGAACCATCACACTCTCCTTGGGCATTTGTCCATTTTTAAGAGAACTTTTCTTCCTCCATGTGGCTGTCTGTCCCTCTAGCCTCCTGGAGGTGGTCTGCTCCAAGGTGACCCATGAATCACTCTGGGTCACCAAGAAATTATTGTTTGTTTGTTTGTTTGTTTGTTTGTTTTCTTACAGAATCACCTGTCTATGAGGGAGAAAGGGAGGGCAGGCTGCCTTTTATCTGGTCCAAAGCCTCAGAGCAACCAAAATATTCAGCTAAGAGGTAAAGCTCTAGACAAATCTCTTCACCTGTCTGAGCCTCAATTTTCTCCTGTGTCAAATAGGGACATATTTGTGATAAACCCACAGATGGAAAAAAGCTTAAAGCAAGTCTCTTGAAGTCAGGAATGAGACAGGGATTCATACTATCTCAACTCCTTTTCAACAAGGTGTTCAAAGTACTAAGTGGAACAATGAGGCAAGAGAGGAGAAACTAAAGGGATATAAGTAGCAAAGAAGAAATCAAACTATTCCTGTATGCAGATGACATGACACTATACACTAGAGATTTCCTCCCCCATGGGGAAAAAAACTACCAAAAAACTTCTAGAAACAATACACATATTCATCAATGTGGCAAGATACAGAATCAAGTTGCAAGAATCAGTTGCTTTTTTTAATACACCAACAACAAACACAGAGAGAAGAATGGAACACAGTCCCACTCACAATGGTCACAATGGAAATAAAAATATCTAGGAACAAACCTAAACCTAATCAAGGAAGCAAATGATTTCTACAAGAAAAATATTGAACCTCTGAAGAAAGAGACAAAGATGCCAGAAAATGAAAAGACATACTTGTGTAATAAATTGTGAAAATGACCATCTTAGAAAAAGTCGTTTACAGATTAAATACAATCCCAATCAAAATCCCTGTCTCATTCTTCACGGAAACAGAAAAAAAAAATCCTAAAATTCATTTGGAAGCACAAAAGACCCCGGGGAAGCCAAAAGAATGCTTACTTAGCAAAAAGAACAGTGCTGGTGGGATTACTGTTCCAGGTTTCCAGACACAGCACAGAGCCTTAGCAAGAAAAGCATATGGTATAAACACAAAAGCAGACATGTAGACCAATGAAACAAAACTGAAGAGCCAAACATGTTCACATGTAACTGTAGTCATTAAACATTTGACAACGAGTCAAAAACATCCACTGAGGAAAAGGCAGTATCTTCAACAAATGGTGCTGGGGAAAACTAGGTGTCCAACAAGGAGAAAAATATGGCAGACCCATATCGACCACACTGTACAAAAACTGACTCCAGATGGATCAAAGACCTGAGCAGGAAACACTGAAAACACTAGAAGAGAACACAGGTGGACAGCCTACCAGACAAAGGTGAAGCAAAGGCTCAGTCCCAGTTTGGTGAGAGGAAGCCCATAGAGTCTTTGCTAGATACACATCTGACAGAAGCTTATTATCCAGAACTTATAAAGAACTAAAAAAAAAAAAAACAAAGGACCCATTCAAACAGAGAGTTCTCAAAAAAAAAAAAAAAAAAAAAAAAAGAATGGCTAAGAAAATTTATCTTGCAACAGATAGATACCATTACAGCAAACACAACCAATCAAAATTCAGATATATGGATCCCAGACTCAATTGATAAATCTACGACACAAATCGTGTACCTAAGGCTTGGGGATTTTTGTGCAAGAGGGATGTAAAGACTGAAAGAGCCATGGGAACAGGGAATCTTCTAAGGGAAGGTGTCTTCTACTGTCAGAAGCTACTCCCATAAAGCCCCACCAATGTGACTACCTAAACATGAGCTGTCAAAGAGAACACCAACATATATGCTAAAGAAGATGAGAGAGTCCATGAAGCCTCAGCCCTACACAAAAAAATGACAGACAGGCAACTAAGGAATGCTGAGAGTAGGAGGAACGGTCTTCCCCGAGGAAGAGCACAACAAGCAACTACCTAGTGTCAAATGGTAAACCCTGAAAGCATCCAGACAAGTAACATCACACAGACTGGGCAGACATTATATATTTCAGACATATGTGTATAAACACACATACACACACATGACAACAGTTAATGAGAAAAAGAGGCCATGAATTTGAAGAAGAGCCAGAAGAGGTATATGGAAGGATTTGGAGGGAGGAAAGAGAAGGGGTAAATTATATGATAATCTTAAAAAATAAAATAATTTCTGTTTTTATTTTTTATATCCTTCTTTCATATACTACATCCCAACCACAATTTCTTCTCCCTCCAGCCTCGTCCACCCCCAATGTTTCCCCTCTCCACCAGATCCATGCCCCCTCCTTCTTTCAAAATAGAGCAGGTCTCCCTGGAACATCAACCAAATACGGCAATACAAGCTACAGTAAAATCGGGCACACACTGTCACATCAAGGCTGGACACAGCAGCCCGTGAGACTGAAAAGCTTCTGTAATGCAAAGGATACTGTCAATAGGACAAAATAGAAGCCCATGGAATAAGAAGGTTTTCTCCAGTGCTCCACTGACAGAGGGCTAATATCTAAAATATACGAAGAACTCAAGAAACTAGACATGAACAAATGAAAAGGCTTTTTAAAAAAAAAAAAAAGAAAGAAAGAAAGAAAACGAAAATGTATATACAGGATCTAGCCCCAAGTTTAGGCTTCCCTTGGGGATTGTAGAATCTATAACCTGTGGATCAACTGCTTCTGTATTTTACTTTCTATCTTTCCTGGGGTCTTTCCCCTAGTGATGCTTACAAGACCAGCCCATAGGTCCTGGGATGGATCACACACACACACACACACACACACACATTGTTAGGAAGTGGATAAGGCAGAAAGCACACAGAGATCAGTCTGGGCTGAGAAAGACCTGAACCACATGCAAAATACCAGGCTGGATCCACATGCCCACACGAGGGGGGAGAGGCTCTCCACCCATGTAGGAGTGAAATGCCCACTCCCAGTTTTGGCAGCCAAGTCGCCCTCATATCCTGTTGTCCTTTGTCCCTCTTGAGGCAGGAATCTACCAGCAGACTTTGCACCATCAGTTCTGGCTCACAGGGCCCACAATCTGAAGGTGGGACAGGGTCCCTCTTGTCCTGCCTCTTGGGCCACAGATTGTGATCTAAGAACTCCTTGTTTTCTTCTCTCAAGAACAAGGCAAGGAAAGAAACAAAGGGCTTGGGGTCCAGCAGCAGTTGCTGTAGGAAACACCCCTGTCTTGACTACACTTTAGTTCCCAATTATAATTTTCCTGTCACTATCTTTGATGGAAGTAGCTTCTTTGCTACATACTCTCCAACTTCACATCCTCCTGCCTCCACTTCAGCCAGTTTCTTCTGACACTATAGGAGAAACCACTATTTTCTCTTCTGAAGAATGAGCTGTGGGTAGGGATCAAGTAGGCCACACTGGGTGGTTTAACAAAAATAGTGCCCCTGTATGTATTTCTGCAGACAAGGCTCTCTCACAGGAATAAGGGTCTGTTTGCACTGCGGGAGAGAGTAAGGATCTAAAAATCCACTCAACACCAACTCCAAAAGAAGCGCAAACAGAAGACAAGAAAAGTCTGTCCGAATAAATAAGATCCTGCCACCACACGGTCCGTTCATTTCACGCGCAAATGTTCATTCCCAAGTGCCATCCAAAGCCAACCACACATGGACTTCTGCATATGTCCCTCAGTTACAGTTAATCACGTCCATCACTGGCTTAATTGTGCCCTTCAGGTGGAAGGAGGGTCGGTAGTGCTTTCTACCTCAATGGAGACCTGTCCAGACTCCTCGATCACACGCCCATACCATCCATCATAGTAAATCATAGAAGAGAACAGAAAGTCATTTTCCCTGAGACATATCTACTGTGGGAGGTGTGGGGAGGAGAGCCTGGTGGGAATGGCCAACCTTGTTCCTTCCTATGTGACTTCTAGAAAAATCACCTTTTTTTTTTTTTTTTAAGAACTGGGACCATTTGAGTGACCTTTCACAATTGTGAAAAGTGATGGAGTATGTCAAATGAAGTACCAGTGGAGAGCGAAGTACCACTGGAGAGCCTTGACTACACCCCACAGCTACCCGGCTACACAAAACCCATTTTCAGTCAGTTTCCGCATCAGTTCCCAGCTGGGGAACTCTGGGAATCCAGCCCTCTGAAGCTTGCTCCACCGGAGTGTTACAATGTTACTGGTGTTTAAGACTGGCTTTTACTTTGCAGGACTGTCCTTTGCCACAGAATATTCAACTCTTCTGGCCTCTCTTCACAGTCTTCGTTGGGGTTTCTATTGCTATAATAAAACACCATGACCAAAAGCAACTAGAGATGCAGGTGTTTCATCTTATACTTCCAAGTAACAGCTCATCACTGAAGACTGTCAAGGCATGAAGTCAAATAGAGCAGGAACCTAGAGGCAGAAACTGAAGCAGAAGCTGTAAAGGACTTGATTACTGGCTTGTTTCTGTGACTTGCTCAACCTGCCCCATTATACATTATACCACTCAGGACCACCTGCCCAGGAGTGGCACCACCGCTACTGGACTGAACTTCCTACATCAATAATTACTAAAGAAAATATTGGCCCACAGGCCAATCTGTAAGGGGCATTTTCTCAATAGTGGTTCTCCTCTTCTCAGATAACCCTAGCTTGTATTAAGTTGCCAAAAATCTAACCAGGACACCATTCTATAGATTCTGTCCCCAGGCAACCCCACTTCTAAAAGTACTTTGTCTGTCCAGATTCCCCTAAGAGAACCATAGGCCCAGTGAGAACCAGAAGGGAAGCATTCCTTTCCCAAAGCGAGGGCAAGGATCTTGCAGGAGCCGGGGTGTTCACAACACTGTCACAGGGGGTGGCTCCTGTTTCCCATCTATAGTGACCCTAAAATTCCCTTATCACCACAGGCTTTCCTAGAAGAATTTTTTGCATCTTTAGGGCCCTATGAACTCCTTAAGCAAAATATTTGACCCAAAGACTAGAAGAAGTGGTTCCATTTCCATGATAGAAGGTCAGATGCCTAAGAAAAGGCATCTGGGACCATCAGGACTTGTTCAGGGGTCTCTCCTACATGGTATTGGGGGTGGGGTTCTGATCCACCCTGCTGGAGCACACGGTGAACCAGCAGCATTTCAGCATCTGTCCTGACTGTTGTATAATGATGTTGTAAGGAAAAGGGTCTTGCTTGGAAAAAAAAAAAATACATGTAACGTACCTGACAAAATGTACTTGAAAGGCTTTCAAACACGTATGAAAATGCACATATATATAAATATTAGTTCATATCAGTTATATCAATTATATGATTAGCATATGGTATATCAAAGTAATTAACATGTGATAGCAAATATATGGTAGGTATAATTAACATATACTACATAAATTTATAGGTTTTAGAAATTAATAAGTGATAACTTCACCAAGGTAAAACAGTCAAGGAAAATGAGAAAGAGATTTTGCAAAATACTAAAACTTGTTGACTTGAGGTGCCACATTTCACCTCTCAGATGAAAAGCTTTTTAAGTTACGATGTCCAGCATTCGTGGCAGTACCTGAGAACTCTGACACCCTAATGGTGGGCACATTAAGTGGTAACTCTCTCCAGACAGTGGTTAAACAGAATATTTCAAAGTCCCTAAAATTATGCAAGCAATTGAACCAGGTAATTGCACTGCTCAAAGCTTAACCTTAAAAAGTATTCCTAAACAAATCTGGACTTGTTACAATTAACATTCACGTGGCAGATGAGATTATTTATGTATTCGTTCAGTATTTTGCATACTATAATTATCACATAGAAAACACTCATGTTTAAATAGACCTTACAATGGGGGAGTGGGGAGTATTTCTAGGCATCCTCAAGGGTTCTGTTTTTATCATTGCCCATAATGGTGAAAAGTGAGAACTTAAGTAGCCCACAGTAGGAGATTGGTTAAGGGACTACTTCTCATAGAGCAGGAAACAAAACTATATATTATTAAATATAAAATTTCCAAACACTATGATAAAACTGTGCCTTTGTAAAAAAAAAAATATTAGAAAGTATAAACTGGGAATATTAACATTTAGCAGCAAACGATAAAATGAGTGAGTTTCCTTTTTAAATCTCTGTATTTTTCTAAAATGCATTGAGCTAAAAATATTTTTAAATTATTATTTACTTATTTACTTCTATTTTTAATTTTTAGTACTTATAACATGTTCTTGTGGACATGTCATATAATCCCCAGTGTGCAAAAATCCCTGAATATAGGTCCTGAGTCTACATGTCTCCATAAACTCCTCATAAATTAGTTTAATGTCTTGAATGAGTACAACGATTACTGTTTATTGAATTTTTGTCATGTGGCAGACACTGTGCTAAATCATATCATTTAACAGAGTGAAATTCAATAAGCATTTGTTGACAGATGAGAAGCTGGAAGGGTGGACGACTCAGCAAGAGGATCCACGATTGCAGTCTCCTCTCAGAGGCTCGTGCACTTTCAGGACCTTCTGACCACTAGAGGACTGGGCTCTGCCAGACCTTCTTCCCCTAATGGGAAGGAAAGGAGTGGAGGTGGAGGAAGACCACACTAAGATCCTACATCTTAAGGAGACCTACCTTTTTGGAGGATAAGGTCTGATGAGAACTACCAGGTAAATTTTTAAACTTTCTTTTAAAAGTTTTTCTACTGAAGTCAAGAAAATTAAAACTCACATGACCTTTAAATGGACAGTTTTGACCTTGGGAGCTTCTAGTTCATTTCTAAGCACCTTCTCTGAGCACAGAGTATTGCTCCTAGAGAGTGAAAAGCAAAGAAGCCTTGTCTGCGAATTTACAGCGAAGTGAGGACCACCCACAGGCTACCACCAGCTGATTCTAGGCTGGCCAGCTCTGGGGGGTGAACTCCTGGGTCTGCAGTAGGAATGTCTTTCGAGTGGGATGGAAAGTGGAGTAGGGAAGCAAGCTAATGAAGGATAGGCATGATTTCTCCATGCTCACTTAGGGAAATGGCATTCCTGGCTGCAAGAACAACCTGGGCAAAGCGTCTGACAGGTGTGATACGGTCTATCGGGAACATATTTACTCTGTTCCACAAACCCTGGACCACTTCGTTAGGAGCACAAGTAACCCAAGACTAGTTCTTCCTCATCACTGGTCTCTTCATAGCTCCAGCACTTTCCTGCTATACCTCCAGGCAGGTGGAGCCAAAAGCAAACTAGGGTATACCCTCATCTCAAGGACGTTGTGAGGTTATGACTGAATGCTATGGTCACTTGAGCGTTCTCTCAAATAAGAACTTGGGTCTAAGAGCACCTGTGTAACTGCTTCAGGCCTGCTGCTTGCCAAAGCTGGCATTCCAAAATGAAGCTGCCCATACCTGTCTCCAGCTCCCAGGTGGACCCATCTCCCAAGAGTATGAAGATGCCAGGCCTTGACAAGTCATTTCAAAACAGCAGAAACTGTAAAACTCCAGTGGACAGACCTCTTCAAATGCAAGTTAACTCTGGAGTTAGAAATCTGAGGGTACTTCCAGGCCCTTCTGTCCCTCTGCTCGCAGTTTGATGAACTGTTCGATGAACAGTTTGGAGCAGAAGAGCAGAAATAGCAACATACTCCGGGTTTTTGCTTTTTGGTTTTTTTTTTTTTTTTTTGAAACTTTCCAGCGGCGAGGTATTGCCTCCCTCCCTGCCTGCCTGAATCCTGCTTCTGGGAGCTAGGAACTCTAAATGGACCTAGCTATAGGTCTCCCCGGAGCTCTCTGTTCTCAGCTTTCCGTCTCCTGTCTCAACCCCTGAACTTCTGACTTGGTGATCTATGCCTAGATATCAGTTACTCTTTGTCTCTGTGTCTGTCCACTTCCTTCGGTCCTTTCTGACTCTCTTCCTCCTCGTTCTTATCTCCTCCATCTGTCTCCATTGTCTCTATCCATCCATCCTCTTCTAGACTTGTTAACAAAACCTCAACGAGGAAATCGGTGTAATTGAAAACCGATTTCAGCGGGATGCCAGCTAAAGCAATAGAGTACCAGCCAAGCCACATCCCGAGTCCCCCGCCAGCAGGTCAGACGCTCCAGGAGATCCCTCCAGCCAGCACCCTCCAACCCAGATTTCCGTGCCCATCCCCTCCCCGTTTAGAATCTGCCACTGCCATCGCCACCGCCACCGGAGGATGTGCGAGGACGCCAAGACCGGCCCCGGGTGCAAAGTTCTCACCGATGGTGAAGCTGTACCCGTCGATGCTGAAAGTAGCGCTCCTACATTTCTTGAAGCCCTCCTTCTTGTGGCTGGTGTCCGTCATGACTCCTGCGTCCCGGGTCCTGGCTTGAGTCTGAGCCCAGCCTCCCTCCGCTGCTCTGTCACTGCAGACCCGCGCTAGGTACAAGCTGCTCACGCCGGCTGCAGGCACCCAGACCTGGGAGCTAACAATCAAGGCTCCTAGTGAAACCCCTGTGCCCCCTCCACTGCCCCATCCCGACCCTGCTGTAGCTGCGACGGCAGGGGAACTGGCGAAGCTGCGTGTAGCTGTGGGCTGGCCCGGGCTGCCGCGCCCCTTCGCGCTCCGCTCTCTGGAGGCTGGGGGAGGTTGGGGGACCCCGAGGGAGTGGCGGGCACTGAAGTCGTGCTTCTTCTAGGTATGTTTTCTCTGACAGAGTGGAGAGCTCCCCCAAAGCACATCAAGAGATGGAGAAGCCAACACCTCAGCCTTGAGACGCCCAAGTTTACTCCAAACAAGGAAGTAGAGCAATTGCCACGCCCACTTCCTCCCACAGTTGTCCCCAGACCTAGCCCTAAGCCCTGATAGTAGTACTTCTCAGCAGTCCCTGACCAGAATATAATTACCAAAGTAACTCATTTGTGGGTGAACATTTCTACAGGAAAGCTCTAAGACGTGCAATTTAATTTAAACAGTCTTTATCCCGCCGCTGACCCAGCTCCTTTAATTTTGAGTTTGTCAAGTGCATTGGACTCCAGTGTTTGTGAAGGTGGAAGAAATCTCAAGGATCCTATAGCTAAGTCTCTACTGACAGAAAAGGAAACAGGGGCACAGGAGGACTTGGGACCCAGAAGGCTCACTTTATGACCTCACATCATGTGCTATTGGGTTTTACAAACATCTAAAAATGATCACGTTTAGCCAAACACATGCTGGAGGTCCACAAAGACCGGAGCTGAGTCCCACTCGGGGACCCTCTCCCACACCCAACGTATCACAAAAGTAAGAGTAAGTCCACCTCATTTGCTGAGCAGGAATTTGTCACAATTAACAAATTCTCACCAACATTAAGAGTCGGACAAGTATGTTGCTAGGTAATTTCAGTAGACTTCAGAAGACAGTAGATTGGGGACCCAATAAACCCCTTGAGCCCAGGTTAATTACACCTTGGAAATTTAGTCTTTCTTGATTCACGGTGTACTTGTAAAGAAATCAGTTTGTTGTGTCACAGTAGAGCTGGGACTTGAATGTCAAGTTCTCTTAGTGACGTCCTAGAGCTACACTCACTGTGATCGTTTGATGGCAAGACAAATTAATCATAAAGACAATGGGTGCCACGAACCTCCTTTTTCATAGAAGTGTCCATCTCTTCACCAGAACCAGGGCTGCACCCAAGCCCTACTGGTGCATGCAAGCATCTGATCTGCAATCAGTCATGTCTGGAAGACGGAAGTGTGAAAAAAAGCTCACAGACTGACCTGAATGTGGGATCTAGCTCTACCATAAGTGAAATGAAGATGTTCAGAATCCCAAGACCCCCTGTATGGTTCTTTCAGAGAGGATCAAGTGAGGAAACATGTCAGGCCTGAAACAGCATGGGCATGTGCACTCAGCAAACACTGGGGAAAAATTCTTATGCGTGACAATAACATGTCTGCTTATTATTGCAGCCACTAATTTTATAAGAAGATTTTATAGATAACATTATATATGGTACATGTAGATATATACATATACACATATACACACATGTATATATACAAATACACACATATACATACATATATATTATATATACATATATATACATATATATATACATATATATACGTATATACATAGTATGTGTGTGTGCACTTTACATAGCAACCACTTAAAGTTTCTAATTGCCCTCTTTTTCCACACTTCAAACTTTTAAATGAAACATTTGTCTTCTTTTGTGCCAGGGAAGCTCCTGAAGTGAGGATCCTGAGTTAGCATCTCCCATAGTAAATTATCTAGAAAAAAAAAAAAAAAAGCCTAATGTGATGGAATTTTTTTTCCTGAGTGAGTGAAATTAAAATTATATTTAATCATACTTAACAGAAAAGCTTCTTGAAATATAATCTATCAAAAATAATAACAATGTGATCATTTATCTATCCCCTAAGTGTGGTAAAAATAACTTACCTGAACAATTAGAACTGTTTAAAAACTCTTTCTCCCCAGAATCGTTCTCTCTCTCTCCCTGGTTTTAGATATAGCACACCTACAGAATTACTAAATTCATTGTCTCAATCCTAAAGCAGCCTTCTCTGTGCAGGGCTCTCACTTTCACACCAACTAAACCAGACAGAGCTCAATCTAGCATTACATAATTCAGAAACGAATGCGCTTGGGTCTGAGAGCAAAAGAAGCATAGCTTGTACTTGCTCTATTACAAGTGCTCTGTCGAGAAACATGTTACAGCAAGGAAATCAAGCCGAGGCAACCGAGCAAACACAGTGGCCCTCTCTCCTCAGAGTTGGAGCAGGTGTCATCAGATGACATCTGAAAGCCAGGTCCATCCTACTCAACTTCTATAAACCCTGCAAGATAAAGGTGGATATTTCATTTTTAAATGGTTTGGCACATTAAAAATATAATGAACTCAATTCTCTCTCCCAGTTCTCACGTGCTCTGTAGCCTGCCTGTAGATCCTTTTCTCTAACTGAGCTACCTTGGCTAGGCTTAGTAGGAGAAGATAAGACGCAACTTCTCCTACAGTGACTTGATATGCTAAGGCTGGCTAGTATCCATAGGAGGCCTTCCCTTCTGTGAAGAGAAAGGGGTTGGGGGAGAGTAGAGACTGGGTGGGAAGGAAGGAGGGAGGGAAAACTGATCTGGATGTAAGGTAAATATATTAATGAATGAATGAAGCAATATATAAAGAATTCAGCTGGGCAGTGGTGGCGCACGCCTCTAATCCCAGCACTTGGGAGGCAGAGGCAGGCAGATTTCTGAGTTCGAGGCCAGCCTGGTCTACAGAGTGAGTTCCAGGACAGTCAGGACTACACAGAGAAACCCTGTCTCGAAAACAAACAAACAAAAAACAAAGAATTCAAAAGTTGGATGTGGTAGTGTATACCTGTAATCTCAGCCTTCAGAAGACTGAGGCAGAAGGATTGCAAGTTTAAGACTAACATAGAAAAGAAAGAAAAGAAAAACCAAGCTCATCTTGAACTCATGACAATCCTCCTGCCTCACCTTCCTAAATGTTGGGACTTACAGATATGCACTATCATGCCTGGGTTGCTCGTTGGCTTTTAATTTTTATATTTCTAGAAAAAGACAAAGCACTACACAGCATTTAGAAACCATTCTCTGGACTTGCAGAGCTCAGCTTGTTCCCAGGTTCTTCTACCCCACCCTCAATGCCTTTGCTGTTGGTATTGACCAGGCAGTCAGCATCTTCCACCCTATCCCCTGTGCTCTGAGCAGTGCCTTCCGGCTGACTCTCACTCACCCATCTTTAGCCTAGACCGCCTTCCAGAGCAGCAGATACCATGAACCCACTCCCGCAGCGAGAACTCTTCCCATTCCTTCTCCAGAGTTCATGTGGAATACATAGTAGGGGGAAAGCTTTCCAATCCTTGCTCACTTCAGCCCCAGCTTTACCACCTCTTTCCAAGCTGTCCACCGGGAGGAGAATCTTACAACTGACTGGATAGAGTTCCAGGGCATTCTTTGGCCCAAACTCAGCACGGCAGAAGTCTCCGGTGGGCACCTCTATGAAAGCTAGAAAGGGGGGCCTTTCTTTCCCGGAAAGGCAGCCTAACTTTGGGACAAACTCAGAGCTCAGCGACTGGACTCCAGACTAAGGGTTGCACACAATGGCTCTTTATAATAAGCCTGCTCTGGGTGCCTGTTATAATACTCTCAGAACACCATCAAAGCCACATCCTGACTTCCAATAGTGCCATTCCCATCCACCCTCCTGTCCACATCAGACATTGTTCTCATAGAGGATCCATGAAGTCCTGTCAGACCCTTCGTCTATGGGCAACTGACATCTTGCCGTACCCTTCCTGTGTTCTTCCCTGGGTCCAGGCTACCACTGTCTCTCACAGAAACTGTGAGAGTAACTTCTAGCTATCCAGTCACCTGGCCTTCCTACTCTAAACCATTAACTACCCCAGCATTCAGGGAGATCTTTTAAATAAAAGATGTTAGTAATGTCCTTTCTCTGCCTAAAATACAGCAAGAATCCTTCATCATTCACAGCAATTTTTTAGAATAAACAAAAAGCTCCTTCCATTGCTCCATGAGGCCCTATAGTATCTTAGGAAAAGATGAAGAATATTTGCAACTTATGCTCTCTCTCAGGGGTAGGAGGCAGAAGATGCTTTTAATGGGAAGTAGAAGCTATCCTGAAAGTAGTGAGATGCCAGGGAAGGCAAAGGTATTGTTATGGGTACCTGGCACTTCCTCCCCTGATCTAATGCAAAGGGTTTCCCCACCTGATTCCTGGCTTGTTCAGGGGCTTAGTGTAGACAAACTCCATAAACTCTTCCCTTTGCCAACTCTTCGAGAGGATTTAGATACTGTGTGTTTCCTGGGAATCAGAAGAAAAAGTTCTAACATCTATTGGGGCCCTCCAGTTTCAACTCCTTTGTTAGTCTACTCAGATAACCTCTATAGCCTCTATGCCAAGCAGTTCAAAGGGCCTGGGAATCCTTCCCTGGATCCTCTACAGCTAGCTGGTAGAAGAAGGAGGTGATGGGCCAGGTGGAAAGATTTTAAGGTGTGGGTATGAAAGAATCGTGTCCCCACCACCACATTCCCATAAGCAGAAATTAGTCAGATCACTCCCACAAAACCACAAGTGTTTCTGGGAAATTAAGGTTGAAGGAAAAGGTTTTGTAAACACATCCTTTGAAACCTTATCCTTTCCACCCTGTTGACTGAATTTGACTTCTAACTCCTCAGGTGGAGTGGTGGGTGCTAAGGGCTGAGATAATGATCTCATCCCAAGCCAGTTTAAACTTTGAGTTCTAAGTACATGCCCCTAGAACCAAAGCACCTGACACACATCTTAATGGAAATTGAGCTTTACTTTTTCTTGTCTAAAAGAAAGTCTTTTTATATGTAGCCTATTACTGTTGGATCGTATAAAGAGCTTTATTGCTGCATTGTAGCCTTTACCTTAGAAGAAAAGCTAGGAACGCTGGAGATGCAATTATTTTAGTGCCTGTATAGTGCATGCATCTTATGACATGCAGTTTTCCTTTTGTAACGAGAAAACACACACACACACACACACCAGTGTCAGGATGTGAAAAGACAAAGAAATCAGCAGAGAGAGGGTCAGTATATAACTTTTAGTAAATCAGGAAAATTCTCCAGAGATACTTGTCAAAAATCTGGGGAGCAGGGGATCCAGAGAATCCGAGGTTGCAACCTGTGTGGTCCCGAGTGGATAGAGCCTGTAAACACTTGCACTGAGTCCCAGGGGAGGGAGCTCGATTTCTCAGATGTCCAGCCTTTGTCAGGCCCCGTGCATCAGGCTCTGTGCTTAACAACACCTGGATTTCATTTCAAGCCTTCAGTTACAAAGAAGGGGGATTTTACAGTGAGATTTTTCTCAGTGCGGTACTGAACTCTCTGGAGAAGGTAACTCACTTCAGTGGCAACCTTGGCAACAGAATTATCAAGGGTACCAGGAGGCTGGAAACCAAAGAGCAAAGGTGAACAGGCAGTCAAAGGGGGATTGCTGACACAGAGTAGACCTTGGTACTTGCCAGAATACCTTCTAACAGATACACTTTCCTGTATCAGCTGTTCACTGGCAACTAAATTGATCTAAAACTTTCTTCCAAGTTAGTGATTCATCTTAAACCAGATAGCAAATGTATTCCTTAATTACCAGCACACTTTTCTACGTTGGGTGTGGTTTCTGATGATGATGGCAATAATAGGAATGCTGGTATTTGGAAGCAAATGTCAGAACAAAAAGTGAAGGGAAAAGAACAAACTATAAAATAAGTTGCAGTAATTTCAACTATTTTTAAAATGCATTTAAGGAAAATAGAAAGATGAGGAAAAAGTTATCTGATAAGTGGGAAAGTAAGCCAGCAAGAAAAACTTTGTCGTTATAGTCAGCCTCCCATAGATCAAATGTGGCAGCCAGACAGTAGGCTTGCTCGCTCTTTCTTACTTTCTTTCTTTCTTTCTTTCTTTCTTTCTTTCTTTCTTTCTCTCTCTCTCTCTCTCTCTCTTTGTGTCTCTCTCTCTCTCTCTCTCTCGCTCTCTCTCTCTCTCTCTCTCTCTCGTCCCCTCTCTCTCTCCCTCCCCCCTGTCTTCTCTCTGTATGTCTATGTGTGTATGTCTGTGCATGAATGTGTGTGTGTGTGCTGTGTGTTTACCTGTTTAGTGCTTTAAAAATATTTAAATTGCAAATTTTTAAAAGGAGAGGGAACTGGAGGGAAGGGGGAAGGAATGAAGTCAGGGTGGTATTGGTGTCTATAGTCCAGTTCAGGAACTGCAGCTAACTTGGATTCTGCGAGCCAGAGAACTCAAGCTTGTCCTAATTCCTATAAACACAAACAGGCTGTGCTCTGGTGGCTTCCCACACAGAAACATTAACTATCATTTGATTTCTTTTTGATGGATTGTTTTGGCTTCAATCTCAAATATCCTCCACAGGCTTCTGTTTTGTGTTTTGAACAATTGGTTCCCAGCTTGTGGCTCTGTTTTGGAGGTGGCACCTAACTGGCTTCACTGGTTTCAATAGGAGCCCTTGAAGGTTACACTCACCTCTGACTCCGACCTGCTTTCCCTGATGAGACACAGCCACACTCCCGCTACCATGATGAACTGAAATGTGCTTAGAACTGTGAGTCAAAATAAACCCTTTCTCCCTGAAGTTGATCCTGTGGAGTATTTGGTCACAGTGACAGAAAATGTGGCAGAAAAGTAACTACTAACACATGTGACCTACCATACACCAGATATAGATAGATAGGTAGATAGATAGATAGATAGATAGATATCTTGAAAGGTGATTATCCACTTAGAGAAACCTAAATTACTTCTTCTATTGGTTTTGCTTTAAGTAAAATGTATCCTTTCACAATTGTATACATGTAGATAATGTATTGTGATCACTCTTGCTCCATACCCTCTCCTGTCTCCCTTCCACCCCATAAACTCTCACTCACTCTTCTCTAATCTCTATGGGTCTCTTTCCCATGATCACTTCTTTTTGCTTTGTGTTATGTCCTCCTGAGTTTATCCAGGGTTATATACATCTTGGACTTACCAGTGGGTACACAATTAAAGACCATAAGTACACCTCCCCAGCATCTGTCACTGTCCCCTCTTCCATCTTTATTACTATTCACAAGCTCAGTCGTGTGCACTCCCAGCAGAGGCAACTGCAGCTGCTGTGAGTTTGTGATGTCTGAAGGACAGTGTTTTCCAGCCTTACACTCTACCGTATATGTTGTATATTCTTCCCATTCGCTCTTCTTCCATGTTCCAGAGTCTTAGAAGATGTGATCTGACAGTCCTGCTTAGGGCTGAGCACACTCTCTCTCTTATCCTCAGCCCCTTGAGCACGAGTTCTCTCCGTTCACTATTATTCATTGCCAAGAGAGGCATCTCTAATCAAGACTGAGGGAAGATTTGTCTATAGGCATAAACGTAAGTAGTTTGAGGACATTTTGATTCCATGTCAAAATAGCAAAATGAAAGTGGTTAGCTTCATTCTAGCATCTGTGGCATGAACGTCTGAGCAGGTTTGTTTGAAGTGCCAGCCATGGTTTTCCTCCTCAAAACCTGTCAGAGAGTGTGGTTGGTTGCTCCATAACATTCATGATACTGTTGCATTATCTTGCCTAGCACATTGGAATGTAACTTTCAAGGGTCACAGATACATAATATTATTGACAACTTTTCTATCCCCACAGCTACATAGACGTTAATGCCACTATGTATGGTAGCCATGAGGGAAGGAGCTTATAGTTCATCTCTGACTTGATTTCTCTGGTCCTGGAACCAGTATATATAGTGTCGTCTGTAATAGAATCTTACCATCTAATCAATAGTAATAGTCAGTGTGAAAAGACCTCTGGGGTCTTTCTAACCGATAAATCATAGGGAAGGAAATATCTCACCTCTGACACCAACATTTTCATGTGATCAACCATGGCTTCTGAGGTTGGCATTATCCACCCACAAACAGTATTTTGTAACACACTCCTTTCAATATTTTATTTTGTTTGTAAATATATTTACTTACAAATAAATAGAAGGCCAGAGTCACAGATCAGAGGACAACTTTCAGGACTCAGTTCTCTCCCTCCACCATGGCAGCTAGGAATTGAACTCAGATTGTCAGGCCTGCACTTATCCGTGTAGCAAGTGTTACCTGCTGAACCATCTCACCAGCCTTTAAGTATCATTCTTAATTAGCTTATAGTAGTATATGTCTTCTTTATATCCTTAGTGTTGGTTCCCCACCCCAAACCTCCTTCCTTCTTTTGTCTTCCCATCGCCTTCTCCAGTTAACCCTTACCACCCCAGCATTTCCCCCACCCTTCCTCCATTCCAAGTGAGTATTGCTTTTGTCTTTAAACGCTTTATAATCTAAACTAAATATTGGGCTAATCCATCCTAAGCCAGATCAACATGTGCTGTCACTAGAGCATGTAAGTTTCTCAGAGTTTATTTTGTCCATTGATGTATTTCAGATATGTAGAAAGATCCATAGCCCTATGTAGGTGGTAAATAAATACTTGCTGAATGAATGAATACATGAATATTCTGCTTCTGCCATTCGGTTTAAAGAGACATTTAGGGGCTAAGAATGTAACTCAGTGGTAAGATGCTTGCCTAGCCTTTACAAGACCCCAGATTAAACCCTCAGCTTTCTGAAAAAGAAAACAAGGAAGACATACAGAAATGAATGTGTTAGTGTTCCATGTCAGACATGTCCTAACCACCCTCCACGCCTTAGGATAAGACTGTCTGTGGTTAGCACATTTGTCATCTGGACACATCAGAGTCCTGTTTTTGGGAATTGGGGGTCTCCCACTCTTCCCCATTACATCACTATCTAATGGAAACATTCAGCTGCTGCTCACCGCCATGTGATACCGTGTGTCAGTGACTAACGAAATATTAGCTGTGCGTGTTCACCATACAAGGTAGGCTAGTACTAAAGGAAACAGACTGTAGACTTACGTGACTGAAGTTTGAAATTACGGTCACGAATTACAAATTCTTACTGTGTGGGGAAATCAAGAGTGTCTATGCTGACAGGATGACTGAAATCTCAGAATCACAAGCAAATTTCTCCAGATGTTGATTACACTTCTGTGCAAAAAAACTTTGCCAGAGAATCAGGGAGTGTATTATCATGATAAAAGAAAGTAGTTAGAGTTGGCAGCAGGTGGGAGTCTCAAAGGTTTAGCACTGAGATGCGTTTGTCAGGTATGTAAGTTACCAGAATGTACTTTTCCTGTTGTAATAAGTGCTTACACATACATTTGGGAACCAACTTTCTTCCACAATGCCTCTCAAGCCAGCAGAAACACTCTGGGAAAGTAGAATTTGAGTCGGTTCCCTTTGTCTTCTTTGGCTCTCAGGGCCATCCTTCAAAGCAATAGAGTTTACATACAGTCAGCATTCTGCACACACTTATGGAACGAACTAAAATTCACACCACAATGAGCATGAACTTACAGACTTCATTCAAACAGTTGGAAACCCAAGCAAATCACAGGTAAATAGAGCTGTGCTGTATACAGAGGTGTAAGACACATTTCTGGAAAGAATACAAAGCAGAAAAGGGTAAAAGAGGCATCGATTCGATGAGAATGAAATGATGTCAGGGGAGAGTCAGTTCCCTCTGAGATGTTCTTCATTGTCAGTTGCTGCCTGTTGAGGTCTGTCCTATGATTCTGTTTGGGGCTCAGAAATTGATGCTGTTGACTGAAGCAGTCTCTGTCGTCTTCCTGGTTTGTCTCTCACCATGTGTTCTCCTTGATTAAAGGTATCGGAAGCAGTTCTCTGCCTCCCAGCTTCCTGTCTCTCACTATGCATTCTTTGCTCAAGTCATAGGAACTAGAATTCTTCTTCCTCAGAATTGATTATAGAAACCAGGAGCCCTTTTCCTCAGGGCTACTAATATAACCTAAGAATCAGCAACCTAACTTTCCCTAGATTTTCTGTGCAAGAGTTGACCAAAAATTCTCTTTCTTGTCTGATACTGTCATATGACCCTGATTACAGAATAAGTCTGCTTATACAAGGAAGGAAGCAAGGAAGGAAGGAAGGAAGGAAGGAAGCAAGGAAGCAAGGAAGCAAGGAAGCAAGGAAGCAAGGAAGGAAGCAAGGAAGGAAGCAAGGAAGGAAGCAAGGAAGGAAAGAAGGAAGAAGGAAGACTACACAGAAAAGCCTAGAAGCATCTAAATGAACAGTTTGAGCATAGTTCATTCCCTCAGTCTTCGGTCAGATTATAGATCCAGTCATACTTTTACACGATTTCCTATGCTTCATCCAACCAATGTATTAAAAAATGGATAACTGACTTTGTATCTTTGGGTCTTTGAATTAAAGCCTCTTGTATTTATGTAAGCCACTTACCATGTGTTTTCCCCTGTTGATTTTTCTGTTGTCATTTTATTTCAGCAGAGTCAAATATATTTGTTTCAGAAGTAAAACCTGGACTTGCTTCATTAGCCACTATGCTAGACTCTTCTACCTGTAGAGTCTCATTTAGTCTTCACAACATTCCCATATCATACATAAGGAACCCTAGGCCACCTTCCCTAAGGTGGTAGTAAGTTCTGCATATAGCCTGGTTCACATCCTCCCTGGCTTCATCACTATGTCTTCTGAGACAGTGTAAGGTTTCAAATACTCTCATCAAACAGCCCTTCTCAACTTCTTTCTTTTGAAATAAAGGCCAGAGAGAGAAATAAGCAGGGAAGAAATGGGTCCTAGTTGGAGACCAGAAGCTAACCCCCTTCCTTACCTACCCACTCCTACCTAGAAGACAGAACTGCACCTTGGAACTTTGCTGCCTTTCTATCACTGGAGGAGGGAGGCCTGAGGCCTGTCCACTACTCATCTCCTCAAGTACATCAGGTGGACTTGGTCACATTTCCAGCCTGACATAGAACCCCAGCAATGGCCACTCTCAGTGCCCTGCTACACAAATGGAAATGAGAAAACTTAAAGCATTAGGAGACTCACCCAGGAGCCAGCAGCCAGGAAGGACACCTCCCCTGGTAGCCACGTGAGGCTCCTAGACCTCTCAAAAGGATTTCTACTAGGACATGAGGTAGAAATCCAGCTGTCTGGGGGAATTGAGGGGAAAGAAAGGCAGAGAAGGCCGAGGGTACCCAGAGGCCCAGAATGAGAACTATAAGTCAACCTGCTGGGTTAGGCAGACTCAGAACCAAAGGGGATTCTTTCTTTTCTGCCTTTGGTAGCTCACAATCCTGATAGGCTAACCCACAACCAAACAGATAATACAGTTCTAGTGAGACAAAAGGAAGCTCAGGATGTGGCTGAAGTCAGGCCTGAGGGCTTGCTGGTCCAGGAAGCCATTTCCTGACACAAAGATAACATTTGCATTTTTCTCCTTAGCAGATAAGAGTGCTAAGAGGCAAGAGAAAGTTGTAGCTCTTTTGTTGGCGCTTGTGCGCGCGGGGTGTGTGTGTGTGTGTGTGTGTGTGTGTGTGTGTGTGTGTGTGTGTGTTCTCCTCTTTGGTTTAATTAATGTCACTTCCACCTCAATCAAGCTCACACTATTTTCTTTTTTTTGTTGTTTTTTGTTTTTTGTTTTTTGTTTTTCGAGACAGGGCTTCTCTGTGTAGCCCTGGCTGTCCTAGAACTCACTCTGTAGACCAGGCTAGCCTCGAACTCAGAAATCCGTCTGCCTCTGCCTCCCAAGTGCTGGGATTAAAGGTGTGCGCCACCACCGCCCAGCCACACTATTTTCATCCCATTAATATGTGGATGCCTTTGAAAGATAACAAATATTTTTTAAGCATCCTGAAATGCATAACATAGTCCTCTGTTTCCTCAGGGGAACCAACCATCCTTCACGTGGTTGTTGTTAGCACTAAATGAATTCAGTGTAAATAGTGCTTAGGATAATGTTTGGCACATGGTAAATGCTCAATAAAAATCAGTGTAACTATGCCAGACACAGCTATGCTGCTTTTACGTAATACTCATTGCAGTAAACATTCATGCAGGTCATTTGACAGAGTAGCCTGTAAGAGTGGAAAGTTTTATGGGAAAAAAAAAACTGGGGTCAGAAGGAGAAATAGATAGCCCTAGTGATTACAGCTAGTTTGTGTAGTCGTGCAGTCACCAGAGCCATCATAACTAGGACTAATTTGTGCATGTGTACTCATCAGGGAGCCAAATCCCTTCTCTCCAAGCTCCAAATGGAGTCACCAAGTTCCCCCTACAAGCATTCCCTGAACCATCTCTACCCACAACCTCAAGAACCACATTCTGGAAAACAAAGACTCTTCCCTCTAATCTCCCACCCACTTGTAGCTCATTGGTCAGAGCACACACAGCTGAGCTTACAGCAGAAGCACCAAGGTGGGTGGTGAGTGACAGGCGCGTGACGGCAAGACTCCACTGTACAAAACACATGACCATGACTTCGCAGAAAGGCAGCAGAAACCCACAGAAGGGCACAACAGGGATAGGAATCACGTGGACGTTGATGTAAACAGTTGGTCTTCTCAAGATTGGAGGCCCCGTTATCACTTCTCACCAGGAGAAGAGACATAAGAATAAATAATCAGGATGCAATTGCTCATGAGGACATTGGGATGTCTCACCATGCACAGATATTGCCCCCTCAAAAAGCCCCTTGATGTGTGGCCCAAACACCTGCAGGGAAAGCAACACTGTTCGACTCTAGGAGCTTGGGAACCAGTGAGTGACAGGGAGCTTCCTTGGGACCCTGCTTGACCAGCACCAAGAAACAAAAACTAAGGCTCTGTGACAAGGACTTCAGTCCTTGTTCTGCAGCACCTGCAGCTGCCAACAGAACATGTGTCTCCGGTTTTCATTACTCTATCAGGCTGCTTCACGTTCAGAGTTAGGAAGGACATCTGGAGAATTTGCAAACACAGCTTACTTACCTGGTTCGCCTGCAGCTGGCTGTTTCTCTGTGGCTTCTGTCTGGGTGTTCGACTCTTCTGACTTCCCAATGCCGGTCTCTGTGGCAAAGAAAAGATACAGGGTCAGTGGCATCTGTAGCCAGAGTACTCCCCATGCTGGTCTTTCTCAGGTGTTCAATACAGCTGAATAGTCTCTCTACCAGACTCTTGCCCTTCCCAGGCCCCTCACAGCTGGCCCTCTATACTCTTTGACCTTGTAACCAGTGTGCCCATAGCAGCGGCATTCGTCCCCTTGGTGTTACAGACCCTTGTCTGCTGCATAGTATGTAAGAGGAATGTCGCCAAGTGGGCGGTGGGCAAGCCATCCCTGAAAAGGAGCAGTCTAGGAAAGTCAAGGGAGCCTCCTCCAAAGTTCTGAAATGCTCCCACGTGACACAGATTTCTACATCACAAGGGCACTGGTACGGAGGAAGAGTGGAAGTGCAGGCCAAGCTCTGCATATAAACTTCTGTGCCACAACCTGGTGAATAGAAGAACTACTACGGTTTTTTAAGTAGTCAATCTTTTTTTTTTTTTTTTTTTTTTTTTTTTTTTTTTTTTTTTTTTACTTTTTATTGGTTCTTTGTGAATTTATATCATGTACCTCATTGCTACTCATCTCCCCTGCCCCACATACCCACTCTCCACCCTTACAACCTTCCTGTAACAGAGGAAAAGAATGTCATTGTGGAAGCTGTAGTGGGGTACAGTGTGTCCCACAGCACACCCTTGTATCCACACTTTTTTGCCTGTTTATGTTCATTGGAATGACTCCTTGGTCCGGAATGAGGCCTCTGGTTTCTGCTGCTCTATCAATACTGGAACCTCACTGGGACTCCTCTCGGATATCCTGTTGTTGCCCTGTGTCATGGGCCTCCTGCAGTTTTAGATCTGTAGTGCTACCTACTCATGCATTCAATAGAGTAGATGTTGGGGCAAGCCAACTCGAAGCCCTGAATCTGGGCCTGAGACGTATCTGAGCTGGTGAACCTGACAGCTCTCCTGCTGCTGGGGGGGAAAGGGGGAGGGCTGCTCTTCTGAGTGGCACAGCAGGTGAGGGGCAAGGACAGCTCTCAAGCTGCCATGAACGCATCCTGTCAGCTCTCCTGCCTGCTGCCAGTGGTGAGAGCCAAAGGTAGGAGAGGGGATCTCTGTCCACCACACAGCAAACAAGAGGCAAGGCTGGCTCTCCCATGTGTGCATCCTTGGGTCTGGCTCACACATAACCCTAACAGTAGGATCAGCTCTACTGTGCTGCTCAGGTGAGGTATAGGACCTGCTCTCCTGAATGCTGCAGCAGGTGAGGAGCAGGGATAGCTCTCCTACTCTGATAACTTCTGGCCAGCTCTGCTCACCTGCCTGCTGTAGGCGGCAAGGAGTAAGGAGGGGGAGGGCATCTCCTCCTCACCCATGTCACCCCACCTCCCAGACAAGTTCGAGGGCCAGCTCTCTCACACTCACATTTGGGGCTGCCTTGCCTGCACCTCAGCTACCAGGGTCAACTACTGTGCCGCCAGACAAGGTTCAGGGTCCACTCTCCCTGAGTGCTGCAGCTGGTGAGGGGCAGGGCCAATTCTGCCCTTATGACCCCAGGGCCAGGTCTCCCACTTGTTGCAGCTGGTGAGGGGCAGTGGAGAAAGGAAGGTATCTCTTTCTCATCCATGCCACCGCAAGGATGCCACCGCAAGGGAGACAAGGGGTATGGCCAGCTCTCCCATTCTTGTGCCTTCATTGCCAGCTCACCTGTAACTCCCAAAATGCATGAGGTCACTCACTCAAATCCTGTAGCTGGCTAGGGACAAGGTCTGCTCTCCTGCTCTCATGTCTCCAAGGCTGGCTCTCCCACAGTGCTCAGGTGAGGGGTGAGGCCAGTTTTACACAGCTCTCAGACATGAACATGTCCCTGGGTGACAGTTCAGACCAGGGACAGATGCCTGGCCTTTGGTGGTAACAGACCCCTGTTGCTGCAGAGCCATAGACCCAGACATGATCCGTGAGGCAACATAGGCCAGGAACCTACCATGGTCCTTGGTGGCCTTGCTGGTTGCTCATATTGGGCTGTCCCTCACTACCCTCGAGTTTCAGTTCTGCCTTCTTTCATTCTTTCCACACCCTTCTGCTTCTCTTTCTCTTCCATTTCTCTACCACTTACTTACTCCTCTCAGTGGCACCTGGGGTCTCTGAGTGTCTAAGGTTGTCTCAGGAGTAGTCTCCAGAGTGCTATGCCCTCTTGTGCATTTTGGTACCAGACAGGGGTCATCTCCTGACCCCTGAGGCATGGTCTGCTCCCCTAGGCCTGTGCAGCACTGGACTGGTGGTCATCTTAGGTGAGCTCCCTGTCTGGGCCCCATGATGGTGGTCTAGTGGTCATCTCCAGCCTTGTTCCTCACTTGGCCCACCCAAGTGGTCCCTCGTGAGAGCTGTTTGTCTTGGGCTCACTCTAGCCTGGAGCCTGTGGTCCTAGGAGGGGTTCTTCTAGTCTTTAGCTTGTTCCCTCATCCTGGGAGCTTGTGTAGACCTGCCTGGTGCTGGACTTCCTGTCATCTCAGGCTAGCTCCCTGACTGAGCCCCTTTGTGCTGAACTGGTGGACATCTCAGGCTGGCTTCTTTCAGGATATGTTAAGCTACTAATCATTCAGATGTTCACAGATCAGAACACTGAGCATAGACATAGCCTCTCTTCTCTCTGCCACCTACTGACGCCCATGTGGCACAGCAGCCACACCTGCAGTGCCTCTAGGGGCAAAGGACAAGCAAACTTATGGAGGATAAACAATGTGATTAAGCTTCCAACTAAGACCACGAGGTCATAAGCAGTAGAAACTGAACATGGCTTTCAGCAGACCTAGCACATGGTCTTCCTTCCCACAGCCTTTCTAGGTGTGCAGTCAGAAAAGTTAAGAAAGGAATTCTAAAGTGAATGTGTTCCAACAGCCATGTTTCTGATGTTAGTATGTAAGATATCAATCTTATATAATTTAAAACTTGTAGCTGGGTGGTGCTGGCACATGCCTTTAATCCCAGCCCTCAAGAGGTAGAGGCAGGAGGCTCTATGAGTTGAAAGACAGCCTGGTCTACAAAGAAAGTTCCAGGACACCCAGAGCTGTCAAATAAACAAACAAACAAACAAACCCTGTCTTGAAAAAAGCAACAAAATAAATTAAAATGATAACAACAACAAAAAAAAAAAAAAAAAAAAAACTTGTGGTGATTTAAATGAGAATGGACCCCAAATGTTCATATATTTAAATGTTTGTTTTCTAGTTGGTGGATTTTTTTTAGGAAGGATTTTAAAGTGTGGCCTTACTGGAAGAGGTATGTCACTGTGGGGTAGGCTTTAAGGTTTCAAAAGCCCGTCCCTCTCACTCCCTGCTTCCTAATTGTGAATCAAATGTAAGTTCTCAGCTACTGCTCCAGTGCCTGTCTGCTGCTGCCATGTTCCCCACTATCATGGGCTCACTTTCTGAAACAGTAAGCAAGTCTTTTTCCGTAAGCTGCATTGGTCATGATGTCACTTTACGGCACTAGAAAAGTAACTAAGACAAGGCCATTCTCTCTCCGTCTTTTAGAGATTTTATTTATGTAACTGTAACATGGATATGGGGAAATAAATCATGTACCCTAGTGCTCCCAAAGTCCAAAAATAAACGGGATGGATAGTGACTCCCACACGCCATGTCTCTGGTGTACAGCACACTTCTGCTCATCACCAGGCCACAATGAAAAGAGACCAGACAAGCTGATTTGAGACCAATTGGCTGAACATGAATTTCTGAGCATCAGTTCACCAGCCTATCAGCTGACTTTTTTTTCCCCCTTTTGGCTTGCCAAATTCTTATGGCAGTAACATTCTCTAACATTTGCAAAAGTTTGTGTATCACTGAAACCACCCGATCTATATTTTTAGTGTACTTAAATCATGTGCATATTTTGAGTTTCAAATATTGCTTCTGTCACAAACATCCGAGGTTTTTATAAAACAAGGGGTTTTCTTGTTCAATTTGTATACATTTATTTGACTTGCACAACCCTCCCCACAACAAACACACAGTCTTATTCTTCCACACATGCATAAAAAAGTCTTAGCTATACTCTAACTTTCACACAGCCTTCTCAATTAAGTAAGTTTAAGGAATATCTCACCCTATGTGTAGCACACATCTTAGCAAACACTGAACAGCCAGGATGGAGAAGGAAACAGTTTCAGAGCACCTACTAAGCACAGAGGTCTGCTGAGTGAGTTTCAGAGCTCTGTCCCCCATGGACTCAGCACAAGTGAAGTCAGAGTCACAATCTATGTTTACAACAGAGAAACATGAAAGTTGAAACCAAAGCGTGCTGCACATTTAGGCCTCAAACTACAAAGTGGCAGGTCTAACTCAAGTCGGCTTTGTGTTGCCCCAGAGGCCATGTTCTACAGTGAGGAAAGAATTAAAAGAAAGTCTCACAGTTCAATTCTGATTCCTCTTCTCCAGGAAACCCCAGCTCCTGTCAGCCGAGGAATGGTTAATTAATGACAGAAGAATAAAAACTTCAAAGATAAGTATGTCAACTTAAATCACTGTGCAGATCCTTACTTTTAAAAACAAATGAATAAAACTAATACCCATGACTGGTTGATATCCATGGGAAGCTGGCCTGCCCTTCTCTGAAGAGAAACTGAGGAAGAATAAATGGGCAGGGGAAGAAAGGGGGAGAGAGAAGAGGGTCTCAGAGAAGAGGGAGAGGAAGCTTCAGGCAGGATGTAAATACATATGTTAAAAAATTAAAAATAGTCTATTCAGTTTTATGTTGAAGTCTTTGATCCACCTAGACTTGAGTTTGGGGCAGGATAATAGACATGGAGAAATTTACATTCTTCTATATCCAGTTAGACCAGAAACATTTGTTAAAGATGCTTTTTATTTTCTATTCTGTAGTTTTGGCTTCTTTGATAAAAGTCAAATGTCTATAGGTATGTGTTTTCACTTTTGGGTATTCAATTTGATTCCAGTGATCAACTTATCTGTTTCTATACCAACACCATACAGTTTTTATTACTATTTCTCTTTAGTATAGCTTAAAATTGGGGATAGTGATACCTCTAGAAGTTCTTTTATTGTACAGGATTATTTTCGTTATCCTGGTTTTTTTATTTTTCCATAATAAGTTGAATACTGTTCTTTTGAAGTCTGTAAAGAAAAATCTGATAGAAGAGAAAGTGGGATATAGCCTTGAATGTATTGCCACAGGAGGCAACTTTCTGAACAGAACACCAAAAGTGAAGGCACTAAGGTCAACAATTAATAAACAGGACCTCATGAAACTGAAAAGCTTCTGTAAGGCAAAGGACACCGTCAAACAAACAAAATGGCAGCCTACAGAATGAGAAAAATCTTCACCAACCCTACATCTGACAGAGAGTGAAGTGTGTGTGTGTGTGTATTCAAGAAATTAAACCTCACCAAACCAAAGAACCCAATTAGAAAATGGAGTACAGAGGCCAGAGAGATGGCTCAGCAGTTAAGAGCACTGACTGCTCTTCCAGAGGTCCTGAGTTCAATTCCCAGCAGCCACATGGTAGCTCACAATCATCTGCAATGGTGTCTGATGCCTTCTTCTGGTGTGTCTGAAGAGAGCGATGGTGAATACATAAAATAAATTTTTTTTAAAAAAGAAAGAAAATAGAGTACTGATCTAAACAGAGAATTTTCAACTGAAGAATCTCTAACAGCTGGGAAACACCTAAAAAATGTTCAACATCGTTAGTTATCAAAAGGATTCTGAGATTTCATCATACACCCTTCAGAGAGGCTAAGATCAAAAACTTAAATGACAGCTCATACTGTCAAGAATGTGGAAGGAAATACTCCATTGCTGGTGGGAGTACAAATATAGACAACCACTTTGGAAATCAATCTGGCAGTTTCTCAAAAAAATCTGGAATGGTTCTACCCCAAGACCCAACTTATAGTACTCCTGGGTATATATATACCCAGAAAATACTCCATCATACCACAGGAACACTGCTCAACTATGTTCATAGCAGTTTTATCTATAATAGCCAGAAACTGAAAACAACCTAGATGTTTCTCACCAAAGAATTCATAAAGAAAGGATGGTACATTTATCCAATGGAATAATACTCAGCTAAAATAATGACATCATAAAATTTATAGGCAAATGGATGGAACTAGAAAAGATCATCTGAGTGAGGTAAGCCAGACCCAGAAAGTCAAACATGGTATGTACTCTCTTATAAGTGGACATTAGCCATAAAGTACAGGATAACCATGCTACAATCCGCAGTCCCAAAGAAGCTAAGTAACAAGGAGGGCCCAAAAGAGGATACTTTAAAAAAAAAATTTAAACATTCCATTTATTTACATCTCAAATGGTATCCCCTGTTACCCCTTCACAACTCCCCCCATCCCATCCTCTCTCTCTCCCTTCCCCTTTGCCTCTATGAGAGTGCTCCCCCACCCATCCACCCACTGCTGCTTCACCACTCCAGCATCCCCCTGTGGTGAGGCATTAAACCTCCACAGGGCCAAGGGCCTCTCCTCCCATTGATGTCAAACAAGGCTATCCTCTGCTATATATGTATCTGGAGACAAGGATCCCTCCAGGTACACTCCAAAGAAGGGTTCTGGAATCTCACTGAGAAGAGTAAATAAAATAGACAACAGGTGGAAAAAGGGAGGAAACAGGGTAGAAAATGGGTGGGAAGGAAAACAGGAGGGGTCAAGTGTGGGGAGGATAGAAGGAGAGAGAATTAGGAGAGAGAACTAGAAATGGAGGGACATCTCTGGGATGAGCTAGAAACCTAGGACAATAGAAATCCCAGGAATCTATGAGGTGACTGTAGCTAAGACTCCTAGCAACAGGGGATATGGAACCTGAAATGGCTGCCTCCTGTAACCAGGCAAGACTCCCAATGGAAGGATGGAAATATCACAAAAACCAAGAAACTAATGGAAACAGATGCAGAGACCCGCAGCCAAACGGAGCTCTAGGAATGGTGTGGGGAAGGAGAAGGAAGGATTGAAGAAGCTAGAGAGATCAAAAAAAACTACAGGATTAACTAACTGGGCCCTTTGGGGTTCACAGAGACTGAAATACCAACCAGAGAGCTTGCATGGGATGGACCCAGGCTCTCTATACATATAGAACAGTTGTGCAGTCTTCATGTGAAACCTCTAACAGCAGAAGCTGGGGATGTCTCTGACTCTGTTGACTGCTTTTGAATTCCTTTTACATACTGAGTTGTCTTGTGTAGCCTCAATAGAAGAAGATATGCCTAGTCTTAAGGCAACTTGATATGTCAATGATATCCATGGAAATCTTCCCCTACTCTGAGGAGAAAGAAAAGGGAGGTAGCGTTAGGGAGGTGAAAGGGAGAGACTGAGAAGAGGAGAGGGAAGGGAAGCTGTGGTCAGGATGTAAAATAAATAAATTAAGTAAGTAATGGTGAGAAAAAAAAAAAAAACTAATACCAATACATTGTTTTAACAAAATCACAAGGCAGAGTCATGCAGGGTTGCCTTTGATTTGCCAAAGGACAATTCCAAAAGGAAGAATGACTCACAGAGGAAAAAAGTGACCCTGGATGGGGATAGGGACCTGGGGTCACAATCACCAAATCCTTGCTGCTGTTAGGATGTTGTCAGGAGGGTGTTGGTTTCTCCAAGAAGCCCGAAGCAGATGCACGAGAGCCACAGAGCATTTTTCACTTCTTCCTGCTTATTCTTCAAGTGCACCTTTCAATAATTAAAATCTATTAAAGTCCTGAAGCAAAACACTTAGTAACACTTCGGCAGGTACTAGGAAGGAGAGAAATGGAATTTTGATAGCATGCCTGTTACTAACTTGAGAGGGAATCAGCTTAATGCTAATTACTTTTAACATTTGGCTTCTATATTTAGCAAATGGTCTAACTTTCAGAGAACAAAGTTCTTTCTATGAATGCTTGCTAAAGTACCCGCCCCAGCTATCCATATGCTACTAACTCACAAGGCCCATTTAAAATCCCAACAGTTGTTAAAATACCTTTAGTGGAGCCCACAAGGACTGCTCCTCCTCCGCCTCCATTGTTACTTTTGTGTATATATTAAATGAATTATCTATGACGTACGCCTGACAATACGAAGAAAAGGAAGATAGAAATATCAATGATGATGGCCAAATTCACTGAATGCTTATTAAAGGCAGGTGCTTTTGTGGATATTAACCTACTTAAGCCTTGCTTTCTGAGGTGAAAAGTCTTACTATTAGCCCCATTCCTCAGAAACAGTAAACTGAATTGTCTGCTGTCATAGTTTTCTTTCTATTGTTGTGATAAACACCACAACCAGAGCAACTCAAGGAAGAAAGTGTTTCTTTCCGCTTATACCTTGCAGTCACACTCTATCGCTGAGGGAAGAAGTCAGGGCAGGAACTGATCGTGGAGGAGTGATGCTGCCTAGGCCACACTCTTGTCCTCACAAAGTCTCCTCACAAAGACTGCTCTATGTTTAGACAATGAAAGGTAAGAAAGTAATTCTAAAGCGAATGTTGTCTAACAGAGAGAGATTCAAGCTACCGTCCAAACCATCACTGACTTCCTAGCTGGTTGAAGGTCTATATCTGCCCCAACCTTGTGGGAGCCTTCATGTCAGCTCTCCCTCACAATCCACCCAAATCCCTGTCCCAGCACAACATCCCAAAGCACTCACAGTGATCTCTGACAGGACACACTGAAGCTATCCAGGCACCTGTCCCCAGGCAGGCTGTGAGCTCCACTGGGAGCTGAGCACAGGTACGAGTTAGCAAGCAGCATCAGTCCGTGAATCAATCTGCCCTGCCGCCTGCTTATATAAAAATGCTTTTCTAAAGGGTCAAAAAATAAATTTTAAAAAAGAGTAATATTTTGTAAAGTACATGGAATTCAAATTTCAGAGTCCATAAAGCTGTGTCGAAGCCCAGCCTTGCCTACTCATTAGACTGTAATTGTAACTGGAAGGAAGAGGCAACAGGATATGCTGATAGGTCAGATATGGCTAGAAGAGTAAAAAGAGAAATCAAGGATGGCTTCAAAAAATTTGGCCTGAGAGAGAAGGATGGAATTGCCAAAAGTGAATTGGTGAAAACCGTAAAGTAACCAAGCCCTGGCAACAAGAAATAAAAGTTCTGCTTATTATAGGGTCAAGGAAAACTGTCATTTAGACATTCATACATCAGACACTGGTTAGGTTTGGGCTTTTGCTATGTGTTGTAAATGTAACTACTGATCCGCACAGCCTAGTTCCCCCTGGGGACAAGAGAATCCACACGTAGACCCAAGTGACACTATGTAAACTACTATGTAAACTTGACCCCAAGTTATACCTGATTGGTAAATAAAGATCTCTACAGCCTATATCTAGGCAGAAAAGAGATAGGTGGATTTTTTTTTTGGGGGGGGGGGGGGTTTCCAGGCTTGGGGACTAGAGAGAACCATGAGGAGAAGAGAGAGAAGATGGAGAAAGAACAAGACAACATGGGGTAAGAATCATGAAAATATGGCCAGGAGGGCTGGCCAATTGGAGTTAAGAGCTTCCCAGATGAAACATGACAAATTATAACTCAGGGTTACTAAAAGGAAAATAAATTCTAATAACTTAGAAGGTAGATATCTGCCCAGTTCTAGTGCTAATTAAAGCTTATAAATATAAAAGTCGTGTACCTTTTATCTGGGAACTGAATAACCAAAGGTAGGGTAGAACCTCTGACTGAGATTAAAAATTTACTACAACAGATATCATCCAATGTCTAACAGGGAGCTGAATACACAAGTCTGGGTGTGGAAAAAGTTCTAAGCTAGAGATATAAATAGTCACCAGAACCTGGATTTAGATAGTTCTTAAAGTCATGACACTGAGTGAAATGACCAATGGAAGTATGCAATAATAGAATAAAGGACCAAGGTCTAGGGACTTGGGTGATGGGTCCATTGGCAAAGTGCCTGCTGAACAAGCATTAGGACCTGAGTTTAGACCCCGGAACCCACATAAAAAGCTGAGTGTAACGGCAAACATCTATAATGCTAGCACTGTAGGAGCAGAGGCAAGCAGAGTCCCAGGATCTTGCTGGCCAACCAGTCAATCAGAGGGATATGAGTTCAATAAGAGACTCGAGAGTAACAGAGGAAGACTCCCAATATCAACCTCTGGCCTCCACATATATGTGCACAAGAATACTTGTACATTCACACCCATGTATGCACACATTCACACACACACACATATCCCCAAACAAGCAAAGACTAAAGACTAAACTCTAGAGCATTGGTTCTCAACTTTCCTAATACTATAACCCCTTAATACAGTTCCTCATGTTGTGGGGAATGCACAATCATAAAACTGTTTTGTTGCTATTTTGTAACAGTAATTTTGCTACTGTTATGAATCACGATGTAAATATCTGATATGCAAGATATCTTATATCTGCATGTGTGACTTCCATGTCACGGCCCACAGGTTGAGAACCACTTTAGGACGTGCCCGTGACTACAAGATCTGGAGAAGAGAAACGGTGTGATAAGGAGACTGTAAGCAGTCAGTGAGGATCCAAGAGACCAAGTGAAGAAGGGAAGTGGTTCAACTATACCAAACACTCATGGCAGATCTAACAGCAAGAGGACTAATAATTGCTTACTGGATCCAGCAGTGACCAGGTCATCTGGTACTATAACAAGTACAGTTTCTGCAGAAAACAAAACATTGAGCAGAGTGAGTTTACAAAGAAATGAAAAGAGGAGAGACACTGAAAGAGCATAGGCAACCATTGGTTGAATGTTGCTACATATTGGCACAGAACCAGGGCATGAGCAGCTGTAGGTAAAAAGCACTTAAGAGGACATCTAAGTCAGATGCAATAGCATCTGGTGTCCTGCTGATGTGAAATAAAGGATTCAGAGAAAAGAAAGGGACAGCTACCCACAGGATGGTCTCAATTGGGTAACATATCTAGAACAAACATGGATAATGTTCCATGCACTAATGAAATCTATTATAACCTTAGCTATCTCACAGCTGTACCCTAATGTTATGGTAAAAGTACCTAGAAGCCATCTTCATTCTTACTTACCTAGCCTCGCCCATACATGAGATACACATACACATACGTGACTCATCAATCAGCCCTCCCTCTGCAGGAAGAACGACACCAGGAAAAGAAAACCTATAGATATTCAAGTCCCTTGAATAAAATGTCATACAGAAGTTTATATATAACCTACATATGTCCATCTTCTCTGTGCTTTAAATCAGCTCTAGACTACTTATAATGCCTGATGATACTGGCCTGCTATCTCAGTTCCTTGGGAGACTGAGACAGGAGGATCATAAGATTAAGATATGCCTGGGTTACAGAGTGGGTGAGAACGAGACTGTGATGTGTCTCAGTGAAAAAGCACATTTTTAGTGTGTGAAGCTCTGAGTTAAATCCCAGGTGCTGGAAAAATAGCTAAGGTAATGTACATATCGTGCAAATAATATCATATTATTTAGAGAATAATGATGAGGAAAAAGTCTGCACATATTCAATAATAAGTAATATAATTTTTTCAAAGAGGTACTTTCCACATGTGGTTGACTCAGTGTTCATACACAGAATCCATAGCTTTGGCTGGCTGGCAGGTTCTGGCTGCTCCCGCTGCTATTGGCTTTGCTCAAGACAAATTTATTTCTCTGTGGACTACTGCCAGTCTCTCACTCTTTGTTTTGTCTCTTTCAAAGAAACTGCTTGTTGAAGCATAACAAATTTATGTAAAAGTCTCTGAATCCTAAGTACACGGCTTGATTAATTTTTCACAATCCAAACCATACTCAGCTCTAGTCCAACCACCATGTAGATCAGGAGGGCCCCCTGCCTTAGGCCCTCACAATCACCCCAAGGCTAGGTGCCAGGCTTCTACTGCCATGCATTCATTTCCTCTGTTTTGAAATGGTATATGTGGAATCATGCAATGTTTCTTCTTCAGATCCAACCTCTGTCACTCAGATTCAATGTCTGTGAGACACATTCATGTTTAGAATAGTTCATTCCTTCCCAGGATTGCCCTCCTCGGGGTGACTATACCACCTTTGATTTCATCTCTCAACTGTTAATGTTTTGGTTGTTTCAGGTTTGAGCTTGTGTTGGCTAGTTTTGTGTCAACTTGACATAAACTAGATGGCACAAGTTTGGGAAGAGGGAACTCTCAACTGAGGAAATGCTGCCATAAGATCAGGTTGTAGGGGGGAAAAAAAACAAAACAACAATGACAAAACAAGAACCTAGGCCTGCTACCATTAGATGAGCCAAAACCTTATGACTGGCTAGGTCATAGGCCCTTAGGGAAAAACTAGTATTATTATTCTGAAAAATGGACATAGTAATAAACAGACCCCTAAGTTCTTATATTTTGTGAGATAGGACTCACTGTGTAGCTCTCTGGCCTGGAACTCACTATGAAAACCATTCCAGCCTTGAATTCACAGAGATCTTCCTGATTCTGTCTCCCACATGCTGGGATTAAAGGTGTGTGCAACCACGCCTGGCCAGTTCTCATGTTATTCCCATAGATTAGTACATCCCTCAGCCTCACCATAGAAGCTGATGCTCTATCGATTGGCAATCAACACAGAGACATACAACCAGACAACACTCAAGAAGAAGAGACCCTAGGATGCTCAGCAGTAAGTGGGGCAGCTATATCACCCAAGACTCGGGCTTAATCATGGAAGAAGAATCAGAAAGATCATAGGCACCATAGAGAACAGGTATCTGTAGTAAAGCAGTGTTGCACATAAGAACTCACAAAGCAGGGGAATGCATTCACGGGACAAACACAAGACCAATCCAGCCAAAATCCCAACAGGGATGTGGGGAGAAGTCCACAAAGTCCCATCTCTATTTGAGAAACTAATGGCAACTTGTGGCTCCTGGGAGAGTCATCATTCTTAAGAACACAGGCCCTGAGAGGCTACCCATACTGCGGTAGGTGCTCCTATGCCTATGCACATGAAGGCTGTACTAAATGAACTCAACAGAGAGAGATAATGTACATATGAGTAAGGAAAAACACACATGAAGTTGGGAAGACAAAGTGGTGAGGGATAGGTAAGAAATTGGATTGAATCAAGGTAGATTTGATACCAACACAGCATATACATGTATGAATATTAAAGGACTTTTTTAATGCAAAATTAATAAGAGGAAGAAAATAGTTCTTCATACTTCTTTAACCTAGGAAGAATGGGGTTATTTCCTTTCAGGCTTTTTTTTTCTTTTCTCCTTTGTCTTTGAAAGGCTCAGAAGACTTGTCTAAACCTACCAGAGAAAGTAGGATGCTCTGGAGAGTCTAATTATTCAAACTCATCTCATTTGTCAAAAACTGGTAAGGATGTACTGGGAATAAATTGGAAAAAGCTTCAGTTTAGAGCCTTGCTCCAACTCATTAGCTAAAATCATCTTCCATAACTAACTGGCCTTTGTCATCCCATCAGGGACATGGAAGAGCCTGACAATATTAGAACTTGACAAAATTACCTCTAAATCAAGAGGGTAATAAGTCACTAGGTACAACCATAGAGATTAAAAAGCCGGACTTGGCCTCCTTCCCTGAGATGAAAGACTGTTTGGAAAGTCATTGTGTGGGCATCCTTTCTTGCTGTCAAACACCTTTCATGACTTACTGACTCTTCATAAAATTCTCTCTCTCTCTCTCTCTCTCTCTCTCTCTCTCTCTCTCTCACACACACACACACACACATATATATACACACACACATAGAGAGAGGGGAAGGGAGAGGGAGAGGGAGAGGGAGAGGGAGAGGGAGAGGGAGAGGGAGAGGGAGAGGGAGAGGGAGAGAGAGAGAGAGAGAGAGAGAGAGAGAGAGAGAGACCCTAATAAGTTGCTGATGACTTGTGGCTCAGAGAGCATGAGAAATGTCCAAGATTCCATGTAATGAGTAGCTGATATTCAAACTTGTCCCCAGATCACTCTGGTCCCAAGGCCTTGCCCCACTATAAGTATATTTCTGCCTTGACTGTGAAGTACAAGACTTAAAGGAGGAAGAACAGAGCCCTTTCTGTGCTACTTTTAAAATTGCCCATGGGCTCATGGTGCTTAGCTCAGATTAAAGGGAACTGGGGAAAACATCCAATTAATTGAGATCATCACAGGGTTAGATTACTACTTAATAGATGAACAAAGCCCCGGGGACATGGCCTCAATACAACTGTCTGGTCCCTTTTCAGATACGTTTAGGTATCTAACTCCCTGACAGTACCTTTGATAAACTGAGTTAAATACTCAACACTTGAGTGAGAAGCGGCACTGGGTCATGAGGCACACCCTACTCTGAACTTCAGATGTAGACACATGGGCTGAAATAGGGCACAGGGACAAGACTGATCTCCAGGCTTGGCGAGGATAGTCTATTGTGCATGGGGTTCCCTAGAAATAATACAGATGAGTGAGAAACTGAGGCCAGAGAACCAGAATCCACATCTGCTGAATGTGGGGAGTTTTCCAACTAAAGTACTTAAACAAGAACAGCAGTGCCCCAGAGTCTTCTATGCTACACATTTGCCTTCTCCTTTCCTCCCTGCCTCCTCATTGTGGGCAGGAGTAGGAGATGTTTCCATTCCTCTGCTGAGGATCTTATCCTCATTCTTCTGCATTCCTGTAATACAGGCAAGACCACTGCCATATACTCTAAACCAAGTGTTCTTCAAACTCAAGAGGATCATGAACTCACTTACCAGCTGTCATTTAAAAGGAAAGTAAATACTAGTCTTCCTTGCAAACACAGATGCTCTTAGCAATCACGACAGATCCAGCCTGAAGTACCCAATAGAGGCTACATGGCCATCCTATATGATACATGGTTCATAAGTGATGTGAGAGCTGGTTTAGTTCAATCACTTGCACTTGAATCTAGCAGAACTTGATGGAGCAGTGCAGAGCAGGCCTGCCCCAGCCTTCATGGAGTTCACACATGAAGCAGAGGATGCAAGAGACATGTAATCACACATTGCAAGTAGTGCTACAAAGAACAGAATAGAGGGATTAAGAAAGTAAGAAGGAGAATCATTAACTCTAAGTAGGGAATTGGATTCATGTTTTCCTCAGTTCTTTAGGGCTACTATGAGGACGCTACTATGAGGAGATTGGTAATCAGTTAGGAGACATAGGAGAGAGATAATGTAGCCTCAACTACTGGGAGATATTAGAACTGGGACAATATGACATCATCAAATGGTTTTTTGTTTGTTTGTCTGTTTGTTGTTTTAAATACACTCAACAGAACTTAGTGCTTCTGGGGAAATGAAAGATTTGGGAAGGTGAAAAAAGGAGAGGAGGTCCTGTCTGGGATTGGACGAAGTCACCTGCAACTCTGAATGTTACTAATACTGACTGTCACCTGACATGCCCCACAAACTGTGTAGCTCCAAATTGCAGAGCTGGCCAAGAAGTGGACCCAGTTCCTTCCATTGATGAGTCACAGAGCTACAGGGCCACAAGGTGGTGCCACCTAAACATCATGGCTGAAAGGGGACAAAAACAAGGTCTACTCTGGCACACACTCTACCCTATTCTGTACCACAACACTCAAGGCTCTCATGCTCCTCTAAGACTAACACATCTGAAAATAAACCAAGGTCATAGCTAAAGAATCAGGGTCAAGGGCTGGTCTGATTCCCTGAACCCACATTTTAAAAACTGTGTGTACCTGTAATCCCAGCACTAAGACATAAGATAGACAGACCCCTGGGGTTTGCTAGTGAGCCAGCCAACTTAGCCTAGTTGGTGAGGTCCAGCTAGTGAGACACCAAGCCCAAAAAAAAAAAAAAAAAAAAAAAAAAAAGTGATGTGCTTAAGGAATAATAAGTAAATAATAATCAAAGCAAAGCAACAAGCAAAAAAATGTTAACAAAATTATTATTTTCAATTATTAATTTTTGAGCATTTTCACATGCTTGGCCTCAATAGACTATTATCATAGTTCCGGCTATTTTTGTCTGTAGAGTATGACCGTATCTCAGGACTGACATAGGCCATGCTCTAGCACGTTCAGGGGAGTCCTTTGTAAGTTTGCATGTTCTGTGTGCCCTGGAGAAATGTGCTGTCCATAATTTAAGTATACAACCAAAAAACAGTGAGCACGGCCCGCAGCCACCACAGAATGAGGCTGGGCACTCCGTCGTCACACCTGGTCTATGTGTACATGTTCTTTGCCACTGAATGCCCATTTAAAAAGCCCCAACACTGCTTGAGTAACAGTCTTGGTCATCAGAAAACGGTGTTGTATAATGAAAAATCCACACACTCTGCAGCTCAGTGTGCCCTGGAGAGTTGATTCGGCCTCCTCTGCTGGTGTGGAACAGAAGAAACGGTGCCTACGTTGTGATACTGGAGTTAGAATTAAAACAACTTCAAAAAAAAAAAAAAAGAGCCTCATTTGAAGGAAGCCCTTAACAAGTTCCAGAGAGCTGTGGCAGCGTGGGAGCCTCTGTGTCCTGTGGTTTTAGCCACTGTGAACATGTTAACATTTTCTGTTAGCTCCACAGTTAATCAGGAGAAAAGGCAGGTTCTTTAGAATTTGTTTCATAGACTGGGATCTTTAGAAAATACTGTGGTGGAGGGGAGTCTCAGATCCTGTCATTTCAGAAAGAGAAGTCGGATGTGGGAATCTTACATTTTGAATCATAGAAAAACAGCGTTTCCACACACATATTACGTGTAAAAGTTCAAATAGCCTTTAGTTAATGCTTGTATAAAAAGAAAGTTCCCAACAAGGACCAACAAGAGTACATTTTATTTAATTTCATTCTTTAATCAAATCTCTTTCAGTAGAACTAACCCATTTCCAATAGCAACCCAATTGCTAAGAAAGAATAAATTCTGTTATAATCAACTAAAATAAAGATCAGCAAATTTTTGATAACTGAATATTTACCTTAAAAATATTGCAACATTATCTTACTAATAATTTACAGATGGCTGAAAAAAACCAGGAATTTATTTTTACCTGAATCTTAGGACATTTATTAAATAAAATATGCCACAGTCATATAAAAGGCATTAAAGTATAGCCATGAAACTTGTGTTAGTATTTAAATACGTGAACCTATGGGGGCCATTCCCATTCAAGCTACTACAAAACCTCATGAATGCCATGCTGGCATTAAATTCATTATGTTAGTCAAATTGGCCTCAGATTCACTAAGTCATCCAAGCCGGTCTTACACCCTTGATCTTCCCATTGCAATCCTGAGTGCTGGGATTACAAATGTGAGCAGGCACACCTGACTGGATAAGTAGATGATTGATGATATATAGATAGATATATAGATAGATAGATAGATAGATAGATAGATAGATAGATAGATACAGAGATACAGAGATACAGAGATACAGAGATACAGAGATACAGAGATAGATACAGAGATAGATAGATAGATAGATACATAGATAGATAGATAGATAGATAGATAGATACGTAGATAGATACGTAGATAGATACATAGATAGATACATAGATAGATACATAGATACAGAGATAGATACAGAGATAGATACAGAGATAGACAGAGATAGATAGATAGATAGAGATATAGAGATAGAGATAGACAGAGATAGGTAGATAGATAGATGATAGATAGATAGATAGATAGATAGATAGATAGATAGATAGATACAGAGATAGATAGAGAGATACAGAGATAGATCCAAAGATAGAGAGAAGATAAAGATATTAAATCTAAATTCTACATATGAGAAAAACAGTGGATATTTGACTTCATTGCCAAAATTACCTTCTCTTGTTCTCTCTTTACTTTAGTTCTTTTACTTCCCCTAAATAATCATACACACACACACACACTACAGACACACATTTTTAAAGACTTTTTATTATTGGTTGTTGTGAATTTCACATCATGACACACACACACACACATTTTTTTAAAACTTTTTATTACTGGTTGTTGTGAATTTCACATCATGACACACACACTACAGACACACATTTTTAAAGACTTTTTATTACTGGTTGCTGTGAATTTCACATCATGCACCCCAATCCTATTTATCTCCATTTCCCTCTCCCCTTGTACACACCCTTCATTTGTTTGTTTGGAAGTGTTACCTATTAATGGTTTGAGAAAATAGGCTTACATAAATGGGAAATGCCTTGTTTGACTGTCCTTGCCCAGCTGAGCCACAGCATGTTGCTCCAGTGATAGGCCATACACCTGGTGAATTCTGAAGCTTCCCACCTCACAAATGTAACATTGCCTTAAATTAACATGGTATTAAATAGCAGCAAGCATCAGGACAGACTGAGAAATAGGCTATAAAAGATGGTGGAGTAGGGTCGAAATGAGCCTCAACTGAGAAATAACTCCATCACGCTGGCCTGTCAGCATGTCTGCAGGGGATGTTTGGTTGGTTAGTTGATTGGTTAGTTGGTTGGTTGGTTGGTTGGTTGGTTAGTTGGTTGGTTGGTTGGTTGGTTAGTTGGTTGGTTGGTTGGTTGGTTGATGTGAGAGGGCCCACTGATGTGACTATGCTACTCCTGGGCTGATAGTTCTGAGTGTTATGAGAAAGCATGATGAACAAGCCATGGGGAGCAAGCCAGTAAGCAGTGTTCCTCTATGGCCTCTGCATCAGTTCCTGCCTCCAGGTTCCTGCCCTGGGTTCACTCAGTGATGGAGAGTGACTTGAGAGTTGCAAACTAAAATAAATCCTTTTTTAACCTCAAGTTTCTTTTAGTTATGGTATTGACCATGCATAGCAATGGAAATCCTGAGACAGGTTCTCAGCACCCACGTCAGGCAGATGACAACTGCCTGTAAATCCATTCAATAGAATCCAAAGTCTCTGGCCTCTATGGACACCTACACTTGTATGCACATACCCACACACACACAAACAAAGATACATACATACATGCATACATACATACATACATACACACACAACTTAGTATAAAATAAATCTTAAAACAAAAGAAAAACAAGGTAATCAGAAGTCCTCACCCCTCTTCTCAATACTCCACCCACATATTTAGCCTGGTCAGCCCACAGAGACATAGAAGAAAATCACAGGGAACTATAGCCAGGGACAGTCAGGCTGAGATGATAGTGCTAACACCCGGAAAGGGTGTTAATACTGACTTTCTTGAGAAATTATGAAAAGGACAAAGCCTAGTGGCTAACTCTGTTATGGATCCTACTGTTTCTGTATTACTAGAATAAGAAATCTTGTACTTCTGTCTTAGTTAGGGTTTCTATTGCTATGAAGAACACGATGACCACAGCACCTCTTACTAAAATAAAAATAGACATTTAATTGGGGCTGGCTTTCTGTTCAGAGGTTTAGTTCATCATCATCATAGCTGACACAGTGCTGGAGAGGGGCCAATAGTTCTACTTCTGGATCCTCAAGCAGTAGGAAGGAAGAATGAGCCATTGAAGCCTCAAAGTCCACCCCTAGTGACACAATTCCTCCAACAAGGCCACACCTACTCCAACAAGGCCATGCCCACTCCAATAAGGCCACACCCACTCCAACAAGACCACACTTCCTAATAGCACCACTTACTATGAGCCTATGGGAGCCATTTCCGTTCAAACCACCATAACCTCATATGGTGGCACCACACACCATCCCACATCTCACCAGCAGGAGCAGCTGAATTCCAAACCAGCCTGAGCTACACAGTGAAGCCACTAAGGAACAGAACAATCCTGGAAGAGGTGTGTTTCTAAGATGAATCCACGCACCTGATGGCCGCACCCTACATAATCTCATCCCATTTCAACACAGTCATCCTGTGACTTGCTTAGTAGTGAGTTTTAATAAGGGAAGGTAAAGGGGATTTCCCTGTATGATTGACGCTCTTTGGTTTAGAGCCCATTGAGACGGAAGTTATCATGAATGTGCTTTACCTAAGTAGGTGAGAGCCCCCCCTGAAGTTGGGGGTTTTCCTTGTTGGCTTGATGAAATAAGTCGGCGTGATGAGGAAGCCCATAGAGCAAAGAGCTAGGGACAGCTACAGAACATGATGGCAGCCTTGCTCATCCTAGGTCAGATCATTACAGCCAATAAAGTTGAGTGAACTTGTGTGAGAAGAGCTAAAGCCTGGAGTTTATAAAATGATACTACAGAAGACAGGTTTCTCTTGTTTACATTCATCTAACTTTAGCAATGTACATTTTAGAGTTGGGGACATCCAGATCTCTATTCCCTGGACGCCTGACTTCAACACAACCTCCTCAGACTCTCTGGGTTGGACCCCAGAGAAAGGAAACCAAAGGAACAATGTTCAGTCCAGGCAGGCATCAGCAGGTGCACGCTGTTCACATCTTCCTGTCTTTTCATCTTTGGCTTCCATGGTCCTAGTCATAGCTTGGTTCTGTATCCCAGTGGATCATTATTCATCTAAACTTCTTTGAAAAAGCCGAGTGCACTGGATCCTAAGCCATGTCCTTGGAGCTTTGATCATGTAGATACCTGGCCAGGTACAACTTGGGAAATCCTTCCTTCCTTCACCAATTACAATTGTTTGGATGCTTGTTGCCTAAGTAACACAGGCACCTCTGCATTCTCCAACACTTTGAAGTTGAATCCTCTGAGGGAAGAAGCTAATACCCATGGGGTCGGGGTAAGCACATAACCTGCCCCGAAGTTCTGCCAGGGAATTGGAAGATACAGATCTTTACTCAATCATCTTCTGTCATTTGTCACAAGATCTCACACAGGACTGTCCATTAGTGCAGAGGCATCCGTAATGCAGACTTTCAGGCCACTATCAATAGTCTGCCCCACCAGCATGCAAGATAGAAAGCTGCTCTCTCTGGTTAAAGACCCCCACCAGTACTCGAGGGCCCTACATCTCTTTAAGGTGCTTTTCAACTCCAAACTTTCTTGACAAAGTACAGTCTGGTTTCAGACTCCGGGCCTTCCTCTTGTTGCAGAACTTCAGTACTTGCTCACACACAGGTGCTATCCCCGACTTTCTCTGACTTCCCGTTCCTGTAGCTGGATGACAAACGCCTTGCCACAGCACCTCCACCAAGTATAAAAGTTGAGTCTACACACATGAGCCCTGTATCTGCCATTAGTAAGGAACGCTTTCCAGAACCTACCTCAGTACTGAGGCAGCTAGGCCTCCCTCAGCCTCGCCACAGGCTGCAAGTGAACAGAAAGCACATGCCAGGAAGGCACACGTGTGTACCTTAGCCCTTCCCTCCTTAGCTGAGAGGACATTGACTGGGACTAAATGATGTGGATCTTGGCACTCAGTCCCTAAAGCATCATAGCTTTTCAAAACCTGTCTTCCACTCCCTCTTCACCATTTCAATCTACTTCTCCTTGTGTTTTATAATCTAGGTGGATCCTACCCACCAGCTTCCCTCATCTGCACTTCCTTGAGCTTGTGTTGGGTGTATTATTCATGACCAGATAAACAGAAAATTCTTAAACTGTGATCCATGGCCTCATATGGGTTGCATAACTGCATGTAGGATCAAGAAAAAAATTTTTTTGCACTTCAACCAAATACTAATTCAAAATCAAATCCCTAATGAATCCTGAGTCTTTCTGGCAGTGTTTGCCCATGTTGTATCATGGTGTATCATTCACTACAGCCTTGGTTCTGAACACACAGACATATGCACTTGGCACTGCACATACCGTGCATCATACACCACCAATGATACTACCTTAAACACCCCAGCTCAGAGTTGAGGCTTGTTATAAGTTATAAACTACAGTGTTCTCACTGTTCATACAAACTTTTCTGCTCTTACAGAAACAAAATGGCTTAATTACAGAAAACAAAGACTTTACTTATTTTTTTCCCTTCTGTCATTTCCTCCATGTGTATCTAATTAGTCTACTTTGGGTTATGTCATTAGAAAGTGTGGGCTTTTTTTTTTTTTTCAGAATGCTATTTGAGTTGCTGGCTTAAGTTTCATCTAAAACAATTATTCAGTGAATTTTGACTTGGGATTAGGACAGAGTTTCAAGCAATTTCTAAGCTGATCCTAACCAGACTTTTGATTTTATACAATATATTGTGACAATTGGTCTGCTTGGTGTGAAGAATTCCTAAAAAGAAGCAGTGCTGAAAAGGGCTAATTAAAACTTCACTGACTGCGGAGAGTTTGGAATGTAGCAGGTCTGGAGTCTGACGACAGTTTCTCTCGTGCTATCTTTAGCCTCCTAAAAAGTTATTGCTTGCCCACTTCTTTGACTGACCTAACTTCTGATAGATTAAAACCTTTGGAATGTATTAACTTAGTAAAAAAAATCCTGTCATCTTCTCATCAAAGGACTAAGAATCCCATCAGAAAGCATCTGAGGCCAATCTGCCTGCCTGGAACCCACTTCCCTGGTGTTTCTTCTCATCAATGTAATTTGTAAATGCTTTATTTATGACTTTATCCTGCTACTATACAACTTCAGAAAACTGCTTCTATGGGGGAACATAGAACATGGGGTGATCTGGCTTCACATTTTCAAGCCATGGTCACTCACATTTGGCTCCAGAATAACTCTCTCTTATTGCCTTTGAAATGAGAGCTGTGTGCTTGCGCTAACAACAGCAGCAAAAATATCCATCAGTTCTGACAGAAGTTAAAGATGCTCCATGTCCTCCAGATACACAGCCAACAACCAGGAGCTAATTCTTTACATGAAGATTAACAAGCATGTTCATCTCAGCCTGCAACTTTGCTTCTATCTTGAAGAAATGGTAACCTTATATTATACAAAAGAATTGCTTTAAAATGACTTTTACTGTGGTTTATTGGGCAGACACTCACAGGATATAGAGCTCTGCCCAGAGGGCGTGTGCTGGAGGGATGACACTTCCCTTCCTCAAGATCTGCACTTAGCACATCTGTCACAATCTGGGAAGTCTGTCTTCACGGTGGCCATGTAATTTGTGTATAAGAAACTTAGGTGACCCGCTGTTGCTCAACAGTAAACAATTCAAGAGAAAATGACGAATGAAACGTGTTGAAACCTAAACTTAATCCATTTGCTTAAATTATGCTTTGTGGTGTTTTGGAATCTGACTTCAGAATGGAAATGTTTTAAGAGAAAACTCAATCTCATAGATTTGAGGCAGGGTTATAAGTGACAATTTTGGGATTTTGGTGTATTTTTAAACACAGTAATATTATAAGACTGTTTTTTCATTTTAATTCCAGGTATGGGAATGTAGGGCTGCTTCAGACTGTTTGCAGCAGCTGACGTGGTTTTACCAGCTGCAGACAGTTTCTGCAATTGTATGACATTTGCAATTCTGGAAACTTTTCAGAAAGTATTTAAAAGCTAGGACCCCTGCGAGGCAAAGGGTGGTTGTTGGTGGTTTAGGAAGATTAGTTGCTGTATTTTAATAATTGTGGTCAAAGAAGAAACAAAAGTAAATAAATTAGCTTCAGGGATTTATTTTTCCTAATTCCTCTCCCCCAACCCCCATCCTTGTTTCTATCCTACTTAGTATTAGGGGGTGAAACCAGGGAGATAAAGGGAGGCAAGAACCCACAAAATAGCGAAGAGCGTCTACATGAGGGTTAGATTGTCAGGGAAGGCTTAGAAAAGAGATTTTCACATAGAGTCGGTGGACTAGACTGGGTCCCCAGTTTAAGGGGAAGCTCTGGTATCTGGCCTTCCTTCAAACCTCAAGTGCCTAGTCCTTTTGAGAGCTGATGCCGGCTTTTCTGTATCAACACCGCCATCTGGTGGTCATATGTCCTACCTGCCACAATGCGTAGTTCACCGGAGCCAGCACCTGGTGCTGTAAAGGTAGACAATGGTCTTAATGTTTTTATCCAACGTTGTGGAAGGGCGTGCATTGTTGTAGTACAGGTGCTGGAAAGTGTATCGCTAACGTTTCCAGCAGTGAAATTAGTCCCCCTTTGAAGTGTTAAAAGGAAGGATGACAGTATTTAGAGTTGGAACCTCTGGGAAAAGGTTAGGAATAAAGTCATCAGGTTGGTGTCCTTGTGATTAAATTCCAGTGGCTTTGTAAGAAAAGGGAGAATAAAAGTCTCACACACTCCCTGCAGTTTGCTTTGGAAGAGCCTATAACACACTCTTACCTGGGAGGTCTGCCAGCAAGAAGAGCATCGCAGATTTAACCCCTCAACCTTGCACCTTCAGAAAAACAAGCCAAAACAAACCTTTTTCTTTATAAAGTAACTCTGCCTCAAATACTTGGTCCTAGTAATTAAATGGATGGGATAGATGTCCCTAACTACATAATGTTGAAGCATCTAGTTCGATACGTGGTATTAATGCTTTCCAAAATTTGTGTTTTATGTTTTATGTTTAAATTTTTGCCATTTTAAGGCTTTCTGACCTGCACTGAGTTACCCATGAGGGGTAGACAGTAAAGTCATTAGCATTCCTCTGACTGTGGTTCTCAAAGCTGAATGCTATTCTCTCACCAGAAGAAAGTGCACGGAGCATATCTCCGTCTGACTTTCATTTTGTTTATTTCAGCTGCCGTATTCCTCCTACCCTTCTTGGACTGTGTCTGTCTATTCCCAATGTCAGTCTAACACAAGTCCACACCCTAATAAACATCCCCAAAATGAACCAATAGGTTCATCTTGCTCTCACCAGAGTAGTTTAGCCAAATACAGCAGCGTATATCCTGAAATGTCTCAGCAGGTCTGAAACTTAATGTTGCTTTCAAATGCTGGGAAGCCTGGAAACTAGCTGTTCCTCAGTGAATTCAAACCATGGTCCATCAAAATGCAGGGTCTTTGTCAACCAGGCGAGCCAAAACTGGATGGCAATGAGTATTGAGTTGGGAAACACTGCGCTCAGTGAGGAGTATGTATGATAGGGGACGATGATTCTGCATCCTCCCTGTTAGAAATGTCCACTGGACCCTGTGCCCTCCTTTGTATCTTAGCCCTGAATTTCTCAATGGCTCTGATCACTTACTTGACAATTTCAGTCATGGAAATGAAATTATCCCTATTTTCTCCCAAACCTTTAAACTTTTACATCCATATCCATCTGGTATTCTAGGCTACACAGTTAAAAACATGTTTTGTTCAGCCTGGAAAGGAGACACACGCTCACAGATTCCACTGCAGGTGCTTGCGTGAGGGAAAAGCTCCAATCTAAGCACCAAGCTGTAGCCTCCTCTTCAGCCTTTTCCCAAATCTGCCAAGGACTGGATGTTTGGGTGCATAACATCCATCTCTACACAGCCCACGGGGCCCATGAACAAATGTGCTAACTCTCAGAGGCAAGAGATGTCTGAATCCAACTGCAGCTGGGAAGTCGCTGCACATTTCCTTCAGGAAAAGAACTGCCAAAGGCATAGTGGCCCTTGGGTTGACCCTTCTTTCTGTTCAGGAACTGAAGGACATTGGGTTTATGTGAGCTAATGCTCAATAATCCCAGTCATGACAAGAAATGTGATGACTATCTATAGCATGGAAATCTACATGCCAATTGGCATCCAACCATCTCTGTCCATGGAGGAATTTGTTATCTAAGCCAGGAATACTTCAAGGGTGAAAATGAATATCCTTACTAGCAATATGAGGACTACATGCATAATCTGAGAACATCCTTGAACAACCCAAAGTATAAAGTCATCCAATTACATATACTTTAAGTCGTGTGCTAGTCATGTTTGAGAAAACGCCTCTACAAGATCAGGCTATAGGCAAGCCTACAGAGCATTTTCTAAATCAGTGGTTGATATGATACAGGCTAGCCCATTGTGAGTGATGCCACTCTTGAGCTGTTGGTCCTGGGTACAACAGGAAGGAAGGTGAGCAAGCCAATAGGCAATGCTCCTCCGTGTCTCCTGTTTGAGTTCCTATCTGATTTCCCTCGAGGGTGAAGAATGTGACCTGAGAGTTGTAAGTTGAAATAAACCCTTACACTCATACACAAACAAACACACACACAAACACACACACACATACACACAAACATACACACAAACACATATACACATACACATAAACACACAAACACACACACAAACAAACATACACACACAAACACATACACACAAACACACACAAACACACACACATACACACAAACACACACATACACACAAACATACACACAAACACATATACACATACACATAAACACACAAACACACACACAAACATACACACACACAAACACATACACACAAACACACACACAAACACATACACACAAACACACACACAAACACATACACACATACATATAAACACACAAACACACACACACAAACACATATACACACAAACACATACACACAAACATACACACACAAACATATATACACAAACACACACACACAAACACATACACACAAACATACACACACACAAACACATACACACAAACATACACACACACAAACACACACACATACACACACACAAACACACACACACACACACACACGTTGCTTTTGGGCATGGTTTTTCAGTTGTTGGTCTCAGGTCATAGGGTATTACTGTGAGAGACTGGACCATGTCTGGGGAAGAATGTAGAAGAAATGTGGAGCTTTGGACTGAAAGGCCGTTGATTATCAACACTCAATGGGTTTTTCTGTGTGATCTTGGAAGATAAGAATCTTAAGAGCAATGCAGATCATGGAGGCCTAGCCTGGGAAATTTCAGAGGGAAGCAAAGATTCTATCAGGGGCATTCCCGTGGTATTTCAATTAAGAATAACTAAAGTAAAACATCTGCAGCCCAGACAGAGTTGATAAGAATGTTAAGATGGGGAAGAACTATCTTTTCAACAAACTGTCCTGTGACAATTGGAACTCTACACCCAAATAAACAGAATTGTAACCGTCCTCACATCACATAAAAAATTAACTCAGAACTAAGGTGCAACTACTAAACATTTAGAGGAACATGTGTGCAAACACATTACCAACAAACAAAAATAATTATCTTTCATTAAATTAATAATTTTTATACTTCAAGTAGTATCATTAAGAAAATGAAGGACCAATTCACAAACCACATGAAGCTCAAGAAGAAGACCAAAGTGTGGATACTTCAGTCCTTCTTAGAAGGGGGAACAAAATACTCACAGGAGCAAATATGGAGACAAAGTGTGTAGCAGAGACTGAAGGAAAGGCCATCCAGAGACTGCCCCACCTGGGTATCCATCTCATATACAGACACCAAACCCAGACATTATTGTGGATGCCAAGAAGTGCATGCCTGTTATAGCTATCTCCTAAGAGGCTCTGAGAGAGCCTGACAAATATAGACACAGATGCTTGCAGCCAACCATTGGACTGAGCACTGGCTCCCCAATGGAGGAGTTAGAGAAAGGACTGAAGGAGCAGAAGGAATTTGCAACCCACTGGAAGAACAGCAAAGCAACCAATCAGACCCTCCAGAGCTCCCAGGGACTAAACCACCAACCAAAGAGTACACATGGAGGGACCCATGGCTCCAGCTGCATATGTAGCAGAAGATGACCTTGTCAGACATCAATGGGAGGAGAGGGCCTTGGTCCTGCCAGGGCAGGGATGTGGGAGTGAGTAGGTGAGTGGGGGAACACCCTCATAGAAGCAGGAGGAGGGAGGATGGGATAGGGGATTGGAGGGGGGCAGAAAGCAGATAACATTTGAAATACAAATAAAGAAAATATCAAATAAAAAAGAAAGAATAATAAAAAGTGATTTAAATTAAAAGAAAAAGGAAAAAGAAAAAGAAAATGAAGGACCTGCCCCTAAGGCATTGCAGATGTGGCTGCTGTGTCACGTGTGCATCAGTAGGTGGCAGAGGAGACAAGCTAGGTAAACGCTTGGTGTTCTGACCTGTGGACATTTGAATGATTAGAAGCCTAAACTCCCCTGAGAAAAGTGAGCCTGAGATGACCACCAGTCGAGACAGTGAGCTAGCCTGAGACTATCACCAGTACGGTGCTGGGTGGATATGTAATGCAGCCAAGCAAGAGAGTGTCAGAATGTGGCTTCCAAGACTACATCAAATGCAATGAGCTGTCTGTTTGAACACTTCCTTGTGCTATCTTAGAACTTTGGCTAGATGAAGGCTGTGTACCCAGGAGAAGCTCAAGTCACAGGGAAAGGGGGCCTAACTCTCAGTCCTCACAGCCAGGCAGTTGGCATGGAAGTGTGTGTGCAGTAGAGGGTTCCAGTCCCAAAACAGAAGTCACCCATATCTCATGCCACAGCAGAGGCCCTGAACATCAAAAAAAAAAAAAAAAAAAAAAAAAAAAAAAAAAAAAAAAAAACCAATAACCTCTACCTGTTCTGCCTGCCCAATCTCACATCCACTGATTCACAGAGTGGTAGCTACTTTGAGCTATTAAGTTTGGGGATACTTTCTTATCTAACAAAACAATGATAAAGGGAAGCTTAAAGTCTTGCTCAAAATTAAAATTGTTCTGAGTCCCTAACATCACAGGAGCTCAAGTTCCCTACAGGTCATGAGTTGATCTCCCACCCCTCACTCACAAAAGCAGGCAAAATGGTGAGTCCCCGTGCACAGTACCCCCCCCCCCCCCGACACTAAACAAGAGGCACTAAGGTCTCAGGAGATGAGTTTCCCAGATGTTCGCATCTTTTAGTCCTCTCAGGAAGCAGGGAGGGTTGCCCCAGAATTTAATGGGCGCAGAAAAAGACATGTTTCGACCTATTCCACAGTACTCACAATAGCTTCGACAGTATCTCAAATGCCCATGGTCCCCAGGTTGAAAAATCCTGCTATAGGATGCTCTCGGAAAGCCCTGGTGCTACAATTTGGCTTTGGCTTTTGCTCACTTGCTAAAAGCTTGTACCCGGGCCAGTGATATTACCTTCCCTGAGCCTCTCACCTATCCATTACTTTAGGACCGTAATGACATAAATCTATTATTCTACGTGCAAAACTGCATTCTTAGAGATCTGACCATTTAAACCTTGAATAATTCAAAGTCAGTCCCGACAAACAATACCGAGAAGTTTTGCCTATAACCGGCCCCATGTTTCCTTATGGCATAGACATAAATACCATTTGTAGCTCCATCTGTGTGACGGCTTTGAAATTATATGATTCCTTGCGGATTTATATACTTGGGAGAATCACATTAATTTCATGTATAAAGCAGGATTTTGTTACTATTTCATATCATTCTTTCTTTCTCAAACTATCCTGGCCTGTTCCATAGGGTAACTGAGTGGGTTAGTTTGTGGCCCTCAGTCACAGAGCATCATAACCCCAGAAAGGACAGTTGTGGCCCTTGGTTGATCTGCAGAGACTAAAATGCAAAAGATTGGGCTGTGACCCCAGAACAGTCAATGGCTGAGTAACAGATGCTTCAAGGGGATCCAATAGTCACCATCCTCCCCTCCCCTGCCCTGCCCTGCCCTGCCCTGCCCTGCCCTCCCCTCCCCTCCCCTCCCCTCACTATTCACAGTAGCTATATTAAAGCAGCACAGGCCCCATCATTGCCTATTTTGCATCACAATTGGGAACGAACTTTAAGTAAACCCATAGCATAGCGACTTTGTCTTTTCCATAAGAAGCATTGCTTTTTCTGCTTTGCCATCCCCACATGTCTAGTCACCAATCTCCGATAGCTATGACATCATAAGTCTTAACATGGCCAAACCCTATTCGAAGTAGTTGGTAGCCATGGCAGGATGCTATATCGGCTCCATTTTAGGAACTGGGAAATTGAGGCTCTTCAGGTTAAATACTTGATAAATGTTAAAGCCAGAATTCAGATCTGGGCAAGTCTAGTTGTATAATTCACACTTTCCACCACTGAATTCTACAACCTGTCACCAACCAAAGCAGCAGCAGAAGAAAAATCAGAAACAGCATGCTACATACAAGTTTCTGCTTCCTCTCAGTAGCCCATAGACTAGAACTGTGATTTCCGGCTCACAACACAGTAAGAAAAAAAAGCCCATTGCCCTGTCTGAAGGAGGAGAGGAGCACAGCACTGTGCTGGCCCACACACTTGAGGGAGCACAGAGCCTGCATGAGAACAGAGAGAATCTGTGTTTAAGGGACTTTATGTTCAACTACAGAGCTGGGAGTGCTTCCTGCTGAGAGTTTTTTCTTATGTTTTGATTCTTGACAGTCTTCTGGCTGTCAACTCTGTCTATTGGCAGGCTAGCAGAGGGTGGTAGCTGAGATTCTATTTGACCCCTAAGGAACTTTCCCTGGTTCTCTGGATCAGCCTCCAACTGGTCCAGAGACTTGTACTCTTGGCCAGGCCTTTGCTAGGCAGTAGGGCTCAGATGAACCTATGGGCATGTTTGGGGCAGTCCCACCCATGACTCTCTGCCCGCCTCTGGCTCAGGCAGGCACAGAGATCACTTGAGAATCTTTGGTTTCTTAGGCCAGTAACTAACATCTTAAACTTTCTTTGGTTCCCTGTGGTCCTTGGTATAAAACCTAAACTACTTAAAGTGCCTTAGCAATGGCTCCTGTGATGTTCTACTTCCCAGACCAGCTCAAGTGAAGCTCATGAAGTTCCATGAGTAAAGAAGATGGCTAACCCCACACACTGTTCTCCCCACACACTGTACCTTGATGCCCAAAAGGATGCCCAAACTGCCCCAAACATGCCCAGAAGTTCATCTGAGCCCTACTGCCTAGCAAAGGCCTGGCCAAGAGTACAAGTCTCTGGACCAGTTGGAGGCTGATCCAGAGAACCAGGGAAAGTTCCTTAGGGGTCAAGTAGAATCTCAGCTACCACCCTCTGCTAGCCTGCCAATAGACAGAGTTGACAGCCAGAAGACTGTCAAGAATCAAAACATAAGAAAAAAAGAAAATTAGAAGAAAAAAAAAAACAAAAACAAAACAAACAGAAATGCCTCATACCCTAGGATTAAAGGGGTGCCAGCAGCCTAAGAATAGTGGTTAGTGGAGAGGCCATCCTCTGAGCCCCTCAGTTCCGGCTCCTAGCAGCTGAGAGTCTCCCCTCATTCATTTTCCTGTGGTTTCTCTCTGAGCTGCTGAAATAACAAACACAGCTGAGGCACTACTGTGGCCTTAATTGAGCCCTTGATGGACAGCTGCATAATTTGGAGGCCAAGAATTTCCTCCAGCTGCTATGAGTGACTACCCTGTCTGGCTTCTGTGTTTTAGGTTCATCAAACTCATTTTAATTCCAAGTCCAGAAATACAAAGCTGGGAGGACTCAGCTTTCCTTCCTGGGGTGAGCCTTTCATCAAACCTTGCAGAAGGCTCTGTGCCACCTCTGTCCTTTTCCCAAGGAAGACACAGGAGTGTCAAGGACCCCTGTGCTGAGCCTGCCCTCTCTGGGCCCTGTAAAACCATCTCTGCTGTGTTTTCCAGTGGTCTGCTGTTGCCTCTCACCTCATCCATATGAGTGTTCCCTCTCTAGTGGATTATTCCCATTAGCACATAATGCTTTTATTTCTTTCTTCCAACAAAAAAAAAATCTACTCTCATTTGACTGTACATCCTCTTACAAAAATGACTTCTGCTTTTCCTTCTCTCTCTCCATCCTTCCTCAATCTGGCCTATTCTGCTTTTCATCCCAGGACCGAGGATGCTACTTTTCTCCAGGTCAGTGGCCCTATCTGTAGCCACGAGATCGCTGTCTTCTTGAGAAGTACATACCTCCAGCTCCGGGTCACCCCTTCCCAGCCTCCTGTAAGGATCATGACATTTGTCACATCTCTGTGAGTTCCGCCCCAGGTGATTCCTCCCAGGTAACCTTGCTTAGGTGCACTACTGCCATGTCACAGCATCCTCATTCTGATGATGCTTTGTTACACTGAGTCTCTGCTGAACAGCTTCCTGGCAAATGCAATTAGAAATCCCTTAGGTGTCTCAAGTGTGACACATCTGCAGCAGAGGCTAAAACAAGCCCACAGGACCCTCTACTCCAATCTCCTCCATATCAAAGTGACAACCCCACATTTCACGTTGCTCACACCAAATGTGCTGGGACCAGTTTTGACTCCATTTTCATTTTTTTTTATTGATCCTTCTTGAGTTTCACATCAAGTACCCCAGTCCTGCTCGTCTCCCCATCAACTCATATCTGCTTTTTGCTCTTGCAATCTGCCCCCCAAAATAAAAATAACACATACATACAAACAACAAAAAATCCCAAAACAACAACAAAACAAAAACTGAAAGACCTCGAAGCATAAAAATATATCTGTTCTATAAAATAAGCTGTACTGATGAGTCCCACAGTAAACCCCTCTGTCCTCTCACATCTTCACTTGCAAATGTTCATTGCAATGAGTCATTGGCCTGGATCAAGCTCTCTCTGGCTTCTGTGATACCATCAATATTGGATCCTCACCAGGACTATCCCCACACCTGGTTATCCTGTTGTTGCCCTGTGTCGTGGAGATCCTGCAGCTTTTAACCAGCAAGTCTGGCCCTTTCATGTGTCCCAACCATTTGCAGATAATATAGATTTTTGAGGGCTAATTCAGAGCCCTGGATCTGGGCCTGGGTGGCAGCTGAGCTGGTCAACACACCAGGTCTTCCTTAACTGAACCAGAAGGGCAAGGTCTCCAGCACTGCTCTGGCAAGGCCACCCAATGCTGCCATCTGCAGGAGGCAGGGGCAGCTTTCCTGCTCTCAGACTTTTGGGGCCAGCTCACCACATTCATGCCCCCAGAGCCTGCTTCACTGTACTGCCAGGGCCCACACTCCCAAGTCCTGTAGCTTGTGACTGGCTGGGACAACTCTCCTGCTCTGGAACCGTTGGGGCTGGCTCATCCATTCCTTCACCATGAGGGCCAGCGCCACTGTGTTGCTCAGATGAAGCAAAGGACTCACTTCCCACGTGCTATAGGGAGTGAGGGAGCAGGGCTATCTCCCACTCTTGTTCCCTTGGGGCCAGCTCTCCTGACTCCCATAGGTAGCAAGGGGGAAGGCATAATTCTCATACTCACACCACCTCATGGCAGATGAATGGCAGGACCAGCTCTCCTTCCCTCTTTCAACTGGGACTGGCTCACCTGTGCGCTCTTCACAAGAGCCAGCTCTACTCTGGGGCCCAGGTGATGTGTACAGGCTGCTCTCCAGAGTGCAGCCGTGGGTGAGGGGCAGGACCAGCTCACCTGCTCTCACGATTTCCCCTTTCATTCTTACTTCATGTCTATCCCATCATCAAAACACAGGTAGATGAAGACTTCTTATCCCCACAAGCTCTTCTCAACTCTGAGCTGCTATACCCTTTGCCCTGTTCTACTGCAGTAACATAGAAGACTGCCCCTTGTTCTCTTTGCCCCACTTCATCTGTCTATTCACTCAGTGGCCAGGCTATGACATCTCACAGCTCTGTTAGAACATCTCCCCAACAACATGGCATTTCCTCTCACTTGTTATGGGATTATCAACCTCATTTCATGAAAGTCAACACACAGCTGTTGAACATTTTGCTCTTGCTCACAGTTTTGGTAGATGGCAAAAGCAGGATTTGAACCAGTAGCCAGCCCCAGTACCTGCCCTCTTGACCACAGCATTACATCTCCCTTGAGGAGTTCATCCTCTAGTTTGAAGCAATGTCTGAAATACCATCTTGCCTGGCTTTTCTGCCCTCACCATCATCATCTTGGTCCTGACCAAAGTTCTGGTTCTGCTTACAATGCCTCTATCCTGCTCTGAGAATAGATGCTTACATGGATGTGTGGATGGATAGGTTAGTGGTTGAATGATAAATGGATAGATAGATGGATGGTTGGATGGATGGATGGATGGATGGATGGATGGATGGAATTGGTGGATGATAACACTGATTCATTCAATTATGACATAAAAGGCAAACCTTTCCTCTTCTTAATCACTGATTAAAATACAGCCCTAGCTTTGAAGTCAGTCACAACTGGGTTGAAGTCCCAGCTTCACCTCTAATAATCAGTGTAACCTTTGACATATTATTATTGTCTCTGGAGTTCAGTTTACACACCTTTAAAATAATTCTCATAGCCTCCACTCTCCAGTCTCCAAAAGGTTAACACGAGACATGTTTGGATAACCTCATATCAAAAGGAAGTCAAAGTTTCCCCCGTCTAATCTGAGAAGCTTAGATACTTGTACACTTACGTTGGACTTCTCAAAAGCCAAGAAGGCTCTTTGACTCACCAATGTTATTCCATCCACTTCACTACACATTATTTGGTATCAATATAATTTTAGGTTCTAAGGAATCATGAATTAAAAAAAAAAAAGCATGATTTTGGTCCACATTAATTAGACTTTAGTCTGTTCTGGAAGATCAATCTTAAACCAGTGTCTTGGCATTCAGAATCTTCCAAGCAACTTGAACCTCATCACAATCAGACAGGTTCTGTAAAAAATATATTTTGAGAAAGTAAGAATTACTAATAAAAATTAATTTTGTCACTAACAAGATAAATGACATATAAAAACCTATGGAAACACGTGGGAGAAAAATATAAAGCAGGCATTAAAGACACCGGTTTCCTTTTTAAAAAATGTCTCAAAGAATGAATATTCTAGGTAAAAAAAAAAAAATCTATGCAAAGGCCTAAAGGGAAGACACAAAGCTTCGTCTGTCAGAACCAAGAACAGTGTGAGCATTGCTCAGGGCCAGACACAGAGAGTGTAAGATGAGCTGTACAGGTCTTAAAGAGCTCTGTGAAGTCATTTAAGGATGATGGATTTTTTTCCTTCCATTTTTAAGGTTATAATTTGATTACATCATTTTCCCCTTCCCTTCCCCCTCTTCAAATCCTCTCATATACCCCTTCTTTCTCTCTTTAAAATTTATGGCCTCCTTTTTCCACTAACTATTATTACACACACACACACACACACACACACACATACACACACACTGCTAAATATATATATGCAAACCTGTTTGCTCTGTGTAATGTGACTGTATGTATGTATTTTCATGGCTGACCACTTGGTGTTGGATAACCAATTGGTGTGCTCTTCCCTGGAGAAGACTATTTCTTCCAATCTCAGCATTCCTTAATTGCCTCTAGTTTTTGTGTAGAGTTGAAGCCTCCTGGGTTGTCCTCTGTCCACTTGAGCACATCTATTGTTGTTTTCCAGGTTTAGATCATGTTTAGGCAGTCACGTTGGTGAGACTTTATGGGTGTAGCCACTGACATTTTTAGGGGACACAATCTCACAGCAAGCTCTTTGATAAGATGAAGGATTTTACTGACTGAGTACCATAGGAATCCTAATGGCCCTTTAAAGCAGAGAATTATAAGTAGGTATTTATTCTTAGAGCTATGTGTCTCAAAATTTAATGTACTAAGGCATCAGTTGGGAATTGTGTCATAGCAGACTCTCTTTCCTGTAGAACTGGAGTGGAGCCTGGATCCTGCATTTTTAATGAATTCTCACAAGGTACTAATCGAGCTGGCCCACAGATGACATTCTGAGCACTGGGATTTTGAAATTCTCAGTCTGACTTGTTCCAGAAAATAGGTAAGAGAGAATGACCAAGGAGAAAGAAGGATCAGCTGAATGACTGATGGTGAGAAAGTAGACTAAGGGAGTGACCAGTGGAGCAGAAGTAAGGATGGATATACTAGAACTTTGGGCAAAAGAAGAAGGGCAGACTACTGTTCTGGTTCCTAGCTTGAATGTCAAAATAAATCATGGCGACCTTTGCCAGGATATGGGCAGAGAAAGACCAACCGATATGGAGAGAAAAGATGAAAACTGCACTCCTGAGATTCTCCTGAAATTACTAAATATAAATACTAAACAAAAGAATAGATACATAGATCCAAAGCTCAGAAAAGCCTCTTAGACAGGAGGCACATAGCTGGGAGCCATCTCAAGACTTTTGTTTGTCTTTCTTTGTTTGCCAAAAGACTAGAACTACAATTTCCTTGATTTTAGAATCCCCTGGTGTTTCAATGTGATGGGCAGTGAGCAGAGAACTCTATATTAGCCCCTCTAGAGCCTGACCACTCTCGGGTTTCTCGCTGCTAGCATCACTGGAACCTACTAGGAAGCAAAGTGTCTTTCATGAGGATGATGGAAAGAGAGCTCACCTGGATCTTTGTACCTATACACTGAAGGAAAATCCCAGTTTCCTTCACAGAGTATTTGAGAGCAGAAAACAAGAGAAGACTATGAGGAATGCCTGGCAAAATGTCTGGTAGAGAATGAAGAGAAGATGGGAGAACTAGGCTATGTACCACGCTCAGTAGACCCAGTAAGGACTTGGCAGAACTCAAAGCCCAGAAAATGGGTAAGCCCCAGTAAGGCACATGAATTGGAGGGAGTACAGGCCAGAGCTGGCCTTATAGAGACTAGCTATGTCTGGGCCAAGAGGCAAGAGGTCTTTCAGGACTACTGTTGGCTGATAGACCAAGATGTTGACCTGGGCTCCGGAGAACTCCAAGACAAGGCCAGGATTTGTGCTGTACACCGGGATACTCAAGTGCCTTGAGCATGGAGTCGGGGTCTTGTTTCACACCTTAATGCTTTTGTTAGCTCACCTCCCTCTACTTTTCCCTTTCAAATCCCAACACAAGTACTTAGACTTCTCTGGCCCTCCCACTTAAATTTCCAAGAAATTTTGTTCTGAAGTTTACCTGCATCATCTGTGTGTGTGTGTGTGTGTGTGTGTGTGTGTGTGTGTGTGTGTGTCTACATTTTACAACTGACTGTAAGCTCCATGTGACTACTCTATTAAAGTAATAGGAGACAACATCAAAGAGTCCGGGTCAGATTGTGCTGTAATTAGGTGTGCCGAAGTTTGACAGACTCAGTAGTTGAAAACGAGTTCTGGTACAGAACACCCAAAGTGTCAATGAGGCACTCTTTAAATCTCTTAGACTTATTAGAATTGACATGAAAAGAAAAACAAATACTTAGAGATAAAGACTGAGGAGAAATGACCAATCCAGAGAGATAAGCTCTGGCATTTCTCAAGAGCTTTCTGGTAATCCCTGGTGGCCTGGAAATGACTTTAACGGGCCAAGTGTGCATATACAAAAAGAAAAAAGAAAATAAAAGAGAGAGCTGAAGGGCTTTGCAACCCCATAGGAAGAACAACAATATCAACCAACCATACCCCCCCCCCCCGAGCTCCCAGGGTCTAAACCTCCAACCAAAGAGTACACATGGTGGGACCCATGGCTCCAGCCACATGTGTAGCAGAGGCTGGCCTTGTCGGGCATCAATGGGAGAAGAGACCCTTGATCCTGTGGAGGCTCGATGCCCCAGTGTAAGGGAATTTGAAGCCAGGTAGGCGAGAGTGGGGGGAGGGGGAGGGACATCCTCTTAGAAGCAGGGGGAGTGGGAGGGGATAAGGGATTGAGGGGGAATCTGGAAAGGGAATAACATTTGAAATTTAAATAAAGAAAATAATCAATAAAAACAAACAAAAGAAACATCAATTTTTGTTCATTATTCTGAAAATAAAACACAAAAAAGAAAAGAAAGAGAAAGAGAGGAGGAGGAGGAAGAAGAGGAGAAGGAGAAGGAGAAGGAGAAGGAGAAGAAGGAGAAGAAGGAGAAGAAGGAGAAGAAGGAGAAGAAGGAGAAGAAGGAGAAGAAGGAGAAGAAGGAGAAGAAGGAGGAGGAGGAGGAAGAAGAAGGAGAAGGAGGAGGAGGAGGAAGAAGAAGAGGAGGAGGAGAAGGAGAAGAAGAAGAGGAGGAGGAGGAGAAGAAGAGGAGGAAGAGGAGGAGAAGGGGGAGGAAGGAAGGAAGGAAAAGAAAAGGAAAAGAAAAGAAAAGAAAAACCTAAAACTAGAATGGATAAGAGGCTGTATTCAAGACCTCATTAAATCAAAGACCTCCAAGCCAAAAAATCTCACGGGGGTGGTGGTGTGGTGTTTAAAAGCCTTCTAGACTATCACAGACTGGGGAGAGAGGAAGGAAAGGAATACAAAGGGTACTAGAGGAGAGTACAAGGTATTGACAAGATGTATATGGAAGATTCATAATGGAGCCTACTTTTGGTTGAATGACATCAAGGGAAAGTGCTTTGATTTCTTTCCTTAATGCAACACTGACATATTATTGGTGACTTGGTACTTATTATTAATGCATACAAAACAAACTGCACATCATTAAGTAGTTTATTTGTGCTCTTTCTGATTTTTTAATGTAGTCACTTAAAGCTGGATACTTCCCGGTGGGGCTGCATTTGATGTGTTTCAGAGATTTTGTTGCATTGTACTTTCAGTTTGCTTTATTCTAAGATTTTTTTTCTTGATTTCTTCTTTGACTACTTGTTTAATCTCTATTATTTTGTGTACTTACTAGAAGATTTGTTTACTATGAATTTTAAATTTTACTACATTGTAATCAGATAAGATACACTCAGTTATTTCAATGTTTCTAAATTTGTTAAGGTTTGTTTTGTGTTCCAGGATGTAGTCTGTTTTAGAGATACTTCCATGAGCTGCTGAGAAGAATGGCTATTCTTTGGTGTTTGGGTGGAAGAGTCAGTAGATAACCTGTTAACTAGATTTGGTGTATGATATCAATTAATTCTAATGTTTCTCTTCTTATTTTTTTTCCTGAATGACCTGCCTGTTGGAGAAAGTGAGGTATTGAAATTACCTACTATTAACATATGCTCATGAATACAAACAACAACAACAACACACACAAAGAAGTTAAAATAAAGCTTTAAGGAACTCCCAAGGAGGAACACTTTGTCTAGCCCAGCCCATACTCAAGCTCAGGAGAGACTCTATGACTACTGTGAATGCCCCTTGGAGGCACAAGCTTGGGAACATCCCAGCCTCATGACTCCTGGCTGTAAAGTCCTCAAGTATACCCCATGGTGATCACTCCAGTTTCTGGCAATATTTTATTTTCTCCATGTAAGACAGAATTCACTTACTATTATTACGGACTACTAAACTAATACATAGACTTAGTTTTACAAGCTGAAGTTTGGAAGATATATTACAAACCATGCTTCCTGTCTGGCTCTGTGACCTTAAAGTACTGTTTATTCCCACCCTCTCCTCTGTAGACTTCTATTTCACTACGTTTCTAAAATCCCCAGGCCTTTTCAAATAACGGTGAAATAAGTCTATTGCAAATTCTATCCACCACTTTTCTCAAAAGAAATAATCAATACTGACTCCTGAGCAGTGAGAGTTAGCTAAGGTATGTTCCAAGATTTAAGACCATGAGAAAAAAGAAACCAATTATAATGTAAAATATCCATAACCCTAAAATCACTGTCACTGTAATCACTAAACACACTAAACAGGAGCTAAAGAACAGAGAGAAGTATAAAGGTTATACCAAACACACTCTCCTCTAAATTTAAAAAAAAAAAAAATCATTGCTTCAATTTGTCCTTCTCCAATTAACTAGAATCTACTCTAGGACTCAAGGAGATTCAATTTACTGAGAAAATCTTACACCCTGACACTAGAGCATGGAGCTACCTAAATCTTACTAATCATACATTCTTTCATTTAACATATAAGCAGCAAGTATACTTACTTAGTACAACTCAGTGTCAGGGACTGAAGAAGAGAAATGGGGTGGCAAAAAACAGAGGATTACCTTTTTTATTTCCTCCAGAAAATATTAAATAAATAAGTAAGTAAGTAAGTAAGTAAATAAATAGTAACATGAACAATGATTTAAAGGTTGTCTGGGCTACTACCCCCAGAACAAGACTTCACTAGTCGTCAACTCCTCCATGTGCCTCTTGCCTGTGGTAAGAAATAGAGTCCTGAGTCTGTGTCTTGGATTCCCTAGAAGAGCAGCTGGGCCTGAGCTCATGCTTTCTGTGCCTGTCCTTTCTTGTGGAGATTTTGATAAGAGCCCCTTCTTCAAAGGGTTGTCACAGGGCTAAAGGATGAAAAGGCATTTAGAAAATGCCTGCCACACAGTAAGCCACAAATAAAGAAACACTATTAATTATGGCATGCTAGTGATTAATTTTCTACAGCTGTTATTTATTTTGTAAAATGGAAGACTCTTCTGGTTCTTTGTGCCTCTGTGTTTCATATGCCTATGGGGTCCAAGAGGACTCCTTGAAGTAGCTTGATTCTTGAGTAATGTGGTGGTTTGAGTAAGAATGGCCCCCATAGGCTCATATATCTGAATGCTTAGGGAGAATCATTAGGAGGTATGGACTTTTTGGAGCAGGTGTGGCCTTGTAGGGTAGATGTGGGCTTGTTAGAGGAAATGTGTCACTCAGGGTGAGCTTTGAGGTTTCAAAAACACAAAATAGCTCCAGTGTTCTCTCTCCGTGTCTGCTGCCTGTGGATCCAGATGTAGAATTCTCAAGCTAGTTCTCTACCATGTCTGCCTGCAAACTGCCATGGTCCCCACTATGATGATAAAGAACTAACCTCTGAAGGTTTAAGCAAGCCCCAATTAAATGCTTATTTTTATAAGAGTTACCTTTGTTGTAGTGTCTCTTCACAGCACTGGAACCTTGACTAAGACAAGAAAGATAAGGAAGTGAAAGCATCCTCCCGTTAAAACACTATGTGAGGTGGTGTAACTTGGTTAACAGGAAAAGCAGATTTGCACTACATAGACCTCTTCACCTATGTTCTTTGACACTTCTTCTTGCAATAATCCTGTATATAATGCTGTCTAATGATGTGTGAGATTCAAAGACAGAGAAAAGAAGTCCAGTTGGTCCTCCATGCCCATGAGTTCCACACTGGTAGATTCGACAAATGATAGGTTGGAATATTCAAAAAAAAAGTACCTGTCATAAACATGCACAGAATATTTTCCTGACATTCTCTAAACAATATAGTATAGCCACCAACCACAGAACATTTATATTTTATTGGTTATAATATGTTGTTCAGAAGTGACTTATAGTATATAAAAAGATGCATTATGCTTTTTGTATAAGGAGTTGAGCATATGTAATTTTGGTGTCTGTGATAGTTAGCTTTAATAGTTGACTTGACACAAGCTAGAACCACCTGGGAAGAGGGTTGAGGTGATGGTCGAGCCACACGGAGTTGGCCTATAGGCATGTGTATTTGGGGATTGTCTTAACTGATTAGAAAGAATCAGCTCACTAAAGGTGGCACCATTCCCTAGGCTAGTTCTGGACTGTGTGAGCAGCAAAATCCAGCTGAACACAAGTGAGTGAACATGCATGCATTCATTTCTCTCTTCTTTCAACATGGATATAACATAACCAGCTCTTTCAACCTCTTGCTTCTATGATTTCCCTGCTATGATGGTCTTTAACCTGTAACTGTGAACTAAAATAAACCTTTTCTCTTGTTTCTTTTTTGTCACAGTATTTTTTCATAGTAACATAAATAAAACTAGAAAATTATCTAAAAGAAACTCCAGATCCAAGCACCTGAAGACACTGAGGGATGAGCACATGTACCTGAAGGGTCACAAGTTTCAGCTTTAAAATAGGAGTGTATTATATACATTTCTGTATCTATTGCTTTTCTCACTTTAAATCACCAAGGATGATTTGTCTTTGCAGAGCTTTGTAGTTTTATATGGAGCTTCATTTCATTAAGGCTCTATCTGAGAATGATGTAAGCTGGGTTGAGGCTTCATCTCTCCGGAGACATTCTCATTTCCTCTGCTTGGAGCCCAAGACACAGTAAGCAAGCAAAATAGACCTGCAAACATAGTCTCAAAAGAAATTTTATTTCTACCACCTAAACACAGAAAAAAAGTAAGTAATCACTGCTTTTAGTTCTAAAACTGGTAAGCAAAAAATTTAGCACTTCTCACCTGTCTGTGCCTTCCAAATGACAGACACTACTTTCTTTTAGGGTGGGTCTCACTTTCATGTAGGAGCTTGTCTTAGTAAGGATTTCCACTGCTGTGAAAAGACACCATGACCAAGGCAACTCTTATGAAGGACAACATTTAATTAGAGCAAGCTTACAGGTTCAGAGGTTCAGTTCACTATTATCATAGCAGGAAACATGGCAGTACAGGTCAAACATGGTGCTGGAGAAGGAGCTAAGAGTTCTGCATCCTGATTTGAAAACAATCAGAATACACTGGCATCCTCAGGCAACTAGGAAGAAGATCTCTTCTGAAATAGGTGCAACCCGAGCATAGAGGGAGATCTCCAAAGCCCATCCCCACAGTGACACACTTCCTCCAACAAGGCCTCCTAACAGTACCACTCTCTATGCACCAAGCATATTTAAACCACCACAAAGATTCAATCTCATCTCCCCAGTAAACTCACGACTAAAGCATTATCTATTGTTCTTCAGAACAGTTAAAACAAGGTCATGCAGATAAGCAGTGTACACACACAGACACAGGCACACACGAAGATGCATTTATAGATGCACACAAATATACAGATAGACACACAGACACATACACACATATACAAACACACATACATGCACAACACAGAGAGACACACACACAATCTTTGGTCCCCAAGAGAATCTTAATTTCTGTTGGGGGCCGACTTTTAGCAGAAAGCAGCTATCAGCTTTGCAGCCATCTTGAGCCATATACCCTGACATGAGACTTGTATTACAATAGCCTACAACAGCTGAGCACACTCCGATAATCTTGGTTTAGATACCTTGAGATTAAAGGCACGTGAGATTAAAGGTATATGAGATTAAAGGTGTGTGATTTAAGAGTATGACTTAGAAGTATAGAGATCAGAGTTAGAGACAAGACCTAAGGGGATGATTAAAGGTGTAACTTAGAGGCGTGGCTTAGAATCAGACTATAGAAGACAGAACCAGACATTAGGGAGACTATAGAGGGAGAATCAGACAGGAGACACTTAGAGGAAGAGAGACTGAAGAATAAACGGGATTGAATCACACCCTGTCTGGTCTCCATTCTTTGAGTCTGCCCTCACCCTCGCTCTTGCTGAACCCCTACCCACAGACCGGAGCAGCAGCTTGGGCCGGGATACAGTGGCCGCCCAAACGTGGGTTGGCCCGGGCCTCAACATTTTGCTTGGGCTGCAACATTTATTTTGGCTGCCCCAACTTGGGGCTAGTGTGGACCCCAACATTATTTTGGCACCCGAACAGGGGCTCGAGCTTGGGCCCCAACAAATTTCATAAAAACTCAACTCTGCATTTAGAAAAAGGATTAAGATTCTAAGAACCTGTAAGATGTTTTTCCCTATGATGTCTAGTCCACTGTAGAAATCTGAAAGAAGCTGAAGAGATAGCTCAGCAAGATAGGAGCACTTGCTGCCTTTGTAGAGGACCAAGGTTCAGTTCCCAGTACCAGCAGATTTGACATCTATTTCTACCTCTGAGAGAACTAGTCACACACAGACAACATATAAATACATGCAGGTGACACTCATACACATAAAATAAACATAAATAACTCTTTTTTAAAGATCTGAAGGAGGTTAGAGGTCTATTCGTACAGCTGGGTGTCCATTAAACCCTCCCTTGTCCTTTGTGCACTAGAACATAAATCCTCACCCCAACTAGTTTGGAGTACTTTCAAATGTGCTTTTGTGCCCATCACCATTTTGCATGAACTCAGAGGTAAGAAGGATAGGTATTAATATCATCATGTTATAGGGAAGAAATAGATGCCCAGGTATATTAGTGTGTTGCCTTAAAAGGCAAAAAATACCCAACAACAAAGTAGAAGTGTAATCAGGACTACTAGCCTCTTGGGTTTTCTGTACTTTGGTTTCCTACATCATCAGGATCCTTCTAAAATTCTTCCACCATGCTTAAGTTTCTACATTAAGTCAGACTTAGTGTCAAGCACCCCAAAACATCAAGAAAACAGGATCCCTGATAAAGGGTTCAGGTTTGTGGAAAGAAGTGGGGGGAGGGAGTAAAATCTCTCAATATAAGAATGCCCAGGTACAGAACAAAATGTAGAAAATGGGAGTGGGGGGTAATTAGCCTAGATGTCACTGACAATCTTTATAGATAATATATTATAGGGGTAATACTGTTCAAAGCTGGCTACACACTCCCTTTTGCTCAGCAAAACATATTGATGTTTATAATGATTTTAAAAAAAAAAACTATCATATAAAAGTAGAAGTAAAAAAAATCCAATGACATAAAATGCTGATGTTATTTATTGGAAAGTTAATAAAAGGTGATGTTTTCCAGAAGGCTTTCCAGTTACTGTATAACTTATACGTGTGTGGGATGCTTCTTAGAGCTGTTTGGCTTTTCTTGGTTGAGCTAGAGAAGCAAGGAGATGCAGTCTGTGGGGTGGGAGAGGGGTCATGGGGATGGAAAGACAGTGAGAAGGGTCAGGATGGCAGAGTGCAGCTTCCTCCATACATAGTGAGTTTAGAGTACTGTGGTCTTCTCCTCTAGGAAGACAGACACTGATCTAATGAGAGTCAACCATGCTTTATGTTAAGCTGAGAATGGTCCAGATGAAGGCAACAGAGTTCCTTCCTTACCTCTTTGTTCTTTCACGTCCACACAAATTAGAATTTAAAAACAGCTGGACAAAGGCTGAGTGTTGTCAGATGTGTTGACTGTGAATTTCAACATTCCAGAACACCATTATGTATGTCTTATATTTAGTTGTGGGACGAATTCATAGATTGTCAACTGGAAGAAAAGCAGTCTAACAAAATACCATAGGAAACTCCTCACGGGCAGTTTGAAGAGTAGGGAAGAGGATACTAGACAAGAAAAAGAGTAGAGTCTCAAGCTGTGGGCAAAGACTAGATCAAGTAAAGAACAAGGTTTAACATGGTGTTTTAGGCTATTAAACTGGCATGCTGACACATGCTTGTGATCCCAGCATGAAAGATGGTGAAGCAGGAGAACCAGAAGCCCCAGACCAGAATAGGCTATGTGATAAGATCCTATCCCTCTCTATCCACCCACCCACCCCCCAAAAAAGACCATTTATGGCTGCTCAGAACTCCATGTCACTTCCCCCTGTATCTCTAAAATTTTTGTGAGCCACTACTATACTTGCCAGCAGGATCCGATGGCACCCTCAGATATCACATAGCTAGAGCATTATACAATGAGGATGCAGGCATGCAAAAGGAGTCACAGTCTAACCCCAGAACCATGGGGTGACAAGGGGAAATAATTTAGTTGGTTCTCAGGCTCACGCTAGGGAAGGCAGCTTGATCTCAACCTGGTTAAACATTAAACAAAATTAAAAGAGGCCTCAGAAATTACTGAACTCTGCAAGACAAATTTTACAATCAGAATGGAATAGACAATTTTCTAGGAAAACAGAATTTCCCTAATATTCCTTAAGAAAAAAAAAAGTATTCCAAATTCTCAGAGAAGGAAAAAACGTAAAAACAAAAGCAAAACAAAAACAGCAACACAACTACCTCAAAAAAAAAAAAAAAAAAAAAAAAAAAACCAAGCCCCAGGGTTTCCTAGAATATTTACATAAATATTCAAAGATGAGATAGTTCAATGTTTTTTTATACTTTTCTAGACTATGGAAAGAAAAAAAAAAGAATGTCTAATTTATTTTGGTGGTATTACATTAATAATAACATCTAATAAGTATTTCATGTACGGTAAACTCTATAAGCAAATCTCACTTAAGAAAGTCAATACAAAACTTCTAAATAAAACATTAACTAGCAGATGACAACAGTGCATTAAAACAACAATACATCATGTAACTAAAGCTCATTCTGGAGTCAGAGATGTTGAAATGTTAGGAGTTCTAATCATTCATTCATATTTATTATCAAAGGGGAAAAGTCATATTGATCCCTTAGAGGCAAAAAGAACATTTTATAAACTGCAATCCTAGTCTTGATGTAAAAAAAAAAATCAAACAAAATGGGAGTCATTAAAAACTTTTTAAAGCATCTATTATGAAGTATATAAACATATACTAAACAGGCAATTTCACACATATATTCTTTACATGATACTATATTCCTTAACATAAAGTACATATTCTTTCCCATGTGTATGCATGTACATTCATAAATACAGCATTTCAATAAAGTCACAAATAATAAGCCTTACTCTCGCTATTACCATTTAACCTGGTTCCAGAGATGAGAAGAAGGCAGTTGTGTATGTAACTAGACATGAGAAGAATAAAAACTGGAGAGAAACATCTAAAATGGGGGTGGCTTGGTGAGTTTCATACAACTGGGGAGATGGCTTGCTTACACCCAAGCATAAGGATTAGAGTTCAGATCCCCAGGACCCACCTGCAATCTCACATCTGGGAGGCAGAGACAGAAGGTCCTAGGGCAAGCTGGCTAGCTGGACTAGACTGCATTGACAAGCTCTGGGTTCAGCAGGATATCTAAGTATGAAAATGGAAAGCAACCAAGGATGATATCTGACGTCCAGTTCAGACCTCAACATGTGTAGCACGAGGTATTAGAAAAGAGGAGCTCAGCTGGCTCCTGCCATGTTCCTGCACTAAGCTCATCACCAGCAGGGCTCTGAGATGCCAGCCACATGGCAGGAGCCAGCCAAGTGCCTCTTTTCTAATCTCCCACTACAGGTGGTGAACCAACATGTCGGGCAAGATTCACTAGAAATGTAAAATTATTAACCTGAGAGTTAGAGTTGTATGTTGCTGTTGTTGTTGTTGTTGTTGTTGTTGTTGTTGTTGTTGTTGTTGTTGTTATGATTCTCTGGAATCTAGTGTCTGGAGGCCTACCACTTTCAAATCTGATAATACCTCAATCACCTTTTCTAAAAACACAAAGATTAAACCTTTTTCCCAAATCAGCATATCATTGAGCCAGTAATCAGAAAACCCTTTATTTGGACCTCTCTTCCAGAGGAATAATATAACCACAAAACTCAAAATCACACCCATTTTTAAAACTAAAGCAAACTAAAACAAATGAAGTGAACTAAAGTATAGTATGTGCCTATAAACATGTGTACAGATTGTGTGTGTGTGTGTGTGTGTGTGTGTGTGTGTGTCTTCTTTTGGTGTTGCTGGTGTGGAATTATCTATTTCTTGTGTTTTCTTGGGTGTAGTTACCTTATCCTCCTTGTGAAAAACAGTGCCTATAAGAGAATCTCAATCTCTCTCTCTCTCTCTCTCTCTCTCTCTCTCTCTCTCTCTCTCTCTCTCACCTCCCATGCAAGTATTTCTCTGGTTTATTTCAAAATAGACCATACATCAAATTTGCCTCTACTACCCTCTTAACTCCCCTCCCTGTGTCCTTAATAAACTCCATTCTATACTACACTGTTGTGCAGCTGGTCTCTCAGGGGGAAGGGATGCCTTAGCATGGGCTCACCCAGGCACCCCCTTCCCCCATACCTGACTACACCTCCATAGAACATATCCCCCCTTTATCTTTTTATAAGCACAATAATGTGGGCTCTTTGAAGGACATTTATGTTGTCTGAATTTGATTTTAAAGATGCCAAAATAAAGTGAGTGCGGAGGAACGGACAGATAAATATAATCACAATGGAAGAAGCACATAGCAAAACAATAATGGTAGTAGCCAGGTGACAAGCAGTGGAGTGCTTGCTAGGAAATTCTTTCAATTTTGCCCCACTTTTAACTTTTCGTGATGAAAGCTTTAAGAACAGAAAGTTTTTAACATGTATTGTTTGAATAAACCTCATAGGCATGGTGTTCATGAACAGGACTTAGCATTGTCAAACTTACAATTAAAGAATTAATGGGTAAAAAGTTTCAGTGCAGACGACAAGAGCTCTGTGGTGGGTAGTGGTGACAGCTGCACAACCAGGTAGATGCGCTCAGTGTCCCTGCACTGTGAGTTTAAAGTGGTACAGAGGATGCAGGTATGGTGGTGCACACTAGTAACTCCAGTATTCAGGAGGCAGAGGATTAGAAGTTCAAAGATGTCTTCCATTACACAACTAGTTCAAGACCAGCCTGTCTTGGAAAGGAAAGGAAAAAAGAGGAGAAGAGAGGGGAAGGCAGAGGAGAGGAGAAGAGAGGAGGGGAGGGGAGGGGAGGGCAGGGAAGGGGAGGGAAGGGGAGGGAAGGAAAGGGGAGGGAAGGGGAGGGAAGGGGAGGGAAGGGGAGGGAAGGGGAGGAAAAGAGAGGGAAGGGGAGGGAAGGGAAGAGAGGAAAGAAACTATGTTTACATGTGTGTATAATAAACATATATATGTATGTTTATATAAACATATATATAATATATTACAATGGTGACACTGATACTTCCTTTTAACACACTTAACAAAAATAAAGTGTTTAAGAGTCAAAAAATACAACAGAAATAAAGGCTTTTTAATCTTGGATAAGATTAGAGAAAGTTTTAAAACTACAACTCAGAATATGATACAATTCTTTTAGGAAAGAAAACTGGAAGCAACTCCCAAAACTACCAACTGCTTCTTTAGTATATCCCACAGATAAAAGTCACTACCACTGGCTGTTTGACATTTTTGCCAGGAACCTGCATGATATTATTTTAGAACATTTGTATAGTACTTAATTACTATATCAAATCTTAATATTTTAATATAGTATGTAACATATATATTGCCTGATAACCTATAACATACTTAATATGTTGTAGTATAATAATACATTACCTATTTTAATAATATATTTTGCATTTTATAATCATTACTTTATGTAATGTAACTATTATTTATAAATACATTTTCAATTTATGCTAGAATACTAATTATAACTGTACCTGTGGATTTAGACCAAAAACAACCCTCAGAAAAGAGGGTCTCTCACCTTATACTTGCATTTGTCTTCTCATCAAGTCACAGAGTCCCCATAGAATAGAAATTCAAATGTCACAATAAACTCCAATCTTGACACCTCTACGGCCATCAGTACTTGCCAGGTAAAATCCCCAGTGACTGGATTATTCACATATTCCAAAAGTGCTATAATACAAACAGCTTAGGCACTGGGGAAGGTTATTCCAAATGTCGTACTAAAGATGGTGATGCTAGCAACTAAAACACATGCATAGAATCATGGGTCATAGGATGAAACAATATAAAAGTAATATCCTAAATGAATATATTCTCTTCAACTCAAGATTTCTAAATACTTGTAAGAAAGGAAATAAAATAAATATAAAGAATATCCATGTATATTTCCTTAGTGTCCTTAAGATTTATATAGTCAGGTAGGCAAAAAACAACAACTTAAAAAAAAAAAAACTAACCACAGTTTGAGATCAATCCAGCAATCAGAAGCTGAGGGGCAAAAATTATGGGTACAATGCCAACTTGGGCTACATAGCAAGACAATATCTTAAAAATACGTATATTTTTGAAGATTTTTCTCAAAAGGGAAAATTGAGACCCATGTTCAATGTGGGTTCCTTCATTTGGAGACAGGTTTAGAAGCAGCACTGAGTATGGGTCAGTCCTGAAGCTCCCTGTCTCTCCTATGCTCCCCCTTGCCTGACCCTGGGGAGTCTGAAGCCCACTATTGATAACAAAGCAAAGCCTGCAGATCAGAACAGAGCTGGGAACACAGCTGCCGGCTTCCCTTCTCCCGGGAGAACTCACAATTAGTATGGCTGTGGAAAATGTGACAGAGTGGAAAAAGCAAGAAATTAAGTCAGCCAACTTTCAGCCTAGGCATCACCAAGGTCATGAGATGGATATAAATCTCCACAGCAGATAAAATTCTTCAACTCTAATGAGGGCAAGCTAGCTCTTAGGGGAGCAGTGTAGAGAGGGGCTGTGTGCCCAACCCCAGGGTGGACAGGCCAGTGTTGGGAGCTGACTTAAGCAGAAAGCGGCTAGATCAACTTTGCAGCCATCTGGAACCATATACCCTGATGAAAGACTTGGTTTTCAAAAGCCTATAACAGCTGAAGCACACTGTGATAAGTATATTGTTTATCCCACATAGCTTGTTTTGCTGTTTAGTGACCTCAGCTGTATGGTACACGTGGTAAAGTGTTTTCACCTGTGTTCTCCTGCTTGTGCTTATAAATACCTCAGAATTCCCTTCAATAGGGGAGACTTGAGAAAATAGAAGAGACTGAATCACACCCTGTCTTGTCTCCATTCTTCATGTCTCTTGCCCCAAGAGCCCCACACTCTCTCTTGACCAGAGCACTTAGCCCCAAAAGTGTTGAGGAAAAGTGTTGAGGCAGAGTGTGGGCCTCAACAGGCCAGAATGCTCTTAACTCTCCCTTGCAGGAGATTCCAGATGCTGTATTGTTTGACCATGCCTTCAAGCAGAGCCTGAGAGTTGGTCAGGCTACATATAAGTATATATGTAGCCAGGCATTGTGATGTGACAGGAGCCAGTTCTCTTGCCAGAGTGTTACATTGAAGATTTTTGATCTGAGGTAGGGGCTCTCCCAGAAACCACCTTTCAGGATCTTTATGGGATGAGGATTTCACAGTGTACTCTACACTAACCTAAGTATTTATACTCAGGGGAAGTTGCGGACTTCTAGATCCCTCCTTCCCTGTATGTACCTCAGAAACTGCAGACATTCCAACAGCTATTGACATGGTTGTTTGATGTGACCCATCACTTATATTACTTTAAACAATGCATCTCATTCTTCAGCCTCACCCTTGGCTGCTTAACCCATTCCTGATCCTCACGCAGGCTACATTTTCTTTTGAGTGTATAAGTAGGGGATTTCGAGTGTACAACCTGGGATGAGAGACAGGCTAGGAAAATCAGTGAGACCAACGGGAAGCAGGGAAGATACAAGACAGGGCAGTTTAGGTTTGGATGGAGTCTGGACAGCCTTGGAAAACACAAAGTGCTTGGAGAAAGGACAGGTTAAAATATCCACTCAGAAACCGCTTCTCTACATAAAAGTAGTTTTTGAGAGTGGAAGAGGAAGAGGGATGAAGAACCACAGATGGTGCCCCAGGCAGAGACCAAGGGTCTAGTGGCCAATGTGATAAAGAAACACAGGAGAGAGCTGGCCTCAACTCCCTACCTCCCTCATGCCTGACTGTCACAACCAACACACTAGCAGTGTCCAGGGGAACAAGAGTACTTTTAAATGTTGCTCCTCCCTTGGTGCATACTGAGCCAGCCTATATGTGGAAAAGCAGAAAAATCTGCCTCTAATGAGCTGCAAATGCCACCAGGAACAAAGCACATGCACATCCGGGCTTTTCTTGGTTCCAGCCAATCTTAAAACAGGGGCTCTAGGTGGGCATTGCCAGTTTTGTGGCACAAGCATCAAATCAGGAAGACTCAAAGGCGACTAGCAAAGCTGTCCAAAGCAGAAACCCAGGCAAAGTTAAATCTTAGTTCTGACCAGACTCTTTTAGAAAGTGGGAGTGCCAGTTTTGTTTTAAAGCAATGCAATTGTATTTTCAAAAACAAAAACTTTATTTATTGTGTGCACACACACACGCACACACACATGAGGAAAGGCAGAGGACATTTAGTCCTTCCTTCCACCATGTATGTACTAAGAATTGAACTCAAGTTGTCAGGTTTGGTGGCAGTCACTTTATACCCACTGAGCCCTCTTTAACCACTGAGCCACCATTGCTTGGTCTTTTAGATGTCAGAAATCCATATTAAAACAGACATTACTACTGATAAAAAAAATTATACATCTAGTAACAAAAATATTAACTGAGCAGGATGTCAGTACCTAACCCTGTGCTAAGAAAATCACACTAAAATTATATACAACACTGTTTTTCACTGTTGAAAAAAAATCCCTTAGAAAATTGGACATACTACTACCTGAGGACCCAGCTATACCACTCCTGGGCATATACCCAAAAGATGCTCCAACATATAACAAGGACACATGCTCCACTAGTTTCATAGCAGCCTTATTTATAATAGCCAGAAACTAGAAAGAACCCAAATGTCCTTCAACAGAAGAATGGATACAAAAAATTTGGTTCATTCACACAATGGAGTATTACTCAGCTATCAAAAACAATGAATTCATGAAATTCTTAGGCAAATGAATGGAATTAGAAAACATTATCCTGAGTGAGGTAACCCAATCACAAAAGAACACACATGGTATGCATTCACTGATAAGTGGATATTAGCCCCAAGGCTCAGAATACCCAAGATACCATTCACAGACCACATGAAGCTCATGAAGAAATAAGATCAAAGTGTGGGTGCTTCAGTCCTTCTTAGAAGAGGGAACAAAATACGCACAGGAGGAAATACAGAGACAAAGTGTGGACCAGACTGAAGGAAAGGCCATACAGAGACTGCCCCACCTGGGACTCCATCTCATATACAGTCACCAAACACAGACACTATCGTGGATGCCGGGAAGTGCATGATGACAGGAGCCTGATATAGCTGTCTCCTGAGAGGCTCTGCCAGAGCCTGACAAATACAGAGGCAGATGCTTGCAGCCAACCATTGGACTGAGCATGTGGTCCGCAGTGGAGGAGTTAGAGAAAGGACTGAAGGAGCTGAAGGGTTTTCAACTCCATAGGAAGAACAATATCAACAAACCAGACCACCTCAGAGCTCTCAGAGACTAAACTACCAACCAAAAAGTACACATGGAGGGACCCATGGCTCCAGCTGCATATGCAGCAGAGGATGGCCTTGTTGGACATCAATGGGAAGAGAAGTCCTTGGTCCTGGGAAGGCCCGATGCCCCAGTGTGGGGGAATGCCAAGGTGGGGAGGCAGAATAGTTGGGTGGGTGGAGGAGCACCCTCATAGAAGCAGAGAGGGAGGATGAGATAGGGGAAACTGGGAAAGGGTATAACATTTGAAATATAAGTAAATAAAATATCCAATAAAAAAAAAGAAAAAAAAATCCCATTTAACAGGTGACGCTAAAAAGGGGTTGACTAATACAGAGAAGCCTGCAGTTAGTGAAGACAAAACCCAGAGTCTTCATGTCTCACTCCAGAGCTCGGCTTCTCCTTCTTAGTATGAATTCCCAGAGGAAAATCTTGATATTTCTATGCCAGAATTTCAACTAGGTAAATACCCTATTTCGTACCTAAACAAAAAGTGAGAGAATCATACAAAGATGGCAAACCCCCGTTCTACTAGAGAGACTGTGTCTTAGGGATCTTTTTTCTTATGACACCTTTTTCCTGATGTTAGTTACACTATTTTATTCTTCAATCTTCACCAAATAAAAACAATCTGACTCAGTAGTAATTGAATTCTACCTGTCATCCACCTGTCAGTGTGTTTGCATCTCACACAGGTCAGGTGAATGAAACTATTTAGAATATGTACCTGTTTGCACATGTCTGTGTTGTGTGTTGTGTATGTTCACACAGTGTGTACATGCATATGTGTGCTCCTGAGTGTAGAGGCCCAAGGTTGACCTAGGTATTTTCCTCAATCATTCTCTACTTTGTTTAGTGAGGTAAACTGGCTAGTCTAAGGAGCCAGCATGTCCTGGGAATCTCCTGCCTCTGGCTTCTGAAGGCTGAAAATGCAGGTTGCCATCACCCCTGCCAAGCTGACACATGGGTTCCAGAAATCTGAACTTTGTTCCTCACACTTGTGCAGTGAGTACTTTTGTCCTCTGGGCCATCCCAGAAATGAACCTTTAAAGATGCCTATTCCCTCAGCACTGCGCTCCTTGGGTGCTACTGCTTTCAGTGACAGTAAGTTAGCCAATCTTCTGTCAGTGGGTATAAATTAATGAGTTTCCTTTTTAATTAATTTTTATTGAATATTTTATTTACATTTCAGATGTTATCTCCTTTCCACAATTTCCCCCATCTAGAAACCCCCTATCCCATCCCCCCTCCCCCTGCTTCTATGAGGATGTGCCACCACCCAACCACCCACTCCCACCTCCCCGCCCTCAAAAAACCCCAACACTGGGGCATCCAGCCTTCACATGACCAAGGACTTTCTCTCCCACCTGTGTCTGACAAGGCCATCCTCCCCTACATATACAGCTGGGGCCATGAGCCTCTCCCTATGTGCTCCCAGGCTGGCAGTTTAGACACTGGAAACTTTGGTTGGTTGGTATTGTTGCTCTCCCCATGGAGCTGCAAACCCCTTCAGCTCCTTCAGTCTTCTCTCTAACTTCTCCATTGGGAAGAAACCCTTGATCAGTTCTATAGTTAGCTGTGAGCATCTGCCTCTGTATATGTCAGGCTCTGGCAGACCTCTAAGGAGACAGCTATATCAGGCTCCTGTCAGCATGCACTTCCTGGCATCCACATCAGCATCTACTTTTGGTGACTACACATGAGATGGATACACAGGTGAAGCAGTTTCCGGATGGCTCCTCCTTCAGTTTCTGTCCCACACTTTGTCTCCATATTTGCTCCCATGAGTATTTTGTTACTCTTTCTAAGAAGGACCGGAGCACCCACACTTTGGTCTTCCTTCTTCATGAGCTTCATGTGGTCTGTGAGTTGTATCTTGGGTATTGCGAACTTCTGGGCTAATATTCAATTATCAGTGAGTGCATACTATGTGTGTGCTTTTGTGATTGGGTTACCTCACTCAGGATGATATTTTCTAGTTCCATCCATTTGCCTAAGAAGGGTTTCTTTCACACACACACACACACACACACACACACACACACACGCTATATTTAGATTTTATTCAGCCAACTAGCCAATTTTTATTGGCATATATATTACACATGATAACAGTTTTCATAAGAACATTTTCTTGTTTCAAAATGTATCAGTGTGTCTATGCCACACATATGTGATGTGTGGGTAGGTGAAGGTGTGAATATCACAGTACACATACATGTGCAAGTCAGAGGAAAACTTTGTGAAGTCACTTCTCTCCTTCTACCTTAGCGTGGGTTCTGGGGTTTGAACTTGGGTCTCAGGGCTTGTGCTTCAGTCACCTATTCCTACCAACCATCTTATAGCCCTATAAGAACATTTTCACAAAGAATATGCTGTAATTTGACCATGTTTCTTCCCTACATTTCCTTCTTTCTTCCTATTTGTCCCTTCTGCCCCCTCCCACTGACCATAGATGGTTTCTTTCGACTTTCATAATATGTGTGAATGTATGTATGAATTTGTGTGATATGATCTTATGTACCTATATAGAATGTATTTATATGTTCCGCAAATGAGAGGAAAAAAATATCAAATATTTGTCTTTCTGACTAAGTTGATGAACTTTCTTTCATCAGATTCGAGTTCTAATGCCTCAAGCAATTCGGCACAGTCCTTAACTCCTGGGTTTATATCTTACCATTCGATAGGCATGTGACATCAGATGATGTTCCATGCCTCAGTGTCTCTGTCTGTGAAAACCAGATAACAATGGAACCCACCTGACAGAATGTGCTACAGCATTCAGTGCCTGGCCTGTAAGTGCTTGTTGGTAAAAACTAACATATTGTTCCTACAAATAGAGTTATTTGATTAGTTGCACTTTTCTAAGCATTATAGGAAAATCAAGAGCTGGGGAAATGGTTCTCTGGGCAAAGGCACCCTTGGGCACCTGACACCTGAATGCTCTCCCCAGAACCCACGTGATAGGAGAGAGCTGACTCCCTAAAGTCGTTCTCTGACCGCCACACGTATGTGTGCTGTGCATGCACATCCACATACATTAGCACACGCAAAGAACATTAATTAATTAATGTATTCTTTAATCAAGGGCATGGTAGTAAAGACCTCAGAAGGCTAAAGCGGGAGGATTTCAAAGTCAGGGCCAGCCTAGATTACATAGAGAGACTCCATCTCAAAAATAAAAAGTAAAAGATAAGTGTGACCTCCAAATACTGCCATCACGTAGTAAACGTTAACAGAAAAAGATAAAACAGCACACACATTCCAGAAGTAAGAGTCTTCAAAGATCTCTACCCTGGGGTGGGGGTTGGGGGGCGGGGCTGTAACAGCTTCCCTGTCCACTGGACAAGATCACCATGGTAACTCACCTCTGAGACTATTGATGAGAGTGTTTTCAGAAAAGTTTAATGGAGTAGGAAAGACCCACCCTGAATGTGGTGACCACCCCATGGGCTTTGGTCCTGGGCTGAATTAAAACGAGTAAGTGAGCTGAGCACCAGAACCTCTCTCTGCTTCCTGACTGAGGGTGGCTTCAAACAGTCTTCTCTCATGTCTGCTTCATGCCTGCCTTCCCCACATGCTGCACGGTGTCCCTGCAGACGATTAGCCACTTTAAAGACATCTTTCCTGTTGGGCCTAACATGAGGTCTAATCTCCATTCCACCTTCACCCTTCAGTCACATACACAGGTGGAGGGCACTAACAAGCCATAGAGAGATTTACATACTAATGAGATACCTGAAGGCCAGAGGTAGAGCCGATTAAACATTCCTCTCCAGCCCCTCCCCCTTTCTCCCCTCCCCTTTTAACTCAGATCGATCCTGGGTTTTAGGGGATATGCATCCAGATCCATCCACCATCCGCCATGTGAATAAACCAGTTTTGGAAACCCAAGGGCTTCCTCGTGTGTTGGGGCCTCGCCGCTATGAGGAACCATGAGGAGCCAGGAGAGGCTTTTAGTTAATGAGCAGCCGGGCCCAACTTCCAGCTGGAGGAACCCGAAGCGTTCCCAGCCAACTACCCACAGCATGGCGGGAGGAACCCTGGGATCCCCAAGCCTTCTTTTTCCCAACACTTTCCGTTGCATTTTGTCAGATATATTTGCCACAAGAACTAGAAAGGTAACTAACTTGGGAGTCTGGTACAATATTCTTTGTCTCCTGGGCTGGAAGAAGATGCCCAGTTATTAGGATGTCAACACACAAGAATAATAATAAAGTCACAAACAACTGCCAGACAGAGCTGGAGAAACTCTCAAGAGCCCTGATGTGTAATTTTTTTAGAACATGAAAATAAGGGCTGCTCAACTCTTGAAGTTAACTGGGCTACGAGCCAAACCTACTGAGATCCCAAGAAGGACTTAATGAACCGTACCTGGATGATCCAATTGCTCGCTGTTTTGGTTTGTTGGGGTTTATTAGGAATCTCTGAGGTCAGTGAGGTTGTGTAGCCCACTGACTGGCAGGGCAAATGATACTGTGATAGAATATCCCTGGAATCTCCAAGCAGGAAGGGGCGGGGGGCGGGGGAGGTGTTGAGAAGCAACTGTGGAGAAAAGGACTTGACACTGAATCTGAACTTCTAATACAATTTATTAGGACTCAGAAAATACCCTAAAGTATTTTACCCTGGAAAATATTTTTAATTAAAGGCACTTACATGTTTTAATATCCCTTCCAATAGATAACAAAATTAGTTCGTGGAAACTCAGACAAGGGACCAAGGCTAACTGTCTCTTAGGTGGGTCTTTAAACAAAAGGAGGAATATCAGATGCCTTTACTAGCACCTGAAGCACTGTATAAGGGACTCTATCTGGGTAAACTGGTCACAAGCTATTTTCTCTCTGCTAAGCATCACTCATTTTCCAAGGATAATCATTTACCATTGTCAGAGCACCGGGCCCATTTGTTCACCTAAGATCATTTGCTACCCCCTCAAAATCGCCATAGCCCCACGTGCCTCTACCCTATGAGGAGGTGTATAGAAGTGTCTAGTTCTTGCTGGGCTATGGGGCAATCACATTTCTGTGACTGTTTCCTCTCATGCTAAATAAAATTAACTTTCTTCTATTGATCTGCCTATTGTCAGCTCAGCCCAGTGAACATTCACATAGTAGAGGACTTTTCCTTCATCCTGAAAATTCATATGTCTAAATTATCATCTTTCTAGTACATTCCTGAGCATTTAGTTAAGATAGAGGTAACTAAGAAGGATTTCTGGGGAAACAAAAAAAAAAAAAAAAACCCGGTAAATGCAGAAAACGTGTTAGAGAAGCTCCAAAGAGCAGTCCCTCCAGCTGCAGACATGATGCTCCCAGGATCATTCTAGATCCATCAGGAGAGTAGGCACTCAGAAAGTGAGGGGATGAACATTGGCAGCTTCACACAGATCCAGCCATCTGAGGAGACATGCATGTACACTGGAGGTACACAGAGGTCTGCCTGTGGGCTGGTTTTTTTTTGTTTGTTTGTTTTTTGTTTGTTTGTTTGTTTTTAGAAAAAAATATGGCCTAGTATGGTAGCTTGAATAAGAATGGCCCCATAGGCTCATATACTTGACTGCTTAGTCACCAGGGTCTGCAGCTGTTTGCAAGGATTAGGATTAGGAGGTGTAGCTTTCTAGACTGCCATTTTCAACTGCCACTCTAGACTCTCCACCAGAATAGCCAGGACCAGAGAACACCTCCAACCATTCTGACAACAGCAGCTCTGGGGTTCAGCTCCTTCCATCTGGAAAAATGCTTAGTAATTTGGTATCTTAGTACTGTTCTATTGCTATGAAAAGACACCCTGACTTAAGCAACTCTTATGAAAGAAAGCATTTAATTGAGGGCTTGATTACAGTTTCAGAGGGTTTGTCCATTATATATCCTAGTGGGAAGCATGGCAGGACACAGACAGACATGGTGCTGGAGAATTATCTGAGAGTTCTATATTCTGATTCATAGACAACAGGCAGAGAAAGACCCTCCTGGCTTGGGCTTTTGAAACCTCAAATCCCACCCCCAATGGCACACTTCCTCCAACAAGGCCACGCTTCCAAATCCTTCTAATTCTTGCAAATGATTGCATCCCCTGGTAACTAAGCATTTAAATATATGAGCCTATGGGGCCAACTTATTCAAATCATCTGCTTTCCTTTACTGAAAAACAAACAAACAAGCAAACAAAACCCTAGGCCTTTGCTGCTTATACACATGCTTGCAATATGCTTCCTTCAATCCGAAACCTCACATCCTAGCAGGATGCTTATATTGACAGCCAGTGCAGAGCTGTGGGCAGAGCATACATAAGGAATGCGGATGCTAATCCCAGCTTATACTTAGTGCTGTGCAATCTCAGCTGGTTCCCACTTTAACTGCTTCATTGATACAGTGCGATCAAAACAGTACCATCTCGATGTACCGTGTGAAGTTCAAGCAAATTGCAATTGTTCAAATGATAAGAAAACTAACTGTAAAACTAAATTATTATTTTTTAAAAAATAATTAAACTAAAATTAGAAACTTATTAACAATTTTTTTTTTAATTTTTGCTTGGGTTCAGGTTGTAGGAGATGGAAATGATGTCTAAGAAGTGTTTATTTAAGCAGAGCACACCTGGGTTCCTGGAATATTTGTTCATTAGTTTCAATTCCTCCCAATACTTATCCAATGTCCATTTTCCTGGCTTCCATCATTCCATGAAAATCAAGTTTCTGTCTGACGTGTGCACACTGCCTCAAAGCCCTCCAGCATATGTAATCCCACTTGTCCCAGTTGTGACCCATTCTATCCAAAGAACAAATCATTTATACTCTCGAAGACCCTGGGAAAACGGTTTTCAACGATAGCGAGAATACGATTCACCTCACTTTGTGGGTTTGCAATGCAGATTTCTGGTATTCACCTCTAGAGACTCTGATTCATCCCATCTGAGGGGTCCTGGGAGGATGCAGTTTAACAGGAATCCAAAACATTTTGGAACAGGGGTTTTCCAGCACCCTTTGAAAGAAGACAGTGCTTGCAATTTACAGAACCAGGCTTCCCCTTGCACTATTCATCTTTATTTAACTTAGATTTATCATCCCTCTAAAACAAATTACCAATATGAATTCTAGCTTTGCTGTTTACTAGGTCTCTAATTTCAAGCAAGTTGTTTTACCTTTATGAGCCTGTCTCCTTCCTTGTGATATGTATATGTATATGTATATGTATATGTATATGTATATGTATATGTATATGTATGTGTATATGTATAGAGAGAGAGAGAGACAGAGACAGAGAGACAGAAAGACAGAGAGACAGAGAAAGACAGAGAGAGACTCTAAAATGTGCCAGTGGTCAATATGCAAAATATTTATCGTTCTGTCTCTTTTCCTGAGCACACATTCTCAACATTCTGTACCTAGGTGAGACAACCTATCATGTGCTGAGAGAGCCAGTCAGCCATGTGAACAAGAGCAAGTCTTAAAATCCTCTGCCAGTAGCATCCAGTCAGGGATTACAGAGTAAGAACCACTGGTGAAGGCACACGTGGAATCAGTATTTGTGGGCAGGCATGGATGGAAATGGGACCACAGGGGCCAGCACAGATGGCTTGACACATCAAATTCTTACATCCAGATATTCAAAAGCAGAAGGGCCTGATAATATTTCTGAACAATTGACCTATTTTAAAAATCACTTACTTCACCACTGAAAAGTGTTTCTAATTTTTCATTTATTGCTTTTAAAAACTTTTAATATGACCAAATATAGTTGGAGAATAGTTTTAAATATAATAATTCAGTACACATGGAGCATCCTATTTGGATATTACCATTAATTGACCTCTCTCTCCCCAGGAGGCAGATTAAAATCAACACGCATTACAATCTAAGTTGACTAATTTAGATATATATTAGACAAATTTTCAAGGATGACATATATATGTAGGACTGTAGGTCTTGATCTCAGAAGTAAGTGATCTAGACCACACTCCCTAACCACCTACATAGCTTCTTGTTTGTTCCCTGTCTACCTCTGCCTTCAGTTTCTCTATGCCTTCTCCTGGCTTCCTTGCTCTGCATACTGCTTCATTCTCACTGAAAAGTCCTCGTGTCATAATTCTATGAAGTGATGGCCATGCCAATGGTATGGGCCAACCACAAATATATAACTTGTTTAGGTAAGGTCCATACATACCATTTCCATTTCCCAGATAAAGATTAGAAGCATTTGGTTCTTAGAACCAGGGAATATCCAAGCCTCCATGATTCCAGGCAAGTTTCCAGAATTTTCTTCCCTGGAACCACACTGTGAGAAAGAATTAGTAATAAGACTCCTGAAAGTCTAACTAGCTACAAGTGGTCTAGGAGTATGTAATGAATAATCTCCAAAAATTAATTGCTTATATCCCCTGTATTGAAGGAGAAACTGCAGATGCCTTAGCTTCTGTTCCTGTGATAAAGCACCGACCAAAAACAACTTGGAGAAGAAAAGGTTTGTTTCAGTTTATAGTCCATCAGGAAAGGAAGTTAAGGCAGGAACTCAAGGCAGGAAGCTGGTGGCAGGAACTGAAGGAGGGGCCATCAAGGAATTCTGCTTACTGGATTGTTCCTTATGGCTTGCTCAGCCTGCTTTCTTATACAACCCAAGACCGCCTGCCCAGGGGTGGTTCCACTCACAGTGAGCTGGGTCCTCCCACATCAATCACTAATTAAGAACGTGCCCTACAGATTTTCGTACAAGTCACTTAATTGATGGCAGCATTTAATTGACTGAAGTTTTTCTTCCCAGACAACCCTACCTTGTGTCTCTCTATGTCTCTTACACTGTTAGTACAGTAGAGAGCACAAGCATTCCTTCCCTGAAGTCGTTCACCAGCAAGAACAAATGCATCTCTTGTGCCTGGAGATGCATTTGGCTAAGGAGCTTGGTGCCCTCTGTCATAAATTAAATCTGACTCTAGAAAAGAAAAACGACTTGTAATTTCTACAGAAGAAAACCAAAGGAAAATGGTTATGTGACTTCCCAGCCATGATAGGACTCTGAGTCAAGGACATGCCCCCTGGAATGAAGGAAGCGAATTGGGAGGGCAGCCCCTAGAGGTGGCTGCTGGGTCCAAGAGCCTAGCACTTGCTTATCACTTGTCCTTGTTCATACCAGGCATCATTAGTATCTCCTGTCACTAGCCTAAGCCTTAGAAGTTTGCTCCTGTCTGTTTAAATTAGCTCAGAATAGGGACACACATAAGAGATGCCCTGAGTGGTGACGATGAAAGTGCTTGGATGTAGCCACCTACCCATCCACCCACTATTTTAGGATGATGGGCGTCCTGTTCTATTTTCACATTAGTCAGTCTTTTTTAATTCAGATGAAAATTACCAAAAAAAAAAAAAAAAAAAAAAAAGTTTAATCCCAAGTTAAAAGCTTGACTGGTAAAGGTTCATAATTACTCTGACATATTAAAAATTGGCGTGAGAGTGGTTGCTAAGGGACTGGGGAGATGAAGGAATAAAAATGGCTTCCCTGACTCCAGAGCATTTACCCAGACCTAAGAGGGGGACCCATGCTTCTAACACCACATCCTGGCTAATGCTGTCCTTCAGGTCATTTCTATGGCTGTTCTTCAAGTGTGAGCATTTGAGCAGTGGCAGTAGAAACATCTGGGAACTTATCAGACATACAGATTCTTGGATTGCTCATCTGGTTTACAAACAAGAAATCTGAGAGTGCCCCAAAATGTTATCAAGTGACTGTAATACACCCTTAGATGGGAACACAATCACCTGAGAGAGTTGATTCACACCCTAGTACCCCAGTCCTGCCCCATAACCACCATTCTGGGATTCTGGAATTGTCTTTCCAGGTGAGAGCCCCTGATCCTGATGCCTGAGAGAACCTACACAGAAGCATAGAGCAGTTATTTTTTTAGTTGTCATAAAAGACAGACATGGGAGCCAGGAAGCAATCAAAACCTCTACAGCACAGTGCTTCAAGTCTGCAGTTTAAAAAATATTGATTGTACAGTGTGTGTGTATGCATGTGTGCATGTGTGTGTGTGTTTGTATGTATGTACGCCTGTGTGTACATGTGTTACTAATGAGTGTACACCCAAGTATGTGTGTGCACACATATATACAATCAGAGCAAAACTTTGGGTGCTTTCCTCTATCATTCTCTGCCTTATTGCCTTCACAAAAGACCTCTAGTCTTTTAACAAACAGCTCAACTTTTTAGCTAGGCTAGTTAGCCAAAGAACTTTTCAGACCTATCTGTTTCCAACCCAATACTGAGGTTATAAGCATATACAGCCATGCCCAACTTACGGCTGCTGAGAACTCAAACTCAGGTCCTAATGCTTGCAAAGGAAGTGTTTTTATCCACTGAGTCATTTCCCCAAACCCTTGGATGTACTTTTAAATCAATGCTTAGAGACTGGAGGTGTAACTTAGCAGTAGAGCACTTATCAGACACGAAAGGCCCTGTGTTTCATCCCAGGAAGGAACCGAGAGAAGGAGGGAGAGAGCATGGAAGAATGAGAGATTTAGCACTTATAATACATGCAAATGATAAAACAAGACAAAAAATGTCAAGTGGAAATAATAAAACTTTAAAAGGCCTCTAAATGGTTAATATATAGACTATTAACCTTAATAAAACAACTCTCACTAACTATCAAAATAAATACCTACTCATTCAGAGAGGTCTGTAATAAAAGCTAGAAGCCACTGATAATCTGCCATAGATACTTGAGCAATACACAGACAGCTGTGGGAAGATATTTTTCTCTCGTTTGTTGTTTATTCTGAGATAGATTTTCGTTGAAAATTGATTGAACTTTGACCTCAAAACTATGAAAACAAATAAATATATAAAACACCCATATTTGGGGCTCAGTGGGTAAAAACAATGCTCTACAAGTATGAGGCACTGAGTTCAAATCCCCATGAACCCATGTACAAAGTTAGACATGGCAATAGCTTCTGTATTCCCAACACTGGGGAGGCAGAGGCAGTTGTATACCAAGGGCTCACTGGCAACCAGCCTAGCTCCAACAGTTAGCTTCTGATTCACCCAGAGACCTTGTCTCAAGGCCATAAAGTCAAGAGCAATAGCGGAAGACTCCAGACATCCTGCTTTGCTCTCTTCATGGACACAAATGAGCACACACACCACATAATAGATAGATGATAGATAGATAGATAGATAGATAGATAGATAGATAGATAGATAGATAGATAGATAGATAGATACCTATCTTTGCTGTATGTCGGGTCCCTATTTGAACTTTGACATCTTATCTCACTGAATTTTTACCACAAAATGAAAGTGTAGGCAACCTTCCATATGAAGTAAATCTCAGAGACTTAAAGAATTTAAATTTCTATGAGAAGATACAGCTGACTGTGGACCCTGAGTCTGGTGCTCCCCTAAGGTCCCTGGCTTTAATTACCATTTTAGTAATACCCAAGGGTATTACTCTGACACCCTCCTTGCAGAACTTTCTACTGCCTCCCTTCCCCACAACTAAGACAAAACTTTCAAAGCATGTCACTAAGCAAGAAACTACAGAAGTTATAAATGAGAACTAAACACGCAGAGTCTGATACATAAGCATGGAGAAATGAGTGTGCATCTCTAGAGACTTCCTGAGACTAGATTCCCCAGTTTGCTACATGAGGAGTTAGCCAGCTGCTTGTGACTTACTGTCTTCCTCTGTAAAATGATGATACAAACTTCCATGTGTCAATCTCACTTAGCACTTGTCAGTGTGGCTCATACAATAAATGCTTAGGATTCAGCATACCAAGCTAATGTGCTCCTGGAGGTCACAAATTCTGTGCTGTTGTGTCTGATATCATGAATTTATAGTGAAATCCAATGCAGTTCAGCCAAAGGCAACCTAATATTATGGGGACAATTCACCCTATTCTTACAGAAGGTAAAAACAAACCTGGTTCACAAACCTAGTTATCTAAACCAACTGCAGTTCTAAGATGTGACCTCCTCTTCCTCCTCTTCTACCTCATCCTCCCTCTTCCTCCCCCTCGCCCTCATTTTTTCTTTTTATTCCTTTTTAGTCAGGGTCTTACTATGTTGCCCTTGTAGGCCTAGAACTTACTACATTGCCATGTATACCAGGCTGTCCTGGAACTCACAGAGATCTGCCTGTCTCTGCCTCTTGTGATCTGGAATTAAAGATATATGCTGCTGGACTTGGTGGCACATGTCTATGATCCCAGCCTTCAGGAGATAGAGGCAGGCAGATCTCTATGAGTTTCAGAACAGCCTAGTCTGTACAGTGAGACCCTATTTCACAAAGAAAAAAAGAAAGAAAGATGAAGAAAGAAAGAAAGAAAGAAAGAAAGAAAGAAAGAAAGAAGAAAGGAAGGAAGGAAAGAGGGAGGGAGGGAGGGAGGGAGGGAGGGAGGGAAGGAAGGAAGGGACAAGATATGACATGCCTGGCCTGTAGCTTTCTTTAAAAAGAGAAAAATACAGAAATCTAATAGTGTTGCTTCTGCTTAAGAATCTTAGGTAATCTAAAACTCAAGATGTAATTTCAAATGGACATAAAGACATGAAATAAAAATGGAAGGATTGGCAAAACTTTTCTTAAGCAATAAAAAAGTTAAAGTGAAAAGTACTTCCAGGGTGTGCTCACGACCTCTAGAAAAGAAATTAATTCAATGCAAAAATCCTAGAAATTTGCTTTATGGAATTATTAATTATACAAATTCATTATAACATCCCAACAATTATTCCATATCAGGGATGCATATATTTGTAATTCAACTGAAACCACCGAATGCTAGTACTGAAGAGTTCCACAAGGAAGCCCAAACTTCATCTTACGTAATTAGGGTACACACCAGGACACACTGTATAAAAGCAAAGTATACGCTCACGTATTAGAAAATACCTCAGAATACCTTAGTGGTGCCTCACTTTTGCACAATACAGATACTTCTCTGACCACTTTTACCTCCAATGCTTCCTTTGAGTTTTCACCGCATAGGAGGCAATACAAACAGATCTGAACTCACTTTAAAACAACATCCTATAAGCTTAAAGAACAAGTGCCTGTCCTAGGATGCTGATCTTAGCAGAACACATGACTCCTATTCTAGTCTTCTCTCCAGGAGTATACTGATACATATCCTCCAGATGGAGAAAATGTCCATAAAAATAACATTTTACAGTGGTAAACTCTCTCTTCAGGACATTGTGTGTGTGTTTTCCATCAGTGGAAAAGTTGTTTTAAAAAGACAAAAGCTGGCATGGACGTTGACGATATTTTATAAGAAAATGCTTAAGAACGTGAACATAGATGTATCTATCCTTAGTTCTCAGTGGGGGGAAGTGTAAGCCAGGTTCCTCTCTACTAGCCTCAATCTCTTGTTTGTTAACAAAACCAATATTACACACCTAATCCACTGAGTCCTTCAAAGCATGACAAGCAACTCCATTGAGTATTCATAACCAAAGGGCAGGCTGATGAACACCTTGAGTTACTGTTTTTACTGGTAGACTAAGGAATTCACTTCTAGTTCCACAAAAGAAAAAGACCTGATCTGACTCTATTGATCCTATGAATATCTAAAACTATAAATGTCAACGTACGTTTTCTTCTTTTCTGCCTTGAGAAGGCGGAAAGATTTAGTGCCTGTATAGTACTCAATATTTGCATAGTAGCATGTACAAGTTTCTACTTGCAGTGTGTTCCAGAAAACTAGTGAAATAAGTACTGCTGCCATCCCCATACCACAGATGAATAAACTGATGCTCAGGCACTTGTCTGACTCAAAATCACAAGAAAACCCACGGGTGGAAGCTTAGACTCACACCTTAGTTCAAATTTTGTGTGAGCCTTTTCACTTCTAGCACACTTCCTATCCAAGAAAAGTCCTCCCCCTCACCAGCACACTTGCATCTTTCACCCGTGGAAGGTGGTCTTGAACCTGCAGAAATTTCCTTATCACTTTCTGATTCCCCTGGAAAGAGACAAAAATTGGAATGCTTAATTCTTCTTTTGTCCTATCTGTGACAAGAAAGATTTCTCCTCATGGTGCTGATACAGGTACAAAGCTAGAGAAAAGGATCCTTAGGATGTATCTGTATATTTCCCCTCTGTGCTTAAATTCCTGTTAAAGAATGGCAATCCTGAAATAACCCTTACTGAAACAGAAATGCATCTTAACTCCAAATGATACCATGGGTAAGAAGACAAGAAACGTGAAATAATGTTGGAAGACAGAGCCTCTCATCGTCCCCGAAGGCAAGAACCCCGAAGGGCACTTTCGCGGGTCTCCAGGCAGGAGCAACCCACAAAACTCACCTCCTGGGCTGTGGCTGGGGGAGGACTGGGACATAGTCGGCAAACGCTTCAGCACCGGGGACAGCTCCGCACTCTCCAACTTCCGAAGCTCCTGCTGGCTGTGCCTGGCTAGCGGTGGCTCCCAGGCTAGTGAAGGTCTGGAAGAGCCTTGATGCCGCTGGGTTCTAGAGTCTTTGAGGGACGCGGGAGCAGCGAGCGGCACTTCGGGCTGAGGCGGCGACGATCCCGGCTGCACGACGGTGTTGCGGGACCGCGCCAGCGCGGAGGAGACAGAGCCCATCCCAGCGGGCCAGGCCGAGATCCTCGGGGATCCGCACCCCTTGGCAGCCAAAGGCTTGCTCCCTTCCCACTCCGGGCTCCCCTGGAGGACTGCGCCTCCTCTGACAGCCACACGAAGGCAGCTGAGCAGGGTGCAGGGAGGGCTAAATGCTCCCACCCGGAATAGACTGAAAGTAATCTGGTTGGTGTGTGCCTGTCTGGTTGTCCAGAGTGGATAGGGACCCAGGGGATGGAAGTTTGTTGATACAGAAGATGTCCTGAGGCTTTACTGGAGTAAAGGGCGTGGCAGTAAGCAAGAAGAAGTACGTTTTCCTCCACTCTGCACTTGGTTCACCTGGGACCAAAGGTATGCCGCATCCTTCCTCTCCAGTACAGTCCCCAGAGAGGATGAAACCTCTACCAAAGGCAGAGGAGAAACCAGCACTGTTTTCACACACCCCCATATTCTTGATAATTTCATGCATGTAATACAATGAAATATGATCACATCTATTCCACATTTTTCTCCCTCTCCCCCTAACTTCTTCCAAATCCTATATACACACTTTGTGCTCCTAATTTTATGTCTTTCTTTAAATAACCCACTAAGTTCTGTTAGTGCTGTCTATATGTGCATGGATGCAGGGTTGATCACTAGAGCATGAGAATCTCACCAATAACCCCTTAAAGCTAATGTCACTTCTCTAGGCTGTGATTCATTGAAGAAACCCTGTTCAATACCATCCCCAAGCCTAGCTTGTCAACCGCCCTCCCTCATGTGTTTTCTCAGTGCCCCTTAGCTTAGGCATTGCACCCTTTGTAGCTGACAAGACTGGCTACTCTTCGTTTCAGGGAAGTGGATGTAGAAAAAGAGTCATCTCAGCTAGGTCTGTTCTTGAGAGTCAGCGAGGAGGCGCCAGCCCTGAGAACTCCCAAGGCATTACACAGGAGCAGCCTGGGCTCTGTTAATAGCCTGCTTTTCTGCCTGAGGTGAGGCTTTTGGCTCCATTCTGCTCTGCCAGCAGTAAGAAGATAGTGATGTGGAATGCAGGAGTGGAAAAGGAAACCTGGGACGGTGTTCTATCTAAAAGATGTTGCCCAAAGGGGTTTTAGGTACCACCCAAGGTGACACAACCAAGTTGTTATGGAAGTGGACTGTATGGGGCTCCTCTTTCTAAATCCAGTTTCCTATCTATTCAGTGTCTGTTCTAATAAATTTTAAGCACTGGATTGTGAACCAAGACAACTACTTGTTTAATATACAGTATATTTGGGGTTACATTGTGTAAAGGGAGGTAGACCTCCCTCTACAGAGTCCAGCACTCTTTATGGCATCACACTATGGCTCTTGCCACTCCTCTTTAAATTGCTATGCTCGCTAGTGAATGTAAAATAATATCATCACAGTGGTGGAGTCCAAACACAATCAGATCAATAAATGGGAGGAGAAAGGGGTTTTAGACTCTTCAATTGGTACTTAGAGGCAAATCAGAGGATCAGCCAGAAGAGGACACATAGCTTTCTCTCGACTTGTTTCACATAGGTGGGAAAAAGCCAAAATCATGCTTGAGCCACAATGTTACTCATGAGACTCCAACTAATTGGGCTACACAGGCTATAACCCCACTCCTTTTACCTTGCAAGAGCTGGGGCAGTGTCTTTTTACTCAGCCAACCTCAGGGACCCACCTGCTCAGGGCAAGCCAAAGGAATGCTACAGGGTCTATCTCCAAGAAAAAGATATGTAGATATAGACAGAGTAACTGTGATGAACATAGGGAACTGGCTCAGATATAAAGGTGAATATGAAGGGTGAAATGCCTCATGGCCTGCAGTTAGCAAACTGAAGATCCAGTTACATATATGTAACTATATGTTACATATAGTTCCAGGTCAGCTCCAAGGTCTAAGAAGTGGCAGAGCTGATGAGAACAACTCTGAAAGTCCTAGTTTGAGTCAGAAGCAGGACAGCCAGTATCCCTGCTTGGATACACAAACATATTCTCCTTACTCCACCTTTTTTGTTCTAGTCAAGCCAATGGCTTGAATAAGCCCCAGCCCCCATGGCAGAGGTAGGCAGTCTGCTTTAATCAGTCCACCAATTCAAAAGTAATCATGTCCTCACAGACATTCCTGGAATAACATTTAACCAAATATCTGGGTCTTCCATGGCTCCACCAGTCAACATATAAGACTAACCCTGCCATTGCAGCTATATGCATTGCTTTTTAATTCTTTGATCCCTCTTTATCCTTTCCTTGCTAGCCATATATCTATAGCCTGTTGTAAACCCTCACTCTGGGCGGAACCTGTAGGAAGCAATTTCTAGGTGTGCACATCTTATTCTGGCACTTGACCTGTTTTTCCTGTGAACCACACATGGGCAACTTGCTTGGCCTGGTTTAGACATAGTTCAACCACCAAACGTTTGGTTTTGGTATACACTCACTTATAAGTGGATATCGACTGTTGAATAAATGACAATCATACTACAGTTCACTGACCCAGGAGAGCTGAGTAACAAGGAGGGATCTATGGGGCGTGCATGAGATGTCCCACTGGGAAGACTTTCTCTGGTCCAGTATTTCCTCACTGTGCCCCCTGTTCTCCCTTTTGGAATGGTGATGTATATCCTGTACCATTTTATGTCAGAAGTATATGGTCTGCTTTTTATTTTTTAAAGCAAGGGTTTACAATTAAGTGATCTCTTTGAGTCTAAGAACTTTAGACTTCGGGCTTTTAAACAGTGCTGAAACTGTGAAAAACTATGGGGGCATACACTGTTGTATAAGATGCATTTTGTATTATGATATGGCCATAAGTCTATTAGGACCAGGAAGTGGAATGTGGTCTTTTTAATGAAGAGCATTGCCTCGAAGTCTTAGGCATTTGAATAGTGGTGAAGCTCAGAGGCTGCAGCTTTGCTGAAGGAAGTGTGTCACTGTCGGTGGGCTTTGAAATTTAAAAAGCCTGTCTAGTTTGAGTTCATTCTTTCCATTTAGCACATCAAGTTCAAAATGTGACCTCAGCATCCAGGTCCCTCTGCCATGACTACCACTTGCTGCCTTGTTTCTCCGCTGTGAACGTTATCTCTTTGGAACTGTGAGCTAAAGTCCAACTTACAGCCGCAGGATTAGTTATAAGAGTGGTAATGACTCAGAAAGGGAGCTAGGTGTCCAGAAATCCCACCCATGAGGATAATGACTCAAGCGAGCTGCAATCTCAGAGCTCACTGAACCACTTACAGGCTGCTTAGCACGGCTGAGAAGTCTCTGTTCCCAGTAGCTTACCTGCTCAGCCGTTCCCTTCACAAGCTCTGTGAAAGGGGAGGAGCTTTCAAGAATCTTCGAGTTTTCCACTTTCCCAAACATGTGACCTTTAGTTATCTCCTGGGTCTAGAGAGCTTCCCTCTCCCTCTTGAAAAAAAATGTTTTGATTCAGAAAAAATATACATAAAATTCAAAGTCCTATGGGCTGGGCATGGTGGTGTATGTCTTCAATCCCAGCATTTCAGAGGCAGAGGCAGGCAGATCTTTGTGAGTTCAAAGCTCGCCTGCTCTATAAAGCAAGCTCCAGGGCCACCAGGACTACTTAGTTAAGAACCTGTTTCACAAAAACAAACAACAACAAAATTGGAAATCCTCTACTTTACAATTTATGGGTTTGAATGGAGATACCCTGCATGAATGAATAATATTGCTCTCAGAATCTATAGGTTACTGGGTGAGTTACTTTTCTATCATTATGATCAAACACTATGACCAATACAATTTATACAAGGAAGAGCTTGAGGAAGGCTTATAGTTCCCGGAAGTTAAGATTCACAGTAATAGAGACAGCATAGCAGCAGGTGGGAAACATGGTGCTGGAACAGCAGCAATGAGCTCATATCTCACGCCACAAATAGGAAGCAGAGAACAAACTCAAATAGCACACGTCTTTACGTTCTTAAGATATGACCCCAGTGTTATACTTCCTCCAGCAAGCCACAGCTTCTAAGCCTCCCCAAATAATGCCACCAACTGGAGATCAAGTATTCAGATGCCCAAGAGCATGTGAGACACCTTCATTCCAAATACCAGTTATTAAACAAAAGTCTTAGTGCCAGATGTGGAAGGAGTCCCCAGGGATTACATATATATATATATATATATATATATATATATATATATATATATATAGAGAGAGAGAGAGAGAGAGAGAGAGAGAGAGAGAGAGGCTATCGCCAAAGTCCTCAGTAACCTTACCTAACAGTAGAACTTTCAGGTTACAATACCAACTTGCCAGTCAAAGTTGCCCACTGATGCAATAGTGGGATGACTGTTACAAGAATAGCCAGTTATTCTCTGAATGGCTGTGAGATATTTGTACACCCGTGTTTATTGCTGCACTATTCAGAATACCCAGGAAGCAGATCTCTCCTCAATGTCCATCAACAAATAAGTGGATATAGGTAATGTGGTACATATACACAACAGAATTTTATTCTACCATAGTAAAGAATGAAACTGTGACATTTTCAGGAAAATGGGTGAAAATGGAGATCATTATGTTACATAGAATAAACGAGACCCAGAAAACATCATTTTCTTTCATATGCAAAATCAAATGCAAAATACAAAGCTATGTGTCTGTGTGTTTGTGCACACAGATGCTGGTGACGATGACAATGACCACGATGATGACAACTACGACGTTCTCCCACTCCGTGCTTGGAAAGAACAGGAAGCTGGTAAACTGAGACAATTGTCCTCATCTTTGTTTTTCACTTGCATTTTAGATACAAGTCTGTGTATGGGCAGCTAGAGCTTGGCTGTAGAACCTGTCAGGGAACTTACTGGCTATAGGTGATTTAATTTTTCTGGACCTACAATCTCTCCTCCCATGCTTGTGACTCCATCCAGCTAGGGCAGGAAGCATTGCACCAGCTCAGCATAGTTCTGCACTAAGACAGTAAAGATCTGACTCACCTGCCAACATCCCACTAGAAACTGAACATCATCAATACAGAACAATTTTTTTGGGATACTGATGGTTTTTTTAAGTGACAGTGTTGAACTTTACCTGAGCTCTGTGCTTCTGGGAAATGATGGAGTTTAGTACCTCCCCCATTATTCTCAGTCAATCCAGGCTGTTCTGAAACAAGAAAGACTATAGACTCAGTGATTTATGTAATGTTTGTTCTTCATAGTTCAGAGGCCGGGGCTCTAAAACTAGGAGGTCAGCATAGCTGTGGGTCGAGTGAGGGCCTTTCTCCTCCTGTCTTCACATAACCTTCTTTCGACAATGTCTTCTCTTTTCATAAAAAGCAATAATCCCATTAATGGGCTTCTAGCTTCTCAGCCTAAGCCAACCCTAGATAGCTCTCAAGGATCCTACCTTGAGATATCATTACACTGGGGATTACAGCTTCAACAGATGAATATTGGGGCAACATAATCAGGGTATAGCATTCTACATAGTCGTATTCTAGGAAACCACTCCCCAGAGGAAAATAATACCTTCCCCCTTCTTACTTAGAGAAAAGTCGTTATGAATGTCACATTACCACCTTGTTTACCTATAGCAGAGCTAGACATGGACCCTCCTCTCTATTTGTTAATTGTAAATGCATCACTGACTCTTTCATCAACACTGGCCTGTGGAGAGTTCAAGTATTGCAAATACAGAGTCAAGATATCTTGGGCTTTCTTTAGCCCACATTAATAGTCATTCACTGCCCACCTCTGTGTCTGACATAATAATATCCTTATGACTACCAGCTACCAGGGTACGATCTTCCACCAGCCCAAAAGTGTAAAATGTCATAATACCTGAGACTTATGGCAGAGATGTCTAGTGCTTTGCCAAAACCCACCCACCTGATGTCCCCATCAATGGATTTGAAAGGTGCCTTGATTATGACTCGCTCTCATTCTATAGCTATTATTGCACTGAAACATGGAATGTAGGGTGATGTGAATCTGTGTTCCTGGGCCATAGCCACTCATATGTAGCTCCAAAATAAACTCTCTCATTTCTTTTGAGATGACAGCTGTGTTTTTGCATCAACAGGTTCAATACAAACAATGACTGCCAAAGGAGAAACTGGAGCTGACCAGCATGCCAGTGACAGCAGCAAAGTTCAGAATAGAGCCCAGCTCTCACTCCAGGATTCATCTTGGACATAAACACAGCTAGCATTCCCCTGCCTCAGCTCCTCATCCTTGTCTTGTCAGATGTCTTCTGCTGAAACATGATTTCTAGGGCAGCTCTGAGGACTCCTGAAAAGGCCCAACCCAGATAATAAAATCTTTCGAGCCATGTCAAATGTTAAGATTGAAGTTGTAGTCTGCCCTAGGTTACTCCGTTTGTATAAAATAGTATCTTTCCTGATTGCCCTACTCTGGGAGACTCCATTTTAAGGATGACTCTGTACTTGGGTTCACACATAATCGATGTTATCTGTCTAGCATCATCCACATAGAACAAACTGATAAATGACCCATTCCTGTTGAAAGTAGAAAAGATGAACTGGCTCTGTAAGCACATTAATATACTAAGACAATTTTAGGAAAAGCAAGCACAACGACTTATCAAACATGCCAGACCAAGGAAAGAGTGCAATCCCCTCCCCTGTGCCCTGTGAAAAAGGTAGACATTCAATGCTGCAATGGTAACAGTTCCCAGTACCAGGTCACCTCACCAACCCACAAGTATGTCAGAGGGCCAGAAGACAGAGAACTCCCAACTGTCCCAATGGCTTCAGCTCACCTCAGTCCCCGCTGTTGATGTAGCCTACTCCAGATGCCGTCTTCCCACCCTTCTGTTCACCTGTCTGTACTTGCCTTACATCTGTCTGCTCTGATCCAGTCCTGTCTTTCCACCTCACTCCAGTAGTTGAACTCTGACCCTGTGGCCTGTCTCTACCGCCAACAGCAGTAGTATCTTCTCAGTGTTTTCTGCCCCTCACATGGTGAGTTATTTCACTCCCAGGGAAGCTACTTTACATTTTCATCCATTTCGCAGCTCTAGCTTCTTAGGTCTTTTTGAAACTCTTTTCCTCATTAACTTCTTACGAAGAATGACCCTATGTCATTCTTAACCTATATATACACATACACATAGATAAATTTACCATGTAATATGTGATGTACAATATGAAAGTGTGGAATAAAAGAAGCTCCAAATGCCTCCACCAAGACTATTGAGAAAAGCAGACGTGTCTGCTCAATCACTGCCAAAGACATCGCTAGACGTTGTGGATTTATTGCTATTCAATAAATTCTGACATTGGGGATGACACAAACTTTCCATCTGTGTTTCTGATATAGCTTGCTGACTACATCAAAACACAGGAGCAAAGACTCAGCCTCCACAGGGATCATGAAGCACTGATTGACCACCAAAGCCTCTTTATGATTACACAAGTGCAGAACTAGGGGTGGCTCCTACTCAATGGGAACTATGTGAGAAGAACCACAGTGCTCGAAGTGTGAGAGTCAGCACAGGCACTGGTGAGCAGACGAAGCAGAGAGAGACATGCGCAGAACATAGCCTGGGAGGGAAAGGGGATTTGCACCAAGGGCATTACTGTAAGCATCTAGGATTCATAAGGATAAACATCACAGGTGTTGCTCTTGAAAATAATGGCACCCAGAATGTTTTTCTGCTAGATGCTCCATTGTTTAATTTTTCTTTGTGGTATCCTTGTGGGTTAGAAAAGTTAAATGTGTTAGTCTTTCTCATTTCTTAGTCTAACAAAATTAAGACTAAAATAGATTGTCCCAGCTTAAGTGATGAGCTGTAAAATTCTGAGCTAACCACTGTTCAAACTATTGTAAAAACATTATCTTCGAGTGTAATACACACATACATATACGCAGGAAAATGAACTAGGGAACTATATACTTCAATTTTCTATCCAGTATGGGACGTCTGCTAAATTGCTAACAAAAAATAGTAAAATTGACATTGATAACCTACGATTAATGCCTAGAATAAGTCCATCATTTTTTAAAACTATATTCTTTTTAATTTTTATTATCTTTTTATTAAATAAAATATATTGAAATAATATAAATACATGGGGCACAAATTCAGTAACTACAGAAAAACATGAACAATCAAAGTTAACCGTCAATGGTGCTAGGTTTTAGACAGAGAGTGGGTGTTTCAAACGGGCTGAGATGGGTTGCTGAGAAATAATGGACTTATTAAAGAGTAATTAACAACATGGACAGACAGGGACAGCAGCGTGGTAAGCAGAGTTCATAACCCAGCACCAGAGAAACCTTGCATGGTGAGCGTCTGAAGAGAATGAGAGCCTCTGTAGCAGAAATGGGGTCTGGTATACTTTTCTGAGGATGGGGGAAGGTTTCACACTACAAGCCAGCATCAGGCTCTCAGATTCCCAGACAGGAGGCACAGAATCAGGTGGGGAATGGGATGAGCCTGAACTGATATCTTACACCTTAAAATCAATAATACCCTTTGGTGCTAACTCATTCCCCAGGTGAGAAATCCTGTCTGCAATGTCAGTATCTGTGAGAGGATAGCTGCCTCAAGCAGCAAGTTGCATTCTTAGAAAGAATCAGCCTGGTGCAGCTCCAAGTAGCTGGAGGAGTGCCCCACCTACCTAGGGGCCTTCACTCAGGCAAAGCCTGGTCCTAGGCTACACTGGAGAAAGGACCTGGAGAGTCAGAATCTGAACAAAGTCAAGTTTATCAAGTTCAAATAGGGGATAGTGGGTGTCTAGGATTTAAATATGACAGACAAGAGAGGGGGAAGCAGAGAGACAGACTTAGGTATCTTTATAGTGTGTGTGTGTGTGTGTGTGTGTGTGTGTGTGTGTGTGTTTAAGTTACATTATTTAAAAGATGTAATTTCCAAAAGGTTAACAGGTTAAGCAGTTTTAAATTTAAGTTAAAAAGATAACTGAGCTGGTTTTTGTATGTGCGCGTATTTCTTAACTGAAAGACTTTCCTTCTGTATAGAAATTGTAAAGTGGTTCTGTGGAGTACATTGTTTACATTCAGGAATGAGAGGAGACAAACTCAGAGTCGCAAACACTGACTCTGGGTATGGTTTTTTCCTAACATCCTCCTTGGCTGTCCTGAGGAAGGAAAGCTCTACCTCTACAGCCATCTTTGATTTTATCAGTCTTGTAGAGGTTTCTTGACTCTCAGACATCAGAAAACAAAAATTAGATCCCAGGACTCGGGCTTCTCACTCTTCCTATGTGCACAACTTTCTAAGTGTGCATGTTCCTGTGGCTGTGTGTGTGCGCACACACATGTGCTCAGGTACATGTACATATATGCAAATAAGAATGGAGGCTCTGTGCTGTTTATTGGTTTTTTGCTTTGTTTTCTTGAGACAAGGTCTCTTACTAACCTGAAACTCTCCAAAGTAGACTAAATTGACTGGCCATAGAGCCCCCAAAATGCATTCGTCTCTGTCTCCCCAACACTGGAATTACAAGTAAATACTGCTACACCCACCTTTTTCACATGGGTTACAGGGATCAGACGCTGGTTCATGTGAGCACTTTACTGACAGAGCTACTACACTCATATTTTGTATGTAATCCTTAAGGATGCTTATTAAAATTTTTACATATTCTACAATATGGTTGAGATTGGCTTTGGGATAAACAGGTAAGGCTGAGGGAAGTGGAATGAGGAAGACGGGTCATGAGGTCATAAAGGAAAGCAATGGGTTCCTGATGTTAACAATCCCGTTTCTGTTTTTATGTGTACTTTCAGTTTTCTGTAACAAAAGTGACTCTTGATAGCGTGCTGCAGTTGCTCTCACTTAATTTCGTGGCACATTCTAATCTCTGGAGCAGTGTTGACCAACTCCAGGCTTGACTTTTCATGGGATCGTGAAGCGAATGTAAAAGCCTCAGCAGCTTCTGTCGCCTCTAACATAAAATACAACAGATTCGGCAAAATCATTTCATGCAGAACGTCATCATCTGTGACAAGGAGCTGACCCTCCTACAACCTGCTGTGTCCTTGCTTGGCTGGTGGTTTATGGCAGATGTTTGGGGTTTTGCTGGTTTGGGTTTTGAAATAGAGTCTTGGTATGTAGGCCAGATGGGCTTCAAAGTCGAGAGATGAACAAGGTAGATCTCAAATGCACCATGCTCCCGCCCTGTCTCCTAAAAGCTGGTATTGCAGGAGGATGCCATTGCATCTGGCTCACAGACCTGTTCTTTTAACAAATTTCCTGATGTATGTCCAGGCAGAGCAGGAAAGAAGATGGTGATTAAGTAAATCAAGGAAATGGAGCCACGTGTGCACTAACCATTGTGTGCCCATAAGGCCTCGTGTGTTTTACTGTGATTAGCTTCCTGCCAAAGTCTATGCTTGAAACCTAACGGCTATAAGAAAGACGAGTTTAATTGTTCTTAATTGTCACCACCATGTAGTAGGAAATAATCCCAGAAAAGGAAACCTAATGTCTATAATTCACAACAAAGTAAAAGACAGCTGCGTGTGCCACACTGATCCTGTCCAGCTGCTGCTGAGCAAGAGTCTGTGTTAGGGGCAGGAAACAATCCTAAAGGAAACCAAAAGAGAGAAGAAATGTAGTAATAATAATAATAGTAATGCTATTCTTCATTAATTAGTTAATGTATGCACTTTACATCCCAATCACAGCACCCCCAACTCCTCCCAGTCCCTTAAGTAGCCCTTCCTCTTATACTCTCCTTCCCTTCACCTCTGAGAAGGGGGAAGTCCCCACTGGGTGCCAGCCCTTCCTGACACCTCAAGTTACTGGACAGATAAGACAGCCCAGTTAGGAAAACGGGATCCACAGGCTGGCAACAGAGTCAGGGTAAGTCTCCCCTCCAGTTGTTGAGGACCTGAATGGGGACCAAGCTGCACATCTGCTACATACGCACTGGGGGGCCTAGGTCCACCTCTTGTATACTCTCTGGTTGATGGTTCAATCACTGGGAGCACCAATGGGTCCAGGTTAGTTGACTCTATTGGTCTTCTTCAGGAAAAACCTATCTCCTCCAGGCTCCTCAATCCTTCCTCAGGTCTTCCACAAGACTTCCCAAGTTATATCTTATGTTTGGCTATGGGTCTTTGCATCTGTTTCAGACAGCTGCTGGGTGGAACCTCTCAGGGGACAGTTATGCTACGCTCCTATCTGCAAGCATAACAGAGTATCATTAATAATGTCAGGTTCTTGTCTATGTGATGGGTCTCACGTTGGGCCAGTCATTGGTCAGCCATTTCTTCAGTCTCTGCTCCATCTTTGTCCCTGTACATCTTGTAGGCAGGACACATTTTGTGTTGAAGGCTTTGTGGGTGGGTTGGTGTCTTTATCTCTCCACTGGGAGTCCTGCTGGGCTGCAAAAGGTGGCCACTTCAGACGACATATCCCCTACTGTCAGGATTCTTAGCTAGAGACACCCTTGTAGATTCTCTGGAGCCTCCCCAATCCCAGGTCTCTGGCACCTCCTAGAGATTATCCCCCTATTTCTATCCACTCTCCTGGACCTCTCTCCCTGGCTTTCCCTACATCTGATTCACCTCTGTTACCCTCCCCCATTCAGTTCCTTTTCTCCATCTACCTCTGGTGACAACTGTATTTCCCCAGGAGTGTTCTTTTTATTATACATGATGTTATGCAAATATGATTTGTAGATTAGTTACTTTTCTCATTGCTGTGGCCTGACAAAATACACACACACACACACACACACACACACACACCACATAGGGTAATAATACTCCTCTCAAGAGACATATATTCAGCTACCTAACAAAACTCCAAGTGATAGGCATGGGAAGTGGGTAAAGGTAACTGTAATGAAGTCTGATGACGATGACATGAGTTTGTTAGATGGAGCCCACATACTAGAAGGAGACTCCTACAAATTTTTTTTGGACTTCCACATGCATGATCCCCAAATAAAAATGTAATAATACTTTTTTTAAAAAATCAGCAAACTATCTGTGGGAAAGTGTTTTGTCTTGGTTTAATTTAACTTCTGTAGAATTTTTTTTATTTTTCACCACTCATAGGAGCAGAAGCAACTGTAAGCCAGAGAAAATTATTGCTTTAACATTAAAAACAATGGCAGCATATGCTGGTACAGACTTAAAATGATAACACTTTCAAGTACACTGAGTGGGATGAGACCAGCTTGGGCCGAATAGCAAGATTTGTCCAAAAAAAAAAAAAAAATTAGATTATCATTTTGCTTAGTAAGCTCTGAGAGCACTGCTTTACAAGACTGCAAAGGGAATCAGAGAGATGACTGCTCTTGCAAAGGACCTGGGTTTGGACCCTAACACCCATGTTGTAGCTCAAAACCATCTGTGATTTCAGTTACAGGTACCCAATACCCACTTCTGCTCTCAATGCATACCAATAGTCTTAGGTAACTGTACAATGCTTGTTGGTCTCAAGTCTTCACTGAGTTTTGCTTTGCTGAGAGAGGCACAGCTGAGAGCTTTTCCTAGAGTCACTCCAGGTCCCTTATGCTGGTTCATGCCGAGGCTGAGGCCTGGCTGTCTCTGCTAGGTAGTGCCACCACTGCTGGTTCCTGCTTGCTATCCTGACTTGACCAAACTGGACTGCTGGTGAATCCATGAAGTGTTTGTGAGTGGATCGAGCTGTGTCTGGGAACCTGTGAACTGTAATGCTGATTTCCAGACAACACAGACAAGAGTTGCTCCAAAGAAACCATTTCTAAACAAGTCCAACTTCCCCATCGTCTTTCTTTTCTGCTACCTCTGGTGGGTGATGGGCTCAAAGGGAGGTTAAGTGCTTAAGAATCATCATTTGGAAAAAATTAAAACATACACAGCTCATCTCCTCTACGATCTTCAATTCCTGTATTTTTCTTGGTCCTCCGTGAAGCAATCCATGTGGCAGGTTTCCCCAGTGGACCTCAACCAAAGTTGGACCTTTGAACATTCCAAAATACTAGTTCCAATGTTTAGATTATGGCCTAATCACTGATAGAAATTAGTCCCAGCTTTGAACCAAATACTTGAAACACCAATGTGAATTCTGTAAGCATACCCCCTCATTGTAGGCAAGCCTCAGCAGAGCATTCTGGGTCTCCCTGTCCACTATGGGAAACAGCTGCTCTACATGAATAACTTCCTCTAACTTGAGGCTGGGAATGGTCAGCCTTGTGCTTAGTATTTCTTTGTCTGGAATCTCAAGAGTCTCTGTCTGAGAATTGTCTGGAGCAGTGTCTTACAGGAAACTCTACAGTCATTTCTCTCGTGGGTTACTCCTGACATGAGTTTGAACAGACAGAACATATGCTATCACCATAACACAGTGAGGTCAGTATGTGTTAACCTCATTCAAAATAAGAAAACACGCTGAAGAAGGTTCTGCTGCCTGTCCAAGTTAACATGGGTTCAAACCCAGGTCTTTCTGACTCAGACCCACGCATGTTCTTACTCACAGTGCCAAGCTAACCTCCCACCATTTATCAAGTCTGTAGCATTTTGAAAGTGACAGGATTATCTTAAATCTGTGTGCATTTATTCCTCTTGTTTTGTCTACTTTTTAACGTTTTAAAACTTTTTTTCCCCCAATATGTCTGAAAGATACTAATTCAAAATAGAAGTTAGGCCACAAGAAACTATCAAGAGAGATGGGGGAAAAAATCACCAGTTTGGAGCTATAAGTAGGGACCAGATTCCCAGTAACTGATGAGAAGGGACATTTCTTAGGACAGATCTCTCTGCTAAATACAACTATTCTCTAGAACTCACCCTGCAGAAAAATCTGTCTTTACATCTTACTGGCCAAAACCAGGTCATATTCTGGATAAGAATATCCCTATCCCTGGTTAGGGATACTGACAAACAACAATGGAATCCCCCCGAGTAGTTTAAGACAATCCCAGTTTCTCTCTGAGAGCTGATAATTCCCAACCAAACCAATTTGACTTCTCTAAAGAGGACTAGGTGGGTGATAACACACCCCCATTCCCTACCTCTAGCCTCCCTCCCCATGAACTAGGTTTTTGATTTAGCATATGCGTTGCCACAAACACCACCAACAGAACACAAGAAGTGTGGGACCCCTTGGGGCATCTCCTACCACTCACACCCAGCACTCAATACTGAATACATCGCAAATAAGGGTCAAACTTACCAGTTAAAGATCCTTTACTGAACATTCCATAGACATGTAGATAAAAAGTAGGGACTTCCAGCACATGGTTCTCCAACAAACCTTCAGATTTATTCTCCTGATTCACCACCTCCTTTACACATCAAACACACACACACACACACACACACACACACACACACACACAAACTGCTCTGATTAATCTGCCCTTGCCATCAGCTTACTCTGCCCACTCATCCAAGCAAAGGCCCAAGAGCTTTTCCTGGATCTGGAGCCAAATATTCCCTCAAGAAAAGCAGCTAAAATTATCGTCTGGTACCATAGATAAGTAGGAAAGCCAAAGATGGAAATAGACACTGAAGTAGCAGTTTCCAATAAGGGATACTGCAAGGGGACGGTTGAATGCTATACCTTTGGATGAGCAGCCATCTTGAGGTTACTCAAGAGGTAAATAACATTTATAAATAAAAGCCTTGACTCTAGGATACTGAGAAGGGGAGAGAGAAGGAGGGGGGAGAGAGAAGGAGAGGGATGTGGAAAGGGAGGCAAGGGACACACACACACACACCAAAACGTTGCAACTTCAATTATTGGCGATATCCCCTCCTGTGGGTTCTTCTGCTCCATGCTGTGTCAACTGTTTCAATCCCATAAGGAATTTAACTAGAGCCTCAAATTTTCCACAGTCTTTCTTCATCTTGTGTCTTGAGATCTAGCTTTTCCCTATGATCTCTCTCCAGTAGGATAAACCAAGACTTCATGATAGCATGGTGACGTGGCTCCAGCCAGTCTGTTCTAGTAGACAGGCCACTGTACAACTATGGACTCCACCTGTGCTTATGTCCTGTCTGCTAACGTCCCATTAGCCAAAAAAGGTCATGTAGCCAATACGGAGGTGAGTTCACAATGTTAGTATTCTGTCTAAACTCCACCTCCCCAGTTACCTGGCAACAGCCAGGTATGCTCCTCCCCACAGTTACCTGGCAACCGCCAGGTAGGCCTGATCCACTATAAAAGGGGCTGCTTGCCCCCTCCTCGCTCTCTTCCTCTTATTCTCTTACTCTTACTCTCTCACTCTCTTACCCTCTTGCCTCTCTGTCCCCTCCCCCACCTTCCTCTCTCTCCACGTGGTCATGGCAGGCCTCTACTTCTCTTCTCTCTTATCTCTTCCACCTTCCTCCTCCACTTTTGCCCTATCCCCTGAATAAACCTCCTCCCCCTTGGAACCGCGTGGTCTGGAGTGGTCTGTTCTGAGCTGTGGTCGGATTTCTTAAAACAACTAGCACACAAGAGGTTCACTGGGGCCCCACTATATTTGTGTTGCCCTTTATTTTAGTATCTACCTTAGTGAGATTTCAGGAATAGAAAAATAAAAGAACAGCACCAGCCAGATGTGTTGTTGAATTCCTGTAATCCAAGCACTTGGGAGGCAGATGTAATAAGATCAGGAATTTAAGATCATCTTCAGCTGTATAACAAGTCAGAGACCAGTAGCCTGGGCTATGTAAGAACCTGTATTACATTGTCCAAGTGCTTTGAACTTATGACACACCCCAGTGACAGAAAAACAAACACCAAACATTCTCTTTTATTTGAGGATCCTAGCTCCAAATCTTTAGATGTAAGCATACAACCTGGACCGGGAAAGTAAAGAGGACCGTGGGGAGGGAAGTTCTAGAGAGGAGACAGTAGGACACAGGTGCTATGAAGGGGGAGAAGGGGGAGGGGACTTCAGCTGAGGCAGAGGAGGTAGGATAATAAAGAAGGAAAGAAGTGGTTAAGAGCACTGACTGCTCTTCTGAGTTCAATTCCCAGTAACCAAATGGTGGCTCACAACTATCTGTAATGGGATCTGATGCCCTTTTCTGGTGTGTCTGAAGACAGCTACACTTTAAAAAAAAAAAACTTTAAAAAAAAAGAAAGACAAATAACACCAAGGATTTTTGAAAATGCTGTATAGAATCATATTATTTTGTGTTTACATAATTACATATATATATGCACTGAATGATCAAAAAATTAAATTTAAAATAGAATTTGCCTTTCAGAATCCAGTTCAACAAAGGACTGAGAGAAGATCTTGCTTTGATTTACTAAAAACAAGATCCAGCAAAAGAAGTGCACTCTGGCTGGGCACCCTGGATCCCAGAGCAGACTCTGGGAGCCAGGTCTGCTGGAAATGTTTCTCGCTCTTTCCACAGGATTAATTAGGCCCCAGAAGGGCTCTGTGACAAACAGGAAACATGAAATCCTTTTATCACAGAAGAAACAAAACAGTAAATCCCTGAAGCTGCTTAAAGTAGCACTGATAGAAACCTCAGCCCCCACCACCAACAACCTCTGTATGCCCCCCGTCTCTGAAGCTTGCCACACACATACATACACCCTCACAGCCAGATTAACTGTTTAGAACAGATGACATCAGGTTTCCATCCTGAAGAGGCCAAGTCTACATCACTTTCCTCTAGACAGTCCCCTAATTTGTCTCCACTTTGCCATGTAGCTCAGGACACAAGCTTTTGAAATTAATGATGCTGTTTACAGAGTAATAGCTCTGTCCTAATCAGATGATAGTCCTTGCTACTCATAAGCTCATCATTAAGGCTACCGAAGAAATAATCAGCAAATCCCCAAAATGCACTGCTTTCAAGCCCACAAGTTGCTTAGTAAATGGTAATGAGTCACTCGAAGCCAGGTAGTCACCTCACACCTACGTAAGGAAGCATGCAGTGCCTCCTCCAACAGGCAAACCAGAATGCCGAGCTGTGGATGTGAAATCACAGTTTTAAAAACATCACTAGTTTTGGTGGTGGTGGGTTTTTCTTGCATTGAGATAACGGTAACATAATTAATCATTTCTGTGTGTACAATTCTCTGCTAGTTCATGTTTTTATGATATATAACCTTCAACTTCTCCATTTTCAACTTTTTTCACAGCCCGATTAAAAGCATCCTGTACCTGTTAAATAGCCATTCCTCACCCCTCCCCCCCCCCCCGACCTTATCTATCTCCTGACAACCTCTAAGCTGCTTTTTCAGTATGGACTTTTCTATTCTGGATATTCTGGAGGTACCAGGGGCTAAGGCAATGGCTTAGTCAGTGAAGTCTTTACCCTTGCAAGCATGAACATCTGAGTTCAGCCACCAGAGCCCATATAAAAATGGAGGGCATGATACAAGCACATACTACAGGGCAAGCATGCATTATAAGCATGTCATGGGGCTTCTAATAAACCAAAGAGCATGGAATCTCTACCCTTTCTCTGAAACCTGAAAGACAGGAACTGTCATATTGCTTTGTGGGTCGGAGTTCTCCACGGAATCCCACCATGCTGCCTTTCTATGGCGTTAAGACCTCTGCTAATGAATCTCTCGCGCCAAAACAACAGTAAGCAGTGAATGCACTGCTGTGTGTTGCTGTGGACAACTGAGGCTCAGTATAACTGGAACTTGCATGTAAGACTGGGCAATGTGCAACTTAGAGCCAGCCTTCATCAAGAAACAAAGTTGGAGTCTTTATCCACAAACTCCTGGGCCCTTCCTTAGCTGTTGCTCTTAGAGATAGTAATTCCACAGCATTTCAGGCATAACATGCTTACAAGGCCAGAGAGAAGCTTTAAACAGAACAGTACACTTAAGGAAGCAGTCTCCACATGGCACAAGGTACCTACAGGGTGAGTCAAAAGAATATTGTCCGGAATGGTGACAGCATCCACTATCATTCCCAGAACCCACTCCACAGGCAGGTTGCTCACTTCCATGTCTTTAGCATATTCTCCTCCCTTTTGTGTGCCCTGATGTCTACCTTACCTAGATGCTACCTCAGTGCTACTCTGCAAGTAGCAGCAGCAGATAAGGAGCAGCTACTCCACGGTATACACTGAGCTGCCTCCAGCAAGGCATTTGGAATGGAGGGGACATGTATGACTTACCACAAATCATATGGCATGGAGGGGACATGTATGACCTACCACAAATCATATGGCATGGAGGGGACATGTATGACCTACCACAAATCATATGGCATGGAGGGGACATGTATGACCTACCACAAATCATATGGCATATATAATTTCATGCTCAGAGCAGTCTTACAATGCTCACAAGGAAAGGTAGCAAAATACTTGGGCCAAAGGGTTGCTTCCTGGTTCACGTTACATTGCCTTTACCCAGAGACAGGAGGGCAGGAGGCAGGGTCCTATTTCCCATCCTTATTCCCACAGAAGATGAGAAAGATCCTTGTCTTCTCTGTCAACCTTGGACACACTCCAGATACAACCTCTCATGCTGGTGAGAACACAGAAACTCCAAGTGTAACCTGTGAATGGGGAAGTAGCTTTATTTCACTGGTCCAGCCTCAGAACTTCTGGCATTATTTCCTGGTACTCTAAAGCCCATTGCCTTGCTTATAGATCTACTTTCACCCACGGTGATTTAGATGGTGCAGATCTAGATGTTTCTGGGGAGACAGGAATAAGGGTGTCCTCAATAAGGGCTGTTCTCAGACCTTAAAAGAATATGTTCCCTTCCTATCACCAGGCTGGGGGCTCTTCAGTTTGGCTCGATCAAATCCCAACCAATGCCCAACTGGCAATGTAATCTGCCCCCAAATTACTCATTGAGTACAAGACAAGTTCAATGCTATATAGCCTCATGCTACTACCCTGGGGAAATCTCTGAAGCAGAAAATGACTATCAATTGTGCTGAATGCAAAGGGAAAAACAACAAAAACAAAAAAGAAACAAACAAAACAAACAAACAAACAAAAAACTCAGAAGCTTACAGAGATGATCAGTGGCCTGCTTTTCTCCTTCTCCCCAGTAGTTTAGATCCTCACCCCCAAGGGACCTATTAGTGCCCTCACCCTCACCAGGCCTTATCTTATACAATGTATAGAAGCTGAGAGCTGAAGAGAGAAGCACACTGCTCTCTCAGACAGCTAGAGGAACATCACCAAGACATAAATCAACTGCAAAGTTAAGTTCAAAGCCCCAAACTCTTTCTTCTAACACATGAAGAGAAGGCACTGTGTCTTCACCAACTGCGAAGAATATTTCCATTAAATAGAAACACACAAGATTAGGAAGTTCATATGGAATTCAGACAGGTCAGGTCCTCCTAAACATGCCGAGTGAAATAAATCTGACAGCTTGATAGGGTATATTTTACTAACAATGGAAACAAACCTGTTTGTGTGTAACTGATTCCTTAATGCCTTGATATATCTGCCTACCACAAAGCCCTTTGCACAACAGGTCAGATAACTTTGCTGTTTTGAGTTTATCTGAAGAGAGTGAGATATGGAACAAGCTACTAGAAAAAGCCTTTACTTGTTAGTTCTAGTCTCAGAAACATTTCCCAAGGGCTGAGGATTTAAGAACTAAGAACTAGTTGTGTTTGCCTATCAGAAGAGCAAGTTCTAAGCTATGGTATATGAGGCAGTGAACTCGTGTAAGAAGACTGTGTTGCATTAAAGAGCTACAGATAATTTTAGCACAATCACCTCAGGTGATTTCCCCAATGAGCCACTCTCTGGAGAAGACTCCTGCCTCCTTTTTCTGAGCAACATTCTTTCAGCTCCTAGAAGATAAAGGAGGCTTTATATCATAAAGTCACTTCCCTACCTAAGAAGGTTCCAGAATTATTAGCAGTTGCTACGATTTCAGTTTACACCCAATCACACTCCTCCCAACCTTATGAAAGGCATCAAGAAACAAAAATGGTCAAGAGTTTCTCCAGCCATTCGAGGACTTCAAGAAATAGATGATTGGCATTTACTGTGTGTGTTGTATCTGACAGTTAGGAAAGTGTCTGCCATTGTGTCTGATACATATGGGTACAAAATTAATTACTGTTTCCTCTCCCTTTATATATTTTGAAACACTCACTCTCTTGGAACTGTCTTAATTTCTCAGATCTTCTCCAAATCCAACTTGGAATAAGACAGAATAAAAACAATTAAGTGTATCAATCCTGAGAATACAAAAAAAGCAGTTATTGCTAGCCTCATATCTAGTCCAGAAGTTGTAACCAGTTAGGCCATGTGGTAGCACAGCAGTTAGAAGCATAGGCTTTGAACTCTGGGTCAGAATTCTGACTCTATGCCTTGCTGATAAGTTCTTGCTTTTCCTTTTTATACTCAGAATTGAGCCAAATCTTTTGTCCATATTGTCTAACCTCATTTTCTGATGTGATGTCCTTCAATAGTCCACCTTAATTAATATTCTTTAACAAGTATCATAAATAATTTTTCTTTAATGTGTAATGTATGTGGATATTCCAAGTAACAATGGAAAGCGATAAAACATAGCACCTTACTGATCTATTGTACAGAGCATATTTAGAAAGTTTCTGTCAAAAAGAAATGGTTATTCTAAAAATCACTAGATGTCACTTAGCTGTGTGAAAATACTGTGCTGTTTTTTCTACCAAATAGTTAAGTGAACCAAAGAAGTTTTATTTTTAAAGAAATTTGCAAAGAAACATCTGGCAAAAATCCTGTCCAATTAGCTTGTGTTCTGTCCTAAAAGTTGTGCCATCTTAAGCTAACCAATTACAAAAGAATGTGAAAAGCCAGGCAGTGGTGGTATATGCCTTTATATGCACTCGGGAGGCAGAGGTAAGCAGATTTCATTGAATTTGAGGTCAGCCTCATCTACATAGTGAGTTCCAGGATGGCCAGAGCTACCAGAAAAACCTTTTCTTGGGTGGGAGGGGGCATAAGAATGGGAATATTTAACAATATACTTTGCTTTTATCTTAATCAACCAAAGAAGAGATTATGTGATATTAAAGAAAGATTGAGATAGAAATAGAAGTTTTGGATTTGCCAGAAAGAATGTGTTCTTCTGGGATATGATTGAAGGTAGGGAAAGAATGAATGGTAGATAGCCAGAAGGTTTTCAAAAGTTGTCACTGTCAAACTCATCCTCATTCAGAATTCAAGTGCATATTTTATAATCAAGATGAAATTACTTTTGTAAAATAAACATCTATTTAGCTTCTAAAGCACTGTTATTTGAGGTTAATATGTTTTAGAAAGTTTTACTGCCTTAGAAAATTTCATTTCCACTACCTGGAATCCCTTACCTTTAGCAGGTAAATGTATACCAGCATCTTAATAATCTCTTTGTGGGGAAGGCCATTCCTGATCAGTCCCAGGGACTCTAATTACCTTTCCCTTCCCATCGTGCACCACACCATCCTTCTCCACAGAAGGCCTCCTCTGTCTTCTACTCACTTCAGTTACTGATGCTGTCCTATCCAGAACACAGTGCTAACACAGAAATGGTGAAGTGAGAGCACACTGGGAAGAGGTTTGAAGTAATCTACATTTAAATAAATGGAGCCAAAGGCTAGATTTGATCTGAAGCGAGAGGTGTGCACCTGTCACTTCTCGTGATCTACTCCAGGAGTGAATGGTTCCAAACACAAAACTCAAGAAGTCATACACCTTTGAGCAATCAGAGACCTGTGATCCTCAGCCCCATGGCTCCTTTCATCTCTCAGGTTCATTCTTTCTATGAACAGCCAGAGTTTAAACAACCTGTCTCAGTAGAATCAGGCCCAGCGTTTGCTCTTGTCACAAGAAAATGAATGGACTTCCTGTACATGCCAATTCACACAAATTCCTATAAGAAGGTAGTTTCTAGGATTACTGGGTAAACATGAATACAGGCTACACATTAAACAACACTTACAAACTTCTTCTAACAAGATGCCCCATAGTTTCCCCTCATTTCTTCGACTCAGTCTGATGACCTACTAGTCCTAACCCAATGGTGTGTTTTTTTTTAAAAAGTCTATTTTAAAGAAAAATATACTTATTTAGAGATAAACTAGTATGTTGGCAGAACTTTGTTCTAAAAGACTATAGCCAAAAAGAAACAAAGATTATATTAGTTACTTTTCTCCTTTTACCACCATCAAGTGTCGAAACATGTGAGTCTTTCAGGGACATTTTACATTCAAGCCATAGTATTCTGCCTCTGACCCCCACAGGCTCACAGCCATTTCAGAATGCAAAATTCATTCAGTCCAGTTTCAAAAGTTCCCATAGTCTTGCAGGTTCTACCACAGTTCAGAACTTCAAAGTCTCTTCTAAACTTCAAAATAATCTTTTGAGTGTGTGTCCCTTAAAAAATGTATTTCCAATATAAAAATAACAGTGTAAGCATCCACATCCCAGAAGGACGAAGCAGAGGTAAGCAAAAAAGGATCACACCACAGTATGATTCAAGCTTAACAGGCTAATTATCAAACCCAGAAGCTCCTTGTTTAGCATCCACTGGCATCATCTAGGCTCTACCATAACTGAGTATTTCCACTCATCCAGTTCTGTGGCCTGCAAAGTATGTGGCCTCTCTTGGACCAAATCCACTTGGTGCCTATTGCTTTCCTTGACAGACACCTCACATTCCTGACATATACAACATCCTCCAGTCTCCACTGCAATTGAGGCTTCACTTTCACCACTTAACACAATGGCCTCTCAAGACGTTCCTTTGGGAAGTCAATCTTCCACACATTGCCTAGCCTTTGCTGCTTTCTGGAGCCTTGGCATAAGCTTCAACGGCCTTCTCATACTGTCATCCACCATGCCTGCAAAACCAGCACCAGGCAGACAATATCAACTCCTGCTCAAGATGACTGTACCCCTTCAAACTTTGTTGTAGTAGCCTCTGAGTATCTACCTGGTTAAATCTGAGAGAACATTTTCCTAGGGAGACCTGCTAAAGGAAAGAATCCCGAAGTCTCTGTCTTCTTTGGCACTCTCTTTTCAGGCACTCTCTTTTTGGCACTCTCTTTGTCATTTCAGATTACTTTGTACTTGGATAAGGTAGAGCCTGCAATGAGTGGGGTCTTTGTCTCAGCTTAAATACCCTTCCAATTATCTGTGCCTGGTTTACATCTAATAGAGAGAGCTCTTTAACAACTGCACCTATTCCAGGGTCAATCAATCTTCAAACTTTAACCTAATTAAACTGTACATTTTCACATCCTTTTGTTCTACTTTCTAATCTTTCTCTCATTGTAAATCTAACTAAAAGCAGTGAGCAATAACCATACTATAGCCCTACCGTTGTTCAGTCTTGAAATTTCAACCTAATTAGTCCTACCACTTTTCAATTCATTCTCATGAAGATATTTACAGCATGAGCAAAATGTATCCAGTTTTTTTACCAGAATATATTGCAAATAGCCTATACTCCAATTCTAAGAGTCTCTTCTGAAACTTCATGAACACAATCTTTACTATCCACATTTCTATCACCATTCTTGTTTTGAGAACTTCTCCAAGTATAGTCCATTAAGCTCTTTTTATACTCCTCTAGGGTTTGTCTTGCCTGCTGCCCCAACCTCTTTCATGGCCATTTGACAAGTCAGTTCTGGGAGCTAAGAACTGCATGGTAACATTTATTAAAGTCATGATCACACTTTTCAGTACAAATTTTCTATATTCCTTTTCTAGCTGATGTAATCAAATACCTAAAAAGAAACAGTTCAAGTAAAGAAGGACTTATTTTTGTCTTACAAATTTGAGAATGTATAGTTCATCTTGGTGAGGAAAGCATCAGCTGTGTTCACAGTAAGAGAAATATGGGGTTGCTTGTATAAATCTTGGCAGACTAGGAAGCAGATACTTAGGCTAGACATGCAGCCAGCCTATAATCATAAAACACTGTCTCTATGGCCCTACATTTTCTATATAGACCACATAACCACAGAGTTTCATGCATCTCCAAACTAGTAACATCAGCTGAGGACTAAGGGATCAAGCACATGAGCCTGTGAGAAACATTTCATATATAAACCATAACAGAAAGAAAGAGAGGGCAAAGAGTAAAGGGAAAAGGAGCATACAGCATAATGTTAGCAGTTGCTGAGTTGGAATAAGATATTCTCTCCAGTTTTGTGAATGCTTGATGTTTTCATTAAAGTTGCCTTTTAAAAGGCTTTTTTGGAAAGTAAATATAAAAGAGTTGACCAAATAAATACTAAACAATCTTCAGATTCATTTTATTAATATAAACAAGCTTCTAAAGATCTATGTGACAAGAGCCAATTATGTCAAGAATTTCCAGTCCAACTATGGTAACATCACTTTCTTTGAAAAGTCCTGGACTGTTTTCAATGTGTCCTGAGTGTCCTGAGTCTAGATCTAAGACAGCTTCTAGCCTGAAAAAGAAAAGAAAGGGAGGAAGGGAGGTGGAGGAGAGACAGAGAGAAAGAAAGAAAGAAGAGAGAGAGAGAAGAAAAGAAGGAAGAGACAGTGGATAGGGAGTGGAGAAAAGGCTAGGGGGTAAAGTTCATTTGGTAGAGTACATTTCTAGCCCTGGGCTTAATTTTTAATTTTAAGCAGGCACAGAGGCAAAAGTCAGTTATTTAATAATTAGGACCTAGAAACGGAAGGATTAGGAATTCAAGATCATCCTTAGATATATAGTTCTTAGATATACAGTGAGTTCAAGGCCAAACTGGGCTCCATGTGACCTTGTCTCAAAGAAAGAAAAAAATAAAAGAAATTAAATGAAAAATAAAGAAATCTTTAGCTGAACAACAGTGCAAGGAGAGAATAAAAACCAGGGGCAATCAGTCATTACTGTCTTTGTGTCCAAGCAATAAAGGACTTTTGTTATCTTCTGTGTATGCACACTTCCTGGGACCAGTTAGAATAAATTGATTGATCAAATATAAAAATCATTTTTCAGGGCTTCCTACAATAAAGTGTTACTTTAATGTCACTTTATTGATGGCATTTATTGATCTCTACTGGTGTTCTTTCAACAAGACTGTCTAGACCCCAGAATGTGGGTATGCACCCCTGCAAATAAGTTATCCCACCTCATCCCCATGTAGGCCTAAAGCACATGTCATAGTTCCACTATAGAGAGAAAATATAAGGCTTAGAAACATTAAATAACTTTTAAACTCACACCATTGATAAGAAAAAGAGCAAGAATCAGAAGCCAGAGCCCTACTCCACCCACTTAAATTCCTTTCTAGGCCATCTTTTTTTTTTCTGGCAATCTGTCCAAGCTAAACTCCTCCTCCTCCTCCTCCTCCTCCTCCTCCTCCTCCTCTAATACCTTTTGTCTCCAAAGCATCAACTTTTCTTCAAGTGCCAGGAGCTCAAGAATAAAAGAGACATCACTCTAAAGAAAATTGCATCTTTGGGGAAGAGATGGCTCTTTGGAAATAAGCTGTAAGTGCATCTCCTGGATTCCACAGAGTAACATAATTGCTCTCAGACACAAGTAGCTTCAGTCAGTTGCTAGAAAAGAAGAGATAATGTTTTATAGGGCAACTCAGTCACTACCAACCACACTGCCATTACCAGTAGACACTCTCCAGGCAACTCAATTATAGAGATAGATTTGAATAGAAAGTTCCAATAACCTCAGCAGTGGTTCAGTGCAAAACATGAGTTCCTTCAGCAAGTCAAAACCCCCTTCTGGTCTCTCACCTATAAAGTAAGAAACTGGGCATAAAATTGTAATGAGCTCCCTTCAACACATCATACTCTTCTTTCTGCTCCAGAAGTCACAGGTCCAGTGTGCTGTGTTTGGTCTTGAGTGTCAATCTGGCTGGATTAAAGGACACCTAGGAATGGTGGGACACACTTCTGTGTGTCTGTGAGGACAGTGCAAAAAAGATTTGTCTGTGGGATAGTGAAAGGGGAGTAGAGGCCCACTCTGACTGTGGGAGTCTCTTTCACCAGGCTAACATATCAATAAAAGAAAACTGGAGGAAAAAATACCATAAGCATCTCTGAAAGTTGCTCCCTCTTCTCAGTGAGTATGTCTGTACCTGTGCTACCCTCCATCAGTAATGTCAAACACTCTCTTCTTCAGTCTTTCAGCATGTGCTGAATATTGGCAACTCTCCAAAGAACCCCCAATCTTACAACCTATGCTGTAGTTGGACTTTTGAGGAATTCACCTTTTTGGAGTAGGTAGTCTGATTCTCTGTTTCACCAACATGAATCCATTGTTAGATTACCCAGCAAGGTATAACAGCTTTAATTACATTAATTGCCAGCACCACTGCTTCTGCAATTGCTTTGACACAAGCAGTTAAGACAGCTACTTCTGTTAATCATTTAGCAAAAAAATGTTACTAATGTGTTGAGTATATAAGAGGATTTGAAACAACTGATTGATACTCTTTATCCTATTCAAATTATTGGAAGGAGGTTTAGAGTTTAAGAGTAAGGAGCCATCTCAAGTGTTATGCCAAATACCAACTGATCTGTGGATTTCTAAAATTTACAATGATAGTCATTATAATTAGGAAAAAGTTTAAAAACATTTGCAGGGTATTTGGCATAATTCTAACAACTCTCTGGGTGTTTTAACTTTGCATAGTGAGATTATGAATTTAAAGAATGCTGCTCTGCTGAGCTTTGATGCTGCAGATACTACTGATAAAATTATCCATGGCTGTGGTCAGTATTTCCATTTTGGTCAAGCTTCAAAAATAGCATATATAACTTGATCATGCTAGCCCTTTTTGTCCTAGGAATACTTTTATTCCTGCCCATCGTATTAAAGCTTGTCTTTAACAACATCAACATGTTGGCAGCCAAAGTACATGGCTTAAAACTAAAAATGGATCCCCAGACAGAGTTATTAAATTAACAGGCTGGCAAGCCAAGGACAGGTAAGATTCTGCACAGAGCCTTACCAACCTAAGACAGAAGTGCATTGCTTTTGATAATGCATATTCCATGATGGGTAAGGAAGGCATTCTTGTCAGAATGACCTAAGACAGGCTCAGTCTTGTTTACAAAATAAAAAAGGGGGCAATGTGAAGAGCTTTGAGGGCTGATTGGCAGGAATCTAATGTTGGCCAAGGACAAGGAAGTGGGCTTCAGGCAGGAATCTGACATTAGGCTAGAACAAAGAAGTAATTTTAGGCAGGAATCTAAATTTTAGGCTAGAACAAAGACGTAGGGTTCAGGCATAAAATTGACTTTGAGCTAGGACAGGAAAGTAGGCTCAGATATTTTGGTCACCCTGATAAGCCCTTAGAAACAGTGATCATGGGAGTGATCACGGGACTTTGTTTATTGCCTTGCTTGTTCTTTGACTATTTGAGTTTATTGTCTTGCTTGCTTCTTGACTATTTGCATCTATTGTATTGCTAGTTCCTCAACCTAGAACTGACCTTAATACTTGCATGTAATTAAAGTGGTATAAAAGCAGATTGGGGAAAAAATAAAAAGTAAAAATAAAGAAAAAATTTTAAGAAAAAAATTTAAGATGGAAAAAGCAGCAGAAAGAAAAAAGCAGCATGTATTTCAGTTGGGATATGGAATCATGTACTTCAGTAAACACTAATCTTGTAAAATACAATAATTTTTGCTGACAAGTAAAACAAACAAACAAAGAATAAGTTGGAGGATATTAGGAACAAAATTTATTATACAAAGGAGAAAACATAAGTACCAAGAACTTGAGGTATACTTTAAAACGCTGAAAGAAAGCTAGTGAGACTAGATTTTAGTGAGATGAAAAAGGTTTGAGGTAGACATAAGGCCATCAGTGGTCAGTAATTCAAAGCCTTAGGAGGATTTTTCAAATGTTATTTTATGTTTCTGAGTAGTAGGTAGAAGTCGTGTAATTCAGAAAAATGAGACTCCCTGCAACAGGATAGATTTCTTTTATGGAATAGGAAATGAGTTAGAGAGACTAGTAAGACATACAAATGTCAAATAAGTAAATATCGTGTCTACATATGACATCAAAGAAGAGAGTTGTGGGATCAGAATAGACAACCCAGAAAAAAAATCAGAGAGAAAGTTGATGGAAACCTAAATTTGGAGTGGTCAGATATGTCGTGGATGTGCAGCTCAGTCTCCATATAGGTTCTCCTCAATAACTGGAACATGGATTACCCCTAAAGCTGCAACCTTTCTGTGGAATCTGTTCCCCAACAAGGCTGCCTTGTCTGGTCTCAGGGAGAGAGGATAAATCTAGTCCTGGAGATATCTGATGTGCTGGGTACCCAAGAGAACTCACCCTCTGTTGGGAGCCACAGTGATTTGCCATTCCAAGATGGCGTGGACATCCTGTCCTCCCACTTGTAAACAACTGACTGCGCAGTTGCAAAAGGCAAAAGGCGCGCCAAAGTCACTGGCCAACCCCGAGGCATAATATTGGGTGGTGAGCGAACAGCCAATCAGAAGTGAATACGTCACTCTAGGCTGTATTTAAGCTAGGCCCCTTCCGAGTCTCACCTCTTCCGCATCTTTCCGCTTTACTGTGACAAGAAGTGAAGTCCTCGTTTTGCAGTAACTACCCAAATTCTGCCTCTCGTGTTTCTCTTCCACGGGCGTGGGGGCACACGGAGGCGCGCGTTATATCTGGCGCCGAGAACCCGGGAATTTCAAGGCGTTGCGGAAGCCCCCCGAGACTCGAGGAGGGTTAAAAGACTGCAGGTTTTGAGGTACACCTTTAGAAGATATGCCTGGGGTGGCGTTTGTGGCAAATGGATTTAAACTCACCGCTGCCATTCCACTAGCTAGCCTCTTGCTTGCATTGCATTTGTTTTTAACTTATGTGTGTTGTGAGAAAAGGGGCCACTCTAGCATACCAGAACCAGGGTGTGTTAGCCAGCAACAGGGAAAAAGGCCTGGTCATAGGATAGGATATTCAAAGGGAACAAGGACTGCTGCAGAGTCCATTAAGCTAATGAAACCTTCACCGGCTGGTGAAGAGAAATGGGAGTTCGGGCAGAACAAGGGAGCGTGGCGCGAAAGGCAGACAGAGGAGGGAGATAGTCTGCCCTGGAAAGCACAGCGGGCACACAGGGAGTGTCCCGCGAGCTCAGAGCAAGCAATGCCAGTGATAGAACAGATGATCTTTGAAAATGCCACAGCTAAATGCCGTGCAGCCATTGTCCTTCATAAGAACAAGAGGCTACAAGATTGGCTAAGGGCTTGCTGTGGCCCAGGAAAGGAGGCTGTTTGTGCTTATTCCACAGGTGAAAACAATTTAATTTGGGTCCCTGCACAGCTGGTGCAGATTGTGAAGAATGAAGCTAGGTTGCAAGATTACAGCTCTGAGTCTCCTGATACTGAAGTTCCATTTGGCGATAAGTATACCGCTGTGGGCCATAGTCAAATCTTGAACTGTTCTCTTGCTAGTGCATTCAAATGCTGAAGTACTACCTTTTGATTACAGCTATTTGAGTGTTACTTACAAAAGAGGCTTTAAAACATAGTTAAACTGCCAATATTCCATTGGCTACAGTTGGTAGCTCAGCCGAGAGTTTGAAAATTTTTGATTTGCCTATGTTTATAGAAAAAGGATACAACACGTGTCTTTTAAGGTTTACAGTTTAAATTTAAGGTTTTAAGCTAAAGCCAAAATGCACAATTCAGCTTAGCCAAGTCTCAGAGAACAGGCCTGAGGGAGGTTAAGTGCATTTACATTTGAATTAAGAAATGCAGACTGAACTACAGAAGCCCAGGTGCTAAGCTCCTTTTGTTCTGAGTCTTCAGACCAGGCCCTAGAAATGTGCTTAAGGGAATTTGTCTTTTGTCCTCATTGTTTCTTGTGAGAGGAGGGGTAAACCTAGACCCAAAGACTTTACCACAGTCTGTGGGATAAAAGGTATGTTTATGCTACAAAAATTAAAATTATGCCTGCTTCCCTCCATGAGTATAGCTGTACCTGCTGATAAAATATGGTTCAAATTGTTTTAATTCCTTTAACAATTATTAGAGAATAAGATTGGCTTTTATCCGATATTCTCATGGGACAAAAAAGATTGGTTATTAAATTAATCCAAAATAAAGTTCAAATTTAAGATTTATACAACATAAGTTGCCTACTCCAGCTGCCATTTTAATAAATGCTTATAGAATTTTATAAATATAAAAAATGTTTTGTACCATCCCTTTACATTTCTGGTAAAGGTGAAAGGTTTACAGGTAGTAAATTTGTTCATAATTTTTAAGAGCCCATGAAGCAATATTTGTTGAAAATAATTGCTTCAGAAAATAGTTAATTGTTTTACATTTTATATACACAAATGTTGTTGCTTTAATACAAAAAAGTAAGAGGTTAAATCTTTTGGTGTGTATTATTCATTGTGTGATACTTTATTAGTGGATTTCTCTAAAGAAGTTTTTTCTGCAAGCTATTGCTCCAATATAACGAGCTTTAAAAAAATTTTTTTTTAGAGTACGTGTTACTTCAAAAAAAGGATTCAAAGACAGTGTCTTTCAATATTTGAGACAAGCTGGGGCTAGAAAAAGGGCTCAGCCATTAAAGGCTGGACTTAATTTAAAATATAAAGGCTAAACTCCCAGCAACCACATGGTAGCTCACAACCATTTGTGGTGGGGATCTAACGCCATTTTCTGGCTTGTGAGTGTACATACAAAAGAAAATAGTTTACTTTTAATCTTGATTTGCTCTTAGTGATTTTTAAAAGTTGTTAAGAGATATTATTTGGCTAAAACCTCATCTTAAGCTTACCATAGGAGGATTTAAACCTCTGTTTGATGTTTTCAAAGGGATGCAAGTCCTAAATTAAATCATATGTGTATTTTCTTGAATTTACCCTGCTCCAACACAATTAAATTATGTGTTGTAGCCACTGTTTAAAATGTTAAAAAAAAAAAAGGGTGTATCTGCCTTTGTCTTATTGAATGATATATTTCATGAAGTGCAGAATGTTTTGGCTACATGATTTAATATCTCTAGCCATTTAGATAACATTAAAATTAATAAGGTGTTTAGGAATGCATCTGCACAACCGGTGTCGGTGTGTGTAGACCCTCCATTTTTCTTTATGTTATCCAACCTTCAGAATAATTCTGATACCTTGGATTATAAAAATGGTACATGCTTTTAGCACAATGCTGGAATGGATCACTAGACCTAGCCTTGGTTGTGCATGTGCCTATCTTTGTGCCCATCTCAGTACATCATTATGGAGACTTAAAAGAGACTTTGGTCAATCAGAGAGTTGATTGCTCCAAGCCCATGTAGAGCAGCTCACGGATGTGGTTCAAATGAGCTGTGTGTCAGCGACCCCACATCCAGGTATTACACCTCTGAGATTTGTGAATGATACATTTACTCAAAGCCATAATCTTTCTGCTTATTTAAAAGGAAAGTGGAATGGGAAGTTGGACCAGGTGCAACACCAATTGCAGATCCAGATTTCGAGCCTTGTTGGAACACGAGTGGAACCTGTTACCCCTGGAGATTTTACTTCTTGAATTTCTTCTGCCTTTTCTTTCTTTCTTTCTAAAAGGGAAGGTAGGCCTGTTTTGATACAGCCCTATGATGTGGATTCGTGTTCATTGAGGGTTGGTCTGTAAGCTCAGAGCCCAACAAAAACGTGACAAGGCCGCTTTAGTCCAAGCACTCGCAGCCTTGGAGCAAGCATCTCTCCCTGAAATTTGACTATCTAGGCTAAGAAAGTAGCTGATGACTGAGACCCTCAGTCGATGCACCCCAAGGGTTCAGCCCATTGCACTGGGTCGATGAGAGGTCTAAGTCCAGCCAGTCCTTGCCTAAATAATTGTGGTACCTAAATAGTAGGTTGACAGCCCTTGCACTCCTGGGAGCTATACTCCATTGCACAGGGACGGGTGTCAATTCCTCTTTACTTCCCCTTAGCCCTTGCACCCAGAGGACTTGTTTCCATCGCACCTGGAAGGGTAAGGGAGAATCTTTGGGCTATAAGCTCTTGATCGCTTATTCCCCCAAGATGGAGTTTGCTTGATCGGGCTTGAGTTCGAATCTTGATTGGTACTGCGTTTAATAGGCAAAAGGCTGTTTCATATTAATAATTTAAACAGGGAGAGATGTTGGGAGCTGCAGTGATTTGCCATTCCAAGATGGCACGGACACCGTGTCCTCCCACTTGTAAACAACTGACTGCACAGTTGCAATAGGCAAAAGGCGTGCCAAAGTCACTGGCCAATCCCGAGGCATAATATTGGGTGGTGAGCGAACAGCCAATCAGAAGTGAATATGTCACTCTAGGCTGTATTTAAGCTAGGCCCCTTCCGCGTCTCACCTCTTCCACGTCTTTCCGCTTTACTGTGACAAGAAGTAAAGCCCTCGTTTTGCAGTAACTACCCAAATTCTGCCTCTCGTGTTTCTCTTCCACGGGCGTGGGGGCACACGGGAAGCGCGCGTTATAACCCTCTCAGAGGAGAAGGAGATGGGGAGATGGTGGGGAAAGAACTCTGAGTCAGGGAGGGACAGGGAGGGAGGGCAGCATTTGAGATGTAAATACACAAATAAATAAATAAATAAACTCAAACAGCAAAAAAAAAAAATCTATTAAAAAGAGAACTGAAATGTATCCTCAACATTTATCTGATGTGAGCACCCATAGAGGTTACTTACTAGAGATATTTCAATAGCTTGAGAATTGAAGCCATAAGGAAAAAAGTGAGTGGAAATGTATCCTCAACATTTATCTGATGTGAGCACCCATAGAGGTTACTTACTAGAGATATTTCAATAGCTTGAGAATTGAAGCCATAAGGAAAAAAGTGAGTGGAAACTAAGGCTGTGGAGATGATATCCAGATATTGCTTCATACAAAGTTAAGACAATTAAGTTTAGACAAAGACCAACAGCATAAAATGTGAGACAAAGAAAATTTTATTAAATGGTTTATTTCTTTAAATTTCAAAAAAAGATTACCCAGCAAATATGATAGATACCTTTTAATAATATGTTCATATGTTCTATTGGTTTTGTTCCTCTAGATAACCCTGAACAAATGGTACAGTCAAGTCCTAGTCACTAGGATATCAGAGGTCAGGCTTCCTTGGGTAAGGTGTTTCTCTCGCAGACTTACCATTTACTTTCCCAGATATCAAGTGAACAGTAGAAATTATGTGTCTGCAGGGGGGCTTTTTTTCACTTCTACAATGACTGCTTTGATGATGTGCAAAGTCATTCTGGGTCTATAACACACCTGAACCCTAACCCTTTCTCCTTCTGTTCGTGACACAGATGTCTCTTGTCTGACTCAGTGTTCTCTACTAATTAAATATCACACTTCCAACTGCAATTAGCAAGAGAACTCTCCAGGCAATTCTGTAGAAGAATAAATAAGGCCCTTCTATTTCTCACTGCCCTCATGAGATGTTGACCATAAAGCTAGTTAAAACCAATGACAAATCACAGGGTGTTTTAATGAAGCAGTAATGAACTTGTGAAGTACAGGTTGGCTTGGATTCATTAAGCAGCTCAGGCTGGTCTATACTCTGATGATACTATTATAACCAGTATGACAGAAATGAAGATATTCTGAAGAAATACTCACATATCTCAATCAGAATATTTGAACAATAGACCCCCATAAAATGAGAATTTTTTTCTAGGAATATCATGCTGGAAGAAGGGAAGGTCAACATTCAGAAAGGGATGTCTTTCTGAAAGACATGTCACACAGTTCTAGCAACTTAGCAGACTACTTGGGCACAGGGGAAAAGTTCCTGAACAGATCACCAATGGCTTATGCTCTAAGATCAAGATTTGACAAATGGGCCCTCATAAAATTACAAAGCTTCTGTAAAGCAAAGGACACTGTCAATAGGACAAAATGGCAACCAACAGATTGGGAAAAGACCAATCCTACATCCAATAGAGGACTAATATCCAATATATAAAAAGAACTCAAGAAATTAGACTCCAGACAACCAAATAATCCTATTTAAAAATAGGGTACCGAGCCAAACAAAGAATGAGGAAACTCAAATGGCCGAGAAGCACCTAAAGAAATGTTCAACATTCTTTCTTAGTCATTAGTAAAATGCAAATCAAAACAACCCCAAGATTCCATCTCACATCAGTCAGAATGGCTAAGATCAAAAACTCAGGTGACAGCAGATGCTGGCGAGGATGTGGAGGAAGAGGAACATTCCTCCATTGTTGGTGGGATTGCAAGCTGGTATAACCACTCTGGAAATTTTATGGTTCCTCAGAAAATTGAACATAGCATTACCTGAGGACCCAGCTATACCACTCCTGGGCATATACCCAGAAGATGCTCTAACATATAACAAGGACACATGCTCCACTATGTTCATAGCAGCCTTATTTATAATAGCCAGAAGCTGGAAAGAACCCAGATGTCCTTCAACAGAGGAATAGATACAGAAAATGTAGTACATTTACACAATGGAGTATTACTGAGCTATTAAAAACAATGAATTCATGAAGTTCTTAAGCAAATGGATAGAACTAGAAAACATCAACCTGAGTGAGGTAACCCAATTACAAAAGAACACACATGGTATGCACTCACTGATAAGTGGACATTAGTCCAAAAGCTTACAATACCCAAGATACAACTCATAGACCACATGAAGCTAATGAAGGGAATGGGGAAAGGGGATAACATCTGAAATATAAATAAAATATCCAATAAAAAATAATTTTTAAAAAAGTGGGCTAAGCCTGAAGCTCAGATAATGGTGGATCGATAGTGTAAGGATCACACCTTAACGGAGACTGCTTAGCTGTGCAGGTCTCCAACTCTCTACTTAAACTTTGATCTTATCTCAGGATAGACTCGGGGGTTCTCTAGGTCTCTTTGTCCCTCGTCTCCATGTGACCACATTGAATAAACTGTTTTCTACTTTTAATTTGGGTCTTTTAATTGGTTATTGAAAATGGGTGACCAGGTCTGACTTAAGCACAATTACAAAACACTGCTTCTGTCTCCCTGGTGTGGGAATTACAGGACAATGCCACTATATCTGCTTTGTATAAGAGCAATTCAAATTAAAATGTTACAATCTGAGTCCTGTAGATAATTGTGGAGTAGGAGAGGCTTTAAAAATAAGGAAACCACTACCCAAAGAGGAGCAATGTCTTGTGTGTACACATTAGGTCTACAAACAATATACTAGACCATTAATCCTATTGAAATTGTCTCCACTCTGCTGGTTTTCATGTTTCTTACTATTGAAACAGAGCATAAAAGGTGATAAACAGCTAGTAAAACACCATTTTAAAAATATTAGCCCAAAGGCAGCTATATTTCCACAGAACATTAGGTGTGTAGCAATCTATAGATACATGAATACATTCTCAAGACCCTAATGGCACCTAGTGAACAGTGGATTCCCAACACAGCATATCTAGCAATGGAAGGCTCATGGGTAGAAGGAATAGCATGCTTGACCTTGAGGATAAGAGTTTCCCCTCATCACCAACATCCCTTCTTTCCTCCTTGCACCTCAGGATCTTAGCTGATTTTATCCTCCACAGAAATGCAGACAACCATAAACAGAGTTCGATGAGACTGGAGAACAAGGCTAAAAGTAAGTCCAAAATGTTTTACACAAAAGTTATTGTTACTTTCCACTAATTGGTGGTAAGGCCCCAATTAAACTTCCCCTGTTTCAGAGGTCCTCCATGTCTTGTCTTTCTCCTAGGAAATTCACTTTCTCTGGGACCCCCAACTACAATGCAGTGAAAATCTAAATAAATCTGAATAAATCCCAAATTAAAAATAGCAACATGTTACTATAACACTGTCTGGCTCCAATATAGGCTGGATATAAAGAGATTTGGCCAAGGGATGGAAGGCCTCATACTTGGTCCTACCTCTTACACTTGTAAGGAGAATCAGAGACTCTTGGAGAATACTAGAATGTATGCAGCTGATTTTGTTTTTGAAAATTCTAATGACTGCCCATCTGGAGCACTGCTTGGAACTTTGACACCTCATCAGAAACTCATAGATGTAAACTGGTGGCAAAGAGCCACTTATCGGAAATGGGAAAAATATAAGAAGAAACCTGTTAACTATGGTGGCACCAAAGGGGTTACTTGAGTGAGGAATATAAATTATGCTCTATTTCTCAGCAAATTAAAGAAGGCCTTTGGAAAATTTAGGTTATCTCAGCTGACCTTCCTCTACTGTTTATCTTTATTAAACAGGAAAAGACATTGCCTTAAATCAAAAAACAAAAATACTTCATGTTCTTACCTTTCTGCCTTTCTGGATCTTTGAGATCTAAGTTTTCTATTTTGCTTCTCTCTAGATACGGTCTCTACTTGAAACAGGATCTCAAGTAGCTTAAGCTAGCCTCAAACCCTACTTATGTGACCAAGGGTGACATTTAACTCCTGATCCTGCCTCTACCTCTAGAATGCTATAATTATAGGTACATGGCACACACAGTTTTTAAAGTAAGTGTGTGTGTGTGTGTGTGTGTGTGTGTGTGTGTGTGTGTGTGTGTGTTGGTGTAAGCATGCCCAGGACATGTGTATAGGTCAGAAGACAGCTTTCCAGCGTATTGAGGCAGGGTCTCTTTCACTGGTGCTGTGTAGCATGTTCTAGACTAGCTAGCTGTTGAGCTTCTGGGAGATTCTCCTGCGTCTACTTCCAATCTCCCTATAGGAGTATTTGAATTACAGGTAGACCCACTCAGGATTTTTATGTGGCTTTTAGGATCAAACTCAGGTTGTTAGATTTTCCCAGCACCTCTTTTACATCCTGAGCCATCTCTCTGGGCTATCTTCTGTTTAAACAGTACTGTTTTCTCTTCCAAGATGGTCCTATTTTGAGTCAAGTTGGAAAAAAAAAATCTCAGTTTCCCTTGTCAATTTGATTCTCAAGCATATTGCTATTAAACTATTATTAAACTCAAGCATATTCTATTAAACTTTTGTTTCTTATTTGTCCCCACGAGCTCATATTAATATCACAATACAAAACAGTACAACTTTAAATTCCCATACTCTTTTTTTAAAAATGCAAACACTTTTAAGTTCCATCTATTTAGAATATCCAGCATCTCTTTAAAAGTTCAATGTATTTCAGCTGTGGGATCCTAAAAACTAAAAACAAGTTACATAATTTTTTTTTTAGATAAGGTCTTACTATGTAGCCCTGGCTGTCCTGGAACTCACTGTGTAGAACAAACCAAACTCAAATACATAGAGATCCACTTGCCTCTGCCTCCTGAGTGCTGCAATTAACAGTGTACACCATTATGTTCAGTAAATTATATTCTTCTTATTTCAAGGAGAAAGAACCCAGGTATAGCTATAATTATATCAAACCAAAAATAAACACCTAACAGTGTAATTATATCAAACCCTGTAGCCCAGTGTCTGAAGTCTGGAACTCACTCAGGATCTTCTGAGCTCCAAAAGGCTTGGAGAGCTTCAGATTGGGAAAAGATCTTTACCAACCCTATATATTTTTTAAATGTTTAATATCTGTAACTATCATAAAATGTAAATTTAAACTACTTTGGTGGTGCAGGTTCAAGAGAGCTGTAGGACTGACCAACTACCCAGTCCAAGATCCAGGGCTTTTGAGTTGGACAACCCCAATATCTATCTAATCTATGAACTGATGGAGCTCATGAAGAGGCTGTCCCTGCAGATCTGACGCTGCAGGATCTCCAAGACACAGGTAATAATCTATCCAGGAAGACCCCTGGTAATCGATAGTGTAGCAGAAGCCAGAGGCCTCGGACCAGGCCAGTTACTAAGATATGTGGTCAAAGGGTAGACTATGGGACACACTGTGACATGCTGCAGCTTCCACAGAGAGATTTTTGTTTCTTTTTTTTTCTTTTGTGGGGGAGGTTTCTAGAGCAGAGGGTGGCTATGAAGGGATGGAGAGCAAATGGGCTGGGATACATGATGTGAAATTCACAAAGAATCAATATTTTTTTTAATTACCTTGAGGGCCTTGGAGATGCCTCGGTGGATAAGAGCACTTACTGAACAAACATGAAAACCTAAGCTCCAATCCCTAACATCCATGTAAAAAGCCAAACACAGGCATGTGTGCCTGCTACCCCAGAACTAAGTAGGGAAGAGACAAAGAGGCTTCTGGGACTTGGCCAACCCTGTCATAAGACTAAGGTGAGGTAAAAAGTGAAACAGCAGGGCACCTGACACTCTCCTCTGGCTTCCTACACACTTGTATACACACTCACATACAAACACGTACACACTCATGATAGATAGATAGATAGATAGATAGATAGATAGATAGATAGATAGATAGATAGATAGATGTTCTTTGAAATTCATCTTCAACTGTCAGAAAGGCTGTCAGAAAAGTGACAAATGCTGCTGAAGATGTGGCCAGTGAGGAAGCCTTACCTAAGTCCCCATTGGTAAGAGTATTAACTTGTGCAGTCATTATGCAAATCAGTAAGGAGATTTTTTTTTTCAAAAAGAAAAACAAAAGGTATAACTGCCATATTACACAGCTATGCCATTTCTGGATGTATAAAGGACTCTGTGTCCTCCCAGAGACACTCGCCTGTCCATGTTTATTGCTGCCGTACACAATAACAAGAGGAAGGCATCACCCCACATGTACAGTAGAGTAACGGAATGAGAATGAGGCCTGTATACATGTCAGAATTGTTTTCATTGATAAGGAAAAAGGAAATTTGTAGAAAAATTGATGCACTTGGAAATTAATAGTTAAAGCAGGTGCAGGAAAAACAGGGATTGCATGTTTTCTCTTAGATGCAGGTCTGAGTTTCTAATTTTATACATGTGACAGCTCGGCAGGTACAGTACATGCCACTAAGGCTGAGCTCCTGGGTTCTGTCCCGGGGCTGGATAGGATGGGGAGAACTGACTCCTACATACTCCCACACACAAATAAATAATGGAATACATGTGTTTGTGTGAGAACGAGTGTAGGTAGAGGTCAGGAAACTAGAAAGGGGCCCGTGAAAGAGGGGAACAAAGAGGCCTTAAAGGAGTCAGTGGGGAGGGCAATAAAATGTATGTTGTTATAGAACACTTGAGAAAGTTCAAGAGCACCATGCTTATTAAGACAATTAGGAATATAGAGAGTCCTTTATTCAAAAAGCCAGAGACTGAACAAGCAGGCTCCTGCTACAAGGAACTCTTGCCACAAAGCCAGGCAGGGGAGGGACATTAAACTCAAGAAGGCTGTAATCCTAGCACACCAGGAGCAGGCTCCAGTGGCTCTGTGATTTTGTTGGTGGTGGTTTGTTGTTGTTGTTGTTCTTGTTTTGTCTTTTCTGTTTTGTTTTTTTAATCATATAGTCAAAATTTATTTCAAGGCCTGTGAAAACATTTGATCTAATCAAAATAGTACTATATTTTTAAAATTATTTTCTTTACATTTCAAATGTTGTCTCACTTTCCAGTCTTCCCTCCACAAACCCCTCACTCCTTCCTCTCTCCCCTTTGCCTCTAAGAGGATGCTCCTCCACCTACCCATCCACTCCCGCCTCACCCTTCTAGCATCACCCTTGCTGGGGTATCAAGCCTCCATGGACCAAGTGCCTCTCCTCCCATTGATACCAGATAAGGCAATCTTCTGAAGTATCGGGAGCCATGGACCTACTCATGTATACTCTTGGGTTAGTGGTTTAGTCCCTGAGAGCTCTGTGGGTCCTGGTTAGTTGATCCTGTTGTTCTTCCTATGGGGTTGCAATCCCCTTCAGCTCCTTCAGTCCTTCCCTCAACTCTTCCATTGGGGTCCCCAGGCTCAGTCCAATGGTTGGCTGTGAGTATCTGCATCTGCCTTAGTCGGGTGCTGGCAGAGCCTCTCAGAAGGTAGCCATGCCAGGCTCCTGTCTGCAAGCACTTCTTGGCATCAGCAATAGTGCCAGGATTATGTGTCTTCACATGGAATGGATCCCAAGGTGGGACAGTCTCTGGATGGCCTTTCCTTCAGTCTCTGCTGTATTTTTTCTCCCTGCATTTCTGTTAGACAGGAAAATGTTTATGAAGTTACAAGGACTCGTTAGAAGGTCATTAAATTATATTTAAGTAGCTGTCTATACAGGGCTAAACAGGCTTCATTTGTTTTGAGAACAAAGGACCACATTAGAAACACAAATCCTTCTACTTCAGCGTTTAATTATTAAATAATTTTCCTAAGGGGAAAACAAGTATTTTGTTGGTTTTCTTTACAAAAACAAACAAACAAAATACAAAAACAAACAAACAAACAAACAAAACCAAAACTTGTATAATCAGGCATAGCAGTATACCCCTTTAATCCCAGCGGAGGCAGGGGGATCTTTGTGAGTTTGAGGAAGCCTAGGGCTACAGAATGAAACTCTGCCTCCAAAAGGAGAGGAAGGAAAGAAGGAAGAGAAGAAGGATGGAAGGAAGGAAGGGAGGAAGGGAGGGAGGGAGGGAGAGAGGGAGGGAGGGAGGGAGGGAGGGAGGGAGGGAGGGAGGGAGGAAGGAAGCAGTGTGTACAAATGAATAACTGTGTTCACTCCAATCCCATAGAAGCCTACTGATACAAGTTTCTTGTTTTGTTTTTCCTAAAAAGGCAGTGCATGCCCAACATTCACCCAATTGACGAGCAGGATGGCAAAGCTCACAAAAAGCGCTTATATTTTTACGTCTATAAAAATACATTGATGCACAAAATAATACAACTATGGTATGGATCTTCCTCCTTGGATGAGTTCTGTGTGGTCGTTTCTTGTGGAAGCCCTCTCTGTTTGGCAGAGCACACTCACCAGTGCACAAGTTTCTAAGGACGACGGAACTGAAATCCTTATTTTGCTCCAGTGGCTTCCTCTTCTGCCCACACTCACAGATTTCATTTCCATTTTAAGACACTGGCTTTCTAGTGGTTCACTCTAATTAACATTACATAAAAGAATCTTGGTTTCTGAGTAGATTTTTTTAGTGCTGTAATATGGTAAGTTTAGTAGCTGAAGCTTAATAGGATAACAGTGTTGCACTGTCAAACTAATTCACAGCTACTGGAAAATGACCTAAAATACAACTGAGATGAGACTGGATCGTGAGCAGTGAAACACTGCAGTGGATGGATAAATAAGGTAGCTGTCATCAGTGTCAATTCACAAATCTGCCTTTACAAATGTGGAAGAAATTGGTTTCAAATCCAGTCTTTGTTGTTTTGATTTTTTTCTTTCTTTCTACAGTATCACCTGGAATCACTGTAATAAGTGACTCTAAAGAATCAAGGTTTTAACCTCAGACAGGCTCAGTCTGGTTTGTGCAATAAAAGGGGCGGGAAATGTGGAGAGCTTTGGGGGCTGCCTGGCAGGAATCTGACTAAGGACAAGGAAATGAACTGTAGGCAGGAATCTGACATTAGGCTAGAACAAAGAAGTAATTTCAGGCAGGAATCTAAATCTTAAGCTAGACCAAGGAAGTGGCTTCAGGCATGAAAAGGACTGTGGGCTAGGACAGGGAAGTAGGCTCAGATATTTTGGTCATCCTAATAAACCCTTAGAAATAGTGATCACAGGAGTGATCATGGGAGTTTGTTTATTGTCCTGCGTGTTCTTTGGCTATTTGTGTTTATTGTCTTGCTTGTTCCTTGACTACTGTATTGCTAGTTCCTCAACCTAGAACTGACCTTAATGCTTACATGTAATTTAAATGGTATAAAATCAAAAAAGGAGGAGGAGGGATGGGATAGGGGATTAATGGGGGTGGAGGGAATGGGGAAAAGGGATAACATCTGAAATGTAAATAAATAAAACATCGAATTTAAAAAAAAAAAAAGAATCAAGGTTCTTGTTTGCAGCTGCTGGGTGAAGCCACTCAGATGAGTGTTATGCTAACCTCCTGTATAAAAGGATAGAGGAATATGATTACTATTAATAGTGTCGGGGTGGGCTCTCTCTCATGACATGGGACTAGAGTTATACCAGTCATTAGTTGGTCATTCCCTCACTTTCTGCTCCATCTTTCTGCTGAACCTCTTATAGGCAGGGAAAGTTGTGGGGCGAAGGTTTTGTGGCTGGATTGGTATCCCCATCCCTCCACTGGGAGTCTCCTGGTTACAGGAGGTGACCATTTCATGTTCCATATCCCCTGTTGCTAGGAGTCTTAGCTAGGGTCACCCCATATATTCCTAGAAGTTTCCATTGTTCTAGATTTCTAGCTTGTCCCAGAGATACCCTCCAACTGATTCCAGTTCTCTTTCCTCCCCACATGACCCCTCCTGTTCCCTTTTGCCCTAACTCTCCCTCCCCCGATGTCTATTTTAGTTCCCCTTCTCAGTGAGATTCAGGTATCCTCCCTTGGGCTCTCCCTACTTGTTACTTAGTTTCTTTGGGTCTGTGAATTGCAGTATGGTATTTTATGACTAATATCCACTTATACATGAGTACATACCATGTTTGTTTTTCTGGGTCTGGGTTAGCTCACTCAGGATAATCTTTTCTAGTTCTACCCATTTGCCTGCAAACTTCACAATGTTATTGTTTTTAATATCTGAGTAATATTTTGTTGTATAAATGTACCATATTTTCTTTATCTATTCTTCAATTGAAGGACATCTAGGTTGTTTCCAGTTTCTGGCTATTACAAATAAAGCTGTCATGAACATAGTTGAGCAAGTGTCCTTGTGGTGAGGTGGAACATCTTTTAGGTATATGCCCAGGAGTGGTATAACTGGGTCTTGAGGTAGAACTATTCCCAATTATCTGAGACACTTCCAAATTGGCTTCAGCCAGCAGCTCATGAAAACAAATGCAGAGACCCACAGCCAAACACTAGGTGGGATCTTGTGGAAGAGGAGGAAGAAGGATTGAGAGTCACAGAGGTCAAGGATACCACAAGAAAACATACAGAATCAACTAATCTGGGCACATAGTGGCTCACAGAAACTGAATCACCAAGCAGAGCACATGCATGGGCCATATCTAGTCCCCCTACACATATGTGACAGACATACAGCTCAGTTCTCATGTGGTACCTCTAACAGCAGGAACAAGGACTATCTCTGACTCTGTTGCCTGACTTTAGATCCCTTTCCCCTAACTGGATGGCCTTGTCTAACCTCAATAGCAGAAAATGTGCCCAGTCCTACTATGACTTGATATGTCAAGGTGGGCTGATATCCATGAGGGGTTTCCCCTTCTCTGAGGAGAAGGAAAGGGGGACATGGGGGAGGGGAGGGGAAAAAGGAAGGTAGGGAAGCTGTGATTAAGATATAAAGTAAATAAATGAATAAATGAAAAACAGTAAGGTTCTTTCTGCCACATTAAAAATTTCTCCATAGAAGTCCCCTTTCAAGGGTATATGATATGGATTTCCATGGACTTTTTCACATCTATGTAGTATGGGTTTCAGCCTATTTCTCTTCACCATATTATGGATATCTCCACTCCCAACAATGGGTCAGCCATAATAAACGCCAGTGGACATGTCAGCTGGAAGATTGTCCACTACTTGTTAAGAAAATTGGTTGAGGGAGTCCCCAGTGCTTGGAGCTGAACCAAAGCCACTTGTACTTGGCTGCTATAGAACAGCAGCTCCTGGGACACTGTCAGCAGAGAAGCCGGCTTCTGCTGCTGATCACCTGCAGCATCCGGTAAGTGAAGCACCCAGGCCAGCAGCGGATCAACAGAAGCTGGGGGATGGGTGTGGGACACCTTGTGTGAGGAGGACAAGCTCACAGAACTTACACCAGCTGCAAGAACTCAGTCAGGTAAGAAGGTGGTGAGTCTTTTAAGTATATTTTCTCTCCCAGTGGGAAGGAGGAACCTTTGATGTGTAAAATGTCTCATTTTTCGGAAGTGAGAAATCATTTGTTTACATACAGGATGTGGCTCAGGAGAGAGGAGGTTTGGGATCAGGGTAACCTGACCTCCTAAGCCTTTTCAGTGCAGTGTGAAAGCGGATAGGGTGGGAAAAGCAAGAGAGGCAGGTGTGGGGGACATCAACCAAAACTAAGTGTGTTTGAAAATGCCATAAGGACAGCTTACTCATATGACAGTGTACTCATACACATAAAAGGACAGCTGTTACTCTGTTGTACATATTACTCTAACTAAAAAAATAAGGCTACATTTTAATAAAAAGAGGCTCTTCAACAGTAAAACGCCTCTGTTCCCTGAGAGTTTGCTATGTATCTAAACTATTACAGATGATACATATATATATAGTTATTTTCCCCAGTTTACAAGTTAGGAAATCAAAGCCAGCACGGTTAAGTGTATAACCCTTCCAAGTCAAACAACTGGCGAAGGTTAAGATTACAGTCCTGGGTGAGTCTAAGCCTACAGCTCATGTCTGTATTCACAACACCACATTCAGGCTGAATCAGGGTGATTCAAAGTTCAGGACCAGCTTGAGATATAAAAAAAAAAAAGAGTTCAGGGGCTGGAGAGATGGCTCAGTGATTAAGAGTGTCATCTGCTCTTCCAGATGCCAGTTCCCAGCAACCAACCACATGGTGGCTCACAACCATCTGTAATGAGATCTGATGTCCTCTTCTGGTGTGTCTGAAGACAGTGACAGTGTACTCATACACATAAAATAAATACATCTTTTTTTTTTTTTTTTTTTTTGGTTTTTCGAGACAGGGTTTCTCTGTGTAGCCCTGGCTGTCCTGGAACTCACTCTGTAGACCAGGCTGGCCTTGAACTCAGAAATCTGCCTGTCTCTGCCTCCCAAAAAAAGTGAGTTCAAGACCAACCTGAATAACTTAGAGATATCTTGTCCTTAATTTAAAGCTAGGGAATATAGTTCAATGGTAAAACTTCCCTAGCAGGCATGCATGAGACACAGTCCAGGTAAAACACATTATTCTTCACAAATGAAAATTCACTTCCTTTTTAAAATAATTTATTTACTTTGGTGTTTTGACTACATGTGTTTGTATGAGGGTGTCAGATCCCCTAGAACAGCGGTTACAGACAGTTGTAAGCTGCCAAGTGTTTGCTGAGAATTGAAGCTAAGTCCTCTGGAAGAACAGCTAGTACTCTTAACAGATGAGCCACCTCTCTAGTCCCTAAAATGATTTCCTTTTTATAAAAAGTATATGCAGGGCATGGTGGTGTGAGTGCCTTTAATACCACAACTCAGGAGACAGAACTCTTTGAGTTCAAGGCCAGCCTGGTCTACATAGTAAGACCCTGAACAGATGAAAAAAAAAAAAAAAAAAGGATAAAACAATAGCATGAGTTAAAACTCTCCCTCACCTTATCTTGTGATCCAGCAATAAATATTGCAGAGTAGGTAACCAGAAACTAAGTTCCCCCAGGGTCTTCAGCTAGGGAAAAAGTCACGGGATTTAGCAACTAACAGGCTAGTACCACAGTGCCCTCTGGTGGTCAGTTGATATCAAGAATGCTTTTGTTTTGTGTTGGTTTTTGAGATAGGAGCTCACCCCAGGCTAACACAGAACTCACTATGTAAAACTCAGTTTTGTCTCAACCTCCTTAGTGCTGGTATTAGAGAAAGGAACTACCATCAATGTGCTTGGCTGCATGAATTTTTCTTAAAGTTGAAAATAAAACCTTGCCGGGCGGTGGTGGCGAACGCCTTTAATCCCAGCACTTGGGAGGCAGAGGCAGGCGGATTTCTGAGTTCGAGGCCAGCCTGGTCTACAGAGTGAGTTCCAGGACAGCCAGGACTACACAGAGAAACCCTGTCTCAAAAAACCAAAAAAAAAAAAAAAAAAAAAAAAAAGAAAAAAAGAAAAAAAGAAAAAAAGAAAATGAAACCTTGATAACCAGATTTCGTCAGTGTCGCCCTCAGATAAGTAGATTTAATCTGCTTTCCATCCATCTTGTTCTGGCAAATGTACCCTGAGCTCACAGTCCTTGAGACTGGGTCCACAGGGCACGAACTGGGCATCAGACTACCCTGAGATCACTACTTGGAGACCCGAGACACTGTCTTTCTAAAGTGGGATCCACAGAGCACAGAACTGACCTCCTGATCTTTAGTAAACCCCAGTAGCACACTCTTGATAATTGTGCCTCCCTGCACTGAAGGTCTATCAACCATGCCAGCAGACTATGCAAATGCTGGTGCTGTTAACAGCAGCTTAAATTCTGAATTGCTAACCTGAACAGGGAATAAGATTCATCTCCCTTGAAACCAGGACTTTGCATAGCTTCCATACTAGAGGCTACTTTCCCAGAAGTGAACAGCTGTACAAGATTGGGAAAGCCTTTAAAGTCGATACGGCGCATCTATGTAAGCAGTGAGTAGTGCTGGTAGGTAAAGGACCTTGAAGGACTTCCTAGAGGATGGAATACTATAGTCAGTCCTGAATAGACGAACACCATTCCCCTAGAGGCTTAATATGCTTTAAGCCAAAATCCAAACCAGGGAGCAAGAGCCAGGAACTTCTGTTAGTGGGTCAACAGGTCCTAGAATTCTGTTATAAATTCTCACTGGGCTCAATTCTATATGGTGGGTTTCTGAAGAACTTAAAGCCAAAGTTCTATGACTACACTCCACATGCTAGAGCAACTATCCCTGTGGCTGGGGACTGCGGAAGACATGTATGATAAAGTAAGGGGACAGCCAGGAACCAGAGAAGGCTGTGTACCAGTGCAGCAGAGATGAGGGCTATTCAAGTCTTACAGGAACACATAGACTTGGTGGCTTCAATCAAGGAACTATGGTTAACTTCTTTGTATGAAGTTTAGAATTGCTGAGATTTACCCTCAGATTCTTGTGTAGAAGTCGATAGCTATAAAACAACAAAGAATTCATGCTCCCTCCAAACAATTCAATCTGAAAAGGAAAATGGAGTAAATATGCCTACAGTTCTTCTCCTTTCCATATCTAATCAAATCAGTCCATGCGAGCAGAGCGCACCCAGGTGTGTTGACTAATCTCCCTACACACAAAAGAAAACAGAAGTGGCAAAGCAACATTCCGCCCTTTCTTCTCTTTTTTGTGCTTTTAACCTGTTAGTCAAATCCCAAGTCTAAAAATTCATTCAATTTCCCAAGCTGGGTTATGCCCAGCTAGCTCCTGATTTAAATGGGCATATATGAGGACTTAGAACCATTAATAATGATAATAAATCCCCAACCTAAACAAGCCTCTCATTATCAAGTTTGTAAGGAAAAATTTAAAAGTTGAATATTTAAAAGCAAAATCCAAAAATGTTAAGTTTAACAAAATAATAAAAAAAAAATCTGTGATTGCCTTTCCTCAGTGAGTTAAAAATCCAACATTCTGCCTTGTGCCTTGTGTGGCTTGTGCCTTTAATCTCAGCACTCTGGAGGCAAAGGCAGGCAGATTTCTTTGAGTTCAAAGCCAAACTTGTCTACATAGAAAGTTCCAGGGCCAAATAGTGAGTCCTTGTCCATTCTGATCCCAATAAAAAGAAAATAAAGAGTCCAACATTCTGAGGCTAATGGCCCAAAATAATATTCCTTGAATTCTTATTGTTCTAGCTTAACCAAAAATACTTCTGTCTACCTACCTACCTACCTACCTACCTACCTATCTATCTATCTATCCATCCATTTGTTTATTTAACCAGTTATTGTATACATGGGTTTCAGTGTGGAGGACAGAGGACAACTTACAAAAGTTGGTTCTTTCCTTCTTACCACGTGGATGGGTCCCAAGGATCAGATTCAGGTCGGGTTTACCAGCCAGTGCCTCTGCCCACTGAACCATCTTGCCAAAAGGCTTTAATGTTCAGAAAGAGTCCCAAGCTGAGTGGCACTCATGGAAATGGTTCTTTAGTCTCATTAAGTTACGGATCTCACATCATCCTAGTTTTAAAACTGAGATAAAATCTGGGTATCGAAATCACCTGAGCACAGTGAATTTTCATGTATCCAACAAGCGGTGCAGATGGTCATCACTCCATGTTGGCACCACCCAAAGAGAAGCACCGCACCCTTTAACAGTCACTTTCCTTTTCTCTACCCAGCCCTTCACACAGATGAGATCGGTTTCTCAAGATGAGTTGTTGCTTGTTAGTACTTCATCCTTTTACGGCTGGTGATGGCATGGATGGAGGTTGTTCACATGGGGGGATGGGGGGTATAATTAATGCTGCTATGGACAGTCATGTAGCTGGACTGTCAGCTAGCTCTGCTGGAGGTGTAGCCCGGCAGTGGGACTGCTACGGCATACACTCAGTACTTAACTCTGTGGGTCTGTCAAACCGTTTCCCAAGTGGCTGCGTCTTTACCCCAGTAGTCACTAGAGTCCAATTTGTACCATTTCTCAACATTTTTTGCTTTTCTGTCTTCTGATTACCAAGGTCCAACTATCAACAGATTGAAGTTCAGCAATCAAAAGTCCCCTTTGGGTCACCTAATTAACATGCCCAGTTTAAAAATTTAAAACTTCCTCATCTGAACACAGTGTTTTCCCCTCACGCTTTTATAAGCCATTTTCTATATGTCTGTCTCTTCTATTGAGAGACACTCTTTTGCCTCTCTGGGACAAATGCCACTTACCCTCCCCTCTTTGTTCCCTTCCTCTCTTCCATCCATTTTCCTGTCTTCCTCCATCCCCTATCGTTGTCCCTTTGGGACAAATAAATCTTTGTGCTGGGAAGAACTTGCTCTTGGTGGTCCTAAGCCAATACTTTTTCTATTTGAATGACAAATATGTTCTCTTACCCTGTGGTTCATCTTTCCACTTCTTGAGGTGAAAGTTGTTTGGACTGTTTTGTAGCCCTGCCTGGCCTTGTCCTTACTCAGTACATGTACCAAGTTGGCCTCAAACGGGCAGCAACCTTCCTGCTTCAGTACAGGTGCTGAGGTTATAAATACATGCCATTATTTCAGACAATTTTTTTCATTTTAAAGACATCCAATTCATTTTTTGTTACCCATGCTTTACTTCTTTTCATTTTTATAAATCATTTTGTTTACATGTGTCAGTCCTGTGTTTGTGGGTTAGTGGAGGCCAGAAGAGAGCATCTGATACCTGTAAGTTGGAGTTACAGGCAGTTTTGAGTCACTTGATGTGGGTGCTGGGAACCAAAGTAGGGTCTTGTTTAAAAGCAGCAAGTGCTCTTATCTTCTGAGCCATCTTTTGGGGCCCATGATTCACTTTTTAATGGGACCAAAGATACAAAAGATTATCACCAGCCCCAACACTCAATTTAGAAAACAACTCATCCCAGACCCTAGTTCATGATTCTATCAAGTAAAAATGTCCTAGAGCCTGAAACCTAACACTGTCAAAGTCACAGCACAGTCTCTGAACATGTGTGCAAATATAGGTCTGACCAATGTAAATTGTGAAGTTGAACTCCTATAGGCCCACTGACAACTGGAATCTGTCAGGACCTTACTACAGATGTACCAGGCCTGAAGCAGCCTTTCTTTCTGGCCCTTGTCACAGTTCATTCTAATCCATTTCTGTGTTGCTCCTGATTCTTTCATTAAGACTTGGTCACACTCCTGCTTTTGTTGCACAGCTACTTCCTCTGAATTAAAGCATTCCTTCATGGAGGGAGGTGCCTGAGATTCCAAAAGCTCAGAAAGTTCCTGAAAGTTACAAGATTCACAGAGCCCTCCTCAAGGTTAGAAAGCAGTAAACAGTCCCTGGAGGTGACCAGTTCCAGTGCACACTGCCTACACGGTGGACAGGAAGCGAAAGCTCAGCCTTAATGTGTCATCATGGAGGTGACCAGCTCCAGTGGACACTGCCTACACGGTGGACAGGAAGCTCAGGTACAGCTTTAATGTGTCATCATGGAGGTGACCAGCTCCAGTGGACACTGCCTACACGGTGGACAGGAAGCGAAAGCGCAGCCTTAATGTGTCATCATGAAGGTGACCAGCTCCAGTGGACACTGCCTACACGGTGGACAGGAAGCTCAGGTACAGCTTTAATGTGTCATCATGGAGGTGGCCAGTTCCAGTGGACACTGCCTACACGGTGGACAGGAAGCGAAAGCGCAGCTTTAATGTGTCATCATCTTGCCAGGGCTACCAACCTACCAGAGTGAAGGATGATGTACGACTAGCACCCAGTTCAACACCCTTCCAGCTTAAACCCACCCATCTTGCCCAACTGGGCCTCGACCACAGCATTCTCGCTACAACTTTTAGTTGTCTACTGCCAGTGCTTCTGGTCCTTGACTAAATAAATATCTGATAACTTGGGAGAGCCCAATAAATAACACCTACTTATCCTGATGGTTCAGTCAAAGAATGATTACTTACTCAGGATATTTGGCAGTATCTGGGTAGTTATAAGTGGAAAATAAAGGGGGTAGTCTACTCATATTTCATAGCTAGAGATCCTGACACTGCCAAGGTTGAAAAATTAATATCTATCCTAAACAAATTGAGGATAAAAAATTAAACAGAAAGGAATTATATCATTTTTATTACTGTTACAGAGTAGACTGGGAGAGCTGAGAACACAGCTCAGTGAGGAGTGCTTTCCTGACATGTACAGGACTCTGATTTCTCAGCTCTGAGAACAGACAGGAGACCTGGTTTGACTGCAAGCCAAGTGGACTCATCCATGCAGCCACATGGGCGGGCAACTATGCTCCTCCTGTAAAACTTACAGCACACTGAAGTTAAGAACCTATGCTCCCTGCAGAGTACTAGATCCTCAGAGAAAAAAAGGGGTTGGCAATGACCACCATGTTTCCCTGGTACTGAGAATTAAGAGGTAGGAAAAGCCAGTACTGCACACATGGTCTGTGTTTGTAATAGGAATTAATAAAAACTGAATTCAATGTGAAAAGCATCATTATGAAATATCAGAGTTTGAACTGAATTCTCTTAAGGGATCATTAAGGATTTTTAAATGATATATTCAAACTCAAAGTTCATTTTGTTTTGGAATGAATGCTGTTTAAGAATTAAGTTCAGGACCTGGAGAGATGGCTCAATGGTTAAGAACACTAGTTCCTCATACAGAGAACCCACATTTAATTCCCAGACCCACACTGCAGGTAACAACCCACAGTAAGTCCAGTACCAGGGATCCAACCACCTCTTCTGGTCTCTACAGATACTGCACATGAAGCAGACCTACATGCAGAGGATACTCATACACATAAAATAAAAATAAACAAAATCTTTTTGAAAAAACAAGAAGTTCACTTTTAGCAAAGAGGCCAGGAAGAACAGCCATTGGAGGACATCACGTCAGATGGTCTCTTCTGCTCTACCCTACCCTCAAGCCACTGAGCAAAATTACCGCTGGCCCAATCAAATTAATATAAACGAGGGAGAAAACAAACGGAAATCAACATGAAACCAAGTATTAAAATAACTACATTTGTTCCACTAGCTATTTCAACAAAATAAATCAAGTCACAGTTAACCAAAAACATCTTTATTTTTTGTCTTTAAAAAACAAGACAAAACAAAACTCTTTTTTTCCCAAAATAACCATGATTAGCTTAGAAAAATGGATGTATATCTTCAAAGAGTTTCCCTTTAACGGAAACTTCATTTTATAGAATCTAAACGTTAAAAGTTTGGAAAAAAAAAAAAAAAAAGCCAGAATCTAGCATAAGTCAAGGGAATCCGTTCATACTTCAGGCCCTTCTCCTCCAGGAACCAGCTGCATTGGAGAAAAAGAGTTTGTTAATAACACTACCATACCACCTAAAAACCCTGAGTGTTCCTCGTGGACCAAAGCCAGCTCTGTCTCTCCCTCATCCTTCAAATCCATCTTCTCCAAGTCCTCTGTGTCTGTCAGTAATCCCTACATACATCACTAGCTGACGTTTAAGTTATTAATGATTCCTGATGAGCTAAAAAGTCTACAAAGATTAATCAGCAAGCTAATCTGAAGGTTCAGTGCTCTTTCACAGATCACCAAGGCTCCCTTTCCATCCTCAGTGCATCTACCTCAGTGCCATGAACACTGTCAAGTAAGAAACAGTTTAGGTCAGTTCCATAATCCCTATACTACAAAAGCAAAATAATTTCAAAAGAAAAGTTTTAATGCCTTACCATTGTTATATTATTTCCATTTAGTAGGATTTGATCTAATTTTGTAATTCTTCTTCCTTCTGGTGTAATTTCACTAAATAGATAGATTAAAATGGAATCAGGATAAACAATCAAAGGCAGTATTTTAGGAACAGTTTCCCTCCCTAAAAGTTATGACTGGGGTAAGGAGAATGAATAGCGTGGTGGCAGAGTATATACACCAGGTCGAGCCCTGGCACCAAAGCTGTTATTCTTACATATGAATGAATGTGAACTTATATAATCACAGTAAGTTTCAGAAATACAAACTGCCTACTGGATAATATTCATGTAAATATAACTCACCATAAAGCTTGTTCACATTAATCTCTTACAAATTCAGAAATAATATGAATAATCCTTTAACTGGACCTCACAAATACAAATAAATAATATTTCAGTATTAAGGTATTTTCCAACGAGTAATGTTTTTTTTAATCAATCATACTAGAGCTGCTATGGAGGTTTAAAGGAGAATGGCCTCCACTTGGTCATCCGTTGGCAGACTGGGAATGATTAGGAGGTGTGGTCACCCGGAGTAGGCTTTGAGGTTTCAAAAGCCTAAATTATACCCAGTTAGTGCTCTGTCGAGTGCACTCTCACTCTGTCTCCTGGTTGTTGTCTGATCATATAAGCTCTCAGCTACTACTCCAGCTCCACACCTTCCTGCCTGCTGCCACAATCAGTCATGGACTCTAACCATCTGAAACTGCACGCAAGTCCCCAATTAAACACTTTCTTTTATAAGATGCCTTTGTCATGCTGTCTCTTCACAGTAATAGAAAAGTAAACAAGACACCATTCTTAATTAAAAAGAGATTTCCTCCCCTCCTCCCCAATTCTTTAATTTTTAATAATACTCACAATTCTGTAACATCTTCCAACACCATATCTGAAATTTGATGTTAAGAAAATAAACAAGGTTGAATTTATTCAGGTGTATGTTTTTGTTTGGTTTTAAATATATTCAACACTATGGTAGTGCAAATTCAAAAGGTTTGTTGTTTTCAAGAACCCTATCATCTCTCAGCAAACACACCTCTTAAAATGCTACCAAGTTCCTGGAAAACAAAATTATTCTCAGTGTAATAACCAGAAATACATTAGCTGTCTATAGTTCTTACTTATATTAACACATCTTTAACTTTTTACATCATTAACACTTTTAAAAAGGATACTGACAAAGTCATCAAACCCTAGAAGTGTACCAACAATCTCTTTATCACTCTTCATCACAATGTGAATTCTTGATCCTATACACTTGTCCACAAGCTCTGTAGAAAGAAAAAGGTAGTTTTACCCATTTATTAAATCAACCAACATTTGAATGCCTACTTTACTTATTATTTTCTTATCATTAAAGATAAGCAAAAACATTTAATTATTTTTTGCCTTTTATTAGTTAATTAATTAATTTATTTATTTATTTTTATTAATCATTCCATTTGTTTACATCCCAAATGATATCCCCCTTCTCGGTTACCCCTCCACAACCCCCCTCCCACATCCGCCTTCTCCCTCCTCCAATTGCCTTTATGAGGGTGCCCCTCCACTCTAGCATCCCCCTTCGCTGGGGCATCAAGCTGCCACAGGATCAAGGGCTTCCCCTCCCACTGATGTCAGACAAGGCCATCCTCTACTACATATGTATCTGGAGCCATGGATCAACATTCAATAATTTCACATCTTCTACAAATCTGTTTAATCATTAGCACAAATGTTTGCCTTAGCTTTCACTTAACTCTTTATTTGCAAATTAATAGGACTGTGATTTTTCTTTAGATTATTTGATTAATAATGAAAACACACACACACCATGAGGTGGATGAAGACCATGACTGTTTTTCTTCATCAGTGTTTGTACCGATAAACAATATCTAACATTGCAAAAACGTTCAATCAGAGCCACATTCACTAAGTTCACCAGCCCCCAAACCTTACAGAGAAGCATTATTATAGACACCAGCTTTTCTGTCACTTCTTCTCACACTTTAACCTTTGCCCTCCGCGCTCCAGGAACAACCTGAGCGTCTCGGCATCTTAGAATTGCTCAGCACAATGTGTGCCGGTGTGCTGCCTGAAAGCACTGGCTGTCATTTAAGTTCGTTATTCAACAGTTCACTGGCACTGCGCGGGAACTGCTAGTTGAATTAATGAATAGCGGGGCTAGTTTCCAGATTTCTATTGTAAGATTCTCTGTATGCCGTGGCGCACTCCTTACCCAACCGGATACAATACACGGTCTACCTGATCTGGAGACCGAAAAGGCCAAGCTGAGAAGTGCGACACCTTACTGGCGAGCTCAGAAAGAAGGCCGAGCAGGTCCTTCACTAAGTGGGACCTTCGCCGACCACCGACAGGCAAAACGGTCTGTCTGTCTTCCCAGCGACGCCAAAGACGGGACAGCCGGACCCGGAGGGGCGGCGGCCCAGCCTCGGCCCCCCAACCTGAAACTGCAGCAACCCGCCCGCTCCCCAAGCAAGACTTTTACCTAGCGGCAGGAGTTGGGACGGGTTCGTGGTCGCGTTAGCCGCCATGGCCACGCCGGAAGTAGCATAAGGACACCGGCGCAGACTTTAAAATAGCGCGCTTCCGCCCTTTTCCACGGCTGGTCTAGACCTGACTAATCGGAGGCCGATCTTGCGATCAGGCGGGTCCAAATGGATCGCAGAGATACTCGGTAGAGAAGGTCGGACCTCTATCTGTGCCACCAACCCGAGAGTCACCTATGATACCCCGAAGTTTTACTGAACTTCAGAGATAGTTTGTCTCCGGAAGACCACAGCATACGAGATCTCCGAGTCGGCTAATTTTCCTCTGGAAGGTTGTATCTCAAGCCGGAATCTTTTTCTTCAGAGCAATTAAGTCAATTTCTATTTTCCACCATAAACTCATTCTGCTTGTTCCTCAACAACTACTCATTTTCTTAAAGAATCTGGTACTTTTAAGGCCAGAGGACTGAAAATCCATAAGCAGTATTATTTTTCACAAGCTTTATTTTCTACTTATTTCATTTCTTCTTGTCGTTTCTAGGAGTCTGGTTTATTGTAGGCTTTAAAGTCACTATCAGTTTTTGATTTACAGGCAACCGTTAAAATGTTACTCTGTACGTTGACACAGTCGTGTTTGGAAACCTTGCTATCACACTTACGCTTTGAAAAAGATTTTAAAGCCCCCTTTTAATGTGGAGTGGCCAGTAAACTTGAGAGACAGAAAGAGACATCAGTTGCCAGCATGGCCATCTCAGACCCTGACACAAAATAAGAAATTAAAACTAACGAGAGCTAGCTGGTAGCTTCGCCATAGGGTGTTTTCCTAGCATACATGAGGCCCTGAGTTTGGGCCCTAGTGTTTTGTCCTGCATGTTTGTTTTGTTGTTGTTGTTGTTGTTGTTGTTGTTGTTTGTTTGTTTGTTGTTTTTTAAAACATAAGTTCTTTGCCTTTGTCCATCTCACGTGACAGACTTAAAACCAAACAGTCTAAACATGAGAGATCGTTATGAACAGTGCTCATTCTTACAGTGTTTGGTATGCACCCTTCATTCCTTCGGTGAACAAACTTAACGGTCGAATGCTGTTTGACTAGCAGCTTGCTGGATATATAAAACAATGTCCAGAAAAGTCTGAACAGGACGAATAATACATTCCATGTGCACAGCAGTATGGAATTTAATATAGAAAGCAATGCCTCCAAGGATCCTAGAAAACTCAACTGCATTCTCAATCCCTAGCCAGTGGTGGCTTTTCCTCCACTGCCAATCCATAAGTTTTACGGATCTACTAGGCACCAAGACAATTACAAACTTACTTTACAGCCAATCTTTGAGGCAAGAATGAGAATTAAGTTCCTTGTCCTTAAAACAAGTTAAAACACTGTCCCCTGGCCACACATAACAGTGTGAGGAGCTGAGGAGATGTTGGGAATCTAGTCTCTCACAGTGATTAAGGATGGATAAGCAGAGAAAGGACAGAGGTAGCATTCTGAGAAAGGGAAATATTGTGTGCAGCGGGTATATGTCGCTTACAAGCTTCTCTTGGTGATCTCGTCTTTAAACCATACCCATTTCTCCCACATTTAGCATAAAACACTTGCCTTTTCGAACGTATTGTCTGAATAACACCAGTCACCACTGGTTCTTCCTTTTTAACTTCATGATATTCCTCAATGTCTTGGTAAAGATATTCGTTTTTCAAGACCCTGATCAGAGATGATCACCCATCCTGACTTGTGTCGTCTTGTTGGAATCTGTTGCTGGATGGCAGCAGTGTCAATAGCTGGCAAGATTATTTGGATGTATTTTCTAATATAATTTAAAAAAAAAAAAAAAGCTTCTAGGAGACTTGGGTTTGATTGCCATTGTCTGCGTGGGATTCATAGTAGTAACTTAAGTCCCAGGGGATCCGGTGCCCTCTCTGGCCTCCATGGACACCAGGCATATTTGTAGTGTACAGACCATAAGCTGGTTTGAATGAAAATGAACGTCATAGGCTTGTATACTTGAATGTTTAATTACCAGGGGCTGGAACTGTTATTACAGTAGATGTGGCCTTAGAGGAAGTGTATCACTGTGGGGTTGGGGGTAAGCTTAGAGGTTGTCAAAAGCCATGCCAGGACCAGTCTTCTCTTGGCCTGTGGGTCAGGATGTAGCCCTCAGCTACTTCTCCAGTGCTACCTAACCCTTAAATAAAACCTGAGTTCCTCAAGACTAAGAACACTGGGACATAGTCTAGTGATTCAATCCATCGTGAATTTAGTGACTTTTATTCAAATCCAAACTTGACAGCTTTTAAAAGCTTTTAAAAATGTTTTTTAAAAATCACATTTGATTGTGTGTGCCATATGAGTGCACACATGTGTGTGTAACAGAAGAAAATTTGAAGGAATGTGTTCTTTCCTTCTATCATGTGGGTTCTGGGGTTCAAACTCTGGCTGAAAAGCTTGGCAGAAAGCACCTTTACCTAGAGCCATCTCACTGGCCCCAACACAGCTTCTACTAGTTATCTCTTCTTATGGGTACATTATTTAAGCTTTTTAAATCTCAGTTTATCTATTAGAAGCACTGACGGCAGTGGCAAATGCAGTATCATTTTTAGCTAATTAATTAATCAATTAATTATGTATATGGGGATTTGTTTGCATGTATGTCTGTCTTTGTGGCTTTTCTATTGCTGCTAAGAGACACCACAACCAAGACAACACTTAAACATTAACTGGAAACTTGCTTTAAGTGGCAGAGCTTTTAGTTTGTTATCATTCTTGGGGGCAGGGGTGTGTGGCAGCATCCATGGCACTGGAGAAGTAGCTGAGGGCTACATCCTGACCCACAGGCCAAGAGAAAAAGACTGGTCCTGGCATGGCTTTTGACAACCTCTAAGCTTACCCCCAACCCCACAGTGATATACTTCCTCTAAGGCCACATCTACTGTAATAACAGTTCCAGCCCCTGGTAATTAAACGTTCAAATATACAAGCCTATGACGTTCATTTTCATTCAAACCAGCTTATGGTCTGTACACTACAAATATGCCTGGTGTCCATGGAGGCCAGAGAGGGCATCGGATCCCCTGGGACTTAAATTACAATTATGAATCCCACGCAGACAATGGCAATCAAACCCAAGTCTCCTAGAAGAGGAGCCAATGCTCTTAACCATGGAACTGCCTCTCTCGCCCACTTAAAATATTATTTTAATGATTAAATGAAATAAGCTATGAAAACTGGTTAGGACAAGATCTAGTACACAGCAAACTGCATTATGTGATGTAATGTCACTTACTGATCTTTGTTTCCTAATACTAACATCATATTTGGCTCAGGGTAGGGGCAGCATACAGGTAGCATTATTATTTGCTTGCACATGTATGTTATTGGAAGGGACTGGTGAGACGGCTCAGAGATGGTAAAGGTGAACATTGCCAAGCTGCAGAAGCTGAGTTCAGCTTCTAGAGCTCACAAGGTGTACTCCCGTCCCCACACAGGCACTCCAGCAGGCAAAATAAATGTAAAAGGTTATTTTATAACCATAAACCACATTAAAGCAGCAGTTTATCTACCTTGGCACGCTAAAACTACCACATCCCCAGATGTACTGTAGGGTCTAATCAAGGCTCTTTGAATTTCTCATATCTCTTTTTTTTGGTTGTTTGGTTGGTTTGGTTTGGGTTTTTTGTTTTTTTCGAGATGGGGTATCTCTGTGTAGCCCTGGCTGTCCTGGAACTCACTCTGTAGACCAGGCTGGCCTCGAAGTCTGAAATCCACCCGCCTCTGCCTCCCAAGTGCTGGGATTAAAGGCGTGCGCCACCACTGCCCGGCGAATTTCTCATATCTCACTTGTGCCCATTGGCACACTCCACTTAATGTTTAAGTGTTGCCTTGGTCCCGGTGTCTCTTCACAGCAATAGAAAAGTCACAAAGACAGAGGCATGCATGCAAACAAAACACACATATGCATAATTAATTAATCAATCAATTAATGAAAAATAATATTGTGGGGCTGGAGAGATGGCTCAGCTATTAAGAGCACTGACTGCTCTTCCAGAGGTCCTGAGTTTAATTCCTAGCAACCACATGGTGGCTCACAGCCATCTGTAATGGGATCCGATGCCCTCTTCTGGTGTGACTGAAGACAGCAACAGTGTACTCAATATACATATTGTACATTAGTGTACAGTATACATAAAACAAATAATAAATTTAAAAAATAATAATACTGTATTTGCCATGACCATCTTTGTAAGGTTTTAAATACACAGTGAGGCCAAACTTGTTATGAAGTCCCTTTCTTTTCTGGCTTTTCTTTTCTACCTGTATTCCTGCTTTGTTTTCATCAGAAAAAGAATAATACAGTCAATGCTTTAAGTCTCCCATGAATGAACAATATGAATACTAGCAACTTTCTTTTTGCAGTGCTGGGGCTGAAACTAGGGACCTCATGCATACCGGGAAAGTCTTGTATTGTTTTGATTTTGTTGTTTTCATTTTGTTTTGTTTTGTTTGTTTGATTGTTTGATTGATTGATTGTTTTGAGACAGTCACTAAGCTACTCAGGCTGGCCTTGAACTCACTCTGTAGCCCAGGCAGTCCTTGAACTTTCTCCTCTCCTGCCTCAGTCTTCCAACTAGCTGGACTTAAAGGTCTACACCACTGGACTCAGCAACAGCAGCAATTTTTAATGCCACAAAAAAAGAATAAAATATTTTTATACTCTAAAAAACAAACTTAGAATTTACACAGTAGAATGAACAAGATTTCTGGATGGGAGCAGTTCTACTCTACCATGTTCTTTCCTGAGGCAAAAACCAGCCAGAAACAACCAACCAATTCCAGCTACGATTTCACTGAGTCGGAAAGTATGGCAGAGCTTCTTGTCTCAGAGTGCACCCACCCTGCTTTGGTGCTTCCTTACAGACCAAGTATAAATGGAATTTATGAATCATTATAAAGTGTACGTAACTAGAAAAAAGCTTTTCAAGATGTTATGTATTCAGGAAAGCATTTTAAATTTCCCCTGAAGTTAAGTGTCATTATATGAACACAACTGTCAGAAGCCAGGACCCTCGCCTCTTACCCTCACCCCCTACTTCTCCCTACCTGCACAATGTCCCCTGCAGCTTCATCTCCCTAGCAACCACAAGGTTCTGTTTGATAGTTACAAATAGATTTTTAGATGTAAAGCAGTGTACCGTATCTTTTGAAGTAAGCAGACCGCCATTGTTTCAGGGCACAGGCCAAGAAGACTCTGTACTGTCCCATCACCTGGACCGCCATTGTTTCAGGGCACAGGCCAAGAAGATTCTGTACTTTCCCATCACCTGGATCCCTCTTACCCCTCCCTTTGCAAAATGTATTATAAATAAGCACTTTGCGCCCAAATATATGACTCTTGACAAGCATTTGCTTCCTTGAGTCCATTCTCTCTCTCGCCCGTTCTTCCAGGTTGTAATCCTCCTTGTCCCTCACGAATAACCTAAGACCTGCAGGTCGGGTCACACAACCAAACTACCCTTTCAAGACAAGGTACAAAAACATACTTGGACTTGGTTATCTCAAACTAGCTTTTCTTCCCAGTCTTGGGCTCCCCTCCCCAATACTTTGAAAAATAAGATAATTTACTTTTCAGTAAGGCATTTGTCCTTGTGAATAATACCCTGTTAATGAATGTATTCTACAGTGAAGCAATTCACTTAAAAATTAATGCAGAATCTGAAAAAAAAAATGGCTTAGTTGGTAAAGTGTCTATCACCCAATCAGGAAGACCTGAGTTCATTGCTTAGCACCTATGTTTAAAAAAAACTGTTGTGAATAGTGACTCATGCCTACAGGCCCTGTGTTGGGGAGGCAGAGACAGGAGGATTCCTAAGGCATGCAGGTCTTCTAGTCTAGCCAAATTGGTGATATCCAGGTTCAGTGAAAGACCCTGTCAATAATTAAATAAAGTAGAGAAGCAATTGAAGAAAGGTATCTAACATTGATCTATGGCCTCCACATGCATACATGAACATAAACATGTATATATACACACAAAAAATTAATATAAGGGGGTGCTAGTAAATGAACCAGTTTAAAGACTATGAAGTCTTCTGTGTCTGTCTCTTCTTTTGCATTGTGTCTTAACCCCTGAACTGCAGTAAGTCCTTTCTCCCTTATGTCACTTCCTGTCCAATAGTAACTAAATACAGCATGACTTTAAATGAGACATTTTTAGAAACATTTAAGTATAACAGTTTGAGATAATTTAGTCTCACCTGATGGCTCTAGGATGCAAAGTGACACATATCTCTAAAGGCAGAGCTGTCTCCTGAACAGTGAATTAAATATCGATGCTAACTGGACACAGAGACCTAGCCACACATTTCAAACAAAACTGTGAAGTTAGGCTTAACTTTAGCTATGCCAACTGTGGAAAATATTTACATAGGTTACATTAAGAAAAATAGTAAAAATCAAGTAGTTAACATAAAAGAATTATGTGAAAAAATGTTAATGTACTGTATATACTGGGCGTCGTATAGTTTTCATGAAGCCATGAACACTGCCAAGAATTTTGTTATATAAAAAAAGATATGATAGTAACATATTTAAAATGCTGAGTAGTTTTAGAAGCATTTAAACAATGTACTTTTGGAAACTGTAGCACATTCAGTAAAGGATTTGAAAATTCTAGGAATAACTAACCTATTTTGTGCCAACTATAATAAACCCCAGAAGATGCACTGAAACTGTATATATTTTAATCACATCACTGGAATAATCACTTGATAGGTACAATGTAAGTCTTTATTGGTGAGGATACTGTGATTCAAGGCTTAAATTGCTTCCAACTCTTGTATATAATCAATGTATCTATTTTTGCAGGTCTGAGAAGGATCCCCGTTTGCCTAGACTGACCTTAAACTCTCTATATTAGTCAGGGTTCTCTAGAGTCACAGAACTTATGGAGCATCTCTATATATTAAAGGAAATTATTGGACTGACTTACAGTCTGCAGTCCAACTGACCCAACAACACGCAGCTGTGAATGGGAAGTCCAAGAATCTAGTCGTTGCTCAGTCCCATGAGGCTAGGTGTTTCAGCTGGTCTTTTTTATACGCCGGAATCATAAAGTAGTAGTTTCCGATCAATGTGCTGGCAAGTAAGTGCAAGCAGGTAGAGAAGAAGGAAGCCCTCCTTCTTCCATTGTCCTTATGTAGGTATCCAGCAGAAGGTATAGCTCAGATTAAAGGTGTGTACCACTACACCTGGATTTGGAACTTGCTCTGTCCCAGGCTGGCCTTGAACTCAGAGATCTGCTTGCCTCCGTCTGTTGTGTTTAAAGGTGTGTACTACTTTGCCTAGGGCTAAGCTTTTCATGGCCACTATGCCTCAAGATCTGGATCAAGAGTGTATGTGATCCCTTGTCAAGATCCAGGTCAGAAGCCTATGTCTTCCAGCCTCAAAAACTCGATCACAGATGTACCCTCCATTTTTGGATTGTAGTTCATTCCAGATGTAGTCTAGTTGACAGCCAGGGATAGCCACCAGACTCTCCAATGGGGAAAATTTGTCTTTTCTTACTGTTTTAATAACCATGTGCCTTCTTCATCTCCTCTCCCTGTCTCAGGTCCTGCATTAGATTAGTTGATCCAGGTGCACTCAGTTTAAACACTGCCGCCTTTGAACTCTCTGTTCTTTTCAAGCCAGGAGTAAAGCATGAGACAGGGCCTCAGCTAAAATGGAAAAGCCAACTACCATTACCACCACCACCTGACCATTCTGAACAGATGTGCTTGCTTCTATGGTTTTTGGACTATGACCCTTCTGTTCATCATCATCACCACCACCACCACCACCACCACCATCATCATCATCATTGTTGTAGTCGTCGTCGTCATCATCATCATTTTTTGAGACAGGGATTCTTGCTCTGTAGACCAGACTGGTCTCAAATTCAGAAATCTGCCAGCCTCTGCCTCTGGAGTGCTATGATTAAAGCCATGCATCACCAAGCCTGGACTGATTTGAAAGTTATAAAGCTTTGCTGGGTCATTACACTTGCAGTAGTGATCTTTTACCTTGTGAGCACATTCCTAACACTGTGCATCCCAGGTTGGCTTGAAACTTGCAATCCTCTTACTTCAATTAGCCCCTCATGTCGTGGCGTTACACACTTGCAGCCTACTATATGGGACTCTACACACACACCCACACACACACACAAATAAATAAATGAAAAAAATTCTAGAGTGAAAGTAAAGAAAAATTTGAGTAAGCAAGCAACTTAATTTCAATGTTGAACACATGAGATATGAAACCTCACGAATATGCCTCCTTGTTAAACATTTAAAACTCAAGGCTGAGAGATTCCACGAAAGATTTAAGGAATGAAGAGAAAATACGTTTATAAATAAGTAACACTGGTAAAAAAAGAAGGAGTAAGAATATTTCATGATGATTTGACAAAGATGGTAGGGAGAAAGGAGCAGGTTTAAGAGGCAGCCAAACCAACCCCTTCGTCTCTCCACCACTGCAAAGGGTCAAAGCGGCTGCCCCGCCTTGCCCCGCCCCACCCCGCTCCGCCCCGCCCCAGCGGTCGTGTAGGCCGCGCCTTCAGCTGGGGTCCTCTTCCTCCAGGCCTGCTCTGAAGCACGCCCCGCCTCTCCTGCTATACAGCCCCGCCCCTCTCCGCCTCCTTTTCCTTTAAACCCGCCCCCTGGTCAGGCTCCGCCCATGCTGCCTCAGACCCAGCCGGGACAGGGGCCTCAGGGTACCGCCCCGCCCTGCCGGAGGCGGCTGTAGCGTCAGGTGACAGCCCGGAAGCTGCGGAAGCGGATGAAGCAGAGAGGTGGAGGCCCGGTGGGGCTTCGCGGAGGTGAGGGAGCTGGTCGGCAGCCCCTGAGTCCGTGGCGCATCGCGTACACGGCGCTCGGGCTGACATCTGAAGGCCGCGGCTCTGGGTCGCGCCGCTCGGCCTCGGCGTTTGGAGTCGCGGTGCGGGCCTCCGGCGAGCGTCCATGGAAAAGGCTGGGCGTGAGAGTGACGGCGCCCCCTGCGGGCCTGTCCTGCACATCGTGGTGGTCGGCTTTCACCACAAGAAGGGCTGCCAGGTGAGGACCGGCCCGCGCCTCCTCGGCGCCCCGCGGCCTTCCGCGCGGTGTGCCTCTGGGAATCGCGGGAGGAGCTGCGGGGGTTCGGGTTTAGAGAAAGAATGACGGTCGAGCCTTCTGTTCCCTGTCAGCCTCCACCAACCTGCTGGGTGTCTACTCAGAAAGGAGATCTTGAGAAAAACTCGGCGTTTGAACGCCAGCCTGCAGTGAGCTGTGGGTTTCCACACGAAGTGGGCTGACGCACTTGTAAGCTCCGCTCAGCTTCCTTTGTTTATCTCTTGCAAGCCTTGGAATCTGTAGCTTAGGGTTGGCGACCGGCCCCGCCCCCTTCTCTTTGTGCCGTTTGAGATTTGAACCTGCCCCAAACTATACTCTTTTGGTTAGGTTAACCCTCCAAATAGGTTGCAGTAAGTACAAATGTAATCTGGCAAACAGATAATGCAAATGGACGTGGGTAGTGCAAATGGAGCCAGCTTCCTAGCTGACTCTTCAACCTGCCGTGTGAACAGAGCGTTTGCTTTGTGTTGCAGGCAGAGGAGCAAAATAGAATAGGTTTGTTTAGTCTGAACAAACACTAGAAGGCAATGATGTCATAATGTGCTAGTGGATGTATACTGTATACCTAAGGTGTTGAAAAAACGGATCACTATTAGTAGATAACGAAACATTTGGTTTCTTTCCTTTCGCAGAGAATGTAACATTAGAAAATTTATTGACAGAAGTTCATTTCGATAGAAGATAACGAAAGTAGTGAAGGGAGTGGAGAAGTGGTAGCTACCTGCGTGCGTTTGTGTGTGTGTGTGTGTGTGTGTGTGTGGGTGTGTGTCAACTGTTACCTTCAATCTAGGTGTGGTGGCACACGGCATACATCCAGCAAATGGGAGGCTGGGGCAGGAGGATTATCTTAAGTTAGACCCTGCCTCAGAAAAGAGACGACTATTTTAAGATGTTATATTCTTTTATCCTTAGGAAGATATAGAATAACACTAAAGAGAAAATAGCATTATTGTGTGTGATACTAAGATTTTTTAGTACTTCATGACTACAGCCTTTGAACTAACTAGTTGCTTTATAAGCTAGGAGTGAAGTGACAAAATGACAAAAATCATACTGAGAAAAAAAAAGATTGCTGAGATCATACTGTTTTGAAAAACAGCCCTGGAGTCAGAAGTAGTAACCTTGTTTCTTGTACCATGTGTGTTCATGTGTGTGGCAGTATAGTCAGTGTGGAAGCTCGATTCAGAGCCACACTGAATGGAGCTGTGGAGAGGAGAGAAGACATCAGAACTGATAAGGAGATAGGAGTCTTCTGATTCTTGCTGTCATTTGAAAGTCAAGATTTACTATGTTTTCTGCCTTTCTTACTGGTTTTGTTGATAATATAAATTTCAATAAAGGAAACAGTACATGGTACTGCATAAAGATTAGAGAACAGAGAGCTGTTTTTAAAAGCGAAGATACAAGAGCAGCCTTCGTGCTATCTCTCTCTCTTTTTTTTTTTTGGTTTCAGCATGCAGATAAAAATGATGGCTTTTGTAAACTAAGTTCTGTGCCAGAAGTCAGGAGGCCTATATTACGTTATAAGACCAGCAAATCCAAATAGCTTCCTAATTTGCCCTTCTCAGTCTCTTTTGCCAGATAATATATAATTACAGTGAAGCAAACAAATCCTAGTTGAGTTTTTCCCCAATTGATGCTTGATTAATTATTGATCTTTTAAAAATTACACCTACATAGGGTATTGTAGAAACAACACTAAGAACCCAATCCTAGACTGGGGAATGTAGGTAACTCAGTGGTAGAGTGCTTGCCTAGTAAGTACAAAAGGTAGATCTCTGTGAATTCTAAGGACAGCCTGGTCCACAGACTGAGTTGCAGGATAACAGGGCCTATACAACAGAGAGATCCTATCTTAAAACAAAGATTTATTTGCTGCCATACCCTGCTCTTTTTTTGGTTATACATGAATACTTATTGACATTTTATATCTCTTCCAATTCCTCTTGTGTCCCTCCCTCTCCTCAAATTTACAGTTTCATCTTTTTTACTATTATACGAGTGCAAGCATGTGTGCATGCACATAAGCATACACACATATAAATTTAACCTGCTGAGTATATTTAGTGTTGCTGGTGCGTATGTGTTTAGGGTTGACTACTTGGAATAGATAACCTATGAGGGACATGTCCCTGGAGAAGGCTGAGTCTCCATATCTCAGCTCAATGGATTGCCTATAGTTCTTCATCTAGTTTCGGGGCCCTTGTGAGGTTTCCCCTATCTGCTTTGCCATATCTACTGTTGTCATTGTGTAGGTCTTGTTTAGACAACCATATTGCTGAGAGTTCATGTGTGCAGCTTTCCTGTTGTATCTAGAAGATACTATCTCACAGATGTCCTCTGACTCCTAGAATCTTTCCCCCATGCCTTCTCCCATGTTCCCTGAGCATTAGGTGTAGGGATTGTGTTATAGATAGATCAGTTTGAGTTGAGTACCTCATGGTCAGTTGTCCTCTGCATTTTGACCAGTTGTAGATTTCTATGAAGAAAAAAAAGCTTTTTCAAGGAATGAGAGCAGCAATACTTACTAGATTGGACCAGCCCCCAAATCAGATTGCCATAATCTTTTGTTAAATAATCAAGTATCAGGCAAGCTCTTTGATTTTGTTCATAGTTTTAAATTTTTAAATGTTCAATAGAGAGCAATTATTTTCCAAACCTTAAAATAATAACTATTAATAAATATTATTTATTATTATTTATTGTGTGTATGATGTGCTTAGAATGGAGTGTGGCCTATATATAGAAGTCAAGACAATTTTGTGGTGTTGGTTCTTCTCAACATTTACATGAATTAGGGTCTTCATGCTTAATGTTGTGAGGCTGCACATACCTTTACCCACTAAGCCATCTCACCACTCTAAATTTTTGCTTTTGGCCTCTTTTCTGATAGAGTCCTGGTTTGTATACATAGCTAGCATCTTTAATTCTTGAATAAACTGGGTTTTTTTGGTTTTGTTTTCTTGGTTTTTTTTTTTTTTTTTTTTTTAAATCTGTATTTCTTTTCTTTCTTCAGTATGCTTTGACAGTATCATGCAAGCATTTAAAGTCTTTGGGTCATTTTCATCTCTCATTACTCTTTTTCATGCCCTCTACTCCTACTAAACCCTTTCTCCTCAACAAGTCTTCCTTCTATTTTCATGTTTCTTCGTTTTGGTTGTTGTTGTTGTTATTGCTGTGTGACCCCTTGCGCAAGCATGGATGGGGAAATTAGTCACTGGTACTTGGGCAGATTAATGACTATACCACTAAGGAAACTGATCCGCTCCCATTCCCTAGCAGCTATAACTGCTAATAGTGCCTCAAAGGTGGGTGGGACCTTGTGAATGTCTCTCCAAGACTCACTCTCTTTTGTTTTGTTTTGTTTTGTTTTGTTTTGTTTTGTTTTGTTTTTTTGAGACAGGGTTTCTCTGTGTAGCCCTTGGTGTCCTGGGACTCAGTCTGTAGACCAAGCTGGCCTGGATCTCAGATTCAAACTCTATTTCTTTTCTTTTTTTTAAACTCCAGTACTTATTTGTTTGGGTGTGTGTGTGTGTGTGTGTGTGTGTGTGTGTGTGTAACAATAAAGACAAAATCCTGAGAGGGAAGGACATGGAAGGAGTTGGAATGGAGAGAGAGTGGAAATTATGTTAATACTCATTCATGACATTAAAAAAAAACAAAAGAGCTGAGCATGGTGTCACTTTAATTCCAGCACTTGGGAGGCAGAGGCAGGCAGATCTCTAATTTCAAGGCCAGACTGATCTACATAGTAAGTTCCAGCCAGCCAAGGCTACTTAGGAGATGCTGTCTCAAAAATAAATCATAGTTCTTTTTTAAAATTGACAATCTGACAGTTATACTTTATATACTGGAATAAGATAAAATAAAAATCTGGGATCTATAACTAGCAAACTTACTGTAGAAATATATGCATAAATTATTTCATGTCAAATTGTCTAATTTCAGGCAAATTTTAAAGGAAACAAATTGGGAACAGTTCTCTTCTTGCACTGTGGGAGTTCTAGAAAGGAAACTCCAGACATTAAGCTTGATGACTTTAACCCTCTGAGCCATTCCATAGGTCCAGAAAGTCATGCCTTTCAATTTAGAGTCCAATAAACCAGGAGGGTTCAGCCTTGGAAGTCAGTAAACAGCTATAAATGGAGGTGGAGGAGTCTTGTCTTGGTAGAAAGTAAAAGGCTTGAACATGTGTCCTTAGGGTTTTGGACTGTGTCCAAAGAAAAGATAGAAAGATCGGAAAGGAAGTGTTGGCAGACTTAGTACTGCTGGATGGAAGAACTGTAAGAGTACATGATCTCATTAATCGGATCGTTTCCCCATTTCCATAATACCTTCAGATGAACCAGGTTTCCTAAGTACCAGTATCTGGTCAGGTGATTGACAGAGAAGGCACACAAGTTGGGGAGACAGTTCTGACCTTCTACTACGATGACTTCAGGGATTGAATTTTAAGTTTTCAGGATTGACTGCAAGTACCATTACCCACTGTGCTATTTTACTGGCTCAGGATTAATTCTCAAGAGATGTATGTAATGCTCTAATCTTTGGAGTGTAATCTTTGGAGTGTATCAGAACATCATGTCTCCTCCTAAGACAAAATGAATGATTAAGATTCCATTATTTTGACCCAGAGACAGTAGCTTTGCCTTACTGGGCCTCAACATAGCTTTCACCTTTTCATATTATTTTAAACTCTAAGTGGCAGTTGTGATGTTTCCTATTAGGTACCTAAATAGGAATGAACAGGATTGGAGGCTACTGAGGCTGGATCCCTGCCTCATGCTCAGCTTTGGATCCCATTTCCTGTTTCTTTGGTAACCACTAAAAAAAAAAGGCACCCACATGGTGTTCTTACATAGATACAGGCAAAACACCTGTACACATAAAATAAGAAGAAAAAATTATTCCTTGTTATTTAGAGCATCATTAAGATACTCCTTATTTAGAGCATCATTGTTTCCACTTTTTATAAGTCAGCCGTTGTCTTCTTTCCCCTGTTATCATTTCATAACAAATATGTAAAATACTTGGAATCAGGGTAGGTCTGCCCACATAAATTGGTTATTTAAAGAGAGATACTTGAAATTTTCTTGGTTTTAGCTTTATCCTTTTGAGGGACATTGGTATCTCCTTCACACTGATGTGCCTCACCGTGTTTTTTGATCCTTAAATTTTACTTAGATTTTGGTCTGTGAACTACTTAGTAGTAGATAATAATCAGGACAAGTATTTCTTAATCTTTGGAAGCTTATTGTGTATGTTTGATCTCAGATTCTTACCTACTTTTCAGACTATTATTAACTACCCAGTGTTAACATTAAACCCCATAATTTAAGGGCTTGAATCTGTAAGACTTATTACAAAGCCAGTTAGTTACAGGTGCCAAGGTCCCAGACCACCTGACCTACTGTTCAGTTTAACCCCAAATTCAAAGGTTCCCACAACCCTCAGCTCAAGGATAGCCAAATGAAGAGAGTGGTATATAAAACAGAATGTGAAGTAGAAATTGGGAGCATTCATTCCTTCCCTTCATCTTCATGTATTTAGCAACTCAGGAGCTCTCTGAACCCCACTGTTAAGGGATTTAAAGGTTTCATTACATGGGCATGATTAATTAACACATTACCTATTTGTTGATTGAATTAAATCTCCAGGCTCTTCCTAGGGTCAAAGGAAAGTTCCATCTTTCTAATCAAGGCATGGACTTTCTGGTGACCACCCCTTATTCTAAAGATAGCTTAAGTATAAGCTAGCGTATATTGGGGCTGATTACAAATAATTTATGACTCAGGAAGTTTCAAGAGTTTTAGCATTTTTGTTGAAGGAACCAGTAGTATTTTTATTATGCCCATTTGAATAACAATAACTAGCTTATAAATATATTAAACACCTTCTAATATAACAAGAGGATTGACTAAACAAGTAAGTGGTAGTAGTACTATGTAGCTATTAAAATTGTGAGTGTCCATGTAGAAAGGAGTTTAACTGTTTGAAATCAGCTAGCAAACTCATCTAATTTTCAAGTACAAGTATCTAATGGTAGCAATTTTACCAGCAGAAAACAAGAATTCTAAAACTGCCAACATAAGGTAGGCAGTCTACAATTTTTGGATGAATTGTATTCCCAGAGTTGGCTATTTAAAGTCTGAACCACATTTTCCCAAAGAAACTGTATTACAGACACTGTGAACCCAAGTCATTCTGACATAGCCTTAATTTCACTTACAGAATTCTTGAGTATGTTCATCACCTAGACTATGTTTAAACATACTTATGAGTAGATAGCACTTTGAGTTATAACTAGACCCTTTAAATCAGTGAGGAATAGTCTATAGACCTCATCTTTCTCCACTTCTGTGTGTGAGTTTGTTGGTTATTTTCAATAGCATCATTCAGGGTTTAAGAGCATTACAGTTTGTCAGTGTAAGACCCTTTCTTTGATCACTGGCTAACATTCTTTTCCATTTTAGGTTGAATTCTCTTACCCACCACTAATTCCAGGAGATGGACATGACAGCCACACTTTACCTGAAGAATGGAAGTATTTGCCTTTCCTTGCCTTACCAGATGGTGCACATAACTATCAGGAAGGTATGTTATTAAGTTACTAAGTGCAATTTTGGAAATTTTCTCATAGCAGTCTTGAATACTTTGGATAAATGAAAGCCTTTGGACCTATTGTGATTATTTATAAAATGCATATGTGTTGGAGGTAAGACATGCACAAGAGAAGCTTCAGAGAGTACTGGGCCTATTTCCTTGGCCAGTAACCCTTGGGTCCCCTCCTGCCCAGAGCTCTTAGTTAATGCCAGAGAAGGGCAGCTGCTGATGGGGTGTGCCTTCAATTATATCATCCTTGAGACTGGACTCAGTGGCAGAAATGAAGAGTTGCCTACACTAGCTGCACTTGGTCTGGAAAGCTCTAGTTTCAAACTTACTAGCCCATCCTCTAATGCCCACCTGGATATAGTTGAGATGGTTTCTTTCACTCTGGAGCCATTGCTACAGCCCTGTCCTTTCTTACTTACATGAGACTGTTCGCGTCCTCAGAGAAGAGTGTGCTGACAGTTTCACTGAGTCTTCTCCCACCATGTGGGAGTGCTTTGTCACACCCAGTGAAAGTTAAACCAGATTAAACATAATTTGAGTACTTGTTTTCCTCATGCATTATTTAATACTTCCCTTATAAAATAAATCAGATGTTACCATACAGTTTAAATAAGTTTTATTACAGGATAAACCTCAGAAATATGTTTCTTCCTAACTTTTTTATTATGGGTGCTTTCAACCTGGTGGAAAAATTAAATTAAGATTATAAGGAATAGTTTGCAAGTTTTCTTTGTTTGTGTGTATTGTCAGTTTTGTTACTTTTTATTCTAAAGTCATTTGGAATAACGAGAGAAACTTGACTTCTAAATATTTAAGTACATGCACCCTCTAAGAATGTAATTCCCCAGCATCCAGTTGTATTATCATAGCTAAATAATTTAACAGTAATTTCATAATAATCATCTCACATCCAGTCTGTGTTCAGATTTTCCCAGTTTTTCCCAAAATTTCTTGAGTTCACTTAGAAAATTTAAGAATTTATATGTTGCCATCAGTTTTTATGATTTGATTTAGTCAGTTCGACTTGTTATCTTTGACTCTCTTAGGTTTTGTGGCAGACATGCACTGTAAGGATTGAGAAAAAGTCTGATGTCAGAAATAAGTATCACATGGTTTCTGGATGTGTCATCATGTTTGTGTTAATGACTGCATTATAATTTGATTGTTTGGCAATGAGTAATTAATATCACTACTTATACTTTTCTGTATATCTCTTAGATACTGTGTTTTTTCACTTGCCACCCAGAAATGGAAATGGAGCCACAGTATATGGTATCTCTTGTTATCGACAAATTGAAGCCAAGGTATGATGGTTGATGATGAACCGCAGCAGGAAGAAGCTCCCACAGCCCTTTCTTGGGTGTTGGTCATTTGGGGAATCACAGTCTTTGACTTTCATGTAGTACATGTGTGCCTAGGTGAGAAGAGGGTGTTAGTCCCATAGAGCCGGAGTGATAAATAGTTGTGACTCACCTGACATGGGTTCTGGAAACAGAACTGGGGTCCTCTGGCATAGCAGTGTGTATTCCTAACTGCTGAGCCATTGTTTCAGCTACTAATTTTAGGTTTTTGAGGAATCTCCATACTGATTTCTATAACGGCTGTAACAATTTGTGCCCTTACTAGCAATGATTAGGGGTTTTTCTTTCTTCACATAAGTACCAGCATTTGTTACCATTTTTTGTCATACATTATTTTTATTAGCATATTAAAATTTACATAATGAAAACTAGTGAAAGATGGAAGACATCAAAATTACATTAAATTAAATTCAATAGTAGCTAAATGTATAGAAATATACAAAAACAAAATGTTGCAGCCTTTCAGTAGCATTACTAATGAAAAGAGGAAATACAGCCATAATAAATGTGAGCATCAGTTCCTAACAGCACAGCACATTTATGATGGCCTTTATCTCTCTTGACTAGTTTTGAAGTCTACTTTAGCAGCTATGAATCTAGCGGCATAGTTTCTTGTTTTTTTTTTTTTTTTTGAAGGCTCCCATTTGTTTGGTAGGTTGATTTCCATCCTTGTGACTCTCAGTTTTTAGATGTTTGACAGTTACGTTTTTTTAGGAGGCAGCAAATCTTATTTTTTTTAATCCAGTCAGTTTTTGTTAGTTGGTTCTCACTAAGTTGGTCTGGTATGTGACTTGTACATAAAGCAGTTTCCATCAGCAGTAAATTCTGAGAGAGTAGGGATTGCCCTTCACTGTTCTACCTAGGGCCTAGCTTCTGACATTCAGTACAAGGCTGGCAGGTACTCGCTCAACTAGCATACCTGAGATTACTGTGACGTTTTTAAACCAAGTACACAATTTTTGTTATGTTCTTATTGAAAACTGTTTTGTAAATGCTGCTATAAAGTATTTCTAATATATAACTGTTTGCTTATAATAGGCTTTAAAAGTGAGGCAAGCTGACATCACCCGAGAGACTGTTCAGAAAAGTGTCTGTGTTTTAAGCAAGCTGGTAAGAGATCTGGAAGCTTACTTACCTATTAACATTCAAAGCAGAAGTTTTTTTGAGTAAGAGATGTGTGAGAATTGCTAAAATTAGTCAAGTGCTTGCTAATGTGCTCTTGTAGCCTCGCATCCACCAGTATGTTCTCGTTTCTGCTCTGCTGAAGACTGTAGATGAGCAAGTTGGCATTTGACCCAGATGAAGCAGCTGTTCTATTTCATTCATCGATTTTTGTTTGTTCCTAAGACTTGGGATAACTGTTCTTTTAACAACTTTTTAAAAAATCATAACTGCTCCAATTTTATTGATAATACAGAAGTTCATGACTATTGCAGTGAAGAAATTTAGCCTTAAATTTTAGAATGTTTGAGAAAAGCCAGTGACATGGTAAAACTACTAACACAAAATTTCAGAGTTCTTGGTGCATAGTCTTCAAGTTGACAATAATTACACATTTAAACATGTACATTATTTTTTAAATTTGTACTCCTAGAGAAGGGGAAGTACATGCCAGAGTACACACGTGGAGGTCATAGGACAACATTGTGGTGTTACTTCTCTTCCTCTGACTTTATGTATGTTCCAGGGATCAAACTCATCAGGGCTTTATCCAGTTGCAAGTACCTCTGTCAGCGGAGCCAATGCCATAGCCCCTGTTTTAACATCATTTTGTTTTTAAGACAGGGTCCTATGTGGCCCAGGTTGGCCTGGAACTCTTTGTATAGCTAAGACCGTAAACTCCTGATCCTTCTGCCTCCACTTCTAGAATTACATGTGTGTATGATCACATGCAGCTTATTTTTAATTTTTAAAAGAAACATATAACTAGGGTATTAATCTATCATATGCAAGTCCTAGTTTTGATCCCCAGCACAACAGTGGAAGAGTTGGGGAGCAGGTCTGAGAGAGGAAGGAAATATTATATACAGTGATATTGTTGGTTTTCATAGCCCTCAGTTGAATAATTTACAATATTTGATGTCTATTGATAATGAAGGAGATATTGACACCTTTGCATCAAATGCTTAATTCTACAGTAAAATTTAGCCTCCCCCCCCCCAAGAAAAAATTGTAAGGAATAGTCTAACTCTATATCATGTTAATTACCTATATTTTATGATTATTATCTTAGCCATTCTGTAGTTGCTCCAAACCAAAATTGAGAATATTTTATCGGACCAATTACAAGATATATGTATGTTTTGTCTGATTATTTCTTGGGTACTTATCTAATTTCCTTATCCACAGACAGTTTAAATAGTCTTTGTATAGCTATACAAAGTGATAGCACACACTTAATCTCAGTACTTGAAGCAGAGGCAAGCAGATCTCTGTGAGTTTAAGACTTGCTTGGTCTACACAGTGAGTTCAGGCAACGAGAGTTACATAGTGAAATCCTGTTTCAAAACAAACAAAAAGCTTTGTATAATGTTAATCAAGGTTTGCAAGATATGATTTATTTGGGACTTTATTGCTAGCCAAAAAGAGTAAGAGGAGAAAGAAGAGGGAAAAGGGATAGAGAAGTAGATGGAGAGAAACTTAAAACAATAATAATTTACAGCAACATATACTTTTTTTTTCTTGCACTGGCAAACAGAGTCTCACTGTTGTACCTCTAGCTGGCCTTGAACCACATCTGTCTACCTGCCTCTACCTCATGAATACCAGAGTTAAAGGTGTACATCACCATGCCATGCCATATCATAATAACTCTAATCATAATTTATAATAGTAACACAGACTTTTAGAAGGATAGCCTGAAAATACTCCTTAGTTAATTTGTATATGAGGCCAGTTATCCAAAACATAGGAATAATATCATATATATAAGTAGATACATGCTGAGAGGCTAGCCTTCAAAGGACAATTTTGATAACAGAAACTGAGTTTTCTGTGTGTCTAGTATTAATTCTTACCAGACATTTTATATAACATTGTCATTTTTATTTTTCTAACAATGTTGAGATATCTTTGCTAGTCTCATTTTACAAATACCCATGTTTTAGAGTAACAATACCTAATTCTCATATGAGACTACTAAGTATAAAACTAGGGTAAAAATACAATTTTGTTGTATCTAAAACAAACTAAGGAATGAAAACAGCTTACTTAGAAAGGTTCACTTGTTTGTAGTGCATTGTAGTGGATATGAAAATGTAATGATATTGTACTTAATGATAACTCATATATTCACAGGGATGGGTACTAGTTCAGTTAATTAATTAATTAAGCAACTATTAATTGCTTGCATTCCAAAAGGGAGAAATAAATGAGAAAATGTCTCAAATGTAAATAAAAGGTTGTATATGATCTATCTTAGGTAGGAAAAATAAGAATTGAGGAGCAACTTTGTTCAAATATACAAAATAATATGGTAGAGGACCTAGACTAGGTACTCCCACCATCCACAGGTAATGAGAAAGGATGTGAGCTTACATCAAATCATGAGTGTTCAACTTGGTGTAAGAACCAGACTGCTTAAGCATGATTAAATGTTACCACAATGGAATGAAGTGCAGTAGCTGTTGACATTCTTGCTATGTGTCAAAGGCTCTGCTAAGTGCTTTACCTAATCCTTAACACAGCCATAGAAGCTGAGGTGGTGTGAAGAGGTTAAGGACATTTAACTAAGCAGGCTGAAAGAGGGAGCAACCTTGCCAAGATAGATTTCACCTGCTGCCAGAGTGTGACTAGCTGATATCACAGCTTCTGTTTCTGAATGTAGGCCCTACAGTTGGTAGTTACTAACTTTCCTCCCTAATATTTTCAAAATAAAAGCTATAGGGATTTGTTTGCTGCTGTTTTTTTTTTTTTTTTTTTTTTTTTTTTTTTTTACTATGATCAACCTAATGATGGTTTCTCTTTTTCTTTAGCCTCTTTATGGCTTACTTCAAGCAAAACTTCAACTCATTACACATGCATATTTTGAAGAGAAAGATTTTTCCCAAATTTCTATTCTAAAGGTAACCAATTTCCATACTGATATAGTTGGCAAATGGTAGCTTAATGACTCAAATAGCTCTTGTGGCAGTACTGTGAAGGATAGTCCTGATAGTTGAAGAAAAACATTACATGAATATTTATTTGCTTGGGCCTGAGATAGTTCAGCACTTAAGAGCTCTTACAGAAGACCCAAGTTTGGTTCCTAGCGTCTACATTGGATGGCTCACAGCCACCTAGATCCCTGATCTGATGTCTTTCTTCTCTGACTTCTTCAGACACACACATGCATGTTGATAAAAAAAAATTAATATATAATAAAATAAATATTTAAAATACATCTGCATTAAACATTGAAGTGCTAGTAGATTTACTCAAGTACTGAATTCAGACTATCTTTGATGAGGCAGTGACTGTAAACAACTATTATCAGTGTCTCTTAGGAGGAATGATGTTTTGCTATGGCATATGTCTATAAATTTGAGTCTAGTTTCTAGTTCCTGGTATTTTATTGAAAAAAGATAACATCTTTCTCAAGACTGGCATCAGTATACAGTTCTCTATCTGTCTTGGGCATTGGTGAGAGTTGGAGCAGTTAGGAATTTAGTGGGGAGACAGAGGGAAGGTAATTAATATTGCTGTTAAAGTTCTGAAAAGGAGAAGAAAAAAAAAGAGAGAATATCCTGAGTAGCTTTTTGTTCTTTTTGCTCAGATTCTATCTTGTTATTGTTCGTGTCTACAAGAAAACGAATTAGTTGAGTGCTGAAAACTAGCAGGTTTCAGAGACCATGGTTGCTTATTTTATTTAGTAGGTGGCAGAAAAGCCTACACAGTCGTTTTCTGGTCATCGTATTTCTAGGAGCTTAGTGGCTAAAGTGACCGTTTAAAATTCTAAAACCGATCTGCATTCCACAGGAACTCTATGAACATATGAACAGTTCCTTGGGAGGGGCCTCCTTAGAAGGATCACAGGTATATCTTGGTAAGTCTTGCAGGTCAAGCTATGTCCTCAAAGTTTTCTCTTGTCAAACTGAGTTGCATGTAACTGTTGATGCAACAGAACTGTTAAACACATGTGCTTTCCATTGAATATTACACAACTAAGAAATACTCACAGTCTTTGTATGGGATCTAAGTTCTTAAGTTTGCTTCCTTAAATACCCAGCATTCATACTGAGATGGATCATTATTTTATACTGGTGGTGATATTTGCATGTATTGCAGAGGCAAGTTTCGAGTTTTAGAATAGTGCTAGACTTCTTTCCATTAATGCTCATCAGCTCAATTCTAATAGAATGGACACAGGTGCTGCTTAGCTCTTGACTGAGATTCTTCAACTTGGGGGGTTTGTTAATGTACACTATTGACAGCACCAAAAAAATCTATTGTCAGCTGAGGTAGTCAATACATATTCTTTTGTGATAAAAAGAGTTGTAATGATATGGTGATTTGTATTTCCTCAGTTTCCATTTCAATGTGAAGTAGCCAAGATGTGGTTTACTTGTGCAGTCGTAGAAAGTCAGCTAGATACTCCTGTTCTGAGACTGTGTTTATAAATTGTTTTCTCTTTTACTATGGTGTTAGAGATATGTGATTGGAAAACATTGTGATTGAGAAATAGTAGTACATGTAATGCAGTGACCAGCTCACATTTCAAACATCGGCTGCTGTTATGGTGTAAGCTTTATGATCTTTAAATTTATGCGGTTTATGTGTGTAAAATACAAGTGTTAGACCCAGTGTCTAAAACTGTATCCACTAATAGTGTAGACATAACTGAATTATATTACAGTTCATAAAATTTAAAAGCCACATTTAAAGTGCTCAGTGACCACATGGCTAATGTGTCTGACAGGAAATATTTTAAACATCTCATCCTTGGGGAAGATTCTGTTAAACAATACTCTTTCTGAGTATATACGTATTTCACCAGATATTACATAAATGTTTGAATATTTACACAATCTCATTTGCTTCTTTAGATACTCTCTTTCACATTTAGCTCTCTTGTTTACATTGTAGGTCTGTCTCCTCGAGATCTTGTCCTTCATTTTCGACACAAGGTGTGATAGATATTCTTCAGCTTTCGATGTACTGAAATGGGAGAGGCTGTGCTTGTGTTTTTTTCTTCGAACTCAGTGGGCAGCATCTCAATCAGCTGGTGGCATCATTATGGTTTTGCTCTTCTAAGACAGCTTCTTAACACTATGAGGCTGGAGGCGTTAGGAGCATTTGTGTGGTAAACGTCTGGGAGGACCTCTTGCTCAGTAGAGGTGGCTTTTGATTTCTTTATTCTGCAGTCTTTGCAATTCCACTTTGTATGGGTAGAAACAATGGTGTTCCCTGAAAGTGGAATATTTTTCTACATGAATTACTTTTTCTTTTGTTGTGGTTTTGCTGTCAGAGATTATGGTCCTTATTGTTAAAGCATAAGTTGCCAAGGACACACACACAGAGTCACTTATTTACCAAACTTTTATTGACTATCCATGTAAATGCATGTATCCCAGACGAGCCTTGAACTTGCTGTGTAGCTAAAGATTACCCTGGATTTGTGACTCTCCTGCCTCTGCCTCCCAGTGCTGAGATTACAGGAGTGTACCACCATGCCTAATTTACATGTTTCTGGGGGATCTGAACACCAGGCTCTCATGCATGGTAGGCAAGCACACTACCAACTGAGCCATTCTCCAGCCTCAAATCTTTGTTTCTTCAGAAACTTGAAAATTTTCAAGCAGAGAGAATATTATTCCTTCCCCAAAAAAGCTTATTTTAGTTAAAGGTTAAACGAGTCACATTTTTAGAGGACATAGCTAATGCTCGATTTCTCAGTTCCAGCTCAGAGTTTCTCATGTATCTTAAGTAGTGTAATCATTTAATATTGTATGCATGCTTATATCTGGAAAAAAGAAATAGCAAATGATTGATAGATCTGAGTTCTTGTTTTAAAATAGTATTTCTTTCTCTTTCTGCAGGTCTTGATTCTATTTAAGCTAATTCTTCTTGAAAAGAAGGTGAGATACAGAAGGATAAAAGGAAGAACAGGTTTTTTTATTTTTTTATTGGCATTTTATATACTATTGTAATGTGGGAATTAAGGATTAAGTATTAAAACATATTTTGTCTATCAGATAAAACACAAAATTCTTTTTTACTATCATACACATGATAGTAAATTTGTATCTTCTTTTTGGAGACACTTTGATAGTACATTCAATTGTACTGTCGCCATAAGAAGCTTAAACTAACTTAAATAGAAAAGGAAGTGTGTTGGTTCACTGATACTTCAGGGTTGGTGGTTGACTTGGTGCTTCCAGGGTATCACAGTGTTAGGTTTTCTCCTTGAACTACAGACAGTCCAACTAGTTTTACTCAGAGCTGATCTCCCTTGTAGACAATAAACTGCCAACCATAATTTGGCTATTTGCTTCCTCACACATAATATCACTTCCCAAGCTATTGAATATGAATTTGTCCCATCAGTTTGTTATCAAAAGTCTGCCTATACTAATTGGCTTAAACTTGGGTTTCAGACCACTGTGTACTACAAAGAGATGGGACTGCCATGGTCATTGTGACCTTAGATCTATGAACTAATAGATATTATATGATATATAATATCTCATTCTAATAGCTCATTCTAGCTTACCACTTTCTTTTATAGAAGCTTGTTATTTTATTATAATTTATGTGTATGTGTGTAGGTTATATGCATCTGCTTACAGATTACTGCAGAAGCCGAAAACAGGACAACAGATACTCTAATTCTGGTTACAGGGTACTCAATGTGAGTGCTAGGAATTGAACTCAGGTCTTTTGCAAGAGCAGCAGCTGTTCTTAACTATTGAGCCATGATAAGAGTTTTATTGGAAAGGAGGCATACCTACTGTTTGCTTATTGTTTGTAGCTGTTTTTACCCTTTGGAAGCAGTTGAGTAGTTATGAGAGACTATATGGCTCACAAAGCACGTGTGTCTGATCCTTTATAGAAGAAGTTTGCTGAAATTATGTTTTAGACTAATAAGAAGCTAACTCTGAAATACAACCAGTTTTATATCCTGTATTAACTGTATTCAGTGCAACTAAGGTAAGGTTGAGGGATCAGCCATGTACTGTGTTCATTATGGCTCATTACCTTAAGCCAGTTGTTCCTTTGCCCCAGTAATTCTTTCAGTATAGTTTGGTTTTGTTTTTTCTTACAATTAATCTCAGTTGAATGCAAAACTACTTGAAAGAGTCATTTAACATGAGTTATAAATCAGTAGCTAATTATTTTGTGTGTTGCATATAACTGCAAACAATAAAAGTTCCCAAGTACTTTTTATTGTCAAGATGTTTCAAGGCACATTAGGTTAAAAGTTATCCAACTTTCAAGTCTGTGATCCAGTTTTTAAAGTATTTATTTTTACCTAATGAGTATGAGTGTTTTGCCTGTATTTGTATATATGCACTACATGTGTACCTAGTGCCCCCAGAGGACAGAAGAAGGTATCAGATCCCCTGGAACTGGAGTTATATAAGGTTGTGAACTGCTGTATGGGTGCTGGGAACTGAACCTGGATCAATTGCAAAAGCAGTCAGTGTTCATCACTGAGTCATTTCTCCAGCCCTGTGTTCTATTAACTATGATCCTATTTTATAAACAAATAAAGATTCTCTGAAATAAGGCTGTAGAACATAACATACAATCTGTTTTCAAGTTTTGTTAGATGTTTTAACCTCCTTTTTTTTTTTTTCTTTTTTTGGGGAGGTGGGAGGGTCGGGGTGAGGCATGATCTCTAATGTGATCCAGGCTGTTTGAAAACTTATAATCCTGGTGCCTCTAACATCTGAGTCCGGGGGTTACAAGCATACATTACCACTTGTAGCTATAATAATATCCTTGATAGCTGATTTATTTTTTTTAGTTCCTTATGTTAATTTGATTTGCCTAGAAATAATGTAATTATAATACACCATGTGAAATAGAGAATTTTTTGTCAATGCAAGTAGTGTTGTGTCATTGTGGGGACTTAGGAGAATGGATTTTTTACTCTAATTAGGATATTAGGGATCGGGGAAGTGGCTCAGTCAGTAAAGTGCTTACATGTAAGCATAAGCACCTGAGTTCAGATCCCCAGTGCCCATGTGCAGAGAAAAGCTGACAAAGTAGCATGTTCCTGTAATCTCTGCACTGGAAGAATAGAGATTGAAAGTCTCTGTCACTTGCTGGCTAACCCATCTGACCAGTCCATGAGCTCTAGATTTAAGTAAGAGACTTTGTCAAATGTAATAAGGTGCCGGGCGGTGGTGGCGCACGCCTTTAATCCCAGCACTTGGGAGGCAGAGGCAGGCAGATTTCTGAGTTCGAGGGCAGCCTGGTCTACAGAGTGAGTTCCAGGACAGCCAGGGCTACACTGAGAAACCCTGTCTCGAAAAAAAAAAAAAAAAAAAAATGTAATAAGTTGGAGAAGCAACTGGAAAAGATACCTGATGTCTCACTCTAGCTTTCACACACCTTAGATGCGAACATGAACACCTACAGACATGAACACAAAATAAAGATTAAAAACCCAGCCATAGGGGCTGGCTCATAGATGACTCAGCAGTTAAGAGCACCAGCTATTCTTTCAGTCACGGGATTTGATTCCCAGTACCCACATGGTAGCTCATAACCATTTATAATTCCACTATCAGGGTATCGAATGTTCTCTTTTGCTTTTCTGCAAGCACTGGCAGCACACATTGTTCATGCAGGCAAACACACAAACTAAAATTTAATTTTTAAAACTTCTTGTGTTCTATTTAAAAAAAGAAGAAAGAAAGAAAGAAAGAAAGAAAGAAAGAAAGAAAGAAAGAAAGAAAGAAAGAAGAAAGAAGCCCAGACATAGTATCACAGGCTTATAATCTAAGCCCTTGGGAGGCTAAGGCAGGATAAGGCAGGAGAACTGTGGCAGGTTTCAGAGCAGCCTGGGCTACCTGACTTTCACACCCTAAATTTTATTTCTGTTGGACTTTAGCCTTTGAATTTATTTCTCTGATATCTATGGCCTATCCCATCAATCTCTTAGTAATTTATCTTGTATAAAAATTACAGACAAGAATGGTAAGGAGCTGAGTTCTCAGTGTCTTTATAGAAAGGTAATAAATGAGGGTATCTCTAACTTTATAGATAAAATGTATAGACAGTTGTTCTTTTTCATCTAGGATCCAGTCAAGAATCCTATATTACATTTCTAGTTCCTGCTAATTTCAAATTATTCTTTTTTTTTTGTTTTTTTGTTTTTTTGTTTTTCGAGACAGGGTTTCTCTGTGTAGTCCTGGCTGTCCTGGAACTCACTCTGTAGACCAGGCTGGCCTCGAACTCAGAAATCCGCCTGTCTCTGCCTCCCAAGTTCTGTGATTAAAGGCGTGCGCCACCACCGCCCGGCAATTTCAAATTATTCTACAGCACAATGTTAGTACATCTAACTCCAAGTCAAATTGTACCATTATCACTTCATACTCTTGGTTTTTTGTTTTCTTTTTGTTTGTTTGGTTGGTTGGTTTTTCAAGACAGGGTTTCTCTGTGTAGCCCTGGCTGTCCTGGAACTCACTCTGTATACCAGGCTGGCCTCGAACTCAGAAATCTGCCTGCCTCTGCCTCTCAAGTACTGGGATCAAAGGCGTGTGCCACCACTGCCCAGCTGTTTATTCATTTTTAAAGATCTATCTTATGTTTAACTATGTGTCTATGTGTGTATCTGTATATATGAGTGCAGCTATGCTCAGAATCCAGGAGATCTTTGGATCCTCTGGAACTGGAATTATAAGCATTTTTTGACCACCTGATGTGGGTGCTGGGAACCCAATTCAGGTCTTCTGCTAAAGTATTATACTTTCTTAACCATTGAACTGTCTTCCCAGTTCTGCTGCTTTTTCCCATTTCTTCTTCAATTTCATGACATTGGGACTTTTTAATTGATCTGTATCTGTATGGGTGTCTATACATGTATATGCAGGTCTGAGCACCTGTGCATGCATGCTGAGGCTAGCAGAGGGTAATGGGTATCCTCGTTTATCAATCACCCTATTCATTTTGAGTCAGGATCTCTTTTAACCTGGGATTTGTATTTCTTTAGATATACAGGAAACCAGCAAACCTCAGCAATTGGCTAGGCTCTGCCCGCCTCAGAGTTGCTATTTACAAGCTTGCTGTGTGGGGGCATTGGAACCTGAACTTCAGTCCTCATGTTTGACACTTTTTAAAATTATGGAATGCTTCATGAATTTGCATGTCATCTTTTCAAGGGGCCATTTCTCTGTATAGTTCCAATTTTAGTATCTGTGGTGTTGAAGCAGGTGTGATTGGCACTTTTAAAAAAAGAGTCTAGTCAAGTATTATAGAATTAAATGTGTGATTGTTTTCTTGTGGTTACTTTCATTTTAAACATTTTTAGCAGGATTCTAGATCAATGATGATATGATCTCAGAATGTGACACAACTGTATGGTTCTTGGTAATAAAAATTTTGATCATTTGGTTAAGTTGACAAACTACCTTAACCAATAATTTGTGGGACAATAGATCTAACATGTTGTGACTATTCCATTGCCCAACAATCTACCATGGTCATTTAGTGTTCATTGGTAGTATTTTCTAAGTTACAGTTGGTGTTTTTTTTTTTTTTTTTTATTAAAACCTTATTATAAAAAACTTGAAAAAATTATTTTTAAAAAATCATGAAATTAACCAGACCCAAAGCCTGGTTAACTCAGTGTGTGTGTGTGTGTGTGTGTGTGTGTGTGTCTGTCTGTCTGTCTGTCTGTCTGTATTTGTGTCTATGTGTGTTTTTGCATTCTCACAGCCACGAAGCATGTGGATGTATATGTCAGAGGACAATTTTTGCAGGCAGTTTTTCTTCTTCTACCATGTAGGACACACAGATTAAAATGAGGTCATCCGGCTTGGTGGCACTTTTATCCTTTGAATTATCACCAGACCTCATTGGCAAATTTTATCTGAATTGTGGTGGGCAGTTTATTTTTGTTGTGGTTGTTGTTGTTTTAAATCATGACTCATGGGTTTTTTTTTTTTTGTTTGGGGGGGGCGGCTCAAATCATCCAAATTGTTATATTTGTCATTTTTTAGGGATGTCATTTACAAATGTACTATTTTTCATGTAGTATGTATGTATGTATGTATGTATGTATGTATGTATGTATTTGCTTTGTATCCTGATAGCAGCTGCTTCTCCTTCTCTTACTCCCAGTCTTTCCCATGGATATCCACCGGCCATGGCATATCACATGGCAGCAGGACTAGGTACATCTTCTATGAGGCTATACGAGGCTATAGATGGGGAAAGGATCCAAAGGCAGGTCACAGAGTCAGAGACAGCCCTGCTCCAGTTATTAGGGGTTCCACATGGAGACTAAGCTGTACATCTATCTGTTCATGGACTTTATTACTCTTAGGCAAAGAATCCTTCCCGTATATATTATTACAGCCTTGTGACTTTCCTAATTTAATTTCATTTGAATCCATTTCAGGTTTTGTTTTACATTTCTCCAGTGAATAGATTGGTGGGTGCACTAATGACTGTGTTATCCCTTTTTCCAGGTAAGAGGATAGCCATTGCTACTTTTGCTTAATATTAATTGGAATTTTGACTTTTCAATAATAAAAGTACACAAAAAGTAAACTCATTAGGGTTAACATTTTCATCTTAATTTTCCTTTTGGCAATAGGTTTTTTTGTTTTTTGTTTTCTTTTTTTTCCTTTAGCCTGGTTTTCTTTCCTTATTTTAATTTTAACATTGGGGAGAGGTGCTGTAAGCCATGGCATGCTGGTGGTCAGAGGACAACCTGTGAGAGTGTGCCCTCCATTGTGTGTTGAGGTCTTCAGCCTAGGTTGTCACGCAACAAACACCCTTACCCTTCTTGCCAGCTCCCATCTTTTTTTTTTTTTTTGGTTGGTTGGTTGGTTTCTCAAGATATGGTTTCTCTGCGCAGCCCTGGCTGTCATAACTCACTTTGTAGTCCAGGATAGCTTCAAACTCAGAGAACTGCCTGCCACTGCCTCTCAAGTGCTGGAATTAATTTGTGTGCTACCACACCCAACTTTTTCAGTTTTTCCTTTTTTAATAGAAATTTTATTTAAAAAGATGCAAATATAGCTTTTAAAAAATTTTTATAGAAAATTTCTACTTTATAAAATGAAACTATACCTTATTTTCTTCCATATTATTATAAGCCAAGCTGTTCTTCAATATTTTGTATTTTAGGCATGATTGAGCATGGCCTCAGTGACTGTTCACAGTATAGACCCCGAAAGAGTATGTCTGAAGATGCTGGACTTCAGGAAAGTAATCCCTCTGCAGATGATTTTATTTCTGAGTCTACTTCTAACATCTTAAATACCAGCTTGGGAACTGTCACGAGAACCATGGCAGGAAACCATGGAGAAGATGCTGTTCCCCAGTCGGAGAAGCCTTACTTCCAAGTAGAAAGCAACAACAACAAAGGACAAGAACCCAGTGATACTGGCCGATATTTGGAACTTCCACCTCGTCCATCTCCAGAGTCTTCAGAAAGTGACTGGGAAACTTTGGATCCTAGTGTCTTAGAGGATGCCAGCTTGAAAGAAAGGGAACAGATGGGGTCAGACCAGACACACTTATTTCAAAAGGACTCAGTGCCCTCAGACAGTCCTCCAATTACTGTACAGCCTCAAGCTAATACCAGGCAGGTGGTCCTGATACCAGGGCTCATTTCCGGTTTGGAAGAAGACCAATATGGCATGCCGCTGGCCATCTTTACAAAGGTAAAATGGAGTATCCTTTATTGAGGACATTAGTTGTAATTTTATGTGTTTGAACACATTTTTGGGCCTGAAAACTGAGAAATGCATAATGAATAATGCTGTTAGATAAAGATTTTGGACTTTTCAAGAAAACCTGGACTTTTAAAGTATTGAAATACTTTAAAGACTAAAGAACTCTTAAAATTATTGTGTTTATATTGTGATTATTAATATGAGATCTTAGGAGATGAACAAGAAAGGAAAGGTTATGATTAATAAGTGACATATTTATGTGAAGTTGACAAGGGGTTAAATGAACCTTGACATAACTGGGAAGAGGAAATCTTAATTGAGAAAATGCCTCCATAAGACTGGCCATGGGCAAGTCTGTAGGGCATTTTCTTTGAGCAAATATTGATGTGGGAGGGCCAGCCCACTATGGTTGGTGCCATCCCTGGACAGGTGATTTTGAGTTGTTTAAGAGCAAGCCATAGAAAATAAGCTAGTCATAACATTCCTCCATGATTTCTGCTCTAATTTCACTCAGTGATGGATGTGACCTGAGAGTTGTAAGGTGAAATAGACCCCTTCTTTCCCAGTTTGCTTTTGGTCATGGTATATTATCACAGCATTAGAAACCCTAACTAAGCTGGACGGTGGTGGCACACGCCTTTAATCACAGCACTTGGGAGGCAGAGGCAGGCGGATTTCTAACTTCAAGGCCAGCCTGGTCTACAGAGTGAGTTCCAGGACAGCCAGGGCTACACAGAGAAACCCTGTCTTGAAAAACCAAAAAAAAAAAAAAAAAAAAAGAAACCCTAACTAAGAAAGTATATATACATATGCCATGTGTACCTAGTGTGCAAGGAATATTAGATCTCCAGAAAGTGGAGACAGACAGTTGGGACCTACCATTAGTGTGCAGCTAGACCCAGGTCCTCTGCAAAGCATCAGGTGCTATTAGCATTTGAGCCATCCTTCCAACCCCAAATTATAAAATTTCTTTAATTGCCATTATTTCTGCATCTCTAAGAGCACTTATCAGGAGGCAAATGGACTGAAGAAGAATTTTGGTTTTGAGAGTCAGGTTACTCAAAGTGATCTGAATCTTTTCAATAAACCATGTTAGCTGTTAGATTTATGTGCTTTAATGCCAGTTCTAAATATGTGATACGCTTACCACTGTTACTATGATAAATAAGTCATTTTCCCTCTTCGTTTCATGTTTTATTGTGTATTGAATAAAACCCAGTGTGTTGTTTAATCATATTTCTAACTACAAATACTGATCCTTTGGGTCAGTAACTTTGGAAGATGAGATGTTTTAAAAACCAAATTGTCTTTAAGCTGTTTTCCTCTTAGGGTTCTTTTATTTTATTCTTCATTTTTATCTTATATGTATGAAGTTTTGCCTGTATATATATGTATGCATACAGAGCCTGCTCAGATCATTTTTGCTTTTGTTTTGAGAAGAGTGTGTGTGTGTGTGTGTGTGTTTGTGTGTGTGTGTGTGTGTTTGTGTGTGTGTGTGTGTGTGTTTGTGTGTGTGTATGTGTAGCCCTGGCTCTCCTGGAACTAGTTGTAGAGCAAGCTGGCCTCTAATTCAGATGTCCTCCTGACTCTGCCTCCCAAGTGATGGATTAAAAGCATGTGCCGCCGTGTTGGGCAGTGGTGGTGCACACCTTTAATCCCAGCACTTGGGAGGCAGAGGCAGGTGGATTTCTGTGTTCGAGGCCAGCCTGGTCTACAGAGTGAGTTCCAGGACAGCCAGGGCTACACAGAGAAACTTTGTCTCGAAAAACCAAAAAAAAAAAAAAAAAAAAAAAAAAAAAAAACATGTGCCGCCACCTCCCAGCTTCACCCTGTAGCCAATTTCCCAGCTCTTAGTATTTGAACTTGGATGAGAATAATGTCATGTCAGCCTTACAGACCAGGTTTACTATGTAAGCACTAGAGGTTACATCAAATTGTTAAATAATTTGTATAACCTTTTTCTGAGAGCTTATTTAAGCAATACACAGAAGGGGCTGAGCGATGGCTCAGTGGTTAAGAACACTGACTTAAGACCTCTTTCCAGAGGTCCTGAGTTCAATTCCCAGCAACCACATGCTAGCTCACAACAATCTGTAATGGGATCTGATGCCTTCTATTGGTATGTCTGAAGACAGCTACAGTGTACTCATCATATATAAAATAAATATTTTTTTTTTAAATAAGTGATGTAACAGAAGGATTAAGGAAATGATGAGTCTGGAGTCATCTGTCCAGCAGACCAAGAGAAACAGAAGAATCTGAAGCAAATCATCCCTGTGTGCTCACGCTCTGCTGCTCTGCAAACGAATGAGCAGAAGAGCACTGAAGGGGATGGAGTGAGATAAACTGACAGAAACAGAATAGCGTTTGGGGTATGGAACTCCAATACGAGGGCCTTCCTTCTGTTTTCTCCTGATGTAGTACTGGAGTTGGGCATACGCTGGCGTAGTTAAGTGTTGGGATGACTAGAAAGGACTGGAGTCCTTTTCTGCTTAATTTCCTGTGTCAGCTTTCCTCTCCAGTCACAAGTCTTTTAGTAAAACCAGTTGATGTATCATAAAAACTATGATTAGAATTACTTTGTTTTAATTTCTACAATGCCAGTTTAAAACAAGGCATTTTAAATAGTGAAATTTAATTATTGCAGCCATGTATGGTGTCACATGACTGTGACCCAACACTTTGGTAGCTGAGGCCTGAGGATCCTGAGTTGAGGCCATCCCAAGATACATAGCAGGATCATAACTCAGAAAATAAAAAGTCACATAACTTCTCAACTTGTAACTGAATATTTAGAATTTTTTTTAGTATTTGGATATTTGAAGGGGAGATGAATTATATTCCATTATATTCTACCCTATTTTTTATTAATTCATCAACTGACCATTGCCTCCAACTTTTGACTATTATAAATACTGAGAATATTGATATGCAAATATCTCAATAATGTTTGCTTATAATTTTTATTTTTGTAATTTGTGTATTAGTATGTTCATCATACATTGATAATTGTTTCTTGTCTTGTTCTATAATTAGTATATGGTGCCATTTTAAGTATGGATGTTGAGTTGTCTTAGATAAGTGGGAAGCCAGGAGTAGGTTTGGATATGAAATCTGCTTTTTTGGAAAAAGACCTATATTCTTCTGTAATCATGTTCCAGCACCTTCCAAAAATTTTAGCTAAATTGAATGTCATGAAAAGAAAAATAATGACACCATATTAAAGCTGGTTTGAACAGTTGTATCAATATGTAGTATTTCCACGTAGTTCAGTAGTAAGAAGGTCTAAAGCACTGGTGATAAGACTTTCTGTGGCCTGAGGATGTAGAATGCATGCCTAGCATAACACAGCACTGGATTCAACCCCTAGGACCAAAAAGAATTGTTTCCTAATCCATCTCTTCTACCCAACTGCCTTCTCTGATAGCTGTGAATATTGCCAATGTTGTATTTCCTTCTGGTAATTCATAAGGATTTTTCCCTACCCCTTTTACACAAATGATAGCAGTCTGTGCCCATCTGGTTTTACCCCATGATCACATTTACATTTCTGAGAATTGAACTTCATTACTTTTTATAGTTTTAGAATGTTCCATTATATGGCTAGAAATGTATCTACTCCAGTTTTCATGAAGTTATGAATCCTGTTTATGATAAAAAGTGCTATGTTAAATATTTAAAAATATACTAACAGATGAGCAGGCATTTCTCTAGGATAAATTTAGGTAAAGGGTATGTGTGTTTTTTCGAGACAAAGTTCTTTGTAAGTAGCCCAGTTGAAATACTCACAGGAAAATAGAAAATTGCTGAAAGATTCTGAATCAGAATAGGTTTTCAATACATGTGATGGTTTATGTACGACCTGAGGCTACAAACAGGATCAGAGATTCAACAACTCTGTCCAGCCTGTATGCCCAAGTCATTACCACTGACCATACCATTAACTCTGGGTTGGGCTTGCTTTTGGTTGATTGGTTTGCAGACTTAAATGCCTATTGAGGATTAGTGATTCAACTATAATTTTAAAGCAGTACTTTTTCAAATGGAAATTAAATAGATACTGCCAGTGTAACTTTGGCTTTAACTAATTTGTAGCAAATATTTTGACATTGTGTCTTAACAACCGGACAGTAAACTGGATGCTTAACTGTTCTTATTGCACATTGGTGGCTGTGTGAAGATGCATGCTTTAACATTCTTAACTGCTATTAGACAACATACTTTTTAATGGATGTAATATGTTTAATTCCTTAAATTAAAAGAAAGTCAGACTTTAAATTGAACCAAGAATGAAGGGATTAAGTAAGATGGCCTTGCAGAGGTTTGACCATTTGTGAAGAAAAATTAGCTAACCACTAACTGCAATCAAGGCAAGGCATTGCTCTGTGAATGTTATTTTAATGAGTCAAAGATTAAATGGGCAGGCAGGGAAGAATGGACATTTCTTTCATGAAAAGAGGAGTAGCTTTTTTTTTTTTTTTTTCACATTTCTGTTATTTTCTGTTGTTCTTGTAATCCATAGGGATATCTGTGTTTGCCTTACATGGCATTGCAGCAGCATCATCTTCTCTCTGATGTCACTGTTCGGGGATTTGTGGCTGGAGCTACTAACATCCTTTTTCGACAACAGAAGCACCTCAGTGATGCCATTGTGGAAGTACGTTTATGTCTGAGTATATGAACTTGGCCTGCTAGTTCACTATTCCTTCCTAACTATAATTATGAACCTACTGTAACAGCATTAATAAGAAAAATAATATTTACTGTAGTCTAGTCACTTTAATTCTATATATATTACATATAAAAATTGTGTGTGTGTGTGTGTGTGTGTGTATATATATATATATATATATATATTCATTCATTTGGGTTTTTGGTTTGTTTTTGTTTTTAAGACAGGGGTCTCTATATAGGCCTGACTGTCCTGGAACTTGCTTTGTAGACCAGGCAGGCTAGTCTTGAACTCAGAGATCCACCCACCTCTTCCTCCCAAGTATTGGTATTTATAGGTATACCTCACTATGCCCACTTTATATATATTAACTGATTTGATTTTCCTAACAGCCCTATAAGATAGGTACTATCTACATTCTGCACATACATAAACTGAGGGACACAAGTTAAGTGACTGTCATTATCAAACAACTGATAAATGTTTGAGCAAGGAGTCCAGCCTGAGCAAACCAGGCCTATCATGGTCTCAATACCGTATTAAAATGTGGGAGCCAGGCAGTGGTGGCACACGCCTTTAATCCTAGCACTTGGGAGGCAGAGGCAGGTGGATTTCTGTGTTTGAGGCCAGCCTGGTCTACAGAGTGAGTTCCAGGACAGCTAGAGCTATACAGAGAAACCCTGTCTCACAAGAAAAAAAAAAAAATGTGGGGTTGTTTTTTTTTTTTTTTTCAGAATAATTTAAATGCATACCCTGCTTAATATGTTCCTGATGTTAAAGAACTTCATAGCAGTTATACAATACTGTATCAATACTTTAAAATTTTTTAATTATTCATTTAATTTCACAATTGAAAAATGTTGGGATTTTTTAACTGCACTAAGGTTTTTATAATTATTGACAGATTTATTATTATCCCCAATATAAGTGAGGGAAAAACTTTATATACCAGATAGGAGGGTACAGGTGGGAGAAGCACAGTGCTTTAACATTCAGAGTTGATTGATAGATGTGTTATTAATTCAATTAACTCCAAAACTAACCTTTGGGAGTGAGTTGACTTGTAAAGCAGTTGCTAAGTATGTGTAAAGGCCTAAGTTTAATCACCAGCAGCTAAAGAACTAAACAAACCCTTGCCAGTTAGGTATGTCTGTATGTGTGTATGCAGAATATACAGTATGTATATTTACAGTATTAAAAATATTTCAAAGTATGCATGCTCTCAAAAATGGAAAAATTTGGAGGAATTGTAACTAAGCTTATTCTTTTTCATGTTAATATAGGGTAAGTTTTATTGTGTATGTATCTATATTTTCCAAAGTGGTTATACTATCAAAGATTTTAAAGCATGAATTACTTTTATAGTTCAAAGTCATGTTTTTAGTTGCACATATACTTTCTGTAGGTCTTTTCCTAAGACTTATTTATATGTATGCTTATTTTGCCTGCATACATATATGTGTGCGTACTGTGTGCACACCTAGTGACCATGGATGTCAGAAGAGGGTGCCAGATCCTCTGGAACTGAATGATATAAGCAACCGTATGAGGCTGTGAAGCAAATGCAGATCATCTCCAAGAGTAGCACGTGCTCTTAACCTCTAAGTCAGCTATCTTCCTCTACATGTAATTTCTAAAATTAGAAACAGCACTGTATTTCTAAAAAGAGAAAGTATATAGAAACCTCAGTGTACCAACCTGCCTCTTTCTTAGATTCATGCATGTCCTCAAATGGAAAAATTTTTGAGAATCTTGTTACTCATATTTTTATCTCCAGTTCCAATTCCCCAGTATTATTTTATAATGTGGCATGGATATCTTGTGTCCCAACTCTGACTTGTACCTGGGTACTCTTCTAGGTAGAAGAAGCACTGATCCAGATCCATGATCCAGAACTTAGAAAGCTGCTTAACCCAACGACTGCAGACCTAAGGTTCGCAGATTACCTGGTGAGGCATGTGACTGAGAACCGGGATGATGTCTTCCTGGATGGAACAGGCTGGGAAGGCGGTGACGAATGGATCCGGGCCCAGTTTGCGGTCTACATTCATGCTCTGCTGGCTGCTACACTGCAGTTAGGTAAGAAGCACTCAGCCACAATTATTCTACAAACCTTCATGTTCTGATATGGATGTTTTCAGTTGCATAAGAAATAGGTATTCATAGTTAGAAAATCACTGGTACCCATACAGAGATAATGACTCTTTGACATTTTGAGTACTTTATATTCTTCCAAACATTTTTCTTCACATACGTTTTTGACTTTTATGGTTTGGGGTAGTCTTTACAAAAGTGAGTCTATTTTGAGCATGTTGTGTGATCATTACTCTTGTTTTTATTATAAAAATGCTAACACAGTACTGATTGCTTTCACTTCAGCATGGCTGCTGATTATTTTGTATCAAGGGAAATGTCAGTATTTGGTAACCTTATAAATTCTGCTTACATACTTTCAAGTTATTAAAAAAAATTAAAGGAATCATTGCAAATTATATTCTGAGTGATTAGACTTTCAAAGTTTTATCCCATTCTAAAAAATAATATTTTTCCTGTTAAATGGTTAAAATGGGGCAGGTGAAAATACATTAAAACTACTTGATTCTACTTAGAAAACAATATTAACTAGAAGTGGAGCTTTGCAATAAGCATTTCTACCTTGGAACTCTGGCAAATACTTGTCATCTTGTAGCAAAAATAGATTTCAGAATATTTTTTGGTTGTCATTACTGAAAAATTACACTGCCTTTAAAAAAAATAGCAATGAAATCTGTACAGTATGCAGTTTGCTTTCTTTTACTAGTCTCTGAAAGCGCATGTCTGTAGGATCATGCAGCTTATTTGCATTTTGTGTCAGCAGGGTTTTGTTTTGTTTTTTAAATCATTGCTATCATTTTTACCTGCCAGGATAATCTTAAGTCTAGATTTCAGGGATGTTCTTCATTATAAAGAAAAAGTAATGACCAAGTCCTTACTTACTTGTTGGCTATTTTTAAATGTACATCATCTCTACAAATATAGCAGCAGAAGCATCAAAATTGAATCTTGTAACCCAAATTTACTTACTAATCTTCAAAAGAAGGCCAGATATCTACTAGTTATTTGGCCTCATGAATAATTAATTTTTTGTTTGTTTTCAATATAGGGTTTTTCTGTGTAGCCCTGGCTGTTGTGGAACTCACTTTGTAAACCAGGCTGGCTTCAAACTCAGAGATCTGCCTGCCTCTGCCTCCCAAGTACTGGGATTAAAAGCATGTGCCATAATTGTCCAGCATTCATCTTTTTTAAAATTAAGAAAATTAAGACATGCAAAGTGTGTTTTGAACATTTTACAGCTAGTAACTAATTTTGGCCTTAACAATAATCCCAGAAATTACAATTTACAGAAGACAGGAAACAATACTCTGTAACTTGGTTATCCCTCTGGTTGAGAGGCTTCAGCAATGTGGTTCAAAAGCCCATTCTTATATATGATCAGCAGAGGAGGTTAAGATGCAGAAATATCGTGGGGAAGCATACCTTTATGCTGTAAATAGTCTCCTAGTCCTTTCCTAGCAACAAAAAGCTACTGGCATTTCACCTTAAAAGCAAACAACATAGCCAGACATGGTAGCACACACCTCAGATACCATCTGCCTGGACAAAAGGAAGGCAAGACAGAAGGGTCACAAGAGTTCAAAACCAGCCTGAGTGCATAGCAAGACCTTGTGTCAAAAACAAAATAGCAAACCTTCATGTGTGATAAATGTGAGGCAGTAACTACTTGAATCAGTTCTCCAGAGCTATTCTATCCTTCCAAGCAAAAGAAATGTTCATTGACATTTCCCCCATGTTGTCAGTGTAGCCAAGAGCTACTACTCAGCAGTAGTGTGAAAATCCTATGTTGTTTTAAGTATTTTTGACAGTACAATGCTTCAATAATTCAAGAGTGAAGCACCAAATGCTGAGACAAAGTCCAAACAAAGGAAACGTGGGTAAAGGAAGTAGTTTGCTTGCTTGTGCTTAACCTCTTTTTGTTTAATAGATAATATGATCCTTGTAAGGAAAACATGGAAGCAATGTTTGACTCAGTCCTCTTATTTCTCAGTTAAGAAAATGAAGTTCTGAGTGATTAAGTGACCTGCCAAGGGTTTCATAGCTTCTTAACAGGGTTTCTGGAACTGGAGCTAAATTTGCTTACATCTGTATGTCCCTACAGTGTGGGCGTGGGACTTAAAGCCATAAAGAGACTTTCACCCAATATAGTTACTAATCTTCATGCCCTGTTGGCTGTGATCCAGCTTAACTTTTCTACAACCATTTTCTTGGCAGATAATGAAAAGATGTTATCAGACTATGGAACAACTTTTGTTGCCGCCTGGAAGAATACTCACAACTACAGGGTGTGGAACAGCAATAAGCACCCAGCACTTTCAGAGATAAATCCAAAGTAAGTATGTCCTCTGGACTTGATGGGATGGAAACAGTCGCTTTACAAAGAGAGCCTTTCTGTTATTGAGACAGTTTACTATGTAGCCCCTGCCTAAGCTGGAACTCACTGTGTAGATCAGGCTGGCCTCAAACCAAGAACCACCTGCCTCTGCCTTCCCAGTGCTTGGATTAAAGGTTGTTTACTACCACTCCTGGCTTAAATACTATTTTTAATGATACAAGCATAATTTGTCTATTTTCATTGTACTTTGAACTTTTATTTCATGGGGGGAAATGGACAAAGTCAACTTTGTATTAAACACCGTGCTGTGTGGGAGCTATCATTTATTGCTTTTAGCTAAAGCAGAAATGTGATTTAAGTGACTCTAGAAAAGATAGACACATGCTTTCTGACAACAGATTAAACAGTGTAAACTTCCAGATGCATTTGGTAGGGAATATTCAAAACATTTTGGTGGATAAGTCTGTTATTATCTTTATATTAGCACTCAAAGAAAATGAGTAGGTTCAACTCTAACTTCAGTGAATTTTTTGGCTACAGCAAAACCTATATTGCCATCTGAATATATTAAAAACAATTTAAAAGTAGACTGCATTTTAGTGCTATTAAATGAATGAAATAAGAGTTCAAAGTAGTCTACCTCACCAGTTACAAGGTCTGGGTGCTAAAGCATTCAGAGGGAAACGTATGTGAGCTGGTTGGCCAGGGACACGGGAGGTGGCTCTTCTTACAAGCTGGGTAACTCTAATTAGTCAACTATCCAGTATGTGAGCTGTCTCGATCATTGTAGCTGATGCTATTAACCTGAACCAACTCTATAAATCTTAATGGTGGTACATAGGTTTAGCTAGCCTGGGCTTTTTAAAAAGGTACCAAAAACATGTATAAAGAAACTAAGGGGCACTATAACTTCTCTTTTTGATTCTCTGTTCCACAAGGTCTAAGAACTTGAGACAAGGCAGCTTGTCCCATCAGGGGTATAGGTAAGCAATGGTAGGTTGGGAACTTATGTCCAATACAGCTTCCCAGTCACCATTGTCAGGGCACTCAGCAAGCTCACAGGTCAGCATCATTCTTTGTCCTGGCATCAGCATGTCTTACCCATCGCTTTGGCAGCCACCAAGCTCCTTCAGCATCCTGAAGAAAAAACACAAACATGCCCTCTTTCCCCTATTACCTGATCGGGATCATGCCATATGCCAGTAAGTGGATCCTTCCCTTTCACCTATGCATAAGTATGCCTAGTTAGAGCGCCATAGACACTCAGCAAAAACTTCCTTGGCATCCAAATTTTTTTTAAAGAAAACTTTAAAATAAAAAATAAAAAGAATACGATTTAAATAAATTTGTGGTGTACAGGGGTTTATCTCACCCTTTTATATTTTATGAAGATATTGTTTTAAAGTTCCATGGACAAGGAAGTAGGCTTCAGGCAGGAATCTGACATTAGGCTAGAACAAAGAAGTAATTTCAGGTAGGAATCTAAATCTTACGCTGGAACAAAGAAGTAATCTCAGGCAGGAATCTACATTTTAGGCTAGAACAAGGAAGTGGCCTCAGACATGAAGATGACCTTGGGCTAGGACAGGGAAGTAGGCTCAGATACTTTGGTCATCCTGCTAAGCACTTAGAAACAGTGATCACGGGAGTGTCCACATAATTGGGTTTAATGCCATGCTTTTTCTTTGACTATTTGTGTTTATTGTCTTGCTTGTTTCTTGACTATTTGCATCTATTGTATTGCTAGACCCTCAACCGAGAACTGACCTTAATACATGCATGTAATCAAAATGGTATAAAAGCATAAAGGAGGAGGTGGGGATAGGATAGGGGGTTCTAGAAAGGGAAAATGGGGAAAAGGTATGATATCTGTATTGTAAGTAAATAAAATATCCAATAAAAAAAAAAAAAAGAAACTAAGGTTATAGGGGTTGAAAAGCAGACCGGAAAGCACTCATAACTAGGTATGATAGCACATGCCTGTAATCCCACACTCAGAGGCTAACTTTGGAGAGTTGTAAGTTTGAAGGTCAGACTTACCTTCAAAAATAAACGAAGAGGACACCAGTAGATAGGCTAACATGAAAGGAAGAAATCTCATTTGGCTTCAGACTCAGACCAAGGAATGCAGAGCACAGAGGAAGCAGGAGAAAAAAGTCTCCTAATTATGGTCAGCCCTGAAATCATATACATACAGTTAGCATTATACATTATACAGACTGGTAAGGTGTGTGTGTGTATGTGTGTGTGTGTGTGTGTGTGTGTGTGTGTGTGTGTGTGTCTATGTATGTGTAACAACAGTTAAAGAAATAGAGTCCGGGCTGGTGAGATGGCTCAGTGGTTAAGAGCACTGACTGCTCTTCCAGAGGTCATGAGTTCAAATCCCAGCAACCACATGGTGGCTCACAACCATCTGTAATGAGATCTGATGCCCTCTTCTGGTGTGTCTGAAGACAGTGACAGTGTACTTACATATAATAAATAAATAAATAGTTTAAAAAAAAAAAAAAAAAAAAAAAGAAATAGAGTCCATGGATTTGAGAGAGCAAGGTGAGTTAAACTGTAAGGGTTGGAGGGAAGAAAGGGAGGAGGAAAAACAATGCAATTATATCTTAATTTCAAAAAAAAAATTATAAAAGGACATATAGAAAAAAGATACTTGTTTTTACATTTTTAAAACAAAAAGGAGAGAAGATCAAAGATGAAGAGGCCCAATAGAGTAGTAGTTAGGGAGTCATGATAATAGTAGATTTTAAACATTTTCATTGTACTAAAAATAAATGAAAAAATAGTCTTCATTAATTATCAGGAAGTGTAATTTAAAACATTCCAAACTAATTACCTTGAAATCTGCCTAATATTTTTTTAGCTTCTAAAGAGGAATCCTCTAACTTACCACGCCCCATCCCTGAAATCAAGCTTTGTTGGACTAGGAAAAATGACTGATGAGGGATTTTTTTGTGATATTGCAGTGTTTGATACTGACTTGAGCTTTGAACATGTTAGGCAGCTACAAGCACAGCATGTTTGTATGATTTGTTAGGTTAGTTCTGTGATCCGTAAAAGAAAGAACTGTTTTAAACGCTCTCTTTGACCCAGAGCACTTTGCTGTCATTTGACAAAACTACAGCATTTTTAAAGTAGCTATGAATTTCTCTTTCTCTGTAGCACAGGACAGAGTGACCCTGAGTATAAGGCAAGAATTGTTTATTGGCCTCTCTCTTCCAGTCTTAACTGTGCTTAAGTCTTGTGTTTGGTTTGGTTTTGGTTTTAATAAAATGTTTTTCCTTTGGTGTGGCAGAAATTCTCACAAAACTACAGTGCCATTTTAAGTTCTGCATTTTGAGTTGCTTTTCTAATAAACTACAGATTTTGCTTATTCACTGGCAAATTTTCATAGCCAATGACACATATTTACAGGGTGACCAGGATCAAGGTTGTGATGGTGGCCTAAATTAGCTACTTTCCTAATTTCCTGATGTATTTTTAAGGTGGGATGATGCTTGGTCCCTACCCCAGATGAAGTAATTCCTAAGTAAGAGTAGTGTTAGCACTTCCATCCCCCAGTACACACTTCTAGAAACATTGATCCATTGTACAAGGAAAGAAGAAAGAACTCAAAACTGTTGAGTCTCTTGGAGAGTTCATATTCAGAATGATGCATAGGGCCCTACTGTCAGTTTCAGAGTACTGTGTCCACTTGTGTCTCCAAGGAGGTTTGCTAACAGTTCATGTGACTGCTCTTTGTAGCATTGTTAATGTATTCATAATATAAACATAAGCTTTGTTTTACAGCCATCCTTTTCAAGGCCAGTACTCAGTGTCAGACATGAAACTCAGATTCTCACAGTGAGTACTTAGAGAAAATAAGGGGAAATTATTCTGTCTAGGTATATGCTATATGTTGCCAAGTGTATGCTATATGTTGCCAATTGGATATTTTGTTTACTTGATAGATTAGTGTTCCAAATAGTAAGCCGGTGTGTAAAACATTCTGTAGCTCAACAGCATGTATTTCAAAATGAAAACTCTGTTCATACACAATAGTATGAAATAATGACAGGTCTTGCCATTCTTATTTTGATGATATTCTTCAGAAACCGTGTCTGTCAAGGAGATTTAGCCATAAATCTTTCTGTCCTCACCTCAGCTCATTTCTGTGTTCTTCCAAGTACATTCAAGTATTTATTCATAATAATTTTGCTATTTATTTTCTCAATACTAATTTGGGATGATAATAGAATGGTTTGGTTGTGAGTGTTCTCAAATGTTTGAGATTTTTAAAAATTTTATTTCTTTTCTTAGTTCTGTTCAGAACAGTGAACGTGGCAAAAAAATTGGCAGTGTCATGGTCACAACCAGCCGGAATGTGGTACAAACAGGAAAAGCTGTTGGTAAGGCACACCCTCAGCAGGAGCTGTTTGTCATATGTATCCATTTTCTGTCTTCAGTGTAAAATTTATTATAGTAAAGTTATAAAGATTTCTGGATCACATAACAATACAAGAGGCTTTTAAAGTGTTCAGTTTTAAAATTAAAAGAGGAATCTATGTTTTCTAAGTAAGTAGAAGAATAAAAAGAGATACTACAGAAAGCCAGGATTAGAGTACAGATAGCCAGTAAAATCAGAATAGCTCTAAACCTGCTGTAAGGTTTCTAATGTAATCCACATCTGTGTTGGCTTGGCCCTTGAGTTCTTTCCTCTCTTCTTCCTCTTTCCTTTCTCACTGTCTCTCTTTCTTCCTTTCTTCTCTTATTTAACTCCCCTTTGTTTGTCAAGACAGGATCTCACTTTGTAGCCCAGGTTAGCCTCAAACTCTAGATTCTCCTGACTCAACATTTCAAGTGCTGAGATTACAAATTCTATTAGATATTTAAGGAACAAATAACATAAATTGAATACAAACCTTTCATAAAGTAGTGAATAAGGTAATACTTTCCAACTCATTTTTTAAGGCCAGACTGACCAGATACCCAAAGCTAGGTAAATCATAGCATGTGCATATATTCTGTGCCTAGTGTGTCTGAATAAATTCCTTATTTCCTCTTTTCCCTTTTGTTTGTTTGTTTGTTTGTTTGTTGTTGGAGCCCCAGGTAACCTGTAACTTATTACGTAGACCAAGCTGTCTGTGAACTCAAAATCTTCCTGCCTCTACCTCCCAAGTACTGGGAATAAAGCTGTTCTGTAGTTTTAACTTGTTATTTTGATCCAGTTTCGAACCTGAAACCATATTAGTTACTTTCCTTATTACTTTGACCATACCTGCCAGAAACAACTCAAGGGAGAACTTTGCTTTAGCTTATGGTTTTAAAGGGCGCAGTTTATCAGGTCAGCAAAGTCATGATGCAGTTCATAACAGTGTGAGCATGTGGCTGCTGCTCCTTATATCCTAGTAGATCTGAAAGCAGAGAGCTGAAGCTGGAAATAGATACAACTTCAGAACCTCATGTAACACTTCTGCTAGACCACAGGTCCCACAGTTCCTTAACCTCCCAAAGCAGTCCACCATGCAGAAACTAGGAATACAAACATATGAGCCCATGTGGGACCATAGCAGAAATAACACTTAACTCTTAGTGAGCAAAATTCAAAAGCCCCAGTATAAAAATGCCTCATAATGGTCTTGTGTTGGGGTCCACACTAGCCCCACGTTGGGGCGGCCAAAATAATGTTGCAGCCCAGGCAAAATGTTGAGGCCTGGGCCGACCCACATTTGGGCGGCCACTGTATCCCAGCCCAAGCTGCTGCTCCGGTCTGTGGGTAGGGGTTCAGCAAGAGCGAGGGTGAGGGCAGACTTGAAGAATGGAGACCAGACAGGGTGTGATTCAATCCCATTTATTCTTCAGTCTCTCTTCCTCCAAGTGTCTCCTTCTCTGTCTCCTCTGTCTGCTATGTCTGATTCTGTCTGGAGCCAAGTGTCTTCTACCTAATGTCTGATGTGTCTGATTCTGATCTGTTCTGTCTCTGCCTTTTATATGTCTCAATTCTAAGCCATGCCTCTAAGTTACACCTTTAATCATGCCCTTAGGTCTTGTCTCTAACTCTGATCTCTATACTTCTAAGTCATACTCTTAAGTTACACACCTTTAATCTCACGCACCTTTAATCTCAAGGTATCTAAACCAAGATTATCGGAGTGTGCTCAGCTGTTGTAGGCTATTGTAATCCAAGTCTCATGTCAGGGTATATGGCTCAAGATGGCTGCAAAGCTGATAGCTGCTTTCTGCTAAAAGTCAGCCCCCAACAGTCTTGGTAGCCAACATTCCTTACACCTATAGAAAGATGGTGAAAGGACTCTCTGGACTCCTTTTAAAAGATACAGAACACATAGCCCTACTGCTAGGTACATTTTATTGCCAGAGGAATAGAATTTGATATATATGTTTCTGTATGGTTATACATTTGATTTATTTTGGATTCTTATATTTAATAGGAAAATTTAGCTTCATTGAAGGCATACACATCACTATAGTAGCATGTCCCCCCTTACCCCCCATCCAAAAGAGATCTCTTCAAAGAATCACAGAGACTGCTCCTGCTCAAAACTGTGGACTTGGCATGATTTTTCTTGCACATCCAACCTGTGATAAAACATCAACATGTAAATTAACCACAGAAATAGTAGGATGAGAGAGTTACAACAGTATATTTTAGTAAAAGTTATATAAATATATTTTGTCACTCAAAATTTTTTCACTTTTTTGTTTAAAAGAAATCATTTTACAGCTCTCCTTTGGTGTGTCCATTGCTCTTGCCTTTAGGGTTATTGGAACCTAAGACACTGCAATACAAGGTATCTTAGTTAGGGCTCTATTGCCGTGATAGTCATGACTCAAAGCAACTGGAGTTGAAGGGGTTTGTTTGGCTGACATGTCCTAGTACAGACACAGTTTATTGAGAGAAGCCAAGGCAGGAACTGATGCCAAGACACATGGAGGAACACTGCTTACTGTTTTGCCCAGTGCCTTGCTCAGCCTACTTTCTTACACCACCAAGAAGACTTGCCCAGGAGTGGTACCAACCATGATGGGCTGAATCCTCCTACACTAATCACTAATCAAGAAAATGCCCTATAAATTTACCTACAGACCATTTTCCCAATTAAGATACCCTCTTTCCAGACTAGTCTAGGCTTGGGTCAAGTTAATGAAAACCAACCTGCATACCATGGGAGTGAGTCTGATAACCAGGTATCTACCAAGTGACTGGTAGGCAGAAACAAAAGCATGTATATACATTAGACAGAAGGAGATGTGAGAAGGGACAGAACTGGAAAGTGTGATGGGCCATCACAACTTAGAACAGACTGTAAATGATTTATTTCTAAATATTCCATCGAACATTTATCACCTGAATATTATTGTCTGAAGATTCAGATGACAGGGAACTCAAGTGTAGGAACTGAACCACAGTCAAGGAGAACAGCTATATTTGGTTTCCAGTGTTGCTGCTGTTAATTAAATTACAATGCAAGTCTCTTCTATGCCCCCTTTCTCTAACAGCAGTGACTCAGATAATCTCACTTTCACAGCAACTTCAAAGATACTATTTAAAAACAACATGACGAGACCTACAAGGCTGTCTTCCAGTAGAGTACTATTCTTCTAATATAAGTAGGTTCAAAGAACATGTGTGTTTGTTCTGTCTGCATGGATGTGTAGGTACCCATGGAGGCCTGAAGCATTGGGACCCCTAAAGCTGGAGTTAAAGGCAGTTTTGAGTCTCCTCATATGGGTGCTAGGAACTGAACTTGTTCGTGGGAGAACAGTAACAATCCTAATTCCTGAGACATCTCTCCAGCTGTATATTTAGCTATTTCAGCTCTGCAGATAATTCTGATCATAGTCAGAGTTCCTAGTGCTGTGGCTGTAAAAGTATGTTATCAGCCCACACAAAGTACCTAGTGTGGGCTCCTGTAGTGAAACATTGCTCAGTTTTCTTTAAGATTCCTGAATGGAAAGATAGTCTTTGAACTAAAAATTTAAGTGGTGTCTTAACTACATATTTTACTGTGTTTCAGTGAGTTAACCTTGTTCATGTTTGTTGGGCTTTCATTGTCTAACAAAATGTTAGATATAGGCTGGAGATGTGGTTCAGTATTAAAGAACCTGCCTACATTCTATTCCCTCGCATGCAAAAATTAGGCTTTTATTAAGTTCATACATTTTTCCTTTTGTTTTTCTTTTTCACACAGGCCAATCAGTTGGAGGAGCTTTTTCCAGTGCAAAGACAGCTATGTCTTCATGGCTGTCTACTTTCACCACATCCACCCCTCAGAGTCTTCCTGAGCCACCCAGTGGGAAGCCCTGAGTCCAGCAGCAGAAGCTGCTTTGTTTTCTAAGGTGTAATGCTCCCTCCCCATCTGCTGCTCCCACGATTTCTTCCTCTATCCAAAGGTCCATATCCAGGGACCAAGATGACAAACTGTTTACATGGACGGTTGCACTCTGTCTAAATGAAAGTTGCAGGATGCTGAATGGATGAAATCACATAGCGGAATAGCTTTCCAGGTTGGGGGTTAAATTGACTACTTTTACTTCGTTCTGAGCCTAATTAATGTACACAATGAACCTTCTAGTGAATTTTAAGTTCTGAGATTGTACATTTGTTTACTTAGAAGAATTTTTACATATGTATATTTTGTTCTATTTTGCTGTTTAAATATTTAGATGGTCATTGTAATTTATATTGACTAAAATTAAGTTATATTACTATTTCACTATCTCTAAAGTTAGCCCTAAAATGTATTTGTTACGTATAGGGATTATGCATTCCAGCCTGAGTTCTAGGGTGGACTTTTGGGGGCGGGGGAGGTAGAGGAAATCCTCTACCCACTAAACATATTTACCAGCTCACTTCTTCCCAGAGCTGTGAAAGTCAAGAGGGGAAAGCTGAGGATAAGATGTCATTTTCTATGAATGTCTTCCTGTTGCCGTTGGTGTGAAGCAGCGGAGATGCCCCTGTGCTTCTCTCCTACTGCAGTGCTTGTGCAAGGAAGCAGCAGTGGTGATTCAGCAGCACTGAAGGGTTGGCACAAGTCTGGAGTGTCCAGAGGACAGTACTTTGTCAATCCACATGCTAGCTCGGTCAACTCCAGTTATGTTGCTGTCTTAATCAGCACTTTGTTATCAAAAATATGTGCCTTGTTTCTTCATGTGAATGGTTGTCCATTGGGTCTGGATAGATCCACAGGCCTTCTCTTAGTCTTGTTCTGCATTGAGCTTTTCAAGGCACTTGGCCTTCCTACTTTTCTGACTGAAAATCCTCCTTTAGTCAGGTCTGCTACCTTCTAAAGAAAAACAAAGTGACCAGTAAAGGTTAAATATAAACCATGACTTAGCTCACATTTAGAAAAACAAGAAGTGGGCCAGGAGATGATTTAGTGAGGGAAAGTGCTTACTGTGCAAGCATGACAACCTGAATCCAGATCCCTGAAACCCACATAAAAAGCCACATCTGTAATCCCAGTGTTCCTACAATGAGGTGGGAGGCAGAGTCGGGAGAATCTTAGAGAATATCGAAAGCCAGCTAGCCTAGAGTGAACAATGAATTGGCAGAAATGAGAGACCCTGCCTCAAAACAATGTGGAAAAGAAGAACCAAATTGTACTCTGACCTCCACGTAGACAATGTGTTGTATACACGCTTATATTCACACACACAAAGACACACACCTCAAATAACAGAAGCAAGAGAATGAATTCACACCCATGCCAGGAGTCACTTGTTTGGTAAATCAGTACAGCTAGTTTTATGTTACCACAGGCATGAATTTGCTCCCCTCTCATTTAATTCATGCTTGTCATGTATAACTGTCATTTGCCATTCGGGGGATCCTGAATGGGTGTTCTCAGGGAGTACTTATGGAAAACAGTCTGCCTTTTCAGTAACAGAAGGCATGTGGAATAACCAGTATATCTACATATGATTTAACAAGCATTGGGAAAGTAAGGGGCCTAATTAAGGATATTGATTATATTTCATTTATCCCTTATGAGATTCCCTAAGGACTATAAAAAGAAAATAGGGCATAATTCAGTATTTTTAAAACTTTGCAAATTGCATTTTAACACAAAACCACAAAACATGAACTACATGAAGATTGGGCATAATAATGAGAATCCAATGACAACAAATTAATTGGTTAATGGGAGAACAATATTAATTTTCTTTGGCTAGTAAATATTTGAAAAGAGAAGAAAGTAAAGCCACACTAAACTGTGAAAGGAATTGTGCTGAGACTATTGAGAATTTATTGTTAGATATTATTTCATGTGGCTATAGTATATTGCTATACCCTTGGTACTTGACATTGCTAGGAGCCCTGCCTGGGTTAGCTAGTTAGATAATGGTTCATTCTTTAGTTTGCGCCAGGTTTGTATGACTGGGGGAAATGCCTGCTGTCATTTAAACAAAAGCAGTGCAACATTCACTTTAAAGTATACTTGGGGGGAATATGTAACTGCTTTTGTTTCACACTCCCCATTTGAGTGTGTATGAGTTCCCCTGCGTATGGTCTCACAGTCTTACCACATAGGTCTCTAAATTGCCAAACTCCTCCCTCTTGTCTCAACTGGGATTAGAGGAGCACACCACTGTGCCAGGCTTAAGTGTATATTTTAATTGAACCTTCTCTTAATGTAGTTAAAAACTCTTAAAATGGTCACTTAATCGGTGAGCATGAAATAACTTACCTTTGAATATAAAACATCTTAGAATGGTCAAAAGACCATATGCCTGCTTGCTTTAGGTTCTTGGAAATGTTGGCTTTTCCAGGGCCATACGCCATTTTGTTGCTGGCAGGGGCATCACCTAATGCAGCAGCCAGTGTCACGGAGAATAGGAGATACACCCAATGAGCCCACACATGTGAAATCTCCAGTGAGCTGGACTAACGCTCCCTCCAATGCTGGCATGGTAGCCCATTAGCCAACACCAGGCCTTTTGACTCTTTCCAGGAGATATGGCTATTGGAAACCACGCTTTCACCAGTGATTGCCAATGCTCTTGTGTCTAAGAACTGAGTGTTTTTAACTAGACCTGCGGGAGTGAACGTCAACCAACATTTTCCAGGTTTTCAGCACGCAGACATTGTCGTAGCTGCACTGCTCTTCAGGTGGTTTTAAGGAAACCCATTATGATCCTAGTGTAATGACAGTGACACAGATAAGGGAGAGAATTAAAGCTGTGAGTCTGCAGTAGAATAGAAATTCTGAAGCTGCATGTAACAGATGTAGAGCAATTGTATATGTATATCTGATTTATAACCAATATGAATTGTCCCAAATCCTTCACTAGCTCACAAGCCTGAAAACAGTTCTCTCCTTTTGCATTAAGAAACAGTTGGCTTTCTTGGGCAGCAAAGTAGAGCACATGACAGGACTTCCTCAGCCCTTCTGCCTTTCAAATTTTGTACTAAGCAGTTAACTTTTTTAGAATAGTTTTCTTTAGAAATTCAAGGAAAAAGCAAATTAGGAAAACAAAAATGAGAAGCTGTTACATGGCTGAGAAACAGGGCACTTAAAGTCTGAACGGAGAACATTTTGACATCAGTATTTAACCTACTAAAGGCATGAGTTTAGACAGAAGTTAGAATTGTAATCTGCTATTTACACTTCTAAGTGACGCTATAGCGGTTTTTGTTTTGTTTTGTTTTTTTTCCGGTAGGCAGGTATTATTGAAGCTATATATTCTATGGAGAAAATTTTGTGGGAGTTAATAGCCAGTGGCCCCTCATTCTTCCATGTTGATAAGTTTAGAAGTCCTGCAGGCCAGCGTCCTGATTTATGCCCACAGGCAGTGTCTGCTGCAGCCTCCTCAGAGGGCAGCCTGTTAGAACAGAAGCTGCTAGCTCCTGCTTGTGGTGCTAGCTGCACCAGCCTGTTAATGTATTGGGGTATTGTTTAGGATCCCTGAAACATTTGCAAACTGTGGTTCTTTAATGAGAAATGGCCCAGCAGTCATGACTTTCCACGCCATCTCCTGGTAGCCTTTGACTACGACAGAATGCTCCTTGAATCACTTGAAGATGACCATCATTCCTCATAACATAATATGCCGCTAGGATTTTCTCATTCCAAGTCTTCTGACTTCTTTAGTTTGGAATTGTTTTTCCATAATTTCCAACATTCCACAAAACTTTTTTAGAGACAAAAGAATGTGGTTTTTTTTTTTTCATACAAAAACTTCATAAAAATGACTTCCTACCTACGTTATGAAGAAGAAACTGGCTCCCTTGTATGGTATAACACTCCGAAATTAAAAGATTGTGCATGTCTAAGGGGTTGGATATATTTTGTAAAACTCTAAATATGTTTGTATTTCTGTGCTGTTCAGAAATTTACCTTTTTACTTATACTAATTAAAGATATAGAAAACTCTATATTTAAATCATGTAAATGGAACACAACTTAAGAGGGTTTCCAATCTTATTTTCATCAGCTTCTCATGCACATAGTATGCTGCTAAAGTTTCTTTTGTGTGCAATATAAACATTTGAACATTTCAAGTCAGGTACTGAGCCAGAAAAGGTCATTGAAATTTTCATAAAACTGCTTAGAGCATATTTTATTTTGTTGAGATACTGTTATTTTATAGCTGAAAAAACAAGATTACGCATTACATGTTTCAGTCCACTTGATCATCCGTTTCTAGATTTAGGAAGCATTTGATTAATGACTTGCTGAAGGTACTTAATGGTTGGAAAATAGTTTCTAAGGAAGTTAAGCTGTAGCTTTTCTTTTGTCTAGTAGCCTTGTAGTTTTGCTGGTTCATTTCTGTAATTTGTTTTTTAAAACATATTGAAGTTATAAATCATGTCTAATCATACTGAACTGTAGAGCTTCTGTTGTACCTTTATTTAAGGAAAACCTGATAATAAAATTATCCTGTTTCTCTTGCACACGTGCTGTTATTCTCCTAGACTTAACTGCATGTTGTCTGTGTGATTTCTGGTCTTCACAACTGGGCAACAGTGCATTCTTCATTTGTCAAGAAAGCAGCACATAGGTGAACTAAGGACTCCACACCCAATTTAGCTTCCTCCTCATTCTACTTATGGTGGAACCTCAGCTTTCTAGCTATGACCTCTGCGGAAAGAGCCCTATCTAGCGTCTGGGGAACTCTGAAGGAATGCTGTGCAGGTTCTAAGGAGGTTGGTGATGCAATCACGTCATGGACAAGGCCAGGAAGAAGCTGCACTGCTGCAGTCCACTTCTCCACTTGGACTGGTAAGGTTCAAACTAGTACACTGAGGATTCCAAGTGTGTTTGCTGTGCACCGTGGCAACTTGTTCATGGAATAAGAAGGTAAATGTCCCTTTCCTGGGGATGTATGAGTGTGGCCTTTAAGTTGTTGAGCACTAAGGAAGGTGATCTGGATTTAAAAGGATGGTTTTTCAGATGATAATACAAGTTAAAACTAAAACAGAATTCAGGTAGAACATTATAAACTCCTTAAGACAGGATAGATGTTATAGTAATGTACTAAGTTGACAAAATTGATGGATTGGATGTTATTAATGTATATCTTACCTTATAGTTTACATAACTTATAATAGTGTTCAATGTATATCTGAGAGAAAAGGCCTTTTTTAATGGATGAAAAGGGTGAATTGTTGTAGATTGGTTCTAATGCTATTTGTGTTAATTCAGCTCCCAAAATCACAGGGAAACCTAACTTCTGCCTGAAAGACACTGAGGGTCTCTGCCCCTAGTTGTCTCTAGTTGGTAAATAAAGTTGCCAGTGGCCAATGGCTGGGCAGAGAGACAGAGGCGGGACTCCCAGGCAAGGGAACCATGGGAAGAAGGAGGTCTTATAATTGCCATGACAGGAAATCAGGAAGATTGGGCTTGAGAGCTGGAGAAGCAAGAGGGTACAGCCATGTAAGAGCAGCCCCACCCTCACCCCCCTCACACACACACACCCCGTTTGGGTCTAGGGTAACAAAGATCGAATTTAGATTTTAGTAATAATTCAGGAGTATTGGAGGGGAGGCATTAGAAACGTGAAAATTTGGGAATAGCCCAGCTGTTGAGCTTCTTAGGGGCCTATTAAAATAGACTACATGTGTGTCTTTCATTCAAGAATCCACAACATTGGGGTGGTAGTGAGAAGCACTACACAACCGCCACAGGGTTAACTTATTACCACAGCAGGACAAGATCTTTCAATTGTAGCACACGTGGGTGTGTGTGTTCTGCATACTGTTTATCATTTTGTGTTTTACAAATATTTGAGAGTAGTTATTTTTTTTCTTTTAATTATGTGCATATTGAGGGGTGGGTGTTCACAATGCCATGTCCATCACAGCCAGAAGAGGGAGTCCAGTCCCCCAGAGCTGGAGTCAGAGGTGGTTATCTAAAGTGGACGCTGAGAACTGAACTCTGGTCTTCTTCAAGTGTAGCATGCCCTTCTAACTACTTAGCCTTCTCTTCAGCACATGAATAAAATTCTTAATCTAGTCGCATTTACCCATCTATATTTAGAGACTTCGTATTCTCTTTAAGAAACCCTTTACTGGCAAGATCATGAAGACAGTCTACAATGTTGTAGAAGTTATTTAGTCTTGCATTTCACATTCAGGACTACCTGGGATTTCTTTATTAGAGCTGTGTGAAATCAAGATGTACAAGATAGTGTATCTTGCTGCTGCTTTTTTCTTCAAGGAAAAACTCTTGTGGAGCTAACTTCTCATCATTGTATGTTCACACAAAAAACACAAGAGCATAGGATCAGAGTCCGAGTTAAAGAGAAGCCTTTGAGTAAAACAGTAAATGTACAGAGGTAAATATTAGCTGAGATTCTCATTTAACGTATCCATATTTTTCTCATTTTGTTTCAGGTCTTAACAGAGTATTACCTCAGCACCACTTCGTAGAGATGGATGAAGGGACCTTGTTTTGGTACTCTGATTGGCTGATGTCCTCAAAGTCAAATAGTCTCACAGTGGCTCCAGTGTTTCCAAACCTGTCCTGGGCAGCCACAAACTTTGAGGACCTTTTAACTGTACCAGAGATTCAATTTCCCCCCAGGAAACTGTTTACAGTCTGTGGCTACTTGAAGTTGCTGTTAACATAAACTGAGTCCCTCAGCCTGCACATTAAGTTCTGCCTTCCTTGTGAAGTATTTGATTATCTGTTGTGTGTCATGTATATTGCATGATAACATGCACTATCTGGCTGAATATAGCTTGCTGCTTTAGGTAGGCTGCCAGTTGCCAGAGGGTACAGCATACTGACTTGCTAGCCAGGGTACTAAACCAGCATACCTTCTTCCTAAGGGGGTGGCAACTGTTTGTGGGGGACAAGTGGGTTCCTATGAACCTGAGCCAAGACCTAAAGGTTACGAGTTTTAGCATGGAGGGAGATGAAGATGAACTTGTAAGACACCAAGGACCCCAGAGCTATGAGAACAGCACAAATGAAGACTGAGGAGCAGCATGTCTTGGAGAAATCACACGTTCAGAGTGGCAACAAGGGTCAGAAAGGAAATAAAACCAAGAAATATGTCCAAGTCAGGACAAGGAGAGTCCCATCAACATGGTGAATGTAAACTATTTGGAAGGTAACGGCTTCCTAGGAGCAGGCAGCAGCATAGGGAGCTGCTTCGGGAGCCCGATCACCACAGCCTGTTTAACTGAACTATGAACTCAGTTTCTCAGCTGGCCAGCTCTGCTTCATCCACTACAGCCTTTTTCACTGGCCCAATCTCAGCTTCCCATCAACCCAATCAAAATGTGTATAAAACACAATAAGCCCCAAAGCAAAACTCCCAGGACTGTTCTCAGTCTAAATCCAGTCACTGTGAGAAAGTGGCTTCTTAGATTTCACCAGAGGTTAGAGAGTAAGGTGACTAATGAAAAGACACTGTAAGCCACTGTAGCTATGCGGGGTGTCATATTGAGGGCCTGAGCAAGTGCTCCCACTACTGTCTCCAGCAGAGCAAAGACCCTAGAGACGTGGCTCTATCACAATGCTCAAACCTACTCTGCATGCTTTACACTGGGGTTAGTTTGCATGTGTGAAAAGTCTATAATAGCTAACATCTAGATTCTTCTAGCCAGCCTAATCCATGAGCCTGTTTTAAGCAGGAACTTGTACTTCCTCTGGGGAATAAAGTGATGAGTGAACAAGGGAACAGTAGCCTTCCCACCTGCCTGGGCCAGCCCTGCCCCAGAAAGCAGTCACTGAGCACTTTGTAAAGCTCTGAGGCAAGTTCTGTTGCACTGTTCTCCCCTGCCATGACCTGAATTGGTTCTTTGTTCAGTAACGTGCATCCATTTAGAAACTGAAACCTCTGCCCTAGATAAATCATCTGCTCACACCACATGCCTGTAAGATGGAAATTCCCAGGTAGACTTTTGACAGCTAAATCAGTACTTTTGTTATTAAAATCACAAGACTGAAGGCCAGGTGTAGTTACATAGCCATATAACCCCAGCACTGCAGAGTCCAGAGAATAGTTCAAGGTCAGCCAGATGCTTTAGGGTTTATTGTTACGAAGAGACACCAAGACCAAGGCAAGATTTGTAAAGGAAAACATTTAATTGGGGCTAGTTTACAGTTTGAGAAGTTTAGTCAACTATCATCGTGGCAGGAAGCATGGCACCATCCAGGCAGGCTTGGTGCTGGAGAAGGAGCTGAGAGTTGTACATCTTAATCTGCAGGCAGGCCGGGCAGTGGTGGCATACGCCTTTAATCCCAGCACTTGGGAGGCAGAGGCAGGCAGATTTCTGAGTTCGAGGCCATCCTGGTCTACAGAGTGAGTTCCAGGACAGCCAGGACTACACAGAGAAACCCTGTCTCAAAAAAACAAAACAAACAAACAAAAAAATCTGCAGGCAGCAAGGAGCTTTCGCATATCTCTAAGACCTCAAAGCCCACCTCCACAGTGACACACTTCCTCCAACAAGGCCACACCCACTTCAATAAGGCCACACCTCCTAATAGTGCCACTTCCGATGTGTCAAGGATTCAAACACCAGTCTATGGGGCCCAAACCTTTTCATACCACCACACCTGGGCTACATAATGACACATTGTCTCACAAAACTATTGGACTAACAGGAATTAAAATAGAAAAATGTAATCTTATATGCTTATGCACGTGTGTGTGTGTGTGTGTGTGTGTGTGTGTCCCACAGCAGCATGCATGTGGAGGTCCGAGGATCACTTGCAGGAGTCAGTTCTCTCCTTTCACCATGCTTTGAGTTCTTAGGATCACATTTCGAATGTTATCAGACTTGGCACAAGTTTTTTTACCTGCTGAGCTATGGAACTGGCCATCAAATAACAACTTTTTCATAATATTTTCATTGATTATTTGGGAATTTCACATCATATACCCTGAGCACTCTGACTTTCCAGACCCCCTAGGTCCTTGACCCTATCCTTGTGTCCTCCCCTGATCTCCCCGTCTGCCAAACAAAAACAAAAGTATGTTCAATTTTTGTTGCTCATGTACTCACTGGGGTATGGTCAAACCCTGGTGTCTGACCCCTTAAACAAAACAGTCCTTCCCTTATGCCCTCAAGCCAGAAGCCATCAATCATGGAGAGCTGCATTTCACCATTTTTATCACAGTTTTAAAAAATTCTCTTTGTTGGCTTTCTGTCTAGGCTATTACATTTTTTTTCATGTGGGGCTAGGGGTTGTCACAGAAGCCTTCTATGTCTTCTTTCTCAACTGCGAGTCTGTAATCATCAATACCATGGCAGAAGTAGCTTCCTTGTTCTTTACAGTCAGTGGGAGAATGGATCATGAACTTGACACATGATTTCTGGCAACAGCACTGACCACAGACATCAACATGGTCTCCAACATTAGCACATGCTACAAACCTCAGCATGGTCTCCAGTGGCAGTACAGACCACACATCAATACAGCCCTTTGTCACTGCACCAGCTACAGACACCATTGTAGCCCTCAATGGCAACACAGGCCAAGAGCATCAACAAGGTCTCAGTTTGCAGCACAGGCCATGGATACCAACATGGCTTCAGGCTACAGCATTAACCATGGATATCCTCATGGCCTTTGTTGGCAACACGGGCCATAGACATCAACAAAGACTCAGGCTGCAGTAGTACCATGGACCCAGACATGGCTCTGACAACATGGACCTGAACATCACCATGGTCTCAGATGGCAACACAGGTCATTCATATCAATATGACCCATGGTGGCAGCATCAAATAACAATTTTAAGAATCAAACATTCTGGGCTGAGCATATATCTTTTTTGCTTAGTGAAGTCCTGGGTTTGATTCTCAGTGCCACATAAAATATAGGGATGTAGTCTCAGCACTTGGGACATGAGAACAGGAGGAAGTTCAAGTCCATTATAGACTACATAAGACCCTATTTCAAAAAATAAAGAACCAGGAGCATCAAGATAGCTAAGCCTGATGCTCAGAGTTCAGTGTTCAGAACCCACATGATGGAAGTAGAGAACTACTATATGCCATGGCATGAGAACAGGAGTGTACACATACATGCTAAAATGAAAATTTAAAAAGCATTTTCAAAACAATAAAATATCTTACATTCTAACACAACACAGTGCAAAGTATGATAGTTTGGTACTTACAAGCTGAAGAATGAGGTGGGAGATATTTAGAATCTTTGTCTTCTATAATGAAAAATCATCATTTTTCTATATGAGTAAAAAAAAAAAAAAACTTCACATGCATGTAAATAGTGTAATTTATAACCTACAGCAGTCCCTGAGTAAACCAAGGTATTTTAGATAGTGTAAGGATAAATAAGAAATATATTTTTATGAGTAATAAAAGATGAGATTTAGATGACTTCAAGCATCTAGAGCAGACTTCATTTAATGTCAGAGCAGTACAGTCTCTAGTTCTGGCCATGCCATGATGGGGATGTGGGACCCAGTCATTCAACGAGCAGAATTTAGATCACAGAGTACATGTTTTGAGCTGAGCTTTTGTAGCTGAGGATGGGAAAGGGGGTTCGGTATGGGTAGAGCTGGCTGCAGAGTCTGCTGACTTTTCTGCAGCCACCAGGTGTCTAGGATGGGGAGCAGCTGCTTTGCTTCTGCAGTCCCCAATAGCTGTTTCCGGAACTGAGCTCAGTTTCACAGGGTGGATTTGGGTAGGCCTGGTTTGTTTGTTTGTTTGTTTGTTTGTTTGGTTTGTTTTTTGAGACAGAGTTTTATAAAGTCCATGATGGCCTCAAATTTACTCCTGCTTCTGTAGCCCAAGTGCTGGAATTACAGATGTACTCTGCTACACCAAGATACAGTGAAGCCTCAGCATGGAACTTAAAACAAAATCCTCCAGTAGAGCATCTCTGCAGCACCAAAAATGAAGGGGTTTGTTTGTTTGTTTTGTTTTTTGCCTTTTGTTTTTCAAGACATGTTTTCTCTGTGTAACAACCCTGGCTGTCCTGGAACTCACTTTGTAGACTAGTCAGGATTCAAACTCACCAAGATCCGACTGCCTCTGCCTCCCCAGTGCTGGGATTAAAAATGTGCACCACCACACCAAGCCCAAGATTTATAAAAACAATAAATAAATAAAAATAAAAAATGATTCTACATTTCAAAATAAAAATTTCTTGAAATATTATCATGTAACAAAACAGCACACTTCGGCTACTCTTATAATGCCATATTTTATTGCAATATAATTTATATGCTATAAAATTTATGGTATGTAATTTTTACCTTTTTAAAATACTTACAGGAGCATGTAGAATGGGCCAGCAGGAAGGTGCTTAGCGTGAGGCCAAGTCTGACCATTTAAGTTGGATCTCTGGAACCCATCTGGAAGAAGAGAACCTATGCAACAAAGTTGACCTTCACACCCAACACATAAATAAGTAAGCATAATAAAAAATTTTGATAGCTTCTAGGATATTCAGAAAGATCTACAACGATCACTACCGTCTACTTCTGCCACTCCAAAAGGAAACTCTGTGTCCACTAGCACCCCTTCCTCCCAGCAGCCCTTGCCAGCCGCCAGTGCTGTCCATGGATTGCCTTTTCTGAACATCTCCTTTAAATGGAATTACACTGTTGAGGTTTGTATCAGAAACATTCCCCACACGGATTCTTGTTTTGAATACATGTTCCTAGCTGATACTTCTATTTTGGAAGACCAAAGGAATACCAATTCAGGTGGTGTGGGGCCTAGGAGGATTCCTAGTGATGGATGACCTCTGACGACCGTGGCCTAGCCTCAGCTCCTGTGACACAGTCTGGGCGCAGGGAGTGCCCATTATGGGGTCCAGCTGCTGTGTGTGCCTTCCCTGCTGTGTGGGGAAGAGATTCTTATCTGTTGGGTCCTGTGGCCACATTGAGTGGATAATAAACTAACACCCACACATTTTCTGGTGGTTTTTTTGTTTTTTGTTTTTTTTTAGCTGATTAACCACTTTTTAAAGGTTTGTCTTATGTGTCTGTTCACCCAGTGCTATGGCAGACTATATGATTACTTAGGGACAGAGAGGCTCTCTGAAGAATAATAATTCTGTTACTGTGCCAGCACTAGGGAGCATTTACATAAACCTGCACGTTTCAGCCCATTACACGCCCAGGCTGTGTAACCACAATGCTATGCTGTTTGTGTTTTGTTTGAAACACTTTAGCTTAAATTTAGACTCCTCCTGCTTCATTCTCCTGTGTGTTGAACTTAGCTGGTTCTGTGCTGTGCTTTCATGACTGGCATTATAGTAGGTTTGCTTTGGCATCGTCACAAACATATCATGTATGGCTTCAGTGTTCCTTAGGCACAAGCCATTATTTTAGTAACGTTATACACCCATGGTTCCATACATGGTCCATTAGTGTAAGAAACAGAATTCCACTGTTGTTTTCTATTTAGGGGGAGGTCCTTACATAGGACCCAACACACGTGTGGAAGGAGGTCAGAGGACAACTCCTGGGAGTAGAATCCGGGAACTGAACTCAGGTCATCATTTCTGCATGCTCTACCTGCAAAGCCATCTTGGTGGGGCCTCCTTTGCATCTATTTTTTGGCATATGTTAATTTTATGTTCTGGGATTGTACATGTTCATACATATGTACATATTGTACATACATGGCATGTACCATGGAATTGATGACATCTAGCTATTGATCCTCCCCCACTCTTGCCCCATGTCTTGGGCCCAGTAATTACAATCGGCTTTTAGGTTTACTTTCAAAATTTGTTTTCACCTATGAGAGAACGTGTAATACTGTCCTTTCTGAGTCTTGCTTGTTGTTCAATATAACATGTTCTAATCAATGCATTTTGCTGCAAGTCATGGATAATACTCCATTGTGTATATATGAAATGTCTTCGTTAGTCATTTACCTGTTCATTTATTTGTACCTAGGCTGACCGACACTGCATCTTAAGTATTATGAAAATAGTGCGACACACACAGGCAGGCATATGCCACAACACACTATATTCACACCTCGGTTTTCAGGTTTAATAGTGTATGGTTTTGTATGGTTTTGGTATTTGGTCCATATTGATTTACAACCACTGTGTCTTTTTATTTTATTTTTTTTAGGGACAGTGCCTCATTATCCAGCCCAGACTAGCTTCTGCCTTGTGATCTTTCTACATTGCTTCCCAGGTATGGCTGTCACAGGTATGAACCACCACACTCTGCTCTGCTTACCTTTGATAACCTACTCTTGGGTGGCCTTTGCCTCTCACTTATTTTGAATTAAGATCTGTTTGGTTGGATAGAAAGTACAGCTGCTCCGTTGGCTTTAGGAGTCAATTTTCATACACCCGGAATAGCATTTTCTATCATTTCTAGTTGTGTGTTCTCACTACTGACATGAGTTCCTTATAGGAAACATACTATTGGGGCTTGACAGCCTTTTGTTTATAGTTTGAGATGGTATTTCAGACTGCCCTTAAACTCACAGCAACCCTCTTGGCAAGTGCTGAGGTTATAGGTGTTTGGTTTTGTGGTACTGGAAAGTAAACCCATGCTCTCAGGGATAGCTGAACTACCTCCAACTCTGTGTTTGTTTTAATCCACTCAGACTATCTGTCTTTTATTTGGAGAATGTAATCCATTTACTGAATAGTATTGTCTTAGTTACTGTTCTATTGCTATGAAAAGACACCAAGACCAAGGCAACTCTATAAAAGAAAGCATTTAATTGGGGGCTTGTTTACAGTTTCAGAGGCTTAGTCCATTATCATCACAGCAGGGAGCATGGTTCAACATAGGTAGGTGGTGCTGGAGTGGTTGCTGAGAGCTTTATATCCTGATCTGCTTGCAGAGAGAGAGAGAGAGAGAGAGAGAGAGAGAGAGAGAGGAAGGAGGAGGAGGAGGAGGAGGAGGAGGAGGAGGAGGAGGAGGAGGAGGAGGAGGAGGAGGAGGAGGAGGAGGAAGAAGAAGAAGAAGAAGAAGAAGAAGAAGAAGAAGAAGAAGAAGAAGAAGAAGAAGAAGAAGAAGAAGAAGAAGAAGAAGAAGAAGAAGAGATAGATAGATAGATAGATAGAGATAGAGAGACAGGCAGGCAGACAGACAGACAGACAGACAGACAGACAGACAGACAGGGAGAGCAAGAGCAAATCTGGGTCTGGCATGGGATTTTGAAACAGCAAAGCCCACCCCTGGTACAACACACCTCCTCCAACAGGGCCACACCTCCTAATCCTTTCCAAACAGTTCCACTAACTGGCAACCTAGCATTCAAATATATGCGTGTAGGAGGTATGCTCATCCAGACTACCAGAGGAATTGACCCGGGGTCATTTGCTTGTTTCCTTCTAGCTTCTTTGCATATTCTTTGTTCTTTTCTTCATTTATTAAGCTCCATGGTTTGATAGTTTACTGTGCTGTTTGATTCTTTTCTGTTTCTGTTTTTGTATCTACTCTTCTAGTGGGATTTGTACTTTCACATACTTAGGATGGTTATAGTTTTCACTTCTAGATCTAGAACTCTCTTGATCATGGTTTGTAAGGGTGGTCTCGTTATAATTCCCCCAAGTTCCTGTTTATCTTAGAAGATTTTCTTTTTTTTTTTTTTTAACCTCTTAAAGTTAACCTTGCTAGGTAATTATTTCTGGACTTGAATATGCTCTATTCCCTCTAGGACCGCAGGATTCCAGCTGAGAAGTCTTGTTGGTCTAACAGTGTTGCCTTTAAATGTGACTTGGTGCTATTTGAGATTTTAAAATTATTTCTTTATACGAACCTTCAGGTACTTTGACTATCTTCTCTTGGTGAGCATCTTTTCTGGTCATGTGTATTTGTAGTTCTACAATCCTCTTGTACATGAATGTTCATGGTTTTGTTTGTTTGCCTTTGAACTAAAAAAAGTTTTTTTTTTTTGTTTTTTGTTTTTTTTTTGTTTTTCCGAGACAGGGTTTCTCTGTGTAGCCCTGGCTGTCCTGGAACTCACTCTGTAGACCAGGCTGGCCTCAAACTCAGAAATCCGCCTGCCTCTTCCTCCCAAGTGCTGGGATTAAAGAAGTGCGCCACCACCGCCTGGTGTAAAAAAAAATTTTTTTTTTCTAACATTTCATCCACTTTAATTTCTCTGAGGCTATGATCCTTGTGGGAGTGTCACACTACCTTGAGTTCCTACATAGGACAGGCTTTGTATTAAAAAAAAAAATTAAGTCACTTTACTCATGAGTGTTTTCTTGCACATATGTAAGTGTATCAGGCCTGTGACTGTTGCCCAGCAGAGGGGGTCCCCTCAACCTGGAGCTATACTGCATGGATGTGGTTGGTAAATTTGGATATAGTTGTTTCTAGTGTTTTAACTGATTCCTTCTAAACCAGTGGTTCTCAACCTTCCAAATGCTGAAACCCTTTAATACAGTTCCTCATGTTGGTGACCTCAACCATAATTTTTTTTTTGTTATCATAACTGTAATTTTACTGTTATGAATTGTAATATAAATATCTGTGTTTTCTGATGATCTGAGGTGACCCCTGTGAAAGGGTCGTTCCATCCCCAAAAGGAGTTGTGACCCACAAGCTGAGAAATGCTGTTCTTTTCTCAAGGCTGGGGCATGCCTTATTGCCCCAGTTAGACCAAAGTAGATAACCTGTGTAGTTCCTGAATTATTATTTTTTTTTTTAAAGAAAAACAAGAGCTTTTATATACGGAAAATTTCAATAATAAAATCAAACCAATTTCATTTATCCTCCAACAAATCTTTTAATTATTTTAGGTAAGAATACTTTACTGATGCTTAGGCCTCAAATGTTTCCTGTCAACCTCAAGCAATATTATACTTTCAGACTAAATATTTAGGGCCATAATCAACTTAGTAGTATTAATTTTTTATTTTATTTTTTAATTTTTTATTTATTTTATTTTTTTATTATCAAATCATAATTTTTACTTTTTAACACAGGGGTTATAAACACAAAAATGCAGGATGTGGGGAAGGGGATGACACAGGAGCATAGGTGTTCAGGGGGAGTACAGATACCTTTCAGAACAGGGTATCAGCTGGGTGAAGGTTCAGGGTCAGGTCACTATGACTATGCCTATGCTTCACTTGTCCTTGTCTAAGTTGGTACTATCCGCCAAGGCTGCCTATTTACAAGGTCTATGACTACTCAGGCTGGTAGATTTCCACAAAAGCTGCCTGTTTACAATAACTTATAGACATCTGTTTCAGTGTTCCTGATTTTTTAAAAAAATTATTTATCCATTGTTTTAGGAAGGGTAGTTTAAGTGTTCAACCTTCCACCATTGCTGCTTTAGAGAGATTTCCTATTTGTAACTTTGCTGAAATTAAAAAAAAAATTTTTTTTCTTTGTTCCTGAAACAAAATTTCTGTGTGTGGCCCAGGTTGGTAGTGATGAGCCTTGGGATTGTAGGCAACCACCATGTCCATATTAAGTTGAGTTTTATCATAAATGCCCTTAGGATTTGTCAAGTTATTTTTCTGTACTAATTAGCATGATTATGTGGTTTTTCTTTTACTGTTAATATGGATATGAGAAACTTAGGGGGGTTTATTGTTTTTTCTTGTCCCTATATGTCTGTACAGTCTATGTGTCCTGGATCCACCGGAACTGGAGTTACAGAAGTTCACCATGTGGGTATTGGGAATCAAACTTGCATCCTCTTGAAGAGCAGTCAGTGCTCCTAGCTGCTGAGTCACCTCTCTAGCTCCTGTGTTTTATTCTGTGTATGCCAGGGCATCTAAGGGTAATTTGAGCCCTCTTTGCATACTGTGAGAGACATCCCAATACTAATTTCTAATTTCAAAGCAGAAAAGAACTAGACACAAATCCATCTTGATTGTAGTGAGGATAACTCAAACAAGTAATGAGAACAGCTTGATGTTAGATAATTTGTGGTGCACTTTAAACTTAAATAAAGGTAATAGGTGACCCCTGCCCCCCAGTCCTGTGAGCTTATAGGAGTAGGCTAAGATACAGTATATTTTTAATGCTTCCTTGAGGACGTTACCCCAAATGTAAACAGAATTTAAATCAGAGTTATCACACGATTTGCCAACAAACCAGGGCATTTTGGGGGGTGAAAGTGAATGCAAGCACAAACTACTTTGGCTATCTGATTATATAAAATTAGTTTAAGACAAAAAAATGAAAGAACAAAATAAAGGTTTGAAAAAAACAAAGCCCCAATAAGCAAATCATTTGATGTTGTGAGCCAACATACTTTGAAGAAACTAGGCTAGCAAAGCAAGTAGAGGAAAGGCTTCAGGCTTGTAAGTTGGAAACAAGCCCTGGCTTTATTCCAAGGGTCCAAAGATACAGAGCAAAAGCATGGCTTCTTTTTAGACAGTCTGGTTCAGTGGTAAAAGATCAATGAGGGGCCCTTTGGAGGGGGCTTGCTAGGATGAGGGCCACGAAAACATCTTCCAACTGTCTGTGGTAATGGTTGTACAACTCTAAGTATTTTTAAAAACCACACACCTGTTTGTGCTTTTAAATGGATTATATGGTATAGATTATAAGAATTTTGAAAAGTTGTTTTGTTTTTTTAGACACCATCCCTTTATGTAGCGTTAGCTGTGCTAGAACTCATTATGTAGACCAGGCTGGCTTAGAACTCAGAGGTTCACTTGCTGCTGCTGGGATTAAAGACATATACCACTACACCCAGATAGAAGAGTGTGCTAGTTAAGGTTTTGTTTGTTTTTTTGTTTTGTCAAATTGATACAAACTAGTTCATCTGGAAAGAGGGAAACACAACTGAGAAAATGGAACACCCCCTCCCCCCCCAGTCCCTCAGACTGGCCTGTAGGGCATTTTCTTGATCGATGTGGGAGGGACTAGCTCACTGTGAGCTATGCCATCTTTGGGCAGGTAATATTGAGTTCTGTAAAAGTAGGCTGGGCAAGCCATGAGCAAGCCAGTAAACAGCACTTCTCCATGACCTGTGCTTCAGTTCCTGCCCCTATTTATCTACATGACAGATTTGTAAAGTATAAAGTGAAATTGCTTGTGGTCATGGTGCTTTACTGCAGCAACAGACCAAGATAGGCCTTGATGTGCCAAGAAACGGGGTGTGGTATTTCAGTGGTTGGAAGCTCTTCTAGCATTTGCAGACACCCTGGGTGCAGTCTCCAACACTTTAAGGCCTGAACCAACAGTACTCAAGCACGATGCTTTACTCTCTCAAGAGGTGTTCCTAGAGGCCAGAAACCCTGCTCTATCTCAAGCTTTTAAAAGAATACCCCAGAGAATCCTAACAGTTCTCTTTATCTGCAGACATATCTTAAGACTGCTATACCTTAAGCTGGGCATAGTATCCAATCTTACATATACCATTTTCATGCCTTTATTATAAAAAGCTTATTTCATAGATTAGACTGAGTAGGAGATCAACAATTATGGGGGCATATGTTACTTAAATGTGGTTCCTCTATGCCATAGCAAGCCTCAAGTGAGTTGTTTCTAAGTGACTAACAGTTATGTATCTTATTCAGTACAAACCTGCAGCAGTTTAAAGGGACAATTTGCATCAATTTAAAACCTGAAAACTGTTTGTTTCTATAATGCTCTATTTAGTATTTTCAAACCAAAACTGATGTTGGAGGATGGGACTTGAGAAAAGTAAGACAGCAGTGAAAGGGGATCAGTCCTTCTGTGTGTGTGTGTGTGCGCGCACGTGTGATTGTATCTCAAATAGAGTTTTGAGAAACCACCTATAAGTACCTAATCTGGCCCGGCAAAACCTCAAATAAAAGCATAGCAAGAGCACTCCCATCACAAAAGAAAAAAAAACAGATATTGATTATATACAATTTATTTAATAAATTAATGTCATTCAAAATACAGTGCCAGAGCATTACGCAGTTGAACGTGCCAGCCATGTTTGTCATGAGGCACCCGTGCTCATGTTACATTGGTGGCGCCCCACTACTGCTAGTGGTTCCTGGGATTAATGCCAGAGCAGCGCTAGTATCTGCTCCTCTGCACAGTGCAGACAATTCCTGCACGGTTCACCTTCCTAATCCTAGCCCCCCAAACATACACACATCAGGTTAAAAAAAACACACCTATTAGATACCTACACACAATCACTCTACAGTAATGCTCGTTATTAAATTAAGATGTAATGACCTGGTTAATCCACTCTAATCTTTTTAAGATGGAGAACTACATCAGCAGCAGGTGGTTATATGCATGAGCCAACGTTAATGTAATATAGGAAGTGGAGACAGTTACTGATTAAAGCTCCACATAGACCCGCACAATGAGGGACTAGCAATTCATTTGCAAGCCCAGCAACGTAAGTCCACACCTGGCAAATGACCAGCTGACTGGACAACCTGTATTCTAGATAGACAAGTGTAAGTCAGTGGGAAGGGAATACATGCACCTAGTAGAACAGTGAGACTGATCCTGCAGTCACAGCTTTCCCTGTGTAATACCATGTATAGCAGATCTTGCTCAACAATAGTATAGGATTTAAAAGACATTTCTATACCAACATGAACATTAGTGTTAAGTGCAGCGGAATTATACTTAAAAAAAACTATATTCCAGGGCTTTGGAAGTACGGGAATTCATACATATACTAAAATAATCTCGGCACAATTTTGAGATACCACACTGGGAACAGGAGATTACTTTTAAAAGTGAAGTTCTGGACTGTACATACACAGGGCTAACAATGTTAGATAATCCAGACTTATGCTCACATGATACACTTAAGTTTCTCAGTTATCAAATAACCTATTTCATATTACAGAAGCATATCTTTCTGTATGACACACTGATATATATTATACTGATGCAAATATTAAGTAGGGCATAAAAATAAAATGTATCAAAGATAGATTTTTTCTGTACTCACACACTGTCCTTTTTTATCCTCTGGTTTAGCAATGGACATCACAAGTTCAGCACGTGCGCCCTCCCCTCCCCTATACAGGCGGAAGTGCGACCATCTCTCCATCCAGTTCAAACTCCTCTGTCCCATCTGGTGAAAAAAGGTACGTTGGTGGCTTCCATGGAGACTCTTCCAGACAGGACGGATACAGCTTCCCCACAGTGCACCGAAAGTCTCTCCCTAGGTCCCACAGCACACGCTCAGATATATGCTGCCGCAGAGTCCACCGGTCCAGCTCCACGTCATACTGGTAGGTGACATACTTAGCTCGTTCATTTAAGTGAGTTTCTCGCATAAACACACAAAGAGAATTTGAAATCACAACAGCTCTAACACAGGGATCAGAATACCTTTTAGCAGGGATGTTGGCTGCCATTTTCCATTCATTTTTATTCACATCATAAATTTCCACAGTTACTGAAGACCCATCTACAGTGCCAGAGGGGAGTCTTATGCCAGAATTGGTAGCAATATGCAACCCTCCAATATAAAAAATTTTATCACCAAAAGCTGCAGCTGAAGCAAAAGATCTGCTAGTCTGCCTCATGGCCATTTCTACCCACGAGTCAGACCTTGGGAAGTAACAATACATGAGGTTTAACGTCATCACATAGATGCAGTCGTGAACCACAACCGCCGCACTCCACTGCCACGCACAAGGCAAGGGGCTCACCATTGTCCACTCATCCTTCTCCGTGTCATATCGCTCTACAGTCCTCCGGTTGAGTTCTCCACCAACACTATCTCCTCCAATTGCATAGATATAGCCTTCACAGCAAACCAAAGATGGCTTCACACGGACAAAGAGCATCGGTGTCTTTGGAAACCAGGTATTTTGTTGTGCATCAAACCAGTAAAAGCAATTCACAGTTCGGAAGGCAGTCTGCAGTTTACTGGTTTTACTGTGATTTGTTTTTGTGTTTTTCAGGGGCACTTGGCCCCCTGCTATGTAAATATCATTATCGGGGGTTACAACTGTCCCAACTTTATGCAAATCAGCTGGTGGGCTACATAACTTGTACACTTTTTCTGCCTGGGGGCTGTAACAGACAGAGGAGTACAGACTGCACGGGTTTTCTGAGGCGGCTTCGATGAAGATCACCATCTCCTCCTTGGTCATCCCGAGCCGGGGCTTGAAGAACTTGGGCATGGACTTATAAAGACCTTGAACCACAACGGACTTATCGTTGGGTGGGAGACCTTGAAACCAAGCTCTCTGTGTGACTTCTGAAAGTGCATCAATTCTGATCTGGCTAAGAACCGAGGACAAATACTGGGATCGTGACTCTGTGTTGTACTCCAGCCAGAGCATGGCAGCCTCTCGCACGGTTTCCTCCTTCTCAACATTTAAGTTGTCACTGCTGAGGATGTCTATGAGGAGGTCGTGGGACAGCTGCAGGAAGGCTTCCTGGCGGTACACGGCCGTGAACTTGTGCTCCACCATCCTCTTAGCACTCTGCTTTAGTTCTTCACAGCTGAAGAGGTCAGCGAAACTCAGCAGCCGCACACAGTTCTCTGCATTAATTTTTTTAATTAAATATTCTCGGCAACGCTGTAACACATCTTCTACCTAAAATAAGGGGGAAAAGGATGATTAACAGAAAAAAAATTAAAATGTAAAAAGATGGTGACAATTTGAACCCAGGACTCTGCCCTGAGAGCCATACCCCCATCCTCCAGTTTATTTTTATCTAAGATATCACAGCTTTCCCACAGCAGACTCTCAAGTATCACCAAGTTTTATACATTTGGGGTAAGAGACAATTTCCTGCAATAACAAAATTAGACTTCTAGGCTATACAGTTTTTCATTTTTCCTCCTGCCCAATGGCCTAATTTACCTGTTCTATTCAGGCTGGCTGACTGGCACACACTGGTAATCTCAGATTTAAGGAGCTGTTTCAATTCTCTAAATGCCTACTTAGGGCTGGATCTTGTTTGTTTTCATAGACAGGGTCTTGTTACCAGTAGCTGAGGCTGGCCTTACATTTTCAATCCTTCACTCACTTCCACCTCTCAACTGCTAAGATTATGGCATGGTGCTACCAGGCCTGGCTGAAACTAGTTTCCAAAGTACAAAGCATTATTCCTAAACAGGGAAAGAGATGGGAAAATACCCACACTCCTATTAAAATCTAAAAGGGGAATCTGAGAACTATAGACTAGAACAGTTAATAAAATGCACTAATTATCAATTTTACTTAACTGCTTAATAGGTCAATATAATCCCATTACCATTACAAATATTAAATCTTCTATAAGAATCTTAATCTGTCTATGGTAATTCTATCAAATATGTATGAATAAATATGCTTTTAACCACAAACACTTTTAAACCAATACTTAACTTGAAATCTAAATTCTGAAATGCAAAGTATGAAACTTAACTTATCTCTGTCTCTTCCAGGACAGTTTGGGGTGCCCCTGGAATCTGTGATCCTCCTGCCTCAGCATCCCCAGTACTGTCAGGTGTGTACCACCATACCCAGCTTATTAATTTTTAATTTTAATTTAATTCTGTAACCAAACCCACACAGATTATGACCTTGTGTTTAATACAATGCTACCCCTGGAAAATGGGGGAGAGAACCCAAATTTAATGTTTTTACACCAATATGGCTGTTACTTCGGCACACACCACTTTTAGATTATATGCATGTCATAAACAACCAACTGAAAAAAATCCTATTTATTTAAATTTCACATTTTATATACAAAATTTGACCCATATAAAATCTGCAATAAGACTGTATGGCTAAAGATATCATCAATGAAATACTGTTTCCCGATAAAAATAAGCTACACCTCAACACAGGGAGAGGCCTGCTGTACCTGTAGGAAGCACGCTGTCTCATAGAGCTGCTCTACAGTGCTGTCGTTCACCGCCAGGTTCCCCGTGTATGCGTACGTTATTATCATCTGCAAGGCAGCAGCATCCACATTCCTCAGGTGCACATGTGTCTGCTTGCTTTCACTAAGTCCACTCATGAACATGGCTCTACAGGAGACACAGGAAACAAGCTCAATAAAAGAAAACAAACTAGGAACCACAGGATGCTAATTTAATTAATAAGTTGTTAATTCAAGTTACCTATAAAGAACACTTTCAAAGACAGTGAGAAAATCATATATAATCCAGGGCTGAAGACAAGCCATACAATGACCTGTAAACTATGCTGATGGAGGACATCAAAATTACTTTATTCTTCACAGTCACATAATGGAATACCATTCAGCAATAAAACAAGTATTGATAAATAAATGAACCTCAAAAACATACTCAGTGAAGAAACCAGATACAAAAACCACATATTATTTCATTTACATGAAATGTCAAAAAACTGCCAAATATTCAGACAGCAAGCTGACTGGCAGTTAACTAGAGCTGTGGGAGAGATGAGAAATGACTATAAGCATGAAGACAGGTAACAGAAATGTGTTCAATCAGACAGTGCAAATGGTAGCAGGACTCTGTCATCCTCAGAATCCAGGGAAGATGGCTCCTGGATTCATACCCTCAGCAGCACACAAAAACAAAGATACTAAGTCCTTTAAAAAAAAAAAAAAAAAAAAAGAGAGAGAGGCATATTTGTATAAAATTGGCTCACACCTTTAAATTATTTCCTTACCTATTTATCTATGTACCAACCTGTCTATCTGGGCTGGCCTTGAACTCTGATTCTGCCTCTCCCTCCAGTGCTGAGATTACAGACATGCACTATCACAGCTGGTTCATGTGGTACTGGGGAGCAAATCCAGGACACTGCATACATGGAAGGCATACCCACTCAACTTCAACGCCACGCAGCCCTTTATACCTCAAAAAGCAGCTAGGCTGTAAGGTTTTCTCTCTTAGAACATTTTCTATTTGCAGCTGAATATGTGGTAAGACGCTGCTGAGAGCTAGCTGCACACTTAAAATGGGTGGATTTTATGGTATATAAATTCCACCTGTAAAAAGCTTACGCATCACTAAGTTTCGTAAAAAACCATGCAGCTCCATTACAGAAAGTACACAGGAAACTCTGCTAGAAAGACTGTCACACTGTGGGATGTACACTCAAGTCTTCTGAGTCACTGTCTCGTGTGGACTCTGGCTGTCCTGTTCACACTGTGGGATGTACACTCCACGTCTTCTGAGTCACTGTCTCGTGTGGACTCTGGCTGTCCTGTTCACACTGTGGGATGTACACTCAAGTCTTCTGAGTCAGCTGTCCCGTGTGGACTCTGGCTGTCCTGAAACTCGCTATGTGGAATAGGCTGTGGAATTCAGAGATCTACCTGCCTCTGTTTCCTGCTGAATTAAAGGCATGTACAATGGCTTAGACAGCAACTTTTAAAAGTGTACTTAAAAAATGTTACTTTTATTTACTGTGCATGTCTACACTGTGTGTGAGATAGGGTGCGACCACAGTGCATGTGTGGGGGTCACAGACCAGCTTCTTGGAGTCAGCTCTGTCTTTCCCACAGTGTGGAACTAACTAGAGCGTCTATCTAACTCCACTTGTCAAGCTTCATGGCAAGTGCTGAGCCACCTTGCCACCTCACCTACTAGAATACTTAGCTGGAAGAATAAATATTATTGATTGCACAAAAGAAAAAAAAAGCTCCTGTATGCAGTGAATTAAGAGTGAGTACCAAAACAGTTACTAACTTGTACCCTGTAAAGAGATGAGGAAGACATTCAATTCAGGTAAAATAGTATGGGCAGGGTCATAGCTGAATAAAGTTCATGCAGTAGAAAACTGAAAAGACTAGTAGGTTACAGGCCTTTAAATGGGCAGGTCTGGAAAGGCAGTTCAGTGGTAGGACACTTTGTGTAACATACATCAGGCCTTGGGTTCAATTCCAGTCTCCCCGCTGCCTCTGAGTAATCTTGTAAACAGGAAAGGAGACAGTATTTTGAGCCTGCATTAACCATGATGAACTCTTCTCTAAGATGAACCCTCTACACACAAACAGAGCTCAAGAACCAAACATTGAAGACTAGAAGAGTGGCTATGAAACCAGAGCAAGCATTTAGCTGGAGACAGACGATGCCAGGAGTGAGTACACAGGCTGAACACAGAACAGGATACTCGGAAAGCAGATAAGAGTCAAAGCTACTTGTTTACTTTCAGTAAAATACCTGGAAAAAATGTTAACCATTAACAAGTTGTAAGGCCAAGAAGGAAAGTTGATCATTGGAAAAAGGCAAGTCAGGCTGAGCATATGTGAAGACCAGTTGAGTCAAAAGGAAATAGTATAATTGCCAGTGAAGAGTGCAATAATAGAGGAACACTGGAGGTCAGGCATTAATGCAGGAGCCAGGACTCGGTACAAAATGGCCAGTTACATAAAGAAGATTCCTCCTACCTCCCCCACTCCAGAAAAATTCAAGAAAACCATACTTAAGAATTCCAGTTTAAAAAATACAACACTGTAGTAGAACTTAGTTTTTTGGTTTTGTTGTTGTTTTCTTTTCTTTTCTTTCTTTCTTTCTTTCTTTCTTTCTTTCTTTCTTTCTTTTTTTTTTTTTTTTTTGGAGAAAGGGGATTTGAAAGATTCCTGAAGAACAAACAACAACAAAAACAAAACAAACAAACAAAAAAACCACCAGTGAGACGCACACAACACCACTCAGCACAACTGAGGCGTTGCTAACAAACTGTGGAGCCAGCTATCTGGAAGGCTGAGGCCAAAGCTGGAGAACTCCAAGTTCAAAGCCAGCCTAATTTTTTTAAATTTTCAAAAATTTAAAAGGGCCAGCCACTAGGCGAGAATTGCCTCTTTCCATCTACAGACAAATTACTGTCCAGAAAAGGACACACTTGCAGAATAGTCGACTGATTATATCTGCCTAGACAGAGTAATCAGTCCTTAATAATTCTGCATCACTAATGTCTGTCAGATGATTCTGGGCCAGAAGGCTGAAGATTTGATGCTCCAATGTTTGGGAGTATAGAGGGGCTTTCCAGGTGTTCAGCTAAGTTTTAGAAGCTATGCTTAGTGCTTCCCATAATTTCAGTTAACTCAGCCATTCTAGATTTCTGACGGGGTTGAAGACCTATAGTCTCATAGCCAATCCTGGCTATTTACTTTGAGAGAACAGATCTGAGTGGACGGTTTTCAGCTGACATTCATTCTAAAGCCAAGAAAAAAAGCCAGGTTCAGAACTAAGTGCTTTAGTTAGGAGAGATTGCAGAGGTTCTGGTGAGTCATCAAAATGATGGACTGGGTATTAGGACTGTCTTGTACCTCACCGGTACAATTAGGAATAAGTATGCTCTAATTGCATTTTGAGAGAAAAGTTTTATTTTAACAGGAAGGATGAAGCTAGGTGATGAGAGAGAGAAAGAGAGCGAAGGGGGGGGGGGGCATGGAGGCAGATGTTCACGTGTCTCCACCAGTCAAAGATAGTTGATATATCTAGGTTTGGGTATTGGGTTACACTTCTGATTGAGCATTACCAAACTTGTAAAGCCTTTGATCAACATTAAAAAAAAAAAAAAATGTATAAAAGCAAAAAGGAAGAGGGGGAATGGGATAGGGCTTTCTAGGGAGGGGAAATGGGAAAGGGGATGGCATCTGAAATGTAAATAAAATATAAAATAAATAAATTTTTAAAAAGGGGGGGCCAGCATATCTCAATGGGAAAGTCCTTGCCCATTAATCTCCAGTAACTATAAAACACAAAACAACAACAACAATATAAATACAGCTGTTGCCAGGCACAGTGGCTTGCACCTGTAAACCCAGCAGCTGGGAGGTTAAAGCAAGAGGATCACTGGGTTCAAAGCTGGCCTACATCAGTCCTAAGAACCAGACGACAGCTGTGCTGTGGAGCAAAGCCCTTCATTTGGCCTCTGTTTCAGCTTCTGTCTCAGGTCCTTCGCCTTGGCTTCTTTCTTTTCATGATGGACTGTAGCCTAGAAGCTGAAATAGTAGCCCCACTCCCCCAACACACACACTAAAATTACATACTGCAGAAGGACTGAAGTTACTGGTGATTCCTAACACAACACAAAATGAGCAGTAAGGACAGACGTTAAGATCCAACGAGGGAACACAGGCACCAATGTCAATCAGCACGGCCCCCAAGTCCCACCTGAGGCGAAAGGATGAATACAAGTTATCAAGATTGAGTCAGGAGAGTGTTCGTAAGAAAGACACCCAGAACATCTATTGCTACCAGCTTCATCTGTCAGGAGAGAGGAAAGGAAGGAAGGGGGGAGGGAGAGGAAGAGAGAAATATGAATCACACTCACTCAAAACCCTCAAACTGAAAAAGAACCATAAAAACCCTTGAAAAGGAGCACAAGATGAGTGGTTTTCCATTCACCCCAGTAGGAAAGGGGCATAAAGCAAGGATGACAGTGAGAACGGCTACCTAATGCTGTCACTACAACACTCCACTTCAGTAAAGTCACTGTTTCCTGAACACTAAAAATAGCGCAAGCCTAACCAATGTGACCACAGACACTTTAAAAATGTCCCTTTATTGACCGATTGATTGATTGATTGCATTTGTGCCAATGTGTGCCTTGTTGAGTATGTGGAGGTCAAAAGACAACTCGTGGGAACCAGTTTCTCCTTCCTCCATGTGGGTTCTGGAAAACCTACTGAGGGTTGGGATCAGTGTCGAACATGCCCACCCACCGCACCACATCGTCACCCTCTGTCAAAGTTCTAGCCTGGCTTAAAAACAAAGACAGACAAACAAACAAACAAACAAACAAAAGATGGCCTCTGGAAAAGAGCACCAACTGCTCTTCCAGAGGTCCTGCGTTCAATTCCCAGCAACCACATGGTGGCTCACAACCATCTGTAATGGGATCTGACACCTTCTGCTGGTGTGTTTGAAGACAGCTACAGTGTACTCACATACATAAAGTAAATGAATCTTTTAAAAACAAAAAACCAAATAATAAATCACATAATGATGTAACAAGTATCATAAGACTGCTGAGTAATTCTCAAGTAGTAACTCAGTCATTTTGAGTATAAAATAATCAGTAAATTTTACCAAAATAAATAAAAACCCCACAACTAGTTTAAAGACAGAATTTTGGTACTGCGGGTAGGTGGCTCAGTGGGTAAAATGCTTGTTGCACAAATACTGAGGATTTCAGTTCAAATTCTCAGAACTCACTTAAAGGCAGGCCCAAAAGCAACTGTAATCCCAGTTTTCTACAAGATAGAGAATGCCCAGCAAGTCTGGTTTATGTGATGGCAAACAAGGAGACAATCCCAAACAAAATGGGAGATTAAATCTGACACCTGAGGTCTGTCCCTGAGCAATACAAAGAAAGTGGCATGTTCACTCTGCAACACACCATAAACACACATAAACAAAACAAAACAAAACAAAACAAATAAAAGCACAATTAGCTGTGTATGCAACAATCCGGAATTCTGAAAGCAGAATTCAGCTAAAAATACTTGAGACAGATGGTATATTAAGCCATATACCATAATCTACTTAGTACAAACTAGAGACACATAAGAAAAAATAAATTAGTATATTTTCTTCTGTGGCTATAAAACTAGTCCAATCACAATATCGTAATGATATGAAGCTTTAATTATACACATGTACTGAACTCGTCTATGTTCTCAATAAATATAAGCAGTTGCTTTAGGAAGAACATGTTTTCCCATAAAATCATGGAAGCTAAAGAAAGAAACTCTAGGGTGGGAAGATGGCTCAGTGGGTAGGAGTACTGGCTACTCTTCCAGAGGACTGGGTTCTATTCCTAGCACCCATATGATGGCTCACAACCATGTGTAACTCAAGTTCTCCTCTGGCCTCCATGGGCAATGCCAAACATAAACAAAAACATTACAACTTTTAAAAGGTGGCTTGAGTGACGGCTCTATAGCAAAGGCTCTGCCAGGTCCTGGGTTCAATTCCCCCATGGTGGTTCCTAACCATCTACAACTCCAGATCCAAGGGATTGGCCTCTATGAGCACACATGTGGTGCAGACTCAACATGCAGGCAAACCTCTGGTAGACACAAAATCAATCAATCAATAAAAGGAACTGGCTACTAATAAATAATGGAAGCCTTGAAAAATACTGTTGCCTTTAAATCGCAACATTAAACAGTATTAATGAAAGAATAAAGTTGCACTGTCTTCAAAAATCTTAACTCAGGTAAGTAACTTGATAGCACTGAAAAACCATTAAGATGACTTGGCAGGTAAAGACCCTTGCTTGCCAAGCCTAATGACCTCAGTCTGATCCCTGGGACCCACAGAGTGAAAGGACAGAACCAACTCCACATACTGTTACACACACAAACACACACACACACACAAATGTGATTTAAAATTTACATAACATAAAATATATTATTTTTACAGCCACAAACTTAAGAAAACAATGCAGTGGCAACACAGAAAATATTAACAGAATTTCTCTTGCACAGTTTAATATTATAAAAGATGATTGCTAAAATAACTAATTCTAACTATTCTATTTTATTTACAATGCTGAAGCAGGAGAACTGTACAGGTTCACAAAATGAAGACCAACCTGGGCAATAAAAGAAAAAACAAACAAACCAACAAACAAACCAACTCCATGACTATACAAATATCAATCTCTAACAAAAGCATAAAGCTTTTTCCAATAATGGCTTATGACTTACAATTAAGTCATTAAGAAGAGAAAACGTATAAACTCAGTTATCCATTCACTGAACCTATAACCCTGAATCTCTACCACTCGCTAAGACAATGGGTCTGAAAAACAAAAATGACATCACAGTCACGTGCAAAGTTCTTCAATATATAGCATCTAAGTCTTCACTGGAGAGCCAACAAGGTAGAACTGGTGTTGAAACCCAGTAACCACCATCTGTAAAATACACTTGATTACTGCAAATGAAACTGCATGAAAACCCACAACATAAATTGAAACCAAAGTGACAAACAGGCAACAGAAGCAAAGTTTTGTAACAGGAATACACTTAGTATATATTTATTTTCTCTTATTCATCCTGTCTCTTTCAAATATTGAACAAAATTCACTTTAAAGCCAGAGAACAAAAAGCAATGTCTCTACCTTAGCTTCTATTCTCAAGAACCTTAAAGATGAACATCATCTTGAAAGTTTAAAGTTTTATTATTTGTCTGAGATGGACTATAACTCGGAATTGTGAACTAAAATAATTCTCCTCAAAAGAGGAAAAAAAGTTTTATTATTTCTAACAAGCATAACTAAACAAACTTCTAAGTTCTGAGACACAAGAGTACCAATACTGTCACTAGCACTGCATGGAGTCTGGTAAGGCTGAGGAGGTACCACAAGCACAACAGTAACCAAGCTACTAATAAGGTGGCACCTATTCTTGTTGTTGTTAAAGCTAGTATCTAAACAGCAACAATTTTCCCCTAAAAATTATTTGAGTCTGTTGTATAACTCTTCAGTTATAATGGCTGAGTTTCTAAAAGAGTAAATTGTCTATCCTTATTTTTCTTTCCAAGAAAAAGAGTATTTTGAATCTTTCTGAATTCCCACAGTAAAACTTTAGTCAATTTCAACAATTTTTGTGCATTCAATACTTTTGTGAAAACATCATCTGCCCCTTAGTCACACTGGGAAATGCTCTGATAAACACGGCATCTTCTGAAATAAAAATTTAAGTAAAACATGGAGATGGGAGTTTTAAAAACTTTAACATTTTAGCCTTTAATCCCAGCATGCAGGAGGCAGAACCAGGCAGATCTCTGTGAGGTTGAGGCCAGCCTGGTCCCCCTAATGAGTTCAAGGATAGTCAGGGCTACAGAGTAAGATTCTGTCTAAAAACCAAACCAAACCCTAAACCCAAAAGCTTTAACATTTAAAGAATCTGTATTGCTGAAGCACCATTGCAGCATCTCCATGATATACTCGGTGGGTTCCACTGCTCCTCCTGGCACAGCTGAGTGTACACACACACACACAGAGTAATAAAGAAATCTAAATAACACTTTTATTGCAAACTAAACAAAAAACTACTTACCTGAAATAGGAGCTACATGTTGCAAGAACCATTTTATGACAAGGGAATTCAGTGCCCTCAACTATTAACACTATGTCAGTAAATAACTGCTGTTCATAAAACAGTTTCAACTGTTCCAACAAGGACACAGCATATTCGGTATTGATCTGCCTTTCCTCTTGAGTGGACATGATTGTATTCCATTAATATCTCCAAGAGCAGATTAGAAAAGTCCGTCTTGATGGAAGATCAAATGAATACTTCAGAAGTAAAGGAGGGAGTTCATTTGCTGTTATCTGCAGCATTCAGAACAGAACTGACACAGCCACTATGAGTATCTTGTTACAGGCTCACAATCTTTGCTAGGTCATCCTGTGCTACAGTTTTTCAACAGATTCTCCAAACATCTTGCTCAAATTTGCAACTGTGAAGCTCATGTATAAAGGGGAAAAATACAGGAGGTAGATTTTGTTGCAACATCTTATCTTCAGTAGGTTTTTTGCAGAACTAAAAAGAAAAAAGTTCAGTTAGAATATGTAGATCAAGCTTTTAGAACACAATATCTAAATCAACAACCTTTGATATGCATTATATTTATGTGAACTTCCAATCAACTTTAGATATTAGTACAAAAATTAAACAGAAGAAAAATGAATTGTTCAAGTCTATAACACTTAAAATAACTAGGCTGCAGAAAATTAACAGTTGTACTTTAAACTTTTTGCCTTCCATACAAGATATAAGCATCCTAGAAAAATAAGCAAACGAAAAAGCAGGCAATTTTAAGGTTCTTTAAAGAGTTTAAATTGCAAAAGCCAGATCTTTTGGTTATTTAACAGCAACACCTGACTGCAACTTAAGGGACAATCAAGCCTCAAACAGAAGCCCTCTTTGGCAATGGGTGTCACTCTTTGAACATATTCATATGTTCACAAAGACTGCACAGCAACTGGATTCAAACTGTGCTATTTCTAAATTCGCAGAAATTCTACTGTATAGACGCCTGTATATGTAGGTATCAAACATGTATTTTGTTGAGGAGAGGTGAGAAGAGTTCAGAACCTTGCAACATACCAGGCAAGCACTCTTCTACTGAGTCACACCTCTTCTCTAAATTATACACAAGTCTGATAATTTATCTCTTTGTAGTGTGTTCTTTCTTAGAAATGTTTATGAGTGGGAATAACATGTCACATAGAAACATCCTTACCATACAAATTATGTTTTCCAAACTAATGTGGGAACTCAGGTTGTCAGACTATTTGAAGGAAGAACAAGCTCCCTCTGAGACTCTCTGTCATTAAAATGCATTATAAATCACCAATAAACCCAAGTACCCATAAGAAATTAGACATGATCAAATGGGACTTGAAATCAAGACTAGCTTATTTCAACAAATATAATTGGAACAGCTAGCTGGCTAATCTTGACTGTCACCTCACAGTCAAGAGGTGATTTAGAATCACTGTGAAAAAAATCTCTGGGCATGTTTGTGAAGGAGTTTCTAGTTAGATTAATGTGAAAAGACCTACTATAAATGTAGATCCCAGGCTGAATAGAAAGGTCAGTGGGAAGCAGCATCAGTCAGTATTTGCTACATCCTGACAGTGGGATGATGTGAAGCTGCCTCAACCCTTGCCCCCATGGACTATACTCTCAAACTGCAAGCCAAAACAAACCCTTCCTTAATCTGCCTTTATCATGCTTTTAAAAATTATTGATTGATTGATTGATTGATTGTGGTTTTTCAAGACAAGACTTCTCAGTGTACCCAGCCCTGGCTGTCCTGAACTTGCTCTGCAGACCAGGCTGGCCTAGCGCTCACAGATCTGCCTGCCTCTGCCTCCCAGTGCTGAGACTTAAGGTGTGCGCCACACTTGGCTTATCATTTATTTTGTTACAACAAGAAATAAAACATCACTCAATGGGGGAAAACTCACAGCTATGTTCTACTACACAACATTCACTTAATAAAAGAACAAACAACTGGAGCCAGGGTGGTGCCTCCGTGGTTAAGAGCACTGGCTGCTCTCCCAGGACCAGGGTTCAATCCATGTATAACAAGAAATAGTAAAAATTTAAAAACAAAAGTTCAAATGAATTAAAGTTTAATTTAAAAATTATTTGGAACTTAGGATTTGTAACATGTGATGACAAAGGAACCAAAAGCCAGAAAATGAGAGGAAATCCAAATAGGTGGCTACCCATAAATTAACCCCCAAACTACCACAATTTTAAATTAAACAATTAATCCTGAGCTCCAAAATTAGAAAGGGAAGTAATTTTAACTTAATTAGAACCACTGCTTTTTCCTCACAAAGGATCAATCATTCAGGGCACCAAGAGATCACAATGCATCTTCTGCCTAGAACTACACAACTGCCAGAACTGCTAATCCCATACAGACTGTCATGTTTCCAGCAAATTACCTAAGATCACTAGCTCCTACCAAATACAATGCAATGCTCCATGTTACTGATGGTTTAGAAACATTTGCATTCTTTATACCCACAGCCCTTTATACAAAACTCTTAGGATATGTTCGAGAATCTGAAGTTACATATTTTATAGAGGCAATGTGATGCATATTATCCTATACTAAAACTCTCAAGACCTCTAGGGCAGCATTCCAGAGCTCAGCGCATCATCTTTATCAATGGCAACAACATGGAACAGCTGTCCTGGGACTTCCACACCTGAGCTGTGCACAGACCAAGTTCAGGACAATTAACACACAGAGATGCCCAACACCATTAAGTTTTTCTGTAACAAAATTCCTTGCTCTTTAAGAAAAATATAAAAGACATTGGGCTGGAGAGACGGCTCAGTGGTTAAGAGCACTGACTGCTCTTCCAGAGGTCTTGAGTTCAATTCTTAGCAACCACATGGTGGCTCACAACCATCTGTAATGGGATCTGATGTCCTCTTCAGGTATGTCTGGAGACAGCTACAGTGTACTCACATAAAATAAATCTTTAAAAAAAAAAAAAAAAAAAAAAAAAAAAAGCAAAGCAAAGAAAGACATCCTTAATACTCTGAGCCCATTTTGACTTTTGCCTTGATTGGAGTGAGAACCACTTAAATTTAGTGCCTAACTGAAGAAAGATGTCTGTGAGGGTAGATCCTGAGGCAAAGTCATCTCTCACCTAGAGGATGGTTTAATCCACTGGTAGACTCAAATTATGAAGAGACTATTGGGAGACAGTTAAACTGTAAGAACTGGGACCTGATTAGAGGAATAGGTCTCAGGGAAGGGGGTGTTTCTGGGAGTATTTATCTTCCCCTAGCCCCTTCCTGTTACTGTTTTGCTTCTCATCTGCCATGATGTGAGCTGCTCTGCTACCACATCCTCCAGCCATGATGGACCAAAGTTCTCCTCCTTTAAGCTGTTCTCTCCCATCACAGCAGCAAGTCTCAAACACTACTCTCATTATTTACCATGTAACCAACATTTCACCTTTTCTTTCCAACACCTCTTTTGCATATTTTTCTATATCTAAAAATTAAAGGGCTGGTGATATAGAACAATCATAGAGCACATACTTGGCATATTCAAGAGGCTCAATTCCCAGCATAGCAATAACAATCATATATGCCTTATCAACAAAAGTTGATATCCTTTATTGCATAGTAATGATGAAACTGTTTAGTTTTTCAAAAATAAATATTAAAGTGAATTCAACTATTGTTTATTGATTATTTACTATGATTATTTACACTTGAGGTACTGAGAGTTACCAACCACTAGCACTCTCAAATACCAAGTATTTTTACTGTTAACTACAAATCATAGCCAATACTACAAATGACTTTTTTAAAGTCTCTTAAAAACCAGTGAGACACACCAGGGGCAGGCAAAAGAATGAAATGGGTAGCTGTAAGAAGCTGGTACAGAAACATTTTCTCTGAAATACAGATTTCCTTTTAACTGCTGGACTTTTCTAAGGGGCAATGGGGACAAACCTTTCATCTGCTAAATAACCTACCAAGGACACTTCCAGTCCATGGTTGTATTGTTTTAAGACAGGGTCAGCTTAAGCTCCAAACTTGAGCACCGTTTTTTGGGTTATTTGGTTTTTTGTTTTGTTTTTAGTTTGCTGATTTCTTGAGATCTCCATATACAGCCAAGGCTGGCAACTATACTGAAACTCTCTTGCTTCGACCTCCCTAGTACTGGGACTATAGGCCCATACCTCTATGCCCTACTCAAACTACAAATTATTGGCAGAAGCATGGGGCACTTCACTCTATTTTCTACAGAATGAGTAAAATGGGCAGACCCAGCAAGCACTTGTCTACCACTGAGAGCTACTCCCAACGAGAAGGAAAAAATTATTTAGTATCAATCTACTTAAATATTCTGGGCTTTGTCAACATACAAAATTCAGTTACTTAATTTTAAAGTATACTTTCAAAACATGTATTATTACTTCACAAAGACAATATATTTTGGCTCTGGCTTTCACATCTCCATCTCAATGGTAGCATGCAACTGCATGGACTTACCTTTTTTTTTTTTTTTTTTTTCTTTTTTTTAAATACAACTCTATTCACAAAAAAATGAACCATACTTTTACTTTAATCTACTTTTGCTGTTAGTAGCGGTGTGAAACAGTATCTCATGACATATTCTCAGGCTGGACTTCTGATCTTGCCTCTACCTCCAGAGTGCTGGGATGTGCCACATGAAGTTTATGTAGCTCTAGGGCCTCCTGTATACTAGGCAAGCACTCTAACACTGGAACTGTGGGCAGGGTGAGAGGTGAGTTGGATCTCATTATGTAGCTCAGGTTAGCCTAAGGGTACCCTTGCCTCAGCTTTCTGGGGTGCTATGTTATTCCTTTACAATTTTTCAGGATGACTAAAATATATATTGTAGTTTTTGTTACGATATTTTCTTTAGATCATAAAGACAAGGAGTAGCACAGACTTAAATTATTGATAACTGAACTAAATACAACTGTTAGTTAGCCCTACCTGTACATGTTGTACATCCTACACTTCTTTTCAAAATTGATTTTTTTTTGGGGGGGGGGGGTTATTGATGGCTGTTTTTTGAGACAGTGTTTCTGTAGTCCAGGTTGTCTTGAACTGTGTCCAGAATGTTCTCAAACTCACTGTAAACCTCTGACATGAGCTGCCACACCTGCATTTAACACTGCTATTCTGGTTCCGTGGACTTTGGAAATACTTTTGCACTTATATGAGGACCCTTCGTTAAGGCTCCAAAAATCAAGCCCAAAAGTGAAGGAAAGACATCCCTCCCCAGATATATTCACATGGTGAGAAAAGCTGTTATAGATTCAAAAATACTAAGCTAGGAACACAGTGGCACCTGTTATCCTAGCCAACACCTGAGGCATTAAGAATGCCCGAGTCTGAGCTCAAAACCCCACGTCCAAGGAAGAAAACAAACAAAGCCACCACTACCTGATTATGGTGACGCTCACGTGAAAGGCAACGTTTGAGAGGCTGAGCCTAGAAGAGCCTAAGTTTAAGACCAGCCTGGGATACACAGGGATAGATCTTATCTCAAAATCACAGACACAAAGGACAACTGTGGCAGTGTACATTTTAAACTGCAGTACACCAGAGGCAAAGGCAGGAGGCTCTCTATGAATTTGAGACCAGCCTGGTTTACATAATGAATCCCAGGCCAGCCAGGGCTACATAGTGAGACCCTGTCTAAAAAAAGAAAGAAAGAAAGAACGAAAACAACCACTGCTTATAATGAGCCTGTCAGCTGCCATCTCTGACCTCCTAGAGCACCGACATACTTGGACATACCCATATTCAGAGGATACATACTTAATTAAAAGATAAATCTTTAAAAAATTAAATTGTATCCACAAAATATACAATTATTTATCAGTCAAAAGAAAAACAACTGCTGCAAGTGCAGCTGAGTGATAGATAGGGCACAGCCTAGCCTGCAAGAAGCTGTGCAAAGTCCTGGCTTCAAACTGGAAAACACATGCGTGTGTGTACGTACACACACACACACACACACACACACACACACACACACACACACACAGAGAGAGAGAGAGAGAGAGAGAGAGAGAGAGAGAGAGAGAGAGAGAGAGAGAGTGAGAGTGAGTGTCTGGGGTACAAGCTACTCAGAACAATGAAGCAGGAAGACAGCAAGTTCTTAGCCTGAACCACATACATTCTACCATACCACCCAAAATTTTCTCAAATAAATGATACAATGATGAAGGTCTTCCTTTAGGAATCAGGTTACAGGTCAATTGTAGGAAACACCATCTCTTTGCTGCCATCTTCTAGTACTGCAAGTGTCACTACAGAAGGCTGAAGACTTGTTGAAAAGGATCCAAGGCATTAAGGTGTGTGTGCATGTGTGTGTGTGCGCATGTGTGTGTGTGCACGTGTAAAAACACATAAGCTCAAATGACTTTGGGGGAAAGGCCACTTCTGCAACTCCCTAGCGGTTCACCTTAGTTTGTGCATCTACAGAAATAGCATTCTTACACAGCCTTTTCAGGGCCATCCTTGAACAATGCCTTAAACAAAGCACTGCACACATTGTACAACAATTTTTATTAGTCCAATCACTGGTGAAACTTTGTATCCTTTCCCAAAGGCCAACTCTCCATACTTTTTAACAGGCCTAGAGATTTTAGTTACAAGGTCACAGTATCCCAATGCAGCCCCCTATTTTTATCTTTTTTTCACACAGGGCCTCACCCTGTAAGTCAGGCTGTTCTGGAACCCTCTCTCTACCGATACTCTATATATAATCCAGGTTTGTGTTGAACTCTGATCTTCCTGCCTTAGCTTCTCCAATGCCAATAACCCACACGAGCCACGCTTAGTTCTAAATGAAACTTTAGTGAAATTAGTTTTTAAATGTACAGCGTTTTCTGATGGTACAAAGTATGCATTTATCAGCCCAACAAGATTAACCTTGGATGGCTGACGGCAGTGCAGAAAAAGTAAACCCAGAGCCATAACAGCACAGTCATTAAACAAGTGCCTCTTTAAAACCAGTCACTCCCTTTGGAGGACTAAATGGGGTGCCAGTAGCAGCTTCAAGTACTATAGGAAAAAAAAAAGTTGAGAACGTTTAGAAAAGATACTTCATCTTTTTGTTTTATTTTGTTGAGACAGAGTCTCACAGGGGCTGGAGAGATGGCTCAGCAGTTAAGAGCACTGACTGCCCTTCCTGAGGTCCTGAGTTCAATTCTCGGCAACCACATGGTGGCTCACAGCCATCTATAATTGGATCCGACGCCCTCTTCTGGTGTGTCTGAAGACAGCTTTAGTGTACTCATATACATTAAACAAATAATAAAAAAAAAGTCTCACTATGTAGCTCTGGCTGTCTTAGAACTCATTATGAATAACATGCTGGCCTCCAACTAAGAGACCTGCCTACCCCTGCCTCCCTAGGGCCAAGATTAAAGGAATGCACCATCACACTTCGCTCACCATGCAATCTTTAAATGACAAAAGCTACACAAATGAGTTTTGGGTGTTATGCCAAGAAAAGGTGAAAGGGTTTTGAGAAAGGCTGGGGCTATTTTTTTTGTTTGTTCTTTAAATTTATCAAATCTGATACATTTCAGCAATTTTCCCTACTCTAATAAAACTTGGTGCTTAGGTCTGTTCCCAAGTGTCCCTTTATTTCCAAGTTTTATTCTCAATTAAGTTAACGATTCGTACTTATGTAAACTGCAGCAGCAGGACAAGCTCCTACACTACAGTATGATCAGTAAGTTACGGAGAGCCTACGACAGAATAACTGCGCTCAGGATGCCATTCTGGATTATAGCTCCTTTACCTCTCCACTTCACTCAGTCTCAAGAAACGGGAGGAGCATGGCTTATACAAAACTGACCCAAAGTTTTCCATTAACCATTAACACTGTTTTTTTGGGTCAGTTTCTCCAACCACAACAGAAAACAATTACTGACAAGAGAACCAAGAACTGTCTTTATACACCTAATAGTTTAAATTAACTTGTCATTCCTGACACCCCCAAGTTATGTAAGTCTCCTCTACATTCTTGTATAGGAGTCTAAGGGCTAGAGCCCCTAACAATGACAGTGATTATGACTACTAAAATGTGTTTCCTTACAGAAACTAAAGCCATAAACTTTTGATGCTGACTGTGCCCCCTCTCCCCAGCAGGCAGGGGAGGAGATGAATCCTGGTAGCCCAGGCCAACCTTAGGCTACCCAGCAAGATCTTGTCACTTAAAAGACAAACCAAGGGCTGGGGCTGTATGTAGCTCAGTAATAAATGGAGGGTGTTTGCTTAGCATCCCCAGTGTTACAAGAATAAGTAAACCACAAAGGTAAAGTTCTTGGAAGCCCTGCTTGCAATGTGAAAGGCACTACAAGTCACTACTGTCATTTATATGAGTGGAGTAAAGAAAGATGGCCCCAGTACATTGACTCCAATCTCCTATGAAAATCTCTCCTTCCCATAAAATGATCTAAGAACTCCAATCCCACCAAAGCATCAGGAACACCCTCCATACATCTAAGTGCTTGAACCAGCCTGCCAATCAATGCCCCAAGTTACAGAAGTATCTGTTTTATTCAAACTCTGCAATACAGGGTAAGACTGGTGTATAACAAGACACGTTTTAGGACAGCAAAAGCCATCATTTTCTCAGCCCCAACTGTCTTAGGTATGTGGCTGGGAAGGGGAGGGGTCAACTATTTACTAAATAGCATGCAAATCTGTGGAAAACCAGGTATCTTTTGGCCTTTGAGACTGCATTCAATAGACTGCATGCTAGTACCAGTCTGCAACTACAGGTTGAAGCAGGATTTTAAGGCAAGCCCGGGTTACACTATTAACTCAGTTTACCTCAAGAGACAACTCAGGTTTCTAGGAATTTAACAAACATCTAAAACACGTTCGATATTCAAGGCAGAGTAACGAAGAAATGCTCATTATTTCTGCTAGCTAAAAAAGAAAACTCTACAGTGGCCTCACTAATTAATTACTGTTGACTCCTTTTATTTCTGTCATCTCCTTACAGTATTTGTAAATAAAGTTAACATATTTTACAACACCACGCTTATGGAAATAAAATAGAGAATAATTACAGTGCTTATCTGAATAGAGGAAATAACAATGTGGAAACACACGGATTACATACAAAGCACGCTCAATGGAAAAACCATAGTTGCCAAGAATTATATACCCTCTTTAAGATATTTGGCCCTGATCTAAAAGGACTTGAAAAAGCGCCAAACAAAAGAGCAAAGCAGAAAGGTATAACGTTATCAGATAGACGAAAAGAACGGCAACATTTAACATCACAGAGACTGGGAAAAACAACTGACTTGACTTTTCAAATGGACCTTAGATTACAAGCAGGCTGACTAAGAAGAGGCATTCTCAACTGCAAAAGACCTGGTCTATATTACTCAAAATTTGGGGAAGAATTCGCAACTCAAAAGAAATGAAGAAAACAAAATGTATTAACTCACAGAAAGAAAATATAATTTCAGTCAGAGCACACTGCTGACAAGGCTGTTCCTCAGTGTCTGCTCAGTGAGCCAGACTTACAGATTCATGTATAAACAACACGTGACCATCACTCCCCCCCCCAACCCCCGTTTTTACAAAGCTGATATAGCTGTTCACAAAGCAAAGTCCTTCGAGTTTATCTTAATTTCTTGCTTAACTTAAGAGGAGCCATCAAGGAAATTCTAGCGATCTGCAGCCCGGAGAATACGCATTCCTTTTCCTTTAAGTAGCTATAAAATGGAATCTTAAAAGTACTAGGCCAGGAGCTTGGTGGGGCGGGAAGTGGGGGAGAGCACACGCTAACTCAAAACAACCGCAGTACAGCATCGCACAGTCGTCCGTCCGACTTAAGCAGTTCAAATCCATGATTTCCGTCTAAAGCAAACAGGTTTCAAAGGGCAGCTTCCCCTTCCCACAGCAGCGCACAAGCAGGCCGAGGACAAGAGGATCCCGGCTAACCTGGCTAACTCTGGGTTACCGCCGAGAAAAAGAATATTAAAAAAAAAAAAAAAAGGCAAGGACGCGGTTGCCCTTCTCCGGCTGCCGCGACACGAGCCGGGCAAAACAGCTCTGCCTCGGAAGGACGCCGCCCCGAGCCCCGCAGCTCGCGCCAGGCCGCGCCGGAAACACCGCGCGCTCGGCGGAAGCGCCCCAGTTTGAAAGCCGCCGCCGCCCCGGGCCCACAAAGGCCGCCCGCCTCGCGCCCGATCGGGCGGGCTCACCTCGGCCCCGGCCGCCCAGCTCACCGCGCCGCTCCGCCGGGCTGCACTCACGCGGCCACACGCACGGCGGGGGCGTGGCGCTGCGGGGATCCGGGCCGCTCGCTTCCGCCCCCGCTTCCGCTTCCTCGCGCCTCCTGGGCTGGGCCGTCACGGCCTGCTGCCCGCGCCCGCGCCCGCGCCCGCGTCCCGGCCCGCTCCGGCTGCGGCTCTGCCGGCTCCCAGGGGCCCGCGGCTGGACCCCGCCTTCATCTGGCTCACCGCGCCCTTTTCCTTGGCCCCACCGGAAAGCCAAAACAATCGGTGCCGCGCAGGCGCGGGAAGGAAACGGAAAGCAGGAAGGGCGGAGGCGGCGCGAGGTGACGCTGGCGTCTGTGTCGGGGCTTCCCGGGCTGCCGCCGGGCAGCCAGGGCGCGTGCGCGGAGCGGGGGCGCGGGGTCGCGGGGTCGCGGGGGCCACCCAGCCTCAGGAGTGACCTGGGAAAAGCAGTTCCCGAAGTTCTCTTCAGCGCCACTTGGACTTCTGTGCAGCAGCAGTTGTTCGTCTTTGAGGTGTCTACCGGAGATACAGACACTGGCAGGCCTGGCCGGAGTGGGGGCCAGTATTACACCCCGGGATGTTGAAGTTAGGGGAGGAGGACATTGGACCGTTCGCCCAATGGGCTCTGTTTCCTTACTTCCAGCCTCCAACGCCTTCGGACGTTCAGTTTGCTACGGCCTCGGAAGTATTGGCACCACGGAGATAGCCTGCAGTTTGGAAGCAAATGGGTGCAGAGGACGGTCTCCATAAGTGACGCCTCCAGCCAGTACTTACTGCAATGCAGCAGACGTCCTCCGTGCCCCAAATTTCAAAGCAAAGCCTTGAAGCAGCAAGTGCTTGTGGTCTGAGCCTGTTTTATAACTCGCTGTGGCTTGTTAGCAAGCAAAAATGTTACCGATTTGCTTAAAGATAACATGCAACAAAAGCAAAACAAAAAACCGTTCAGAATCGCCTACTTCTTACTAACTTCCACCGTTAGAACAAATCCAGTCTGGAGAATAGGGATGACTACAAGATTAAAAAGCGTTAGGTAAAGGGGCAGACACCTCTAGTCCCAGCTGGCAGGAGGCTGGAGAAAGGATATTAGAAATTCCAGGCTGTCCTTCGCTGAGTTTGAATTTTAACCGGAGCCCATGAACGACATGAGACCATTTCAAAGTACTGGTTTGGTGTCTGTGTGTGTGTGTGTGGGGGGGGGGGGGGTTTAACGCCCTCAGAAATTGTTACAGAGCTTATAGCAATGTATCTATCTTGCTTCCCTATAAGGATACAAAGAAAATCTTCTTGACTGCTCTTCTATACAATGTATCTATCCACTCCATTTTTGCTTCCCTGTAGTAACACGAAGAAAATCTAGTTGACCGACGTCTTTATGAATACCTAGCACCATAGCACAAGGAACTTCTTTGTAGTGATGTGACTGTTCTGTATCTTGATTGTGTGTATGGAATGCATAGGTCACAACCCTATAACAATAAAATTAACAAAGTTTAATCTGAGCATGGTGGCACAGACCTGTAATCTCAGAATGCCAGAGTCGGGTAGGCAGATTTCTGTAAATTCATGGACAGCCCGGTCTAAACAGCAAGTTACTTGTAAGCCAGCCAGAAATACATAGTGAGAACCTGCCTCAAAAACCAAAACAAACAAACAAACAAACAAACAAAACAAAACAAAACAAAGAAAATGGAGTGTATAAAAAAGATGTTGTAGCTCCAATAAGGTCTTTAGTCCAGTTAATTGCTTTTGCCAACACCAGCTTCATAGTTTTGATAATATAGTTATCTAAGATGGGAAGTTATATGAGGGGGTTTCAAAGAACTTCGTACTTTGGTTACTTTTTATGCTGTGTTGGGTATGATTCTTGAGAGGTCAGAGTTCATGCCGCAGCACTTGTGTGGAGGTCAGAGGACCACTTTGCCGAGTTAGTTCTTTCCTTCCAGGGATGGCACTCAAAGCTGCCGGGCTTGCATAGCAGGTTTCTTTGCCTGCTGAGCCATCATGGGCTCATATTTTTGATACTTTTTATGAGTCTGTAATCATTGCAACATAAAGAATTCTCCAGGGCTGGAGAGATGGCTCAGTGGTTAAGAGCACTGGCTGCTCTTTCAGAGGTCCTGAGTTCAATTCCCAGCAACCACATGGTAGCTCACAAGCATCTATAATGAGATCTGATTCCTTCTTCTGGTGTGTCTGAAGACAGCAACAGTGTACACATATATAAAAAAAAAAAAACAAATAAATCTTTAAAAAAACTAAAAAAAAAAAAAAAAAGAATTCTCCAAAATGTGGGGCTAGAGACATGGCTCTGCAGTTAAGACCACTGGCCAGGGTTCAATTCACAGCATCTACATTGTTGGGGGCCACACAAGTCCTTATATTCACACATAAGTACTAGGGAAAGCAGGAATGTTAAACATACAGAGTGTTTTCTCAATGGAGGAAATAAAATACTTGCATCCCACCCAAAACCCTGAGAGTGGATGTTAACAACATGATAACCTTTTGCTCTCTATATAGGTGGACCTCACACAAATCCCCCAGAATAATTATTCCAGACTCTGCATCCCTAAACCTTTTATCTTTAACTCTTAATTAATAAAACCCATTATTAGGGGAGGTTGTGGTGGATAGCCCTAGCCTCTTGTTGTCATGGTAATTCCACTCCTGGGAGGGGCTGCGAAGGAGGAGTGAATCTTGTAAACCTTCTGTCCAATCAAATTTGTTAAATAAAGCCTACAGCCAGTGATTGGGCAGTAGAAGAGGAGTAGGAGGAGCCAGAGGCAGGGGAAGAGGAGAAGAGCGAGGAGAGGGGGGCAGTTGGTGGAAGCAGGGAAGATGGAGAAGACCTTGACCTAGGAAACTGCAAGTTGTTAAGAGCTCTCATAGCCGGGGAATAGTGTAGTTATATGGTAAATCTGCCCAATCTAGGCATGCAGCATTCATTTGATATTTATTGACTTGTGTCTTTTCTTCTATGGACTCCCTATGGAGAAGAGATTTACCGCCACAGGAGGTAGCCTGCTGACCTCTATTCTATCTTGGTCAGAGATGACACCAGGATTGTATTATACCAAAAAAACATTCCCACCAAATTGTACTGTACTTAAGTATTCTTCATGAGGCACACAGATATACATGTATGCAAAAACATCTATACACATAAAATTACATTTACATTTTTTCAAGCTCTCAAAAGTGAACCTCGTGAATTCGAAAAATATTTAATACCCCAGGAACCAGAAAAGAAGGTCTCATAGAGGAATGGATGTGTTGGGAGGAAATATCCAAATACTGTGAGACCAGTTCTATAGAAGCAATATGCACAGGGTGCTCCGGCGGTGCAGAAGAATAAGTCCGTTAGGAAAAGCTTTACAGTGTGTGTATGTTGGCTCATACCTGCAATCACAGTCTTTGGGAGGCTGCAGCAAGAACATTGTCCCATAATCGAGGTTCTATTGAATTCTAAGCAACCCTGGGCTACAGTGTACTATTCCCCCAAAAAGGAGGGGGAGGGAGGTTGAAGAAGATTGGGGCATGCTTCTCTCCTGTCTCCTCTGGAGGGTAGCAGGAAGATAGCTTGAGCCTAGGAGCTTGAAGCCTGTCTGGACAACATAGAGCCTAGAGGAGAACCAACTGAACATAGCAGGAATCATGGCACACACATGGCTTTGCTTCAGGGACAGGGGCTTGCTTTGAGTAGTGTGGAGCACCTAAGCAGGCCTTAAACTTTGAATCCAATTGGCTTAGGCTCCCAAGTGCTGGAGTTTCAGACATGTGCCATCAATCCAGTTCACAGATACTGGAGTGAGTCTGGAAGCTTTGTTCTTGCTTGTTTTCATTTGCACTTGTTACCCTTTTATTGTCTCTAACGTGATTTTGCAATGTAAATTCTATTACAGCAGAAACCATCATTTTGGGGTTGACTTTCCAGTTTTGTATGGTACTGTCTAGATCAGTGGGTTCTTAACATGTGGGTTGTTGCTGCCTTTTGGTGGGGGTGTCAAATGACCCTTTCACAAGGGTCACTTAAAACCACCAGAAAACAGATTTTTGCATTATAATTCATAAGAATAACAAAATTATAGTTATTCAGTAGTAATGAAAATAATTTTATGGCTGGCAGTCATTACAACATGGGAAACTGTATTAAAGGGTCACAGCATTACAAAGGTTAACCACTGGTCTAGACGCTAGTAAAATATTTATTGAATGGATAAAGTCTTTGTCTATTATGAGAATGACAACATTTCAAGACAGGATAGATTTAGATCCTGAAATAGTTTAAAATCTATACCTTATTATTATATAAGAACGCTACATAACAACATAAAAACAATTGTATTATTAACACAATGCAATGTGTTAACTACTAGCATGTAGTAAATGACTTTTTAAATTTTATTTTATTTTGTTATTAATCATTCCATTCATTTACATCTCAAATGATATCCCCCTTCCCAGTTACCCCTCCAAAAACCTCCTCCTCTCCCCACCCTTTGCCTCTATGAGGATGCTTCCCCACCCACCCATTCCCAGCTCACTGCTCCACCATCCTTCTATGCTGGGGCATCAAGCCTCCACAGGACCAAGGGCCTCCCTAATAATTTTTTAATAGTGATTTGTTTTCCCCTTCATAGTCAGAGTTGCCATGTAATCCAATATTTCTGTTAGCAGTCATCTGCTGGGATCACTTTGCTCTAGATGTATAAAAAATACAAGTATGACAGGAGAGGTTTTTCTGGAATTGACAGTCTGGGGTCTTTGGATGCCCAAGGTTTAAGGATTGAGATCACCCAAAAGCTTGCAGCCAGGAGTAATGAGAGGCAAGGGTCTTTTGCTCTAGGATTGGTGAGCTAGAGACAAGTTGAAGGCTTATTTCTCTGGGCTTTAAGTGCCAGCTTCCTCAGCACTAAGCAGTGATCCTAGGCTCCCAGCAATGAATGGCAAAACCAGACAGGCATGCTAGTGTTACAGCATCTAGACAAGCCTTAGGTGTTGGGACCCTTTGTCTGTATTTCAGCTCTCTACCTGGGTGGTAGGGACGCGTGGCATTGAAGGATTGAGCGGTTCTTGTTTTTAAGTCCTCACAGCCTCTGCAGTCTCTGTTCCCCACCCTGTGGCTCTCTGCAGCTGGCTTCTAGAACTCTGCCACATTCCTGCCACTGCTGCCTTCATGGCTGCTGCCATCTTACTCCCATCTCCGCTTATCTCCTCTTCATATTACCAGCTAATAAAAATATCAAACGTAGACCAGAAAAGACCATTCCTGGGGGGTTGGAGAGATAAGAGCACTCACTCTTCAAAAGAAGAGGACCCGAGTTTGAATCCTCAAATCCAAATAAAAAGCCAGGCACATTCCTGTATTCCCAGCACTGAGAGGCAAAAACGTGGATCTTGAGAGCTTGCTGGCCAGACACTCTAGGAAAAAAAAAAACAAAAAAACCCCACTGTGAATGGCTGGCTCAGTGAGAGACTCTGTCTTGAGGCAACAGAACAGTAACAGAGGAAGATATGAAGACACCTGGTATCCCACTCTGCATGTGCATGAACCTGTACACTCACATGTACACGGCATACACACAACATAACACACACAAATCACTTCAACAGAGGCTTTTAAAGCTTTATATTTTTTAAAATTATATGTATGTAGGTATGTACACATACATGCAGGCGCCTGGGGAGGCCCCATCAGCTAGAATTGGCTGGAGATAGACTTATAGGTAATTGTGAGCCACCTGATGCAGGTTCTGGTAACGAAACTTGGGTCCTCTGGAAGAGTTGTGTGAAGGACAACATTTAATTGGGGCTGGCTTATAGGTCCTGAGGTTCAGTCCATTGTCATCAAGGCAGAAACATGGCAGCATCCAGGCACGCACGGTACAGGAGGAGCTGAGAGTTCTGCATCTTGTTCTAAAGGCAAACAAGAGAAGCCCAGCTTCCCGGCAGCTAGAGGAGAGTTTTAAAGCCCACTTCTACAGTGACACACTTCCTCCAACAAGGCCACTCCCAATTGTGCCATTCCCTGGGCCAAGAATATTCAAACACATGAGTCCATGGGGGCCAAACCTATTCAAACCACTACAAAAGTCAATGACAGTTCAAAGCCAACCTGGGCTATGTAGCAAGATTCAGTGTCAAAACAAAACCAAAACCTGAAACATTAACAATGCTTTTATAGTATTTAATAGTGTTTAACAATGAGTCAAAAAACACTAGAGAAATTTAGGTTATTTTATCTGTCTCAGTTCTAATGTGGAACACATACCAAAAATCATTTAAAGCACTGACCTGAGCATGGTTTTGTGCACCAATATTGATAACAGCATTAGTCACAACTGCCAAAAGGTGGAAACAGATGTCAACCCACAGGCAGATGTGGGAACAAAAGGATCAGAATATTACTGCAGTGGAATGAAATTTTATTCAGGGTTTTTAAAAAGGAAACTGAATTCTGCTATAGAAGACATTGTGCTGAGTGAAATAAACTACACACAAAAAGACAAGCATCACGTGATTCCACATACATGAGCCACTTGGAGGAACCAAAGTCACAGTGACTGTGGTGACTGACCTTGTTTTTAACTTGATAGGATCTATTGTCACCTAGGAGACAAACTTCTGGTACTTATGAGAGATTATTTAGCTTGCTTTAGCCTCTGTCCATGCCTGTGAGGAATTATTGTGATTAGTTTAATTAAGTAGGAATATCCACCCTAAAAATGGGGAACGTAAGGGTTAGAGAGATGGCTTAGTGGTTAAGCACACTTGTTGCTTTTGCAGAAGATGTGGGTTTTACTCCTAGCACCACACTGTGGTTCACAGCTTATTCCTAACTCCAATTCCTGGAATATGACACCTTCTTCTGAACTCTGTGGGTACCAGACATACATGCACATATATATGTATGGTGGTTTGAATAAAAATGGAATTCATAGGCTCATAGTTCCACTGCTTGGACACCAGGGAGTGGCACCATTAGGAGGTGTGGCCTTGTTGGAGGAAGTGTGTCTTTGGAGGTTGACTCACGAGCTCTCTCTCTCTCTCTCTCTCTCTCTCTCTCTCTCTCTCTCTCTCTCTCTCAAGGAAGTGTTCATGAACCCCAAAAGACCACCAAGGAGCCACCTCCAATGTAATAGCATTAGGATCTCTTTATCACAACCTCGGACTTGGGCTCTCCACCAACCCAACCATGACACAGCAGGACAGGAAAGCAAGGCAGAGTAGCCTCAAACCCTCAGCAGGACAAGGAAAACAGGAGCAAGTAACAGGGTGTCCAGTCTGGCAAGCATCTAATAGAATGACTATAAGCCAATGGTGGGTGCTCTAAATATAATCACAAACTCTCTGAAAGTACATCTGAAACAATCAGACTGATCTGTGGTTAACTATTGCTAGGAAGTAGCTAGGGAGTAACTCTGGCCAAGGACAAACCCTGAGGTCCTTCCAGGTATGTGGGTGCAGCTTGGGTCCTGCTATAGGTGAAGTTCTCAGGATTTTTTTTTCTTTTCTTTTAAGATGGAGGCTGCTTTCAAGATGGAGTAGGTTTGGCCTCTCACTCTCCTCTCTCTCTCCCCTCCACCTCCCACCCCCTGCTGCCTGCTACTCTCCAGCTCCAAGTCTGCTGTGTGCCACCATGTTCTCTACCATGATGATAACAGACTAAACTTGTGAACTGTAAGCCAGCTCCAGTGAAATGTTATCCTTTATAGGAGTTGCTGTGGTCATGGGGTCTGTTCACAGCACTGGGACACTGACTAAGACAGTACATGTAGGCAAAAATGCCCATATACATAAAATAAAATGAAATAAAATAAAATAAAATAAAATAAAATAAAAAAAAAAGGTCTTTTTAAAAAAGTGGGCAGAGAATGATAACCACCCCCTAGGCTTGGGTCCTGAGAAGCACAGGGAGGAGAAAGCAAAGTGAGTACCAGCATCATTCTCTTCATCCCGGCTGTGAATGCAAAGTGACTGGCTCAATCCAGCCCAGCTCCCAGGACTCCCTTACCATGATGCACTTCACCCTTGGACTCTGAGCCAAAATAAACACTTGCATCCTTAAATGTCGTTTTTGTCAGGATATTTCATCATTGTAACAGGAAAAAGTGACTAAGAGAGAACATTGGTACCAGGACTGCAGAGGTGAGTCTGCAGTTAAGAGCACTGGCTGCTCTTCCAGAGGATCCAGATTTGATTCTTAGGATCTATGTAGCAACTCATAACCATCGATAACTCCAGTTCCAGGGGATCTGACAGCATCTTCTGGCATCCTTCCAAAAGCACTAAACACATGTGGCACATGACATACATGTAGGCAAAACTCCCCCCCCCCCCCATAGTAACAATTTGTTTTAAAAGAAGGGGAAAACATTACTTAACAATGGAGGACTCTGGTAAAGACACATAATGCAGTTGAACCATAATCTTGGACTCAGGAATTTAAAAGGATGTATGTTCCAGGATTACAGGAGGAATGGCAGACAACATGGCAGACAGCAGGTGCAGTGCAGTGGGGGCGTGTGTGGTGTGTACACAGGGTGCCCTTGATCAGTCCCTAACACCAACCAACAAGAAAGGGAAAGGAGTCATGTGACCTGCACAACCTGTGCAAATAGGTAAATGGGTCAAAACACTATCTAAATCCCAGATCACTATCTAACCACAGCTGATGCTCAAGTTAGATTGTGTAAATATTATTTTTATGATAAATGCCTCACTTCTTGTAAAACCCGTGGTCTGCCTGCGTGATTCATTGAACAGAATACAGGAAAGAAGTATATAGCAAGACTCAGGAGGTGTGAGTAACTGTGTGACAGGGTGCTTGACACATAAAGCAAGGTGTGTGTTCCATCCCAGCACCATGTATAGGGTAGAAGGGATGGTAGCCTTCCATCTGGAGAACACTCTATCTCTGTTCTTCTTTCTCTTTCCTCTCTCTGCATTTTGCTATGCACACCCCCGCATCACTAGTGCTTAAGGAAACTAGCCGCCATGGCATGAGAACACCCACAGAACCTTTGGAGAGGTCCATCTGGCTAGAAACAAAAGCATCAGGTCAACAGCCAGTAATACTCTGAGGCCAGAAATACAAGTGAGTAAGGAGCTTCTCCTGTCCCATTGAAGCTGACAAAAACAAACAAACAAACAAACAAACCAACAAACCAACCTTACAGGAGACTCAGAGCTCGAGCCACCCTGGGCATATGTCCCTTAAGCTCAATCCCTTAGAAAATGTTTCATAATGAGGCTGGGTAGTGGTGCTGCACACCTTTAACCTCAGCATTGGAAAAGCAGAGGCAGGTAGGTCTCTGAGTTTGAAGCCAGCCTGGTATACAGAGTGAGTTCCAGGACATCCAGAGCTACACAGTGGGACTGTGTCTTGGAGAAAAAAAAAAAAAAAACCAATGAGTGAATGAATCAATAACTGAAAATGTTTCTTATTAAATGTTCACTTTAAACTCTATGCACCTCCCCAACAAGAAGTTGGGTATAGTTTGTTACTCAGTAATAGATAACTAATATATCAATTAACTTTAAGGACAGTTCAAATTTTGTTAACTTTACTAATGGCTGGCACTAATGTATAAATTAACGCTAGTCTGTCCATTCAGCCAATAAGCCAATTGCTACATCTTCCTTCCATTGGTGGATTATGTTGAAATTACAACCCCAGAACTATTTTTTCCTGGCCTCAAGCACAGATTTATGGAAGTCTCGTTGAAATCTTTGTTTTCACGCACAGTAGCTTTGGAAGTTTGCAGGATAGCTGCCTATAGTTTTCAGCTATAAGATGGGGCTGGTGTTTAGCATCTCTAATATGAAAATCCAAATGCACAATGCTCTAAAATCCAAAACTCTTTGAGCATAGAAATGATACCATAAGTAGGAAAATTGTACAGTTGACTTCATGTGACAGATGGCAATCAAGATAAAACATACTAACAGCACTAAATGCAATGTGGTACTTTCTGGTTGCCTATCAGCATGCACCCATAATCTCAGCTCTCAGGAGGATGAGGCAAGGGGGCTTATGAGCTGGTGACCAGTCCAGGCAGCATGCTGAGAGAGAGTCTGTTTAAAAAATATTGATAGTTAAATATCTTCAAGTTATGTATATAAGATATTTTTAAATTACAAGTGAATTTCAAATTTTTATTTGGGTCCTGCTTCTAATAGACATATAAATATTTATTTAGAATATATATTCTAAAATGTAAGAACAAACAACCAACAACCAACAAAGCAAAACAAAACAACAAAAAATCCCAAATACTTCAGGTGTCGGGCATTTTGAGATATATTTTAGTTTGCTCTCTATTGATGTGCTAACACCATGACCAAAAACAACCTCAGCTTACAGTTTATAGTCCAACATCATGGAAAATCAGGGCACAAGCTCAAGACAGCAACCTGGAGGAGCTGAAGCAGAGACTGTGGGGGAACTCTGCTCAGGCTCTAAGATCAACAATTGATAAGTGGGACCTCGTGAAACTGAAAAGCTTCTGTAAGGCAAAGGGCACTGTCAAGAGGACAAAATGGCAGCCTACAGATTGGAAAAGCATCTTCACCCAACAGAGGGCTAATATCCAAAATATACAGCGACCTCAAGAAACTAGACACCAACAAACCAATAATCCAGTTTTAAAGAATGGAATACAGAGCTAGATGTAGAATTCTCAATAGAGGAACAGCAAGTGGTCAAGAAGCACTTAAAATGCCCTTAATGATCAGGGAAATGCAAATCAAAACAACCCTGAGATTCCATCTTACACCCATCAGAATGGCTAAGATCAAAAAACTCAACGAGTGAAGGCACACGTTGGCAAGGATGTGGAGCAAGGGGAACACCCCGCCATTGCTGGTGGGAGTGACAACTTGTACAACCACTTTGGAAATCAATTTGATGGTTTCCCAGAAAACTGAGAACAGTTCTACCTGAAGATCCAGCTATACTACTCCTGGGCATATACCCAAAAGATGCCCCACTATACAAGAGGGACACTTGCTCAACTGTGTTCATAGCAGCTTTATTCATAAAAGTCTGAAACTAGAAACAGCCTAAGTGTCCTTCAACTGAAGAATGGACAAAGAAAATGTGGTACATCTACACAGTGGACTACTACTCAGCTATTAAAAACAAAAACATCATGAATTTTGTAGGCAAATGGATGGAACTTGAGAATATCATCTTGAGTGAGGTAACCCAGAGCCAGAAAAACATATATGGTATGTACTCACTTGTAAGTACACTAGCCATAAGGCACAGGATAACCATGCTACAATCCACAGAACAAAAGAAACTGGGTGATGCAGAGGTCCTAAAGGAGGAGGCATGCATCTCACTCAGAAGGTGAAACTGAATAGTCATCTGAGGTGGATTAAAAGAGGGACATGAGTAGGAGATGGGAAGAAGAGGAGAGTGGGGATGGTGGGTAGATGTCGGGAGGAGGAGGGGTGTGGGTGAGGGGAGATAGGAGAGGGTTAGGAGTAAGAATGAAAACTGGCAGGGGGCATCTTTGGTGACTAGCTGGAGGCCTGGGATGGGAGAGAGGATAAAGGTAGTCTACGGGTGTGAATCTATCTGAGATTCCTACCAGAAGAGAATATGGAGACTGAAGTGGTCAGGTCTGGTAGCCAGGTAGGACTCCCGGAGGAAAAATGAGCACATCAATCCACACACAAAGCCTTCAACCCCAAATCTGTTTTGCCTACAAGATGTGCAGAGACACCGATGGAGCAGAGACTGAGGGAACAGCCAATCAATGACTGTCACAATTCATGATTTATCCCATGTGAAAGAGCCAACCCGGCACTATTAATGATACTCTTGTATGCTTGCAGACAGGAACCTAGCATAACTGTCTCCTTAGAGGCTTCATCCAGCAGCTGATGGAGACAGATGCAGAGACCTCCAGCCAAACATCAGCAAGAGCTCAGGGAGCCATGTGGAAAAGTGAAGGATAGAAGTAAGCAAGCCGGAGGGGTCAAGGACACCAAAAGACCTACAGAGACAACTAACCTTGGGGCTCACAGAGCCCGAGCCACCAGTCAGGGAGCATTCAGGAGCTGGACCTAGATCCCACACACAAATGTGGAGCCTGGTCCACACGTGGGTCCCCTAACAAGTAGAATGGGGATCCACTGTCAGTGGATTCCCTTCCCCTTGGACTGCCTGGTTGGACCTCAGTGGGAGAGGATGGGAGCAGGGCTAGTCCTGCTGGGCTTAGATGTCCCAGGGTGGAGTAGTACCCAAGGGGGAGAAGGGGAGGGGGAATGGGGAGAGGGAATTGGGCTAGGAGGAGAGAAGGGAGGGGCTGTGATTGGGATGTAAAGTGAATAAAAATATAAATTATTGAAAAAAAAACCCCAGTTATATTATGTGGATTTCTTTTGTTTTAATCCCAAGTGTGGGATATGGGGCTGGTTTGGTTTGTCCACAGCCATTGACTATTGTTGTCTAGTGCTCTAGGAAGAGCATGTGTTTTTTTGTTTTGTTTTGTTTTGTTTTTTGTTTTTTGTTTTTTGCCAGCTGCAGATAGTTTAATTCTGAGGACTCTGGAGAGGGAATAAATGCCAGAGTCCTGAGAGGAGCAGGAGGTGCTATGAAAAAGGAAGAGAAGGAAGAGGTAGAAGAGGAGAAAGGGGAGGAGGAGGAGAAGGAGGAGGAGGAGAAGGAGATGAAGATGAAAAGAAGAAGGCAGCAGCTACAGTTGGTTCCTGCTGTATTTGTTTGCTGGATGGCTGGATGGCTGGATGGCTGGATGGCTGGATGGCTGGATGGCTGGATGGCTGGATGGCTGGATGGCTGGATGGCTGGATGGCTGGATGGCTGGATGGCTGGATGGCTGGATGGCTGGATGGCTGGATGGCTGGATGGCTGGATGGCTGGATGATCGCTGGATCGCTGGATCGCTGGATCGCTGGATCGCTGGATCGCTGGATCGCTGGATCGCTGGATCGCTGGATCGCTGGATCGCTGGATATTCTGACAATGAAGACTCACCTTGGCCCCAGGTACTCAATGTCCCTAATCAGGAGGAAGTGGCCTGAAGAGTTCTATATCCCCATTTACCTCTACCCTTTCTCTCCTATCTAGTGTTGGGAAAGGGGCGGGGGGGGGGGGGGGCGGTGGATGGAAGAGATTAGGGTGGAATAAGAGTTGGAATGAAGGCAGAGGTATAAGAACACAATAAAATAGCTAAGAAAGCATGACAGCAGAGAGTCTTATGGTTAATAATGTTTTGAAGCTTATTCTTATCTTAAAAAGTAATTTAAAAGTCAATATATAAATACAATTTAAAAATTACTCTGGGCATGGGTAAGCCTAGAGCCTTGGCTTTCAGAAGGTTAAGGCAAGAGGACTGAGGGCTGGAGATGTGAGTCAGTGATGGAGTGCTGGCCTGACATGCACAACGTTGTGGGTTCAATTCTTCACACACACACACAGACACACACACACAGACACACACACACACACACAGAGACACACACACACACACACACAGACACACACACACACACAGACACAGACACACACACACACAGACACACACACACACACACACACACACACACAGACGGAGATGTCAGTCAGTGATGGAGTGCTGGCCTGACATGCACAACGTTGTGGGTTCAATGCTTTACGCACAGACACACACACACACACAGACACACATACACACACACACAGACACACACACACACACAGACACACACACACACACAGACACAGACACAGACACACACAGACACAGACACACACAGACACACAGACACAGACACACAGACACAGACACACACACACACAGACACAGACACAGACACACACAGACACACAGAGACAGAGAGAGAGAGAGACAGAGAGAGACAGAGACAGAGAGACAGAGAGCCTTTTATTCAATACTGTCTATCTAGAGAAGCTTAGTGAAACAGATAATATAACAACACACTATATTCACACTATGTGAAAGCTGAAACAAAAGATCACTTGATCCCACAGAACCCCAGCCTAGACAATAAAGTGTGACCTTGCTCACCAAAACAAAAAAAAAAAGAAAAAGAAAAAGAAAAAGAAAAAGAAAAAGAAAAAAGAAATAAAATTAAATTAAATTAAAAAAACAAAACAGAGCCAGGTAGATAGCTCAGTGGGTAAAGTCATTTGTTGCCAAGCCTGAAAACCTGAGTTTTATTCCTGGGACTCACATGCTGAAAAGAGAGAACAGATTTCTACAAACTTGTCTTCTGATCTCCATACTTATATGTCCAGTTCATTGCTTCTTGATTCACTATACCTAGGAAACAGAATCAACTGAAGAATGGATAAGAAATGTGTGATATGGGCTGGAGAGATGGCTCAGCTGTTAAGAACATTGACTGCTCTGCCAGAGGTCCTGAGTTCAATTCCCAGCAACCACATGGTGGCTCACAACCATCTGTAATGGGATCGGATGCCCTCTTCTGGTGTGTCTGAAGACAGTTACAGTGTACTCATATAAATAAATAATATTGAAAAAAAGAAATATGTGATATATATGAACACAAATTATTCACCTGTAAAGAAAAACGAGGACATGAAAATCACAGGTAAATGGAAGGAACTGGAAAAAGTACTGAAGTGAGGTAATTCAGTCTAGCAAGACAAACACCATATGTTTTCCCGTACACACTGTCCTAGTTTGTTTTCTACTACAGTGATAAAGACTACAACCAAAAGCAACGTGTATGGAGGAAGGGGTTTTATTATCATACACGTCTCAATTACAGCCAATCACTAAGAGAAGTCAGGGCAGAACTCAAACAGAAGCAGAGGAGGGAATCGTTGATGCTGCTCACTGACCTGAAAAGGAAATGCCCAGAGTCATGCCCACCGGGCACTTTCATACAGGTAATTCCTCAATTGCTGTTTCCTCTTTCCAGGTGACTCAGTTTGTGTGAGATCAGCAAAAACTGACCAGCACTGTAGTGAGCCGCTGTGGCTGCACACGTGCGTTTTTCCAACATGGCGCTGGCCACATGTTTCCCCAGCAATAAACAATCATTCTGCGCAGCTGCTAGGCAGAAAGAGCGCCAAACCACTGGCCTATCCCGAGGCGTAATATTGGGTAGTGAGCAAGCAGCCATTCAGGAGTGAATACGTCACTCTAGGGTGTATTTAAGGGACCCTCTTCCGGTTTCTTGGGTCTTTCCGCTTTATCGTGTGCAGTAGTAAAAAGTTCCTCGTGGCAGTAAACCCGACTATCGCCTCCTGTCCTTATTCGCGGGCGAAAAGGGATTTTGGGGGCGCGCGTTACACAGCACATATGTGGATTCTAACTTCAAATCTTTTGTGAGTTTAACATGGATCCCAAAGGAACCCAGGAAACTAGAGAGGTGCCTTTGGGCACATTCTAATGGAGGGCATTAGAATGTCAGTAAAATAAAAGTAAAGGTGAAATACTGGGGTTGGAAGGACTTAAGCAGGAAGGGGAGACCAATGGGGTGGAGGAAAGGGCTAACCCGAAGAAAGGATGTGTGGACAGCCATGCAGAAGTCTTGTGCATGAAAACTTGTGAAATAAAAGAGGAGGAGATACTGGGGGTTAGAGGAATAAGTAAGGATAGGGGGAGGAGGATGGAAGGGAGGTCAACCCAAATTAAGAGTGTGTACAAAAGCCTTAAGAAAACCCACTAGTTAGTAAGATTCTGTGGTGGTTTGACTATGAATGGCCCCCATAGGCTCATAGGGTAGAATCCACTATTGGTATGTTGCTAAATGGTCATCCTGTCGATCTACATATTTGCTCTCATACCCACTGATAGGCCTGAGCTGCTTTACCTTGGTCAGAGAAGCTTCTTTTTTGCAGTGGACACCAGCCAATGGAAAGATGCAAAAGTGGTCACAGTGCTGAGAATAAGACACTCAGTGCTCAGCCCTAGATGAGAGAATGCCATAAATGTAGCTCACTACGCTGAGCTTCAAGGATTTTAAATAGCTATTTAAAATTTTCTACCTAGGAGTGCTCCAATATTAATTGCTATCTGGCCATCATCTGGCTTTTTATTTCGGCCATTAGGCAAGTTCTGAATGCAGGCTGGTTTATTCTGTCATCCAAGAATTGAGGGATTAAGTGTTTGTTCCAACCTTTCCAATCTGGCTTTGTGCTTATCTTCCCAGAAATTATAAACAGGCTAACTTCCTATGAGTTGTCAGCGTTCGATGGTGTCTCCATTCTGATATGTGATGTTTGCAGTTGATGCGTTTCCATAGTTTCAACACTAGGGGGCGATCCCATCACATGTATGTCCCGAGTCTAATCCCGCCATTCTATTCAGAATGAGCCAGAGGAATAACGGAAGGAGTAGAGGAACATTTCCGTGTCTGGGGCACCATTGCACCATGTACCACCCTGATCTACACGCAGCTGGAATAAGATCAAAGTCAACAATGTTATAGGCTGCCTGATGCTGAATTATAGCTTAAGACTGCTACAACCAACCGTAAAGGATCCTGGCTAAAATGGAAGTCTGATAGCCTGGGGTTATGTGTCCTTCCCTGATTCCAGAAAAATAAAATAAAATAAAATAAAATAAAATAAAATAAAATAAAATAAAATCACCTCAAATGAGATTATTAAAACTGAACATTTCTTTAAAATTGGTGTATCCTTATACGTGAAAATAGCAGCTATCACCAATAGATTTGCTCAGGAGCTAGTGACTCAGAAAATGAGCCATTCCATTTCCAAAACTTGTTTTGTTGTGTTGTGTTGTGTTTTTGTTTTTCAAATTTTTATTTTGGTGGCACAGAAAAAATTTTAGTCTCCATCTTCTCTGAATAACGTTATGAGTTTACATAACTTTTTCCATAAGACAGATGTAAGACATTTATGACTTGCACTAGGACACACACACACACACACACACACACACACACACGACTGCCATTAACTCTTATGCTGTCGTTTTATCCATACAAGGGGACAATAATTTTGATCCTCTTTCCTTTCCTTTCAAACCGCCTGCGTATCTGCCCACAGTTTCTGTAGCCTTCTTCTCCCGCACCGTTCCTAACCAATAGCCTCATAATCATGAGTCCCCACCAGGCCCCGTTTCACCTTCAGCATTATGCAAGCTTTGAGGACAACTGCTCTGTGAATCTTACTCCTCCTCAGACCTCCTCTGCCTCCCATTCATGTGCCTTTGTTCTCTTTATCTCCTACGTGACTCAACCATAGCTATTCTCTCCAAGGGTCATCAGCTTCAGGTCCAAGAAATGGAGGCCCTGAGTTCAGAAAAATCTATGACAACCTGCTTACCTCCACACAGTCAAGCTGAGGAGGCCATAATATGTTCTTTGGAAGGATGGTAGGAAACCAGGGCACAGTGACGAAAAACAGTCCAGGAGGGAGAAATTGAGCTGCTCCAGGTTGCCATTCCTCATTAAATATGGCGGCAGCGGCTGTGGCTGCGGAGTGTGTGGCCGGACTCAACCCGCTCAGCAGGACAGCGCCAGTGCCACAGGCTGAGGCCAGTCAGCCAGTTCTGCCAATGCTGGTTTTGTAATGATAGAGGAAGCTGCAGCTAGCACAGAAGCAACACTCCTGGGTGTAAGTGTAAAGAGTTTTTGGAAAGGGATGGGTGGCAGGAGAGGGCTGTGCGGGGGGGGGGGGGGGGGGTGTTGTTGAGGGGGCAGGTTTATCTTTCACAGGCTTAGGATGATGGTGTTGGAAACACACTCTGGTCTTTAGGGTGGGCTCCCTTTCAGGCGTGTCCAACTTTTGACGTTGTGAAGTAGCACTGCCGCCTACAAAGTTCATGCTTGAGTGCCACACAATTGAATTACAAATGTAGTGGGAGCAAATATGGAGACACAGTGTGGGACAGAAACTGAAGGAGGGGAGACTGTTCCACCTGGATATCCATCCCATGTTCGGTCACCAAAGGCAGACGTTGATGTGGATGCCAGGAAGTGCATGCCTGACAGGAGCCTGATACAGCTGTCTCCTCAGAGGTCTGCCAGAGTCTGACATATTCAGAGGCAGATGCTCACAGCTAACCATTGATCTGATCATGGGGTTCCCGATGGAGGAGTTAGAGAGAAGACTGAAGGAGCTGAAGAGGTTTGCAGCCCCATGAGGAGAGCAACAATACCAACCAACCAGAGCTCCCAGGGCCTAAACCACCAGCCTGGGAGCACATAGGGAGGGGCTCATGGCTCCAGCTGTGTATGTAGGGGAGGATGGCCTTGTTGAGCATAGGTGGGAGTGGAGGTCCTTGGTCCCATGAAGGCTGGATGCCCCAGTGTGGGGGAATTTGAGGGTGGGGAGGTGGGAATGGGGAGGTGGAAGTGGGTGGGTGGGGGCACATCTTCATAGAAGCAGGAGGAGGGGGGATGGGATGGGAGTTCCTGGGTGTGGGAGGGAAATGGAGAAAGGGGATAACATCTGAAATGTAAATAAAATAGTCAATAAAAATTAATCTAAAACAAAAACAAACGAAAAACAAAATAATTATAAATCCTAGCATGGGGCGTCTTTCCCGCCTTTGACCATTTATGTTCCCAGAGGAAAGACGGGCACAGCGTTTATGTTTTATTACGCCTTAGGCAGCGCACTTTCCTATCGATACCCCAAATTACCACTTACTATTCTATGTTCCATCTGGGCTGCTCTGAGCTCCAACTGGCTAGCCCACATGGCCACGTTCTCTTGGCCTTTAGCCCATGGTGGCTATCCTCCCCCCGTATGTTCTTCTTCCATGGCTGCTTTCTTCTTCTTGCTCATGGTCGGCTCTTTCTACGCCCATGAAATCTTAACCCCACCTATATCTCTTCTGCCCAGCTATTAGCTGTTGGCATCTTTATTCAACAATCACAATAAACTGGGGCCGGGGTCACTCAGTGTCTTATGAGGTGTGGACTCTCTTGTCTCTGGGGCGCCAGTCTTGGGGGCCCGCAGATTAGCATTAGAACACAAACAGCATTAGGCCAACCCACTACAATAGCAAAAAGTATCCTCCTAATATTTTAAGCGAGTTTACGATTTTGTGTTGAGCCTCAATCATATTTGGCCACACGTACCCATGGACCATAGGTTAGACAAGCCTGTTTAAAGTCGTAGGGGTGTTCTTGATGGAGAGGCTGAGAAGGCGTGAGGCAATGAGGCCTGAGCACAGCATCCTTGAGTTTGAGGTTACTGAATGGGTTTATTTCAGTGCTTTCAAGATGTAGATTATCACATCGTTAGTATTTAAGAAAATCAATTAAACGTGGGAATATTATAGTATTCTGTGGTGGTTTGAATAAGAATGACTCCCCTCCCCCCACCCCCATCACATCAGCTACATAGGCTCATATATATGAATCCTTGGTCTCTGTCTGGTCCCCCAAGAAAGTCTTTTCCCAAGGCTGACATTTAGACCAGAGCTCCCACTCCTTCAGGGGCCTGAATAAAGTTCTTACTTGCTAAAACAGGAGTCATTCTCCTTATCTCTGGCAAGAGGAGCTTGTGGCCCTTTCATTAACTTATGGCTGTGGTGCCGATTAACTTGTCAAGGTCAAGCTACACTCTAGACTCACTCAGTCTGGGCTCATAAGCCTCACGCCAGCTCAGAAGCCCCCTTTTTCCTGGTCCATTCATCCCTGAAAATCTTTTCCCTGTCAGCTTCTCCTTGCTTTCCCAGGAGATAACCTTTGTAGTTTGGAAGAAGCTTTTCCCTTTTGACTCACAGGGAAGGTATTTTGCTTCCTTTACTGTGCCCATTTTCATTCAGTTCCCAGTCAGTGCTACTGTTAGGAAAGATTAGGAGGCGTGGCCTTGTTGGAGGAGGAGCCACTCTGGTGGGCTTTGAGATGTCAATGTCCTCCTGCCACTCACAGTAACCTCTCATCCTGTCTTGCCACCACAGATTTGCTCTGCCATCAAGGACTCTAACCCTTTAAAATCGTAAGCCCAATTAAACCTTTTTAATAAATTGGCTTGGTCACAGTGTCTTAGCACAGCAATAGAAAGGTAGCTAAGACTGGTCTACTGGTCTACTGCTGTGCTTTGAGGAATGGTGGAAGGCTTTGAGACTTTGGATTAGGAAAGCAAGTGAACCTCATAAACAGACTTTAGTGGTCTGTCCTAGTGGGAGCCTGGGTGAGAATTGAGCTGATAACTATGTAGATTGTGGAGTCCCACTGCATGCAGTTTCAGAGAGAAACAATATTAGTAACTGGGCTGGGGACAATGTTGATACCGCTTACATCTTGAGGTCTCCACTACAACCCAGGTTTTATTTTCAGAGCTTCATACAGTGGCTTCTCATGACCTCCATGCAGTGACTCCTCAGTCACACGCCTGGCACCAGCAGCTCTCTTTAACCTTGGAGGAAGACTCCACGACCTCTTTAATCTTGTTGAAGAATGTGGCTGCTTTTTGCCCTTTTTCTAAGATGGTTCTTGCAGCTAAATGTAAAAGTAATTGACTAATTCTTTGGCGGAGAAGATTACAAGACAGCCTAATATTGACTCTGTCACATGCTTGTTGGAGATCACTATTATACATGTCTCTAATGAAAAAGAAGCAAGCAGGATAAAATTAATATAAAATGTACAGTATAAAGAGGGAAAGAGTATCAGGGAATAAAATGTTGGAGCCACAGTTTATAGCAAAAGAGATAAGAAGATCAGGCAACACCTGATCTGCACTAGGATAAAAAGAACGAGACTTCACCCAGCTAAGCGTCTAGCTTATGAAAAACAAAAGCCTAAGGAATTTTCTGTCTCTTGAAAGTAGCAACAAACGAAAGCGGCCACAAGGGTGACTCGATGGGTCCCGGCTACATATCAAGCAGGCAGCCACAGCGTTGTTCTGCCAAGTGGTTCTGGTTTAGAGGCATGAAGGATACATAATTTAAGGGGTTGTAGTATCTCCCTCCATAATTAAGGAGAACCGATGGGGCCAGGCATGTTGGCAGGAGAGTCCCTGCACGAAAGGCTTGAGAGACCATTGTGTGAGGTTGTGAAAATGAAGCCTGGGTGGCCGTGGAGATGTCAAGATGTTAGAGGTGTTGGAGCCATGGGCTATCTACCAGGGAGAGCTGCACACAGGAAGCGGAACCAGCCCAAGGAAGAAAAGTGTGCTGCAGGCAGCTAAGCTGGAAAGTAGAGGCCATCGACACTTTTTGGCATAAGACATGGAACAGCAGGATTTGGAGTTTGCCTTGCTGGGTTCTGGTCTTGCTTTGGTTCAATGTTTCCTTACTATTCTCTGATTCGTCCTTTTTGAAATGGTATCTCCAGCAGGAAGGCAGGTGCACATAGTTGGTCTAACAAAAGTTATATTTGATTATCCTGAGGGTCATCACACAAGGCTCACACGCCAAGCTCCTAACTCTGGTCCTATGCCTATCTCCCCAATGCTGCTAACCTGTATGATGGATCTTAGGTGAGCATTGGGGCCAGTTTTTAATGATAAACTATGGACAGAGGGTCAGGATCCCAGAGGATGCTATCTAGCAGATCAAGGTGGCATCTCTCTGATGTCTCCAGCTGTCCTGAAGAGGTGCAGAGCAATGGTGCTCTTGATCTCTGCTTACACACTGTCAAGTGGGCCTTGTTCTCTGCCTAGGTCATTGCAAGGCTGGTTATCTTGAGTAAGTGATACTGCTGGGTTCCTGTTATCAGGGGCAGCCTTGGGTATATTGGGGTTCCTGAGTCTGCTACTTCTCTATGTCTAAAAGGCATTTTTAAAATTATGCTTTTCACAAATGGTAATGCTTATTCTGTGCCATTGTATGTTGGAAGAATATAATTTGTGTTTTGATTTTATAGAGAATTACAATTAAGAGATTTGTCTGAGACTGAGAGGAGATTTTGAACTTTAACTTTTAAACTATGTTTAGACTGAAAGACCATGGGGGTTTTTTGAAGTTAGACTAAATGTGCATTATGATATAGCCAGAAGTTCATGGAGACAACATTCCAATGTGGTTGTTAGAATAAGAATAGCCCAAATAGGCTCATACATTTGAATACTTGGTCCTCAGTTGGTAGAATTCTTTGGGAAGTATTAGAGGTGTGGTCTTGTTGGAGGAAGTGTGTGCTAGCTATTGTTGGTTGTCAACTTGAATATATCTGGAATTAAGAAATATCTAAAAATGGAGAGCACACCTGCAAGTGTATTTTGTTAAATCTAGACCTTTGAGGTGTGAAGACACATCTTTAATTAGGATCTTTTGGGCTTGAAAAAGACACAGCTTTACTCTGGGTCTTGAGGTGGGCTTTAATCTGAGCCACACGTTCTGTTAGAAACTTATATAAATACACAGAAATGGAAGCTTTTGTTCTTTTGCCTGCTTGCTGTCCCCTTGCTAGGAAGTCCATTAGAGCTTACTTCTTTGGGATTCTAGCACTGAAGACCATCGGACACATCCAGCGTCCTGGACTGAGCAACTATTGGATTCTTGAACTCTCCATCCATAGCCAGTCATTGTGGAATAGCCTGTAAGTGATTCTAATAAATCCCTTTCTATCTATATCTATATCTATATCTATATCTATATCTATATCTATATCTATATCTATATCTATATCTATATCTATATCTATATCTATCTATCTATCTATCAATAGATAGATATAGATAGATAGATAGATTCATTCTATACCTTCTGTTACACCACAAATCCCAGACAAATGCAAGGTATGTCACTGAGGGAGAGCTTTGAGATTTCAAAGGCCTCCCATCATTCCCAACGTGCTTCTCATCTCTTACTAGCACATCAAGATGTGAGCGCTCAATTGTTTCTGCTACCATGCTTTTGTTCTGCCAACTTGAACTTTAACCCTTTGAAATCATAAACCCAATTAAACACTTCTTGCTCATGTTGTTTTGTCATAGAAATGGAAATGTGACACATTGCGATGGAATACTGGGGTATAGGCCTTAGTTCCCTTCATATTGTTATGATAAAATTACCCGACAAAAGCAACTTTTGTCTCATAGTTCAGGGCCCATCATGGCAGAGCTGGTAACATTCCTCCACAGTCAAGAAGAAGTGATGAATGTTCGTGCTGAGCTCATTTTCAAACAGCCTAGGGAATGTTGCAGCCCACAGTGGGCAAGTCTCCCATCTCAGTTAACCTACTCTAGACAACCCCCTAAGGCATGACCCAGAGGTTCCTTCTCTAGGTGATTCTAGCCCTGTGAAATTGACAATCGGTATAAACCATCACAGTAATAGGCTTTATATCTGGGTCATGTAGAACAACCCATGACTATTCCAAAATGAACTGTGGGTCTCATTCCAAGTCATTCAAGAACATCCATTCTGCAGCACTGTTATCTAAAAATCAATTCTTTAACTCGAAAGTGAAGTTATGGGCCAGGGGTGGTGGTGCATGCCTTTAATTCCAGCCCTCAGAAGGTAGAGGTTGTTATCTCTGAATATGAGGCTAGACAGGTCTACATAGTGAGTTCTAGGACAGCCAGAGCAATATAGAGAGGCCTTGTCTCAAAAAACAAGCAATACCACCACCACCAACAAAATTGAAGCTATGGACCACTTCCCCATGGGAGACAACCCAAAGGCCCCTACAAAAGAGAAAACGAGATCCAAGAAAAGGTGGAACAGCCAATTGGTGAAGGGCTGGCTGTGAAAAGGAAGAAAAAGAAAGAAGAAAGAGAGTAGAGTGAAGGGAGACCCCTGGGAGGAGAGTGAGTCACACACAGACTTGGAGGTAGCTCTGGAAAGGAAAGCAACGTGGATGAGGCCTGCAGAGATGGATCGGGTGAGGTGGGAGGTTTTACAGAAGAGTGTCGCTATCCATGTCCAACCCTCGGAATAAGGCAATGGCAACCGTGTTCTTCTTCAAGCGGTTTATTCAGCTATCCCTGTACAGTGCGCTTCCTCTCTCTCCTTTCTCCTCCCCGTGCATCCCCTTATAAGCATTGCCTTAATCCTATCAGCAGCTGCCACGAAGTCACTGGTGATTGGCCATTCTCAATGATGCAAGGTGGGGTGATCAGGTAACCACACCTCTCAGCGTAGACAACTCCGTATATGATGTGCCTAAGTGGAAGGCAAGTCCCTTTTGCTAAAGACGTCTCATACTTCAGAGACAGGGCCAAGCTTGGCCTGACCTGAACGCCATTCCCTGAGACTAGTATTCATGGTACCAGAAGGCACAATGTAAATGTCCAAGGAAGGGAGGCAGCCAACAGTCTCACTCATCATTGATGCCTGTGAACCACATCAGTTACCTCCATGACACAATAACTCTACAGGTGCATCAGTGGCTGTGGTGGTTAAATAAAAATGGCTCTCATAGGCCCATAGGGAGTGGCACTATTAGGACGTGTGGCCTCATCGGACAAAGTGTGTTGCTGGGGTAGGCTTTGAGGTTCCAGATGCTCAAGCGAGGTTCCAGATGCTCAAGCTAGGCCCAGTGCCAGCTTCTTCCTACTGCCTGTGGATCCAGATGTAGAACTGTCAGCTACCGCTTTAGCTGCCGGCATGCTGCCATACTTCCCACCATGACACTAATGGACTATTATCTGAATGTAAGTGTGGGGAGCTGACAGAAGGCGGCTATCATCCTTGCAGCCATCTTGGGCCATATACCCTGACAAGAGATTTAATTACAATAGCCTACAACAGCTGGGCACACTCTGATACTATCTTGCTTTAGATACCCAGGACCTTCCCTTGGGTGTGTGAGACTTAAAGGTGTGTGACTTAAGGGCGTGACTTAGAGTAGAGATCTGATTTAGAGACAAGACCCAAGGGCATGATTTAAGGACATGACTAAAAGGCGTGGCTTAGAAGTGAGACATATAAAAGGCGAGAGGCAGACAGAAGAGTTCAGAACAAATTGGAGTTAGTTATTAGACATTAGGCACTTAGCACTTGGAAGAAGTAACTTGGAGAAAGAACTTGGAGGCACTAGGGACTAGGAACTAGGGACTAGAAACTCAAGACTTGGGGCTTGGACTAGGAAGAGAGACTGAAGAATAAACGGGATTGAATCACACTCTGTCTGGTCTCCATTCTTTACATCCATCCTCACTCTCTTGCTGAACCCTGACACGCAGACTGGAGTTGCTTGGGGCAGTGCGGGCTAACAAGTTAGTCCCCAGGGCTTTTGGCAGTGCCGGTTCCAACATTGATAGAGCGGTCCGAGACATTTTGGCCACCAAACGTGGGGTAGCTCGGGCCGCAACATGTAAGCCATCCCCAACTGAATATTTTTCTTTTATAAGAGTTGCTATTGTCATGGTGTCTTCACAGCAATAGAAACCCTAACTAACACAGAAATTGGTACAGGGACTGGGGTAGTGCTGTGATAGACCGGGGTATACTTTTGTTTGGAGAAATGTAAACTTTGGGACTTTGGATTAGAAAATCAGCTGAATGCTTTAAGTGGGCCTTAATTGGCCAAAATGTAGACATGAAAGATGATGGTGCTGAGAATGATTTGAACTGTGGGGAACTGGCTCAAGAGGTTTCAAAGGAGAAGAATATATGGCCTATAGAGCATTCTTGTGATATCTTGGCAAAGAATGTAGCTGCTTTCTGCCTCTGTCCAAAAAATCTGCCTGGTGATAAATTGAAGAGCTATGGATCAACAGCTTTGGCAGAGGAAAATTCTAGATAGCCTAGTATTAACTGTTGTGTATTTATTTTGTTTTTAAAAATATTATTGTATTTATTTATTTTATGCATGTGAGTACATTGTAGCTCTCTTGAGCCACACCAGAAGAAGGCATCCAATCCTCTTACAGATGGTTGTGAGCCACCATGTGGTTACTGGGAATTGAACTCAGGACCTCTGGAAGAGCAGTCAGTGCTCTTAACCGCTGAGCCCATGTTGTGTGTTTATTAATGGCCATGCTTATGCTGATTTATAATGGAAAGGAGAAAGCTGAGCAAGAAAAAAATACAAAATGTATCATTTGAGGAGAAGAGGGGCACCAGGAAGTGTAAAGATATTAAAGAAAAATTTGATGCTAAATGGAATAAAGAAATGCTACCACCCAGCTCAGCTTCCAATTTGTGAAAAAGAATTAAATAAAAATAAAAATGCAGAAAAGCTTAAGGCCTGCTATGGTGATACCTTTAATCTCAGCATCCAGAAAGCAGAGGCTGGTGAGTCCCTGAATTCAACACCAATCTAGTCTACAGAATGACCTTCAGAATAGCCAAGTTTAGGGAGCATCAAAACCAGAAAGCCAGTGAAGACGTAATTGAACAAGGGAACCATGTTTTGCCCCAGCAAGCAGCAGAACTTGTCAACTTTGGCAACATGGTTCTGGCTTTAGAGCCAAGGATAAAAGAAAGGGGTTATAGAATCTCTCTCCATGGCTAAGGAAAGCAGCTGAGGCCAGGCACGTGTCAGTGTTGTCTTTGCATGAAGATCTACAGAGAACATTGTGTGAAGCTGTGAAGGTGTAGCCTGGTTGCCTTGGAGACCTCAAAATGCTGGAGATGCCAGAGCCATGGGATACCTGTTGAGGAGAGCTGCTAACAGAGAGTGGAAACAGCCTAAGACAGAGAAGTGTTTTGTAGTCAGCAAAGCGGAAAGGAGTTGGAGATCTGAAGAGTGTTTTGACATCAGACATGGAGATGCAGAGTTTGGAGTGGGCCCTGCTGGTTTTCAGCCTTTCTTTGGCCCAGTAGTTCCTCATTATGTTCTCTTTCCTCCCTTTTGGGACAGTTATGCATATCCTGTGCCATTATATGTTGGAAGTATGTAATCTGCTTTTTCGTTTTGATTTTATAGGTGACTACTGTTAAGAGACGTCGTGAGTCTCAGAAGAGATTTTGAATTCAAGACTTTTAAACAGTGCTCACACTGTGATAGAATATGGAACTTTTGAAGTTGTACTATAATATAGCTACAAGTCTATGGGGGCCAGGAAGTGAAATCTGATGGTTTAAATAAAAATATCCTCCACTGATCCATAGGGAGTGGCACTATTAAGAGGTGTGGCCTTGTTGGAGGAAGTGTGTCACTGGAGGTGGGCTTTGAGGTTTCAGAGACTCAAGCCAGGTCCATTGTCACTCTCTTCTTCTTACTGCCTGCTGATCCAGATGTAGAGCTCTCAGCTATTTCTCCGGCATCATGTCTGCTTGTGTGCCCTTATGCATCCTGCCATAATGATAATGAATTGTAAGCCAGCCCCAATTAAATGTTTTCTTTATAAGAGTTTCTGTGGTTATGGTGTCTCTTTACAGCAATAGGAACCCTAAGAAACCTAGTTAATTACTCAGAATAGAGTAGTGTAATGGTAAATCTGCCCAATCTTGACGTGCAGTTTGTATTCATAATTATTGAGTTGTGTTTTCTTTGACTGGTCTTATTTGGGTTGGAAATTTACCACAACATTTATACAAGTAACATATGGCTTCAACAGATTATATTTTATTATATATATGTATATATGTATATATACATATATATAATAAAATATATATTATATATTGTTGGGGGCTGACTTTTAGCAGAAAGCGGCTATCAGCTTTGCAACCATCTTGAGCCATATACCCTGACATGAGACCTGGATTACAATAGCCTACAACAGCTGAGCACACTCCGCTAATCTTGGTTTAGATACCTTGGGTGTGTGAGATTAAAGGTGTGTGAGATTAAAGGTGTGTAACTTAAGAGTGTGACTTAGAAGTGTAGAGATCAGATTTAGAGACAAGACCTAAGGGCATGATTAAAGGTGTAACTTAGAGGCATGGCTTAGAAGTGAGACATATAAAAGGCAGAGGCAGAAGGTAGAGAATGAGACACTTAGAGGAAGAGAGACTGAAGAATAAATGGGATTGAAACACACTCTGTCTGGGCAGCCCGGGCCTCAACATTTTGCTCGGGCCGAGACATTTTTGGCACCCATATGTGGGGCTAGTGCGGTTAGTGCGGTTCTCAACAATATATAATAAAAATATATTATATATATATATATGGCCTAATACTGCAGTACCAAGAACTAAGACAGAAAAGTGAAATTTACTTTTTTGAGAAGGTTAATATTTTATTTATTAAAATTACACATTGATAAAAAAGTTTCCCTTAGTATCAAATCACTTTCTAAATTTTTCATAAATGTTCATTTTAAAATTTATTGTTCTCTATACATTACATCTCAACCACAGTTTGCCACCTCTCCTCCCCTCCGAGTCCCCCTACCCTACCTTGCCTCTCCCAGAGATCCATTCTTTTTTCATTTCCCTTCAGAAAAAAGTAGGCCTCCCAGGAATATCAGCCTACCATGGCATAACAGTAAGACGACGCCTATACCTGCCAATGAAGGCTGGATGAGGCAACCAGCAGGAGGAAAAGGGTTCCAAAAGCAGGCAAAAGAGTCAGAGGCAGTTCTACTGTTAAATGTCCAACAAGAACACCAAGTTACAGAACCATAACATGTATTCAGAGGACCTAGTTTAGACCCCTGCACCTAGGCTCCCCGATTGTCACTCCAGTCTCTGTGAGTCCCTATAGCTCTGGTTAGTTGATCTGTGGACTGTGTTCTTGTGGTGTTCTTGACCCCTCTGGCTCCTATGAGTATAGTAGAATATCATTAGGAATCATTGTATTTCTTTTTTTTTTTCTTTTTTGAACCCAAGGAAAAACTCTGCAGTGGAGTCCTTTATTTCTCTTTTGTACACTAGGCCGTGAATTTGTATGGAACGGGCTCCAGCAGCTCGGGTTCTTTCCTGTTAGTCCTCACGAAGTGTGCTTCTCTGGGTGGTGCAGGCTGGTGCTTCAGCTGAACCCATGTGCCCTTCTCTTTGGCTTCCTTTTTCTTCTGATCATTCTCCTTCCCCCGCTTTAGGAAGCTGTCTCTGCTCTTCGAGGGCTTGATGTGCTCGGTCCGCACACTGATCCTCTTGGCCAGAATCTTGCCCTTAACCTGCTTGTTTACAATGATGCCCACGGCATGCTGGGTGACACTTGTGGGGCGTTCCTTTTAGAACAGTACCCATTCCCTTGATGTCTACAATGTCACCCTTCTTGTAGATTCGCATGTATGTGGCCAAAGGAACAACCCCATGTTTCCTAAAAGGCCTAGAGAACATATACCGAGTGCCTCTCCTCTTTCCCTTTGTGTTCGTCATTTTGGCGAGTTAACTGGAAGATGGCTACCGTGGCTGAAAGGGAGGAATCATTGTATTTCTAATTCCTTCTCAACCCTACTTTTAGTAACAGTTCTTAAATGCTTTAACCTCCCTTCTAGCCCATCACCCACCAGAGGTAGTGAAAAAGAAACGTTACTAGGACACAGGGGAAGTGGACCTATGTAGAAATTGTTCTTTGGAGCAAATCCCATCTGCTTTGTTAGGAAATTAGCAGTTCAGTTCACAGGTCAGCAGCAGCAGCAGCTCAATCCACTCACAAACACTTCATTAATACACCAGCAGTCCAGTTCGGTAGTGTTAGGCTAGCGAACACGAATCAGCAGCAGTGGCACTACCTAGCAGAGACAGCTAGGCCTCAGACGAATCAGCACAAGTCAGCAGGAGGAGCCAGGACTAGCAGGGAAGCCAGAAAACAGTTCCTGCTGCCGTTGGCAAAGTGCTGAGAATAAGTCCCTATGGTTCCTCAGCTATAGATGGCACAGGCATCTATACCAACACCTCTCCCTCTTCCTCAACAAGGCACAGGAAATCTCACAGGAACAGTGTGACAGAAGATGGAGTTCAATGCTGTGAAATGCTGTCCTCTGCACATGACATGACTGCTGCTCTTGTAAGCTCACACCACCAGTGATGGCTGTGAGCCTACAGACGAGCCAGATGAGAAGTTGTGCAACTATACTTCCAGCACTCCTATACAGGATGGGAGGCAGACAGGAGAATCTGTGAGAAGCTTCTGTCCACAGTCAACTGGCTGAAACAAGAGATACCATTCTTGAAAATCAAGACCCCCAAATGTCCTTTGGCTTTCATACATGTGCGGTAACGCAGCCTCTTCGTGCCATATGTGTGGGGCACACACTAAATAAATAAACAAATAAGCCATTAGATGGTAATTAAAATGTTAATCAAAAACATAAAGATGACAAATATTTATTAGTAGTTCATCTTTTAAGATAACACTAGAAATATATAAATAAAACTTTAATTTTTCATATGAACAGTTTTGGAGATGCTTCTTTTTATAAAACCAGCAACTGGAGCAGGAGTGATGGCTCAGCGGTTAAGAGCACTGACTTACTTTCAAGGACCTGAATTGGTTCCCAGCACTCCATGTTGGCTCACAACCATCTGTAACTCTAGTTCTGAGGTACACGGTGCCTTCTCTGGCCTCTGTGGATTTTAAACACATACAGTACACATACATGTGAGCAAATAAAAACTCATATACATAAAATAAGAATAAGCACATTTAAAAAGAGTCTTAAAAAAGTAGAAATTGTCCAGCGGTGGCTCACACCTTTAATCCCACTTAGTACTTGGGAGGCAGAGCCAGGATGATCCCATGAGTTTGAGGCCAGCCTGCTGTACAGAGTGATTTACAGGACAGCCAGGGCTACACAGAGGAACCCTGTCTTTAAAAGACAAACAAAACAAAACAAAAAAAGCAGCATAAATTGCTGACTTACAAGTTAGTCAAAGAGTGTTCTGCTTCTTCACTTTGTTATGAAGCCATTTAATATGCTGCTTTAACTGAAAGACCCCTGCGGCAGTCCCATAGACATTGTCTACATTTCCTGATCTCATCTGCTAAGAGTTCATAAGTCCCAGAAATACTATGTCATTGAATTCTTTCTTTGCTGCTATACTCTTCACAGACACATGGGAAATTATAAAAAAAATAATAGAAGGGCCTGAAACATCATGATGATGATGATGATGACAAGGAGGAAGAGGAGGAGGAGGAGGAGGAGGAGAAGGAGAAGGAGAAGAAGAAGAAGAAGAAGAAGAAGAAGAAGAAGAAGAAGAAGAAGAAGAAGAAGAAGAAGAAGAAGAAGAAGAAGAAGAAATAGTGATAGTGATGGGCAATGTAAGTCACTTTTTAAGTAAAGACACATGTGAACTACAAGTATAGAAAATGGCCCAAGTGAGAAGTATGTTTGCTTAAAACATTAGCTCACCTTTGAATGTCCTCAATTTAGGGTTGGGCATGTAATTCAGTTGGTAGAGTTCTTGTTTAGCATGCATGAGGCTCTGGGTCCTCTAAATGTAGAGTTTGAGACTAGCCTGGGCTATAATGGGACTGTCTTAAAAAATACTACTCAAGCTAAATTTGTTACTTCAAAAAAAAATCTTCCTTTTGGGCTGGTGAGATGGCTCAGCGGTTAAGAGCACTGACTGCTCTTCCAGAGGTCATGAGTTCAAATTCCAGCAACCACATGGTGGTTTACAACCATCCTTGAGATCTGATGCCTTCTTATGGGGTGTCTGAAGACAGCTATAGTAAATAAATAAAAACCTTTGGGCTGAAAAAAAAAAAAAACCCTTCCTGTGGGGAGCCAACAGAAGGCGGCTATCATCTTTGCAGCCATCTTGAGCCATATACCCTGATAAGAGACTTGCTTACAATAGCCTACAACAGCTGAGCACACTCTGATAACATCTTGTTTTAGATACCCAGGATCTTCTCTTGGGTGTGAGAGACTTAAAGGTGTGGTTTAGAGATAAGATCTAAGGGTGTGACTTAGAGGCATGGCTTAGAAGTGAGACATATAAAAGGTGAGAGGCAGACAGAAGAAATTATTAAGTATTAGGCACTTGGAGTAGGCACTTGAGACTCGAGACAGGCAATTAGACATTAGGCACTTAGCACTTGGAAGAAGTAACTTGGAACTTGGAGGCACTAGGGACTAGGAACTCAAGACTTGGGACTTGGACTAGGAAGAGAGACTGAAGAATAAACGGGGTTGAATCACACTCTGGTCTCCATTCTTCACATCCATCCTCACTCTCTCTCTTGCTGAACCCCGACCCTCGGACCGGAGCAGCTTGGGGCAGTGTGGGCTCTAATAATTTAGCCCCCAAGGCTTTTGGCAGTGTGGGTCCCAACATTGATAGAGCAGACCACAACATTTCTGGCCCCCAAACGTGGGTTAGTACGGTTCTCAATACCTTCCTTTCTTTTGTCACCTTGGGAAGTTCTATGAAAAGATTCATGGATATTGTAGATGGATAAAAAGACACTTTCTAAATATTGTTGTTCACTTTTATATTCAAGCAAGTCTTCATCTCCACAAATTAAAAGCACTCTTCTAGTCCCCACTCAGGGTAGGCAACAACTCAGAAGATACACATGGCTTCTGGCTTTAACTTCCCATTGACCTCAGCTTAAACAGCTGTTTTTTTTCTTATTGTTACTTTAGTTTTGCTGAGTGAGAAGGCTAGAGTTACAGCCTATCTGGCTAATATCCAAAATATATACAAATAAACCTTGAAATCACAAACGTATTGACTAATTTTTTGACTTGTTGAATATGGGAGCGTCTTCAAATGCTACGGCCAGCAGGGGAACAATTGTAAGACACAAGGAGGAAATCCAGGTCAACACAACTTACTTGGCCTGTGCTGGTCAAACTTCTAGAGTCTACCACTAAGAGGTTTCTTGTAGGCATAGTTAAGAACAGTACAATTTTGGAAAGAGTTTTCTGGTCTAATACAATCCTCTGTGCACAAGGAGGCATAATTACATTGAAGCTCTTCTCAAAGTACATGTCACATCTTCCGTGAAGATGGGTTCTAAAGATAGACTGCATGTGTTATCTTGAGGGCCATGGGGAGGTTCTGGTGTGGTCTTTGTCATACAGATAGTGTAGAGGTCATCTGGGCTATTATCCACCTCTGCTCCTGGTTGTAGGAGCTCTGGAAAGCCCCAGGCCACACAGAAAACTCGAAGGTCACCTAGATTACTAACCACTTCCGGTCCTGCTTGTGGAAACTTGTTATGGACTGGCCTTACAGATAACACAGATCAGCAGGTTATTAACCACTTCCATTTCTAGCCTTCTGGGTGGAAAAGCAGGTTATGCATCTTTTTTTTCTTTGAAAAGACAATCCTGTGTGTTTAAGATTCCTAGTTTTCCTAGAGCGATCTGTGAGTGGAAGGAACTTTGTGCTTCCAACAGTTGAGAGACTTTAAACTTTTAAAGTGATTGTGAATTTAAAAAGACTCTCGATTTCTAAAGAGACGAAAATTTAAATGGTTTACATTTGTAAAGAATGTGAAAATGTTTAAGTCTGTGAAGTGTTTTATATTGTGATGCTGATATTAATGTGAGATCTTGGAGATGAACAGGAAAAGAAAGGTTATTACTTGGCAATGATGTGTTTGTCTGTTTAGTTGACAAGGGGTCCACTGTGCTGGCTAGTTTTATGTCAACATGACATAAGCTATTAGGCATCTGAGAGGAGGCAACCTCAGTTGAAAAATTTCACCAGAGATAACCGGCGGTTCTGCCTGCCTGCAGAGGGCGTGGGCCCCTCTGCGCTCTCTCTCTGACCCGAGGATTCGAATCCAGCGTTCCTGTGTGTCTCCTCCCGCGTCTTGTGGGGGGGAGGAGAGAAAAATTTCACCAGAAGAGGCAAGCCTGTAGGACATTTTTCTTATTAGTGATTGATAGGGAAGGGTGGTGGGGCCACTCCTGGGAAAGTGGTCCTGGATTCTTTAAGAAAGCAGGCTGAGCAAGCCATGGGGAACAAGCCAATAAGCAGGCTCCCACAACCTCCTCATAAACTCCTGCCTCCAGGTTCCTTTCCTGTTTGAGTTCCTTTGATGATGAACTATGTGGAAGTGTAAACTAACTTACACTGTCCTCCCCAAGTTGCTCTTGGTTATTGTGTTTCATTGTGGCAATAGTCACTAAGACAGGATGGGAAAGTGTCAGGACTGCTCTGCCAAAAGCCGAAACCGCACTGCCAAAAGCTTGGGGGCCAAAATTGTTACAGCTCGCACTGCCCTAAGCTTTGGGGGCTAAATCGTCCCGGCTTGTACTGCTGCTCCGGCCGAGGGTCAGGGTTCAGCAAGAGAGAGAGTGAGGGTGGTCACAAAGAATGGAGACCAGACAGAGTGTGATTCAGTCCTGTTTGTTCTCAAGTCTCTCTTCTCTCTTTCCAAGTCCCTTGTTCCTAGTCCCTAGTTCCTAGTCCCTAGTGCCTCCAAGTTCCAAGTTTTCCAGTGCTTCTTCTGTCTGCCTCTCGCCTTTTATAAGTCTCACTTCTTAAGTCACGCCTTTAAGTCATACCTTTAAGTCTCACACACCCAAGGGAAGATCCTGGGTATCTAAAACAAGATGTTATCAGAGTGTGCTCAGCTGTTGTAGGCTGTTGAAAACAAGTCTCTTGTCAGGGTATATGGCTCAAGATGGCTGCAAGGATGATAGCCGCCTTCTGTCGGCTCCCCACAGGAAGGTTTCTTTTGCTTATGCTTCCATATAAACACTGTTCACTAATGAGGAAAGTCTGGGCAGAAACCTGGAGACGAGCTGATACAGAAGCCATGGAGGAGTGCTGCTTACTGGCTTGCTCTTCATGGCTTTGCTCAGCCTGCTTTTTTATAGAACCCATGACCACCCTACCTAGCGATGGCCCACCCACAATGGGCAGCACTCTCCCTCATCAATAACTAGTTAAGAAAATGTCCTTCAAATTTGCCTACAGCTAGATTTTATGGAGGCATTTTTCCCAATTGGTTTCCTTCCTCTCAGGAGACTATAGCCTGTGTCAAGTTGTCATAAACAAGGCAGCACAGGGCACCTGTAAAATTGGCAATAGTAAATGGTTTCTGAATGTGAACATCCCAAAATCAACTCCAAGTTTAACACAGAGTGAAGTTGAGGTGTTTCTGGCAGTGCCTGTAGTCACCACTCACCATCAATGCAGCTGAGGTCTGAACCTGCTCTGTGTGCTCTTCTCCTCGAAACGGCAAACAAATGCCTTCTGTCACAGACTGCAGACCACTGTCTGACATGAATTCCAGTGCTTTCACTGTCTGAAGCTTCTAACTCTTATAGAATCGTAACCGTTTAGTTATAGAAAACAAAGACTTTCACTTTTTCTACCATGATTTCTTAGCATGTAATAATTTAGTGTTTCCTTGGATGATATATGTCAGAATGTTTGACTGTGTGGCTGATGTACCCTTGAGATTCTAGCATGGAGTGTTACCTGCAATGCCTGTGTCATCGACATTCTCTCATGGACCAGGGAGGGGCGCTCTTGGGGCTCCACCCTTCCCTAAGGAGCAACAGGCGTTTCATGGTTGCTGGAGAAGGGGCATCATATTCTTCAATGTTGTAGCCACTGGTAGGTTGCTCATAGAGGAGACCCTAATTAGTTTCAGTGAAGTATACACACACACACACACACACACACACACTCAGAAAGAGAGAGAGAGAGAGAGAGAGGTGGGGGGACTGGAGAAGAAGAGGTTTGGCTGAGGGGATTGGGATCAGAGGACGATGGGAGGGGATGATCCAAGCACATTATAAGCATGTATTTAAATAATCACAGAATTAAAAAAAACGGTTTGATTTTAAGACATAACTTTTGAGGCAGTCATGGCAATGCTTGTCTGTAATCTTAACAGTGGGAAGATGGAGCCAGGAGGATCAGTAACTCAAGGCCAGTGTAGATGACTACATGAGACCCTGTGTCACACATACACAAACATTGCTGTTGGTGACTTTTGAGTTTCATATAAAAAGTTTATTAAATAATTTTGGCTTTTGGTTAGAACAGAATTTCCTAAATGACCCTAGGCAGGCTTCAGTATCGTAGTATGTATGTGTTCATTCAAAGTGGTGTTCCTCATTCAGAGGACGACGCTCACAGCTAACCACTGACCTGATCAAGGGTTTCCCAATGGAGAGGTTAGAGAGAAGGCTGAAGGAGCAGAAAGGGTTTGTGACCCCATGAGGAGAGCAACAATACCAACCAACCAACCAGAGCTCCCCAGGGTCTAAACCACCAGCCTGGGAGCACATAGGGAGGGACCCATGACTCCAGCTGTATATGTAGGGGAGGATGGCCTTGTCAGCATAGGTGGGAGAGGAGATCCTTGGTCCCTTGAAGGACGAACACCGAGTGGGGGCGGGGGGAATGTGAGGGTGGGGAGGTGGGAGTGGAGGGGTAGGTGGGGGCACATCCTCATAGAAGCATGAGGAGGGGGGATGGAATAGGAGGTTTCTGGGTGGTGGTGGGTAGTGGGGTAAAGGGATAAAATCTGAAATGTAAATATAATGCCCAATAAAAAAAAGAAAAAAGCCGGGTGGTGGTGGCGCACGCCTTTAATCCCAGCACTTGGGAGGCAGAGGCAGGCGGATTTCTGAGTTCGAGGCCAGCCTGGTCTACAGAGTGAGATCCAGGACAGCCAGGGCTACACAGAGAAACCCTGTCTCGAAAAAAAAAAAAAAAAAAAAAGAAACAAAACAAAGTGGTGTTCCTAGCATTGAAAACTTAAACATGAAGATATCAGTTAGTTCTGAAAAATGTTGATGTTTCTCTGTGTCCTGCAATATCAGCTATTCAGCCAGGAGTAATTTTTTTTTGTGTGTGTGTAATATCCACCTCGTTATTTCAAAAACTTGGTTTCATTTCTAATAAATGGTAAAAAAAAATGCATATCACTGTCTTAAAATAAAAATCTTTATGGCTTGTCATCAGTAAATGTTTGGTTTATATGTTTATTTTATGTATTTATGTGCCATAGTGAAAGAAATCATGTGTAGAGAAAGTTTAAGAATTTCTGCTATAAAACATCAGAAGTCGTTATGTCTCCTTCCAGCTGCTCCTGGCCCATTGATGTAATCATAACTCTCGGGGTGTTTTATACCCTCCCTTGTTCTCACATAACTGATGACTGTTTTCTCACCTGCTTTAGCACATTTTAGCTTCCAAATAAAGACACAGAGACCTGGTACTTTTTTTCTTATCTATCTATCTATCTATCTATCTATCTATCTATCTATCTATCTATCATCTATCTATCTACCTACCTACCTATCTATTCATAATCCAGCCATTGCCCCTTCCCCCAACTCCCCCTCCCACAGTTCCTCATCCCATTCTTCCTCCCCTTTGTCTCTGAGAGGATGCTCCCCCCCCCAGCTGTCCCCCCTCTCTGGGATCTCCGGTCTCTCCATGATGAGGCACATCTTCTCCCACTGAGGTCAGAGCAGGCAGTCCTCTGCTGTATGTGTGTTGTGTGTATGGGGTGGGGGCATTGGACCAGCTTGTGTATGCTGTCTGGTTGGGGGTTCGGTGTTTGGGAGCTGCCAGGTGTCTGGGTTGGTTAAGACTGCTGGTCTTCCTATGGGGTTGCCCTCTTCCTCAGCTTTTTCCAACCTTTCCCTAATTCAACCATAGGGGTCCTCAACTTCAGTCCAAAGGTTTAGTGTAAGTATCTGCGTCTATCTCAGTAAGCTGCTGGCTGGGCTCCTCAGAGGACGGTAATGCTAGGTTCCTGTCTGGAAGCACAGCATAGCACCAGTAATAGTGTATGGCCTTGGTGTCTCCCCATGAGATGGCGCCCCAGTTGGTCCCATCATTGGACCTCCATTCCCCCAGTGTCTTCTCCATTTTTGTCCCTATATTTCTCTTAGATAGGGACAATTCTGGGTCAGTCATTTTGACTGTGGGCTGGTAATCTCATTCCTCCTCTTTGAGGTGCTGCTCTTTGAGGGTTCCCTCTCCCCATTGTTGGATATTTCATCTAAGGTTCCTCCCATTGAGTCCTGAGAGTTTCTCACCTCCAAGGTCTCTGATATTTTCTAGAGGGTCTCCCTATCACCCATCTTTGGAGGCTGCAAATTTCCATTTATTCTGCTGGCACTCTGGGCTTCTCTCCTGTCTCTCTCCCCCCATACCCGATTCTGTTCCCCCTTTCCCCTCTTCCTCCCCTCTCTTACTCAACCCCCCTTCCTCTGCCTCCCTTGATCATTTTCTTCCTCCTAAGTGAGACTGAAGCATCCTTACTCGGCTGCTCTGCCTGTTAAAGTTCTTAAATTCTGTTGATTGTATCCTAGGTACTCTGTACTTTTTGGCTAATATCCACTTATCAGTGAGTACATACCATGCATGTTCTTTTGGGTCTGAGTTACCTCACTCTGGATGATATTTTCTAGTTCCATCCATTTGCCTGCAAAACTCATGACGTCCTCATTCTTAATAGCTGAATGGTATTCCATGGTGTAAATTAACAACATTTTTCTGTATCCATTCATTGTTTGAGGACCTCTGGGTTGTTTCCAGCTTCTGGCTATTACAAATAAGGTTGATATGTATGAACATTGTACAGTACATGTCCCTGTAGTATGGTGGGGCATCTTTTGAGTAAATGCCCAAGAGTGAGACCTGGTACTTTTATTAATAAGATACAAGCCTAGGCTGGGAAGGTTCTGAGTTATTCTCACCCTCTAAGGCTTTGTTTTTCCCAGCCACATGGCTCTTTACCTTCAATCTGAGTCTTGCCCTGGCTCACTCTGTTCTATGTGTGTCCTCATGGCAACTCTTCCTAGTCCTTCCACATGATATATCCATACCTTTTTCTCCCTGTGGTCCTTCTCTCTCACATCTCTGGGACCCCCTGACTGTGATAGGAAGTCCTACCCTATTCTCTTCTGCACAGCTAATAGACTTTGTGATGGTCAGTAATAAACTTTGTGACAGACTTTTGCATATGCTCAGCCCAGGGAGTGGCACAGTTAGAAGGTGTTGCCCTCTTGGAGTAGGTGTGTCACTGTGAGTGTGATTTTAAAACCCTCATCCTAGCGCCTAAGAGTCAGTATTCTGCTAGCAGCTTTCAGATGAAGATGTAGAACTCTGAGCTCTACTTGTACCATGACTGCCTGGATGCTGCCATGTTCCTGTTTTGACGATAATGGACTGAACCTCTGAACCTGTAAGCCAGTCCCAGTTAAATGTTGTCCTTTATAAGACTTGCCTTGGTCATGGTGTCTGTTCACAGCAGTAAAATCCTAAGACAGAGTGATTAGCTCTTTTATTATTTTTAACCAGAGGCAATGGAAAACCATTTTTACATAATATAGAGGCCTAGGGACTGGAGATGGTTGACCATACCATCCTCTGGACTTCAGCCAGATATCTGGGCACAGAAATCAGCATCTGACTACACAGTGCACAAAACCATGCCCCAACAAATGAATATCCCTTTTCTGGTTTTTTAGATTATTATTTTTTGGATAATTTATTTACATTTCAGATGTTATTTCCCTTCTCCATCCCCCCCCCCCAGAAACCCTCTATCCCATCCCCCTCCTCCTGCTTCTATGAGGATGTGCCTCCACCCACCCACCCTCGAATTCCCCACACTGGGGGTATCCAGCCTTCATGGCACCAAGGACTTCTCTCCCACCTATGCCCAACAAAGTCGTTCTCCCCTACATATACAGCTGGAGCCATGGGTCCCTCCCTATGTGCTCCCAGGCTGGTGGTTTAGACCTTGGGAGCTCTGGTTGGTTGGTATTGTTGCTCTCCCCATGGGGCCTCAAACTCCTTCAGCTCCTTCAGTCTTAAGAGAACTAACTCCTCCATTGGGAACCCTGTAATCAGTTCAATGGTTAGTTGTGAGCATCCTACCTCTGTATATGTCAGGCTCTGGCAGACCTCTGAGGAGACAGCTTCTCTCTAACGTCTCCATTGAATATCCCCTTTCCAATCCTCCCCTCTTCCATACCCTTCCCTTGTTCTGGTGACTTCCTCTCCTCCTCTTCTTCCTCCTCCCCCTCTCCTTCTTCCTCCTTCATCCTGTTTTTCTTCTCCGGTCTCTTCTCTTTCTGCTGAACATTGGATCCGAAGCCTTGGGCAGGTTTGGGATGCTCTGATATCCGTATATATCTCCTATATTTTCTACTTTGAGAGGAACTCTTCAATTACTACATGTTAACACATGTGATGTCTATCCTTCCCCGGCTGACTTGCTTTTCTTAATATAATGCTTCCGAGACCCATCCTTGTTTCTGCAAACAATCGTTTCATCCTTCTAAAGCATGTTGCAACAAAGTTGCTAGTGCGGGTGTCTCATTGAGATTGGGACTTCAGTTCCTTGGAGCACATACTTAGTATGTATGGAATAACTGGATCACATGATGGTCACAGCATTTCCTGGTTTTCCTTCTGTAGTCCTGGATATTGGGTCAAGTCCCGTACCACTGAGCTGTGTTCCCAGCCTTGCTCTCACTCTTTGTTAAGAGACAGCACCTTGCTAGGTTCCTTGACTTGAAGTCGTTCTGTAGCACAAACAGGCCCTGAACTCTCAATCTTACTGCTTCAGGCTCCCAAGTAGCTTGATTATAGGCTTGTGCCACCAGGCCCACCTCAGATGGTGGCTCTACTTCTAGATTTTGAGTAACCTCCCATTTCCCAAAATAGCAATGATAATTTATAGTTTTATTAAGAATATGAGAAGCTTCTCTCTCCACATCCTCGCAGAACACTTTTGTCTTTTTGACGACAGCCGTTCTAACTGAGTTGAAGTGATGCCTTATTATGTTTTTTTTTAATTTTTATTTATTTAAAACAATTATGTGTATGATTGTTTGGTCTGCATATATGTCTGTGTGCCATATGTGTGCACAGTGCCTGCAGAGGCCATCCGAAGGTATCAGATCTTCTGGGATGACAGTTATAGATTGTTGTGAGCTATCATGTAGGTGGTTGGAACTGAACCAGAGTCCTCTGGAAGAGCAAGTGCTCTTAACCACTGGGCCTTGTCTTAAGCCTCTTCATTATGGTTTTGATTTGTATTTCTTTGATTAGTGTTGTTGAACATAAGTTAAAAAACCTTGAAAAATATACACATGCACACATTCATTAATCCTCTCGAGAAACGTCTATTTGTTTACTCATTTATTTATGCATTCACTTATTTTATTGTGAGCTGGGGTTTGGATCCAGGACCTGGCACACATATAAGGCAAATTGATGTTGTCATGGACTGAACTACTTTCCAGGCCCCTTGACTATTTTTTAATTGGAATATTTAGTGGCGATTGTGGGGTAGGTGACAAATCAAGATTCTTATATTCTAAAAATGAATCCCTTGTGGATTGCACAGGATACAAGTACATCCTCCCCTGGAGGCTGCGACCTCTGTTGTTTCCTTTGCTTGAACACGATTTGTTTTTTAAATGCCAATTCTAGCTTTAATATAATACTATGTGACTTTTACTTTTGCTTGCCATGCTTTTGGAATCTTATAAGATCATCATTTAGACCAACGTTCTGAAGTGTCTCTTTATGGTTTATTTTTTTAAAAAATAATCTTTATTTATATTTACTTTAGGTGTATGGGTGCTTTGCCTGCCTGTGTATCTCTGTACCAGATCTGCAATGCCCACAGAGGCCAGAAAAGGGCCTCAGATCCTCTGGAACTGGACTTACAGACAGCTGTGAGCTGCCATATGGGTACTGGGCATTAAACCCAGGTCCTCCTACCTACTTGAGACTCTGAGAAGGCTTTCTTTTGCCTAGGATCCATTACCAAGCATTTGTAAGACAAGAGTTCAATCCCTAGCGTGCATACGTGTACACAGCCATCTGATTTTCTCAACAGGCAGCAAGAATACCCACTGGATAAAGGACCTTCTCTTCTATGAATGGTGCTGGGGAACTGAATACGCTTCCATGCTGGGTAAACTAGAACCACATCTCTTGCGGTATACAAAGGTCAACTCAAAATGGATCGAAGGCTTAACTATAAGCCATGAAACTATTGGGAAAAAGCTGGAAGGGAACCCTGGAAAGGAGGCTGAGCACCAGGGAGCCCTGGAAAGGAGGCTGAGCAGCTAAGAGCCCTGGCTGGGAGGAAAGAAAGGTTTCTGTTGATTCTCAGGTTGCTTAATTCTAAAAGTAGATTGTGGTCTTGATCTTCAGGGCCCAGGGAAGCAATGTGGAGAGACTTTTTCCTTTCCTTTCCTTTCCTTTCCTTTCCTTTCCTTTCCTTTCCTTCCCCTTCCCCTTCCCCTTTCCTTTCCTTTCCTCTTTTTTCTTCTCCTTTCTTTTTCTTTGTTGATTTAACTTGAAGCTAAGTTAGTATGGCTTTCTTTTTTTCCTCTATCCTTTGATCTTTTGTTCTGTAACTTAGGACACACCAAGTTGTTGTTGTTGTTTTCCACAACGAAAACTGGTAACTAACATTTTTTGAGGGTCATCCCTATCGGTAGCTTCTTATTAGATCGCTGGATTCTAATAAGCTCTATACTAATTTTTTGAGTATCCTGTTTTATCTTCACTTTGCAGATGCCTCTGAAACTTTGTTAAGTCAGCTCACTCAGGTAGCTGTTGTATTCCATGTGCTTATGTTTTATTTAGCATCTCTGCTTTTTTTTTTTTTTTTATTAAACTTTTTTTGGTGCTCATTGCTTATTTTTCACGTTTGTTGGTGTCTTTACTAGGTTTCAGTATCTGGATTATTTGGTAGCTTTCCAAAACGAATGCTCTGGTGATTTACTTTTAATATTCTAAAGTTTTGATAAGTCGAGGATGCATGTAACTAGTGGTCGCTTGTGGGATCTGGAGCTCTGGCCAAGCTGTCACATGCCCAGGAACTTACATTCACTGACAATTAGTTCACAGCAACTCAAAAACATCCAGAGGGATGGTTCCAGCTTGTTTGTTGTGTACACCCCCAGTAATTACGTTTTTAAAAAAGACTCTTTTAAGTTTCCTTCCTTTCCCAGAGCAGCAAGGGGAAACTGAATCCACTGCCACGTAGGAGTCTCCATATCGTCTCTCGGGACCCGCAGTGCTCTGGCGCGGGGCCTGGCAATCGGAGCAGTCTTCTCCCGCTTTCTGGAGGCGGGCGGGGAGGGCAGAGGAATTCCTGAGCTCCGGTGTCCGGGCTGGTCGACGCCCCTCGGGCTGGGCGCGGCTCCTCCCCTCGGCCCGGCAGGGGGCGGACGCGGGTGGCTAGGGGCGGGCGCTGCAGCTCGGGGCCAGCCGGGAGACCGTTCCACGTTTGCACCGCCGCGGCGCGCCCAGCCTTGCCCCTCGCCTCCCCTGTGCAGGCCGCGCGATGGCATTTGGGGCCCCGGGCTGGCGGCGCCGGTCGCTGCTCTTGCTGCTGCTCTGGGTGACCGGGCAGGCGGCCCCCGTGTTGGGCCTGGCTGTGAGCTCGGAACTTCAGATCCAGCGGAACTTCGTGCCGGATGAGTGTCCGCGCACCGTGCGCAGCGGCGACTTCGTGCGCTACCACTACGTGGGGACATTCCTCGACGGCCAGAAGTTCGACTCCAGGTACCCGTGCCCCCACACTCCCCAGGGATCTCCACCAGCCCGCCCCCACCTCCTCCGCCGCCCTCCCCATGCCTCGGGAGGTGGGCTGAGCCTTCTGTCCTCGACCGCAGCGGTAGGTGGAATCTTGAGATTGTGGCCAGGACAATTCCTCCTTTCCTCTCTGGCCCTCACAGCGGCACATGTTTTTCAGACTTGTAAAATGGCCACTCAGCGAGACCTCCAAGAGTGGGTGATGCCCGCCCGCTTCCTTGATGGTCCCTCTTGACTGGTCCCTGGGTTTCATCCCTGGATTGTCTTATCAACCCAGCCTTAGCATTGACGACTGGGAGAAAGAGGGGATAGGTGTCCCATTATCGCTGCCACTGTACTGAACTGTTAAGATGTTAGGCACCGTTCTGTTTTGTGTGTGTGTGTGTGTGTGTGTGTGTGTGTATGCATAAATTAATTAGAATCTTTGGGGAGTTGCATAAAAAACTCTGTGTTCTTTTTTTTTTTTTTATCACCAACGAAGTAATCAAAGAAGACCAGTGAGACCTGTGCAAACATTAGATTCAGGCTATGGGAATTCAAATACTGTGCCTGTGTGTAACTCCTGCGCCCTCCCCTTCCGGCTTTACAAAAACTGCGGGAGAGATGGCCTGGAGCAGCCCAGTGGGCTTGCCCACATCCCTCTTCTTTAAGTCTTCAGCTCACTTCAGCCTTGCTTCTTTCTCGGGGACTGCTGCTTTCTCGGGGACTGCTGTTACTAACCCTGGGCGGTGCCCTCTTGGTGGACCACTCCATTAGGCGGGGAACCGTTGAGCCTCTGCTATGTGCCTGAATGGGCTTATGTCCAAATACAAAGCAGCCACACTTTTTTTTTTGAAATTACAGGTAGTGAGTATGTAAAAGCATTTTAGCTTGTCGGTACTATGTGGCACAAAGCAAATGCTTAGATATGGTCATCCTTAGTGTTAATTATTATTATTTTTTTTTTGGGACACACAGGGAGACTGAACCCAGGAATTTACATTCTAGCCAAGCTCTCTATTTCTGAGTTATATCACCAGACCTAGTCACACCATTGATTCAATTGTAGTTTTTATACCAACCCAGCTTAATTGAGGTATTCCCCTGCTGTGCAATTCTAGAATGTGTAGAGCTCAAGAGATGGCTCAGTGGTAAAGGCTGATGAGTGTGATGACCCTGGGACTCTCATAGTGAAAGGAGAAAAAGGGCCCCCACAGATTGTACTCTACTCTCCACAAGGATGCCATGGCACAACCCCCATAAAATAATATGTAAAAAGAAACATCCTAAAATATAGATTATATTATTATAAGGGGTTTTTTTTTTTTTTGAAAATACGTTTCATTTCTTTTGGATATATACCCAGGATTGGAATTGTTGAATCAAATGGGACTTTTTGAAGCCCAGAATCTCAAAAGTAACTATCAGTTGTTTTCTATAATTCACTCACTTGTCATTCCTTCCATGAGTGTTCCTAGTTCTTCCTGTTCTTTTTGACATTTTAGTTGTCTTTTTAAAAATTACATTTTCTGGATGCGGTGGTACACACCTTTAGTCCCAGCATTTGAGAGGCAGAGGCATGCAGGTCTCTGTGAGTTTGAGGCCAGCCTGGTATACATAATGTGTTTCAGGATAGCCAGAGCTCCATAGTAAGACTCTGACCCCTCATCAAGGCTTTGATCTTTCTGTCTGTAAAGAGGTTGAGCATCTGTTCGTGTGATCATTGGTTATTTGTATAGCTTTGATTTTTTTTCTTTCATTATAAAGTGATTTTTTTTTTTTGCTTGAATTGACGGTAACTAATAATTCTCATCATAACAAGTTCCACTCTCTAGCGATGACTGATAGGACAGTGGGAGGACCACGTTGGTCCCAACCATAGCATTTATGCACTGTCTGCCCTTAAGAGTCTTACACGCTTCTCTCTGAGACTGTCATTTAGCACAGGCAAGTAATTACAAAATGTCGAGACAGGCACAAGAATAGCAGAGCCTGCTCTCTCTCACAGGAGGCCATACCTAGTTTTACCCTGTGCCGTTTCATCTCAGAAGAATCATCTACCCTCAGAAGACAGCGAGGAAGATACCTCATTCCAGATTAAGAAAGTAAGCCTGAGAATATCCAAATGACTTGCCCAAGACACCTGAGAATTGGGGGGTCGTGTGGGAATCTTAATGCAGGCAGTTTATGACCGTAATCTGTGTTCTGTAGTCCGCCATAAAAATGGTGGAAGAAAAACAAGAAGCAATGGACTCACACAGAATTCTTAACCATATGTTATGTGTGTGCAAGAGGTGGGTGGTCGGGGTGGAGTTTCTGGATAGCAGGGATAAGACCTAAGGAAGAGCGACATGTACCAGAGAGGGGCTGAGGAAGGAAGTTTGCTGGGGGAGGTGGTAAGGCTGGTTGTATAGTGTGGAGGGGGGGGTGCATGGTGACGCCAACTCGGGGCCTGGTCGGTGTGGTCTCAGAGAGTGGGGCAGGGACGGGTGGGAAAAATGAGAGGAAGCTACAGGGGAAGATTTAAGAACATGAACTAGACTTTATAAAAACCTTCAATTGACATAGAATTATGCATATTTATAGGCAACAATGTAACAGCCAGGAGCCAGCCAGCTTTGGTGAGAACTCCCTTTCTGGCTATTGAGGTTTGGACCTTGTCTACAGAAAGTAGAAAGTCCATGAAGACTTTGAGTCTTGGGGCTCAGGGATCAGATTTCTCTTTCAGAAGTGGCTGCCAAGGGAATGTGAAGGGCAAGACACAGAGGAGCTCTTTCACTGCTTCCTTCTCAGGGCTCTAGTCCTTTGGAATTTGTGGAATGTTAGGATATGAAGGTGAAAGTCTCTCCTTTTTTAACTTTAAAAAGATTTTTATTATTTGTAATTATGTGTCTGCGTATGGATATGAGCACATGCGTGTCCAGTGTTCCCTCAGAGGCCAGAGCTGTCGGATTGCCGAGAGCTGGAGTTACAGGCAGTTGTACGCTGCCTGACAGGAGTGCTGGGAACCAGACCCTTGCCTACTTAAAGGGCAGTATGAAAATTTCCCCTGAGCCATCGTGTCTCCAGCCCAAAAATGGTGGTAGCTGTATATAAAGTGTGTGTAGAGAGGAAAAATCTAGGAGTTTGGACTTTGGCTGCCTTGCGGTTTTGCCAGAAGAAAATGGCACCTGTCAGACTAATGAGATGGCTCAGTGGGTAGAGGTGCTTGCTGCCTCTCCTGATGGCGTGCACGCCCCCCAATAACTGTGAAGAAGGAAAAGAAGGTGAGGTCCCGCACTCTGAGTAGAGTTATAAGCAGCGAGAGAGCCTTGTACCACAGGTTTGTTGTTGTTGTTGTGTTCTGTTTGTTTCTTTTTCTGTGTCTCTGTCAGACACTTGAAGACAATGGGCCTTTTCTGCATATGGACATTCACAGTTACTAGGTCTGTCAGCCCTTGGCCACTGCTTTGGATGTGGCTTTGTTTAACCTCTGTGGGCTTGTGAATGTGTTCCTGTGTCCGCTGTGGCGAGGCAAGCAGATGGCAGCCTCCGCCTGCCGGCGCTGCGGCCAGCCTTCCCAGCTTCATCTTAGCAGTTCCATCGCATTTCTCAGCGTGAGAATAAGGGGAATAACACTTGTGGGTGCTCTGATCTCCTTCTGTGGCTAAAGTTGAATATGTTTCCATTTTCATGATCCTGGCAAAAAGTTCTCTCTCTGGTTCATTGGCAGCCTTCAGGTCTGTCTGCAGACCTCCAAGGTGCAGGCATTTGATTGATGTCCACTGCATGTGTTGGTAGGTAGGCCGACTTGTGCTGCTTTAAGCTTTCAAACTAAATGTGTCCAAATCCCCTACAGAGATTGTTGCACGGTTTCTGATGTGCTAGCTCTGGAGGTTTGGGTCCAAGAAGCATTTGCGTTTGGGACAAGTTCCCCACTGATCCAGCCATCTAGATGATAGGACTTTGAGAACCTTTGCTCGGAAAGAACTATAGATTTGATGGAGCTCAGTGCACTACATTTCCATCAGTCACCCACTTGTTTATTCATTAAACAGATACTTATTGAGTGCCTACTCTTCCAGGTTCTGGAGATGTGGTAGTGATTAAAACAGAATCTCTGATCTTATGTGTTGTGGCCCGAGCTGCCCCACGTTGGGCGGCCAAAATGTTGAGACCTGTACTGCCCGGCTTGGCGGCCACTGTGTTGCAGACTGTTCTGCCTCACCCTTGGGGGCCAAAATGTTCCGGCCTGCTCTGTTGCTCCAGTCCGTGGGTCAGGGCCTAGCAAGAAACGCGAAGAATGGAGACAAGACAGGGTGTGTGATCAAGTCTCTCTTGTTTATTGTCTCTCTTATTGTCTCTCCTTTTCTCTCCTATTGTCTCTCTCATTTATTGTCTCTCTCATTGTCTCTCTTATTGTAGGGAAGTCCGAGGTATTTATATACTTTGTCACGTGCCTTGTAGACTCGTGGATACCACATGCCTTGCAAGGTGGATATCACATGCGCCTTACAGGCTTGTATGGCGTGGATAGCACGTGCACCGTGCGTCTCGCAGGCATGGATACCACATGTGCCTTGCAGCTGGGGGCACTAAACAGCAAAACAAGATATGTGGGATAAACAGGATATTTATCAGAGTGTGCTCAGCTGTTGTAGGCTGTTGAAAACCAAGTCTCACGTCAGGGTATATGGCTCAAGATGGTTGCAAAGCTGATAGCCTCTTTCTGCTACAAGTCGGCTCCAACACTTATGAAGCTTACATTTCCACTGGGAAAACACATATACTCTAAGTTACACAGCAAAATAGAAGTTGTTGAGAGCTATAGAGACGGAGTGGAGGGAGGTTGAGGTAGGAGCTGAAGCACCAGGCGCAGACAGGTTTGAGTACAATGGCCATCTGGATAATAAATAACTTCTCGACTCTGTGGTAAACTCTCTGTGTCTCATGTAAGTCAGCTGGAATACAGAGACTGCCAAGTGAGGGGCAGACATCCATGCCTCTGCCAATTCCAGTGAGAAGGGGTTTTCTGTCTGTTGGGGAAGCCTCTGGGGGGAAAACCCGATGCTTGAGATAGGTCCTGAGCAGATTTTATTGACAGGATTTTATTTCTTCGATGCAGAGAGTATGCTTAAGAGAGAAAGAGGTGTGCAAAGCTTGGGTCTGAGCAGTATCATGCTCAAGGAACAGAAAAAGAAAAAAAAAGTTCTTCATAGTTGGATCAGGAGGCAGGAGCCCTAGAGCTCAGGTGTGGAGGAATCATTCCATAGAAGTCCTGAGAGCTATCAGAGGTGTTTGTGTAGACGAGTAGTATCCAGGAGGTCTTCAGTGGATAGATTGGGAGTAAGGAACCCTAGTGATTAGTCTCGTTGTGAAATTATTTTGCATAATTACCCAGTTAAGTTTCTAATGTTGGGATATAACAATAAAGACAAAGGAACGCCATGCCTTCATTATGGGTGAGAAGAGAACACAAACCAATTCCAGCTGACTAGAGCAGAATGCAGAGGGAATTTATTGGAATCATCTCTGATGCTGTAAGAAATTCCAGAAACATGAGTTGAGATGATTGTCTCCAGATCCCCAAGGGACTGCATTGGAGGTTTCCTCAAGAGATTCCAGCTTTCTCTACTGTACACATAATTAACCAGACTCTATCTCAAGTCCAGATTTCTGGGAGCGATTTTGGTTGGTTGCATTTGAGTGAGGTGCCTCCTGTCTAGGCATTCGGTTATAAATCTGTTTAACTTGGGACCAGGAGCATTGTTTCGGTAGGCCTGGTCCTCTGAGGAGAGCCACTGGGCTGGGTAGTACCTGGGTGGACTGGGAGACATGATTAGCGGCTAGTCAGGGCATGCTCACACAGGCAGGCAGTATTTAAAGCCTGAGTGTACTGTGACAGAGGAAATGATGCTAGGCATTGCTGCTGAGGTATGAGCCTTGGGGCTGCCTCTGAATTAGGTGAAAATAATTTTCCTATGAAGGTCCCTGGAGGCCACTGGCAGGTTGTCAAGGCACCGAACCCTAGGAAGATTTATTGGCAGGACTTTGATTCTGTGGGGGCATTGCAGGTTACTATGCATTTGAATGGCTTGATTTGGGTCTATTTTTCTGACCAGACCCTTGTTAAGAATTATCTGTGGGAATGTAACTTTTTAATTGGTGCAATTGCCTAAGAGTAATACTCTTTAACAGAGTGTGACAGCCTGACCCTGCTTAGAAGAGTTTCCTTGCTGTATTTTAATGCGCTGGAGGTCAGCCCATGTCCTACTTGCTTTTTCGGCCTTCTCTTTCTTCATTTCGACCTTCTTTCATTTTTCCATTTGGCAGTAGACAGGTAGCTTGCCAGATCATTTACTGGTGTCTTTGTCCTGCCAGGTCCCATTCACAGCTGGTAGACGTGGCCATTTGGTAGATGAAACACCTTTGCACAATTCATCTGGAGGCCTAGCCACCTCTGGGAGTGTATGGTGCAGAGAGAGGGAGGCAGGGAAGTCAGACCTTGCCTGTCCTCTTTTGGTCTACAGCTGGATCCATTCTCAGCAGAGGGATGTCTCCAGGGCTAGTCCCCCTGCAAGGAGAGTTTTAGTTCACTAAGGGCTGCTATGTCTGACCACAGTTGCTTCGTGAATCCCAGGTGAGGCAGTCTTGGATATTCTTTTTTTTTGTGTTGTTTTGAGATACGGTTGGGAGGACTCCCTGTACCGTCTCAGCTGGGCTCAAACTTGTCATCTTCCTGCCCTAGCCTCTTAAGTATGGGGACTTCAAGTGTTTGCCACCATGCTTGGACTGTTTATTTTTGAGACAGAGAACTCCCAGTGTTGCCCATGATTGCCTCAAGTTCATGGGTTCAAGAGATCTTCCTGCCTCAGCCACTGGAGTAGGTGGGGCTGCTGTACCAGCCTTGGTAGTCTTTACAGTGTTCAAAACATTGTCTTCAGTGTGTAATGGTCCACACAGGATCCTAAACTAGAATTTAAAGCAAGCTAACTTTCTTTTCCTAGTTGATGTGTATAATAGAACTGAGAGGTGAATGTCTGCATCCTCTGGGTTGGCCATTTCTCTTTTGTTTCTGGATCTGAAATGAGAATGATTTCAGCAAAGAACGGTCTAGACATACGCCATTTAATTTTAGTTTTAAAAAAAACATTTATTTTTAATTTTTATGCATACATGAACATGCCTGAGGGGTTGTGTACCATGTGCAAGCAGGAGCCTGTGGCGGTCAGCAGAGAGCATTAGGTCTCCTGGAACTAGAGTTACAAGGTCGTTGTGAGCCACCATGTGGGTAGCGGGAACCAAACCCAAGTCCTCCACTCTGCTAGAGTAGCAAATGCTCTTACACCGAGCCTTCTTCTTCTCTCTAGCCCCATGGATTTGTTTTTTAAAAAGTACAATACATAATATAGGCTGGAGATGTAACTCAATGATAGAGATAAGTCAGTTGAGCAGAAGAAATGATTGATTCCGTGGTTAAGAGCACTGTTGTTCTTCCAGAGGACTCAGGTTCTAGTTCCAGAACCCACATGCTGCCTTACAGTGCTCTGTAGTTCCATGGGATCTCATGCCCTCTTCTGGCATTCATAGACCCCAGGCACACATGTGCTACACAGATGTACACGCAGGCAGAACACTCATACATATCGCACTGGCTGGTTTTGTGTATCAACTTGACACAAACTAGAATTATCACAGAGAAAGGAGCCTTTCTGGAGGAAATGTCTCCATGAGATCCAGCTGTAAGGCATTTTCTCAATTAGTGATCAAGGTGGGGAGGGCCCATTGTGGGTGGAGCCATCCCTGGGCTGGTAGTCCTGGGTTCTATAAGAAAGCAAGCTGAGCAAGTGAGCAAGCCAGGGGAAGCAAAAGCAAGAGTAACCAGCACCCCTCCATGGCCTCTGCATCAGCTCCTGCCTCTAGGTTCCTGCCCTGTGTGAGTTCCTGTTCTGACTTCCTTTGGTGATGAACAATACTGTGGAAGTGTAAGCTGAATAAACCCTCTCCTCCCCAACTTGCTTCTTGGTCATGATGTTTGTGCAGGAATAGAAACCCTGACTAAGACACATATTAAAAACATTTTAAAATAACATGAAGCCATGAATTTAATTCCAAGCACAATGAATAAATAATAGTGATATATCTATATACTTATATCTATCTATGTCTGTCTTGGTTAGGTAATTTTATAACTTAAAATTCTAGCTGCCCAGCTTCTAAGATTTGAGAAGGGACACCTGGGCAGGTATGGTCCCTTCTTGCACACTGGACTTCCTTCTGTCCTGCTGCAGCCTTTCTAGGAGGCCAGCCTGATGGGTCTTTGGCCTTCCTGTGTTACAGACTTTTCAGTAAGATCCACTCTGTTCTTCTGCTTGCTTTCTATTTTCCCAAGTTTTCTTGCCATCTGTGGGCTGTTCTGGCCATCTTTACTGTTCCTTTAGTCCTTTTGAAGGGGAGGTATGTGAGACTTTACGACTTTACTTCTTGTTCTTTTATTTGTTTATTTATTTATTTAAAGATTTACTTGTCTCATTTTAGATTAAATGTATGCATTTGGGTATGGGCGTCACGCGCAGGTACACAAGAAGGCCAGGTCTCAGATTCCTTGGAACTGGAGTCCCAGATGGTTGTGAGCCACCCACCTGGGTCCTCTGCAACAGCAGTATGAACTCTTAACCACTGCCATTTTTTGGTCCCTCATTTATCTATTTTTATTACATTTTTTGGAGGTATGTTCTTGCTCTGTAGCTCAGGATGGCGTCAATCTTCTCATCTCAGTTTTTCCACTGCTTGGATTCAGGCATGCACCAGCCTACCAGCTTGCCGTTTGTTCCCTTAAATGTTCTTTCTTGCTATAACCTTGCCTAATCCCATATTCAGAGGTGCAGCCTATTATTAACACTGTAACAATAGAGACACCAAGTGCTTATGTATGTTAAGTAATGTGTTGGAAAATCACCTATGCTTCTGTATAGAAGCATAAATATTCCTGAGTTGACTTTGATGGGTTTTACTTATCTTCAGAAATAGTGTCATGGCTGGATCTACCTTTTTGTTGTTGTTTGTTTGGTTTTCTTCTGTTTTGAGTCAGGGTCTCAAACTTACTGACCTTCTCATGCTCCTACCTCCATCTCTTGAATATTGGGATCACAGGTAGGAGCCATTGAGTGATCCTTGGGATGTTGGGGATGGAGTCCAGGGCTTCGTGTATGCCAGGCAAGCACTCACTGCTGAGTTACATCCCCAGCCCTAGGAAGACCGACCCCCCCCCACTTTCATAAGTGCTAACTTCATTTTGCAGCATAATAAAGGCACCCCCTTCTTAGCTCTGCTGCTACACTGTCCCCTGTGCCGTTCTGCATCCGCACACATCTGTGCACACAGTCCCTGTGCTGTTCCTTCAAAACCAAAATTTACCATTGTAAGCATTTAAACATTTATGTAGTAGTAGTGTGAATTACATGCATGTTGGTATGCAATGGGTCTCTAGGGTTTCTTGTTTCTTAAAAACTCTTATCCTAGATGCGCTGACTGTTCCTCCCCCTTTTCCCTGAACCCCACTTTCCTGATAATCACACTTTACTTTTGTTTCAATGAGTATATATTTTTTTAATGTTTTATTTTTGAGACAAGGTCTCACAGTATAGTTCGGGTGGTGCTGGAGTTTACTATGTAGCCCAGGCTGGCCTCAAACTTGGTGTCTTCCTGCCTTAGCTAATCAGATACTGGGATTATAAAGTCATGTGCCACCATGTCTAATTCATGTACTTTGTGGAATCATACACATAGTATTTATCTTTCTTGGCTAGTTCATCTCACTTAATGATGTATCCTCAAGATACATAGGTGATACATAGCATATTATATTCTTTTATTTCCTTCATTTTGTGTATTTTTCCCATTTGTCACCTGATGGACATTTGGTTTGCTTCTCCTCTTTGGCTGTTATGGATCATTCTGTAGTGACATGTTTATACAGATATCTCTGTGAGCCTCTGTTTTAAATTCTTTTGGATAAATAGGATTCTTGGGTCTTTGTGCACTTTTGAGTTAAATTTTTTAATGACATTCTCTTTTCTATAGTAGTTGGATTGTTTTACATTCCCACTAATGGCGAACAAGGTTTTTCTTTCGCTGCATGGTCATCTATAGTATTTATTTTTTGTGATTTTTAGTGTTCTTCTCCTTCTGACCTGAGGTAGTATTGCTACTATTTTTTTTTTTTTGGATGAATGGATGGATGGATGGACAGATGGATGGATAGATGGATGGATAGATGGATAGATGTATGGAAGGATGGACAGATGGATGGATAGATGGATGGATAGATGGATAGATGTATGGAAGGATGGACAGATGGATGGATGGATGGATGGATGGACAGATGGATAGATGTATGGAAGGATGGACAGATGGATGGATAGATGGATGGATAGATGGATAGATGTATGGAAGGATGGACAGATGGATGGATGGATGGATGGATGGATGGACAGATGGATGGATGGACAGATGGATGGATGGACAGATGGATGGATGGATGGATGGATGGGGGCAAAGCTCTCCAAGCCAAACCATTCAACCAACCAACTTTATTTCTTTTCTCTGGTCTTTTATACCTTCTTAGATAAGAATTCTCTAGAAAATTACCTCAGCGATAAAATGTTATGTGGAATTGGAGATAAAGAAGGATGTTGACATTAAGTTTAAAGCAATGTTTCATTATAATATACTTGTTAAAAGTTCAAAACAGCAGCTTTGTATGGCCTTGCTGTATCATACTGCATGTCTATGAGTTTATCCTCAGACTTAAATGGTTTTCCTTGAACTGAAAATTGGCTCAAGTCTCTTTCTCTTTTTAGTGTAATTATGAAAGCTCATTGTATTTCTTTTGTTTTGTTTTGATTTTTAAAGGTACATTGAGTCTATTCTGTTTAAAATATCTGTGTATCTGTGTGTATGAGTATGTGTGGGTGCTCATGGAGGTCGGAAGAAGGTGTTGGATCCTCTGGGACAGGAGTTGTAGGCAGTTGTGAGCTGCCCAGTGTGGATGTTGGGAACTAAATCCTGTTCTCTTAGGAGAGCAGCAAGCACTCTTAACCGTCTCTCTAGCTGCTTTATAGATGAGGAAACTGAGGAGGCCGAGAGAAATGCATTGACTGGGTTGTCAGTCGCAGGGCTGTTGAGGCCCGCCTAGGATTCAGGACTGAGGGGGAGGGGGGACAATGCCAGGACGGGGTAGAAATGGCCAGCATTTGAAAGAAAGCCACAAAGAGGGCAAAGTTAGAGTTGAGGAAAAGAGGGTAACGGTGTCAGCCAGTGCAGCCCTGAGGTAAGAGGCAGGAGCGGGCTAACTGAAGATTTCCTTTGAAGTCCTTTGGCCTGGCTTCCAGATGGTTTGGTATCTGCCCCCTCAGTGTAGGTGACTATCTGCTGTAGAGCCTGCTGGGAGAGAGTAAGGTTTGGGGCGCTGTGGCTTCACACCCTGACTGTGTTCAGCCCTTTGTGGGGGAAGGGCTTATTCAGTGCCATCTATGGAACTTTCTCCTACCAAAACCAAGGCTACTGGGAAGTGTCCACAGGTCTTGATCTCTCTAGGGTGATGGAGATAGGGTTTGCATTGTAGAGAGGAGTTCTAGGGTCCATCTGTGTAGATCACAGCAGAACCTGGAACCCAAGTTGCTTGAGATCCATGTTAGGCTCTGGGTTAGATCCTGGTTGGCGACACAGTGGCATATTTCCGCTCAGTAGCTACGTATGATTAGTGGCTACCATATGGACAGCACAGGATTCGGAACAGGCTTCTATTCATTGTTCTGAGTCAGAATGATACATAAGGGAATTACGGACAGTGATTGGTCACTGATAGACTCATTGAAGCCCGACTTGTGTATTTGGGGGTAAGTATGTTAGCCACACACACTTGCTAAAGGAGAGCTTGCAGGTGGAAAGTGCCCAGGAAATGCATTATGGTTTTAATTTGTATTTCCCTGGAGCTTGGTAATATTGAACACCTTTTCACATGCTGCTTCTTCATTTGTATTTCTTCTTTGATGAAATGTCTATTCTAGTAGTTTGTTCATTTTTTTTTTTTTAAAAGTTGGGTCATTTTATTGTTGTTGAGCCGCCAGACTTCTTAGGTATTCTAGACATTAATCTCTTGTGTATGTATTGCTTATCTTTCTTGTCACTGTGACAAAATGCCCCGCAGAAGCAGCTTTAGGAAGGAAAGGGTTAATTTGCAGGTAGTATAGAGGCTTTGGTCCATCATGGTGGGCAGACGAGGTGCTGGAGCAGCTTGGTCCAGGACAGCGGGGCTTGCAGCCGTTTATATCTCATAGATCAGGACACAGGCCGGAACTGGGGGTGACTGGAACCTTCAAAGGGCCACCTCTAGTGGCCCATGCCTACTTGCTAGGCCTCATATCCCAGAGGTTCTGTAACTTTTCCAAGTAGCATTACTAGCCAAGGCTTAAGTGTCCAAGCATGAGTCTGTGGGAGAGACGTTTCAGAGTCAAGCCTGAGAGTGGTTTGCATATCACTGCTGCCGTTCTGCGTGTTGTCTTTCCACCTTGCTGATTATTTCCTGCATTGTGAGGACTTTAAGTCTGACACAATCCCACGTGACTGTTTCTGCTCTGGCAGCCTGTGCCTTTGGTGCTATCCAAGAAATCATTGTAAGACCAATGCTGAGAGGCTTTCCCTGTGCTTTTTGAGATAAGAGTTTAAGGATGAAGCCTAAGGTGGCCTCTGATTCCCTGGTCTTCCTGCTTCAGCACCCCATTGCTGGGATAATAAGGTGTGAACAACTATGCCTGGTTTCATGTTTTTTTTTTTTTTTTCTAGACGTTTTGCTGCTTTGGATCTTAAGTTTATGTCTTTAATATGATTTGCATTTAATGGCAAAGACCCAACTTTGTTCTTTTATATTTAGAAAGCTGTAGGCCTAGAATCCCACCACTGTGTGATCTTACTCATGATCCCTTGACCATGTATAGAAGGATTCACTCTGGACTCTGTTTCCATGAGTTTCTGTAGTTTAAATCTGAGGCACTCTGTTCTCATTACTATAGTCTTCTACAGTTAAAAGGTCAGGGACTAGAGGGTTCATACTCTTTTTTCCTAGGATTATTGTGGCGATTTGAATTGTTGACATTTACAGATGAATTTTAGGATATTTTTCTCCTGCTGCAGATGCCAGTGGGAATTTGATAGGAATTGCCTTGGCTCCGTAAGTTGGGTGCTGCCATTGGGTGTTTTAATGACAGTGAGTCTTCCAATCCGTAGGGTGCCTTTATTTTTGTCCTCTTTGATTTATTTTTGTTTAGACTTATTTTAATGCTTTTTGTCATGTGTGTATATGTGCACGACTGTGCAGTGCACACATGAATGTGTGGAGATCAGAGGACAACCTGTAAGAATTGGTTCTCTCCTACCCCATGGGTTCTAGGGATCAAAATCAGGTCCTTGATCTTGGTTTTAAGTGTTCTTACCAGGTAAGCCACCTTGCCAGAACACTTAATGTTTCTTTGAGCAATGTTCCTCTAGTTTTCAGTGTGTAATTCTTTTGGGTCTTTGATTAATTTATAGCAAACATTTTTTTTTTTTGAGTTTGTAGGTAGAATTGTTTATTAACTTCTTATTATCTATTGGTAGAAGGGAGACACAGCTAATTTTTGTTTATTGACTTTGTATCATACAACATTGCCAACGTCATTTATTAATTCAGAGAGAGCAAGCGAGCGTGCAATCTCTTTAGGGGTTTCTACGGTTTTTTTGTGTTGGCATAGGAACACTCACCTCTCCTCTCCCTAGTGTGGATGCTTCTACTTCTTTGTCTTGATGAATTTGCCTCGCCATTTTCCCCCAGGACTTTGCTGAATAGAAATGGGAAAAAAAGAGACATCGCTAGTTTATTTCTGAGCACAGGGAGAAAGCATCGGGTTTTTTCACCATTGAGTGTAATGTCAGCTGTGCACAGTCCCTTCAGTAAGCCTTCCTGGAACTGCCTGGTTGGGTGAGCCATCTGTTTCCTGTAGGATCCCAATTGGGACATCTGTAAAAGGTGTGAATGAGCTGGACAGTGGGACAGGCTGCAAAAGATCTTATTCCAGCATTTGCAGAAGTGGTTTTCATGACCAGTTCTGGGCTTGTTGCTTCACATGGGTTTGTGCCAGTTGCCATGATCAGCATAAATCTACCTAGGACAACTTCAGTTTTTCCAAATGGTCGGCCCTTTAAGCAACAGACAGCACTGGTCCTGCATGTTAGAACCTTATGTGCCTTAGTGCTATATAACACATTTCTGCATCATTGTTTGCACTGCTATGGGATCATCAAAGGAAGGAATTATTAACACCGCGAGGCTGATCATCAAAGGAATTAACACTATGAGGCTGCGGGGCTTCCCGAGCCTGTGCCAGGAGCCGAGACTTAGTCATGGATTCTAACTTTAATCTTTGTTTTTTCCCACTTGGCTAACTTTTTGAGCTTGGAAAAAAAAGTTAACTTCCAGGGAGCCTGAATGTCTAAGCATTACGCAACACAACCTGTGCTGTGTAGGAGTTATGAGGAGTTATGAGGAGTTATGAGGAGTCAAGGACTAGAAGGATCCAAGCTCTTCGTGAAGAGCTCACTGTGCTGCTGGGCCTAACACAGAAGAAGTGCTTGGTAAATAGTAGAGAGGGCCATAGCAGGAGGGGAGTGAGGGGAAGGATGATGGGAAAAATGGGCTCCGGGACTTCACCTGTGGAGAGGAAGGAAGGTTAATCCGGGGCAAGTGAAGAAGCTGAGATAACACCAAGGGTGTTTGAAAAAGCCATAGAGCAACATGTTATTATATGAGCTTCCTTAAAATGTGTAATATATGGACGTGTGTGTGTGTGTATGAATGTATGTATGAATGTATGTATGTGTATGTGTATGCTTCCCTCAAGAGTCATGTATTCATTGAACACAAATCCCAGTGGCCGAATGGGGAACCTGCAACAAGTTGTAGGTCAAAGGGATGCACGTTTCTCCTAAAAGAGTATGGTCTACTGCCATTTTTCCTGGTTTCCTTCCAGAATTTGAAGGTAAGACCCGATTGCTGGCGACACCGCCTACATCAGGACACAGTGGAGTAGAGATGGAATTGACCTAGAAGGAAGTTGCTGTGCAGGCTGCCGAGGGAGGGAAGCCATCAGCAGTGCTAACCAGCTGTAAAGCTTACAAATGACAGTGATGACCAGCCTGGCACGATAGCTCTGCTCGTGCAATAGTGACACTTTTTATCTTGGGGGCGACCAACAGCTATGTAGTCGGACTTCAGGTCTGCTCATCAGGAGGGAATCGTGCCTGGTAGCGTAAAGCCAATTACTCAGGGCTGGAGAGGTCCTAGACACAAGAGAAGAACCTACTACCACCATTTTCCTAAACCAGTGTGATTTCTAACTGCATTCTAAACAATTACCTTTACACTCACAGACAACTGAAGCTCCCACACCTAATAAAAAAGGATCCCCCCAGATGGAGACTATCCCAGAGATCCACAGCTGGCCATAGTGCAGAGAATAATGACTTTGGGTGCCCAACCCTGACTGATACATCTGCAATGTAGCCCCTATACCTGAAGTGCAGGGACAAGTATGAAGAAGGATTGTAAGAGCCAGAGACCCAGGGTGCTTGCTATCAAATAGTGCCTTTTAAGGAAAACACAACTATGAAGTATCAACAATATGGTTGCCTGATCAAATCTAGCATAATGACAATACCAGCTGATGTGCTAGTGTTGATTGAGGAAAATGTCACATGGTTTCACCCCTAGATGTAGATGTAGATGATGTAGATGATGTAGGTGTAGATGATGTAGATGATGTAGATGCAGATGATGCAGATGATGCAGATGATGTAGATGATGTAGATGTAGATGATGTAGATGCAGATGATGCAGATGATGTAGGTGTAGATGATGTAGATGTAGGTGTAGGTGTAGATGATGTAGATGCAGATGATGTAGATGATGTAGATGCAGATGATGTAGATGATGTAGGTGATGTAGGTGTAGATGATGTAGATGTAGGTGTAGATGATGTAGATGATGTAGATATAGATGATGTAGATGTAGATGATGTAGATGTAGATGATGTAGATGTAGATGATGTAGATGTAGATAATGTAGATGATGTAGATGTAGATGATGTAGATGTAGATGATGTAGATGATGTAGATGATGTAGATGATGTAGATGATGTAGGTGTAGATGATGTAGATGTAGGTGTAGATGATGTAGATGTAGGTGTAGATGATGTAGATGATGTAGATGTAGATGATGTAGATATAGATGATGTAGATGATGTAGATGATGTAGATGATGTAGATGTAGATAATGTAGATGTAGATGATGTAGATATAGATGATGTAGATGATGTAGATGATGTAGATGATGTAGATGATGTAGGTGTAGATGATGTAGATGATATAGAGGCAGATGATGTAGGTATAGATGATGTAGATGTAGATGATGTAGGTGTAGATGATGCAGGTGATGTAGGTGATGTAGATGTAGATGATGTAGGTGTAGATGATGTAGATGTAGGTGATGTAGGTGATGTAGATGATGTAGGTGATGTAGGTGATGTAGATGATGTAGGTGATGTAGGTGATGTAGATGTAGATGATGTAGGTGTAGATGATGTAGATGTAGATGGTCAATGACTGCTAAGAGATTCTCCATGGCTGAGCTCCCACATAGGATGTCCAATCCTAAGTGATCAGCCCTGGAAACATGTTTATATAAGAAATGCTTAAACATGTATACACACACACATGCGCGCGCGCGCACACACACACACACACACACACACACACACACACACACACACACGTAAACACACAGTTCCACAGAAGTATTAGGGTGAGGCACAGTCATCTAGGGACAGACAGAGAATTGGACCTCTGGGAAAGGTAGAAGACTGAATCACAGGAAGGAGGAATAGCGGTAGATGCCAAGACGGTGTCAGTTAGGAGTCTGAGGGTCCCAACGGTGGAGAACTTGGCTTGATCCCAGAAGGTAAAAGTGGTAGGTTCATAGCTCTCAGTGCTGCAGTGTAAAGAAAGAATCGTGAGCTACAGAAGGAACAAGAGAACAGACAGCTCCCATCACGGTGGTCTAAAGGGGCCCTAGAGGTGAGAAGCCACTCAGGAACTCTGGTTGCCCTTTTTGTAGGCTCCCTAACCCTCTCCCTCCCCACTCCCTCTTCTCCGTGATTGGTCTGGCTGGGTAGGTTTCCTTCTCTGGCCCTCAAACTCTGTGGAGCAAGAAGCAGCCCCCCTTTAAAGCGTCCCACACCAAGTTTCCATATCAGCTTCAGTTCCCCTGGCTCGCCCTCGGTATGTATCACAAACACATAACTATAATGATTAAATAAGAAAGTGTGAACTTGGGAGACAGGGTGTGTGTGGGGGGCTGGAGGGGAGGGGAGGGGTAGGAGAGATGTCGATACAGTGCTTATGTATGAAGTTCTCAATATAGAATAGGGCCAGAGAGACGGCTCTGTGGTGAGAGCACAGCTGCCCTTCTCGACGACCCAGGTATGATTCTCAGTACCCATGTAGTGGCTTACAAGTGTCCATAACTCCAGTTCTAGGTGACCTGAGGTGGGCACCAGGCATGAATGTGGTGTATAAACATACGTGCAGGCAACACGCACATAGATATAAGTTATTAAATAAAAAACAAGTAAATAAAATAAAAGCCCGGAAACGTTCTCCATTTAATTTGCAACCTCTTTATGCTTAATGTGGTTTTACGAGGAATGAATTTATGATCTGTTGGCTGTGCCTGCAGTGTTCTTCCATCACCAAACCGATTCTTTGAATATTTAATTTCAGTTTAATGGACTTTTTAATAGGATTCAATGTTAACTGTGTAAACTTCTTAGAAAATGAATCAGTACTATTAAAACAGGATGTGGTGTGTTGGCTGTAAATCTCCAACCCAAATAGGACCGGTCAAAGAAAACACAACTCAGTAATTATGAATATAAGCTGCACGCCTAGAATTGGGCAGATTCACCACTACACTACTCTGTTCTCCAGCTATGAGACCCGTAGAACTTGTGGGTTTTCCAGACCCTGCGTTTGTCCTCCTGCTTCCCAGTCATCCTCCGTTGTCTTTTCTCTCTCCTCACTCTCTTCCCACCAACCTTTATTTCTCCACCTCCCTTTCTGCCCAGTCACTGGCTCCAGCCTTTATTTTACAAATTAAGATGGGCAGAAAGTTCACTAGAATTCACCTGTGTAATGACTGGCTCCCCCTCTGCAGCCCTTCCCACGGAAGGGGAATTAACATCAAAATACAAGGCCGGGGCTCTCCACTACACGAGTGTGCACTTAGAAAATTGTATTAAGCTTGGCAACTGTACTCACGTGCTGCAGATGAGGACTGCACTTCTAAAGCCACTTCCTGCCTGGGTTCTGTTGCTGCCCTACATGTGCTGGTCCTCAGGAGCCTGGGAAGGAAGCCTTGCATGTAGCTTCATTTCGAGATCCCACGGATGGCTCTGAAGATGGTACTGTGATATGGCCATGCTCGAGCAAAAATCAGGAGCCGGCAGAACAGGAGATGGCATTTGTCCCAGCGTGGAGGTTCAAGGTTGCTATGTGCAGAAGGTGCACATACTCTTTGTGTTCCTGTGTGACCTAGGCTGGAAATCCTGTTCTGTTCACTGACCTTGAATTAAAATGGGGTATGAGACTAGGAGGCGCTGGGGCAGAGGGCAGGTCTGAGGAAGCTGAACCCATTGGTTGACCAAATCATTCCTTAGGAAAACACTAGGAAAAGGTAAATGTTTCAAAAGGAAGGGTGGCACAGAATCATAAATTCTAGCAATTATTAATTCTCTCTCTCTCTCTTGGATTTTTAAAAATGGATCTTTTCATAGTATCTATTTATGTGTAAATGGAAAATGGTATCATTTGATACTGTAGCTGTGTTACCTGTAGTATTTGTGTGTGTGGCCAGCTCATATGCTTGCCACAGCACACATAAAGAGGTCACAGGATGCCTTGTGGCAGTTGGTTCTTTCCATCCACCATGTGAGCACCGGGGACCTAGGTTCTCAGGCTTGGCAGCCGGTACCTTCACCAGCTGAGCCATCCCATTGGCCCACCCCTCACTCACAGAGAGCATCCTTCAATATGGATGAGTAGGAATCCATGAAATGACCTCACTGACTAAAATGAAGCCAGAGGCCATCCGCTTGGGTTGTTTTCCGTTGCTTCTTATTGTAAACCACGATCTGCAGCAAGGTTTCTTTTGCTTATTTTTCTTTCTGTTTTGCACTCACTTCCCCTTCCCCACACCGATTCTTTCCTTCGGTCTGCAGGACTGGGGATTAGATCCAGAGCCTTGCAATGCTAGATTCCACCGCTGAGCAGTGTCTCCAGACCTCCTTCCCTTTAAATTTCAAGGCAGTCTCACAAGGTTGCCCAGGCTACCTTTGAACTTGTGATCCTTTCCCTCAATTTCCTTTGTAGCTGATACTGCATACGGGCTATCAGGCCTAGATGTGATGTCATTTTTCCACATACAGTGTTTGAAACTATGGGTTTCTCTGCCAGTTTATAAAGTAGTTATAGACAAAGCCCTTGTCTTGGCCTCCATTTATGTGTTTCTCAGAGCGCGTAACCAATACATCTCCTGGAAGATAAAACTTTGTTGCTGAATTTATATGTTGAAGAACAAGGTTTTAAGTCCCAGCCATGGTTTGTTACTGATGTCCTGACATGTCAGCATTTAATCGTGTGTACCCTCTCTCTATTGCATGTACCTCAGTGTGTTTAGGAAATCAGAGGACAATTTCAGGACTTGGTTCTCTGCTTCCACTGTGGGTTTGGGGGAATCCAACTCAGGGTGTCAGGCTTGTGTGGCAAGCATTTAAAAAAATATTGGTTCTTTGTTAATTTCACATAATGAACCGCAAGTCCACTCACCCCCTATATGCTCCCTCCACCCTTGCAACCTTATCTCTAACAAAGAAAAAAGTCTCATCATGGAAGCTGTACTCTGTCACAGTGTGTGCTGCAGTACCCCTCTGTCCACACTTCTTTGCTTGCAAATGCACATTGCAGTGAGTCATTGGTCCCGTACGAGGCCTCCGGCTTTTTCTATACCATCAATACTGGAACCTCACTAGGACTCCTCTTGAGTATGGGTATCCTGGTGTTGCCCTGTGTCATGGAGGTCCTATAGTTTTGGATCTGTAGGACCAGCCCCTGTATGCTCTCCAGCAGTTCATCCATGGGGGGAGATGTTGGGGAGAGCTAATTGAAAGTCCTGGATCTGGGCCTGAGCTTAAAATTGCAGCCTGGTGGCAAGCAATTTTAAGTGGATTTGTTGGCAATATTCAAGTTAATATAAAACCTTCAACCCTGCAGTTGCTGTCCAGTGGTGACAAATCCTGGGCCAGTAACTCCTTGGCAGGCCTTTCTCTTTGCTGCTGTGACCATCACGAAACTGTCTTCACGTTGATGGTAACTACGCTTTTATTTCTCTCTCCCTTCCTTCTGGATCGTCAGCTACGACAGGGACTCTACCTTCAATGTATTTGTGGGAAAAGGCCAGCTGATCGCAGGGATGGACCAGGCTCTTGTTGGGATGTGTGTGAACGAGAGGCGGTTTGTGACGATTCCCCCAAACCTCGCCTATGGAAGTGAAGGAGTTTGTAAGTCTTCATTCTGTTATTCATAGACACATTTGAAGGCCCTCTGGCCAGTCTGACTGGAGGGAGACTTTGGGATCTTTAATAGGAGAAAAGGAAAGGCCCAACACCCATTTCCAGGATAGGTTTATCTCTTAGAGATTAAAGAAAGAGTTCTAATGAACTCTTGAGAAGAGGAGAATTTCTCTCTCTAGTTTTATTTGGAGAAAGACTCAGTCCTTTGGAATTGTATGTCTGTGATGGGCTTGAATTCTTTTGGCTTCTGTTCACATGGCAGTAGTCAGTTGACTTCTTTCTTGTGGGATGTGAACAAACATTTATTTAACCCACGTAGGTCATTGATAGTAGACCAACAATCCCACCTGAATCCAGCCTGGTGAACTAATGAGTTCATTGGAGTAACTGACAGGAGCGTGGTGGGGCTGAGGGGTTACTTCTGGGCAGTAGCTGGATCAAAAAGCCCACTGTAGTGTGGGTGATGCCAGGTAAACGTCATGTCTCCAGAGCGCCCCGTACAACTTGGAGGCAGCTCCTTAGGGCACAATTCCTCTGTTAGCCACGGTTTACACTTTTATAACTTTGGGGAGAAACCTAGTCAATCTTTTTCTGTTAGCTTCTCCTATCTGCTCTACCCATTCACACACCACCCTCCCACCCCCCCCCCCCCCCAACCTCCCCTCAGGAAGGTGGGTAGGGGGAGCTGTTCAACAAGGAGAAAACAGCTATCAAACAGCTACTTTACAGGGAATCTCTTGAGTCGCCAGAAGATGGCAGTCTCTCAATGTGAATACACTTTAATTTCCAGCTGGTGTGATCCCTCCAAACTCAGTCCTGCATTTTGATGTACTCTTGGTGGATATTTGGAATTCTGAAGACCAGGTTCAGATTCAGACGTATTTCAAGCCCCCCAGCTGCCCTCGGACTATCCAGGTATCTGATTTTGTGAGGTACCACTACAACGGAACCTTCTTGGATGGGACACTGTTTGATTCCAGGTAAGTCCCACTGTTGGTGGCAATGTGTGCAATGCCCTTGGTTCCTTCTGTCATGTCTTCTTTCTGTGCTTATTAGGAAACCAGACAATGTACTCTACCAAACTGTACTTGGTACCTAACCCCTCCTCATATAGTTTTGGTTAGTGTTTGATACTCTGTGGTGTCAGGGTCAAACTATAACACCTTAGAAGGAATTAAAATTTTTATTTAAATGATTAAATGATTTAACCGTACTTGGAGATCTCCACATAAGTGAAGGACCATGTTTCCAAGGAAGCTCATGAGTGTTTGAGTCACTTATATGGTGTGTCTATGGAAAGGCAAGGAGAGGACCATAGAGAGGCCTGAGGCTAGGATAAAAGCTAGGGAACTCTCTGAGATTTTTTTGTATGGCAGAATGCTCAGTGAGCAGGAGAGCTGTTGACCGCTGGTATCCATAGGGGCTTCTCATTCCTTCCTAACATGAAGAACAAGTGGGATCTGTGCCTGTCCCTAGGGATGACCGTGGGCTTTGTGTTTACCTGAGATTTGGGAAACAAAAATCCCAAGGGGTGAGTTAGGGATGGTATGGAACTTGCTTCCTTCCTCTTTGATGTTTTTTAGCCATAATCGAATGAAGACCTATGACACATATGTGGGGATTGGATGGCTGATACCTGGAATGGACAAAGGGCTGCTGGGCATGTGTGTCGGGGAGAAGCGTATCATCACCATCCCTCCTTTTCTGGCCTATGGGGAGGAGGGAGATGGTAAGTCCTCTTCCTCAGAGCGTCATTCATTCATCTTTATATGTTTATTTTCATTGATGACTATGTGTGTGTGGCTGCTTCTCTGTACATGTACCACATGAGTGCATTGTGCGTAGAAGCCGGAAGAGGGGTTCGGATCTCCTGGAGCTGGAGAGACAGGCTGTTGAGAGCTGCTGTATGTGGGTGCTGGGAACCCAACCTAAGTCTTCTGCCAGAGCAGCTTAACTCCTGGGCCATCTTTGAGTCACCTCTCTAGCCTCATTGTCCTTACTTGTGTCTGTAGCAATCAGTTCATCTGTGTCCACTGAAACATACCACATGCCTTTTGTTCTAGACCAACACTGGCTACCATATGTGGTTGTTTACATTGAAGTAAAAATGAATTAATATTAAAATTCCGTTCTGGCCACAGCTTCACATCTCTGGTATGGGAGAGCCACACATTGCTAAGGGCTCAGTGCTACTCCACAAATACCTTTTGTTTCCATTACTGGACAATGCTAGTCAGGATGATTTTCTGTCTAGAACTTGCATTGCTCATGGACACCGGTGTTTATGGTAAGTGCTGTGTCCCTCCCTGCCTTGCCAGCTGCAGTCCCGGACACCAGCTTCTCTCACTTTCTTATCTGTAAGCAAGATTTGATCTAGATAGTTTAAAAAGCTGTAAACATCAAAGTAAAGGTTTAGCCACCGATGTCTAAGTTGACAGACTTCCCAGCTTTACTCCTTTGTTTGCATTATGAGTGTGTGTGTGTGTGTGTGTATGTGTGCGTGCGTGCGTGCGTGCGTGCGTGCGTGTATTCTACTTGGACAAACTCAAAGCATACCATTGGCTGTGACTGTTGAGGAGTTGGGAGAGTCCTTGTCTAGCACTCATGAAGCCCCAGGTTTGATCCCCAGCACATGGGGGTGCACACTTCTAATTTCAGTACTTGAGAGGTGAGAGCAGGAAGACCAGGAGTTCAAGGTCATCTTCAGCTACACAGTACATTGGAGCCCAGCTGGGCCACATAAGATCCTGTCTCAAAAGCAAAATAAAATAGTGTCCTATGAGGAGAAGTAGTGTCCACATCAAGAGAAGTAGAGTGTTGACTGAGAAATAAGGTTTATTAGTTATTCCTATTAAATTATACAATTCAGTCATACTGACAGTTGGATACAACAGAGACCTTTAGGCATTTAAGCAGTAGGCATACATGGGGTAAAGAATAGAAATGAGAGCAGGGCGTGGTGGCATACGCCTGTAGTAGCAGTTGGCAGATTGAGCCATGGGATTGCGAGTTCAAGGCTAGCCTGGTGAATAAGAACCTATTTTAAAGAAACACGATAAAAAAAAAAAAAAAGAATACAAATGAAAACATGGTGCTGTTGAGGAAGTTGAATGGTAGTCTACTTAGCAATAACCAATGTAATATTTTCCACACTGGTTTCTGCCTCTGTAGTCTATAGGGCCTAGGAGAGGGGAGGCTGAGGGCATGAGGCTGGGGCTTTCCGTGTTTTATATTTCCACGCCTGAGATCAGCAAGCAGCTCTTATGGCTGTACTTTCCTGTTGTTGCAATAAAACACTGTGTCCAGAAGCAGTTGATAGAAGGAAGGGTTTATTTGGGCTTACAGACCCAAGGAATAAGAATCCATCATGGCGGGGGAGGGGGCATGGCAGTGAGCAGCAGGTGTGGTCCCATGAGCGAGGTGAGAGCTTACCTCTTCAAATGCATTTACCAAAAACAGAGAGGCAACTGGAAAAGTGTGAGGCCTTTAATCTGAAAGTCCTGGGCCATCTTTGAGTCACCTCTCTAGCCTCATTGTTCTTACTTGTGTCTGTAGCAATCAGTCCATCTGTGTCCACTGAAACACACCACACCTTTTGTTCTTTAGTCTGTCCCCAGGGACAGACTACTCCAGCAAAGTAAGGCTTTACTGCCTAAACCTCCTGAACAGTATTACCAACTTGGGAGGTTGTGAGAGAGTGAGGACGGATGCGAGGAATGGAGACCAGACAGAGTGTGATTCAATCCCATTTATTCTTCAGTCTCTCTTCCTAATCCAAGTCCCAAGTCTTGGGTTCCTAGTCCCTAGTTCCTAGTTCCTAGTGCCTCCAAGTTCCAAGTTTCCAGTTCCAAGTTCTAGTCTCGAGTCTCATCCAAGTACTCTTCCAAGTACAAGTGTCTAATTCTCTGTTCTCTTTCCCAAGTCTTGAGTGTCTAATAATTTTTTCTGTCTCTTGCCTTTTATATGTCTCACTTCTAAGCCATGCCTTTAAGTCATGCCTTTAAGTCACACCCTTAGGTCTTATCTCTAAATCATACCTTTAAGTCTCACACACCCAAGGGAAAATCCTGGGTATCTAAAACAAGATATTATCAGAGTGTGCTCAGCTGTTGTAGGCTATTGTAAACAAGTCTCTTGTCAGGGTATATGGATCAAGATGGCTGCAAGGATGATAGCCGCCTTCTGATGGCTCCCCACAGACTAGGTATACTCTTTCTCACTGAGGCCAGACAAGACAGCCCAATTAGGGGAGCAGCCTCCACAGACAGGCAACAGAGTCAGGGACAGCCCCCCCACTCCAGTTGCTGGGGGACCTGCATGAAGATCAAGCTGCATGTTTGTTACATAGTACTGGGGGCTATCATTTTTGGTTGGTGGTTCAGTCTCAGTCAAGGGGCAAGTTGGTTGACTCTGTTGGTCTTCCTGTGGAGTCCCTGTTCTTGGGTACCTGAATCCTTTCCCTAGCCATCCATTTTCTTATTGATGTTCAGATTGTCTCATTTCTTGGCCAATGGGAGTGCATTCACTTCAGCTCCTAAATCTTGCTTTGTAGTCAAAGCTGGCTTTGAACTGCTGATCCTCCCGGCTCAGCTTCCCAAGTTCTGGCAAAATATTTTGGATATCTAAATGACAAAATGAGATTCTCAGTCTACTACAAAGAATCATTTATTTCTTTAAAGTAGATAATTAGTGTGTATGTGTTCAGTACAGATAACATTTTAAATTTAATTTTAGTTTTTTAGTTCTGGCTGGGCTTAGGTAGCTGAGGGGGGACCTTGGATTCTCATCACCTTTCGCCTCCCTAGTGCTGGGATTACACTTGTGTGCCACTATGGCTGGTTTTACAGATGTAACTTTTTTCCTTCAATATTTTTTGCCCTGAGATTGGTTGAATCCATAGATGTAGAACCCACAAATACAGAGGGTAGGCTGTATCCAGTATGTCTCATCCTAGAAACATCCAAGAGAAACAGTACTATGCAGAAATGAGATAGAAAAGACATAAAAGCTACTTATGGTATATGTGTACCATTTCTTATTTGTTATCTAATTTCTGTTTATTTAATAACTCATTTTGGATAAAAAACTTTACATTTAAAAAAAAAGAGTGGCTCTAAGTTTTAAAGAACATGACTGGATATAGTATTTTCCAGAATGAAGTCACAAGTTTGGAATTTGCATATTTGAATGTTTACAATGTATTTGTGCCTAGACAGAACCCATAGGAGGTGTGGGTTTGGATTCCACAGAGAGCTTCTCATTGCTGCCTGAGCATCTGAGGTGTGCATCTCTTGTCCGTTTGCTCCTCCTGAGCCAGTCAGGCATTATGCAATGTCCACAGTTAGACACCAGGGTGAGACACTGCAGTTACACAACATGGATAACAGAACGTTTGTTTCCTCGGCTTAAAAACTTCAAGGAATGAGGAACACTGACAGAGACGGTATGTGTGGTGGTTAAAGCACGTCCTAAATTTTATGTCTGGAATGAATTGTTCTCCCATTTCACTCTAGGAAAAGACATCCCTGGGCAGGCGTCCCTAGTCTTTGATGTTGCACTGTTGGACCTCCATAACCCCAAGGATACCATTTCCATTGAGAACAAGGTCGTCCCTGAGAACTGTGAGCGGAGAAGCCAGAGTGGAGACTTCCTCAGGTATCATTACAATGGCACGCTTCTGGATGGCACCCTCTTTGACTCCAGGTAAGGAAGCTACTTTCCACTCACCAGCACATCCGGCTAAGTGATCATCCATGCTTGGCCATGGTTGAAATATACCATCAGTCCTGACTAATTTTTAGTCATCCGTCCAGGTCTCTGTTTTCAGATTCTGAGCTTGTTCCCAGGTGGTTACAAGGGTCTCTTGGTCTATATTGTTTAGAAAACAGGAGGGACTTATATTCCTAGACACCCATTGTCCTGAACCCCACCATAGACTCTAGGACGTGGAGTGGTCAGAAGTGAGGTGAAGAGGTACAGTGAAGAAAGAACCAGCTCTCTGTGCTTCCTGGCTTCCCGACGTTGGGTCGCGTTGGAGCTCTCTGAAGATCAGCCTCAGTTTTTTCCTTGTGTCAACACATTCTCTATGATGGTTGAGTTAAGGTATTGAAAGTGCTGTGTAAAAGCTGAGGACAACCAGCTGGATGGTTCAGCTCCCTTGTGAATGGAGGCTCCAGAGGCTAATTACGCTGCCTCTTTATCAGCAATTGCACAGCTGGCTTCCGTGCACAATGCACGTGGCAAGCTGTGGCAAGTCTTGTTTATCCAGGTGGCATGTTTCTTTTGAAACCACTCCTTTAGCTTCCTATAAACAAGTAGCTTCCTATAAACAGAGCCTCCGTGTCTGAGGTAATAGACTTCTAGTTTGTTTACCCATCCAAAGCAGCAAAGAGGGATTTTTTTATGGTTCTTTTTAAATCGGGTAACATATTCTTCTTATTCTTAAGATCTCTCTTTTTTTTTAAAAAAAATTAATTTTTCTTACAAAAAACCAGTAGTCAGATGGTTCAAAATAAAATAAATACTAAATTAAGATATTCAATATACCTGTCTTTGCTTCGCTTGATTTATTCTTTAGTTAGCTATTAATTTATTATTTATTTTAGACTTACTTATTTTATGTATGTGAGTGTTTTGCCTGCATTTATGTATGTGCACCTCATGTGTTGATTCCTACAGAGACAGAGTGTATGGGCTCTCTTGAAACTAGAGTTATGTACGGTTGTGAGCCACTCTGTGGGTGCTGAGAGCTACACTTGGTCCTCTGCAAGAGCAACAAGTACTCTTAACTGCTGAGTCATCTCTCTACCCCAACTGAACCATTTTTATAAGTTTCTCTCCTCCTCCTCCTCTTCCATTTCTCTCCTCCCTCACTTCATCCTTTTAAAAGTTTATAGTTTGGAATTGAACCCCCAGGGCCTCACATTGATCTATAACCCAAGCTGATTATTATTTATTTATTTATTTATTTATTTTGAGATCAAGTATTCTTGTGTAGCTCAGACTGGTCTTGAACTCCTGAACTCAAGGTGGTCCTCCTGCCCCAGTCTCCGAAATTCTAGGATTATACTTGCACACCCCTCCATACAGCTTGAATAATCATCCAGTGTGTGTGCATGTATGTGTGTGTGCATGTATGTGTATGTGTGTGCATGTATGTGTGTGTGCATGTATGTGTGTGTGCATGTATGTGTATGTATGTGTGTACATGTGTGTGTGCATGTATGTGTGTGTGCATGTGCATGTATGTGTGTGCATGTATGTGTACATGTATGTGTGTGTGCGTGTATGTGTGTGCATGTATGTGTACATATGTGTGTGCATGTATGTGTACATGTATGTGTGTGTGTGTATGTGTGTATGCATGTGTGTGTACATATGTGTGTGCATGTGTGTGTGTGTGTTTTAATATGAATGCAAGCAGATGCTGATGTTGCCTTAATTTCTTCCTTTTTGGTTTATAGCTTATGGATATGGTATGTCTCTGTGTGTATGTATGTACATAACGTGTCCTAAAACATTACATACTTTATGTATAATTCTGTTCCTTGATAGGAAAATTTTCCACATTGCTGCATTGAGAGAACTCATGTAGTTTTTACATCTGTATAGTTTCCCACTGGGCAGATATAAAGTGTTTATATAATCATCCAATTGCATTTGACTTATCTTTATACTTTTCTGTTACAGATTTTTTTTTCTCAAAGCATGTTTGTTATTACTTTTTACATTTCAGTTTGCCTTTATCCTTTATTTCTTGGAATTGCATTTCTAATTAAAGACCATTTCAGCCTGGCAGAGTGCCATGTGCCTGTGTGCCCAGCCACTTGGGAGGTTGACACAGGAGGGATACTTGAGCTCCAGTGTTGGACGCTAGCCTGGGCAACATAGGGATGGCCCAGTTGAAGCAAGGGAGGGATAGAGGAAAGGAAGGTGGAGAGATCATTTTCTGGGCATACTGGATTTCTGCCCACATGCTGGAACTATTGTTTCTGCAGGTTTTTAAATAGTTTTCCACTTGAGTGCAGTGGGATCTCATCTGTCCTAACCAATATAATATTCTGTTGTATAGATTCTGTCCTAAACTTATGCATTCAATCTTTTGGGGGGCCATTTATGGTTTTCCTACCTTTTGACATTTCAAAAGAGTTGTAGTGATTTTTTTGTGTGCCTAGGTCTCAAGTGTATGATTATTTCTGAGAAGAATCTTTGGGTCAAAGCTTGTGTGTGTGTGTGTGTAATTTTAATGTATTCTTAATTAAGATGGAATTACACTGCTTTCCCTTTTCCACCCTCATATATATTATCTTTTGATAGCATTCTCTGGGTATCATTTAGAAGTAAGACCCAGGAGGATTGTTTTAAGTTTTGATGCTAGCTTGGTCTCTAAACACACAACTAAACAAATTAAACTTTGTTAACTTTCAAGAGAAAGCTCATACCTAAGGTTCTAATCTGAAGTTCTTTGATGGTTATTGTTTCTGTATACTTATTTATTTTATCATTTATTTATTTTATTTTTTCCCTATTTTTATATTAATAGTATTATAATCTGTTCTTTTCTTATTGATTTGAAGAAATTAATTATTTTATGGTTGCTATTGTTGAATACATTTTCCTCTGCTTACAGTTTAATTTTGTTCTATATATTTAGTATTTTGACTATGGTACGGCATGGGAAAGTTCTCTAGTCTTGCCTGACTGGTATTTCAGGTGCAACCAATTTCTGGGTATCTTTTCCTTTAGGATTGGGAAAATTTCTGCTATGATTTTACTGAAAATGTTTTCTATGCCTTGAACATGAAGTTCTCCTTTTCCTGTGCCTAGATTTGGTTTTTAAATTATGTTCCACATACCTCAAATATTCTGTTCATGCTCTATCACTTGATCTCTCTTTGGTATTGTCTGAATATTCCAGTTCCTCCACTTGTCTTCAAGCTCCGACAGTCTGGTCTCCTCCTGATGCAGTCTGCTGGCAAGCCTCACCAACTTACAGGACATACTGAAATGTTCATTTCCAGTTTTTCAATTGGAATTTTTTCTAGTATTTTTTTTAAAAAAGTATGTGTATGTATTTATATTTGTAAGTACATTATGTACACACAAGTGCAGCTATCTCCAGTGGCCATGTTCTCACGGAGCTGGAGATACAGGAAGGTTTAGGCTGCTGGTCTGAGTGTTGGGAACTGAATTGGGGTCTCTGTCTTAACTGCTGAGCCATCTCTAGTTTTAGGGTTTCTCTTTATTAAATTATTATATTATTAATTTATTATATGCTGTATTGACTTCCTCATGTTGTTCACTTATTTCTGTTGTCTCTCAGTCTATTCCAGAGTTTGTGTTCTGTTTGATTTCTCTGAATATATTTATAATTATTCTTTTGAATTCTTTCCTGGGATTTCATCTAATTCACTCTGTGGGCCATCCTAGGGAATTAGTAATTTTTGGTGGTGTCAGGTTGTATTTATATTACATAGTCTTTATGTTGTTTTTTTTACACTGGGTTTTGTTATTTTGACAGTAGAAGTGTCTGCTGTGCTCAAGAAGAGGGGCTGGGCTTCAGTAACTCGAGGTGACACTGAGGTGTCACTTTTGTCTGCTAGAGTGGCACCTAGGGCACCAGGCTCAGTCCCAGACTTTTGCAGAGTGGAATACTATCTCCCAAAACAGTTACTGTCAAAAGCAAGGCTTGCTCTGAAATTGCACAATCAGCAACAAACAATCATTTAAACATTAATTATTTTAGGAAGTAGGAAACATGAGTAGTACTTTGTACACTCAAGCTGTGGGTGTGAGTGGGAAGGAAAAATCAGAGTAAGACTAGTAGTATTGGGGCGGAAGGAACGGTGAGGAGGAGATGCAAATGGGCATGTGGATACCAGGGGCAGATAGGGCACTGAAGGCGACGAGACAATTCCCATCAGCCCCGTTGTACGGTTGCTTCTCACACCCACACTTCTTCTATAATGCGACCATACAGATAGTAGCACATGTGCTGCCCCTGCAGATGCTCACATGTTCCCCATTCCAGGGGCCGTGTCCTCAGTTTCTATGGTTTAGTTGTTCTAGGGTGTGGAGTGACCTGTGGCCCTTTGGCCACAGGGTTCTGAGTAATTTCCCCAGCTGCTGTGTGTGTTCCTTGTGAATGACCTCATCTTTTTCTTCTTCTTTCTTAGCTACTCACGGAACCACACCTTTGACACGTACATCGGGCAGGGCTACGTGATTCCTGGGATGGATGAAGGCTTACTTGGTGTCTGCATTGGAGAGAGGCGAAGGATTGTGGTCCCTCCTCACCTGGGCTATGGGGAAGAAGGAAGAGGTGTGTATAACCTGCCCTCCTCACTAACTGGCTACTTCCACTCAGGTCAGCACTTCTAGAGACAAAACAAGGAGTCTAAATCCAGCCGAAGACTCCTTCCCACTGATGGTTTTCATTTCTACAGCTGTTTGCAGCAGCTTCCCATCCTCACATTCCTTTTCTTTTTAACAGATGTAAAATCTGTGCCACCAATGAAAGAATTGCATGGTGAATTCTACTTTGTTTCACCAATTGTTAACATTTTACTAAAAATATATTACATATTTTTATTTTAATTTTACATGTATGACTATTTCACCTGCATGAGTGTAAGGGTACTATTATGTGTGTGCAGTATCTGAGGAGGCTAGGAGAGGACACTGGATCCCTTGGAACTGGAGTCACAGGCAGTTGAGAGCTGCTGTGTGGGTGCTGGGAACTGAACCTTGGGTCCTCTGGAAGAGCAGCCAGTGTTCTTCACTGATGAACCATCTTCCCAGCCCCAACATTTACTATATTTTAACTGCCTTTGTATTTCGTTATTTATTTTAAATAAGGTGGTTGAAAGTAAGTGTAGCTTCACCCCCTTTTGTTTTTTATTTTGCACATTAAGAAATCCCCTCATTTAGCTGTACAATTCAGCAACATTAGTAAATTTAATAAGTTTTGTAGTAATTACCTTAATTCTCTGAACGCGTTTGTCATCTTAAGAACAGACTATCTTTAAAAAGGCTGTAGAAATAGCTAAGTGTGGTGGCACAGGCCTGCAGTCCCAGCACTGGAAGTGGAGGCAGGAAAGTCAGGAGTTCAAGGTCATTGTTGGCTACATAAGGAATTTAAGGCTAGCCTGAGCTAGATGAGACCTTGTTTCAAAAACAAATCAAAGCAAACAAATGGATAAAATAAATGCAAATAGTATATGTTAGCTTTAGGAATAATAATAATAATAAAAAACTAGAAGGATAAATAATACCTCCAAATCTCCCAAATCACCATGAGAAGTTAATGCTACCGAGATAGGCATATCACATCAAAAAATGTCCATGTATCTGTGAATATATGCTTATTAAAAGGGTATTTGTTGGTGTGATTAAGGACCTTGAACCAAGAATAGTGTTCTGGATTATCCAGATGGTCTTGAGATGCTTTGAGGGTCTTTGAGGGAGTCAGGGTGTCAGCTCAGGGAAAAGGTGATATGCGGCATTTAGACTGAGGAAGGGGCCGTGGTTATGATACAGATTGCCTCTTGGTGTCTGGTCAGGGGAATAAAAGGGACCTCTCTCTCCTGAGGCCTCCAGAAGTAGCACACCCTGCCGGTGCTTTTAAATTACGCCTGCCGCTGACTTCCAGAACTGTGTCTGTTTGCTTGTCTTTTCCCAATCTTGTCCTGTTCCCTTCCATCTCTCCTGTATCTTCCCCTCCCCTCCTCTTCCCTCCCCTCCCCTCTCCTTCTCATCCTTCCCCTCCCCTCTTCTCCCCTCCCCACCCTTCTCTGTCTCTCTCCCTTTCTTTCTCTCCCTCTCCTTCTCGCCCTCTCTCTTGCTGTCTCGCTCTCTCACTTTCTCACTTTGCTGGGCAGAGAACTTAGGGCCCTGTGTATCCTAGGCAAGTGCTTTGCTGCTGGGCTGCATCCATAGCCCAGTTTTTGTGTTTTTAAGCCCCCAAATTTGTAATAAATTTTTATTCCAGTGGTAGATAATTTCTGTACTTTTGGATATGTGTGTAGGGTTTGTGTGTAACTTAAAAGAAATGTATGTATTAAGTATGGGACACATGCCTTTATCTCTGGCTCTACGGAGTTGGAGGCAGTGGAATTGAAAGTTCAAGTCTAGCCTGGGTTACATAGGTAGGCCCTTTATCAAAGACAGAGAGGACAAGTGAATAAATGCCTACCTATCTAATTCATACTGCAAAAGAGGTCACCTTCTCATCATATTGTGTTGTACTTTCTCTCTTTACCCGGTTTGTTGTGAACAGTTTTATATGTCACACATATACCTTTCTTGTAAGCCTAGCTATTAATAGCCAAGCCATCTCTCTAGCCCATCAATGTATATTTTTAATAGCTACATAGTATTTAATATTTAAAACTGTTTTTTCGTTTAGTGTCCATTTTTTTCCTCTTGAATTTTTTTTTTCTGTCTTGCTTAGATTTCCTTAGGAAAAGTTGATAACAGGTTTCGATCACAGTTTTATATTCTTTTTGCTGCTGGAATTCTAAGTGATCTCATTGGCTGAACACTCTCACTTTGTTAACCCTCTTCTGATTTCCATTCACATATAATATGGAACTTGAGAATTTATTTCCTGAGGTTTCCTCACAGAGGATCCAAGACACATCAAGCTGATTGGAAACTAGAGGGTACAACTGAGAAGTGTTTTCTCCTCTCTGATTTAAACTTTTAATGTTCTGGACCAGAAAAGATCATAGCTTAAGGAGTGTGAGCTGGAGCCAGGTGCGGTAATGCATGCTGAGACCTTAGTGCTCTGGAGGCAGAGGTAGGAGGCTTTGGAGTTTAAGGTCTTCTTCCTCGTCTTAGTTACCTTCTATTGCTGTGATAAGACACCATGACCAAGGCAGCTTGTAGAAGAGTTTATTTGGGGCTTACAGTTTTAGAGGGTTGTAGTCCATGATTGCAGTGTAAAGGCATGATGCCATGAGCAGCTAAGGGCTTAGATCTGTAAGTAAGGGCTAACTAGGAATGGCATGGACCTTTGAGACCTTAAAGCCTACCCCTTGTGGTACACCTTCTCCAACAAGGCCACACCTCCTAATCCTAAACACTGTCACCTACTGTGGAGCAAGTATTTAAACCATTGAACTGAACTAAGTAGTGACTTTGAGGCCAACCTGGGCTACATAAGACCCTGTTCTAAAAAAGAAAGGAGAGAAAAACCAATGTAGAGGGAGAGAGGAAGAAGAAAAGAAAAAAAGATGAGGGATTTACGCTGTGGTAAAATGCTTGTATAGCATCTATGAGGCCCTGACTTCAGTCCTCAGTAATGAAATGAATGAATGAATGAATGAATGGATGGATGGACAATTAAATGAGTAAATAAATACATAAAATAGTGTGTGTGCACTGTTGGCTGGAGGCCTTGCTTTGTGTCCTGTTTAGAGTTTTGATGCTACTGTTTATAATGTGCCAGGTTTTAGTTCTGGTCAACCATACACAGAAGTGGATAGTTCCTGAGCGTTCTTATTTCATTATGACTTGAAGAATAATCCTTCCTGCCTTAAAAAAAAAAAAACAAGAACACACTGATGAAAAACATTGTGTAAAGTATTTTTTTCCCCTTGTTGCTGTTCATCAAGCATGAGACTGAACTTGGCACAGAATTAAATGGTACTTTGGGAAATATCCAAAGAGACCACTCCATCCTGAATCCCACGTGGTAGTAGGGGAGGGCGCCTTGAAGTGTCAAGCCCAGGTGCTCTGGATCAGCACACAGTGGCTGCTGGGAGGTTTACATAGGACTTCAAGGTCCAGAAACAGGTGAGGAAGCAGTTATGCTTCACTTGTGGCTTCCCTTCAGCACACTGGAGTGCCAGGCACTAATAGGGTGTCTGTAAAATCTATGGCAGCAGTGACCCTCTCACGGTAGTCATAGCCTCTGCCGACATTTTGTTTTGTCGAAGCTGTTTCATCTCTAGGATTAGTAAAAGCAGAATAAGACTTCCACATGTTCTGGCCTTCTCTGCCACCTGTCATGTTCTGTGAGGACAGCCTGGGAATTTAGACTCTTATGAGTGTTTATATTCTGAAGGGTGGGTTTCTTGTTATAGAAGTGAGTTTCCTGGTGGTTTGCTGTCTCCCCAACCTGTCTTTTCAGTACTTTTAGAGGAGAGTAAGGAAAATAATTGAGATTTTACCCACTAGTATCTGGGACTGTATGCACATGTTGTTGTATATGTGTATGTGCACATATGCATGCCTACTGGATGTTGCATGTGTTGTATGTGTGTGTGCATATGTGCATGGGTGTGCACGTTGGGTTTATGAATGTTATATTTGTGTGTGCACTGTTAGCTGGAGGATGCTGTCTTTAAAAAAATAGAAAGGAAGAAAGGAAGGAAGGAGGGAAGGAAAGAACAGTGCTCATGTAACAGTAATATCAGAGTTTGCCCTCTGGTCTGCACCCATGTTCATGTATACACACACACACGGCCATACACAGAAGAAAGGGTTACTATAATCACTGTTCAGATAAGATAGCAAGACCCACAAAAGTGGAACAATTTGCTTAAGGCTACAGAATGGAGCCACAATTAGACCCAAGGTCTGTGTCATAGGGCAAATCCTCATTATGCAGTGGATTGATGGTTTCCATATGTAGAGAACTGAGAACTCAAACCAGAAGTGCCAGAGATCTCGAGGGGGCATTAGTGAGGACCAGGAAGTGGGAGTTTTCTGCAGGGCCAGGCAGCCAGCAGCCTTTTGTGTCTGCCTTGCTGGCCCTTTTGGGGCTCAAGACTGTCTTGTGTTCAAGCTCTGTTCTCTGGTTTTAGAGGCTAAGAAACTGCATTTGCTGGTTCATCCAAGATGCATTGAGTAATCTCATGCCCATATTCTGCTTAGGTGTTGGGATCCAATAAGACAGATCATAGCTCTGCCCACGCACAGCCTCTGCCTGGATCCTCACTGATGGCCACACTAGCATGCTTGTCTCTGAGTTAACTAGGCACCTGGGAGACTGACCCACATTAACTTCCTAGAAGCTGACGAGCAAGCCTGGAGTTAATATGCTACTCACTGAGTGGGTGTGAATTTGTTTCTCAGCTCATCAAGATGTTTGTGTCAAAGGTGTTGACTTAGTCATCAGCAGAGTGCTTGGTGAACTGGGTTAGTTCCCAGTAATGTGATGGTCTGGAACCTATTCTATTTTCTCCTGTAGCAGGCCCTGTTTCCCATTGTCTCATTAAGGGCTCATTTTATTTACATTAATCAAGTTTAGTGTCTGCCTACTTATGCATCTGTGTTTGAGAAAGGTTCAGTTAATCACATGGATTAACACAGTCTTTCTTTCTCTTGTGTATCCCTGACTGACCTGAAGTCACTCTGTAGATCAGGCTGACCTAGAAATTAGAGATCCACCTGCCTCTGCCTCCTGAGTGCTGGGATTAAAAGCATGAGCCACCATGCTCAGCTGCAGATTTTTTAAAAACATAGTCACCTAGGAAAAATATTTTTTTAAGGAATTACTTAAAGCTTACAGGGTGTTGGCCTTATAGGGCAGTTGGCCAGGTTTCTGTGTTTTTACCTGAATCCAGACAAAATTAAGACCCCTGTTAAAGTCTCAGAATGAGGGTCAGACACTGACATTTTAATTTTAATTTTTGAAACAGTGCCTCTTTTATATAGCCCAGGATGACTTTGGAACTCAACTCTCAGTCTTCCTATCACTGCTGAAATTATTTTTATGTGTGTGTGTTTCTTTCTCTCTTTTCTTTTTCTTTGTTTTAATAAGTACTTATTTTTAAATTAAATTAATTTATTTACTTTACAACCCAATATCAGCCTTTCCTCTCCTCCTGGTACCTCCTCATGCAAGTCCCTCCCCCCATTCCTCTTAGAAGGGGAAGTCCCCCTCTGGGTGTCAACACCTCATGCCATCCCCACCCTCATCCCCCCCTCCCTTCTACCTCCCATACCCCACCCCACACTTCCTACCCCCTGACTCCCCAACCTCCCCACCCTGAACATCAAGTCGATGCAGGACTAGGCACATCCTCTCCCATGGAGGTCAGACAAGGATGCTGTTTAGGGGTGTGGGATCTGCGGGCAGGTAGGCAACAGGCTCAGGGGCAGGTCCTGCTCCAGTTGTTTGGAAGATGTGCATGAAGTCCAAGTTGCTCATCTGCTTCATCTGTGCAGGGGTCCTAGTTCCTGCCCATGCTCACTGTTTGGTTGGTTATTCAGTCTCTGGGAGCCCCCAAGGGTCCAGGTTAGTTGACTCTGTTAGTCTTCCTGTGGAGTTCCTGTCCTCTTTGGGTCCCTCAATCTTTCCCCCAAGTCTTCCATAAGACTCCCCAAACTCTATCTACTGTTTGTGTGTGAGTCTCTGCATCTCTTTCCATTGGCTGTTGGGTGAAGCCTCTCAGAGGACAGTTATGCTAGGCTCCTGTCTGCAAGCATGATGGAGTATCACTGATAGAGTCAGGGATTGGTTCTTTGGGATGGGTCTCAATTTGAGGCAGTCATTGGTTGGCCATTCCCTCAGTCTCTGCTCTTTGTCCCTGCACATCTTGTAGGCAGGGCACATTTTGGGTCGATGTCTTTGTAGGTGGTTTGCTGTCCTTATCCTTCCACTGAGAGTCCTACCTGGCTACAGGAAGTGGTCACTTCAGGATCCGTATTCTCCACTGGTAGGCATCTCAGCTAGAGATCCCTCTTAGATACTCTGGGGCCTCTCACCATCCCAGATCTCTGGCACATCCTAGAGACTGCCCCTGCCTCCCAGCTGATCTCCCTTCTCCCCTGCTTTCTCTACATGTTATCTCCCCCCACTTCCCTCCCCATCCCCTCTTCCACCCAGTTCCCTCCTTCCATTGACGTCTGTTTGGTATCTATATTTTCCTTCTCAGAAAGATTCAACCAACCTCCCTTGGGCCCATCTTGGCTTTTAGCTTCTTTGGGTTTGTTGGTTATAGCATGGTTATCCTGTATTTTTGGGCTAATATCCATTTATCAATGAGTACACCTTGCATGTCCTTTTGGGTTGTGGTTACCTCACTCAGGATGGTATTTTCTAGTTCCACCCCTTCACTGCTGGTAGGAGTGCAACCTTGTACAACCACTCTGGAAAGCAATTTGGTGTTTTCTCAAAAGATTGGGGATAATTCTACCTCAAGACCCAGCTATACCACTCCTGGGCATATACCCAAAAGATGCTCCACCATCCTACAAGGACACTTGCTCAACTGTGTTCATAGCAGCTTTATTCATAATAACTAGAAACTAGAAGCAACCTAGATGTCCCTCAACTGAAGAATGGATATAGAAAATATGATATATCTACACAGTGGTACTACTCACCTATAAAAAACAAGGACATCATGAATTTTGTAGGCAAATGTGATTTTTTTTGAGATCTACGTCTGTTTTTATTCTGCAAAGGTGAAAAATTACATTATTTGATTTTTTAAAAAAATCACGTTCCACATTTTTATTTGTTTTAGACAGTGTCTTACTGTGTAACACTGGCTGACCTGGGATTTGCTATACAGAGCAGGCTGGCCTTAAAATTAATTATCTGCTTGCTTTTCTCATACCTTTCTCATGTTGGCCAGTTGAAAGCTTATGATTCAGAGGGATTAAATGTATTTACAATGTTACTGGAGTTGTTGGAGTCAAAGCCTGGGCTCAGGAAACCCTCAGAAGTTAGGTTCAGACTCATCCCCTATATACCAAGGAAAGAGATAAGAACTGACAGAAAGCAGAGGTGTGAGATTCATTCAGAAAAGTCATGTTGGGAAGAGAAACAGATGGAGAAGTCTGAGAACTCCCTCCCATGGGTCCATCTTCAGTGTCTCTGTCATGAGGCTGAGGTTGAAGTAGAGGGCAGGAGATGTGTGTAACTAAGCGGGCCTGACCGAGGTGTGGTTCTCTGTATCACTGATTTATAACTGTCTTGGGTACTGCCTCTCCCAAAAGGCGATTTATTTATTATTATTAACTTTATCAGTAGATGATGAGGGATCAGTTTGGAAGAGCCTCTCTGGGTGGAAGGCTGATTCAGGGATCCTTTATACAGGGTATGATCTAGAGGTTTGTAGTCTACACAATAAGACAGTCTTTAAAAATAATGTAAAAATGTTGACCATGTGAGAGTTAAAAAAAAAAAAATCAAATAATGTAATTCGACACCTTTGCAGAGCACAAAAACCAAACCAAACCAAAACAAAACAAAAACAACCCCCAACCCTCCCAAAAGGTATTTATACAGAGAGGCACCATCTCAAAAAAGAAAAATTAAAAGTAAAGTGTCAGTGCCTGATCCTTATTCTGAGACCTTAACAGTGGTGTCAGTCTTGTTTGGATTCAGGTAAAAATGCAGAGATCTGTCTAGCTGCCACTCAACCCGCTGTAAGCTATAAGTAATTTTATAGCAAGTAATCTGTACCAACATTTAAGAACCTCTGAGTTTGAGAAGGACCTGGTTTCCTGTATTCCTTACCAGGACACTTCTGCTGGTCCTGGGGAGGTGAGTGTGCTGTGCTGGGCTTGTTCATTGATTGCCTGGGTCTCGCCTTAGGGAGCATTCCTGGCTCAGCTGTGCTGGTGTTCGACATCCACGTGATTGACTTTCACAACCCCTCGGATTCCATCAGCATCACTTCCCACTACAAGCCTCCAGATTGCTCGGTGCTGAGTAAGAAGGGGGATTATCTCAAATACCACTACAATGCCTCACTTCTGGATGGAACTCTGCTGGACTCCACGTAAGGGTAACTGGGAACCAGATGTGAAGGGAACCTTGGGTAATACTTCCCACTGTCTTCCTCTCTTCATCAGATGCTGGGTAGTTGTTTGGTCCAACCCTCCTTTTTGTATAGTGCAAGCCTTCTCAGTGCTCAGTGCATTATTATGGAGTTTCCTGCTGCACATCTTCCCTGATCTAGACTGTTTCTTACCTGGCGGAACTCTTTCTCAGTCAGATCTATATTTAATAATTAAACCCTTGCAGTCAGATGCTGGGACAAACACCCATAATTCCAGTACTTAGAAAGCCACAAGGGGAGACAAAAAGTTAGAGGCAAACATGGATACATAGTGAGCTCCTTAAGTAAGAGCCTATGTCAGAATCTGCTACACAAGGCTTTCTTTGTCCTAGATTGTTTCAGCACTGTGTCCCACCCTGCGGAGTGGTTGCTTGGCCTCTCTGCTTTTGTCCCCACTTATATGTGTCCTTTCTGTTTTCAAAAACATCCCTGAATTCCTGGGAGGAACACTACTCCTGCTTCTTCAGTCTCCTAACACTTTCTGTATTTTTAATCCCCCAGCCTTAAGTTATTTTTGTGTCTGTTATGATTTGAATACTTTAAGGTCACCTGATTTCTTATTTGTGGTTTTTCTTTTGTTTGCGCAGAGTATCTGTAGCACTAAAGGATCATATAATAAATGTTAGTTGGTAGACATAAACCTGAAAATCATACAGTAATGTAAAAACAAGTTTGCTTTCTGTGACTCTGAATCTCAAGTGTGCCTGGAAGTTGAATCAGTGTTCTTTGGGAAAAAAAATCATTTTCAGACTTTGTATTTTTGTATAAGAACATCCACTTTTATGCTGAGCCTGATTTAGGTCTCTGAGTCTAGAGTTGGAGAGTTGTTTGTTCTGGGCACGGAGGTGCCTTCGTTTTACTTGTCACTTTGCCTTCCAGCTCTGAGAGTCTGGCTTTGGACTATGAGGTCCTGCAAGCTGTGGCACACTCAGTGTTATTTCATCAAACCCAAAACTCTCTTATTATTAGAAGAACTATTTTACACCTCTAAAAACACAGAAATATCGCCCTGTCAGTCAGTCATAATCACAGGGATGTTAAAATGTGGAGGGAAAAATAGCACATCGTAGAACTGATGAAGTATATCCTTAAACCTCAGTGGCCCCGATTCACAGAGATCTGGCTTACAACAGACCTTGTGGAACAGTCCCAGCCACTGGTTGTGAAAGTATTCAGAGGCAGTGGGAAGGATCAGAGACTCACACATGTGAAAATGGTCCAGCAGTCAGTGCTTCTGTCTCTGCTCTGCTGTTCAGACCAAGAATGGGGAAGTGGGACTGGGAGACAAAGAAATTCCTTCTTGTCTGTGTAGGATATGTGTCTGAGGGGCAGAGATCAGACTTCCTGCCCTCTGATGTGTTTGGTGGAATCAATGTATTCTCCTGAGCTGGAACCATAGGATGCAGGGAATCTTCTTTAAGACAAACTTCAAGATCAAATGCATTGGGAGCCATTTGTGTTACCTGTAAGTCCATAGGCAAGAGCAGTGGCTACACATCCTTGCTGGTCTTTGTGTGTGTAATTATGGGAATTATGGGAAGGATGGCAGGCACCTACCTTCCTGGTGCCACCTCAAACCCTATATGGGTACAATCAACCCAACCAGTTCACTGGTATGAGTGCTTGTTATCAAGGCAAGAGGTAGCTGCTTCTCTTATCTGTTGCTGCGATGAAACACCATGACCAAAGCAAGTTAGGGAGGAAAGGGTTTATTTGGCCTACACTTCCATATCACTGTTCATCAATGAAGGAAGTCAGGACAGGAACTCAAACAGGGCAGGAACCTGGAAGCAGGAGCTGATGCAGAGGCCATTTGAGGATTACCCTGCGAGTGTTCAGGCAGGGAAGTAAACCGTGAAGCGATCACAATGAAAACTTGGTTCAGATTGACTTCCTCAACCCGGATTAAGCCTTCAGGGAGTCTAATATCAGAAGGTTTATTCACAACAAATTTAAACACAGTTATAATTTGGAGAGAAGATTCTTGGTGTCATACAATCCCTGCTGCACAAGGAAGTGTAATCACATGGAACTTGATCCAGAAACTTGTCATTTCTTCCAGGAAGATGAGTTATGCTCTCTGGATTAGCTTAAGGGCCTAGGAAAGGCTGTAGCCTGTTCTCAGTCATACAGATAATGTAGAGGTCATTTGAGCTTTTAGCCACCTCTGATCATGGTTGTGGGAGTTTGGAGAAACCTCTGGCTGTAAAGGTCATTTAGATAACTAGCCCCTTGTGGTCTTGGTTGTGGGAGTTTGATATGGCCCCGCCCAGCAGATGACACAGATAACCAGGTTGTTACTCATGTTCAGTTCCCAGCTTTCTGGGAAAACAGGAAAACAGGTTATGTCCTTCTTTTTGAAAGATCAATCCGGGTGCTTAACATTCCTGGGTTCCCTGGAGATCTGTGAGTGCAAGGATGGTCACGGTTCCAATAGCCATGATGGAGGGGTGCTGCTTACTGGTTTGACCTCCCATGACTTGCTCAGCCTGCTTTCTTAAAGAACCCAGGACCACCTGCCCAGGATGGTCTGATCCTCAATGGGCTGGGCCCTCTCCGGTTAATCCCTAATTAAGAAAATGCCTTACAGGCTTGTCTGCAGCCAGATCTTATTGAGACACTTTCTTAATTGAGGCTCCCTCTTCTCCAGCGACTTAACTTGTGTCAAGTTGACATAACACTTGACAGCACAACGCTGTTTCGAGGAGACATGGAAATTTCAAAGGGCCACTGGACAAGGATCCAGGAAGCAGGAACCTGGAGTCGGGGATGGGAGAACATAAGGCATGAGGGTGGTGTTTGAAAAAAATCTCACAAAATAAGTAAACAAAAATAAAAAGACCCCAGAGAAAAGTCGCAATGGAATAGTTTGCTTAGAGGATTCTATTAATGTCTGTGTAATTTCACTGGGTGTTTGTTATCACGTAAGCAAGGTCTTGACTATTCTATGAGACTCAGAGATCTCTGCTGGGACCTGGAGAAGCAGTGTGGAGACTCCTAGTTACTGAGAGAGGCTTGACAGCCAGTAGGTCAGAGGTGGCTCCTCCAAAGGCCTCTCCCGAGGACACCTGTGTTAGGGTTGGCTCTGTGTCATTTTCTCCCTAGGTTGGATAAGCATATGGTCATCTTGAGTTTGCTGAGTCCTTAACATCAGAGGGCCTTGGGAAAGAGGGAAGGAAGTGAAGGTCCTGGCCTGTGGAGGCTGGGAGGTCCCTGGGGATAGTAACCCAAAGGATACACCTGCTCCTTTGTTACCACCTGGTGATGGTCACAGAGGGATGGCAGGGTATTTCTTCCTTGGGAATGAAGAACATAATAGTTGTCATTTTGCCATTTGGGGAGTGGTAGATTTTTAGTCATGGCTGAAGCTATGGGGCCAGCTTCTCCCCATGTCCCCAGGATCCCAGAACTTTGTGCTTAATGAAATTCTCAGCAGGATCAGCACCTCCACTCTGGGTTTGCTTTCCAGCATGCCAAACATATTTATTATTGACTATTATTATCTCTTCATTCTAGACAGAGAAACCAAAGTTACACTTCCCAAGTCAAATGAAGCAGCCGAACCAGGATGCTCTCAAGTGCTCTTAGTGGCTGGGCCACCTCTCTAGTGCCAGAACCAGGATTCTAACTCAGGCCTTTAACCTAAAATCTGAGCCTGGTGCTTGCCTGCAGTGCTAGCTGACACTTTGGAGTCTGAGGGAGGAGGATCAGGAGCTTGAGGTCATCCTGGACTATAAAATTATTTCAAGACCATCCTAGGCTACAGTGTTCCAAAATAAATCAGTAGTATATAAAATAAAATTCAGGCTCCTAAGTGTATTATATGTGATATAACCTTATAAAGTGCCTGTCTATATACAGAGAATTTACTCCTTGGGAGAGTAGCTTGGGAGTCAGTTGTCACCAGGAATGCACCCATGTAGTTCACTGTTCCACTTTATATTTTCCAGAACTTCCGTAGGGGCAAGTAGGGCCCCTGACTAGCATGCTCCTGTACTGTGGAATTGGTTTTTTGCCTTGATTTTTTATGTCTTTGCCAGTTTAGAAGCAGGCACGCTGGTTGTTCTGCACTCTGTCCTGCTGTGAGTCTGTCAGCCATACGTCACCCTTGGCCACCACTGATAGGTGCTCATTTCTTCTTTTTCAGGTGGAATTTAGGCAAAACTTATAACATCGTGCTGGGATCTGGACAGGTCGTGCTGGGGATGGACATGGGTCTCAGAGAGATGTGCGTGGGAGAGAAGCGAACGGTGGTCATCCCGCCCCACCTGGGCTATGGAGAAGCTGGTGTGGGTGAGTGAGGATGGTGTTCAGGAATGCTGGGAAATTCACCATCTGAACTCGTGGGGCGGAAGTAAAGCCACAGTGTGTTGCTTCCCTGTTGAAACAGAGGGGTTTGTGTGTTCTGTTTCTTTGTTTGTTTGTTCACTTTTTAATTAAGTAAACAAAAGTTTTGAGCATTTTTTTTAAAAGTTAAAGACCATGTAAATTTTGTTTGAATACCCAGTTCACTATTCCTGACTTCTTGAGAAAGAGCCAGCTCTAAGAAAATACACCACTGGTCTGTAGGTTCATCTGGCCAGGCCCTAGGGGAGGGCTGTGGGTGGTTTGGGGTTAGGCTGCTTGCTTCTTTGAAGCTGTTTCCTGGGCCAGGTAGGGGGCTGCAGGCCAATGCTGTGCACTGCTCTGGAGCCTCTAAATCAGCCAAGAACATTCTGTCAGGCACAGGTTGCTTTTGAGTTCTGGGAAAGTCAGCCTCTGCGTCGCTGCAGTGGTGATATCTTACTTTATTATTTTGTGATTCCAAAATACCCCTTGGTGGTGTTTTCATAGTGCTGACAGCTGGCAGCATAGGGCACCAGTTTGTAAAAGTGATTGGCATGCTGGGGTGATTTTGTTTTGTTTTGTTTTTTTTTAAAAAAAACTTTAAAAAATATATTGCTTACTGTCTCTCCTCTCATTTATCCCAGAAAAAAGTCTCAAATAATATGTCTGTATTCTTTAAGACTTTCCTTAGGGCATATAATTTTATCATATAATAAATATAAAATGTAACTTAGTGGAAAAGCTTGTGCTTGGCATGTGTGAGGCCCTGAGTTTTAATCTCTAACACCAAAAAACAACAAAAAAAAAGAATTTCAAAATATAATGTATAATTTTTAACGATGTGTAATGTGTACATTCATATACGTATAGTGCTTCTTTTGAGTCTCATTGTATATACTGACGTCGAATTGGAAATAATTTTGAGGCATTGTTTACTGCCCTTAAAGTTCTGCTATTAAATTTATCCTAAAATTCTATGATTCGGGTTGGGAGACATCTCACACTCAGTGATAGCCTGCTTGCTGAACCTGTGTGAGGTCCTGGCTTGATCTCCAACACTGCAAAAGGAAAAAATGGTTCTAGACTAGGTTTTATTTTTACCAAAAAAACCAACCAAACAAAAATAGTAAGGAATACTTTTTTCTGTGCTTATTACTTTTGTTTTTCTGAAGCAACATTGTACTGTGTAGCCCAGGCTGGCCCCAAACTTTCAATCTTCTTGCCTCAACCTCCCAAGTGCCAAGATTATAGACATTGGCCAACATACCTGGCCTAACAATTGCATTTTGTCTTTCATTTTGAATTCTACATAAACACTGAATCGATGCATTTATGTACGTGTGCATGCTTGTGTGGGTCATGTGTATTTCTGAGTGCATATGTGTGCATGCCTGGGGCCAGAGGCAATTCTGAGTGTTGTTCCTTAGGAGACATCCACCTTGCTGTTTGAAACAGAGTCTCACACTGGCTTATGTGAGCTTGACTGGCTGGAGAGCACAGCCCAGGGATTTGCCTGTCTCTGCCTCTTTTCCCATGCTGGGATTAGGAGTGGGTGCTACAATGTCTGGCTTAAATGTATTAATTAGCTTGCATTGTTTGTTTTGTTTTGGGGTGTGTGTGTGTGTGTGTGTGTGAGAGAGAGAGAGAGAGAGAGAGAGAGAGAGAGAGAGAGAGACAGAGACAGAGACAGAGAGACAGGGCGTGTGTGTGTGTGTGTGTGTGTGTGAGAGAGAGAGAGAGAGAGACAGAGATATAGAGAGAGAGGGAGAGAGAGGGAGGAAGGAAGGAAAGGAGAGAGAGAGAGAGAGAGAGAGAGAGAGAGAGAGAGAGAGAGAAAATATGAACGAATGAATATGTACCACATGCTATGGTGTATGTGTGGAAGTCAGAGGCCGAATTTTGGATTAAGTTTTTCCTACCATGTGGGCCCTCCCCTTACTCAGGGCCTTAAGTTTAGTGGGAAACACCCGTTTTTGCTGAGCCATTTTGCCTGCCCATGGGCAATAGAAACTAAACTCAGGCATCTCCCCAGCTTCTACATTTAATTTACATGTAAATTAAGACCCAGGTTTCATGAGACAATAGTCATCCTTGTATGAAATGTACAGTGACCTAGTTTATTCCTTAAAAAGAGAAAAAAAATATTCTCCTTTAAGGAGCAAAGAAATGAAAGTGCTGGAAAGGCATATCAAGAGAATATGAAATAATTATCTAATAGTATATAATAATTATTCATGACTGCATTCAGGCACTAGTACTATTCCAGCTGGGAGCTAGTAGCATTCTTGGGTATGGCGACTGGAGCCTGGGAGGACAGTGCAGATCCCAACCTGTGTTTAACACTGTGTTCCTTCTACCTTGTTGAATAGATGGAGAGGTCCCCGGCAGTGCTGTCCTAGTGTTTGACATTGAACTGCTGGAGCTCGTGTCTGGCCTTCCGGAGGGGTACATGTTCATATGGAACGGTGAAGTGTCTCCCAACCTCTTTGAAGAAATCGACAAGGATGGCGATGGGGAAGTCCTCCTGGAGGAGGTAAGTGGCCTTTGTAGGAGGGTCCGTTGTTCAGGGGCCTTCAGGGGCCTTCTGGGGGGCAGTGTACCAAGGACAGAGCTGGCCTGCAGACCTCTTGTTAATGGTGGAAACTAGCACATGTGCTTTACACACATCCTCACGTGAAAGAACTGAGCTCCTGCGAGGTGTGGGGGATGTCTCAAATACACAGATCTGGATTCAGTTCCCAGTCGCTGGGTGCTCGCTGTTTCTCCAAGTTTCCAGCTCCACCTTCGCAGCAGCCATGTGAGCAGCACTGCAGGGTTTAGAAGAACCTGCAGAGAGTAATTCCCCCAGGTCTCAGCTTCCCAGTGTTTGAGCCGGGGCCGCAGCTTGATTCTTAGTGGATCTGAGCGGTAGTGGTCTGTGGTGCTGTCACTGTGCATGGAATCAGGGCTCAGGATCACTCCCTTCTGCTTACTCAAGCACATCCCCAGTCTCAGCCTTTTGTCTTCCTACACTGTCAGCTTTTCCTAGACCTGGAACATTCCTTTGAGTATCACACATGGTTTTTGGTTTGTTTTTCTCTGTTCTCCTTTGTGTTTGAGACCTAGTCCAGTGTGTTGCCAAGGCTGCCCTTGAACTTGTGATCCTCTTGTTTCAGTCCCCTCCCCCCCATGTGTTGGGGTGATAGCACACACCATCATGCCCAGTACAGTTACTTTATATCTTGATATGTCTTTCTAGCGTTTTCATTTCTTTGATCCTTTTTAAGCAAGACCTCAAGAGACTTGTCCTACTTTCCCCTTCTGTTCCAGATTTTGTTTGTGTGTTTTTTTAATGCATTCTTTTTCTTTCTTTTTTTGTTTTTTAAATTTGTTCTTCTGTTTTGAGATGAGGTTTTGCTCTGTAGCTGAGGCTGGTCTTGAATTCATGGTCTTCCTGCCTCAGCCTCCCAACTGCTAGAAATACAGGTAGGCACCATTGTGCCTGGCTTTATTTGGCTTTTGGGCGATAGGTTCTTCTTTTCTTGCCCAGGCTAGCCCTGAATATTTGAGTTCAAACCCTCTTCCTTCCATGTAGCTGGGACTTCAGCTCTCCACTGTGACCAGCCCTCCATTCTTTTCGTGTATGGATGTTTTGCCTGCACAAATGTCTGCAGCAGGCTTATTATATCCACACTTGGCATTCTCATCACCTGCTTTGTCTCTTCAGTCCTAGCCCCACCCTAAAGCTGTCTCACGCTGAGCTTCTCCATTCAGTCATAGTTCCTTGCAGAGGCCCATCTGCAAAACCTCCCTATGGCTGCAGAGCCCACTCTTTGCTTGGGTGGTCCATTGTACTTGTTCTGAGAACCCACGAGGCAGGCTTCCACCCTCTGAACCAACTGTTCTTTATATTTAGACCAGACTCGACTCAGAAAATTGTCTGGCTCATTCCCCGACTTCTTTCAAGTCTTTGCACAAGTCTCCCTGGGCTCAGATGTTCCACACCGACCACCAGATTTATTGTTTCAACTTGCCCTCCCAAGTTAACCTTACCTTGCTTCCTCTCCTCTCCCTCTCTCGGTGGAACATTCTATCTTATAACTTAAAGTATAAAGTATAATTTACTTACTATATTCATGTAGAATGGCCATGTCACAAGAGCAGTTTTGATTATGCTATATCCTATGGCTTTAGAATGATGCTCGGCACATGGTGCATGCTCTGGTAGGTTTTGATTGTGAATGAATTTGTGGATGCAGCACTGTTTTTGAGAGAAGCTGAAGCTGTTCTGGTGGCTGAAGTGTATTGGATACTCCAAGGACTCTTGAAGTCCTCCAGTCAAGGGATTTAAAAACATTTAAATAGTATTTTATTTTTAAAAGTATGTGTACGTGTGTGGGAGTTTGTGCATGTATTTAACAGGCACCCAAGGAATGCAGAAGAGAGTATCAGATTCCCTGGGGCTGGAGGTGCCCAACATGAGTCCTGGGTGCTAAGTGCTCTTAACTGCTTCTCCAGCTCTCCAGTCCATAGTCTGGGGGATTTTCATCTGCATCTAAGAAACGCAGGTCGTGTCATTGTCAAGAACAACTTGGTTCTGCATGCTCTGCTCTGCCATTCTCACATTCATCCTGTCCCCCTTTGCAGTTCTCAGAGTACATTCATGCCCAAGTGGCAACAGGCAAAGGGAAGCTGGCTCCAGGTTTTAATGCTGAAATGATCGTGAAGAATATGTTCACCAACCAGGACCGGAATGGAGATGGGAAGGTCACAGCAGAGGAATTTAAACTCAAGGATCAGGAAGCCAAACATGATGAACTGTAAGCCTGCCACGGACCAGTTTGTGCCAAGGAGTGCATGACACCAAGTGACTTGTCATGGCAGGGCATGCTGTCAAGGTGTGAAGATTTCTAAGAAGGTTTGTGAGTAGCCAGTAGTAGGTGGGCTATGTAGTACCTGGTACATACAGTGCGGTGGGCTGATGTCTACGGTGAGAACTTGGGTGGATTTCCAGTGACAGTAAAGAGAATCTGTATAGAGCGCCTTGGCATGGGAAAGTCTGCAGCACCAATAGTATTTGTGAGTCTTCTGGGAGGTTGTGTTAATAAAGGAAGATTATTTCATAGAAGCTGTCGTGGAGGAAACAGAAGTACCCAAGTGTCTACCTAAAGAAATGATTTGTTTTTAAATTTTGCTGGTGTCTTAAAAAAATGTTCACCACGGGCAGAAAGATAAAGTGCTCACACGTTCCAGCAAGAGCCCTTGACAGCAGCCACTGCTCTTCTCAGTGTTCTGCACAAGACCTGGTGACACCAGGCTCTGTGCGACAGCCACCCTGTTACCTTCCCTACAAATCTCCATTTTTCATGCTTTCCAGTTCACTCTCTACACTGGCAGCCCTCCAATAGGTAGTGCCCATCACTTAAAGATTAACAGGAGTCTCCTGGACAGGAAAACCAGACCAAATGGAAGCTGTCTTAGCCCTCACATAGAGGATGTGACCTGCATTTGCTATGTTAGATTATCTGCTTGGCCTTTTGGGACACTCTCCTGTAGGGTGTCTTTCTCTTTCTCTCTCTCTCTCCCTCCCTCCCTCCCTCCCCACTCTGAATTCCTTTGGGTAGATACATGTAGGGCTGATGGCTGGGTCTCACTGGTCAGCCAACAGAAAATTTTACTGTGACTAAAGTGGATGTGTTATCCCAACAAATAAAAGTGACATTTTCTGCCATCCATTTGTGTCTTGAAGGGCAATTTGGAGTCTCTTCCTGTAGAAAAGCAATGCTGTTATTCAGGCCAGCCCATTCCCACCATGTAGTGCCCACGTTCCTGACTTACGTTTCTCTGTTCCCAATGGTGTTGGCACTCACCCTAAAGTAATCAAGAGGTTACTTTTTGAAATGGCTTTTTTACAAATTTAACCCGTTTTGTACTGATGTTGTCCTGAGATAGTTCATGCAAACGCTGTGCACTCGTTCAGTGGAATTATTGTTGGAAAGCTGACTTTTTTTTTTCTGATATAAAATGTTGGATCATATCATGGCTCTATGGTGTTTTATTTGAAGGTGAAGAGGATCTTGTGAGAGTGCACTGTGCAGTTGAAGCCCCCTTGACAAAAACTTGGCGGGGCAGTATTGTATTTATTGCAGTGCATTGTGCAGGGCAGTGGGGCATCTGGGTGGAGTAGGAGTCGGGTGGAGATGGGCAGGGGGTCGGAGGAGGTGGTACTGGCAGGAAACTCACCAGATATGGTCATTGAAAGGGCTATTTACAGGTGTGGGCAGGGCTCAGGGGAGCAGAAGATGCTGAGATACTGTGAAGATAGGGTTGCTTAGTAATAGCTGGGAGCTGTTTGCTACTCCTGGGTCTGGGGTTTAAGGAGAAGCAGCTGGAGCAGAGCTGTGTGAATGTGTGTGCTGAGGTGTCTAGCTACACACACAGCATGGCTGGCACTGCAGCCTAGTGAAGAGTAAGAGACACCATCTCTTTTCACCCTCCTGTCTGTTGCCTTCCATTGGCTCCCATAAGGTAAACCCCAGCCTAAGCTAGACGGACAGGACCTCAGGGACTGGGTCTCTCCCAGGCTGGCCTCACAAAATGTGCAACTTGTGAAGACTGAAGTTTGGGGAGATGACTCAGTTGGCAAAGTTCTTGCCATGCAAGCATAAGAACCCGAGTTGGATTCCCAGAACCCACATAAAAAAGTTGGGAGGGAGAAGGAGATATACACACTCAGAGACAGACACAGAGAGAAACAGAGAGGGAGAGACAGAGAGATGGGGTGGGTGGGGAGATGAGTTTATTAGTTGGCCCGTCTGCGGGATTATATAAGCACTGACTGGCTCTTGTTCCATCCATGACTTACTATGTTAGGTTTTCAGGAACAGGATTTATTTTAAAGTCCTTTCCCTTTGGCTTTCCTGAGACTGGAGTCTTTTTATTTAATTAAGAGAGTGCTGGCAATCACTTAGGTCCACTTGCCAATATGACACTTTTATTTTTTATGAAAATTAGCATTTAATCCTTCAATTAGTATTTTAATTAGCTACAGAATCATTTCCAGCTTATGTTGTTTATATTTAAAATGCTGCTGAAATTTGGATTTTTTTTTTTTTTTTTTTTTTTTTTTTTTTGAGATTGGAGTCTTTTTTTTTTTTTTCCGGTTTTTTGAGACAGGGTTTCGCCCTGGCTGTCCTGGAACTCACTCTGTAGACCAGGCTGGCCTCGAACTCTGCCTGCCTCTGCCTCCCAAGTGCTAGGATTAAAGGTGTGCGCCACCACTGCCCAGCTAGACTCGAGTCTCTAGTTTATTACCAGATTCTTGGACTCAGGTGATTCTCCTTCTCCAGCTTCCAGAAAAGTTTGACAATAGACACCCACTGTCACACTCAGAGTAGCCTTTCTTTTTTTAATCAGTCTTTAGCTTAGGCTGGTCTTCAATGTCTCATATGGCCGAGGGCTGGAATTACAGGTGTGCACCATCACACACACTTTATGCAGTGCTGCATGTTGAACTGAGCGTCTCCTCAACTTCCCAAGTGCTGGATTACAGGCATGTGCCACCACAGCTGATTTGGTGGGAAGCCTATAGACCCTTGAGACTTGCCGTTCAAGGAGACCAGAATGGTGGTGTGTTCTTTGATTTCCTGGCCACAAGGTAGACATTTTTGCTCTGTCATGTATTCTTGCCTCTGTGGCCTACCTTTTCAAGACTCAAAGGAAGAAAATTTGAGCTCCCCCCATTTTTCTCTTTATTATCTAATTTTTTATATTAATGGAAAAGCTGTGTGAGCAACAGTGTAACCAACAGCTCCTTGGAGCTGGCCTACTTGGTATTTGACATAACTCAGAGACACCATATGGAGTCTCAGGTACATTTCCATCTTCAAATGCTTCTGTGACCCTGTTCTACTCCCAGTGGTCCTTATGCCCACTTGCAGATGTCAGGGTACTTCACTCATTCACTCAGAACATTTCTTCAGCAATTTGAACTTTGACTTCCTGTTTCATTCATCTGTCTTCCAGTTGCTTGAACATACCATATAACCGTTCTTTTGAACTCGTTTGTCTGGAGAGTTCCAGGTGACTTTCATTAGGGGTCATTATTATAGGACTTTTATTTTTGGAGATAATGCATAGTGTGTGTGTATGTGTGATTCTCCATTGGGATTTGTGCCTCTGAAGCTAAGTTTGGTGGTTGAGTTTTTCCTTTTTGTTGTTGTTCAAATTACCTTTCTTCATTGTACTTAGTGTTGAGGAGGGCTGATGTTTGGAATTATGATTTCCTGTTTTGTATTTAGGCTAAAGTCTCTACTTAGGGCTAGGTCTTCTGCTGGTCAGATAGTCTGGTACCTGCAGTGGCTAGGTCAAGGAGGCTGAAACAAGTTTTCCCTGGTACAGTGGACTGGTCATGTGTCCCAAGCCTGAACAGGACAAATGGAGGGTCCCAGTCAGGCATCGAGCAGGGCTCTGATGAATCTAAAAGGGAGAGAAGAGTCTGGGCCTCAAAACCACAGTTGGTGGTTGGAGAGTTGCAGGTGGAGAGTTGGCTAGGATCTGGTTAAGTCCCAAGGGAGTGAGAGAGAGAGAGGCTGGGAATGGATAAAGGTCCCTGGCAAGCAGCTGAAGGCTTGGATGGAGGAGGGTGCCAGGGGTATACAAGTAGTCTGCTTTGCTCTCAGGACAGCATGGAAGAGCTGGCTCATCTGGCACATCTAATTACCATGAAAAAGTCACAGCTTTGTCTCCATGGCCCTCACTGTACAATCTACCACGACTTGTCTTAGATGTTGCAGCAGCACCAACAGGTTTTCTTGGGTTAATCTGCACCTACCAACCCACTATCCATGTGACAACATTGTGACTGGGGCTCTTGAGGTCCATTTTCTTTTTCCTTCTGTCCCTTTTCTCCTCCCCCCTTAAGTTTTTAATTGATTCTTTGTAAGTTTCACATCATGCACCCCGATCCTACTGTCCCTTCATATTGGCCCACTGCCCTTGCAACCTTCCCTGCCCCAAAAAGAAAAAAACAAAAAACTAAAAACAAACCCAAAATTAAAGTACAGAGAACATCTCGCTGTGGAAGCTACAGTGCCACACAGAATACCCCTCTGTCCACACATCTTCACTTGCAAATGTTCATTTCAATGAGTCGTCATTGGTCTGGTACTAGGCCTCTGGCTTCTGTGACACTATCAATACTGGATCCTCACAGGGACTCCTCTCGGATATCCTGTTCTTACCCTATGTCATGGAGATCCTGCAGTTTTGGATCTGCAGGACTCGTTTTCTGAGACAGGGTCTTGCTGTGTAGTTGTCTGGCTCAGAACCCATGCTTCTCCTGCTTTGTCCTGAGTTCTGCGGTTATAGGAAAGTACCTCTGTATCCAGCGCCAACTTTTGGTTGATAAAGCCCTGCAGTCTCACCTATATGCTGATACTGTTGTTTCCTTTGAACGTAGTACTGTTAAAGTGTGTCCTCGGTGCTTTGATTACTATAAACTTCACATTAAATACTTTTGCTCTTTCATGTTATTTATTAAAAAAACAAAAACCAAAAATACCAATGGAGAGTGCCTTTCTGCCCTTTCTGGTTGGACTTGAGACTGTTCTTCACAATGAATGGCCAGACCAGTCAGATCAAGTACTTAGTTCTCTGGAGGATCTAAAATTTATATGCTAGAATAAGGACCAAATATATCACAGTAGAAACTAAACCCACAAAAGCCAAGCAGCAAAGAGATCTGGAATAAGACCTGGAGAAGGTCCATAATTTTGCATTACTTAGTCACCAAGGAACCCACTGTGAGTGGTCTGAATGTGATGTCTCCCATAGTCTTGGGCATCTGAATACTTGGTTCCCAGTTGGTGCTGCTGTCTGGGGAGGTGTGGCCTTAGTGGAAGCATGGTTTTGAGAGTTTAAAGATTCTCGCCATTGCTAGTTTGTTCTCTCCGCTTTGAGCTTGCATTTCTTCCTGCTCCTGTTGCCTCTGCTTCCCCATCATGAACCCTAACTCCTTAGAGCTGTCAAGACCAAATAAACGCTCTCTTCCATAAGTGGACTTGGCCATGGCATTTTATCACAGCAACAGAAAAGTAACTGATAGATCCAGCTATACTTTGTTTCTGAAACTTTTTACAAGGAACTCTTGACTTGTGTTCAATGAAAGGACTAAATAACTTTCATAGTCCTTAGTATTCTTAAAGGACAAATTAAATTTTTCTTGCAATACCTTTTTATGCATAGACATGTATTTTTAAAGTAGGATTAATGGAAAAAAATATGCACTAAATGGTTTATGTTTTTACTCCATGTAGCCCGGGCTGGTCTGACTTGAGGCTGCCCTTAAATTCTTGACTGTCCTGCATTTTTCTCTCATGTGCTAGGATTACAGACATTTGTTATCACCATGACAGGCTGGATATGATTTCGACAACACAATTTAAAAAAGCTTTCCTTTTCAGGTTTATTCTCAGTGCTTCACACAGAGTATTTGCAATGTTAGTGATGTGGACACCAACAGTTTTTTTTAGATACAACTTCCTGGCAAATATTTTTTTCCAGACAAAATAACCAAATAAAACACAATTTCAGGAGATGATATTGTCACACTCCACACCGATTACAAAGCTAGCAGTGGTTAAAATCAGGAACACTGTCCACCCCGAGAGTGTCCTCTGTGTCTCCACATACCCACCTGGGAGAGTGCCCCAGAAACTGCAGAACACCAAACTACAAAACTCACTTTGGAAAAGGGAGCTGTCTTTGTAAATTTGGCCTTAAGATCATTTTTAATGACTTAAAAAATCTGGTGAGTAAAATCCCGATGGAGGCGGGAAGGGGCTGTGGTTCTCAGTTCCACACATCTGAAGATCTCTGTTAGAGAAAGGGGAAAATGCCAGGAGCAAGACTGTTTTATAAATAAGAGTCTTTCCTCAAGATGGATAGTGCCTGATTCAGGTGTAGCCCTGGGAGAACTCTTCTCACAACGGCTTGTTTATAATGTCTTCTGTAAAATAGAGTTGACAACCTCCAATGATTCTTCTTTTACTAAAACAATATCGTAAGAGTCCATGTATTTTTCTAAAAGCTCGTCTACCTAAATCAACAGAAGAACAGAAATAAAATTAGCACACAGGACAAATAATTTCAATTTTAATCTCATGATGTTATATTTGTAGAATATAAATCTAATTTCACACAAGGGTTGAAATATAAACATACTCTCAAATTGTTTTTAAAGAATTATTTTGTTTCTGATTAAGATTTTAAGTTTCTGAGACAGGGTCTTGCTGTATAAGCTTATCCTGGCCTTTGAGGCCAGCTTCCTGCCTCAGTCTCTTGATCGCTGGGTGACAGACATGCATCATCATGTCTAGCGTACTCTCAGACTTATCATGGACAGGAATTTTTCCACATGGAGATTTTCTCACTAAATGGTTTCTCACTAAAAGTCAGCCCAGTGGTTCTGACTTTGGGCAATGCACCAGGAGCACTAGGCCATGCACGGAGGTGTGTTCACAATCATGATTAGGTAATGCTGCCTACTTTGAGAATGTGACCCCCACATATCACACAGGGCTCTGCTTCATATCTCCCCCAATCACCACTGGAGCAGGAGGCTAAAATACTGTCTTACCCGCCTTTGGCAACTAATTACAATGTTTCATCTTAATTTTTAAAAAAGAGAATTAAACTACAGCTCTGCTCACTTACTCTGTCATTCAGATAACCAATTTTCAGAATGTGTTCGACGTTGGCTACGCCATCAGCCATCGTTAAGTCTCCCTGGGAATCCCCGAGCAGAATGATGTTGCTGTTGTCTTTCAGCTGGCTGAAGTAGTCCGTATTCTTCAGGGCACCATCATGTTTGTTGAATACGTGAATCAGCTCTCCTTTGAATCCTTTCAGCACGCCCTATTAAAAATATTTTAAATAATAGCTTAAGAAAAGCATGATTATTATTTATTTACGGTATGTGTATGTCTGTGGGTGCCCATGGCAGGGGATGCTTGGAGCGTAAGAGGAACACCTGCAGGAGCTGGTCCTCTCCTTCCACCCAGAGGACCTGGGATTAAAATCAAGCGGTTAGGCTTGGTGGGAAGCACCTATGAGTGCTGAGCCATCTCTCTGGCTTGAAATAATAGGTTTTTACAAATGTTACTTGTTAAGGTTTTTACATTTTGTGATTCTAAATAGATGCCGCTATGTATCATGGTTTTGACTTGATCTCAAAACACAGAAGTCCATCACACCCGGGAGGGAGGAAGGACTCCAAAACAACATAGGCTCCACCCACAGTATTAGACGGTAAAACACAGCTAGTCGAGAAGTCACTTTTCATTTTGTTACTTGCCAAAGGATTCCATTTGATGTCTTTTACTGTTTTAGGTTCTTATTTCATTTGAGAATATATAGACTTTGAGCTCAGAATTCTATCCTCAGCTGAATGTGAGGCTTACATCCACCCTTTATCATGCCCAGAAAAATTTAAAATATACTTGTCCAAAAAAAATGCCAGTACTATTCATTCCTTCTTCCCCCATTTATGATGTAGTCTTCAGAGCTGCACTGTTAAATCATTTTCACGGAAGTTTTGTGAAGTTTTTCCTGTTCTCTCTCTCTCTCTTTTTTTTTTTTTTTTTTTTTTTTTTTGAGACAAGGTTTCTCTATGTAGTCCTGGCTGTCTTGGAACCAGCTTTGTAGACCAGCCTCGCAAACTCTCACCTGCCTATGCTTCCCGTGTGCTGGGATTAAATGTGTGTGCCATCACTATTTGCCAAGTTTTATGAATTTTAATATTAAGTTATTAACTTGTTAGTAAAACTTTAAGGGCATAAAATAACAAATACAACACTGAAATATAACAAATGAATTCCATTAATAGCCCATCAGCAACATCTACCTGTTATTAATAAAGAACATGTGTGTTTAGATGATTGGAATATTTCAGAATGGATAGTAGCTCTGAGGAATGATTTCACACTCTTACATTTTCATCAAAATCCATGAAGTTAGACACTACTTTGACGTTTGAGTGATAAACTCCAGCCTGCCGGATAACTTCTTCAAGTACATCACCGATACCGGCCGAAAATATGAACACAGGGATACCATGCTGTTGAAGTTTACCGAAGAAGTTCTCGTATCCTTCCCTGCAAGTGGGGACACAGTGTGTGTGTGAGAAATATTTCTATCTTTTTCACTTAGAAGGTATAAAGCAAAATATTTCCATATTCTCATTCCTAAACAATGACCAAGCCAACAGTTGACTCTTGACTTTGCTATGAAGTCTAGCAGAACAAGTTCGATGTTTTTAGACTTACACTGAACATGGATAAGCCTACAATTTACACCACTTAAAAGTAAGGCTACTGGGGTGTTCTGATCTTCCACCAGGAGAGCAGAGCAGCAAAACCTAGCTCTATTCTCTCTCACCGGGCACTGCTCCTTTTCACCACCTTTTACTTATGTACTTTAATGGGCTTCACACACACCACTGCATCTGTTCACTCACCCCACCATCCTTTCTTCTCTGGATGGCTCCTTCCTCTCACCTAACAGTTCATCACCCTCGTGCTACACACATACACACAGATTTAGAGGAAAGCAAATCTACAGGCTTCATCCCCACATCATTACCGTCCCCTCCCCTCCCCTGCTCCTTCCCTTTCCCCTCCCCTCCCCTGTGTTTACATGTCTTCTTTCCCATGCTTTTATGTTCTTATCAAATGTATGCAGATCTATAAATAAATGTACACTTAAGGCTACATATCCTGTATATGTGAGAAAATGTGTGATTCTTGTTAATTATGGCTTCTTTCTCTTAATATGATTATCTTTAAATCTACCCATTTTCCTAAAAATGACACAAACTCATTCTTGTTCATAAAACCTTAAAATCTACTTTTTCCTTTTCTCTCTTTTCAGCTACAGGTTAAATTAAGCTCTTGGTGCTCAGCAGTGAGACATTCAACTGTCCTGACTCTTGACAGTTGAATCTTTTATTCCTTAACCCATAATCATTTTATCATCCCTGGACAATGTGATAACATGGTTTCGGGTAGTTTAGTGGCAGAGGAGAGCGGCTGCCCAACATGTGGGAGGCCCCAGGTTCAATCGCCAGCACAGAGGGAAGGAAAAACAGCTTTGCCATATTTGCCAAACAAGTTGAAAAAAAAATTTAAGGCTGTTAAAAAGTACTGAAAGTAAGCCTGATTTCCACACAATTATAGTCCATACTGTTAATACTCTGTGTGTGTGTGTGGTGTAGAACTCACTATGTAGACTTAGTTGGCCCTCGGCTGTGTGTGTGTGTGTGTGTGTGTGTGTGTGTGGTGTAGAACTCACTATGTAGACTTAGTTGGCCCTCGGCTGGCTGTGATCTCCTTTACCTCTGCCTCCTGAATTCCGTAATCACAGGTTTTTGACACTATGCCAAATCCATGCAACTACTTTACATCTATAAAATACCTATTAAAATATGCTCCTGTAAAGTTTCAAAGAATGAGAGTTTCAAAACTAGATTCATGTAAATTTAGAAACAATTCTTAGTTAAAACCTTTATAGCTTATAATTATTTCCTTCAAATTTCAGATCTTTCAAAACTGTTTCCAAAGAATTTGAAAATTATATTGGTTACATAAATCTGTACAATATTCTTAAAATTAATAAAAAATGGAGAAAGGAAATAGAAATCATCACTTGAATCTTCCAGTGCACTTACCACCCATAGCAAATCTAACTTAAAACAAAACAAAACAAAACCTCTTTGGATGGGGTTTCATGAATCCCAAGCTGGCCTCAGACATCTGTTTCACTCAGGATCCTCCTGCATCTACTCTCAAATGCTGGGATTGTACGCATGAACCAGGTTTTTTTTTTCTTTTAATTTATTTTTTTTATTAAATTTATTTTTATTGGATATTTTATTTACATTTCAGATGCCATCCCCTTTCCCCTCCCTAGAAAACCCCTATCCCATACCCCCTTTTCCTTTTTGCTTTTATACAATTTTTTAAAAATGTTAATCAAAGGCTTTATAAGTTTGGTAATGCTCAATCAGAAGTGTAACCCAATACCCAACCTAGATATATAAACTATCTTTGACTGGTGGAGACACTCGAACATCTGCCTCCACGTCCCCCCCCCCCTTCTCTCTCTCATCACCTAGCTTCTCCTCTCCTTCTTCTCCTCCTCTCCTTACTCCTTTTCTTCCTCTCAGTACTCCTCCCACCTTAGCTCCTCCTACATATCACCCTTCCGGTTAAAATAAAACTTTTCTCTCAAAATACAATTAGAGCATAATTATGCCAATTTGTCCCAGTGAGGTACAAGATAGTCTAATAACCAGTCCATCATTTTGTTGACTAACCAGAACCTCTGTCATCTCTCCTAACTAAAGCACTTAGTTCTGAACCTGGCTTTTTTCTTGGCTTTAGAATGAATATCAGCTGAAAACCATCCACTCAGATCTTTTCTCTCAAGGTAAATAGCCAGGATTGGCTATGAGACTATAAGTTTTCAACCCCATCAGAAATCCGAATGGCTGAGTTAACTGAAATTATGGGAAGCACAAAGCATAGATCTAAAACTTAGCCAATTTATAGATACCGCTGAACACCTGTGTCCAGGTTTTCAAAAAAATGTTTTTAAATTTTATTTTATGTGTACGGGTATTCTGACTGCATGCATCTCAGCGTATCACATATATTCCTTGTGTCCCTGGAACTGGAGTTACAGACTGCAGTCAGCTGATATGTAAGTGCTGGTATTCAAATCCTGGTCCTCTGGAAGAGCAGCAAGTGCTCTTAACTGCTGAGCCACCTCTCCAGCCCCCTACAAAGCCAGTTCTATTCAGTGCTCAGATCAAGCACAGAGCTGTGGGCATTGCTGGACAAGCACTCTGCCAGCCGAGCTACAACCACGGCAGCTCTAACCTCAGATGCTTTCCTTATCACAGCACTATTCCTTTGGTGGCACTGATATGTCTTATGTTAAGGCGTAATGCGATAGCTTATTTTTAATTAAAACACATAATTGAATATATACAACAGCAGTTAATTCTGTAGACAATAGAAGCGACAAAACACAGGAGACTTACTTGAGCATGACATCAGAGTCAGCCACGATCTCTTTAAGCTTGGCTTTTGGTATGCCTTGTTCAACAAGCAAACCATGCGATTTAGTGTACCTGGAGTTTATGATCAAAGGAGGGAAGAGAGATCAGTTAAAATGTTAAAACTGCATCTTTATTGTAAATCATTCCTGACTGAGTGTTGATCCTCACTATGTGGACGTGACTCTTTGAGGTGGAGGAACTTAAAATGTGTGCTGGTGTTCTCTCCCAGTGTCCCAGGTCTCTCAGACTCAGTTTTAGCATAAATATATCGTAAGGAAGTGTGAAAACAGCCGTAAGCCTTTCTTTCCTCAGTCTCCAGATACGATTCAGTCTAACCTGGGCTGTTAGCCTTCTTCTCCTTTCAGAAATAAGCTAAGAAATTCTTCAATCAGCTGGAAGCTTAAATTTTCATGAATGAGATCTCAAAGTAATGGAATGCTGCCTAGTATAAAATAAAATTCTTGGCAGGTAAGTGTTACGTATATGCTGGTCTGCTTTACTGCTACACACAGAACCACTGCAGCAGTGTAACCGGCCCTTAGAACCTACATCTTCACAACTATGAAACCTGCCTTCTCCCAGAGGGAACCAGAATCTTTACTTAGTAACTGAATATCCCTCTAGGATCTGAAGTGATAGTCCTTCTTTTCCGTCAGTTTTCCCTCTCCTTTCTTGTCTGACAGCTCACTGATAGAAAGCCCTATTGGCCTATACTCACTATGCGAGCTTGGGTAGCTCAAACCACAAACAATCCCCTCTGCCTCAGCTTTCCACCTTACAGGATTACAGGTATGCAAAACAGATCGTCTCTGTGATCAAAGCTTATTCCATCCACAGATAAAAGTAACGGCCAAACTGTCCTTTCTCCATACAGAAATCAGTCTTTTTAAGTGTTGCAAAGCTAGCCTCAGTTTTGACTCTACATGTGGGCAGAGAAAAATCTCTTCTCAACGTTTAATACACACACAGTCAAACTGTCCATGGCCCCTGACTGTTCCTTCGAGTATTCTTGATCTCTTAAATTTAAAGCAGATGTTGCTGCTCAAATCAAAGCACTTTGTGCTTCTAGGAATGCCTCTCAGTAGATCTGGCTCTGGTTTCTGTATCATCCTGGTGGACTCCTCTGGTCCTAAATTTGTCAAGGTTTGTCTTGTCGTAGAGTTCCACCCAAACCTCTCACTGTGGTCTCTGAGAATGTTGCAGTTTGATGAACACGGCCAACACCAGAGGCCTTGTCCTCCACATTAGGGCAGACGCAGCGTGGGTCCTAGTTTTTTTCTCTGTACTTAGATCATGTCTTGTCTAATAAGCTTTAAAATAAAGATGTAGCTTTTAAGACTCATGTGCCAGACATTTTATTTACTCTTACTGCACGTCATCTTAAGGCACATCACAGGCTGTTGATTCATTGCGGTGACTAGGTTTTTCTGTATTCCTTCCCTGTGTATCTATCTGCGTACGGTAAAGGAGGAAACAAGACACCAGTTTTAACTGGGCCACTGTATCATTAGCACTTCAGTGTTCCTACTGCCCAGAGGTACTCACCACTCTACCATGTAAGGGAACTTCTCTTCCACAGTGAGAACAGGATCAACCTCAATAGCATAGTACTGCTCCTTTAGCTGCAGTAACTGGAATGACACGAGTGACTTAGTGGTGAGGATATACAGTTTTGTCATTTACCTGGCTATTATGGAAAACAATGCAAACAATAAAAAAAAACCACAGCCTATAAGCCACTTTTCAGTAAAAATTAAAATTGGAGATGGTTTGATCTTCATTTGCATATATAGTTACATTCACCTGTGGAAGCCACCTTAGTCCCAAGATTGCAATTCAGTGAGACCAAGTGCCCTTACGAGCATCATTAGACAAGTGTGGGTTTATTTTCAGGCTTTGTTCTGCTGTACTGTGGTACTGTAGACTGAATGTGAAGCACTGCACATGGTAGGCAAGAGATCTCATTGACCGGCCTCTGCTCTCCTGCCTGGCCCAGTTTTATTTTCTATTTTGAGCCAGGTTCTTTGCTATGTTACCCAGGTGGCCTTGAATGTTCAAATCCATCTGCTTCAGTCTAAGTAGTAGGATTTCAGGCCGGAACTACCAGACCTGAAAAGTTTAGTCCTGAAATCAAGTAATTAACTTTGATGGGCACCATGAGTTGCCCTGTAAAGACAGGCAGGCACCCCAGGAACACCCTGATCAGTTTAAGAGGGCAAATCATCACGAGACCTTTGCCTTCCCAGTTAATGTAAGGACCCAGAGTGTTCTAATAACACCTTTTAAAGCTGGTTGGGCTGGCAGCAGTTGCACACCCTGTAATCCTAGCCCCTGGGAGGTCGAGGAAAGGAAACAGGATCTCTAAGTGTTACTCAGCTAGCCAGTGAGTTCAAAGCTAGTCTGGGCTAAATGAGACCCCATCTTGGAAAAAAAAAAAAAGCTAAGATAAAATTCATTCACACATATAGTTACAATAAACTTGCTACTTATTGAGTGATTATTATGTGCTGGATATGGCTGCAAGCACTTAGCATTCATTTCACTTCTTTTGAGGTGGGGGTGGGGATGAGTGGAGGATGAGTTATCACCATGTAGCTACTGCTGGCTCTAAACTTGAGAATTTCTCCCCTCAGTACTCTAGTCTGGGATTCTCTGTGTATGCTATCATGCCTAGCTTCTGACACTCATTCCTGTCGGAGGGAAAACAAAACAAACCAAACAAAAAAAACCTAAATAAGCGGAGGTAATGAAAGACTTAACTATACATTTGTAATGATTTGATAGTTACCTTTCTTCGACATTCATCTGTAACAAGCTTACAGTTGTCAATGATATCTACAGAGAGAGAGAGAGAGAGAAAGAGAGAGAGAGAGAGAGAGAGAGAGAGAACAATATAAGCATCAAAGAAACTATTCTGGTTGGTGCCATCACTAATAAAGATAACTTGCTTCTTTTAAGAGCCAAGTCAACTACTGTGGTTCCTGCAACTTTTGTCCTCAATGCTGTCCTTCAAATGGTCTTGCTCCAGGTGATGGATTCAGAATCCGAGATTTAGTAATTCTTCACATAAACCAGCTAGCTAAATGATATCTTCAAACAATCAATTGTATACTGTTTTCATTTTCACCTTCCTTTTAATAAATAGAAGCAACAAATACATCTCAGAGTTTATAATTTCCTTTTTCTATTTTGAGACAGGGTGTGTTGGGTGGTTTACTTTAATGTGACACAAACTACAGTCACCTGGGAACACAGAACCTCAACTGAGGCACTGCATCCAACAGACTGGCCTATGGCCATATCTGTAGGGGATTTTGCTTGATTAATAACTGATGTGAGAAGGCTCAGCCCACTTGGGTGAGTCTACTCCTGGTCCTGAGTAGTGTAAGAAAGCAAGGTAAGCAAGCCAGTAAGCCTCCATGGTCTCTGCCTCAGTTCCGGCCTTCCCTAGATGATGGGCTGTGACCAGAAAGCCACATGAACCCGTTCCTTCCCCAAGCTGGCTTTGATCTCTGTTTTAGAATAATCAGACACCAAACTTGGACATAAGATCTCATGCAATCCATGCTGAGTTTGAATTTAGGATCCTTCTGCCTCCACTGCTCCACTGCTCCACTGCTGAGATTATAAGCATGAGCCAACTATACCCAGTTTATGCCATCTTAGAGACTGAACCCACGGCTTCATGTATGCAAGGCCTCCACTCTACCAAGTGAACTACGTGTGCCGCAGCCAGGAAAGATACCATTTTCTTAAGAATGTCACTTTATGCGAAATTATAGAAAAGTTATAATTACTAGTATTTTAGTATATTTCTTCTCAAAGTTTTATGTATTATTAATGAACTAGGTAAGATGAGCTCAAGTCCAATCTAGTTCATTTCCTGTTTTCCATATATATGTGTAAAATATAATTAAAACTCTATAAATACCATTCACAATGGCTGTACAGTTGCTGGCATGTGGATGGGACAGAATTTTAGTTGCCTTCCAAGCTGCTGTCATTATAAATGATTTAATTTTGTGCTGTCAGAAATCAATGTTGGCGCTTTACACATGCTAGCCCAGTGCCCTACTACTGAGCTGCATCCGTAACCCAGAGTGTGCCAGCTGGTTTTCTATCAATTCTAACACAAGCTAGGGTCACCCAGGCAGAAGGAACCACAGCTGAGGAAATGACTGGGCTGTGGGCAAGTGTGTGGGACATTTTTTGACTGAGGGCGGATGTGGAAAGGGCCGGCTCACTGTGGATGGTTCCGCCCTAGGTTGTATTAAGAAAGCAGGTTGTGCAAGCCCTAGGGGAGCAACCTAGGTAGCAGCATTCCTCCATGGCCGCTGCATGAGCTCCTGCTCGACCTCTTGTCTTGACTTCCCTCTATGACCGGATCCAACTGCAAGCAAAATAAACCCTTTCCTCCCCAGGCTGCTTTTGCTCATAGTGTTTACAATAGCAACAGAAATCTAATAAACAACATTCGATAATCTTTTGGGGTTATGGCCAAATGTAAAACCTTTCAAGTATTTCTTGGGTAATAATCAACTATAAGCAGTGAGAAATATTTTGAAGTCTTCATTTCCTTTTCTTCCAAAGCATATATGAAAATAACCATTCACATAGAATGAGTACAAACCATTCCTCAAAACATAACAAGGCAAGTTTCTTCACTTTCAACATCAAAGAGAGAAAAGTCCACTGAAAGCCTCAGTCACTTCATTGATAATATTTATGATTACATTCATTCACTTGTTGAGTAGTGTCACACTTACTATGACATGTTGGGCATCTTTTCCCATTGTAGGAAAACCTACTTAGAGTCATATCAAAGTCTGTTATTATCTGTAAGAAAAAGGAGAAGGCACAGCTGTAAACAAGGCCACCACAATCAGAAGCTCACCATGCTAAGCAAACATACAGACCCTGGAACCTTTAGAGGCAAGTGGATCTCTGTAAGTTTGAGGACAGCTTGGTCCACAAAGTGAGTTTTAGGACAGCCAGGGCTGTTATACAGAGACACTGTTTTGAAAACAAGAAAATCTGTGTGTGTCGATGTGAGTACGCCATGCTCTGGTATGTGGGGCCAGAGGATAACTTGTAGGAGTTGGTTCTTGCCTTCCACCTTATTGAGGTTGGGTCTCATTTGTTTCTGCTTCTCTGCTCTGGATATGACTTAGATAATAAATTAGCTTTTAGGCAGTTAACGTAGCAAAGGGATCCTTACAATGAAGTTGGAACAGGTAACTTCTTCGGGCCCTTCCCATTTAGTCTGTAGTTCTATACTTAAAAAAGAGTAGACTTGAGCTTGGGATAATGCCTGCATGATCCCAACACTTGGGAGTTGGAAGCAAACCAGAAAAATTCCAGACCAATGGTGAGAGAAACATGTAAAAACTCAACTATCCCTCCTAAGTTACATTTTAATTTGATAATGACTCAGTTAATTAACATACAGGATAACTTGAAACTGTACTCTTTGAACCATGACTCCCGAAATGGTTTAACATGTTTATATACTAGTTACCTTGGAACTTCATACACACATACAAACCCGTCCCCAACTAAGATTTTATCAAAACAGGAGACTAATGAACAAGTTTTCCCCTGCAGTTGCTAGGCGCTGGACCCACAGATTCATTCACCCTGCACCTCTCTATCACTAACTCCAGACAGATGCATCTATTTCAACTTTTCAATTGGCTTAAAATTTTATACAATATCTTTTGTTCATAATCTTCCCCTTCCACAACTCTTTATAGATCCTCCCACCTCCATGTGTTTGCTCGCTTTCTTTCCACACAAACAAAGCTAAGAAACTAAAAAGGCAAACAATATCAAACCAAACCCAAACCATGGAGTCTGTCTTGTGTTGCCAAAACTCCCAAGTCAAGTTGGGTGTGTGACCTGGAGTGTGGCTGACAGACCAGCATCCCTTCACTGCTGAGAAGTGAGAACTGGACTTTCCTTCTCCCAGCAGCTATTACTTGCAAATCAGCTTCAATGTTTAAAAAAGCTTAAAGTCACCTGAAGTTTGGCAGCGCCTCCTTTAATGAGACCACAGATAATTTCTTCTACTCTTGTAGGGTTCTTGATTCGAACTGAGCTTTTCTGAAATTCTGGCATCTAAAACGGTGAATAGAGATGAATTACTCTTACTTACTTTCCCCAGTTGCTTCCACATCAAACTTGAATTAGAAAGTATAAAAATGCCAAGGCATTATTCTAAAAATGCAAATCACCATATCATCTTACCATTTATATATGCAAATAAATTTAAAAGACATAACTAGTTTCCAACTAGAAAATAAACATAAAATTACGTAGTATGACAGTACAAATGTGTAACACACCCTGGAGGCTACGGCAGGAGGACTTTGGGTTTAAGAATACTTCAGCGTACACAGCAAGAGCCCATCTTACATAAAGCAAAATCTAACAAAAGAAAAACCCTACATTTATGGTTTGTTTACTTTATTAGAATGTATTATATAAAGAATTTTCTTATATAAGTATACAGGTAATGTGCTTCCCCAAATCTACAGAACATAAAAAACTGTTTATAACTAATCAAAACTCTCTAGAATCCTAGAAGATATCTGAATTGAATGATAAGAGTTATTTCTTCTAAGGAACTTTTTGCTTACAATATAATTTGTCTGTGGTGGTGCCTGCCTTTAACCCCATCACCTGGGAGGCAGAAGCAGGCAGATCTCTGAGTTCAAGGCCAGTGTGGTCTACACAGCAGTTTCAGGCCAGACTTTGTCTTGGAAAACGAAATGTTAAATCACAGCTACCTACTTAGCAGGTGGAAGCAGGAGGATCATTTGAGCACAGATGTTTGGAGCCAGCCTTGACAACATAGATTGGTCTCAGTTTTAAAACTTAAGACTTAAAGTGTGTAAGAATGCTAGTAGGTTATATGTAAACAGCATGCCATACGGTGTGGGTGTGAGATGAACATGGTGCTGGATAGCTTCATGCCAACCTGACACCAGCTGAAGTCACCTGAGAGGAGGGAACCTCATTTAGGAAAATGAGTCCATAAGATAGAGCTGAACGAAGACTGAAGGGCATTGTCTTAATTAGTGATTGATGTGGGAGGCCCAGCCCATGGTGAGTGGTGCCATCCCTGGGCTGGTGGTCCTGGGTTCTATCAGAAACGAGGCTGAGCAAGGGGGAGTAAGCCAGTAAGCATCACCCCTACAGGACTTCTGCATCAGCTCCTGCCTCCAGACTCATGCCCTGTGTGAATTGCTGCTCTCACTGCCTTTGATGAATTGGTTTGGACCTGTGAGCCAAAGAAACCCTTTCTTGGTCATGGTGTTTTATCACAGCAATAGTATCCCCAACTGAAAAAAGAATTGAGGATTAAAACAAAATTTCCTTTGTATTCGTATTTAATTTTAAAATATTTCTAGGTAGAAAAATATTGCATAATTATTCCTTATAAGGTTTTGTACAGATAAGTAAAATCTCTAAAATTTGAAAAGTTACTTTAAGATAATTGATTCTTCTCTGTGTACTACATCCTAAATCATTTACTAATTGTTCTTAGTGTAAGAACAGATTTTTTTTTAAGGTACTAGAACTACTAGAAAATATCTGGTGTTTACAGAGATTTTAGGGTTTGTTCACTAATTTTACACTAGGTGCCATTTTTTGTTTGTTTGTTTGTTTGAACCTTATCACAAGTTGAAGGAAACTGAAAGAGGAAGACGTGGGGCTTGCACAGCAATGTCCTGGACAGGTGGCCCCGGAAACCATGGTCATTTCCCAGTATGAAATTCAGCAACAGCAGAAAGGGCCTTAGAAGAAATGATTCGGCCACAACAGTCAGTATTCTTGGGGATTCTGTTTTGATCAACAGCAAGCAAGCAGTATGTCAAGTTATGATTCTACATACTGTGTAGTGGAAGCCCAGCCTTCTCAGTGTTATCGCCAATACTAACACAGTCCACAAAAGCAGCGGATTTAGGTTTTTAATTCAAGAGCACCTGACCAGATTACTTCTATCAGGCCCCATGTTGTGCCTACATATATGCTAGAGTTAAAGACAACGAGACCTCAAAACCAAAGTCCGGAACGTTTTCCAAAGACTGGAAGAAAACAGTGGTATATAAGAAAGGGCAAAACATCCAAACACTGTTCATGAAATACCTACATTTATTTGTTTTCTCTTTTTGGAGGAGGGGGGAAGAGGAGATGCTGGGAATCAAATCCCAAGTGCTCGACTTCTACTACCTCTGTAGCCCTTACACACTTAGTTTTTTTTTTTTTTTTTTTGGTTTTTCGAGACAGGGTTTCTCTGTGTAGCCCTGGCTGTCCTGGAACTCACTCTGTAGACCAGGCTGGCCTCGAACTCAGAAATCCGCCTGCCTCTGCCTCCCAAGTGCTGGGATTAAAGGCGTGCACCACCACTGCCCGGCACACACTTAGTTTTAAAAGCTGTATCTTAAAAGAAGAATAAGACCTGCAGTGCACTAAACCCTGTCCCTGTGATCCTTTTAACTTAACCTGACTTTAAGAGTCTCAAGAAAAGGAAGGGGAAACGGCTCAGTCCATAAAGTACTTGCTGCACTTTATGAGTTGGGGTCTCTGCTTTGCTTATTAGCAAGCCTGGCACAATCAGTAAGCTCTGTATTCAGCGAGAGACCCTAGATAACAAAGCTACTGTGGGGAGCAATGGAAGATGGCACCCAGTGTTGACCTCTGGCCTCCACACTATGCATATACAAAGACCACACCCCCAAGCCTCAATGGAGTAAGAATTTTATGATGGGTTTAAAGGTTACTGAAATATTTATTTAGCGATATTTTTTAGTAGATAAAACAAGAATTAACTGGTACAATCTTTTTCTTTATTCACTCTTACATTTACATAAATATCCTGTGCTGACGTTAACGATCACCGCTGCTCTGGAGGGCCTCTGCTGTAGCTAGCTCCCTTACAAAAAGTTTGTCTGGGAAGAGCAGAGACTTGATTCAGTAACTAAACCCACTGAAGGGGGTGAAATGCCTCAGTGATTAAAAACGCTTGCTGCTCTTGCAGAGGACTGTGTTTGGATCCCGGCAGCCATGTTGGATGGCTCACAATGGTTTAACTCCTACTCCAAGGGCTTTAACCCTCTCTGTATCAACACTCACATGCAAGTACCCTTTCTCCCACACAGACATAAATAATTAAAACTCATTTTAAGTAAACAAAGGATTATCTCACCATAATATTTTCATCAAGAAAATGGAGCATTTTATTTCATACTGAATAAAATACCTTTCCTCAAGCAAGCCATACTCTCAAGGTTCAGCTAACAAAAATAGCACCTGTGGTCGGTGGCGCATACCTTTAATCCCACATCACTTGGGAAGGAGAGGCAGGCAGATCTCTGAGTTCAGGGTTAACCTGGTCTACAGACCACATTCCAAGACAGTCAAGGCTACAAGAAAAACTCGTTTCAAAAAAAAAAAAAAAAAAAAAAAAGAACAAACATATATTAACTAAGACCACTTGGTGGCACCCATTAAATGCCCTACATTTTACATTTGGTATCTTATAAAACACTTTTATACTTTTAAACCATCAATTATGTGAATTGTTAGCATCTTATTGATTTTTCAGTAACAAGCAAATTGAGAACCCAAATTGCTCCAGAAGTTTCACAGACTATTATAAGATCATCTTTTTCGTAATTATTACACATCAAAGGGAACCAGCGGTTGGGACATCGCCAATGTGCCTCTGAGAATAAACTATTCATTCTAAGTAGATAAGCAATGAGCTCTCAGTGGGTCTGGAGGAACAGACTGGCCACACCAGGGAAACAGCTGGCACTTGCTCCCTCAGGAGAACGCAGAGGGCTGGATGATGCAGGTCTAACAAATGGGTAGAGTCCCAGCCTAACATCTAACACCTCGGGTTCAGTCCCAGCAAAGAAAGGAAGGAGGAAGCACACATATACAAAATGACTTATAGATATACCATACTCCTCACTGAGACACACAAACAGTTTAAGCTGATGTCTGTGGATTAAATATCATAGAGTTCATAAAAATGTATATTTTTCTGGTTTTACGTACTAGTTAAATAAAGAGTAAGAGTTATTTGTTTATTTTCTATTTATTATTCTTTTAAAGACAAGACTTTTGCTGTGTAGAGCTGGCTGGCCTTGCATACCCTGTGTAATTTAAGCTGACCCTGAACTTGTAGGAACTCTCCTGTGTCAGCCTTTAGAACACTGGGATTGCAGGTATATGTGACCACGCCTGGCTCCAAAAAGTTTTATTATAGGGGAAGTTATGGTATCCATCCCCGACCCTGCCATGATGTTCAGAGGGGACATGCTCCTTCCACAGTTGCAGTGCCACTATACAGAGAGGACAGCTGCTTCCAGGGTGCTATCAGGAACATCATATAGCTTTTGCCACACATAAAGTTGGTAGTTTCCACTGTTTCTTTACATAATAATTTTTTACATAATAGCCTCATGTAGCCCAGTTGGCTTTATGCTAATTATGTAGCCAAGGATGAGCCTAAGCTCCTGGTTTACCTGTTTCCACCACCTCTCCAGCACTGAGATTACAAGCAGGGGCTACCATACCACATCTGGGTTGTATGTAGTCAGCGCGGGGGATTGAACCGAGAGCTGCCTGCATGTTACGTAAGCACTCTAATGACAGCCCAGCCATTTCGATGCACCCTTTCCTTTTCTTAAATCCTTTTTATGTCTGCTTGCCTGACGTGCCTGCCTCCTGATCCTAATCGATCCCTCTCTCCCTCTCTCCTTTTCTTCCTCCCTCTAGTCTAGTGTGTGTGTGTGTGTGTGTGTGTGTGTGTGTGTGTGTGTGAAGGTTAGAGGACACATTTTAAGAGTTAGTTCTTTCCTTCTATCACTTAGGTCCCAGAGATGAAACTCAAGTACCATGTTTGTCGGCAAAAGCCCTAATCCTCTGAGCCTTTGACTGGCCCTGAACGCCGGTCCCTTTAAAATAGACTTAAAATATTTCGTTCTAAATGGCTTAAATATAGGAGTGCCAAGGAATACAGAAAAGAACGGTAATCTTCCTCAGGAGATGGAGGCAGAGTCAGGAACTCAGGCATCATCAGTTACAAAGTGAGTTCAGCCAGCCTGGGCTATATGAGACCCTGTCTCAAAACCCCAAGCCAGAACCAAACACACCAACAAAGAACGAGGGGGGAAGGTGTATGCAATGCTAGGCATGGTGGCACACACTTGTAATCTCAGCGCCTCAGCAGTACACATACAGGAGGATGGTGAGATATGTATTCTGAGATACAGACCTAGTGAGACACTATCTTCAAACAAAGTAAACAAACAGCAAAACAACAACAACAAAAAAATCTACCCAGAGCTGCGCCACCATTTTTTGTTAAGAACTATAAAATGTAGTACATTTCAAGCAAAATAATTTCTGTGTTTTCGCGTCACTCGGTCAGTGCTTGAGATCTCACTTATTCTCTGTGTGCCGAGCATCATGAAGAAAGTCCTATGTAAGACTCCAGTCCTGCTATTATGTATTTCAAGAGAGAAAAGAGTGGAGAAGATTCCCGTTTACAGGTGGAGCTGGATGTGTTTGCATACCCACCATTTCCAAATGGACAGCAGACTCCTGATTAGTCATTTCGTGGTTATCCAATCTTCTGAATTTCCCCAGGTGATGTCACAGCAAGAGAGAGGGGGAAAAAAGGACACGTGACACACTTACATTTGAGGTTCTTAATGTATGCTAATGACACAGGAAGATGGTATTTTAGTATGATTTAGAAACCAAGGAATTGAAGGCTTCTTGCTCAGATATGGGGTTTCATCTACTGAGCAGAGTTTTAGGATGAGATTACTGTATCAAGAGTTGGACCCTCTCCTAAGAACTAAGCTAGTACTAGTAAGTTTGACTGAAGAGGAAAAGTGGACTACACATTTGGGTCTCACTATGTAGTCCAGGCTTGTCTTAAATTCCTAGGAATCCTCCTGCCTCAGTTTCCTGTTCTGGAATTATGGGTGTGAGCCACTCTGCTTGGTTTTGCAAGGACATTTGATCATTACTTCCTATACATGAAGGGTGAAGCCTGTGAGAAAAGTGTTGGCTGTGCCAAATCTACATAGGAATTAAGTAAGAGACATAGTATACAAAAGTATTTTTCTTTCATTTTTTTTCAAAAATATTTATTTACTCACCCCACTGTATCTAATTAGTGTTGCTCTATACACACACACACACACACACACACACACACACCTACATACCTACCTACACACACACACACACACACACACACAGAGAGAGAGAGAGAGAGAGAGAGAGAGAGAGAGAGAGAGAGAGAGAGAGAGGCGTGGGGTCATCCACTGGAGTATGGGAACCTGCCAGTGGTTAAATGCATAGATAAAAGTGACCTCCTTCAGCAGCTATCAACTGTGAATAGCTCCTCAGCTAGGTGAGGGTGAGGGAGTCCTTCTCCCTCCATTCTAAATTTTCTTATTTTAAAAATCTTTCTTTGTGTGTAAATCTGTGTTGTGTTTGAACTTGGCATAGGGTTTTGGACAAAGAACATGTTTGTCAAATAAAATGAGTATTTTTAGGAGGTAATTGGATGGATTTTATATCCATTAAATTAAAAATAAACTTCATCATTCTGATTTTGTCCCATAGTGTAAATCTTAGAGGAAATTACTAATTCTTCCATAATCACTTACATTTTACTTTACTCCAGCTAAGTAAAAATGTAATGATCAAAAACCTTGGAACTCTCTCTGTAGACCAGATTGGCCTCAAACTCCCGGAGATCCGCCTGCCTCTGGCTCCCCAGTGCTAAGGTAAAGTCATGGGCCACCACAGTCCAGCTAAAACTTGATTTAGAAGAGCCACTGATGGGGGTGGAGATGTGGTAGAGGACTTGCCTAGAATGTACTCATGAACTTCTTCTTCAGCAGCACAAAAAATAGAAATAAAGATTAAGAAGTTAATCTTTATTAATTTCATCTCTTCAGCCCCCACTGATTAAAGATTCAGTGGGGGCAGAAGAGATGCCTCAGCCATTAAGAATGTGTACTGACTGCTCTTGTCCCAGAGGACCCAGTTCCATTCTCAGCACCCACATCAGGCAGTTGACAACTGACTATAAATTTAATTTCAGGTGATCTGATGCCCTCCGAGGGCACCTATACACACACTTTAAAATAATAAAAGAAAAAAGTCAGTGTTGGTAAAAAATGGCCTTATAGCCTCTTCAAATATTGATGGTTCTTGAACTATCACAAACAAAAGAAGGATCAATAAAAGATTTGACAATGGCCAGCTTTCTCTGTCCAACCCTCTCCTCTGTGACAGGGTTATGATATATAGTGCTGGTTGCTTCCAAATTAGTGGCAATCCTAGTTTTAATTACTGGGATTAGAGGTAAACAACCATGACGTTGGGCAGCTGCTTGCTTTTAGAAATTCACATACACTATGCTAATATTAACACAAGAGCTTTCCTTCCTCCCAGTATGAATTTCACTTCTACCCATCAAAAGTTAAGCAGTGTGACTGAAACTGCAGTCCCAAATCTCACTTTCAGACCTATACTGTCACAAAAGTGTAAACACACACACACACACACACACACACACACACACACACACACACACCCACCCAGCATTCTGGGACTATCTGAAAGAAGATACTGAATATCAAAGCAGAGTATTTTTAACCACCAGTCTTGTAAGCCTACACCTGGTGTATACAAAGTTCTAGCTTGTTCTGCCAATGTCAGCTGTGGCAGATGCTTCCAGAGAAGAACTGCTGGAAAAACACATCAAGTACAGAAGACACATTCAAAAATAGAAAGCTCTACCCTTGAACTATGAACTCTGCGAAGTTTTAAAGCCTTTACATCTGGAATCTTGAAATATGAACTAGAAAAATTTGAAAACTAGCAAACAATTACTTTCTGATGAGCTCAAGCTTTCTAATGGTGCTAACACAAGCCCGTGTAGATCAAGGCTAAAGAAGGAAGCAAGAGGTAAGACCTTCTTCACTTAACTTTGTTCTCTACGAATTTTAGTTACTGTATGTCCTTCTGAGGCTATAGTTTTTTAAATCAATAAAATGGGAATGTCTACTTAAGCAATTTACTTGCTTCAAAACAGACTTGAAAGTATCTGAGTGTAGACTGAATACTTTTAAAGACTGGCTTCACTCTGACTTTCAGGAAAGTAGAAAAAAATAAATTGATTAACACAGCTTTTAAGTTGTGACTCTGCTTTAATTTTGGTCCTTGCAGAACCATGAAAACCACACTGATTAGGTAATGAAACTTTATGTGGTGAACCGTGTATCTTACATGAGAAAAGATATATCTCATTCTAACATGGGAAGGACTCTGACAACAGAATTAACTGTCCTTTTTAAATTCATTGGTATTTATTTTACCTCTCTCAACTAACCAATACTATTTGTCTTTAAATTCAGTGTATTAAGATATTAAATTTCTTGGGTTGATTATCAAATAGAAATAAAATTACAAATTCACTTCTAATGGAGGACTGTAATAATTTCCGTGTTGCATTTAAATACTTCTCCCCGGACAGAAGTAAATATACACAAACTAGAAAGTGAAACAGTCTCAATACAGACAATAAACAAAACTGAAACTGAACAGCTGAAGGTGACGGAGGAAATAGGGAAAAAAAAATTCAAAAGCTGTCTATTTCAGGATGGGTAATTCATGCCAATTTTCTTAAACAGGAAAACAACAGTTGGATTTTGTGGGTAATTGTGAAAACAAAAAAGTTTGTAAGCTCAGAATGTAATTCTCCAGCCTTCCTTCCACCCACATTGGCTCTAATACCAATAGCATTTTCCAAGACATTAAACCAAGGCACATGAAAACCGCATTACTGACCACGAACATACTCTGAGTTCTTCCTGTCCTGTCCTTTCTCCTAGAGCAACAGCACAGGCAGCCTCAGTACCTTGTAAAGCTAAGAAGGCTGCTTACACAACAGTCTGTTATATGGTCTAATTTTTAAAAGAAGCTATACGAAACTTGGAAAATTCAATTACTTAAATGTGATGCAGAGGCAGGCACGGTGTACCCTGTAGGGAGCACTTAGTAAGTCAGAGACCAGCACACATGGTAAGACCCTGTCTTAATAAAACAAAACAAAACAAAACAACAACAATGAAAAACATGACATGACCACAGTATTCTAGATTTTACTGTAACGCCTATGTTCTGTGTTTTAAGGATGTATTTTGGGAGGTTCTGGGTATTCAACCTAGGCCCTGTACATATCAGACAAACAATCTACGACTTAACTATATCCTGGATCCTTACATGTCTGAATCTAAACTTTCAATATGCAAATTGTTACATTAGAAACCTAGCTTTCATCAATTCATGAAATGTAACTGTATAACCTATAATATCCTGGGTAAGGCTTACAGGCATGAATATTAATCTTTATTACCAGCAATAAAAAACGCATGTGGCTCTCCGCAAAGTTGAGTCACACAGCAACTGAGTGTGTTGCTCTTCTTCTGAGATTACGTTACTTTTGCCTAACACCTACATATCTAAACAAGAAACCTCTAAAACCAGACTACATAAAGTGTAGTTTTTGAGCTAAGATATCTGAAAGTTTTACACACTTACACCTTTGCAAACTACAAGGAATTTTGTATTTCCCCACATTAAATCAGTCTACTTATACTTGCTACTCTATATTTTTAAGTGGCTGAAGTTTCAATAAGACAGAGAAACAAACTAGAACCACGGCAAGTTAAATACAAGAAGCGCATGGCTTCTGGAGGTAAACACTTACTCTGAAGGTAACCGGACAAGCTACGGCAGCACCAGCAAAAGAAAATTCTTCCTGTCTGAGAAGCACTAATATAGCACAAGGTGCAAGGAGGGCGGCTCCCAAAGCCTTATGCAAACAAGTCCTGTGACGCACGCATGCGGAACAGGGCTTTATTATGCTGTGGGTGACAGCCTTGCTGGCTCTCTCAGCTTGATACCATTCAGCTGACAGAACTTAACCAGCTGGGAAAACACGGGCTAAGAGCAGATAGCTTGGCCAAGCAACTGCTCTGCAATGTAAGAAGGATCTCTGAGCATAACTCTGAGACAACTCCTTTCCTGTCACTGACGGCGCTGCACTTTGGATGTGTGCATTCCTCTGGTGGATGGTCTACTTCAGACAAAGTGAAGAGATGAAGTTTGGTTGTTGGAGCCGGGGAAGGCAGATAGAGGCTGCTGCTGCTCAGTTTGGCAGAGTTCCAGTTTTTAAATGAACACTGTCCTAAGGGAGGTGTGTGGTGGTAATGGGTGCACAATAATGTACATGTATTTAGTGTCACCAAACTGTAAGCTTAAACATGACTAAAATGGCACCTCTTGTACTACACATATTTTACTCTAGTGGGACTGAAGGAGGCTTTTACATTTTATTTATATTTTCCAGCAGCTTTTGGTAAATTCTAATAAAACCAAGCCAAAAATCGAAGATTAGTATAAAACTGGAATATTATGCAGATATAACAGTGTCCATTTAGAGTCTTAGTCACTAAGGATCTGAGGCAGGAGAATCACTTAGTCTATGTGGGCCAGCCTCAGTAACACACTATGAAAGTTTCTGCTGTTGTTATTAAAAAGGAAGGCAATGAGATAAGATGTTTTTATATAAAAACAGAACCAGTCTAGTGTTGAACAGCAGGATGGTCATATGCTAACCCTGCACCAGGGCCTGCTAGATAAGGCAGAGCTCCGGGAAACTTTATCATCAGGACCATGGCTAAGCTGTTCACATGTAAATAGATTCTTCTATTGGCTCCCTCTACTGTGTTCAAAGAGATCTAATGCCAGCTATATTTTAGTAATTAAACTTTGTGAAGTAGCAAGTCCTGTTTTTCAGAGAAAGGATCTCAATAGATTGCTCAGGCCAGGTTCAAGCTCCCAGGCTCAAGTGCTCTTCATGTAGCCTCCTGTAGCAGGACCTGTCCACTGTAAGTCCACATCAACATAAGGGCTCTTGGGCTGCCTTGGGCAGGAGAGGGCGGTGACAGAACTCAAGGTCTTACTACACAGCACTGGCTGGACTGAAACTTGCTGTTTGTTCTGAAACTTAAGAGACATGACGCTACCCGCTGCTGCAACCACCACTACCACCACCACCCCCGCTCCCCCACTCCCCGTGCTGGTTGGGTGTGCATATTCACATGTGTGGTGGTAGTGGTGGGGGCTTGTGTAGGCCAGAGGTCATCTTCTGGTGTCTTCCTCAATTGCTATCCTCTGTAATATTAAGACAGTCTCTCATTTAAGCCCACCGCTTGCTTGTTCAGCTAGGCGAGCATCCAGCTTGACCCGGGCATCCCTGCTATCTGCCTCCTTGTTACTAGGGTTACAGGTAGGCCATTACACCTACTTGGCATTCGCATGGGTGCTAGGAATCCTAATCCCTGTCTTCTGTGGCAAGTGCTTTATCGACTGAACCATCTCTCCAGCCCCAGGCACCATCTTATTATAATAAGATTTAATAAAGGCTCATTAAGAAAACATTTCTTTAAGAAGAAGACGTATTATATCTAATTACTGATGGGTATTCAAAAACAGCAAACAAAAAATACTCATCTTCCCTAAATTACCTCTTTTAACAAAGGGGCTTTGGAGTTATACGTGTAGTGTTATATTTCTTAGAGGGATTATTTAGAAATATTACCAAAAGCTGTAGATACAAACACTCCTTTGAAATACCACTTAGTGTCTAGTAACTTACCCTAGGGAATATGACTGTACAGGAAGATATGGTTACAAACAAATAGACTGCAGATATGCTTGTAACACTTAGAAACTGTTGGCATCCATAATGACAACACCTAGCTGATATTTAACATAGGAGAGAGATGGGCATAGTGATGGATGCCTGTAATCCAGCACCTGGGAGGTAGAGGCAGGGGAATTAGGAAGAACTGGAGGTCAGCCTGGGCTAAATGAGATACTGTCTCAAATGTAAACAAACGAAACAAGGAACAGTAACAAGACATAAAACTCCAAAACAGAGGACAAGTGGGAGTGGGGGCAAAACTGAGTGGCAGTCTTATTTAACATGTACAGAGTTCTGGGCTCTACCCCAAGTACCACAAACACAACACAACAGTATCAGAGAGGTGAACACACTGTGACACACATGAGATACAGACACTGGAAGCTCTTAGAAATGACTGATGCTGTATGGGGTGGGTCAAGCCTATAATCCCAGGACTTGGGAGGAAGGAGCAAGAGGGACACTGTCCCAGGCCAGGCAACAGTGAGAGCTGGTCTTAGAAACAATAAAACAGAATACTGTATGTGGCTAAACTTCACTAGCTTCAGCTGTGGGTGTGGCTCAGCACACAGAGGGACTGTATAGAAGTCATGATGCCCTGCTTTAATTCCAAGAAGTAAAAAAAAAAAAATAAGTAACTAAGTGACACGAACAAATAAGTACATTTTACTGAATTCTAGGTGTGTGGGCTTCCTCAGCCTGTATGTCTAGCACCCTGTATGTCATATGCCATGGTGCTTACATTTCTGAGGGAGTTAAGGCATACAGCTGCTCAGTAGCAGCAATAGATTCCGTGTAAGAAGCAGAGGTGTCTAAAATAGGACACATGATAGGGTCCATGCACTAACAGCCTGCCTCCATAGCCCAAGTGGGCAAACACACAGTGTGTTAAATGTGGCAGTCGGCAGCAAGTGGCATTACTTTTGTCCATAATCAGAAAAGCTGAAGAGTACCTGGCCAGTAACATACCAAGACCTGAAGTGGGAGCCAGGTGCTTCATAGCACACACAGCTCTTTAAAGCAGAGGCAGAGGAGTTGCAGGCTCCAGACCACAAAGGCTACATAGCAAAATCTTGTCTAAAACATAAAAATAAAAATCCTTCCTGAGGGACTTAGATTTCTCAAAGACTGAGCAATATTTGTTGAGGGCTTTTGCACTGAAGCACTGTCAGTCCTGAAGCACTGTGTTAATGCCCTTGACAGGCGCTCTAATGCAATGAGGTTAGCTTGAGAGAACTCAATGCGCCTCCCTCCCCTCTTTACAGTAAAGCAATATGGGATCTGGAGAAGATAAGCCACTTATTACTGTTATGTCCTTTATGTTCAAAAGTAGCAAGATCGTTTTTAAAATCATTCTGTGCCACTGTAGGCAACCATGTACACACACTTGTACCACTGTAGGCAATTACACATGCGTCCATGAGAGTGCTTGAGAAATACACTCTAAGAATGCTTGGCCTGTAAGAGGGCTCAGCAGGTAAAGAAACCCGACAACCTAAGTTCCATTCTCCAGACCCACAGTAAAAGGAAAAAACAAAACAAAACCCCAAACCACAGTTGTTCTCGGATCTCCACACCATGGCAGTGCCTGTAGCTACTCAAACATACACACACACAAGAAGCATAAACTCAAAACAGTATGCCACAGAAAGTACTGAATTAGTGGCTCCACTTCTAGACACTTCCAACAGGACTGATGCACAGATGGACACATATAGACTAGCAGCACACACAAGACTTGCACAGGTTCAAGCCAGACAAGGTCTCACGCCTAACCAAGAAGCTATTTGCAATCAACAAGGGGAAAAAAATCAATTTTTTCCAATGGTGTGTCATTGGGTATATCATGACACTTCAGGGTATGGTATGTGCTTAGCAGCTGGCCAACACACACACACACGCACACACACATACACGCACACACACATATATACACATATACACACACATACATACACACCCCACCCACTCCCACACATGCACATGTGCACACACACATATACACACACATACATGCACACACACAAAAATGCGCGCACACACACATACATGCACGCACACATGCACACACACACATATATACACACACGCACACACATACACACACACATATATATATACACACACGCACACACATACATGCGTATACACACATACATGCACACACGCACACACACATGCACACACACATACATGCACACACAGGCACACACACATGCTCACACACATATACATGCACACACACATACATGCACACACACACACACACACACACACACACACACACACTCAATGGTACTTTTGTGGACTTTTTCTTGGTTTTGGTCTTATTGGTCTTCTGCTTGTTTGTTTTGATGTTCCTGTGAGTTTTTCCCATTTTCTTTGTTTAGATGGAGAGAGAAAAGGCAAAAGGGAGAACCTGAATGAGAATGAACAAGAGCACAGTTTAGCACACTCTGGGGGTGGGAATGTAAGTCAACGGCCTCGCACTCATGAAGCCCTGAGTTTGAACCTCAGAACCACAGAACAAGCAACATGAAACCAGTTTTGTTTCAAATAGATTGTCCACTGTTTTCTGAGAAGGGGTACAAAGAAGCTGGAAATCACAGGGGCAGGTCTTCAGCAGTGGAGTGGACTTTCATCTCTGCACTGTGACTGGCCTGGCTGAAACCACCCACGTCCCTCCTAACGGCAGGCTCTAGATGAGGAATTGCGATGCCAAAGGACAGAACTACAAAGGACAGGGTATCTGCCAGGTTATTTCCCCCTACTCTGACACTGTAACTAGATGTCTGTTTATTTTACTAGTAAGCATGGTTATCTTTATCAACAAAGAAAGTGATATTATGCTTGAGTAACTATTCAGAACTTTTCATAGTTTGCTACTAAAAAGTTTCTTAGGACTTGGTCAGCCCTGAAAATACAAGAGCCTGAGTTCAGTCCTTAGAATTCCCATTTAAAAACCTGGGTAAGGTGTAATCCACGCTTGTAATCCATGGAGCTTGGTGGCCAGCCAGCCCAGCCTACTTGGTAAACTGGCTGGTGGATTGTAAGGAGGGCCTACGGGCTCCATCCCAACAGATATTAAAACCTTTCTCCAAACCTCAACTAAGTGGTTTGAGATTTCAAACTTCCTTTGAGAAACTCGAACACATTCTTTAGCAGTCTACATCTTTTCTCTTAGTTAAAAAGCCTTCCATGCTCCATGCTAAACTTGCCATATCCTGATGTATTGAGATTTACGTCACTCAAACTGTTACTTCCATACTATTGTGGTGGGATCTCTGTGCCTGAAACAGAACAAGATGAAGATGTTTTTGTATCTTGGACTTTGCAGAACATGTAGTTTGTTCTCTGCTCAAAAGAAACACTCTTACTACAGATTGCTATTTTGTATCGGGTACATTAAATAAAAGTGGTAAAATAAGGTTTTCCTATTGGTTCATCCTATCTGATACATCTAAACAGAGAACATAAAGAGACAGTTCACCACACCGCAAGATTTTCAGGCCTCCCAACAGCAGCAACCCATAACAAGCATGAGTAACTGGCTACAGTACTGTTCAGTGGAAAAACGTGCTATAGTTTGTATGCATCTCTGGGATGATTCCTAGCACAAAGACAATTCAAGCCTGTAACAGGAGACTGAGATAGAAGGACCTTTGGATTTACAGGCTGGCTTGGGCTACACAGTGAGACTATCACAAGATAAAAAACAGAAAAAGAAACATGACTAACTCCACTTATAGATTCTAAAGTCTAAAATGCACTAGTAACAAACTAGATTGCATGCTGTAATAGACAATACAAGCAAATCAAATATCAGTAAGTGATCAGAGATGAAAGATAGGATTGCAGGTGACTTACTTTCTTTCACTTTTTCTGTAGCGAGTGTCACTAATACTACCTGGACATAGTAACTATCAAAATTTCAGACTATTATAATCAGCTTAAGTTAACAGACAGTTGTGCTAATAATTACAGTGTTTTACGAGTTAGGCAAATAGTGTGGTATGGACTTGGTGTCAAGTCCATCCCCTCAACCAAAAAGATTCAGTTTCTCCTTCTAGGGCTTTCCAGCTCCAGTCCCACTGCAGTGTGTTCTCCCAACCCCCAGCCCCTGCACTCCATTTCTTTCTGACAGGGTTTCACTATATAGCTCCAGGCCTGCCCTGAGTTTACTATCCTCTTCCCTTAGCTCCAGAAGTGCTGGGATTGTAGTGTGCCTTATACCATACCTGATTCTAGTCTCTCTCTCTCTCTCTCTCTCTCTCTCTCTCTCTCTCTCTCTCTCTTTGTTCTTCTTATGATAACTACTAACAGTTTTACATTTCAGCATGCTACAAGGCTTAGGAGTTCTCAAGTGGTTCCCATCTGCTTCTGTAAGAACCCATCAAGTGAATCATTTGTTCTTTTAGAATCATAACATTTGACAAGACAGACCTTGACTGCTGTGCTAACTGACAGCTGTTCCTGAGGAAGCTTCATATAAGAATATGGTGAAATGAGGGCCGGAGCAACGGCTCAGTGGTTGAGAGCACTGGCTACAGTTACAGAGAACTTGGGTTCTGTTCCCAGCACCCACACAGCAGCTCCCAAGAATCTGTAACTCCAGTTCCAGGGGATCTGATACCATCCTCTGACCTCGCTAGGCATCAGGCATACACATATATATGTGGAATTTATTGTGATGATTTACAGTCTGTAGGCAAAATAATCGTATGTATAAGTAACACTCATACACATAAACAAACCTTTAAAAATATGATATTTTTTAAAAATATGACATTTATTGTTTTTTCAATAGGCTCTCTTAATGCTGTCTCCAACCTAAATTCCCAATAGAAGGGTATGTGGAGCAATATAAACGAGACGGTGTGATGTGATGAGGTAGAGGAGACCACGATGAGTACAGAGGACCTATGTAGCTACTTCCGCCTACTTACAAGCAGAAACTCACCAACAGAGTGATGAGGATCAACTGCAAGACGGGTCTGTATGTTTTCTACTCTAGTAGATTAATAAAGTGGGAGGGAGAGAAGGTAAACAGCATGTAAAACAAAATGACAAGACGATAACTAAGCCTGCCGCAGCTGGGTGTTGTCACACTTGTTTGAAATTTATAGCTCAATGGTTAAAGTAACTCTGAGGGTTTACATGAGAGTACATAGCCTGCCAGGTATGGCAGCTCATACCTTCAGCCCCAGAACTCGGGAGGCAATAGCAGGCAGATCTCTGAGAGTACAAGGCTAAATACATAGTAAAATCCTGTCTTAAGGAGACAGAGAGAGAGAGAGAGAGAAAGAGAGAGAGAGAGAGAGAGAGAGAGAGAGAGAGAGAGAGAGAGAGAATACCAAGAAAAAACCTGTTTTCAGTCCCTCTCACTTCTAGCTCTGGCCTGGGAGGCGTGCTTCAGCTTCTGGGCTCCAGCTCCAGCAGCACACACAAAAGCACTGCAGCAACACTGGAAAGCAGCGTCTACTGCAGGAGAAGCCTGCCACCCTCTGGCAGAAGGCTGCATCATGTAGATGTTCCTGACTGATGGGGTGTGTATTAGTCAGGGTTCTCTAGAGTCACAGAATTTATGGAATGTCTCTCTATATTCAGGGAATTTATTGTGATGATTTACAGGCTGCAGTCCAACTAACCAAACAGGAGGCAGCTGAGGATGGGAAGTCCAAGAATCTAGTAGTTGCTCAGTCCCACGAGGCCAGTTGTTTCAGCTGGTCTCCTGTTGATGTAGGTTTCAACAGATGTGCTGACAAGTAAGTGCAAGCAGTCAACAAGTGAATCTTCCTTCTTCCAATGTCCTTATGTAGGCTTCCATTAGAAGGTATGGCCCAGATTAAAGGTGTGTACTAACTTGCCTGGGCCTACGCTTTTCATGGCCACTGTGCCCCAAGATCTCTATGCCAAGATCTAGATCAGAAATTTGTGTCTTTCAGTCTCGAGATCTGGATCACAGACCCAATTCTAGATTGTAGTTCGTTCCAGAGATAGTCAAATTGACAACTAGGAATAGCCGTGCAGAGTGTTTAGTTTGTTTGCTGTATTTGGAATAGCCGTGCAGAGTGTTTAGTTTGTTTGCTGTATTTAATGACTTTTGTTTGCTTATTTAATTAAACAATGTATATTTTTTAGAGACAGAGTCTCACTACGTAACCATGGCTGGCCTGGAACTCACAAAGCTCCATTTGCCTTGGCCTCCCAAGTGCCCTGGCAGACCATGGCCAATACTTAATGGGAGCAAACCAATCTCTCAGGTAAGGTATTCACACTACATTTAAATACGGGGTAAAAATGCTGATGCTGTCCACCTGAGGTGCCATGTGTAGTTAGTGCTAGGGGGACACAGGAAAATGAAAGGGCTGCCTCAGTCTCTTGGTTCTGGTTTAAATATCTTGTTGGCTCACATCCACAAACTTCAACATAAATGGACCAGGGCACCTGGGAAAGGACAGTAGTCACCTTTCCGAGAAGGTGACTGACTACTAATGAACCACAGCCCAGCTCCCTGTCACCGTGAACAGGTAAGGGTCCCTTTCATGAACCACACATAGTCCAGCTTCCTGTCATTGTGAACAGGTAAGGGTCCCTTTCATGAACCACACATAGTCCAGCTCCCTGTCACCGTGAACAGGTAAGGGTCCCTTTCATGAACCACACATAGTCCAGCTCCTTGTCACCCGTGTCGTCTGTGACCCTTCTTGTTGTTTTGGTTTTATTCCTTTGGTTCTTATTCTTCTTCCCCCTCTTTTTCTTCTTTTTGCATTGAGACAGTATCTCACGCAGTAGCTTCTCCTAGCCTGGAAGTCATTATCCATCCCAGAGTAGCCTAGAAGTTTTAGAAATCACCCTGCTTCAGCCTCCTAAGTACTAGGATGAGCCACCAACCTAATCGTGATAAATGTCTCTTGTCCACCCACAAGCTTGTACAATGTGTCTAGTAAGTCTCCTCTTCAAGGACAGAATTCTTTGGGTAGGAAAAGTAACTATAACAGCACACACAAACATGCATACCCCAAATCAAATTTAGTCGCAGATTAACCAGCTCTAAAGGTCCCAAATGATCCCCAGTCTACCAGGATTGCAAGTTTGAGGCCAGCCCTGTCTATACAGTGAGTCTTAGAATAGTATGGGATACATTGCAAGAACCTGTCTGAAAAATAAAGAACAGCTCCCCATCCCCAGATCACAATGTACAGACATCGCTGAACCTCCTGTGGCACCAGTAGGGGCTTTTCAGGCTTTTAGGGGACCTTTTCCAAGCTGCACAGCTGGCAACAAAGCCAGCCCTCAGGAGACTAAGGCAAGAGAATCATAAATCTGAGGTCATGTGGCTGTACAGCAAGACCTCTCAAAATGAAATAATGACTAAGTAACTAGTAAGGATTAAAATCAGATAATTATGGGTTAACTGTCCTATAGTAGATGACTTGCTCAGCACATGCCAGGCCTGGAATTCTATTCCCCCGCACAACCAAAATTTAAAATAAAAGTTCTTTTACATATCCTAATTATCTCTAAATGGTTCTTATGCTTAAACTACTTTTAAAGCAAGAAAAGCCAAATAAGAAAAGGACTTTGCACAAAATTATGTAGGAAACATTTCAACTAGTATGAAAATTAAGGCCAAGCCAAAAACATCTTTGTGAAGATTTTATACAGCTCTCCAAGTTGAAGCTCTATATTCTCATATTCATTCTCTCTCTCTCTCTCTCTCTCCTCCCTCCCATTTTCTGACAGAGTTTCAGACAGATAGTGACGGGCTTGCACCTCTGACCCTACAGATGTGTGCCATAACACCTGGTAATGGGACTGAACCCAGGGCTTCCTGCATGCCAGGCAAATGCTCTCCAATCAAGTTATAGTCCTAGACACCCAACTTACTTTAAACTCTGCTCCCCACTTCTACATTTTAGTAGTGCCAATCTGGTGTATGCTCAGAGAAAAACATTGGTTTACTAATAATAAATTCATTCTGGATTTTATTAATTACCTATTTTTTTAAAAAGGCACACAAAAAGACTGGTCAGCAAATTAACCACCACACTTGCCATCAGAGAAAGCAAAATAAAACTATATTGAAATTCCATCTTACCCCAGTGTGATGATTTGTATATGCTTGGCCTAGGGAGTGGCACTATTAGGAGGTGTGGCCTTGCTGGAGTAGGTGTGTCACTGTAGGCGTGGGCTTAAGACCCTTACCCTAGCTGCTTGGAAGTCAGTCTTCCACTAGCAACCTTCAGATATAGAACTCTTTTCTCTGCCAGCATCACGCCTGCCTAGATGCTGCCCTGCTCCCACCTTGATGATGGACTAAACCTCTGAACCTGTAAACCAGCTCCAATTAAATATTGTCTTTTATAAAACTTGCCTTGGTCGTGGTGTCTGTTCACAGCAGTAAAACCCTAAGACACCCCCCACACACACACACACACGTCGGAATGGCCGTCATTACAAAAGCAGCAAATGCTAGTGAGGATATGGACTAAAGAGAACAACCCTTGTCCATTCTGCTGGAAATGCAGCCTAACCCAGTACTAAGGAAAGGAGTATGAAGAGTTACCAAAATTACAACCCACTTAGAACCTCGTCCCCTTTGAATGGTACAAATATTTTCAATGAGGAATGTGGATGATGAGAGAGAGAGAGAGAGAGAGAGAGAGAGAGAGAGAGAGAGAGAGGAAATACAACTAATGCCTGAACTCCAGAGGTTCAAGTCCCAATTAAAAAACATAAGAAACATTAAAAAAAATCAAAGTAGCATAATTCTTAAACATTACCAATCACAAAGTAACATCTTCCAACAAGAGTAAATTTGACATAACCTTAAAAAAGGAATTCAAAAGAATGACTGTCACCCTGTCCTGCTGAAGAGACTAGGAACAGAATGAACATCTTAGTGTGATAAAGGCTAAATACAACACATCTACGGCAACCTTATACCAAAGGAAGGAAAAATGCAAAGCATTTCCACTGTGGTTAGGACTAAGACAAGGGTGTCTACTTTCTCCACTCTTATTAAATATAGTGCTTTAAGTCTTAGCTTGGACAAAAGAAGGAAATAAAAGAGACACAAATAGGAAAGGAAGAAGTCAAAGTATCCTTATTTGCAGGTGATATGACTCTATGTATAAAGACTACAAAGGCCCTATCAGAAAACTCTTAGCACCGATAAACACTTTCGGTAAAACAGGTATACAAAATTAACACACAAAAATCAGTAGCCCTTCTATACACAATAACAAACATGCTAAGAAAGAAATCAGGGAAACAGTACCACTCACAGTTGCATCAAAAGGTAAAACACTAAAATACTGGCAGCTGAAGAGATGGTTCAGCAGTTAGGTGCTCTTCCAGAGGACCTGAGTTCAGTTCCCCGCACCTATGTTAGGCAGCTTACAAGCCTGTAACTCCAGCTCCAAGAAATCTGATGCCCTCTTCTGGCCTTTGAAGGCATCTGCGCGCACACACACACACACACACACACACACACACACACACACAATTGTTTAAGTAGTGGGCTAGCTGGACCTGAGGGTGCATATCTGTCTGAAACCCTAGAGACTAAGGCAGGAGGATCAGTTGAGCCCAGCTTAGACTACAGTCTAAGACTCCTTTCAAAAAACAACCAAATGAAAACCAACCAAAGAGAAACTTGAGACTCCTCATCCTTTCTTATTTGCAGATTTTCTGATTCGGACTGTGTAATGTGAGACAGGGCTACATAATTTACATTCCTTGCATCGCTAGCAAGTGGGAGAACTGCATTTAAAAATGCTCCATGTTCTCTGGCTGCCATAATTTATGTAAGTAGCTTTTGTGAGCCTTAGCCAGATGGTAAACATTGCTGTGAAGGAAATCCAGGCCTGCCTTTCAACCCCCAATCAACGGTTACGCTGCTGCTAATACAAACAGAGAAAGAAAAAGGGTGTCAAGAGTTTTTGAGAAATTTAAAATGTTAGGAACTGGTTCGAAACTGGTCTCATGTGTCACACTGATGACCACACAACAAAAGAAACAAGGAAAAAACAATTGTTTCAAGAAGTAATTCTAAACTCACCAGATAAGAGGCGCCGTCATTAGGGTTGCAAATGTGGCCGACTGTGGCATGGAGATAATGCAGAGGAAGCGTGATGTGCTTTGGAAGAACACAGTCATAGAGCCTGCCGTAACCATCTCTGAAGTACTTGCTAATTTGGGGATCCAAGATAATCTCAGAGGGTGGGGATGTGGCTCAGTGGGAGAGTACACGCTCAGTACCTCAGACAATTCCACAGAAGAAAGCTATCAGGACAAGGTCAGTATCCAGAGTGTAATACGCTTACATCTCTTATCTTGAACTACATCTTCTAGCTTGACTAGTTACGGCTGTTACTCCTCAAATACTGCCACTGGGGCCATCTCTGATTTCCTTGAAGACATAGTTTGTCACAAATTAGATCTGTTTGCTCTTCTTACAGCCTGTGACCTTTGGGTTTTATACTACCAATACTTCCCTCTTCCTCAAACTCCAACAGTGTAATTCATAAACCACCTTCATTTGCCAAAGTAAATTCTTTAAGGTAAGAAGAAAAAGAAAACAAGTTCATAGTTCTTAAGCACCAAGCTTTGTTTCACCTTTGTCCTTAGTTCTAAGTCGGAGACAGCGATTGTTAAAACACTTCAACCTCTCCCCCCTCCACTCCTACTTAAATCTAAAGCATGTACTATCTTTTCCTTAATAAATCCAACTCCTATTTCCTGCTGACTCATCTTGAAGCTCTTTTCCTTTGTGTAAGAGCCTAGTTTCACATGGATCTCAGTAAGTCCCTCTACCTAATCTGTAATCATACTAAAAACACACACAGTGTAAAGCCCTGGTACTTGAGAGGTAAAACTGTCTTAGTTACTTTTCTGTTAGTATGACAAACAAAACAAAACAAAACAAAACAAACCCATAACCAAGGCAAATTATAAAAAGAAAGAATTTAATTTAGGACCCATGGTTCCCAAAGGTTAGAGTCCATGACCCTCACATTTAGAAACACAAGACAGCAGAAAGCATGCAGGCAGGCAGCATGCAGGCAGGCAGGCAGCAGGCAGGCAGGCAGGCAGCAGGCAGGCAGGCAGGCAGGCAGGCAGGCAGGCAGGCAGGCAGCAGGCAGGCAGGCAGGCAGGCAGGCAGGCAGCAGGCAGGCAGGCAGGCAGGCAGGCAGGCAGCAGGCAGGCAGGCAGGCAGCAGGCAGGCAGGCAGGCAGCAGGCAGGCAGGCAGGCAGGCAGCAGGCAGGCAGGCAGGCAGGCAGGCAGGCAGGCAGCAGGCAGGCAGGCAGGCAGGCAGGCAGGCAGACAGCAGGCAGGCAGGCAGGCAGCAGGCAGGCAGGCAGGCAGGCAGGCAGGCAGGCAGCAGGCAGGCAGGCAGGCAGGCAGGCAGGCAGGCAGCAGGCAGGCAGGCAGCAGGCAGGCATGCATGGCTTGCTGGAACAGTAGCTGAGGGCTTTTATCTGATCACAAATAAAAGAAAGAGCTAACAGGGAATGGTGTGGGGCTCATTTCTAGTGAAACACTTCCTCTGACAAGGCCACACCTCCTAATCCTTCTCAAACAGTTCCACCAACTAGGGCCCAAGCATTCAAACATTGGAGCCTATGGGGGTCATCCTTAGTTAAACCAGCACATAAATTGACAAGGATTGATTTTTTGTCAATTCTACTTCTTCTTCTTCTACTACTTCCTACTTCTACTACTTCTACCTTCCTTCTACTACTAAGTCCCTCTACTCCTGATTTGGCCTTTACCCTATTTTGGGGAGTCCTGGTGGTCCCTCATGGCTCTTGGTCTACTGGCAGAATTCACATAGCCCAGCTGGGCTCTTGTCTTACTACTGGGTTTCCTGCCCTTCCTTTCTAGGATCTTGCCTCATAAGCAGCTTGGAAGACTAAGGACTTGAAAGCAGGGGAGATCGTGGTGATATCTTTTGTTGTATCCAGTTACAATCAGACCTCCTTCATCTTTATCAGGTGTCAAGCTACTGGGAAGACAGGTCTATTTAAAAATGTTAATCTCTAAACCTTAGTTTCTAGGACAACACCTGGTCCTCCACACCATCCATACTTTTGCTAAGCTACTAGATCTCAGTTTATTTTTCAGGATAAAAGCAAATCATGGCCTGTAAGGACAGCACACGGAACTAGAAGTTAGACATGTCTCTGTAAATAATAAGTTTGCTCTGCAGTTATTTGTAAAGCACATGCCTGTTAATCTGTGGAATATGGCAATAAATTTCACACTAATTCCTGTGCAGGGAAGAATTTTACAAGTAAGAAAAAAAAAAACAAATCAAGGTATGAAATAACTAATCATTGGGATAAAGCAAATGGCAAAAATAAATAAATAAATAAATAAATAAATAAATAAAAAATAGGCTTATTCACACCAGATGGGATTATAACTCTTTAACAGCTTGGATCAGGCTGAGAAAAGCGTGTATGCATGCATTCATTGCTCTCTGTTTTCTTTTAAGATTTTTTTTTTTTTTAAAAACCATGTGTGAGTGATTACCTGCATTCATATATGTGCCCTATGTGAGGATCTGGAGCCTGCAGGAGCTCGAGTTATACAGTAGTGAGCTGCCACGCAGGTGCTGAGAATAGAGTCCAGGTCCTACAGAACAGCAACCAGCGCTCTCAACTGCTAAGCCATCTCTTCAATCCCCTTAAAACTGTCCTTGATTTGTAGCGTGAGGGATGGAACTCCGCCTCCTGCATGGTAGGCGCACACCAAACCACACCCCTGTTCTTTCCTTTTGAATTCCTGTAGTGGCTAGAGCGGGCCTATCACTCTTCACATCCATAATGCATACCAAGAAGTCAACTTCTCAGTAGGCACTCAACAAGCTTTGAGGATTTGGCATGCATATTTTAAAACAAATTTCTAAAAGGATTTCATGCTTGTTTTGAGATTTACTGACAAAGGATTTCGGGAGCTGATTATCAGTATACGTGTCTGTATTTCTACCACTGTGGAGGCTGGGGCTTGCATCCCTTATCTTCTCCAATAGGAATAAACAAATAAGTAGATATCAATCAGAAAGTGCTATACCTCACAGAGCCTTCATTTTCATTACAGAAAAACAAAGCTAATTTCCTAAATGTGGAGTAAAGAGGAGGTGAGGGTTTGTTCTAAGGGTGCTTGCTCAACACTAGGACTTGGGGTACAGCTCAGAAGTACAATGTTCTCCTATCATATTGAATCCCCAGTGCTGAGAACAGCAACAATAACACATACTCACTCCTACATTTGTCCCCCCACACCCTCCTCCCTGCACACACACTGTTAAAAAAAAGCTCAAGTGTTGAGAGTAAGTGGACATCAGAGGAAATGAGTTACACACACACAGAGGACAGGGAAGAAGAGCTGGGTTACAGGCTGGAGACACACAGCTCTGAGCACAGACCTGCCTAGCCATGTGTGAGACCTTTTCTGTACCTCCGCACCCCCAAAAATCAAACAAAAATCCCACCCAAACCCCCAAACCAAAACCAATCAACCAAAACCACTCTGCATATATGTGTAGAGGTCAGTGGACAACTGGCAAAAGCTGGACCTCTCTCTTCCTACCATGTGGGACCCAAGGATAGACCTGAGGTCATCAGGTTAGGTGACAGGCACTTTCACCTGTGGAAGGACTTACTCGTCCCAGGGGCAGCCACCTTTAACGATCCTGCATGAGGCTGGGCCAGAGCTGAGTGGTCGAGTGTGTGCTTTCCATATGTGAGCTCTGGGTCAAGTCTCCATACCAGAACAACAAATCCTAACTAATGAACTTGCAGGTCAAGGCGATGCAATCGCTTTGTCAAGTAAGAACTGTCTAACTCTTAAAGATGTCCTCAATGGCGCCCCTTTCCTCTATGTCATACGCTTGAAGTCCAGAGCAATAGCCGGTAAGCTGAGAACAGAGGAGGAAAAAGAGAACTATTATTACATTCTCTTCCACTCCTTACTCCTGGCAACTGTTAACTGCAGAGAAAATACCGATGGCGGGTGTTGAACAAGCTCTCGATTAGACAAGACACCTGTAAAAGACAGCCATGTGCTAACACCACAAAATCCAAGTGCCTTAGCACACCAGATGTTTAAGTGTTTACTTTTGCCCAGGTGTGGTGATGTATGCCTTTAATTCCAGCACTCAGGAGGTGGGGTTGGGGCACATGGGGGATATAGGGAGGGTGCTGAGGTGGAGAGGGGGCTTTGGGAGACATAATCTTCAGCCAGTCCACAGTGCACAGCTCTAGGTTCAGTGAGAGATCCTGTCTCAAAATTAAGGAAGTGGAGAACAAGAGAAGAAAACTCCCAAGGTTGATGTCTGGCCTGTATGGCACCTGTAAACATGTGACTAACACACACACACACACACAAACACACCACACATATGTGACTAACACACACACACATCATTTTTAAAATGCAAAAAAGCATAAAACAAAACACTAATCTAGAAAACCATGCTGATGTCTTTATCATTGAATTAAAAAAGAAAAGCTATACCGAGGGAAGGTGACAAGGGTACAGAGAGTAGAAGGGGTTCCTAAGAAGCCACTTCCTTTCACAAGGGAAAAACCATTAAGGAAAGGCTGCGCAAGGACGAACATTTGGGGGAGATGATAAGAAAATGGGAGGACCCAGAGCCTCCCCCACTCACTGCCAGCAAACTCCCAACCTGAAGGGAGCTGTAGCCTGCCTCAGTAAAGCTTTTTTCTTTGAAATAATGCATTTCAGTCTTTTGTTTTTCCTGCATTCTAGTTGGCTGTCATCCGCAACAGATAAAACAGGAATCGCTGGCTGACAGGTTCAACCCAAGGACCTCAAAAATGACAAGTCTGACCTAGAACTAGTCCTGAGCCTTCTTAAGTCTTTGTTACATTATTAGCACAGGGAAGTGCCTGTGGAGGGCTGCAGGGGAGGCAGGAACACTAGCACAGGCACATCCTGAGCCAGGTGCAAAGTGGTGCGGTGACCCGGAAGGTCTGAAGAGGCACTCCCCCTGAAGGACGCTATAGCCCTACATCTGAGGTTTCCCTGCAGTCTCTTTGCACCTCTTTCTCTACAGTTTACCTTGCTTTTGCTTCAGGCACAGAACTTTTTCAGTCTGTATCGGATTTCTATCCTAATGCCACAAAGGACCCACTTAGTCTGTAACAGTACCGTTCTTCTGACTTGGAAAACAATCCCCGGCTTAGGGAAAGGAACTTTCCAAGTTACAGTCCGCTCAGGTGTAGAGAGGGCAGTTGCTCTATACAAGGCGGCACCTCTTACAAGCCGAAGGGTCTTGGTCGTGAGCTGTTGGACCCAGGTTCCCACTCTTACTGGGCTCCACAAGGGTATCCAGTAGTCATGCCCAAACAGGGAAAAGATACTGTATACCCACTTAGAATATCCCCTTGTTGCTCTGAATCAATCTCTCTCTCTCTCTCTCTCTCTCTCTCTCTCTCTCTCTCTCTCTTTCTTTCTCTTTCTCTCTCTCTAATCTTAAAAACTATAGAGACAAATACAGTTTGATAACTCTGAACAAACATTAAAGCTAAAGCAGCAGATTAAGAAAAGGTGTATATGGTTGCAGGATGCCTTTGCCAGCTGTGCTGAGTCTTCTCGGCTGCTGGAGTAGACTCTCCATTAGCGGCAGATTCTGAGCAGTGAGAGTCCAAGGAATGGCCACCCTGAACTAGAGACACGCGGCCCAGCTCTGGGAAGATGCCTGAATGTAAAAGGAAGATTGATTCTTGGGGTGACAAGATTGCTCAGTGTTTTAGAAGTGGTTGTCACCACATCTCTTGAAATTTTTTTGGATTTATTTATTTCTTATTTATGCTTCTATGTATGTCTGTGCAAACTGTGTGTCTGCTGCCTGAAGAACAAGGCCCTGAATACTCTGAAGTTATGGATGGTGTTGAACCACCCCATGGCTGCTGGGAACCAAACCCAGGTCCTCTGTAAGAACAACAGGTGTTCTTAACCACTGAGGCGTCTCACCATTTCTTATCACCAAAATCTGTCACAGGCTTAGTGGTACACTACAGTAAACCTGGCTGATCTGGAGACAAGGCAAGAGAATTGCAAGTTCAAGGCCAGACTTGGCAACTTATTGAGACTCAATCTCCAAATAAAAATGTAAATGGATTTATTTGTAAAGGGATACCTAGCATGCAATAACTTCAATCCCCAGTATAGAAAATTTTAAAATCTAGTATATATATTCATTTGTAATGTTAACGCACATTAATATTTGTACATACTGCTTTGAAAATGTTTTTTTTTTCCCCACAGAGATATGTGATGTGGAGGCACCTGAACTCTTGTCAAGTTTTTTGTGTGTCAAGCAACAGGAAATAATTCACCTTATCTCAGTGACTCAATGCTGTTTCAGGAAACAACCATGATAATGCAGAAATTCACAATGAATCCGGAAATCTGGGCACGATAGAGCAATCTTGTAATTCTGGATGCTGAGGCTGGAGGACTCTCGAGTTCCTAGCCAGCCTGAGCTACACAAGGAGAAAGATCCTGTTTCAATAAATCAACAAATATAAGAACCATTGAAACCAATATAATTTTGAACTGCTTCAAAATTGCATTATTAAACATTTTAATTACATCTATTATTTGATTTTGTTTTGGGGAGGAGGGTGCCAGGGCCCAGCATGTGGAAATCACAGATAACCTGCAAGCTGGTGGTGTTATCCCCTCATCACGATGTGCTCTGGGTATCAAATCAAGGTTGTGAGGCCTCACACCAAGCACCTAGACTCACTAGGATATTTTGCTGACCTTCATTTAATTTTTCAAAAAATCAAGTACCCTCTCCCCCCAAAAAACCCCAACCCACTACCACCACCAAAAAACTTCAAACCGTATAAGATCACTAGTAGTATAGTACCGAAAGAGGCTTTGGTTGGGATGTGGCATATGGGCTGTAATCTGTAAAACCTCTGTCCTAAGGGCCAGGTAATACTGCACACACTAAGTCCTAGCTAACTGAGAAGTTAGGGTTGGAGGGTCAGTTCAGTCCAGGGGTCTGAGCCTGGTATAAGCAATATAGCAAGATCTTGTCTCAAAGCAAAACAATCCAAACACCTTGATCACTCCTGCCATAGCATTTCCTGGGCAGCCAGGATTTTATTTTCAGCTGGAAAACATTGTGACAAAGACATAAGACTCAACCCACAGAGCTCTCAGTGGTCAGGTGGGAACAATATTAGCAGAAGATAAGGCAGTACTAAACTATAACTTCAAATATAACATAATATCCATGAGCCTGTACTGATGCACAAATAAGGGAGGACACACAAGTTTCCAGTACAGAATAAGTAGTTCCCGTAGCCACTTTACCCGCGAGCACTAAACTGTAACTCTGTACTGTAGAGGCAAACTTCTTTCACTAACTTCCTTCCAAAGGGCACAGGATGGAGAAGATGGAAAATAACTGACTGTGGAGAATGCTGACAAATATTCCTGAAGCAGAGCTTATAAGTTAGAGGTTAGGATGACAGCGTGCACCCTTGCTTAGGAAAGTAACACTTCACTAGTCATCCTCTGAGAAACTCATGACCCCAGACAATCATGAGAAAAGCTCCTGATAAACCCGATCAAGGCCATGCTACAAAATATCACAACAACTTCAAAATGTGAGCGTCGCAAACAAGTGAAGTCTGAGAAGTACCCAGTGAGGACAAGATAAGGAGGGTGGGGGTGTAAGTCAGGGGTAGAACACATGTGAAGAGGCCCTGAGTTTAATCTCTGGACCAGAGTTGGGTAAGATAAGGAGCCAGGATGACTAAGTGCGTTGTGATACTCAAGAGACTCCAGGGACATTAGTAAAAGTGAAGGAAATCTGAAGAGGGTGGCGGTGCATTTAACAATGTGTCAATACAAATGAGCTGTACAAGACGTTAACAACAAGGGAAACTGGTATGTGATATATGAGAACACTTGCTCATACTACGGTAAATCCATATTGTTCTAAAGTGAAACACTGAGAGAAAGGGTTTGATTATGACAAATTGATCAGTAATCTTAAGAGACTGTAGATGTGATGCAGAGAAATCTGAAGCCGGTCAATGGTGGCGCATGCCTGTAATCCTAACAGGGGAGAGATCGCAAATTCAAGGCATGGGATAAACAATTCAGAAAATGTACCTATTCCCGGATACTTTGTGGATACTTTTTCCACCCTTCTCCATCCTTTTTCTTCTACTCTTTACTCCCTAACACTAGATAAGAGAGAAAAGGGATAGAGAGGAAAGGAAAGAATAAAGTCACGGGTCAAAAAGTGGGGGACAAGTTATCCTTAGACTTCATCCTGCTGATCAGGGACATCCAGTTCCTTAGGGCAAGTCTGATCTTCACCATCAGGATATCTAATTTCGTCTTGTTTCTTCTTGTGCCAACTACTTAACAAACAGCGACCAACAGCAACCAACAACCTACCAACAATCCACCCTGCCTCTCTGGGCCCTCGCATTTATATACCCTCTGAAAACTCTCCAGAATTCCAAATGTCACTCCATCACAGAAACAATCTGCAGCTGAAAAACCTACACCCCTACTAGATTTGCACACCGCAAATCACAGTCAGCTGTTGTGGACGATCTGAACCAGCCCCATATCCCACACTTGGGATTACAACGAAAACATATTTTTATAGTATTTCTATGTTCTTTAAAGAAACCAAAACTCCAGATTTCTCACTACAGAAAGACCCTGTCTCAAAAGGGTGTGGGAGAGGAGGGCATTGATGAAGTAGGTATGCTTGTCTAGTAGGTGTTAAGTCCTGGGGTCTATACCAGTACATAGAGAGTGTGTATAAGTATGGGAAGATGTTAAAACTGATTCAGGAAACACACACAAGGATAATTACATTGTAAAGTGCCAGCCACCTTCACTAAACAGCTTGTCTCATCTCTCTGAATACTTCTAGAGTGCCTTTTGATTGTTTTTGTCAGGGTATCTAGTTTACTGGACATTTCCACTATGACATGCATAGTTCACCAGCAAACCCCTAATGTCTTTCAATTAAAAATGTCCTGATGGCCAGGGTAACTCAGGAATGTAATCCTGCACTGAGGTAGTTGAGGCAAGACCGAAGCTGGGATCCTTTTATTTCCTAGACTACCTTGGCTAGGTAGTTATATATTATCTGTGATCAGAACAGCGATGTTCAATGGGTATTCCTGGTTTTGTACAAATTCTACTGAGGAAGAGGGTGGAGACAGGTACAGAGGACTCCCCAAACATGACTATTATAAAGAGAAAGAATGAGGGCTGGAATATATAGTTCAGGTCATCCAAATACTTTTCCCATCTAAAGGAAAAACAAACTAAAGTTACAAAAGTAAAAAAAAAAAACAACTAACTCTTTTTATGTCTTCTATTGAAAAGCTATTATGGGGCCTGACACATATTACAGCTAATTTAAAACAATGCACTATAATGACTGATTTGTAAAGTACAAACAAACAAACAAACTGGCATTCTTGGTGGCCCCTTACTACCTTTTACAATGAAATCAAACTCTTCCTCAAGATTTTGTAGAAAATCAGTCCACTGTTTAAGTACACACAGAAAGGCGGGGAAATCAGCATTTTTCCACTGATGGAAAATTATAAATTTTGAATATGGAACAAAATAAAGCCATGTAAGTTCACTAGGCAGGGAGGGAGGCAAAACTTCTGACACAAAATGTTTGCAATCAGAAGTACATAAAGAAAATAAGTTCTAATAACCCAGGAATAAAGGAATTAACCTAAAATATTATTTACAGTAGTAATAGCTTGTCAACTTTATATTTTAGTTCCGGATGTTCACTTGTACTCCAGTAAATAAATCACATGCACCATGCGCAAGTCAGATCGAACAACAGTAACATCAAAACAAAAACCCTAAATCAAACATTCATCCTGGGAACAACAAATCACTTTAAAATAAACCTCAAATGGTTTATTACTGGGACCAACAGTTTTAATGTAGCTGTAAATAACTCTTAAAAGAACATTTCTAGGATGTACGAAAGAGTTTTGGGGGATTGACTCAAGAATACTTGTTGGAACATGAAACAAGGAAGAACAGTCAAATAATCGAGCTACTCCAATATCCTACTGGTTGATTGGTATTTCTAGAAACACTGAAAATGCTCTCTTCATAACGTAAGCCAAGGCAGCTCCGATAATGCAAAAAAACCCCAACCAACCAAACAAACCGACTCCTGGACAGGAGACTGAATCGGATTAGCTGCACCTCTTGGAGACGGGTGCCAACCGGAGATTAGCTCTGGAGAAACGGGTTTTGCAGCAAGAGGTAGTTATTTCCGAGCATCTATTCCCTCCACTCTTTGAAACAAACACTGTCAAGCATCAGCACGCGTGCAGCCTGCCCTCGCAGGGCCGCGGGCGGCCCACGCCACTTCCGCAGCTCCTGCGCGAGCCGCTGCTCCGGCACTCACCATTTCGATGATCTTGGTTTTGCGGCCCGTTTTTCTCTTCAAGGTGAATATGTACTGGGCCAGCACTACGCCCGCCACCACCGCGCACACACTGGCACTCGCCACCGCGCCCACTCGCGCCACGGCCGCGCGGTCCATTGACAGGCCCGCGTGCTCTCGGCGCGAAAGCCCAGGAACCGCGGGTACGAGCCCAGGGGCGCGGCCGCAAGCCGCACACTAGCCCGGAGCCCCGCCCCGCTCCGGAGAAATCAAGGAGGCCCCGCCCAGAAGAAATGAGGGGCGGGGAAATGGGGCGGGGACTAAGAGGGCCGCGTCCGGAACCCCGCCCTTATGTCGGGGACCGGACTTCCTCTGACCCAGACTTTAGGAAACGCCGCAAGGATCCGGAAGAAGACAACTGTAATTCGCTACTAAAAGCAAGTAGTGCGTTTGTAACGCTAGGCTGTACCTATAGTACACAGTAAGACCGTCTCAGAAACACACGAGAAAGCAAAGTCTTGCCCCAGTGAAAGAGAATTCACCCGCCACCACTCAGAAACTGTGCCCCGCCTTAGCCACCATGGACTACGACACCCAGCAGGCTCAGCGGCGCTGCGTCTGACCTGCGCAGTAGCATCCTGAGTTGGAAGGCTTAGTTATAGTCATTTTTTTTTTTTTTTTGTGACATCTGTCAGCTGTTGGTCTTTTCAGCCACTTCCTGCCTACGATGTCTGTACTTTCCTTAGGCGTGTGAGCAGACAGACTTGCAGTTCTCACTTGCTTAGTGTATTTCAAGGGATTGTTCTAGTTTACTTCTCTCCGAATGAGTGCAGTGTGACGGGGTGCAAGAGAGATTCTTAGGAGAGTCCCTCCAATTCTATGAGTTTTGTGCTGCTGCCTGACTAGGCTGCCTCTGCCTGTTATATGCAACCGACGGAAGTTAAGAATAAAAAGCTGTGGAAGAGAATTATTTTTCTTTTTTAGGTTTTATTAGCTGGTCTAAAAGCAAATTGATATAAGACATCATCTTGAGTAAAAACAATTTATTGTGCAAACAGCAGTCCCACAAAAATATGAGACTCTACCTAGTCATGATGGAGCAGCATGCTTCTGATACCTGCATGTAGGATCCTAAGGCAGGAGGATTTCTGTGAGTACAATGGCTGATTAACCAGGGCTATGGACCGTGACCCTGGCTCACAAAGGAAACACCTCAAAGAAGTGGCCAAGAAATTGAGGCTGATTGAATTACTGAAAGGAATATGTATTGTATATGTATTGTATTTGACAATTCTGGAGTGACGTGGAATCAACAGGAGGGGAAAGGGTATGGTGACTAAAGTTTGCCTTGTGCAGATGAAAATCTTTCCAGGAACTAAGGTTTGAGTTCAGTGAATTTCCGTGTGTGTGTGTGTGTGTGTGTGTGTGTGTGTATTTCTTTCACACAAAATCTTAAGGAATTTGAAACACCATAACCAAGACAACTTATAGAAGAAAGAATCCATAATAGTGGGGATGGCATGGCAGCAGGTGACAGCAGCAGGTGTTGCTGGCATGGCGACAGAGAAGGAAGCTGACAGGTACATCTCCCATCTCAACTCTAAGCACAAAGCAGAGGAGCAAACTGGGAGTGGTAACGTCTTTAAACCCTCAAAGCAAGCCTTCAGAGACATGCTTGCTCAAACAAGGGTGTACCTCTAAAGTTCCCCAAACAGCACCACCAACTGAGGACCACATGTTCAAACGTATGAGCCTAGGGGGAACATTCTCACTCAAACCATTACAGAATTTAAGGAAAATTAAAGAGTTCTCTCTGCTTCGATCAGTTCTCAGTATCTTTCAGATCAAAATAATTATTGTACCAAAGTGGCCCGTTTTCCTATGGCATAGTCTGATCTCCTTAATCATATTTTGAGTTGATATGGCTTGAATCTCATAATTTAAGCTAAAGATTGTTTTTCTCTGTGTCATATGTTTTTCTCTGTCCTATCCCCGAGGCCCTTGCAAAGCACTCTTAAAGATACATCTATGTAAGTTTCCCAGGCGGTGGTTCAGAACCTGGCATCTAATGAAAACTTATGTCTGTAATTAAACATTGACTGCATGCATGTCTATCTTATTTACTTTTCTATTGCTATGATAAAAAACCACAACCAAGGGAAGTTATAAAAGAAAGCATTTCATCTGGATTGTGTTCTCAGAGTGTTAGTGTTCATGATGGAAGAGTGAAGGGACATCCAAAAGCTGTTCTTGATTTTCAACCAGAGGAAGGGAGGGAGAGGAGAGAGAGAGAGAGAGAGAGAGAGAGAGAGAGAGAGAGAGAGAGAGAGAGAGAGAGAGACCGAGAGAGAACGAGAGAGAGAGAACTAGAGAGAGAACACGAGCACACATGGGAAATCATAAGATTGTTTTGACACTAATCCCTCCCAAGCAATTCCACCAACTGTGGACCGAATATTCAAATATATGCACCTATGGGGACAATCTCTTTCGAATCATTCATTATTGATGAATTTTCTTTCTTTTTTTAATCTTTAATTTTTTTTAACAGTCTAGTCCTTATCCCCCTCCTAGTCTGCCCTCCAACAGTTCTTCATCCCATTTCGTTTCCCCCCGTCCAGGTCTCCCCACTCCCTGGGGACTCAAGTCTCCATGTTTAGGTGCATCTTCTGTTACTGAGGCCAGACCAGGCAGGCCTCTGCTGTATATGTGTCTGGGGCCTCATACCAGCTAGTGCATGCTTCCTGGTTGTGGTTCAGTGTCTGAGAGATCTCAGGGTCCAGATTAGTTGAGACTGCTGGTCTTCCTATGGGGTCGCCTTTCTCTTCAACTTCTAGCCTTTCCCTAATTCAACCACAGAGTCTCTGACTTTTTTCCATTGGTTGGGTTTAAGTATCTGCATGTGTCTTGGTCAGCTGCTGGTTGAGCCTCTCAAAGGACAGCCATGCTAGCTAGGCTCCTGTTTGTAAGTACACCATAGCATCAGTTATAGTGTCAGGTCTTGGAGCTTCCCCTTGAGATGGATCCCAATTTGGGTCTGTCACTGGACCTCTTTTTCCTCAGTGTCTTCTCCATTTTTGTCCCTGCAGTTCTTTCAGACAGGAACAATTAAGGGTCACAGTTTTTGACTGTGGGATGACAAACCCATCCCTCTATCCCTCCATCCCTCCATTTTCCCTAAGGGCCCTCCCTTTGAGTCCTGTACTGTTTGGGGGAAGTTGTGGAACCTTTTGGAGGTTCAGCCTTACTGGAGGAAGTTTGTCACTGGTCATAATTCCATTCATGCTCTCTGCTTCATGTTTGCAGTTGAGAAGATGATCTCTCAGTTTTCTCTTCTGGCTACCAGGCCTGCTGATTGCTGCCATGTCTCCTTGCCATGAGGACTCTTATCCTACTGGAACCATAATCCAGTATAAATTTTTCTTTCTTTAAGTTGCTTTTGGTCGTGGTATTTTTTTTCACAGCAATAGAAAAGTAACTGCTATATATTCTTTAGATGTTTGAATGAAAATGGCTCCCATAAACTCGTGTATTTTCATATTTGGCCTCCCAGTTTGTTGAATTACTTGGGAAAGATTCAGAAGTGTGGCCTTGTTGGAGGAAGTATGTCACTAGGGTCAGACTTTGAAGTTTCTCCATTTCCAGTTAGTTTTCTCTGCCTCCTGCCTATAGATCAGCATGTAAGCTCTCAGCTACTGCTCCAGTGTCATACCTGTCTACCTGTTGCCATGTTTCCTGTCATGATGTCATAAACTTACCCTCTGAAACAATAAGGGCAATAAACTCTTTCTTCTAAGTTGCCTTGTCATGGTGTTTTATTACAGAATTAAAAATAAAGTAGACCTTTAAATAAATAAAAGACCTTTAAATAAAAATAAGACACCTTTATTCTTCTCATTAATTTTGCTTTGAAGCATACTTTATCAGATATCTAAATAGCTATACCACTTGTTTTTGGTTTCTATTTGTTTAGAAGACTGTTGTCAGTCTTCTGACTTTTAGTTTGTCATATCTTTACCAGGGAGGTATGTTTCTTGGAAACAATATGTAGTTGGATCTTATATATTGGATTTCCTCCCATCTAATTGCTCTTCTATTTCCCTCAGCCCCCTCCCCCGAAACTTTATGTAACTGTAGCTTGACAGCAAGAAAACATGCCTAGCTCCTTACCCCAAGGTAAACCACCTTATTTGCTCATTAGTAAATTTGTTAACTAGTTAAGACTGCCAGATTTCTTATCAAAGATAAACAGGTTTATCTTGCTCACAGGCTTCACAATAAAGGATACACAAATTCAGATGTAAGCTTTCACAGATAACCTCCTGTTACTTTCTTATCTAAACTCAGTTTCCAGTGACTAAATCCTTCATATTTTCTCTCCTTGCTATGTCACTGTCTTAACATCAATCGGTATAGTTTTTTTTTTATATAAATTAGCCTAACTCTAATAAAACATTCTAATCTGAGATCCAACTGTATAATCACAAGTTTAAATTTTAAGTTTTCTTTGATGGTCTTATAACTATATACTTATAGTGTTTCTCATGCTGAATCTACATTAGCAGCTGTCACACTCAAATATAAGTTTCCCTTGGTTGCCCTATAACTATAGACTTAAGGTATTTCTCTTGCTAAACCATGTGATCAACTATCACATTCACAAAGTCAAGGTTCTGAGTTTCCTTTGTCTTTCAAATGTAAACTTAAAATTGTTTCTCATTATGCTAAATTTATATGTATTTAGTCCCCTAGACAGAAGGAAAAAGCCCTTCTTGCTCCTTCTGCTTCACAAAAAGTTGTTGCCTTCTCTAAGCTCATCTTAAAGACTGTTGAAGTTGTTAACAAATTTATCTCTTTTGCAAACTTATAAGCTATAGGAAACCCACTCAGATCTACTTCTTGTGGACCAAATAGACTCCATCCAGATAAGTACACCTGCCATGACCAGCCTAAGTTCCCACTTGCTATCTACCTCAGAGAGTGGGATTCCTCTTCTGTTCCTGGGATTGGGACTTCCCTCACTCCCAACCACCAAGACCTAAGGGTTTCAAGTATATATCTAAGAATATTTTTCTCCGGAATGTTCTTAACTTTACCTGTAGTGTGTGTGTGTGTGTGTGTGTGTGTGTGTGTTTCAGCATCTTGTCAAGTCCAGGCTTTTGCTACATCCAGGACAGCTACAGAGAAGCAACCCACAGATGCTCCAATCTTCTCTCACAGACAGACACTTCTACTGGATCTGCTCCTTCCTATCTATCCACAGACCCTGGACAGCAAGGAAACAGCCAACTTTCTTAAGACTCGATCAACATCCCCATGCCCATTTTCTTAGGTTTTCCAGAGACATGTCACCCCAAAGTCAGCAGGAAGTAGCTAAAGATCACGATGATCCTACTTCTGCGTCACCATCACCTTTTTCTAATTTTTCCTTTTTCTAATTAAACCAAAATGGGGGAATGTTAGCATTCTCTCTCAGCTTGAAGCTGTACATACTTTCGCTCCCTCCTTGGGCTGTAGGTTCATACACACCTCATACACACCTCACACATACCTCTCTGTGCTCTCCTTTCACTAACATACATACTCTTTCTTCAATTTTAACTTGTCACAGTCTTTTATTGTTACTCCAAAAAGCAGGTAGAAAGATCATTGTATAATCATTACCAAATGTGTCAAGTTCAAAAGAACAATCACATCTCACAAAGAATTAAGAATTACAATTGTTCCCCAAAGTTTCAAGCTTCCCCTATTCCCAGGCCTGGAGTCAAAATAATAATTGCAAACATCATTATTTAAACTTTAACTTTTGAATTATTATACTTCAGAACTCCAAGGTCAGCTGCATGCGATTTTCTGTGAAGCTCTAGTAATAAATGACATGGGCAAAGGTGCCAAGCAGTGGTTAGAAAGAAATCAGGTTAATCCTTAACTCAGCAGTTCCACTAGCTTCTACTTCTTCATGTTGCACACAATGACTCTCCTAAGAGTCCCAGTGTTTTGATTTAGTTTTATTAGTATAAAATTTTATGCATTCTATATCTACTTTCAGGAATCTAATCTTTACTTGCATATCCATAAGGAGACCAGGAACCACTCTCAAATGTTGTGCAAATCTCATTTCATAACTTTACTCAGAGTCCCAATATTGGCTCTGCTTCATTTTCTTAATTTACTTCTAAATATAATTTCTTAAAACTTTCTTTACAAGTCAAACATTAATCTGAAACTACCATTGTGCAGTTATTACCTTTTTCCAAAAATTAGAGCCTACAGCATGCACCTAGTCCATTAGGACCGTGCTGTGCTGTGCCCCTATGCCTCAATTTTTGATTGTTTAAGAATAATTACACCTAGAAACATCTAGTTTCCCAGAATTCACCAGAGCAAAAGGGAAAGAAATAATAAAGTCAGATATAATAGAATAATTATACACACCAAGGCCAACTGGAAAGCAGTCATGCACAAAGGAAATCTGTACAGCCACTGTCCAGGGCTAAGGTTAAGAGAAATGGGAACAACATTTTACAAATCGGCTGCTCAAGGGCTTCTGAGGTGTCACCATCCAGGCCTGCTTTGGGTAGTTCCTTATTTCTAATGGCAGGTCCCTTGGAGGCATGTGTCTCCTGCCTCTCAGCATACCATCTATGTTATGGTGTGCTGTCCCCAGCACTTCTCCATGCCCTAAATAAACTCTATTCCATACTATATCTGTTGTATGGCTGGTACCTCAGGGGGAAGGGATGCCTCAGCATGGGCCCACAGAGGCACCCCCTTCCCCCACATCATACTGTGCCTCTACCAAACATATCCCTCACTTCGCTTCTTTTTTATAAAACACAACACTCTTACCCACTGATCTCACTTAGCACTGCCTGTATGTGCATGCTTGTGGGATCATTCACTGGGCCATGTGTGGCCTCTCAGGAGCTTCTACATCTTGAAGAACACTGACTCTATCTCCCTAGCAGCTATAAATTTTCAATAGCTCCTCAAATGTCAGTGGTACTTCATGAACCCCCTCTGCCCTCTGCATCTATGCTGGGATTTTTGTCTGGACTTATCTGTTATAAGTCCTGTGTATACAGTCACAACCGATCTGAGTTCACATGTGCAACAGTCTTCTCAAGTCTTGTAAATCCTGTTTTACTGTTTGTATCTACTACCTCTGACTCTTACAGTCTTTCATCCCCCATTTCCATTGTGATCCCTGGGTCACTGGGGGAGGGGTGTGATGTAGACCCCACTTAGAGCTTAGAACTCCACAGTCTCTTATTCTCTGCATATTGACCAGTTGTGGATGTCTGCATTAACCACGATCTACTTCAAAAAGAAGCTTCTCTGGGACCTGTAAAATGGGTCGTCAAGTAAAGGTGTCAAGCCTGATGACGTGGATTCAATACTCAGGACTCACATAATGGAAAGAAAAAAACTGAATACAGCGAATTGTTCTCCAGCCTCCCATGCTATAGCACATGGGCGCATGCGCGCGCGCGCACACACACACACACACACACACACACACACACACACACACACACACCCTGTGGTCCATGTGCACCCAAATTACACTATGAAGTGTAAATGCTGCTCCCATGAGGTACTTTCTCCAGAAAATTCCATAACCTCCTCAAACAGAGCCATCAACTGAAAAAAAAAATGTTCTGATATGTGAACCACCTATGGGGACATTTCCCATTGCAACCATCACAGCCATTGTTGGACCAGTGGCATATCTCACCAGGTTAGTCATATTATAGATGAAAAAGTTCATAGCCGTTTAAGACTATTCTTGCTTCTCTCTGTCAGCAGTGTGTGTGTGTGGAATCTTCTAGTACTTTAAGGCTAGCCAGTAGGAATGAAGCTTCCAGATATGTACTATCTTGCTTTCTTTCTTTTCCTCCCATGACTTTTGACTCAGTTGTGTGGTTTTCTCAGAAATGTCTAGGCCCTTCTGGCTTTCAGAGTCTCCACTGAGAAGTCAGATATTACTCTAATGGGCCTGCTTTTAAATTACTTGGTCTTTTTCCCCTTGTAACATTTAATATCCTTTCTTTGTTCTGTATAGTTAATGTTTTGATAATTGTGTTTTGGATCTTTTCTAGGACTGTCTATTCGGTGTTTTTATGCTTTTTGTACCTTTTAATAGGCACCCCTGTCTTTAGAGTTGGGAAATTGTATTTTATGGTTTTCTTAAAAATATTTTCTGTGTTTTTGACCTGAGTTTCTTCTCCTTCCTCTATCTTATCATTCATATATTTGATCTTTTTTTTATAGATTTCCTATATATGTTATACCTGGATTTTTCAGCTTTAATATTTTTTTCTGGACTTAGGTATCCAGCTTTTTTCTACTTTGTCTTCAACACCTGAGATTCTTTCTTCTACAACTTGTGGCTTGTTGGTGAGGCTTACCTCTGAGATTTTTTTTTTCTTTGACATCCTATTTTTTTTTTCGTTTTAATTTCAGTTTGTACTTTCTTATCAATTCCATTTCTTTGTTAAATTCTACTTTTCTATCTTGAACTGTTTCTTCATTAAACTATTTATTCGTCTCTTCTTAAAGGTCCTTGAACATATTCATACTAGCTATTTTAAAGTCTTATAGTTAAAGTCTTGAACTTTAACTATATTGTATTTCTCAGGGCCTACTGCAGTCGAGTCACTGGGTTTCCATGGACGTATACCGTTATGGCTGCTCATGCTTGTGTTTTTGTGCTGGGATCTAGTCATCCAGAGTTATAGTGTTTCAAATGTTTCTTGGTATTGATAGCTGGTCTTGTCTTTGTTGGTTAGGTGTTTCATTATTTGATTGTTGTTGCCCTCTCTAGGTCCTAGGCAGATGTGGTAGCTCTGGAGTCCCTGGTAGAGGGTGCTTCTGTGGCTTGGCAGGCTACTGAAAGGAATTGAGACAGTTTATGTGGAAAAAGCAAGAGGGGCTATTACAAAGAGCTAGGCAGATTGGGGTCTACACTGACCGGCAGAGTCCCCAGGGGGTAGAGCTAGAGTGGGGGGAGGGGTTCCTGCAAGCAGCTGCAATAAGACAAAGCATAAGCCTAGAGACATCACATTGGAGGACATGAAGGATAGTGAAAACTGCCTACCGAGTCCCATCCCTGTGTGGCCATTGGGGGTTTCTGGTAGAAAAGATTTCTGAGGATTGGTGGCTGACAAAAAGGCATGGAGCTGGGCTAGAGGAGGAAGCCTAGAGTGTTGGTGGGAAGAGCTATGCAGTGTCTCCAGGGGACTGTCTTTTCATCTTATAGCACCAAGGACCACCAACCCAGGGGTGACACCACTTGCAGTGAGCAGGGGCCTCCCACAATTACTAATCCAAGAAAAAACAAGTGCATCACAGACTTTACGGGACAATCTGTTAAGGGCCATTTTCTTTTCAATTGAGGTTCCATTGTTCAAAGGGACTCTAGTCTAATCTAGCCAGCACAACTAATCTCTTGTTAACTTGACACACAAACATACCACTATTCAGGAATAACATTTCATTTCTTGTTTGTTCTCAGGATCTGACAGTAATATCAATATCACAGTATAAAGCATTCCACCTTTTAAAATTTCCAGTCTTTGAAAATTCAAAAACTTAAAATATCCAAAATTTCATTCAAAGTTATAAGCCACTCTAATAGTACTTATAGCCTTTCTAAATATCCATAGTCTCCCCAAAATACCCAAGGCCTCTCTAAAATATCTATGGTCCCATAACTGTGGTTTCCTTTCAAATCAAATTAAGTTAAATACTTTCTTATCCTAAGAGGGAATAATCAGGGCATACTTGTAATCAAATCAAAGCAAAAACAAAGTCCAACTGATTAAAAAAGCTCAGTGTAAGATATCTAGATTCACTCATGATTCCTTAGGCTACACAGGGCTTGCCCTCCCCTCCCCCACACCACCCAGTATATCTCCTCAGCTCAGTGCAGCTCCACTCCATGGCTGCTGCTGTCCTTTTTTGGGCATCTCATGGTATTAACATCTCAAAAATGCTTGGATTTCCACAGCAACTCTGCTACACATTCACCAATATCACCTCCTGGGCTGTCTTCAGGACTTTAACCCTGTGCCCTGGTGCCAAGTCTCACATTCTCTCCATGGCCTCTTGAATCCGACTGCAACTGAGGCTGTGTCCTCAGCAAAGGTCTTTCTGGCTTCTCTTCAGGGAGTCATCCCTGCCACACAGAACCAAGCTCCTGACCCTTTCTGATCTCCAAAGCCAGTACCTGGGAAACTCTTACATATTACCAAATTTGGCTATTAGCAAAAGGTACAGGCTCAGTTCCCTGTGGATAACAGCTTCTGTGTGCTGAGGGCATACTCTCAGGTTTCACCTTGGTTGTTCTGGTTTCTTCTTAACCACACCTGATTCTTCAACCCCAGCTGATGACTATCAATCGTCCCGGCAGTGTGAAGGTTTCATTTTAGTAGTTCTTAGTTCAAAACATCATACAAACAATTCCGATAGAGTCTTTGAGGGACTCTCAAAATTCTACTAGAAACTTCACAAGACAGGCCTCCAGCATCTGCATTGCTCTCTCAGCATTCCATTGCTTCCCAGGTTCCAGAGTCTTTCCACAATCCTTCCCAAAACAACATCGTCAAGTCTGTCATAGCAAAACCCATACACCTGGTACTGTTGGGAACAGGCAAAGGAACTTGTACTGATATTTTAACTTCAGAATCAGAGGACTAAGTTAGCCAAATCTAGGCCGACTCCATGACAGGCTACAAACTGACAGTTTGGGAGACTAAGCCTACGTTTCTGTTTCCCAGAGATAAGAACCCGGATCCAGAAACCTGTGGTCAGCCAACCACAACCATGGATAGCCAATCTGAGGATACTTGTCATTATGCCTGAAGTAAAAATAGGTAGCTAGAATGAGTAAGCCAGCCCCTGGGAAGTCTCCAGAGCCTAGCTGATTGTAGAATCAGTCAGTCAGAACCCTGGAGATAAAGCTAACCAATCAAGGTAAAAGGACACATACTCCTCCCCCAAATTGCCCTGACAATAAAAGCTGGGCCTGCAAGTCTACTAGAGGTCTCCATTACCAATTAGGAAAACCCCTGCATGCAGGAAATTCAGCTAAATAAACACTTTCTGCTTTTACTATCTGAGTTGGGGGTGTCACTCGTTAGTGATTCTGGGACCCTCACAACTCCATTTTACTTAAGCAGACCAACTCCTCTAAGCAGTGATAGTCACAACAGTCAGACACAATGCCTGTTCCTAACAATCAATAGAGCAAATGGACTTGTTTGGTTGGGCAAAAACACTTACAATCAATGTCAGCTGACAATGAAGGGACTCTTAGGAAAGTTCCTAATTCCCAAACCCTCATCGGTAAAAATTATAACTGTAACTGCCCAGGTGTTTGCAGTTTTTGTGCTTCTAAACCCTGCTTCAGCCCCTACTTTGGGCTGCCAGAAGAAACAAGGCTCCCGAGTCTTTGACTGGTGGCCCAAATTGATCAATGACTCTACTTATGTGGTGGGAATAATAAAAAAGTTCACTGCTTCCTGAGCTCACTGGTATATTTTCTCCCCTTCCTCATAGTGCACAACCAACGGTGTGAGCTTATCTATTTCTTTCTGAGGTAGTATGCGTTGAAGATTGCCGTTTATTCAGATGGCCATCCAGTTGTCTGAGTGACAAAGGTCTCTCATCGGTCACAACAACTTTGCAATAGCTGTTCTGGTTTTGTTCTTTTTTAAGTACTAGCTCATAAAAGCATCCACGGAATCTTAAGGGAATATGCAAACATTTCAATCGTAGCACATTTTAGGATCCTCTCCTCTCATTCAAAGACTAATCTAGATCCCAAAGTACTTCAGAAGCATATATTTTTTTTTACAATGATTAATTGTGTATATGTATGTAGATTGAAAAAGAAAGGAAAAGATTAAATTGTGCTGCATGGGTAGTACTAAAGAATAGAAAGTTGATTGGTGTTTTAAAATCTTAGATTAGAACCTTCCAAATAGCCAAAAACAAAACAAAACAAAACAACCCAAAAAACCTTCCAAAATAGTCTATTATTTCTCTATCTTATAAAATAACACAAAGTGGCTTTGATTAGAGATTGCTTTGCAATGCACATATTTAATTTTAATTTTTTTTTTGTTTTTTTGTTTTTTTTTTTTGTTTTGTTTTTTTGTTTTTTTGTTTTTTTGTTTTTTTTGAGACAGGGTTTTTCTGTATAGCCCGGGCTGTCCTGGAACTCACTCTGTAGACCAGGCTGGCCTCCAACTCAGAAATCCGCCTGCCTCTGCCTCCCAAGTGCTGGGATTAAAGGCGTGCACCACCACTGCCCGGTTTATTTTAATTTTTAAAGGAGGGCTTGATTTCAAATGTAAAGTGGCTTCCAGCTGGAGATTTACTATGGTAAAACCATTGTATAAGACTTTTTTAAAAATTACAGTTTACAATATTTTTTGAACCCATTGAGAGAAAAACCTAAGTTTTAACAAGGCAATATTAAAAAGAAATATTAGTATGAAAAGGACAAATTTTCCAATCTCACCCTAATTTCTGTATAGTTAAGTTCTTTAAAAGATTTTATTTTAGTTTTCCCAATATGTTATACATGTGTATATTATATGTTGAGCAAATTATATTCCTTCTATGGCTTTACTTATCCTCTGGAATCCTTCCCCTCCTGCTGGTATCTTTTTTTTTTTTTTTCCAGAGCTGAGGACCAAACCCAGGGCCTTGTGCTTGCTAGGCAAGTGCTCTACCACTGAACTAAATCCCCAACCCCTCCTGTTGGTATCTTTATTCACCCTAGAAAGTATTACACACACACACACACACACACACACACACACACACACACTTTATATGCTTATAAAGAATCTTGAAAGCAAAAATGAAGGAAAACTCACACCATCTTTCTGCAATTGGTGTAATTCACTTAATATTATTTGTTACATTCAGTTTCTGACAAATGATATAAATGATATAACTTTATTCTTTTTGGCTAAATAAAATGACATTGTGCATATTCATCATATTTTTCTTGCACACTCTGCTGATGTTGGACACATAAGTTAACCGGTTCTATAATTTAGCTATTATAAACAGTGCGGCAATAAATGTGGGTACAGGTGCGCTTACATGCTGGTTTAGAGTCTTTGGGATGGACATACAGGAGTGGTATAGCCAGGTCATATAGAAGATGCATTACTAGATTATTTTTGTTGTTTGATAAATAGCACAGTGACTTTCATAGTGCTAGACTAGGTTGCGTTCCACCAAACTGAACAAGGGTGTTCTTTTGTTCACATCCTCACTAGCATTTGCTAGCCTTTATTTTATTTCTTTAAATTTTTTTCCTTTTTGGATATTTAATTTTATCTCTCTAAGTGTTTTGCTTGCATGTTTATGTGTGCATCAGAACATGTTAATTCCTCTTGAATAAAATATGCCATGTGGGTGCTAGGAATCAACCCTGGGTCCTCTGAAGGAGCAACTGTAAGGCCCCCACGAATGGAGGACCTCACACAAGCCTCGGGAATTCGAGGCCACCCATTTAACTCACAAGACACCGAACTTGATGCAATCAGCAAGAGGCATATTTTAATCAGTATACTGAGGTCAAGACCCATGACCCACGCAGGGGCAGTGGGGTCTGACCCCAGGGCTTTGGAGACAGAAAGAATTTAAAGCCCAAAACCACAGCTCAGGGTGGGAACCACAACCCAGGGGGAGTAAGGGAGGGCTATTGGAGAGCACCTGTGGAAAGTCCCAGCCCATTATTCAGTTTGTGACAGGGTACAAGGAACAGGCTATTCTCTAAGAGCCTATACGTAATCAGCCATCTATCTTGTGGTCAGCCAAGTTCCTGGTATCCAGGGTGTACAGGGACGCTAACTTGAACTCCCAGCTCAAGCCCTATTCAATCTATCTTATGGTCAGTTTTTAGTTCCTGGTACCCATAGTGCACGGTCACGCTGATCTGAACTCTCAGCTCTGAACTCCTATCTTATCTATTTTGTCTTGTGGATAGCTAGTTTCTTAGGACCCAGAGCGCAGAACAAGCTGATCTGCACTCTTGACTCCATCTGTGGAAGGTTTAAAAAATTTTTAACTCTTTCACAACAAGTGTTCTTAACCACTGAGCCACTCTCTGCAGACCCTTATTTGTTTTCTTAATGACTGCCATTCTAACTAGGGTAAGATGGAATCTTAATGTCGTTTTAGTTTTTATTTCTGTCATGGCTAATAAGGGTGAACATTTTTTCCTGAGTTTACTGATCATTTATAGTTCATCTTTTAAGAACTCTCTTGCTTTCATTTTATTAGAACATTTATTGATTGAGCCTGATTTTTTTGTTGTTTAGCTTTTTGACTTCTTCACATATCCTAGATATTAGTAATCTGTCAGATTTATAGCATGCAATTTTTTCCTTCATTCTACACTTGATTAACTGTTGCTACTGACATCCTGTCTAGGACTCTGTAACTCTTTAATAGGTTCTCCAGTTATCCAGACTTCAGAAAGTAAATGTCTACATTCTTAGAGTTGATTATAGTATCTGTATTGTGGGGGGAGGTTGGGCAGAGGCATGGATGGACAGGGGTGGGAGGGGGAAAGGGAAGAAGGGAGGGGGAGAGGGAGGGAAGGAAGGAGGGAGGGAAAAAGGAAGGGAAGGAAGGAGAGAGAGAGAGAGAGAGAGAGAGAGAGAGAGAGAGAGAGAGAGAGAGAGAGAGAGAGAGGTAAATGTAAACTTCCAGGACTTCCCAAGAGCCCAAGTTCCAGGAGAAAGATCAGTACCCCATTTCTCACTTCCTTCCAGAAGTTTACAGGGATAGGACACACCACCACTGACCCATGTAATAGGCATACATACCTAACCTAAATATACCTATCCTCCTCAGTCTCCAACATTCTTCAAGTCACACATTAGCAAGAATTATTTCCTTCTTTCCTTTTTTCCTTTGTTACTTTGTTCCCTCCCCACAATGCAAGACTCAAGTCCCTCCTCTGGTTGCCCTGAAATCAGAAACATCCCGGCTACAAAGTATTATGGCCTAGTCCCTTTAGGAACTTGACTGACTGAGTGAAACTTCCTCCTTTCTCTGAGACCTATAAGCCGAGTGTCCCCATGCTACTTTGTGGGCCTGAACTCTCCTTAGAGCCTCTGCCATATTGTTGTATGTCTATGGTATTATGAATGTCCTAATAAATCTCATAGAAACAGGGGGAGGGGAGATGGGATAGGGGTTTCCAGGAGGGAAACCAGGAAAGGGGATAAAATGTAAATAAAGAAAAAAAAGACATTCTGAATTGCTTTGGGGTCTCTTGTAAGTAATGTTTTCCTGTTCATTTCTGATTCTGTTAATTCGGATCCTCTCTGTATTTCCTTTGGTAAGTTGGGCCAGGTGCTTGTCAATCACATTTGTATAGTTTGTATTCTTTGTATTGTTTTCTTTATTTCAGTTTTGTTGATTTCTGCTTTTATGGTTATTATTTCTTCTCAACAGGGTTGTATTTGTTTCATTCCAACTATTTGAGTTGTGTCTCTGAGCATTTATCTGTACTGTTTGTTTTTTGATGTTTTATATTGATATACTTAGAGCTATACACTTCCCTCAGAGGCTTGCCCCCAACCCGTCCTAGAACTTTGGTCACATTGTTTTCATTTTCATGTAGTTCTAGGGAATCTCTTTCCTTCTTGAGTTCTTCTTTATCCAGTTACCATTCTGTATGTTGAATCTCTGTGAGTTTGTGTATCCACCAGAGATTTGTTTGTTGTCAATTTTAGGTTTTATTTCAGTGTGGTTAATTAGGATACAAGAAGTAATTTCAATCGTTTTGATTTGTAATGATTTGTTTTGCATTTCTATTTTAGAGAAGTTTCTGTGTATTGCAGAATAAAATGTATACTCCTTGGTATTGGGTACATTCTGTAGGTATCTATTATGTCTGTTTGAAGTGCGATGTTACTCAAGTCTGATGTTTCTCTGTTTATTTTTTGTCCTGATGAGCTGTCCTTTGGAGAAAGCTGGTATTGAATTCACCTGCTTTAATGGATTGATGTTAATCTGTATCTTTTAATTCAGTAGTAGATTTTTTAGAAATGAAATTGTCTCTATGATTATATTAGATGAAGTGTCCCTCTTTATTTCATCTAATTAGTTCTGAGTCTAATTTGTCAGATGTTAGGAGAGTGACATCTGCGTTCTTTCTGGTTCTGTTTGATTGGAGATCCTGTCTATTCTTTTATTCTAAGGTGATGCTTATCGTGGATTGGCAGGATTAAAATAGTTAAAATGGCCATCTTACCAAAAGCAATATCCAGATTCAATACAATTCCCATCAAAATTCCAAAAGAATTATTTACAGACCTTGAAAGAGCAATTCTCAATTTCATATAGTAAAACAAACAAGATAGATAAAACAGTCCTGAACAATACAAGAACTTCTGGAGGTATCACCATCCCTGATTTCAAGCTGTACTACAGAGCAACAGTAATGAAAACTTCATGGTATTGCTACAATAACAGACAGGTTGATTAATGGAATCAAATCAAAGACTAACAAACACACATCCCAATGGACATTTGATTTTTGACAAAGTAGCCAAAACCATTCCATGGGGAAAAAAAAAACATTCTTCAACAAATGGTGCTAGTTTAGCCAGATGTCTATATCGCTCCTGGGCATACACCAAAAAGATGTTCTTCTATCCCACAAGGACATTTGCTCAACTATGCTTGTAATGTAGTTTGTATTTATAGTAGCCATGAACTAGAAACAACCCAGATGTCCCTCAAACAAATAATGGTTTTAAAAAAAATGTGGCACATTTACACAAAGGAATACTACTCAGCTATCTATCAAAACCTAGGACATCGGGAATCTGCAGGCAAATGAATAGAACTAGAAAATATCATCTTGTGAGGTGTGAAAGACACACATATTGTATACTCACTGATCACTGGACATTAGCCATAAAGTACAGGATGACCACACTACAATCCACAGACACAATGAAACTAAATAACAAGAGGGTCCAAGGGAAGATGATGGAAGGAGAAATAAAGTAGACATCAGAAGTAGATGGAGAGAAAGAACTGGGTGGGTGAGGGGGTGGGGAAGCGAATTGGGATGGGGATCAGGTATGGGGAGGGGGGTAAGAGGGCTGAGAGAGAAAGAAAATCAGTTGGGGGGGGGCATCTCTGAAAGAGGCTGAAGGCCTGAGATGGAGAAGGCTCCTGGGAAGTATGGAAATGACCCTAGCTGAGACTCCTAGCAGTGGAAGTTGCCACCTCCTGTAGCCAGTCAGGACTTCCAGGGGAGGGAGGGAGACACCAACCCACCCACAAGACCTTTGACCCAAAATTTGCCCTCCATTCAAGATGTGCAGGGATAAAGATGGAGCGGAGATGAGGGAATGGCCAATCAATGACTGGCCTAACTGAAGATGTGTTTCTTAGAGGCAGCAGACAGATTTTTTTTTTTTTTTTTTTTTGATCTATTCAGTTAGACTGGGACTTTTGAGGGGAGAATTAATGTTTAAATTATTATTGAAATATGTGTTTTAGTTCTGGTCATCATATTGTTGAATTTTGGTGTTGTGTTTCCAGCGATACTTCGTGTTTTAATAATTATGGCTCGTGTTTCTTTCTATGGTTTCTCTGCTTTGTTTATGACTCTCTTCAGCTCAAAAGAATACTTCCTGTATTACATTAGGTTTGGTTTGTTGAATATAATATTTTTAGGCTTCGTATGATAGGGAAAATTGTTCTTCTTCCATCAATTCCAGCAGTAATTTTGCTAGGCATATTAGTTTAGGTTGGCAGTTATTTGGGGCTTGGGATATATTGCTGCAGGCTCCTTCTGGTTTTGAGTGCTGCTCTTGAGAAATCAGCTGTTTTTTTTTTTTTTTTTTTTGAATGGGTGTCCCTTATCTGTTATTTGCAGTTTCCTCTTTCAGCTTTCAATAAACTTTCTGTTCTGTATTTTTAATTTATAGTCTGAGGCAGTTTTCTTCTATGATCTTGTGTTTGCCATTAACTTTCTTCCTCACCTGTGCCCATAATTTGAAGGTTTGATTTATTTCATGGTGTTCCACATACACAAAAATTTCCAGGTATTCGCTCTACTGATAGAGTTACATACTGGGCCCACAAACCAATTTCTACTGGTAATACAGTTACATTGACTCACTTCTGTGTGTTATGTAAGAAAGATTACTTTCCTGAAGTGTGTTTGGAGGAGGTAATATTTTCTTAGCAAAAGAGCTGTCAATTTCTATTTTGTTGACTTCTGCTTTTATTAATTTTTCCTGTCAACTTGGGTTATATTTGGTTTGTTCTAACTTTTTGAGTTGGGTAACTATGACATTTATTTGAATTTTTTTGTTTCTGAATTTTTAATGTAATTGCTTAGAGCAATACATTTCCCTCATAGAATTGCTTTCAATGTATTCCACTTTTGTCTTATGATCATTTTAAAATAGTTCCAGGAAATTTTTATTTCTCCATTGATTTCTGTTTTGACCCCATCATCACTCTGTAGTGTGATGTAGTGTAATTTAATCTCCATTGTTTTTTGTATTTACTAGACATTTGTCCATTGTCAACGTTAGGTATTACTGCATTGTGGTCAGATTGGATACAAAGAGTGATGTCAACTTCTTTGATTGGTAATGATTTGTCTTGCATTTCAGAATATGGCCTATTTATTTTTTAAATTGTCTTTAATCATTTTATTATAATCCAGCTGTAATCCTTTCTCTGGCCTGCCCTCCAATAGATTCTTATCCCATTCCTCCTCCCCAGTCTCCAAGAAGATGTCGCTCGTTCCCCTCACCAGGCTTCCCCACTGCCTGGGGCTTCAAGTCTTTCGAGGGTTAGGTGCATCTTCTCTCACCGAAGCTCGACAAGGGAGTCCTCTTCCGTATATGTGTTGGCACATGTGCAGTTTCTGTGTGCTGCAGAGTAAAATGTGTATTCCTTGGTGTTTGGTTAGGACATTGTCTAGGAAACTGTTTCAGTCCAATTGATGTAAGAGTTCATCTGTTTTTCTGGTGTTTCTGTTTATTTTTGTTCAGATGACCTGTGTATTGGAAAAAAATTAGGTATTAAAATAATCACCTGCTATTGATGGATTGATGTTAATCTGTGCTTTCAAATCCAGGAATAGTAGATTTTTAAAAATAGAATTGGGTATCCCAGAATTTGATATATATGTTTAGGATAGCAATGTTTTCTTGGTTAAGTATTCCCTTTATTAGAATGAAGTGTTCTATCTCACCTAATTCACTTTACTTCAAATTCTGTTTTGTCAGATATTTGAGTCGTTATTCCCGATTTCTTCCTGGTTCTATTTGACAGGAGTACTCTTGCTTATCATTTTACTCAAAGCTGATGTCTGTCTTTTAAAACAAACATGTGTATCTTTTAGGCAGCAGGCAACTGGTTCTTATGTTTTTTTGTTCTTTTTTTATTCGTTTATTCACTTCCTATCTTTTAAGTGAAGAATTGAGGCCATTCATGTTTGAATTATTATTGAAATGTGTGTTTTAGTAGTTGTTGGATTTTGCTGTTGTGTTTTGATAATTATGGCTTTATACTTTCCCACAGTCTCTTTGCTGTGCTCATTCTTCTCTTCAGCCCCAAATAATGCTTCTGGTATTATTTTAGGCTTAGATTGTGGAATACAAATTTTTTTTAGGCTGTATATGTTATGGAAAACTGTTCTTCCTTCATTAATAGGAGTAATATTGGTGGGTATATCATTTTAGATTGTCTGTGATTAAGGACACAAAGCTCTTCTGGCTTTGAAAGTTTACCTCGAGAAACCAGCTGTTCCTATTCCAATGTTTTTCTGCAGATTCACCTTTCTATTTGATGGGTTTTATTTATTTGTGTCTTGTGTTTTCTCTTAGAGCTTTCAATTCATCTTTTTTGTTTGTTTTGTATACTTAGTGGTTTTACTATAAGATAAATGGAAAGTTTTGTTTGTGCTCTTGGATTACTTTGTATTCGGTGAGCTTCCTAAATTATATGGTTGTGTCTTTGGGGCAGTTTTCGTCTATGATCTTATTGAAGTTCATATGAATAAATAATACTCCTATTAATGAAGGAAGAACAGTTTTCCACAATATGGACAGCCTAAAAAAATTTGTATTCCACAATCTAAGCCTAAAATAATACCAGAAGAGGAACCCCCTTCTCCTGCTTCTATGAGGATGTGCCCTCACCAGCCCCCCACTCCCACCTCCCCATCCTCGAATTCCCACCCCCCACACACTTGGTGTACAGCCTTCAGGGGACCAAGGATCTTCTCTCCCACCTATGCCCGACAAGGCCATCCTCCCCTACATATACAGATGGAGTCATGGATCCCTCCCTATGTGCTCCCAGGCTGGTGGTTTAGACCCTGGGGAGCTCTGTTTGGTTGGTATTGTTGCTCTCCTCATGGGGCCACAAATGGTTCCTTCAGTCTCTCTCTAACTCCTTTATTGGGAACCCCTTGATCAGATCAGTGGTTAGCTGTGAGCATCTACATATGAAAATGTCAGAATCTGTTAGACCTCTAAGGTGACACCTATATCAGGCTCCTATCAACATGTTCTTCCTGACATCCACATCAGCCTCTACCTTTGGTGACTGCACATGGGATGGATACCCAGGTGGAATGGTCTCCAGATGGCCCCTCCTTCAGTTTCTGTCCCACACTTTGTCACCATATTTAGTCCCTTGAGTATTTTGTTATTCCTTCTAAGTAGGACTGAGGCATCCACACTTAATATTCCTTCTTCATGAGCTTCATGTGGTCTGTTAGTTGAATCTTGGCTATTTCAGGCCTTTGGGCTAATATCCACTTATCAGTGAATAAATACCATGTGTGTTCTTTTGTGATTGGGTTACCTCACTCAGGATGATATTTTCTAGTTCCATCCATTTACCTAAGAATTTCTTGAATTCATTGTTTTTAATAGCTGAGTAATACTCCATTGTGTAAATATACCAGAATTTCTGTATCCATTCCTCTGTTGAAGGACGTCTGGGTTCTTTCCAGCTTCTGGCTATTATAAATAAGGCTGCTATGAACATAGTGGAGTATATGTCCTTGTTATATGTTGGAGCATATTCTGGGTATATGCCCAGGAGTGGTATAGCTGGGTCCTCAGGTAATGCTATGTCCAATTTTCTGAGGAACTGCCAGACTGATTTCCAGAGTGGTTGTACCAGCTTGCAATCCCACCAACAACGGAGGAGTGTTCCCCTTTCTCCACATCCTCACCAGCATCTACTATCACCTGAGTTTTTGATCTTAGCCATTCTGACTGGTGTGAGGTGGTATCTCAGGGTTGTTTTGATTTGCGTTTTCCTGGTGACTAAGGATATTGAGCATTTCTTAAGGTGCTTCTTGGCCATTCGAGTTTCATCTGTTGAGAATTCTTTGTTTAGATCTGTACCCCATTTTTTTTCTAGTTTTTCGAGACAGGGCTTCTCTGTGTAGCCCTGGCTGTCCTGGAACTCACTTGGTAGACCAGGCTGGCTTCGAACTCAGAAATCCACCTGCCTCTGCCTCCCAAGTGCTAGGATTAAAGGCGTGCGCCATCACCGCCCGGCCTGTACCCCATTTTTAATAGGGTTATTTGGTTGTCTGGAATCTAATTTCTTGAGTTCTTTGTATATTTTGGATATTAGCCTTCTATCAGATGTAGGATTGGTAATGATCTTTTCCCAATCTGTTGGTTGCTGTTTTGTCCTATTGATAGTGTCCTTTGCCTTACAGAAGCTTTGCAATTTGATGAGGTCCCATTTGTCAGTTCTTGCTCTTAGAGCATAAGCCATTGGTGTTCTGTTCAGGAACTTTTCCCCTGTGCCCAGGTATTTGGGGGTCTTCCCTACCTTCTCTTCTATTAGTTTCAGTGTATCTGGTTTTATGTGAAGGTGCTTTATACACTTGGACTTGAGCTTTGTACAAGGGGATAAGATTGGATTGATTCGCATCCTTCTACATGCTGACTTCCAGTTGAACCAGCACCATTTGTTGAAAATGTTGCCCTTTTTCCACTGGATGGTTTTAGCTCCTTTGTCAAAGATCAAGTGACCATAGGTGTGTGGGTTCATTTCTGGATCTTCAGTTCTATTCCACTGATCTTTCTGCCTGTCTCTGAACCAATACCATGCAGATTTTTTTAGATTACTATTGATCTGTAGTATAGTTTGAGGTCAGGGATGGTGATTACCCCAGAAGTTCTTTTATTGTTGAGAATAATTTTTGCTATCCTGGGTTTTTTGTTATTCCAAATGAATTTGCAAATTGCTCTTTTTACCTCTATGAAGAATTGATTTGGAATTTTGATGGGGGTTGCATTGAATCTGTAGATTGGTTTTGACAAGATGGCTATTTTTACTAAATTAATCCTGCCAATCCAGGAGCATGGGAGATCTTTCCATCTTCTGAGATCTTCAATTTCTTTCTTCAGAGACTTGAAGTTCTTGTCATACAGATCTTTCACTTGCTTGGTTAGATTCACTCCAAGATATTTTATTTTATTTGTGGCTATTGTGAAGGGTGTCATTTCCCTAATTTCTTTCTCAGCCTGTTTATTCTTTGAATAGAGGAAGGCTACTGATTTGTTTGAGTTGATTTTATATCCAGCCATGTTGCTAAAGTTGTTTATCAGGTTTAGGAGTTCTCTGGTGGAAGTTTTAGGGTCACTTAAGTATACTATCATATCATCTGCAAATAGTGAAATTTTGACTTCTTCCTTTCCTATCTGTATCCCTTTGACTTCCTTTTGTTGTCTAATTGCTCTAGCTAGGACTCTCAGTACTATATTGAATAGGTAGGGTGAGAGTGGGTAGCCTTGTCTAGTCCCTGATCTTAGTGGGATTGCTTCAAGTTTCTCTCTATTTAGTTTGATGTTGGCTATTGGCTTGCTGTATATTGCTTTTACTATGTTTAGGTATGGATCTTGAATTCCTGATCTTTCCAAGACTTTTAACATGAAAGGATGTTGAATTTTGTCAAATGCTTTCTCAGCATCTAGTGAGATGATCATGTGTTTTTTTTTTTTTTTTTGCATTGAGTTTGTTTATATAGTGGATTACATTGATGGATTTCCAAATATTGAGCCATTCCTGCATTCCTGGGATAAAGCCTACTTGATCATGATGGATAATTGTTTTGATATGTTCTTGGATTCAGTATGTGAGAATTTCATTGAGTATTTTTGCATCAATATTCATAAGAGAGATTAGTCTGTAGTTCTCTTTCTTTGTTGGGTCTTTGTGAGGTTTAGGTATGATCGTAATTGTAGCTTCATAGAACGAATTGGGTATTGTTTCTTCTGTTTCTATTCTGTGGAATAGTTTGAAGGGAATTGGTATTAGGTCTTTTTTGAAGGTCTGATAGAATTTTGCACTAAAACCATCTGGTCCAGGACTATTTTTGGTTGGGAGATTTTTAATGACTGCATCTATTTCTTTAGGGGTTATGGGACTGTATAGATGGTTTATCTGCTCCTCATTTAACTTTGGTACCTGGTATCTGTATAGAAAATTCTCCATTTCATCCAGATTTTCCAATTTTGTTGAGTATAGGCCTTTGTAGTAAGATCTGATGATTTTTTAATTTCCTCAGTTTCTATTGTTATGTCTCCCTTTTCAGTTCTGATTTTATTAATTCAGATACTGTCTGTGTGCCCTTTAGTTAGTCTGGCTAAGGTTTTATCTATCTTGTTGATTTTCTCAAAGAACCAGCTCCTGGTTTTGTTGATATTTTGGATAGTTCTTTCAGTTTGTACTTGGTTGATTTCAGCCCCAAATTTGATTATTTCTTGCTGTCTAGTTTTCTTGGTTGTATTTGCTTCTTTTTGTTCTAAAGCTTTCAGGTGTGCTGTCAAGTTGTTAGTGTATGCTCTCTCCAGTTTCTTTTTGTAGGCACTTAGAGCTATGAGTTTTCCTCTTAGTACTATTTTCATGGAGTCCCACAAGTTTTGGTATGTTGTGTCCTCATTTTCATTACATTCTAAAAAGTCTTTAATTTCTTTTTTTACTTCTTCCTTGACCAAGTCATCATTGAGTAGAGCATTGTTCAGTTTCCACGTGTATGTGGGCTTTCCATTGTTTTTGTCATTATTAAAGACCAGCCTTAGACCATGATAATCTGATAGGGTGCAAGGGATTATTTGAGTCTTTTCTATCTGTTGAGGCCTGTTTTGTGACCAATTATATGGTCTATTTTGGAGACGGTCCCATGAGGTACTGAGAAAAAGGTATATTCTTTTGTTTTAGGATGAAATGTTCTATAGATATCAGTTAAATCCATTTGGTTTATAACTTCTGTTAGTTTCTCTGTGTCTCTGTTTAGCTTCTGTTTTCATGATCTGTCCATTGCTGAGAGTGGGATGTTGAAATCCCCCACTATTATTGTGTGAGTTGCAATGTATGCTTTAAGCTTTAGTAAAGTTTCTTTTATGTATGTGAGTGCCCTTGCATTTGGGGCATAGATATTCAGAATTGAGAGTTCATCTTGGTAAATTTTTTTCTTTGATTAGTATGAAATGTCCTTCCTTATCTTTTTTGATTACTTTTGGTGGAAAATCGACTTCATTTGATATTAGAATGTCTACTCCAGCTTGTTTCTTGGGACCATTTGCTTGGAAGTTTGTTTTCCATCCTTTTACTCTGAGGTAGTGTCTGTCTTTTCCACTGAGATGAGTTTCCTGTATGCAGGAAAATTCTGGGTCCTGTTTATGTATCCAGTCTATTAGTCTACGTCTTTTTATTGGAGAATTGAGTCCATTGATATTAAGAGATATTAAGGAAAAATGATTGCTGCTTCCTGTTATTTTTGTTGTTTGAGGTGGAATTATGTTTGTGTAACTCTCTTCCTTTGGAATTGTTGGAAGATCACTTCCTTGCTTTTTCTGCGTTGTAGTTTCTTGTGGGGAAAAAAATCTCACGGGGGGGGGAGGGGGAGAGGGAGTCTGGTGGAGGGGTCTCGGCGGTGGGCTTCCCACACCGCAGCGGAGGGTCCCACATTCATGCAGCTGTCGGTGGGCGGGCCAGCAGCTGTATCGACAAGGTTCCAGGATTCCAAAAGCTGGGAATCTGGTGACACGTGGAGTCCGGTTTTCCAAAGCTTTATTGTTCATGGCATGTTGAGTGGGTATAGATGGTATGCGCTTCCCTGCCAAAAGCCAGGGGAGCCTGACTCTTATAGGGAGGGGAAAAGGGGAGGGAATAACTTAATTAGCTATGCCCCTGGCCTTTAGATAACTCATTAATATTTAAATCTCTGGAGGTGGAGACCTCTACCTGTGCTACATGATTGAAGGTTGCAGGTTAAATGGAGTTACCTCGTCCAAGACCCAACAATTTCTCTCCTTGTGTTGGAGTTTTCCATCAATTATCCTTTGAAGTGCTGGATTTGTGAAAAGATATTGTGTAAATTTGGTTTTGTCATCGAATATCTTGGTTTCTCCATCAATAGTGATTGAGAGTTTTGCTGGGTATAGTAGTCTGAGCTGGCATTTATGTTCTCTTAGGGTTTGTATGATATCAGTCCAGGATCTTCTGGCTTTTATAGTCTCTGGTGAGAAGTCTGGTATAATTCTTATAGGTCTGCCTTTATATGTTACTTGACCTTTTCCCCTTACTGCTTTTAATATTCTTTCTTTGTTTTGTACATTTGATGTTTTGATTATTATGTGGTGGGAGGTATTTCTTTTCTAGTCTAGTCTATTTGGAGTACTGTAGGCTTCTTGCATGTTCATGGACATCTCTTTCTTTAGGTTAGGGAAGTTTTCCTCTATAATTTTGTTGAAGATATTTACTGGTCCTTTAAGTTGGGAATCTTCACCCTCATCTATACCTATTATTCTTAGATTTGGCCTTCTCATTGTGTCCTGAATTTCCTGGATGTTTTGGATTAGGAGCTTTTTGCATTTTGCATTTTCTTTGACAGTTGTGTCAATCTTTTCCATGGTATCTTCTGCACATGCGATTCTCTCTTCTATCTCTTGTACTCTGTTGGTGATGCTTGCATCTATGACTCCTGATCTTTTTCCTAGGTTTTCTATTTTTAGGGTAGTCTCCTTTTTATATTTCTTAATTGTTTTTACTTTCATTCTTAAATCCTGAATGGTTTTGTTTAATTCCTTCACCTGTTTGGTTGTGTTTTCTTGCAATTCTTTAAGGGATTTCTTCTTTAAGGGCTTCTACCTATTTACCTGTGTTCTCCTGTACTTCTTTAAGGGAGTTATTTATGTCCTTCTTAAAGTTTTTTTATCATCCTCATGAGAAGTGATTTTATTTCTGAATCCTGCTTTTCTTGTGTGATGAGGTGTCCAGGGCTTGCTGTGGTGGGAGAACTGGGTTCTGATGATGCCAAGTAACTTTGGTTTCTGTTGCTTACATTTTTGTGCTTGCCTTTTGCCATCTGGTTAAATCTAGTGCTCTCTGTACTCACTGTCTCTGACTGGAGCCCGTCTTTCCAGTTATCTTGTTTGTGTCAGAACTCCTCAGGGTCCAGATGCCTCTGCAATCCTGTAATCCTGAGCTCCAGGTGCTCTGAGTGCAGTGGCTCCCCTAGGATGTTTCAGGATATGGTGTCTACACAGGAGTAGACCAGCTAGGTGTCTCAGTGCCTTACCTTTAAGCTCTGAACCTCTTTCAAGTAATTTGAATATGATAAAGAGCTTCATTTCTTTGTTTTAAATACCTATCTAAATCCTCTTATATATTCAACACATTAATAACATATTTTTTTTCTAAGTGATTAACAAAAGTAGCTTTCTTCTTGTGTCAAAGCAATTGCAGAAGCAGTGGCGCTAGCAATTAATGTAATTAAAGCTGTTACACCAGCAGTAATCAAGCCCATTACCCTCTTGTTTCTGCTTAAAGCCTGACCCACTTCTTCCAGTACTTGGAAGTTTTTTTCAGAATACCAACAAAGTTCTGTAATACTCAGGGCAATAAAACAAAAGCTGGTTGATAGACCTCTGTGACAGACATGCTGGATTTCAACACACCAACTCAATTAGAAAGTGTATAATCAATGCAACTTACATTAAATACTGTAGAAGAAACAAAAGTAATTTTATCTTGACAATTAAAAGAACCTTAACACATGTCCTAACACTTGTTAGAAATCCAGATCCTGTCCCAACTTTATCTCTTGCTAACACAAGATCATAAAGAACTGCAGCTAACTTCCAAATATGTTTCTGAAAATGTCCAGAACCAGTCTTCCAAATGAAGAATGTTATTTCTAATATTGGATTGACTTCTAGATCAGAACATGATTGTGTCCGAATAACTAGTCACATTTAAGAAAAATACAAGATTCATTATAACTTCACTTTTTGATTCTCTCTTCCACGAGGTCTAAAAACTTGAGGCAAGGCAGCCTGTCCCATCAGGGGTATAGGTAAGCACAGGTGGGTTGGGAACATAAGTCCAATGCAGCTTCCCAGTCACCATTGTCAGGGCACTCAGCAAGCTCACAGGTCAGCAGCATTCTTTGTCTGGCCATCAGCATGTCTCACTCATCGCTCTGGCAGCCACCATGCTCCTTTAGTATCCTGCAGAAAAACCACAAACATGCCCTCTTCCCCATATTAAATACCTGATTGGGATCATGCCATATGCCAGTAAGTGGATCCTTCCCTTTCACCTATGCATAACTATGCCTAGTTGTAGAGTGCCATAGACACTCAGCAGAAAGTTTCTTGGCATCCAAAAATTTTAAAAAAGTTTATAATAAAAAGAACATGATTTAAATAGGTTTGTGGTGTATGGGGATATACCTCTCGCTTTTTAATTTTATGAAGATATTCTTTTAAAGCACTGTGGGCCCTGTCCACAGTTCCTTGTCCCTGACAATTATAAGGAATACCAGTAATATGGGTAATGTTAAATTGCTGCCAAAGAGTCTCAAATGCTTGACTGTGATAGCCAGTTCCATTATCTGTTTTTTTTTTAAATTATTGGATACTTTATTTATCTATATTTCTGATGTTATCCCTTTTCCCTACCTCCCCCTCCTCCTTATCCTATTCTTCCTACTCCTATTTCTATGAGGGTATACCCCCTCCCATCCACCCACTCCCACCTCCCTGCCCTCGAATTCCCCCTCACTGGGGCATCCAGCCTTTATGGGACCTAGGACCTCTTCTCCCACTAATGCCCAACAAGGTCATCCTCCACTACATATACAGCTGGAGCCATCAGTCCCTTCATGTGTGTTTTCAGGCTAGCTGTTTAGACTCTGGAAGCTCTGGTTGGTTGGTATTTGTTGCTCTCCTCATGGGACCGCAAGCCCCTTCAACTCCTTCAGTCTTCTCTCTAACTCCTTCATTGGGGACCCTGTAGTCAGTTCAATGGTTAGCTGCTAGCATCTGCCTCTGTATATATATCTCAGGCTCTGGCAGAGCCTCTCAGGAGACAGGTATATCAGGCTCCTGTTAGCATGCACTTCCTGACATCCACAACAGTGATTTGGTGACTGCATGTGGGATGGATACCCAGGTGGGGCACTCTCTGTATGGTCCCTCCTCCAGTCTCTGCTCCACATATTATCACTGTATTTGTTCCTGTATTTTGTTACTCCTTCTAAGAAGGACCCAATTGCCCACACTTTGGTCTTCTTCATGGGCTTCATGTGGTCTCTGAGTTATATCTTGGGTATTGTGAGCTTTTGGGCTAATATCCACTTATCAATGAGTGCATACCATGTGTGTTCTTTTGTGACTGGGTTACCTCACTCAGGATGATATTTTCTAGTTCCATGCATTTGCCTAAGAATTTCTTGAATTAATTGTTTTTAATAGCTGAGTAATACTCCATTGTGTAAATGTACCACAATTTCTGTATCCATTCTTCTGCTGAAGGACATCTGGGTTCTTTCCAGCTTCTGGCTATTATAAATAAGGCTGCTATGAACATAGTGGTGCATGTGTTTTTGTTATATGTTGGAGCATTTTCTGGGTATATGCCCAGGAGTGTATTGCTGGATCCTTAGGTAATACTATATCCAATTTTCTGAGAAACTGCCAGACCGATTTCCAGAGTGGTTGTACCAGTTTACAATCTCACCAGCAGTGCAGGAGTGTTTCTTTCTCCATATCCTTACAACATCTGCTGTCATCTGAGCTTTTAATTTTAGCCATTCTGACTGGTGTGAGGTGAAATCTTAGGGTTGTTTGGATTTGCATTTCCCTGATGAGTAAAGATGTTGAGTATTTCTTTAGGTGCTTCTCGGCCATTTGATATTCCTCAGTTGAAAATTCTTTGTTGAGCTCTGTAGCCCATTTTTAAAATAGGGTTATTTGATTATTTGGAGTCTAATTTTTTGAGTTCTTTGTGTATTTTGGATATTAGCCCTCTATCAGATATAGGATTGGTAAAGATTTTTTGCCTTACAGAAGCTTTATAATTTTATGAGGCATTATGCAGCCATAAATTTCCTGGTTGAATGGCATGTATTTGTAAGTATGTACATGCCATAAGTCCTTGAGAAATAATAAAAACAAATGATGATTAATGAATATGTAGTCTTGAATATCACTTAAATTACATATGCTTCCATAGCAAATGAATGAATATTCTCTTTATATTAACCCAGTTGTATTGATCAGACTGTTGAACACATGCCAGATTTGACCTTATTTACTGATGAGTCCAAAGGAGGCAATTTAAGTTCTGTAGAGCTTCAGGAATATCTGTACTTGTAATATTTAATGTATTTACATTATTTTAATTGCTGATTCTCAAATTATACACCAGGAGAAAATAAGTAAAATAATTTGTGTCATTATTGATTTCTTTTTTTCTTCTAATTATTTTATTAATGAGACCAAGAAGCCAAGGCTTACTCTCATTTTCTCTGGTAACAGGGGTATCCTCTAATAAAGGCTGAGTTCCCCTCAAAGGCTGGGTAGGCTACACACAATGCAGGGTTCCAGGTGTATATCTACGGACTTCTTGACCCCCAAAAGAAGATGGAAACCACCCCCTTCCTTGCAGGTTGTGCCACCTCGTCAAAAAGCAAGAGCTTGTTCAGTGCTCAGAATCCTTGGTGCAAACTAGGAAACTCAGGTTCCCAACATCAGGGGTCAACGGTAAGAGTGGTGGAGTGGGGAATACTCAAGAAAACAAAGACTAGGTCTGAAAGGGATGAATCTCAGACACTCGTATACACCTGTTTTTTTTTGTTTTTTGTTTTTTGTTTTTTTTGTTTTTTGTTTTTTTTCCTGCAAAACTTCAGGTGGGAACCTCAGGCTCTAAGCTTGTGGCTCAATCCATGACCACTCTCCCTGCTATACAGAAGTTTGGGTCCATCGTTGATTGAATATCCACATTGAACACTAGAAAAAAATAAGTTCTGATTTTATTTTTAAAGCCAGCATCTGATGTCAGATGTTAACATGAGGTGAGTGAGAGACTAAGACCAACTGAAGTCTCCTGGATCAATGAATTTTGAAAGATTACTGCATTATCTTGTTCGTTACAGAGCACCTTGCACCCTCTAGTGGACTTTTAGCGTATTCCACCCATCACCCATACAGGTTCCCTGACCTTTTTTTTTTTTTTTTTTTTTTTAAATTGGATATTTTCTTTATTTACATTTCAAATGTTATCCCTCCTTCCTGGTTCATCCCCCCAGAAACCCCCTATTTCATCCCCCCTCCTCCTGCTTCTATGGGGTGTTCACTCGGGCATCCAGCCTTCTCAGGACCAAGGGCCTCTCCTCCCATTGATGCCCAACAAGGCCATCGTCTTCTACACATGTGGCTGGAGCCATGGGTTACTCCATGTGTACTCTTTGGTTGGTGATTTAGTCCCTGAGAGCTCTGGGGGGTCTGGTTTGTTGATTTATTGTTCTTCCTATGGGATTGTAACACCCTTCGTCCCTTCAGTTCCCTGTGCTCAGTCCAGTGGTTGTCTGCGAGCATCTGACTCAGTATTTGTTAGGCTCTGGCAGAGCCTCTCAGGAGACAGCTTTATCAGACTCCTGTTAGCAAGTACTTCTTGGCATCCACAATAGTGTCTGTGTTTGGAGAGTGTATATATAGAGACAAAGTATGGAGCAAAAAGGTAGTGTCTGTCTTTTCCACAGAGGTGCGTTTCCAAGTTTTTAGGTTATGTCTACACTAGCCATATACAATGGCTATGCAGCATTTCTGACATCATTCTAATAAGAATTTACTGGAGTTTTCATTCATCTAATACAAAAGAGATGTTACTGCCCTTGTGGATACACATCCACAATGATGTAGATCTTATCACTTGTTTAATCCCATAAATTTATGTCCATAAAGTTAGCAGAGTTCTATGATGGTATTCTTCAGTTGAAATCATTATATGGTGTCTTCTGTGGTCATTTGAGAACTCTAGACTGGAAGGCTATATAAGGTACCAATTCAATCATATTGACTCATCTACATGCTATTCCCCAAAGAAGCAACCCACTCTCAATCTATATATAACCCCCATCAACACCTGATATATTTCAAGAAGAGGGCTAAGGAGTTGAAAAAGAAGAAAGTGAAAACATGAGTTTCAGTGTGTTCTAACTTCAGTTTCCAGCCAATCTACTGACTACATCCCATGAATCAATAAACAACTGCACATCTTTGCATTCCAAGTATACAACCGTATGTAATTCCTGAAGGTCTATATAAGTTCCTTTAGTTATCTTTTCCATGATTGTCCCAGAAAGAAGTTGTAATGCTGTAAACTCTCTACTTTAGATTTTGCACAGTGTACAGAACTATCAGCAAACTAGGCTGTGGTGGTTTGAATATGTTTGTCCCAGGGAGTGGTACTATTAGGAGGTGTGGCTTTGTTGGAGTAGATGTGATCTTGTTGGAGTAAGTGGGTCACTGTGGAGGTGGGCTTTGAGACGTTACTCTTAACCACATGAGTGTCAGTCTTCTCCTAGCTGCCTTTGGGACAAGAGGTAGAACTCTCAGTTCCTCCAACTCCATGTGTGTCTGGATGCTGCCATGGGTGCCACAATAAGAAGAATAGACTGAACCTCTGAACCTATAAGCTAGCCCCAGTTAAATGTTGTGTCTTCTAAGATTTGCCTTGGTCATGATGTCTTTTCACAGCAATTCAAACCTAATTAAGACACAAGCCTTTATCTTTTTCAATCATCTGATTATAAGTTACACTGCATAATGCCATCAGTGGATGTACGGAGAGAGAAAACATTATGACAGGAGCAGAACCACTGGCATTTTACATTATTTGTTCAATCAGAACCTGCTGAGGCCTTATCACATATACAGTACTTCCAGTTGATGATGGATGGCGACTGTGCACGTCTAACTTCATAACTTGGTTGTTCAGATAATACCAAACTTATATGGGCCGTTAGAACCACATGGAAATCTGGTGGCCCACTAAACAAATGTTTGGTTTCTTCTAAGTTTCAGTAACAGGCCAAGAGCTGTCTCTCAAAAAGAGCCTATTGGCTTCCAGATGATGGTAGATATTTGATTCCAAAATCTAAGGGCTTCCATTGTGATTCACATATAGGGTCTGCTAAGGCTTAAAACAGGATCCCTATCTGCTAATGAAACATCAGGTAAACTGGGTCTATTAGATATTTGGCTCACATTGAAAGCATCTACAATATAGTATGGGTTTTTCAAAGAGTCTTATCTTATTGCAGTATTACTCAAAGCTAGCAGTTTTCCAACTTTCTTTGTACAAAGCCCAGAATAAAGCATCCAAGCGATGAATGTGCTATCCCCAGAATCTATATAGGAGCAGTAAGCATTTTGTTTTTTTTCCCTGTTAGTAGGATGGATCAGTTGCAGCAAATTACCTTCTACCATAGAAAATATATTTCTTCATGCCTCATACCACTAGATTCTTGGAAATTTCACTGTGGTAGAAAGTCCTTGAATTTTGGTTGGAATTATTTTCTAGTCTTCTAATGTACATGTGTTTTATCCAAAAGACCCAAAAGTTTGCTAATATTTGCTTACTCAGTCTAAGAAGGACACTGCGATCAATATATTGGGCCAGCATGATATCTTGAGGAAGATTCAGGGGATTACAAGCCATTAAAAACAATTTGTGATATAGGTAAATTTAGTTTACTTGCAGGTGGAAATGTAAAGACTTATTGCCAGCATTGCCAAATGAAAACACATTGCTTTTGTTGGGCCTTGTGAACAAGTATTTTTAAAAGCATTTGTGAGGTCTCCATTGGCTTACAGGCATCAGGAAATATATTAAATGGCTGGAGAAAAAAAAATATATCCCGTAGAACATGCATAATTTAAGAATCTTCCACACCAGGTTCAACATAGCCAACAGTCATTCTTCATGAATGAATGCTCCACCCTGGAGTTCTCCATCTGTTTTTTATACAGTCCAAATAATGTATAGTGAGATGTAGGGATAACCATTATCTTTGTACCTCTTTAATCCTTGATGTTGGCATTGATTTTTAAAATCCGTATGGGAATGTGATCTGCGTTGACAGACATTTGGATAATGATTTCTGCTTTCCTCTTGGTTTCATTTGACTGGAGTACTCTTGCCTATCATTTTACACAAAGCTGGTGCCTGTCTTTAAAAACTAAGGTGTGTTTCTTGTAGGCAGCAGAGAACTGAATTTGGTTTTTGATCCATTCATTTATTCTCTGTCTTTTGAGTGGAGAATTGAGGCCATTCATGTGTGAATTGCTTTTGAAATGTGTGTGTTAGTTCTGGTTATCATGTTGAGGATTTTTGGTGTTGTGATCTTAGTGGTAATTTTTGTTTTGATAATTATGGCTTCATATTTTTCCTCTGTTTCTGTATTATCCTCATTCCTCTCTTCAGTCCAAAATAATACCCCCTGTATTTTATTACATTTAGTTTGTGGAATATAATTTTTAAGCTGTCTATGTTGTAGAAAACTGTTCTTCCTTCATTCATATGAGTAGTATTTATGGACATATCATTTTAGATTTATTGTCATTAAGAACTTGATATATATATTGCTGCAGGCACTTCTGGGTTTGCAAGTTTGCCTTGAGAAATCAGCTTTTTCTATTCCAATGTTTTCCTGGAAGTAAGGAAATTTACCTTTCTATTTGATGGGTTTCTTTTATTTGTGCCTCGGGTTTTCCCTTAGAACTTCCAATTCACTTGTTTTTGTTTGTTTTTTTTTCTAGACTTAGTATTTTAAATATAAGATGTGTAGAAATCTACAGATTCAACACAATCCCTATCAAAATCCCAATCAATTCTTCAAAGATGTGGAAAGAGCAATTCTCAAATTCATCTGGAAAGGAAAAAAACCAAGCATAGGGAAAACACTTTCTAACAATAAAAGAACTGCTGCAGGACTCATCATCCGTGACCTCAGGCTATATTACAGAGCCATTGTGATGAAAACTGCATGGTATTGGTACAGAAACAGAAACGTTGATCAGTGGAATAAAATGGAAGACCCAGAAATAAAATTACACACTTACAGACACTTGATCTTTGACAAAGTAGCCAAAAGTATAGAATGGAAAAAGAAAGCATCTTCAATAAACTGTGCTGGTCCAACTGGCTGTCTGTATGTAGAAAAATGAAAATAGAACCATACTTGTTATCATGCACAAAACTCAAGTCCAAGTGGATCAAGGACCTCAACATAAAACAAGATACAATGAATCTAACAGAAGAGAAAACGGGGAAGAGCTTTTAACTCATTGGCACAGGGAGGAATTTCGTAAACCGAACTCCAATGGCTCATACTCTAAGATCAACAATTCATAAATGGGGCCTCATGAAACTGGAAATCTTCTGTAAGTCAAAGGACATAGTCAATAGGACAAACTGTCAACCTACAGATTGGGAAAACAATCTTCACTAACCCCACATCAGATAGAGGGCTAATATTCAAAATATATAAAGAATTCAAGAAGCTAATTACCATAAAACCAAGCAACCCAATAAAAAATGGGGTGTAAAACTAAACAGAGAATTCACAAGAGAGGAATCTCAAATGGCTGAGAAGCACTTAAAGAAATGTTCAAAGTCCTTAATGATCAGGGAAATGCAAATCAAAACGACCCTGAGATTCCATCTTACACCAATCAGAATGGCTAAGATAAAAAACTCAGGTGACAGCACAAGGTGGAGAGGATGTGAAGAAAGAGGAACACTCTTCCATTGCTGGTGGGATTGCACACTGGTACAACCACTGTGTAAATCAATCTGAAGGTTCCTTAGAAAATTGGAAGTAGATCTACCTGAAGTCCCATCTATACCATTCTTGGGCATATACCCCAAAGATGCCCTCCTATGCCACAGGGTTACGTGCTCCTCTATGTTCATAGTGACCTTGTTTGTGATAGGCAGAAGCTAGAAACAATCCAGATGTCCCACAATGGAAGAATGAATACAGAAAATGTGGTTTAGTTACATAATGGAATACTACTTAGCTATTAAGAACCAAGACATCTTGAGTTTTGCAGGCAATTGGATGGAATTAGAAAATATCATCCTGAGTGAGGTAACTCATACCCAAAAGAACATGTATGGAATGTACTCACCAATAAATGGATATTAGCCAAAAAATGTATAGGACACCCAAGATACAATCCACAGAACTCAAAATCCATATCAAACTGAAGGCCCAAAGTGAGGATGCCACAGTCCCTCTTGGGAGAGAGAAGAAAGCAATCAGAAGAGCAAGGAGGGTAGGAGTGACCTGAGTGGGAAAGAGGACAGGGAGGGTAAGGGGGGAACCTGATCTAGTATTGGGTGGGGGAAAAGGTCTGAAGCCCTGAGGGTCCACAGGAAAAAAAAATGGAAACAACTTCCAGAGGTAGGAGGTGGGAGAACTCTCCAGAATGTACCAGAGACCTGGGAGGTGAGAGACTCTCAGGACTCAAAGGGAAGGACCTGAAGAGGGATTTTATAGAGTCCACCTCCAGCAGAAAGACAGGGCATCAAGTGAGAGAGGGGGTTGGCATCCCACAGTCTAAATGAATTTCAGGGACAAAAATGGAGAAGAGCCTGAGGAAAAGGAGGTCCAGTGACAGACCCAAAGTGGGATCCAGCTCAAGGGGAGGCCCCAAGGCTTACCACTATTACTGAGGCTAAGGAGTGCTCACAAAATGGGATCTATTATGACTGCCCTCCGAAGGACCCAACAAACAGCTGAAACAGTCAGAAGCAGATATTTACACCCAACCAAAGGACAGAAGCTGCTGACCCCTGTGGTTGAATTAGGGAAAAACTGGAAGAAGCTGAGGAGGAGGGTCACCTTGTAGGAGGGCCACCAGTCTCAATTAACCTGGATCCCGAAGATATCCCAGACACTGGATCACCAACCAGGCAGCATACCCCAGCTGATATGAGGCCCCCAACACATATACAGAGGAGGACTGCCAGGTCTGGACTCAGTCAGAGAAGCTGCACCTAACCCTAAAGAGACTGGAGGTCCCAGGGAGTGGAGAGGTCTGGTGCATTGAGGTGGTGGGTAGTAGGGACATCCTTGTGGAAAAGCATCAGGGGAGGAGGTATGGGATGTGGAACAGTCAGAGGGAGGACCGGGATGGGGATAAAATCTGAAGTGTTAAACAAAGATTAAATAAAATGAATAAAAAACAAAAACAAAAACAATATAAGCTGCATGGAAATTTTGATTGTGCCCTTGGCTTTTCTTTTTTTCTTTTTCCATTCTGTGGTCTTCTTAAATTATATGGTTGTGTCTGTGGGGCAGTTTTCTTCTACGATCTTATTGAATTCCTTCTGTTTCCCATTGACTTGAAATTCATCTCTGTCACCTGTGCCTATAATTTGAAGGTTTGATTTATTTTATGGTGTCCCACATACACAATACTCTCTAGGCCTACACTTGGCCAACTGAAATATATTCACAACCTCACAGCCTGATTTCTTCTGACAAAACAGTTATATGACCTCCTGTGTGTGTGCTATGTAAGAAAAATCAGTTAACCTTTGTGTGTTTGGAGGAGGTGACATTTTCCTAATTTTCTCAAAAGAGCTGTTAATTTCTAGCTGAGACACTGAAGCCATTGTCAGGTAAGTACGGAGGGCACCATGAATGCTTTCAAAACAGGATGGATACCTTGGGAAATCTAAATTGTTTTTCTACTTCTTTTAAAATGGATTTTATTATTCTTACTTTTGTTTTGTTCACAAGGAGTGGGATTAGTTAATCCACACACTCAGTTAGTGCCTGCAGAGAATATCTCACACATGGGAAACCCAGAGCTCAGCTGTTTTTACTCTACTGTTCTGGAATGAGGGATGTTCACTTTTCCATTTGATGGTAGCACTTTGTAACAACCTCAAGATCAAAAGTGCCTTCTCCAGATGACATGATAACTGTGGGTCTAGAGGGAGATGAGCTGATGGCATTTCTTATAACTACTTCTTAGGGCCTCATTCTACAGGGATGTTTATGGCAGGCTCAGAAGGTGAGTGTTTATTTTTTTAAATTTTTTAAAATTCTCTTCATTTTAGTGAGTGTGGTAGAATGGAGCAGTATCCCATAATAAATGATTAGAGAATTTTCTGTTTATAATTTTACTTTTGAGTTATATTGTATTATAAGTAAATCAGAGATCCTTGCAGATGGAAGAATGTCAGTGTTATGATTAATAAAAGAACCCATGTTTCACTCAGTTTGATCTCTTCTATGTTTGACAGTGGACAGGGCTGAGAGAAATGGATAGACAGGGTCAGCTAATAGGCTGAAGATGATCACTGAGTATTATATATTAAATGAAAATATCATGACTCCCATTATTTTTATAATGAATCTATACTGACACATATTTAAAAAGTAACTCCATCTCAAGCTTTTAAGAGCCTGACAGGATTTTACTCAGTGTGTGATCTAAGAATTCTAAGATCATGGTTCGACCTAGGTGTGGCCAACTGTATAATTTTTCCATCCCTGTAATAACACACCTGAGCTGTCTTAGGAGGTGTAAAACCAAATGACAACCGTTTATTGTTTTGCAGGGGTTGACTTTTAAGTTTGATGCATTCCAATTTTGTTTTGTATTTTTCCATTTTACTCTTTTCTCAAGTTACTAACTGTATGCATTTATTATATGAAACCTAAGTTACAAATATACAACAAAAATTAACTAATATTTTTATCAGTAACTTTCTCGAGTGTTAAATTTGCATATACTTATGAATTCTTAGGAAAGTTTAAAGTAATGACATAGTAAAGCATAAAACTCTCTTAGCCTCATATCAGTTTTAAATCTTTTACATAGATTTGTTTAATCCATTGTAATGACTTCTCATAAAGCAGATATTTTATAGGTACTTCAAAAATATTTGGAAATATCACTTAATTTATTAAATGCTTGTAAAGTTATCCTTAGAGAAATGTAATTTTCAGTAGGAGTTTTAGTCATTTTACTAAAATGAATTCCTTTTTCTTATTTCAAGTTTTCTAAATTGAACCTTGTAGCACTGAAGCTGAATTATATTGAATAAGTGTTTCATTAGCAGTGAGAAATATATTTACAATTCTTTAATAGTATAAAACTATTTAAAGTAAAAATCACTAAGATTTCCTCTAACAGTCCTAAAATATAATTGCTTGCTAAAATTGACACACACACACACACACACACACACACACACACACACACACACACACAAACACTGTGAAGTAATTTATGCTTAGGGGATGATTATCACAAGTCCATTTTCATTTTTGTGAAATATCAGTTACTAATGTATTTAAGAAATTAAAATGCAAAATGCAGGCATGTGTTGTGACACATGCCCACGATCCCAGAACTTTCAAGGCTAAGGTAAGAGAATAGTGGGTTTGATTGAAGCCAGTCTGAACTTGGTTGAGATCCTAACTCTGTCTGTCTGTCTGTCTGTCTCTCATACACACAAACTCAAATACAAGATAATTAAAGTGGAAGACAGAGAATGTAGAATTACAAATTATTTTCAATAAAGTGAAAAAAATAATACCCGTATCTATCATTAATTCCTTGACCCAGACTATCAATGACATAAAAACCAGTTGTCGGAACCATGAGTTTATGTTTGCAAGCATTCCAGAATTTTCAGTTTGTTTTTGAATAATTTACTTTAAAAGTCTGCCTTGGTGTACTAGGGAGGAGTATTGTGGATCTGACCAGGTCACCCCAAAATCAGAGGACATACCTCCATTTTCTTTTATGTTCATTTTATTTCATGAACATACTTGTTATGACACTCAGTTTTTCACTCAAGTGATGTAAAAGTATTCACAGAAGCAGCACCAGAACACATTATGCTTGTGATCAATTCGTAGACCTCATAGTCCACCAATCTCTCTGTCTCTCCTGCCCTCTTCCTGATACTCTCAGTCTTCTTCCTCCTTTTTTTCTCCTTCAGTCTTGTGCACAGAACACACACAAACACACACACACACACACACACACACACACACACACACACACACAGATTTACAGTGAATACTCATATTGTCCCCAAACTCACACCATGCATCTTGTGATGAAGCTCTGGTTATGATTGCTTCCCAACAGTCTCTGCAGTGATATTCCTGCTGATGCTGCTTTGTTTCAAGGGAACTGGCTAATAATGGTAAGATTATAGTGTTCTACTCAGCATCTGTGTGCTTCCAGTTACACCTGTGTTAAATTTAATTCCCAAATAAGAATTCATGCATTTATATCATTTAAGTGTATCAGCTAAGAGCTATGAATTACTACTTTATTAAAAAGCATTAAGTATTATTGCTGAAATTCTATGTTTTATAATGAGTTCATGAACTAATTTGAGTGGCCAAGATTTTTAATCTATATGAGATTCCTAAAAATGTCATTGTGTTGCTGACAGTGGGAAGTACATCAGCCAACAATATTACTTGTCACCTGAAAGGCACATACTCATTGTGTGTTCTCTCTGAGCAGTCATACAGCTTTTAGGTCATTACTCACCAAGTGTGGTGAAGCTTAAAAGAAAATGGCACTTTGGATTTACTGTACTTGTTAGTTCCCTATATTATTAAATCTTCACAAACAGAATATAAGGATCACTATATTTGCATATTTACTGCTCTAAAATCAAATGTTGTGATAAGGAAGAGGTGAAGTGACAGTTCACAGAGAATGTAGAGCTGTGCATCAAGATGGTTTTCTCTGTCTCTTTTTCTTCCTCTCTCTCTCTCTCTCTCTCTCTCTCTCTCTCTCTCTCTCTCTCTCTCTCTCTTCTGCTTCATGCTTCTTTAGACACATAGCTACAGAGTGCTTAGGCTTTGGTTTGGGTCAATCAATACTGGTAGCTTCTCCACTGTTATTAATATTTATGGATATACTCTGGGTTTTAGTTCTTACAACTAAATATTGCAACTTAAATTAATGTATAAGCCCCCAAACTGCAATTTTCTTTTTAAATAAAACATGATTTTTCTCAGTATATATACATGTTAACAAACTAGTTCTTTACCAATGATAGCCATGATCTTTTTTCACCAACCCTTAGCTCCAGTAAGCCTCAAATATGGATGCAAATATATGAATTAGAAGGTTTGTTATTTTCTGTATGGTATAAACATTTAAAAATCAATGGATATGAAGTAGAGAGTTTCATGTGTATATCTTTGGGATAAGAAAAACATTTTACATTATTATTTTTTACCTTATTATATTATCATCTTTTAAATATTAATTATACTTGTGCTTATATTAATTATTGAATTATAATTAATAATAAATTGTATGTATATGGTTTGTTTATTTTTTTAAAATTAGAATTGGGCTATAGTTTTTTTTACAGTTTTCAGACTAAAGCATGAATTAAGTATTCTCCTGGAGCTTTATTTATTTATTTTATTTCATATATGTGTATATTTTGCCTATGTATAGTATCTGTTCACCTATTGTGTGCCTGGTCAGAGAGAGTTTGTATCCCCTTCAACCAGAGTCACATATTGTCACAAACCACCATGTCATTGTTGAGAATCAAACCCAGGTCTTTCCAAAAGTAAAATGTGCTCTTGACCACTGACCTACATTTACACTGTGTATCCTGGAGCGTTTATGAACAGAACACCAATATGTAGCTACTGTAAATATCTGTTGGTGAGAGAATTCGATGTTTGGCTCCGGTAATTGGGATGCATCCATACCTTTAATAGATTAAGCTTTTTAGGAGCAAAATAATGTATATATTAAATATGAGACTTATGGTGTCATATTAATAGAAAAGTTACAGGATGGTCTCAGAGACTAACTTATTTATTATTTATATACATACATGCATGTGTCTATATATGTGGAACGTACATTGTCACAAGAATCTGATTCAGTGTAGTCATTTTTTATTTCTCTGTCACAAGCTGATTTAAAGTATGTATTTAGTTAATTCAGTAATAAATTGATCCTGATCACCATGTCAATAACTAACATAGGCACTAAATGTAAGACTGCTGAGTAAAACTGTGAAAAGTGTGTGGATTCTGAAGACACATGGTACCACTGGGGACCTTGTTTTCCACTGCATGGGAAGGAATCTGTTGTGAAACAAAAATGTGCAAACAGGATCACTATCTGGTCATCGTCAGTGAGTTCATGTTTGCAATAACGTGTTGATAATAGTGTTTGTCTTAGTGCCCCAGGCTCTCTCTTATTGGGAAGATGTAGGTAGTCTATAATAACTAGAGAAACCAGGAGAGTAAGAAAGGGGCATTGACCATATAGGGGTGAGATGGAAGCCACAGAGAGCAGAATCTCAGGGTACAAATGGTCTCCTCAGTGAACAAGGAAAAGGGAGGCTTCTTAGAGTGTGGAGGGGGATAAATACAGAAGAAAGAGGTAGGTAGGTCAGATATCAACATGGATTTCTGAAAAGCCATAACTACTCATTCTATTAACTAATTACACTCCAAAAAGGAATGAAAAATGAAAAATACTATTTGTCTGGGTAGCTGGTGATTAGTTCTTTAAACCTGAATTTTCACAAAAGGTGATGGATTGGGACTAAAGTGGGAGAGGCCTAGGGCCACTTAGAACCACAGTTAATGTTCATAAAGTGTGGAAGGTAAACTAATGTTTTCCAACTATATCTATCTCTTTAAATAGATTCTTTGGGTGTAAGATTACTTGGAAAAAGAACATAAAAACAGGTGGACTGAGAAAGATATTTTGCTGATTAAAATAGTGGGGTTATAATAAATTATCACTGTGATTGCATTAGAATTATGAACCTAAGCATGGATAGTTGCAAATTAGAGCACAGTAAAGTTGTAGAACATGAGACTGAATCACCTGGTATATTTGCTTTCTCTTGAGAATATTTTCCAGATTAATATAGCTTTTATTCAGTTGTACAAATAGGATTAACATTTTGTGCTCAGCACTACTTTTTAGGTGTTAACTCTGGAATGAGGCAATTAAATCAATAGGATTGAATTTCTAAGGCATGACTCTTGGGTATAATACATACCCAAAAGTGAGCATTCTGTATAGATATGACTATGATTGTATTTATTATCTATAATTTTTATATATACAGCATATACATGAAAGACATAGAAATGTAGGATATGATGTACAGTATAAAATATCAAGAGTTAAATAGACAGTCTATTCAAGAATTAGTAAGGAAAGAAGAATGGTAATTCAGCCAGTGTATCACAAACTTCATGTGTACTCTATTATTTTTTTCAGATATGTGAAATAAACTTCCACTATGATCTTAAGATGAATACACTCTTAACTCATGTTCTTACTCAAGAATGTCCTTTATTTCCAAGCTGGACTTGGAGTCCTAGCCAATATGTTTCTTTTTTGTTTCTATATTTTTATAATCATAGGTCATAGACCTAAGAGCACAGACCTGATCTTGTGTCAGCTGACCTTTGTTCACATCATGATGTTCCTCATTGCAGGGGATATTTGGCTTACAGACTTATTTGAGACATTGAACATTGAGAATGACTTCAAATGTAAGGCAACTTTTTACATAAGCAGAGTAATGAGAGGCCTCTCTATCTGCACCACCTGCCTCCTGAGTGTATTCCAGGCTGTAACTATCAGTCCTCATACCTCTTGGTTGGTAAAATTTAAACAAAAACTGAAAAAGTACATGATATATGCTTTGTTATGTATGTGGTCTTTCAATATGTCCTTCAGTAGTAACCGGATTTTCTATGTTGGTGCTTATACCAACGTGAGTGAGACCAATAAGATTAAGGTCACTAAATACTGTTCACTTTTATCCATGAACTATGTCATCAGAGGACTGATTTTAATAGTAGAAACTTCCAGAGATGTGTTTCTTGTAGGAGTCATGCTGATCACAAGTGCATACATGATGATTATCTTGTGCAGACATCAGAGGCAATGCAAGCATCTTCATAGCATCAGCCACCTGCGAGCATCTCCTGAGAAAAGGGCTACCCAGACCATCTTACTGCTGGTGGTTTTTTTTTGTGGCCATGTATTGGGTGGACTTCATCATCTCAACAACCTCAGTCATGTATGGAGGTACAACCCAGTCATTCTGACTGTTCAGAAGTTTGTGATGAATGCCTATCCCACAATTACTCCATTGGTACTAATCAGCTTTGATAAAAGAATAATTATTACACTGAAAAACATACAGTTAAAATACCACCATATATCTTAAAAGATGTCTTCTCTCTTCTTTCAAAAGCTATTAATTAATTTTTTATTCATAAGTGTTAGCTAGCATACATGCCTATGTCCATTTCCATGCACCCACAGAGTTGAGAAAATTTCATGGGATTCCCTAGAAGTGGACTAACCACTAGTTAAAAAGATTCATTCTGTGCAACCCCCGTTGTTCTGTTTCTAAAATACAGATTATTTTTATTGGATATTTTATTTATTTATATTTCAAATGCCATCTCCTTTCCCCATTTCCCCTCCCCAAACCCCCTATCTCATCCCCCCTCCTTGACCCGGACCATTTCCCATGTTGGGACACCGAGATATCCTGGACCATGCTGACCTACACTTGGGGGCTAAGTGTCCTGGCTCACACTACTCCACACTGCCCCATGTTTGGGGGCCTGGTGTTCCGGTCTGTTTGAGTCAGTCAACAGGGTCTAGCAAGAGAGAGAGTGGGGATGGGGGATCAAGAGACACGAAGAATGGAGATAAGACAGGGTATATGATCAAGTCCTATTTACTAAAAGGAAGTCATGGATATATATACACTTTACCACGTGCCTTGCAACCATGGACAAACAGGGGAACACAACTGAAGACACTTTACCACGTGTGCCTTGCAGCTGGGGGCATTAAACAACAAAACAAGATATGTGGGAAAAACAAGATCAGAGTATGCTCAGCTGTTGTAGGCTGCTTGCAAACAAGTCTGTTGTCAGGGTATATGGTCCGAGATGGCTGCAAAGATGATAGCTGCTTTCTGCTAGGAGTCGGCTCCCAACAGGTCCCTCCTTTAAATTTTTTTCTAAAGGGAAGGCTGAGAAAACTTACAAAAATGGTGCCTGCCTTAGTTCGGAACAAAGGAACACAGCCTCCCATTCCTGTCTTTGGATACTCAACAGCCATTTGGTTGAGTTCCTGTCTTAGGATGGTGAGGCCTCCCAGTTAGGGACAAGGGTCTTGAAGTGTTCTCTTACCCATCATTGACTATCCGGCTTAGCTTGTAGGTTAGGGGTTAATCCTTGACAGTCTCAATAGGTTTTAGAGTCCCTTACTTCTAACCTGTAATAATGAACCTGTATGGGTTTCATTTAAATAGCATCTATCTGTTGTCATACAAAAGCCATCAGTTTGTTGAACAGCATGGACCTGAGAGACAAAAGACTTAACAATGCATGAATGATCAGTATAAAAGTAACAGTCTTTTTAAGGGCAACACATAACCCCTTCTGTTGGAGGAGTAAAAAGTATAATCCTCTTCTATTCTCTAACACTATTTCAGCTATGGAGGATAATGAATTTTACAAATGTGTTATAGCAGGTTCCATTCTTTCTAAATCTAAATCTATAGAAATACAGAACTGATCATAGCTTTGATCTTAACAAACAAGTAAGGAAATCCCCATCCCTGCCCCAGTCAATCCTAAACCAAAAAAAAAAAAAAAAAACAAAAAAAAACAAAAACAAAAACAAAAACAAAAAACCAAAAAAACAAAAAAAACCAAAAAAAACCCCAAACAACTCAACTATACTAACTGTGGTAGTGGGTTTTCTCCTGGGTCTAAACAATGTACCCCCACTAAATCATAAGTTGGGGAACCAAGAGTCCTATAGAGCCACCCTGGAGGTGTGGGTGGTGATGTTTCCTTCCACAATGAGAACTTCCCAAGTCAGGTTTGCTGGTTGATCTGTTCCAGTTTGAAGGCAATTGTGAAGCATGTTTCCTGCAAAGAAAAAAATACACTTCTTGGGGGCTTTCTCCCCCCTGGATTTGTTATTGTTGTCTATTTGTTTAATCAGTCTCTCTGGCAGCCAGTGTGCAGCATCTGCCATTTGGGAATATATGCAGACAGAACCTCTTCCCCAGATAAGCACTGGATCTGGCCCATTCCAGGTTCCAGTTAATGGGTCTTTCCAGAAGACTGTTGCAAAATTCTTTTTGGTATCAGGATGTCAGAATCTACCTGTAGCAGATTTTCCTTCAGACTTCATTAGGGCTGCACATAATCAATCCCAACTGGGATAACATATCTTGGCCCCAGAGATTAATGGGAAGGCCCAAGATGACATAGGGTTGTATATTTCCTGTATTTCCTTCTTTATCTTTACATGTCAGCACCTTAGAGCTTTGTTGTGGGTTTTGACTTTTTTTTAACCTTAGATTGGTTAAGATTGGGGTGGCCAGGGTTAAGAGGCCAGGTGGCGGGCCAATCACTTTGTTTGATAATTGTCATATCAGCCCCTGTATCAACTAAGACTTGGAATGCTTTTCCATCAAGCCATATTGTCATCATAGGCTTTTTAAACTATAGGCTGTACCCAGTATGCATCAGAGGAACCACAGCCTTGATACCTTCTCTTAGGACTCATATTTGTGATTAGTAGGGAACAACGGAAGTAACAATAGTTGAGTTATCCTCCTTCCTATAGGAATGGTGACTATATTCTGTATTGCCTTGGCCATTACCTTAATCTCACCTTGATAATCATTGTCTATAACTCCAGGAAGAAATATGTAGTCCCTGCATAGTAGTTCTGCTTCTTCCCACTATCAGGCCAAACACATTTGGATAGAGTGGTCCAGACACTCTGGTGGGTAAGGCCTAAGGGGTTAATACCTTGTGGGTGGCAGAACTGAGGTCCAGTCCTGCGCTTCCTGGTGTTGGTTGACTAAGTTCAGAAAGGGGTTGTTGTTTGCTGGTATGAAACTGACTGCTCCATAAGCCTGTTTTGGCTTGTGTTGGTTTGGGGCCTGGGTCTGGTCCCTGTTCCCATTTCCCTGATTATGGGAAAGGATGTTTTCTTGTGTGTCTCTTTTGGACCTACATTCACTAGCCCAATGCCTTCCATGTTTGCAAAGTGGGCAGAGCCCAGCCTGTTTCCTGGGCTGTCTCTGGGTTAACTCATTTTCTGCCTTGCAATCTCTTGTAAAGTGTCCAGGCTTGCCACACTTAAAACAGGCCTTTTTGTCTCTACTTGCCAAGAAATCTCTTACTTATTGTCCTTGCATGGCAGCCGCCATAGCTAAGCCCTGTTGGTAGGAGGGCCCTATGTCAGAACAGAGTCTGATATACCCAGTAAGGTCTATCTTCTTCCTGTAGGGTCTAATGGCCACTTGGCAAGCAGGATTGGCATTTTCATGTGCAAGTTGTTTCACATAATCTACTCCTGCCTCTGCATTACCCAAAATCCTCTCTGCTGTTGTCATTAATCGATGAGCAAAATCAGAAAATCATTCATCAGGCCCTTGTCTGACTGCTGTCAAAGAGGCAACAGCGTATCCCTTTACCGGGAGTTTATGCCAAGCCTCCATGGCTGCATTTTGAACTTGAGCAAATAAGCCTGAGTCATATTGCATCTGGTTATCACTAGAAGCAAACTGCCCTTCTCCTACTAAGGCATCAAAGGACCAACCATTGCCTGCCTGAATGTTTCTCCTAGCTGTCTTTTTACAATTCTCATGATACTCTGATTTCCAAATAAGATGGTCTCTACCACTAAGAACTGCTCTCACTAAAGTATTTCAATTGCCAGGAGTTAGCCACTTTTCTGAAGCAGATTCTAAGATTTCAAGAGTAAAAGGAGCATTGGTGCCGTATTGTGACACTGCATGTTTTCATTCTTTAATGATTTAAAAATTAAACCCTGTGTGATGTCTCCAAGCAACCCCTTGAACGTCTCTGGTCTCTGATACAGGGAAAGCTTCAGCCTCTCCCTCCTCTGGCTGATCTGTGGCTGAACTAAAGCTAGAGGAGAGGGACTGTCTTTGGACTCTGGGTTGAGGAATGCAAGGACATGTGGGATTTTTGCAGTTGGCCTCTCGATACCTCTTTCCTGTACTTAACTTTTGTAGCTGATTAATTAAGTTCTGATGCTCTTTTTCTATTTCTATTTGTTATTTAAAAAGAGAAATTCTGTCCTGTAACTCCTTTCTGGGATCTACAACCACCATAGTGGGAACAACTGGAGGTGGAGGCGCACAGGGAAGGGCCTTTGGGAAGAAGGCTGTTCAGGGTCATAATATTTGGCTGCCTCTTCCTCTAGGTTGTCCCAGTCTGACTCTGACAAATTGTCATTAACCTTTGATAGTATTTTGGATTCTAATTTTGGATATATGCATATCTTTTTCTTTTGAACATGAAACACAGCATTCAAACAACGAAACGAAAGCAAACAATTGACACATGTGAACAGCAAACAACAAAACAAAAACAGAGAGTTGAGTTCAGGCTGACTTATTTCTTGCTCCATTTTCATTACTATGACTTACTTTTCTGGATGCGGTAGATTCCTGTGGCGATCACCTTTGTTTCACTTCTGAATTTTTGGTTGGCCCTTCTTCTGGTAACATCCCTTACTGGGTCTCTTATTCTTGCTGCCTTGAGTTGAGTGCCAAGACCAAGCCAGCTCCATCAATCAACAGGTTCTCTAGTGCAGGAGTGAGGATGTGCACTTCCAATTCCCACAGTGTCCTTCTCTATATTCTGCTTACTTGAGCTCCAATGTTGAGGTGAAAAGATGACCCAGACTGTTCCCCACATTGGGACACCAAGATGTCCTGGACCATGCTGACCCACACTTGGGGGCTAAGTGTCCTGGCCCACACTACTGCAAGCTGCTTCATGTTTGTGGGCCAAGTGTCCCGGTCTGTTTGGATCAGTCAACAGGGTCTAGCAAGAGAGAGAGTGGGGATTGGGGGGGGGGGCAAGAGACACGAAGAATGGAGATAAGACAGGGTGTATGATCAAGTCCCATTTACTAAAAGGAAGTCATGGGTATATATACACTTTACCACATGCCTTGCAGCCACGGACAAGCAGGGGAACACAACTGAAGACACTTTACCACGTGTGCCTTGCAGCTGGGGGCGTTAAACAACAAAACAAGATATGTGGGAAAAACAAGATATTTATCAGAGTTTGCTCAGCTGTTGTAGGCTGCTTGCAAACAAGTCTGTTGTCAGGGTATATGGTCCGAGATGGCTGCAATGATGATAGCTGCTTTCTGCTAGGAGTTGGCTCCCAACACCTCCTCCTTTTTGCTTTTATACCATTTTAATTACATGCAAGTATTAAGGTCAGTTCTAGGCTGAGGAACTAGCAATACAATAGATGCAAATAGTCAAGGAGCAAGGAAGATAAGAACACAAACTGTCAAAAAACAAGCAAGGTAATAAACAAAATTCCATGAGCACTCCCATGATTGTGATCACTGTTTCTAAGGGCTTATCAGAATGACCAAAATATCTGAGCCGAATTCCTTGTCCTAGCCCAAAGTCATTTTCACATCTGAAGCTCACTTCCTTGTTCTAGCCTAAAATTTAGATTCCTGCCTGAAATTACTTCTTTGTGCTAGTCTAATATTTAGAATCCTGCCTGGAATTACTTCTTTGTTCTAGTCTATTATTTAGATTCCTGCCTGAAATTTTGTTCTAGACTAATGCCAGATTCATGTCAGAAGCCCACTTCCTTGTTCTTGGCCAATGTCATATTCCTGCCAAGCAGCCCATTTCCTTGTCTTTGGCCCATGTCAGATTCTTGACAAGCAGCCCCATAAATAAGACTGAGCCTGTCTTAGTTTGTTCTGCCAAGAATGCCTTCCTTATCTGTCATGGTATATGCATTATAAAGAGCAATGCACTTCTGTCTAAGGTTGGTAAGGCTCTGTGCAGAATTTTACCTGTCCTTGGATTGCCAGCCTGTTAAATTAAGGACTCTGTCTGGGGGTCTATTTTCAGGTTCAAGTCTTGTACTTTGGCTGCCAACATGTTGATATTGTTAAAGACAAGCTTTAACACAATGGGCAGGAATAAAAGTATTCTCAGGACAAAAAGGGCTAGCGTGATCAAGCTACATATGCCATTCTTGAAGCTTGATCAAAATAGAAATATTGACCTCAATGCTCAGCAGAACAGCATTCTTTAAATTCATAAACTCACTATGCAAAGTTAAAACATCTAGAGAGTTGTTAGAATTATGACAAATACACTGCAAGTGTCTTTAAAATTTCTCCTAATTATAATGATAACCACTGTAAATTTTAGAACTAACATGAATCCAATAGTATTTGGAATGACACTAGAGATGGTTCCTTATTCTTAAACTCTGAACCTCTTTCAAATAATTTGAATGGGATAAAGAGAATCAATTCATTGTTCCAAGTGCCTATCTAAATCCTCTTGTATATTCAACACATTAGTAACATTTTTTTTGCTAAATAATTAACAAAAGTAGCTGTCTTAACTTCTTGTGTCAAATTAATTTCAGAAGCAGTGGTGCTAGCCATTAATGTAATTAAAGCTGTTATACCAGCAGTAATCAGTAGCCTACTACCCTCTTGCTTCTATTAAAGCTGACTCACTTTTTTCAGTACTTGCAAGCTCTTTTCAGTAGACCAACATTCTGTGGTACTCACGGCAATAAGGATCCTCCTCTGTTTGAGTTCCTGCCCTGCCGTTTTTTCATTTATGAACAGCATTGTGAAAGTGTAAGCTGAACAAACACCTTCTTTCCCAACTTCTTTTTCTTCATAGTGTTTTGTCATTGGTATAGAAATCCCAAGAAAAGGCCTATAGAAGATGTGTAGTTGGTAAAAATATTTCCCATTCTGTAGCTGTCTAATTTGTCTGGATGATGGTGTCTTTTGCCATAAAGAAGATTTTTAGTTCCTGGGGTCCTATTTATTAATTGTTGTTCTTAGTGGCTTGTAATTAGTGTTCTGTTCAGAAGGTTTTTTTTTTTTCTTTTTGTGAAAATGGGTTCAAATGTATTCCCACCTTTCTTGTTTGTCAGGTTCAGTGTATCTGTTCTTATGGTGAGAGTTTTGTGGAGTGTTATAAGCATGGATCAATTTCCATTCTATATGCAGACATTAACTTTGACCCATATCATCTGTTGAAGGTATTTTATTTTTTTCATTGTGTATTTGTGACTTTTTTTTTATTAAAAAGTCCCACGTGTCTAGTGTCTATTGGTATATAGTCTTATATGTCTGGGTTTTGGTTTTTCTGCCAATGCCATGCTGTTCTTATTCATATAGTTCTATATGAATGAGATCATGAAAGGTTTTAGTGAATATCCATCTTAGACTTAAAAGCCATCTTATAATAAAGACAAAGTAGGTTCATTCTTGCTTATGATTCAACTTTTGTTGCTCAAGAATTGGGCTATGCTCCACATTGTAAAAATAGGCAGTTCTGTACTGCTCATTCTAGGAATGGCATTCATATCTTTGTTTCAAAAAGTTGTTTGTATCCATCTTACAACCCTACCTTTGTTGCAAAAGGTGATATTACAACCCATGACTACCTAGTTATACCCAGTTGCAACCTTGTCTTTGTTTCAGGATTTCCTTACTTGTTATGTTTATGTCCTGCTCCTGTAAGCCCACTTAATTTTTCTACCAAATCTCCCACTTGGAAACAGCATACCTCTGAGCTATAAAACCTTGTCTTCCTCACATTGAATGCTGACCTCTTAAACCACAATTCATGGGGAGGTAGTTAGTGTACATGAATAAAAATGTTTGCTTTAATTAATGCTTGCTTTAATTAATTTGGCTGTGTTGATTTGGATCAAAGTGGTCTTTCTCCCTCCATCCTTGGCTTTAACAATACTTTCAACAATTCTTTTACTATTCAGGAGTGCTTTAAATATCCTGCATTTTTATGTGTATTTTCATATGGTGCCATGAATTAATCGTTCTTTCAAGTTCTCGGAAGATTGTGTTGGGGTTTTGATGGGGATGTCTTTGAATCTGTAGATAGCTTCTGATAGAATGGCTGTTTTTAGTATGTTAATCCTTATGATCCATGAGCATGGGAGATTTCTGCATCTTCTTATATCTTCTTCAATTTCTTTCTTCAATATCTTATAGTATTTATTACTCATGTGTTTCACTAGCTTTCTTAGAGTTTTCCCAAGACACTTTATATTTTTTTGTGGCTATTGTTTTTAGTTAATTAATTATTTTTAAAAATTATTTATTACCTTTACAACCCAATATCAACCCTCGCTCTTCTCCCAGTACCACCTCACACAAGTCCTCCCCTCATCCACCTCTCCCTTTTTTTTTCAGAAAGGGAAGCCCCACTCTGCATGTTATACCCTACTAACCTGCAACCCCCTCCACCCCCCACCACACATCAAATCATTCTGGAACAATGCAAATTGTTGCACTGTGGCCAAAAAAGGCTGTTTATTTAAGGTCTCAGGATTCACAGGCAGGCAGGTAAAAGGCTCAGGGACAGCCCCTACTCCAATTTTTGGAGGACCCACATGAAGACTTAGCTGCTCATCTGCTACATTGTGTGCTGAGGGCTTGTGTCTAGCCAGTGCTTTGCTCTCTTTTTGGTTATTGTTGCATAGGACCATCAGAAATATCACATATTTACATTGCCATTCATAACAGTAGCAAAATTACAGTTATAGAGTAACAATGAAATTTCCAGTTGGGTGTTACTACAACAGGAGGAACTATAATTAAGAGTCATGGCATTGGGAAGGTTGAAAGCACTGTATTAGTCACATAGTTTACTACTTGTATTAGTCAGGGTTCTCTAGATGAACAGAACCTATAGAATGAATCTATATGTACACATAACAGAGAATTATTAGAATGGTTTTCAGGCTGTGGTCCAGTGAGATCACCAATGGCTCTGTACCAACTGAGTGCCCAAGAAGCCAGCAGTTGTTCAGCTTATGAAGCTGGATGTCTCAGCTGGTTCCAGTATATGCCAAATGCCTGAAGAATTAGGCTCTAAGGCCAGTGAAAGAATTGCTGTCAAGAACTAGAGCAAGCAGACAAGGAGAAGCCAAGCATAAGGTAACATATCCCACATACAGGCAATAGATTTTGGGATAACCCCCATTTCAGTTGTTCAGGACCCACATGAACACCAAGCTGCTCACCTGCTCTATATGTGTGCAGAAACCTAGGTTTAGCCCAGATGTGTTTATTGGTTGATGGTTCAGACTCAGAGAGCCCCAAGCATCCAGGTTAGTTGCCTTTGTTGGTCTTCCTATGGAGTTCTTGTCCCCTATGGGGCCCATAGTTCTTCCTTATATTCTTCCATAATCATCCTCAAGCTCCATTCACTGTTTGGCTGTGGGTATTTATTTATATCTGTCTGAGTTAGCTGTTGCATGGAGCCTCTCAGAGAACAACTTTTTCCTGTCTGCAAGCATAACAGAGTATCATTAATAGAGTTAGGGATTGGTTCTTGTTTATGGGATGGGTCTCAAGTTGGGTTGGTTATTAGTTGGCCATTTCCTCAGTTTCTGTCCCATCCTCCATGCTTGCATTTCTTGTTGCCAGCATAAATTTTGGATTGAAAGATTTGTGGGTGGGTTGGCATCTCTACTCCTACACAGTGGTTCTTTCCTAGCTACAGGAGATGGCCTGTTCAGTTTCCATATCCCCAATGTAATGAGTCACAACTAGGGTCACCCCCATTGATTCTTGGGTGCCAGCCTTATCCCAAGTTTCAGTCTCATCCTAGAGATGCCCATCACCTCCTTATCCCCATTAGTTGCATATTTTCCATCATTTTCATGGCCATCTACCCATCTCTCCTGTCCTTCCTCACACCTAATCCAGAACTCCCTCATACTCCTTCCCATCTTCCCCCTCCAAGTTCCATCCCTCTGTCTGCCTCTTATGACTATTTTATTCTTCTTTTTAAGTGAAATTCAAGCATCCTTGCTTGGGCTTTCATTATTTCTCTTTTTAAAAAATTTTATTTGTTATTTTGTTATTTACACTTCAAATGTTATCCTCTCTTTTGGGTATATGCCAAGGAGTGGTATAGCTGGGTCCTCAGGTAGTACTATGTCCAATTTTCTGAGAAACCACCAGACTGATTTCCAGAAAGATTGTACCAGCTTGCAATCCCACCAGCAGTGGAGGAATGTTCTTCTTACTCTACATCGTTGCCAGCATCTGCTGTCACCTGAGTTTTTGTTCTTAGCCATTCTGCCTGGTGTGATGTGGAATTCCAGGGTTGTTTTGATTTGCATTTTTCTGATGACTAAGGATGTTGAAACATTTCCTTAGGTTCTGCTCAGCCATTCAGTATTCCTCAGGTAAGAATTATCTGTTTAGCTCTGTACCCCATTTTTAATAGGGTTACTTGGTTCTCTGGACTCTAATTTCTCAGGTTCTTTGTATATTTTGGTTATTAGCCCTTTATTGGCGTAGGCTTGGGTAAAGATCTTTTCCCAAACTATGGGTTGCCATTTCATCCTATTGATAGTGTTTTTTGCCTTACAGAAGGTTTTCAATATTATGAGGTCCAATTTGTCGATTATTGATATTAGAGTATAAGCCATTGGTATTCTGTTCAGGAAATTTTCCCGTGTGCCCATGTGCTTGAGGTTCTTCCCCACTTTCTCTTCTATTAGATTCAATATATCTTGTTTTATGTGGAAGTCCTTGATCCATTTGGACTTGAGCTTTGTACAGGAGATAAGAATGAATCATTTGCATTCTTCTATATGCTGACCTCCAGTTGAGCCAGGACTATTTGTTGAAGATGCTATCTTTCTTCCACTGGATGGTTTTAAGTCCTTTGTCAAAGATCATGTGACCATAGGTATGTGGGTTCACTTCTGGGTCTTCAATTCTATTCCCATGATCTTCTTGCCTGTCTCTGTACCAACACCATGCAGTTTTTTTTTTTTTTTAATCACTATTGCTCTGTAGTACAGCTTGAGATGTGGGATGGAGAATCCCCCAGAAGTTCTTTTATTGTTGAGAACAGTTTTTGCTATCCTGGAATTTTTGTTACTCCAAAATATTCTGAAAATTGCTCTTTCTAACTGTGAAGAATTGAGTTGGAATTTTGATGGTGATTGCATCGAATCTGTAGATTGCTTTCAGCAAGATGGCCATTTTTTTCTATATTAATACTGCCAAACCATGAGCATGGTAGATCTTTCCATCTTCTGAGGTATTCTTTGATTTCTTTCTTCAGAGACTTGAAGTTCTTGTCATACAGATCTTTCACTTGCTTGTTTAGATTCATACCAAGGTATTTTATATTATTTGTGACTATTGTGAGGGGTGTCATTTCCCTAATTTTTTTCTCAGCCTGTTTATCCTTTGAGTACAGGAAGGCTACTTATTTGAGTTAATTTTGTATGCAGCCACTTTGCTGAAGTTGTTGATCAGGTTTAGTAGTTCTTTGGTGGAAGTTTTGGAGTCACTTAGGTATACTATTATATCATCTGCAAATAGTGATATTTCTACTTCTTCCTTTCCAATTTGTATTACTCTGACCTCCTTTTGTTTCCTAATTTCTTGGCTAGAAATTTGAATACTATGTTGAATAGGTAGGGAGAGAGTGGGCAACCTTGTCTATTCTCTGATGTTACTGGGATTGCTTCAAGTTTCTCTCCATTTAGTTTGATGTTGGCTACTGGTTTGCTGTATGATGCTTTTTACAATGTTTATGTATAGGCCCTGAATTTCTGATCATTCCAAGACTTTTGTGATGAAGGGGTGTTGAATTTTGTCAAATGATTTCTCAGCATCTAGTGAGATGATCATGTGGTTTTATTTTCTTTGAGTTTGTTTATATACTGGATTGCATTGATGGATTTCTGTATACGGAACCATCCCTGCATTCCTGGGATAAAGCCTACTTGATCATGGTGGATGTTTGTTTTGATGTTTACTTGGATTTCGTTTGTGAGAATTTTATTGAGTATTTTTGCATTGATATTCTTAAGGAAGATTGGTCTGAAGTTCTCTTTCTTTGTTGGGTCTTTGTGTGGTTTAGGTATAAGCATAATTCTGGCTTCATAGGATGAATTGGGTAGTGTTTCTTCTCTTTTTATTTTGTGGAATAGTTTAAAGAGTATTGATATTAGCTCTTCTTGGCAGGACTGATAGAGCTCTGTACTAAAACCATCTGGTCCAGGACTTTTTTTTGGTTGGGAGACTTTTAATACTGTCTCTTTCTTTAGGGGTTATGGAACTGTTTAGATGGTTTGTCTGGTCCTGATTTAACTTTGGTACCTGGTATCTGTCTCGAAAATTGTCCATTTCATCCAGATTTTTTAGTTTTGTTGAGTATAATCTTTTGTAGTAGTATCTGATGATTTTTTGAATTTCCTTAGTTTATGTTGTTATGTCTCCCTTTTCAGTTCTGATTTTAATAATTTGGATACTGTCTCTGTGCCCTCTGGTTAGTCTGGCTAAGGGTTTATCTATCTTGTTGATTTTCTCAAGGACAAGCTCAGGGTTTTGTTGACATTTTGTATAGTTCTTTTTGTTTATACTTGGTTGATTTCAGCCCTGAGTTTGATTATTTTGTGTCATCTACTCTTCTTGGGTATGTTTGCTTCTTTTTGTTCTAGAGCTTTCAGTTGTGTTGTCAAGCTGCTAGTGTATCCTCTCTCCAGCTCCTTTTTGTAGGCACTTAGAGCTATGAGTTTTTCTCTTAGCACTGCTTTCATTGTGTCCCATAAGTTTTGGTATGAAAAGTCTTCATTTTCATTAACTTGTAAAAAGTCTGTAATTTCTTTTTTTATTTCTTTACTGACCAAATTATCATTGAGTAGATTGTTGTTCAGTTTTCACGTGTATGTGGGCTTTCACATTGTTTTTGTTGTTATTGAAAACCAATTTTATTTTGTGGTGATGTGATAGGATGCATGGGATTGTTTTAATTTTCTTCTATCTGTTGAGGCCTGTTTTGCAATGAATTATATGGTCATTTTTGGAGAAGGTACCATGAGGTGCTGAGAACTTTGTTGTGATAATTATAGCTTCATATTTTTCCTCAATTTCTTTACTACACTTCATACCTCTCTTCACCCCAAAATAATACTCCCTGTATTTATTTAGGTTTATTTTGTGGAATATAAATTTTCTATGTTGTAGAAAACTGTTCTTCCTTTGTTCATAGGAGTAGTGTTGGTGGGCATATCATTTTAGATTTATTGTCATTAAGGACTTAGTATGTATTGCTGCAGGCACTTCTGCCTTTGAAAGTTTACTTTGAGAAATCAGCTATTCCTATTCCATTTTTTCCCTAGAATTAAAGAAATTTACCTTTCTCTTTGATGCGTTTCATTTATTTGTGCTTTGAGTTTTTCTCTTAGAGCTGTCAATTCACTTGCATTTTGGTTTGTTTTTTTTCTATTCTTAATATTTTAAATATGAGATGTGTGGAAATCTACAGACTCAACACAATGCCTATCAAAATCCCAAGCAATTCTTCAAAGATGTGGAAAGAGCAATTCTCAAATTCGTCTGGAAAGGAAAAAAAAAAAAACAAGCATAGAGAAAACACTTTCTAACAATAAAATAACTGCTGCAGGAATCACCATCCCTGACTTCAAGCTATATTACTGAGCAAAAGTGATAAAAACTGCATTGTATTGGTACAGAAACAGACATGTTGATCAATGGAGTAAAGTTGAAGACCCAGAAATAAAAACACACACTTACAGACACTTGATCTTTGACAAAGTAGCCAAAAGTATAGAATGGAAAAAGAAAGCATCTTCAATAAACTGTGCTAGTCTAACTGGCTGTCTGTATGTAGAAAAATGAAAATAGACCCATATTTGTTACCTTGCACAAAACTCAAGTCCAAGTGGATCAAGGACCTCAACGTAAAACAAGATACACTGAATCTAATAGAAGAGAAAGTGCCTAAGAGTCTTGAACTCATTGGCACTGGGATAAATTTTCTGAACAGAACTCCAATGGCTCATATTCTAAGATCAAGAATTGATAAATGGGACATCATGAAACTGGAAAGCTTCTGTAAGGCAAAGGACATAGTCAGTAGGACAAACTGGCAACCTACAGATTTAGAAAACATCTTCACTTGTCCCACATCAGATAGTGCGCTAATATCCAAAATATGTAAAGAACTCAAGATGCTAACCATCAAAACCCCAAACAACCAAATTAATAAATGGGGAATAAAACTAAACAGAGAATTCACAACATAGGAACCTTGAATGGCTGAGAAGCACCTAAAGAAATGTTTCAAAATCCTTAGCGATCAGGGAAATGCCAATTCCAACGACCCTGTGATTCCATCTTAGACCAATCAGAATGGCTAAGATCAAAACCTCAGATGACAGCACATTATGGGAAGGTTGTGGAAAATGTGGAACACTCATCCATTGCAGGTGGGATTGCATATTGTTACAACTACTCTTGAAATTAATCTGGATGTTCCTCAGAAAGTTGGAAGTACCTGAAGACTCAGCTATATCACTCTTGGGAATATACCCAATAGATGCCCCACCAGGCCACAGGGTCATGTGCTCCACTTTGTTCACAGTAGCCTTGTTTGTAATAGCCAAAAGCTAGAAAAAACACAATCCACAACAGAAGAATGAATACAGAAAATGTGGTTCATTTACACAATGGAATACTACTCAGCTATCAAGAACCAGGACATCTGCTGTTTGCAGGCAAATGGATGGAACTAGAAAATATCATCCTAAGTTAGGTAACTCAGACTCAAAAACATGCATGGAATATACTCACTAATAAGTGGATATTAGCCAAAAAAATAGTATGGAAAACCCAAACTACAATCCATTGAACTAAAAAAGGTTAACAAAACAAAGGTTCCAATCAGCCTTTGGAGAGAGAAGAAAGAAATTGCAGAGGGAGGCTGTATTGAGAAACCTGGGTGGGATAGAGGACAGGGAGGAGAAGTGGGGAAGATGATCAGGTATTGGGTGGGGGAAATGGACTGAAGCCCTGAGGGCCAACAGAAAGAATGGGCACAGGTAACCATGGGAGGTAAGAAGTAGGGGGACCCATTAGAATCTACCCAAACCTGGCAGGTGAGAGACTCTTAGGACTCAAAGGACCTTAGATTAAATGCTCTACAATGGGAAGAGGGATCTTGTGGAGCCCACCTCCAGCAGAAAGACAGGGCATCAAGTGAGAGTGGGGGTTGGCATCCCACAGTCAAAAGTGTGATCCTTAATTGTTCCTGTATGAATGAATTTCAGGGACAAAAATGGAGAAGAGCCTGAGGAAAAGGAGGTCCAGTGACAGACCCAAAGTGGGATCCAGCTCAAGGGGAGGCCCCAAGGCTTACCACTATTACTGAGGCTAAGAGTGCTCACAAAAAGGAATCTATTATGACTGCTCTCCGAAGGACCCAACAAATAGCTGAAACAGTCAGAAGCAGATATTTACACCCAACCAAAGGACAGAAGCTGCTGACCCCTGTGGTTGAATTAGGGAAAAACTGGAAGAAGCTGAGGAGGAGGGCCACCCTGTAGGAGGACCACAGTTTCAATTAACCTGGATCCCCAAGATATCTCAGACACTGGATCACCAACCAGGCAGCATACACTAGCTGATATGAATTTCCTACACAACTGAGGACTGCCCAATCTGGGTTCAGTTAGAGAAGCTGCACCTACCCCTCAAGAGACTGGAGGTTCCAGGGAGTGAAGATGTCTGGTGCATTGAGGTGTGGAGTAGTAGGGACATCCTTGTGGAAGAGCATCAGGGGAGGAGGTATGGGATGTGGAACAGTCCGAGGAAGGATTGGGATCAGGATAAAACCTGAAGTTTAAAAAAAAGAAAAAAGAAAAAAAGAGATTATTATATAAAAATAAAAACAAAATAAAAAAATATAAGATGAATGGAAATTTTGATTGTGCCCTTGTCTTGTCTTGTTTTTTTTTTTTTTCTTTTTTTCCTTTCTGTGATCTTCTTAAATTATATGGTTGTGTCCTTGGGGCAGTTTTCTATTATGATCTTATTGAATTTCTTGTGTTTCCCATTGACTTGGAACTCATCTCTGTCACCTGTGCCTATAATTTGAAGGTTTGATTTATTTTATGGTGTCCCACATACACAATACTCTCTAGGCCTACACTCGGCCAACTGAACTATATTCACAACCTCACAGTCTGATTTCTTCTGACAATACAGTTATATGACCTCCTGTGTGTGTGCTCTGTAAGAAAAATCAGTTAACCTTTGTGTGTTTGGAGGAGGTGACATTTTCCTAATTTTCTCAAAAGAGCTGTTAATTTCTAGCTGAGACACTGAAGCCACTGTCAGGAAAGTTGTAGGGCACCACAAAAGCTTTAGAGACAGGATGGATACCTTGGGAAATCTAAATTGTTTTTGTACTTCTTTTAAAATGGATTTTTATTATTCTTACTTTTGTTCAGCAGGAGTGGGATCAGTTAATCCACACACTCAGTTAGGGCCTGCGGAGAATATCTCACACATGGGAAACCCAGAGCTCAGCTGTTTTTACTCTACTGTTCTGGAATGAGGGATGTTCACTTTTCCATTTGATGGTAGCACTTTGTAACAACCTCAAGATCAAAAGTGCCTTCTCCAGATGACATGATAACTGTGGGTCTAGAGGGAGATGAGCTGATGGCATTTGTTCCATATAACTACTTCTTAGGGCCTCATTCTACAGGGATGTTTATGGCAGGCTCATATGGTGAGTCCTTTTTTCAAATTCTCTTCATTATATTGAGGGCAGTAGGTGGTAGAACAAAGCTGGATTCTGTAATAAATGATTAGAGCATTTTGTGCTTACAATTTTACTTTTGAGCTATATTGTATCATATGTTAGCAGACATGCTTTCAGACATATGAATATCAGTGTAATGATTAATAAAAGAACACAGGTTTCACTCAATTTGATCTGTTCTATATGTGAGAGTATAGTATCCCTAGCAGAAGGATGGGTAGAGACAGGAAAAGCTGATAGGCTGAAGATGATCCTTGAGTGTTATATATTAAATGAAAATATCCTGACACCCATTACTTTTTATAATGAATCTATACTGACATATATTTAAAAAGTAACTCCATCTCAACCTTTTAAGAGCCTGACAGGATTTTACTCAGTGTGTGCTCTAAGAGTTCTAAGATCATGGTTCCAGGTAGGTATGACCAACTGTGATAGTTTTCCATCCTGGTAATACAACACCTGAGCTGTCTTAGGGAGTGAAAATCAGATGACAACCGTTCATTTTTTTGCAGGAGTTGATGTATAATAATTATGCATTTGATTTGTGTTTTATATTTTTCAATTTTACTCTTTCCTCAAGTTTAAAATTTTTCCATAGATTTGTTTAATCTATTGCAATGTTTATCATAAAGCAGATATTTTATAGGCACTTCAAAAATATTTGACAATCTCATCTCATTCATTATCCTTACTCGAATGTAATTTTCAGTAGATCTTTTAGTCATTTTATTAAAATGAATTCCTTTTTCTCATTTTAGGTGTTCTAAATTGAACCTTGTAACATTAAAGTTGAATAATATTGAGTGAGACTTTTATTAGCAGTGAGAAATATATTTACAATTCTTGGATAGTATAAAATTATTTCAAGTCAAAATCACTAAGGTTTTCTCTAACATTTATGGAATACAATTGCTTGCTAAAATTTACTTACACACACACACACACACACACACACACACACACACACACAGCCAAGTAATTTAAGTTCAGGTAATGAAATCACAAGTCAATTTTTATTTTCTTGGACTATCAGTTACTAATGTATATGGGAGGTTGAAATGGAAAATGATGGCAGGTTTGGTGGTACACACCTATGATCCCAGCACTTTCAAGGCTAAGGCAGGCAAATGGTGGGTTTGATTGAAGTCAGTCTGAACTTGGTTGAGATCCTATGTCTGTCTGTCCGTCTGTCTGTCTGTCTCCCTCGCCTACACACAAACACAAATTTAAGAAAATCAAAGTTGAAAACTGAGAATGTAGATTTATAAATTATTATCAATGAGATGGAACAGAAGAACATCAGTAAGCATAATGAACTCCCTGGCCTAGAATATTAATGCCATTAAAATCAGTTGTCAGAAACATGAGTTTATGTTTGCAAGCATTCCAGAATTTTCAGTTTGTTTTGAATAATTTGTTTTAAAATTTTCAGCAGTGCACTACACAGGACAATATTGAATCTGACCAGGTCACACAGAAAACAGAGGACATCCATTTTCATTTATGTTCATTTCATTTCATGAACATATTTGATATAATTGTCAGTTTTTCACCCAAGTGATGTAAATGTATTCACAGTAGCAGCACCAGAACTCACTATGCTTGTGATCTATTCATGGACCTGGTAGTCCAATATTATCTCTCTGTCTCTTGTTTATCTCTCTCTCTCTGTCTCTCTCTCTCTTTCCTTTTCATTCTTTCCCTTTTCATTTTCTTCTCCTTTCTTCTCTCTATCTTCCTCTTCTCTTCCCCATCTTGTGCACAACACACACACACACACACACACACACACACACACACACAGAGAGAGAGAGAGAGAGAGAGAGAGAGAGAGAGAGAGAGAGAGAGAGACACTTTCAATGAACACTGTCATATATTTCCAAAACTTATACCATGCATCTTGTGATAAAGCACTGTGTATGATTGTTTTCCACAGTCTGTGCAGTGACATTCCTGCTGCTTCGTTTCAGGGGAACAGGCTAATAACAGTGAGATTATAATATTCTACTCAGCATCTGTGTGCATCCAGTTACACCTGTGCTAAATTTAATTTCCAAATAGGAATTCATGCATTTAAATTATTTGAGAGTATCAGGTAAGTGCTATGAATAACTAGTTTACTAAAAAGTATTTAGTATTCTTGCTGGCAACCTATATTTTATAAAGATTTCATGGAACTAATCTAGAGATTAAGTTCTTTCTCTTTTATGCTTTCCTAAAAACGCCTTTATTTTTGTATTTTATTCTTTTATTTAAAAGAAAATTGCACTTTTGGCAGCTCCCACATTAGTTTAAATTGCAATATTTAGTTGTTAGTAATAAAACCCAGAGTGTATCCATAAACATTTATAATAGTGGGGAAACCATCACTACCACATTGACCCAAACCAAAAGACTAAGCAGTCTGCAGCCAGCTGTGTGAAGAAGCATTGACAGAGGACAGTACATCAGCCAACCATTTCACTTACCACCTGAAAGTCACATACTCACTGTGTGTTCTCTCTGAACAGTCTTACAGCTTTTAGGTCATTACTCACTAAATGTGGTGAAGCTTCAAATGAAAATGATACTCTTGATTTACTGAATTTATATGTTCCCTGTATTATTCAGTCTTCACAAACATAATACAAAGATCACTGTATGTGCAAGAAACAAACTGTTCTAAAATCAGATATTGTGATAAGGAAGAGGTGAAGTGACAGTTCACAGAGAATGCAGAGCTGTGAATGAAGATTTCTCTCTCTCTCTCTCTCTCTCTCTCTCTCTCTCTCTCTCTCTCTCTCTCTGTGTGTGTGTGACTGTAGCATTTTTTTTCTTTACTGATCTTTTGATGGGGATTTAAGCTGCCTCCAATCTTGGGTATTTTGAATAATACTGTGATTAATGTGGGTGTGAATGTGTGTCTTTTATGTATGCAGATATGTATACAGGCATAGGCGCAAGAGTGCTATAGCTGCATCAGGATGGGTATAATTTCAGTGTTTTGATGAGTCTCCAAATTGACCTTGGTAAGTTATTTAACATCCCGAAGAACAGTATATAAGGATTCCTGCTACCTCTTGTGTGCCTAATAACTTTTGTTATTTTGTTGTTGTTTGCATAGTATTCATTCTTTGTGAAAAATGGAAGCTTAAAGTAATTTTGATTCACATTTTGCACATGGATAAATATAACAAATATTTTTTTAAATCCTACAAGATCAGTCTAAGACCAGATAATAGAACCCCAAATATGACTTTTCAGTCATGATAATAAATGTCAACAAACTACTTGTTAAAAGAATTTACAGATTTTTCTAGTTTTAAAAAGTTCAACTTTACTCTCTTTATAGGAAAGATGTAACCAAAGAGATTACTCAGATTAGAAAGAGAAGTCTAGACAGTAGAGTGCCTGACTAGCCACAGTCCAAGAGTGAGCCATAAACTTCATGTCAGACAAGGTTTAATCCAGACCCAAAGCACAAGTGGGATATAAAGAACAGAACAATACAGTGACAGTGGCAGACAGTTGACAGCTAAAATGCCATAAACAGGAAATTAAGCAGGACCAGGTTCCATAAGGAGGACCCACACACCAGTAAGGTGCCACCTAAGTGACTGGAGACGTTAATTTACTTTTCTTAGTCATATCAGATCATGGGGAAAGTGAATACACAGAAGGTCAGATGGTGGGACACAAAAAAAGTATCTGGCGAATGTTCCAGAAAATCTGTCTCCACAAGACAACAAACCTTCTTGGCAAATGTCATGAGAGCTTTCAAGGAAAGCTGAGCAAAGGGCAGAGATTAAACAGTTCATAAACCTGGCTGCAAAAATAGAAAACAAAACAGGTATAGTTTTTCTCAGAACAGTTTAAAAATCAAGTATCAATGAGTTAAAGAATCAAAATTTTTTAAAAAAGTATTTTAAAATTTCAAACTTAGCAAGCTATATAAATGTATGGGGAAATGTTTAAATGCTACTTAGAGAGGTCAAGTGGCAAGCCTCCCATGTTCTTGAATAGGACTATAAACAGTTTAAACACACCAATTTCTCTATAAGCTGCTCAATAAACAGCATGCAACCCCACTATAGGTAGGAGCAAGATTCCCTTATTTTTAACTTCCACAGGATGATGCTAAAAGCATACTGGAAAGTACAAAGAATGAGCAACACAGAAACTCTACAAGAGAAGAATGATGTTTAAGCCTGACCTTCTTATCACTTCAGACACCATAAAATTATCGTGATTTAAAGATTTAAACACTAAGTTACCGACATGTGGCTGGAGAGATACGTGATAAATCAGTCCAAATCAAAAGACTTTAAATAACTAAATGAATACCTACTGGAATTTGTAGGGTGCAGTTAGAGGCTCAAATCAGTGAGACCACAATGGATTACGTGATAAATGTAACACAGTTGCCAGCCAGGCTGGTAGTAGTTAGAGCAGGCCTCACATCTTACATTGCTACCTATCTCTGAAATCTAGGTCCCTTCTGAAGGGATCTAGAAGCAAGGGGAAGGGTGTTACCTACTTGGTCAAGGGAAGACCATGACAATCCACAAGTTAAAATCAATTAGCTGTAAAAATCTCTTTTATGTATTCAGGCTTCTGGTGCTTTTGTTATGAAAGGCTGGCATTTGAGAAATGTCCATCTAGAATGTAGATTAACCAAGACAAAGTAACTGGGATTCAGTAATACAAAAGGAAAGTAAAAAAAGCATAGTTACCTGACCCTTCTTGTATGTTGGCCTTGTACTTGTTTGCACTCTTAAAATCATGTATAATGGCCGAGCATGGGGACATATGTTATTAATCTCAGTGATGGGGAGGCAAAGCCAGAGGCAGGAGAATCTCTGCGAGTGAAAGTTTATTTTGGGCTGTGCAGTGAGTTTCAGGCCAGCCAGGACCAAATGGCAAGGTCATATCATTAAGTAAATCACAAATAATATTACGTAATATGAACTACTTAGTAACAGTCATTTTCACCTCAGTGCTATGCCACAATGCCCCAGGACACCTGTGTCACTGTCTTGTCATCTACAGATATTCTATGAATCATCTAACACAGTTTCCCAAAACACACTGTGTTCAGATTTCTTCAAGTCATTTGAACTATTATGCATTTTAAATCCATGTATATAAGCACTCAGTGGAAATATTTTTAACCAAACAGGAAGCACCCACTGGCATAGCTGAATCTTCTTCCTTACTTTTGTTATATATGTATAACTTCCGAGTTTGACTGTGAGTCTGTAAACACTAGAGAGACTAGCTTGGAGCTTCTGCCTCTGGTTTCCTGTGTGGCACCAGCTGAGCACAGTGCATTACATTTGGCGATTTAAAGCCTTCTTCCACAGTTGATAGACATTTAACTTGTGACTTAAGTCTGCTTTCTGGTTTTGTCTTGTCTTAGGCTTTCTGTTCCCCAGCACACCCCTCCCTTCACAGTCAATATTCATTCCTGGATTTTGTGGCCATCCAAACCTTTCAATAGCCAATGCAAATTCTGCCTCTCCTTAAAAAACAAAACGAAACAAAATTAAATTAAAAACTCAAATAATGCTTATTAATTATTCTGTTATCATAAGTCTCCTCCATAATTTATTAAGCTGTTTTATCCACTGAATAATTAATATTTTCCCATAATATGATACTTTATTCTTCATGTTCATGTCTTGTTATGGTAGACTACATGAGTTAAGAAATCATGTCTTATCTGGATGGGTATGGCCCTCATGCCTCGCTGGACAATGACAGGAGGACCAGAGCCATTACAAGGTCCCCTTTAATTACTGGAGTCAGGCCTCTATCCCTGCCTTGGCAAGAATAGAATTGCCACGTCCCTTATATACTTGGAGAAGGGAGGAGATGTCAGGGGCAGCCCTGTTTATACACTGACAGCCTAAAATCAGCCATAGGCCTAAAATCAGCAATAGGCCTGACATACATGCCTGCTAACACAAAGTCTTGGGTCTCTGTAAAAAAAAAATCCACTGAAACAGATGGCTATAAGCTATTGTAAACAGGCAGCTTCTGTGGAAATTTACCAGCCTGAGTAGTCATAGACCTTGTAAATAGGCAGCCTTGACGGATAGTACCAACTTAGATAAGGACAAGCGAGTCATAAGCAGAGTCATAGTGACCTGTCCCCTGAACCTTCACCCAGCTGATACCCTGTTCTGAAAGATATCTGTACTCCCCCTGAACACCTATGCTCCTGTGTCTGTGTCATCTCCTTCCCCACATCCTGCCTTTTTGTGTTTATAACCCCTGTGTGAAAAAGTAAAAATTACAATTTGATTTAAAAAAAGAATAAAACATTACTAGATATAAAAAAATAAAAAATAAAGAAGCCTAGTTAATGCGGAATGGTGCTTTGGCCACAATAAATAAATAAATAAATAAATAAATAAATAAATAAATAAATATCTGGGGTGATAATTCTTTTTCTTTGTTGTGATGATGTAGACTGAATGCTGGGCCTCATGTGCGTACTCTAGGTAAATGCTTTGTCACTGACTTACACTCCAAGACCTCACTGTTTTTGTGAGAAATATTACATCACCCAGGGCATCATTTTCATAGGTGTCAACTTCAGAGAAATAATGAATAAACTTTATGCCTTGTCCTGGAAAATGTCAGCTATGAGGTTTATGAGATAGTTTATATTTAAAATAATATCATTTGTGGTATTTATGGTTTAAATAAATTTGATTTAAAAAGAGAGAAAGAAACCATGACTTACAATACTGTGCATCCAAACTGAAAGTGACCTTCACAAAAAAGGTTTTCAGCCTAATGTAGATCAAAGGAAGATTCTTAGTTTCAAATTTTGACTTATTTCCCTGTATCATAGAGAATGTTGGACCAGGTGAGGATCTCAAGCTATCTTAGAGCTTACTGTCCAATTTCTCCTTATCCAAGCACTACCTAAACTGATCACTAGATGATGCCAACACCAAATAAACATTCTCTGCAAGTGTTCCTAACCTATTATTTTATTTACTAAGAGATTTTTTTTCACACAATACATTCTGATTATGATTTCTTTTCCTCAAACACCTCCGTGATCCTCCTCTCTTCCCCACTTCCTTTCTGGCTCTCACTAGAATACAAACAGGCATCTAAAAAAATTAAGTAACTGAGATAAAACAAAAACAAACCAGAACATGATAAAACAAACAGAAGAAAAAAATTCTCAGAAAAACACATATAGACACAGTGACAGCCATGTTTCTACAAATAGAAATCCCATATAAGCCCCAAACTGTCAACCATAATACAAATGTAAAGGACCTGTATGGTAAACTGTTTTTAAATGAGTGACAGAAATATCGTGAACAGGGCACTTGTCACATGTCTTCTAATCATCATTGGAAAAGTTAGTTAGAGATTTCTGCAGACACCCATGATGCCCTCAAATCAATCAAGGGAAGAAACATGAGCTCCTTCTAAAAGATCTTCAAATTCCTATCATGATTCTTATTTGTCTTTCTTTTTATTTTTTGGTAAAAATTTTGACACTATTTTTTCTTTTAACACAAAAGGCATAAATACAGTACAAACTGTAAACATTATATTGTACTGTACATAACCAGGACTTACTTATCGTATAAAACTGAAACTTTATGTTGAAAGAGCAGCAAGATCCCACTGCTCACATAGCTGTTCTAGTTTTGACATGCCACATACTTGCTAATAAACCATAAAGAATATTCATTAAAAAGTTTTATGGAGAAATATTTGTGGAAGAAACCTCAAATACCTTATTTAACAAACATATAGTTGTTGTTTGCTCTGTACATAAGAACACTATAGTCATCTGAGACAAAGTAGTATCGTTCATGGTAAAAGTAGGTATGAATGGGAAGACATGAAACATTGTTTTAAAAATCATACTATAGACAAAAAAAAAAAAAAAAAAAAAAAGACCCTGAGAGCACAGACATTATTAGCGAATTAGCGGATCTATTTATAAGAATCAGTGTACCTTAGATAAGCTTGGGGCCCAGTTCAATTTATGTTATATAAGAATACATTGAAACAGGTTGAATGTCCAAGTAGAGTCTTTTGATTTCAGTCAGTAGATGATAATGCAATTATAGACATTTCCATACAGTCTCATAAGCAGAGCCGTCATCTACAGTTATGACTGCTGGACTTGAGGCTCTTTGACAGAAGTAGAGGTAGGCTCTTTGAGAGGTAGGCCACAGGGCTGCAGGTTGAAGGAATGTGTCAGTACACACATCCTTGAGGAAGTCAGTGAAGGCCTAAAGACAGGGGAGGAAGTCACTGAAGGCCAAGAGGCCTTAAGGGCCACAGGGAAGGGAACTGATGCAGAGGCAAAGCAGCTGTGAACAACTGGAGTCCACTATGACTTGGTAGGTGGGGACAGAAACAAACAAATTTGTGCTTATCTTGTGACTTAGAATCTGACATCTGGACTCCCCTTCTGCCCCTGGCCTGGATACCGGTGGCTGGAGCAGTTTCTCAGCTGATCTGCTCCCCTCTGGAAACTGAGTACAGAGGCACCCTAGGAAGAGTGCGGATCACAGAACAGCAGGTAGGAGAACCCACACACCACCCTTAGCTAGGACTTATTGCATAGCCATAACCTATTGGTAGAAATCAGTATAATTAATATCAAGATGAAGTTATAATTTCTCAAATGGTACAAAATTTACTTTGATTTCAAATTTAAGGTTTTCATTGGTATGAGTTCTTATTGATATAAAAGTGAGATGAATATTGATACTCTCATGGGCATTGTGCCTGTATAACACATTTAGGAATACAAGGCTTAGACCCAGTCCTTCTTTAACTTTTTTAACTGATTTGGGATGGTTAGCCTATGAGTTAAGGGACTATAGTAAATTCATGGCTTTGAGTTTATTGTTAGGGTGTTTTCCATATTTTATTTAGAAATAGGTGAGAGGAGTTAACAGACAACAGTCCAGGTTACCTTACATGGATAGTTGGTTTTCAAACCATCAGGAGTCCATAGAATTGATGTTACAAATATTTCTATATTAATGTTCATTTTGATTAGAGACCTGTCTGCTCCTGACAGCTTCCTGTCGTGGATTCTAAGAAGAAATTGAGCATCCTTGGAGTTACTCCACTTGTGTGGTGACAGCCACTAGGCAAGAATTGCCTCTTTCCATCTACTGACAAATTACTGTCCAGAAAAAGACATACTTGCAGAATAGTCGACTGATTATATTTGCCTAGACAGAGTAATCAGCCCTAATAATTCTGCATCACTAAGGTCTGGCAGATGATTCTGGGCCAGAAGGCTGAACATTTGATGCTCCAACGTTCGGTAGTATAGGGGCTTTCCAGGTGTTCAGCGGTCTTTATAAATTGGCTAAATTTTAGAAGCTATGCTTTGTGCTTCCCATAATTTCAGTTAACTCAGTCATTCTTGACTTCTTATGGGGTTGAATACCTATAGTCTCATAGCCAATCCTGGCTATTTACTTTGAGAAAAAAGATCTGAGTGGATGGTTTTCAGCTGACATTCATTGTAAAGCCAAGAAAAAAAAGCCAGGTTCAAAACTAAGTGTTTTAGTTAGGAGAGATGACAGAGGTTCTGGTTAGTCAACCAAATGATGGACTGGGTATTAGGACTATCTTGTACCTCACTGGTACAATTAGGAATAATTATGCTCTAATTGCATTTTGAGAGAAAAGTTTTATTTTTAACAGGAAGGGTGAAGCTAGGTAATAGAGAGAAAGAGAAAGAAAGAGAAGGGGGCATGGAGGCAGATGTTCACATGTTACCACCAGTCAAAGATAGTTGATATATCTAGGTTGGGTATTGGGTTACACTTCTGATTGAGCATTACCAAACTTATAAAGCCTTTGATTAACATTTAAAAAATGTATAAAAGCAAAAAGGAAAAGGGGGCATGGGATGGGGATTTTTCTAGGGAGGACAAATGGGGAAAGGATTTGGCATCAAAATGTAAATAAAATAAAAAAAAGAGGTCAACAGGTGCGAATCAATTTTATTCATAAATAAATGAAAACTTTAAAAAAAACATGCTTAAAAACGAACAGTTAATATAAATAATTAAAAGCAAAAACCAAAAATGAAAAATGATAACAAGAACATATAACTTCCCTATGCCATAATAAAAATGCAAACATTGGAAAACAAAACTTGAAGTAAACCCTAAAGAAAACATTGTTGAGCAAACTTCTCTCACTGCACATTAGCAGCACAGACTACAGCTGTTTCTCCTCTTGGACAGTTGGTGGCAACAGTCACTTCAGTTCTCTCTCAACTGGTCTTGAAAGGACAGGAAAGGGGAATCAGAGTCCAAATCAGCCAGGCTGGCTCACTGGCTGAGACTCAGGGCTTACTCACACTGATGAAGGAACTATGTGGAAGAAGATTTTTCCAAGAAATTCTCTGTCTGTTGAGGATGGAGCTTAGCAGCTTTTTAAAAATAGTTATTTTTTAACAAACAAAATTAATTTTCAAATAAGCTGACACTATCTGGAAATGCCTGTGTTTCCTGCAAGCCCCCCCATGTGTCCAGCACTTCATCTTCCCAGGACCTGAGCCTGACTCAGAGTCAGTTGTGTGCAAGAGGGAGCCTCTCTGAGAACCTTTACAGAATGTCCAGCAGGAAAGGAAAGGCAGCTGACTCTTGCTTAAAATATGATGCACAGGGCCAGGCCAGCAGTTCAGATGCGTGTCTCCTTTCGGTCTTTGCTGGGCTAGGGCTTTGCCTCCTCCTTGGCTGCTCTCACCTCTAAGATATCCTCACTGGGGAAGGGGGGCTGTGCCCTCCTGCCTCTCAGGCTCCTCCTCCTCCTGTAGCTGCTGCTCAGACTTTGCTCCCTGCATCTGGAGCAGCCGGATCTGCACTCGAAGCCCAATGATGGCCTCCCGTTCCTCGTGAACTGCTTGGTTCAAGTGATCGTTCTTGATAACTAACTCTTCATTCTCCCTCTGTAGGTCTTCCAGAATGATCTGTAGCTCCTCCTCATCCTTGCTGTCGCTCTCGCTGTCAGAGGAGTATTCCTCCTTCTCACTTTGTCCATGCTGCTGGCGGCTCTGGATCTCTGAAATCTCAGCTCGGAGGTGGTTGATCTTTTCTTTCTCCGTGGCAATCTGATTACGTAGAGACTGATTCATGGCCAGGAGCTCCTCCTGCTCAGTCAGGACCTCATTCTCCTGCTCAATCAGGATCTCAAGCTCCTCCTGCTCAGTCAGGACCTCATTCTCCTGCTCAGTCAGGATCCCATTCTCCTGCTCAGTCAGGATCTCATTCTCCTGCTCAGTCAGGATCTCATTCTCCTGCTCACTCAGGATCTCATTCTCCTGCTCACGTCAGGATCTCATTCTCCTGGGAAGGTGGCAACTCGTCCTGCAGGGGGTGCTCTTTCTGGGATGTGGCCAATTTCAGCCCTCTTGCAGTTTCTGAGACCTGGGAGAGGAAGGCAGTTATTAAGACTCAGGCTTGGTGGGCACCTGCATGTCAGCTCTCAGGCTGCTGCCTCCCACCACCACAACAAGACAGTCAACATTGATCTTTTAACTGAAACCATTGCTGCTAAATCTGCAGGCAGGGCAAAATATCCAGCAACACTCACAAAAACATGGGCTAAGAAGCTGCCTCTCAGACTTCTATCAGTGCAAACCAAGAACAGGGCAGTGGAAAAGACCTCATTGGGTTAAAGGAAGAAAGGAGAAGGCCATATGCTACCCATGTCAAGAACAATGAGAACCACTCATTTGACATTTGCACTGGGCTATAATCCCTCCAAGGTGCTTGGACCTGGGATATCACATGAACCTCTGCATGACTCTGTCTCAGGACCCAGAACTCACTCAAAGCTCTGCACAGCAACCCTCCTATCATGACAAAATGCAGGAATGTGACAGGTTATTCATCTTATTGGATATTAACTTATTGGACTGCAGCTTCAAGCAGAGAGAGCAATAAGGTAACTTGCCCATAATTCAGTGTCTCACAAAAGACTAACATCCCAGAATACTTGAGAATGGACAGAGCAATGAACAACTACATTGCATCAGGTGGGTGGCTGCATGGGAGTATGGATTAGAAAGGTGCTGGGCTAAAGCAAAGATGGATCCAATGTGCAAATGTCATCAGACAGTAGTAGTCAAACTCAGATGCTTGTCCCTACCTGATGGTGTTGGGTCTGGAAGTTGCTGGTCTTCTCCTGTTCCTCTTTTTCATTTGGGTTGAAGTCAAGCAAATATTTTTGGACTACACGAAAGTCAATGTACATGGCCTGGTTCAGCTTGTCCAAATGCTCCTGTACAAGATTCTTCTCAGTCACTATCCTGTTCTGCAGGTTGCTGAAAACAACATCTGCATAGTAAGATCCTGCAGCCTCCTACTTCCTCCCATTACTACCTTCAAGTGCCATTAACTCCACCAGGACCCAGGTTCCCATGAAGATCTAACACAATATACCTCCTACATCCATCACAGCTGCACAAACAGCAAACAGCCAATTCAGGGAAGAAAAAAAAATTATTGCTGCAGCCAAAATAACAATAAGGCCCACGTCTCTCAAAACAAGGAAGAGGGATCTCCATCTATCCATGACAGCCCAATGCATTTGGGCAACATCAATTTGTAGGGGGCAAATACCATCAACATAGGGCAGTAGAACCAAGGAGAGGGCATACTATCTGTTTTCCATCCCACTCAGATCCACTGTTCAATGGAGAGGCTTCTGAGGATGCCTGACCAATGCTGGGAGGTGTGACAATCTCTTTCAGACTTATGAAGAAGTAGTCCGAAAGGCCCAAGGCACACTCAATGGCTAAAAAGCAGAAGGGAGAGACACAGACCTTCAGACTCTCTAGTCCAGAGTCAAAGGAATGCAGAAATGGCCATTCCACAAATGCAGGTGTCCTTGACCAGTACTTACCTATAGAAGTTAATCTCTTTCTTGAGCTGCTGTTGGGTTTCATGGGCCTTTAAAGTGTCCATCTCTAAGTTGTGCAGAAAAGACATGACCTTCTCTTTGTACTTCAGTACTTCATGCTGTGGATTTAGCCTGGGGAAGGACCTGGCCCAGGAAGATTGGATTCCATGAACATGGGCTTTCAGGAACACATGAACTCAGCCTGGATTCTGTACTACCCCAGCCTGGGAAGGCTACATTCTTGATTCTATGTACTGGCACATGCTTCACCTTTGGAAACTTTTTATCCTGGCCCCAGCACAGCAAATGTTAGGATTCAAGATGGAGGGTGCCCTATGTTCACTCTGTAGGGTTGGAGGGCAGTGTAGACAGGTATGTTCTCAAGAGCCTAGGCCACAAGTATTTGTCCAGTCTATTTTCATAAAAGGGATTCTACATCTTGGATAATTACAGTGTAGAGACGGGACATTATACATAATTCTGGAGATGAGGCCAGACATCTCCACAGCTTTATAATCTGCCCAAGGAATACAAATGTATGGACAATTGTGATGACCTAGGCAAAGAGCAGTGCAATGTATAGTGGGGCCTCCCAGACCTCAGCACTCACATCACCCTGAAACTCTTGTACAGGTAAATCCCCAGGCCAAATCACAGAACCCTACATTCCAAAGTGTGGAGGGAAATGGAAACATACAAAATGTATGCAGGTGTATGTGCATGTGCACACACATACCTGGACTCACAAAATTGGACAAACCCACAAGAATGAGAAAAGGGAACAGAGTCAGAGGATGAGAAAGAGGAACAGAGATAGCAAAAGAGAGAGCACAATGAGATGCAGAAGAAATGCATGCAACATTGCTGTCTCAGAGTATAAGGCACGCAGACATAAAGGAACAGTCCTGAGGCTCAGGCCTTCTACTCAAGCACTGAGATGAACAATGTGGGACCAGGCCCCTCCAGCTGCTGCCAGGAGCATCCAGCACTCAGTCACCTGACATCCAAGCACAAAGACTCACCATAAAGAGTACCTAGAAGCTCACAAAGCCACAGCTTGTTAAGGGCTTTCCAAATGCATGCTGGGAACTCACTCTCCACTACCTCCATCCCTGACTTCTTTCCTCAGACCACAATTCAACTTTTTCATTGGAGGAAGCAGAAGAGTGCATTTCCCAACTCTCTCCTGACCAAGCTTCAGGTTCTGCCTTTCCTCTAAGAAGTATTTAGGGACATGAGGTAGGGCACAGGGATGTTCTGGAGGTACAGCTTCCTAGAACCCAACACCTTAAATGGATTAGAGTGACAGTACAGATTCCATACTGACACCACAGGGTTTGGAGCAATGCACACCTTTTTTTAATGGATGCCTCCTCCGTGAGAAGGATCAGTTGGTCTTTCTCTTCCTTTGCCTTCTGGGTAATGAGCTGCAGCCCTTCTGTCAGCCTCTCCTCCTCCCTCTTGGCCAGCTTCTTCATGAGGACACTTGCAGGGGATGATGTCCTTCTGCCAACCCCTGCAGGTAGAGGAAACCCAATGAACTTGCATAGTGAGAATGCATAGAGCATATACAGACCACTGTTGGGAGCAGACTTTTAGCCGAAAGGGACTATCAACCTTGCAGCCACCTCGAACCATATTACCCTGATAGGAGACTTGTTTTTCAACAGCCTACAACAGCTGAGCACATTCTGGTAAACATCTAGTTTTGCCCACATATCTTGATTTGCTGTTTGGTGACCCCAGCTGCATGGTGCACATGGTAAAGCTTGTTTAGCAGGTGTACCCCGGCTGGTGCTTATAAATACCCAGGATTTCTTGCAATAGGAGGAGACAAGAAGAGGGAGGCAAGAGACAGGAGACACAAAGAAGACAATGAGGAGACAATAAGAGGGAGGCAATAGAGGAGACAATGAGAAGGAGAAAATAAGAGGAGATGATGAGAGGGAGGCAATATAGGAGACAAGAGACAGTAAATGAGACTTGGCCACACCCGCAGTCTTGTCTCCATCCTTCCCATCTCTTGCCCCCTTCATCTCTACTCTCTCTCTCTTGACCAGAGCACTTAGCCCCGAGTGTTGGGCAGTGTGGGCCACAACATAGTGGCCCAGAGCTAGAAGTAGTATATGGTTACCAACAACTTCCCCTGAGGCCAAAACACAAGGAAAACATGTCTGGAGCTGAAGAACACAACAAAGAATTTGGCTCAGGCTTGAGGTGCCACCTCAGTGAATTTCAGCTCTCCCATCACTCAACAGAGATCAGGAGATGTGAGCAGCCAGGTGTTTCCTCGGTCTCTATACACGTTTATAATGACCGGAGAGATGGCTTCTTCAGGATTATTATCAACTGTACAAAGTTCAACTTGGCTTTAGAGACCCCAGTCCTGTGGTTTCACAAGGCGGATGGTAAATTCAGTATTCCACAGGTCCTTGAGTGCATAGAGTGTTCAGATCTCCTACCCTGTTACTCTAGGTCCAGGACATGGGATTAAAATGTCATGCAGGGGAAGGTCATGGTCAACACACTGATCAATTCTTCCTAAGGAAACACCAACCCCCTAGAAGGGGCAACAGGATCCAGTCATCTGTCTGGGTGTATCAAGTCTGACAGGTTGGTTTGGTTACAGTAGAGCAATGCTTACTGCCCAGGACCAGTGATTAAGAAAGCTAAGGTGACTACTTTCAGAAAGAGGAGGTCAGAGGAGTTCTGAGAACATAAGGTCATGGCCAGGAGCACAAATCTCTTTCTCGTGCTACTGTCACATTGCCACTGAAGCTATAAGAAGCCACGAGAGTGAAGTGCAGTGATATCCTGCCCTAAATTGGCATAGGTTAGACCCCTCTGTGACTCTTGATGATATAACTCTGTCCCCATGAAACACCCATAATACCCAGTAAAAGTAAAGACTTGGAGTGCACAGAATAACAACTTTGGACTGGCCATCTCTTGCCTTAGGGATGGAGAAGTAATGTTCTGAAATCATTCATGTTCAAGAACTGTGATAATAATGAAAATCCTTTTGCTTCCTAGAGACTCCAGTTCCTGTGCCCATTGCTGGAAAGGCCAGCTCAAGCCCAGCCCCTGCCCGGATTCTCAACATCCACTGCCCAGGACTTACTACACATTCGCCAAGTCCACCTCCTTCGTCCTTCATTACTCTCAGCTGAAAGGCCAGCCTCCTTCCTCTTTTCCCCTCCTCTCTGTCTCCTCTCCTCTACCGAAAAAATCTCCTCAACTCGAGAAAACATCTTTCTACAGTATCCTGCAGATATTGAATGAGACACGTTGCTGCACTTGTAGTTGCTACAACAATGGTGACATCACAGGGGATGCCAAGGACTCTCTAGGAGACAATAGAATGTCCAAGAAGGAACTGATGATGTCACGGGCTACAGCCTTCAGCTCCCTGCTAATGTTCTCCCTGTACTGACAGGAAGCTGAGGTACCCTTTCCTGGAAACTCCTGGGACATAGCCATTTAGCACCTCATCCTTACAACGGCAGGATTTGCTCAAGGCTTGATTGGAAACACCAAAGTAATTCCTATGTGTGCAACTGAGTGTTTCCTTTCCAAGCCTTGCCCAGATAGTCCTTGTCTCATTCCTACCTCCAGTTGTCCTTATTCTGCAATAGGAACCATTTAAGGCTGCTGAGAAATCATGCCAGGATGAATGTGGAGGGGGACAGTTGTCCTGCCTCATCATTTACAGTTGTTTGAAAGCACATCGAGGAAGAGCCTGCAGGGCAGGTTGCAATGTGGTTGTGTGATAACCATGTGCTTAGCATTCGAAAGTTGTCCCCCAGATGCCCTGGGAGAGACATGTGCATCCATCATGGTGCTGGCAATAGTGTGGAGATTTCTTGACACAGGAAAGTGAAATAGTTGAGCCACCAATAAAAAAGGCTCTGGGCTGAGTGTGGGGCGCTTCTCTCTGCACCAAGTACACCAAAGCAGGATTGCTTACAGGGCTCTTTGAGACACCCCTGAGATTGTGTCTGGAAAAAAAAAAGATAGTTTCCTTTCTAGATGTCAGTGGAGTAGGGAGGTAAGCTAAGTGTTTGCTTGTGTCTCTGAAACAGCAGTCTCTCATCCCAGCATCCGGCTCATGTGTCTTCCTTGGTAAAGTTGAATGGCTGGGATTTTTGTCTGTTAAAACAACATTTTGATGCTCCTTATTTCTGCCAAGACCCATGGACATAGCGATCATTCCTGCAGAGGAAAAACTGAGAAGTCAACAGATTTTGGCAAGTCACCTTGGAGGTTAACGTAGGGAAGCATCCTATTGGAAGGTGTGAGGACCTTGAATAGTGCTACTCTAGATGGCTTGAAAATCCTAAAAGAAAATGAAAAGCTGAACGACTGCACTGCAATTGGGTCAATATAGTTTATGGTTTTTATCATCTTCATATTTTGTACTTTATTCTTAATCGCCATAATCATTTTCTTTAAAATCCCAAAGAAAAAGTGGATTGGTAATATACAAGCCTTACAAGGAAAACAAGAGAAACTTATTTTTTAAATTAATTTTAAAAATTTATTTTTATTTATTATCTTATTATTTTTATTTTTAAAGATTTATTTATTTTTTAGCCTTTCTTTTTTAATTTTTAAAATTTTTTTATTGGATACCTTATTTACATTTCAGATGTAATCCACTTTTTCCATTCCCCCCCCCACACAAGACCCACCTATCCAATCCACCCTCTTATTGCTTCTAGGAGAATATGGCCCCAGGACCCACCCACTCCCTCCTCCCCACTCACGATTTCCCCCACACTAGGGCTTCCAGCCTTCACTGGGCCAAGAACTTCCTCACCGGTCTATGCCTGACAATGTCATCCTCCCCTACATATACAGCTGTGGACATGGGTCCCTCCCTATGTGCTCCAAGGCTGGTGATTTAGATCCTGGGAGCTCTGGTTTGTTGGTGTTGTTGCTCTCCCCATGGGGCTGCAAAGCCTTTCAGCTCCTTCAGTCTTCTCTCTCACTCCTCCTTGGGATTCTTAGGATCAGTTCAATGGTTAGCTGTGAGCATCTGCCTCTGTATATTTCAGGCTCTGCCAGGCCTCTAAGGAGACAGCTATATCACCCTCCTGTCAGCATGCACTTCCTGGCATCCACCTCAGAGTCTACCTTTGATGACTGCACAAGAGATGGATACCCAGGAGAAGCAGTCTCTGGACAGCCCCTTTTTGAGTTTCTGCCCCATGCTTTGTCTCCATACTTGCTCCCATGAGTATTTTGTTACCCTTTCTAAAAAGGAACAAAGCACCCATACTTTGGTCTTTCTTGTTCATGAGCTTCATGTGTTCTGTGAATTGTATCTTGGATATTGCGAGCTCTTGAGCCAAAATCCACTTATCAGTGAGTGCCTACCATGTGTGTTCTTTTGTGATTGGGTTCCCTCACTCAGGATGATAGTTTCTAGTTCCAGCCGTTTACCTAAGAATTTCTCAAATTCATTGTTTTTCATAGCTTGGTAATATTCCATTGTGTAAATGTACCACATTTTCTGTGTCCATTCCTCTGTTGAAGGACACCTGGGTTCTTTGCAGCTCCTGCTTATTATAATTAAGGCTGCTATAAACATAGTGGAGCATGTGTCCTTGTTATATGTTGGAGCATCTTCTAGGTATAAGCCCAGGAGTGGTATAGCTTGGTCCTCAGGTAATGCTATGTCCAATTTTCTGAGGAACCACCAGACTGATTTCCAGAGTGGCTGTACCAACTTGCAAACACACCAACAATGGAGGAGTGTTCCTTTTTCTCCACATCCTCACCAGCATCTACTATCTCCTCAGTTTTTGATCTTGGCCATTCTCACTGGTGTGAGGTGGAATCTCAGGTTTGTGGTGATTTGCATTTCCCTGATGACTAAAGATATTGAACATTTCTTTAGGTGCTCTCAGATATTCAAGTTCCCTCAGTTGAGAATTCTTTGTTTAGCTCTGTACCCCATTTTTAATAGGGTTATGTGGTTGTCTGGAGTCCAATTTTCTGAGTTTTTTGTATATCTTGGATATTAGCCCTCTATCAGATGTAGGATTGGTAAAGATCATTTAGCTCCTTTGTCAAAGATCAAGTGACCATAGGTGTGTGGGTTCATTTCTGGATCTTCAATTCTGTTCCATTGATCTTCCTGCCTGTCTCTGTACCGATCCCATGCAATTTTTTAAATCAGTATTGTTCTGTAGTACAGCTTGAGGACAGGGATGGGGATTCATCCTGTTTTTTTTTTTTTTTTTTTTTTTGTTATCCAAATGAACTTGCGAATTGGTCTTTCTATCTCAATGATGAATTGATTTGAAATTTTGATGGGGATTGCATTTTATCTGTAGATTGCTTTCGGCAAGATGTCCATTTTTACTATATTAATCCTGCCAATCTTGCCAATCCAGGAGCATAGGAGATCTGTCCAACTTCTTAGATCTTCTTGGATTTCTTTCTTCAGAGACTTGAAGTTCTTGTCATACACATCTTTCACTTGCTTGACTAGATTCACACCAAGATATTCTATATTATTTGTGACTATTGTGAAGGATGTCATTTCCCTGAATTCTGTCTCACCCTGTTTATCTGTCAAGTAAAGGAAGGCTATAGATTTGGTTGAGTTGATTCATAACCAGACTCTTTGCTGAAGTTTTTTTTTTTTTTTAAATCTTGGTTAGAAATTCTCTACTGGAAGTTTTGGGGTCACTTAAGTATGCTATCTTATCATCTGCGAATAGTGATATTTTGACTTCTTCCTTTCCTATTTGTATACCTTTGACTTCCCTTTGTTTTCTAATTGCTCTGGCTTGAACTTCCAGTACTATATTGAGTAGGTAGAGAAAGAGTGGGCAGCCTTGTCTAGTGCCTGATTTTAGTGGGATTGCTTCAAGTTTCTGAACATTATTTTGATGTTGCCTACTGGCTTGCTGTATATTGCTTTTACTATGTTTAGGTATGGGCCTTCAATTCCTAATCTTTCTAAGACTTTTACCGTGAAGGGATGTTGAATTTTGTCAAATGCTTTCTCAGCATCTAGTGATATGATCGTGTGTTTTTTTCTTTGAGTTTGTTCAGACAGTGGATTACATTGGTTGATTTCTGTATGTTGAACCATCCCTGAATTCCTGGAATAAAGCCTACTTGATCATGGTGAATGATTGTTTGGATGTGTTCTTGCCTTTGGTTTGCAAGAATTTTATGGATTATTTTTGCATCGATATTCATAAGGGAGATTAGTCTAAAGTTTTCTTTCTTTATTGGGTCTTTGTGAGGCTTAGTTATGTGTGTGATCATGGCTTCATAAAACAACTTGAGTAGTGTTCCTTCTTTTTCTATTTGTGGAATAGTTTGAAGAGAATTGGTATTAGGTGTTCCTTGAAGGTCTGATAGAATTCTGCACTAAAACCATTTATTTGGTGGGGAGACTTTAATGGCTGCTACTATTTCTTTAGGGGTTATGGGAGCATTTAGATGGCTTATCTGCTCCTTGATTTAACTTTGTTACCGGGTATCTGTCTAAAAGATGTCCTTTTTTTACCCAGATTTTCCAGTTTTGTGCAGTATAGGCTTTTGTAGTAGGATCTGATGATTGTTTTGAATTTCCTCAGTTTCTGTTGTTATGTCTACCTTTTCAGTTCTGATTTTATTAATGTGGATACTGTCTCTGTGCCCTCTGGGAGTCTGGTTAAGGGATTATGTATCTTTTGATTTTCTCAAAGAACCAGCTCCTAGTTTTGTTGATATTTGAATAGGTTTTTTTTGTTGCTACTTGGTTGATTTCAGCCCTGAGTTTATTTCCTGCTGTCTACTCCTCTTGGGTGTATTTGCCTCTATTTGTTCTAGAGCTTTCAGTTGTGCTGTCAAGTTGTTAGTGTATGTGCTCTCCAGTTTCTTTTTGTAGGCACTTAGAGCTGTGAGTTTTCCTTTTAGAACTGCTTTCAAGGAGTCCCACAAGTTTTGGAATGATGTGTCCTCATTTTCATTAAATTCTAAAAAGTTGTTGATCTCTCTCTCTCTCTCTCTCTCTCTCTCTCTCTCTCTCTCTCTCTCTTCTTTCTTTCTTCTTTGACCAAGTCATCATTGAGTAGAACGTTGTTCAGTTTCACATGTATGTGAGCTTCCATTGTTTTTGTCATTATTGAAGACCAGTCTTAGTCCATGGTGATCTGATAGGATGCAAGGGATTATTTCAATCATTTGTATTTTTTTGAGGACTGTTTTGTGGACCAATTATATGGTCTGTTTTGGAGAAGGTACCATCAGGTGCTAAGAAGAAGACATTTTTTTGTTTGTTTGTTTTAGCATGAAATGTTCTATAGATATCTGTTAAATCCATTTGGTTCATAACTTCTGTTAATGGCATTGTGTCTCTGTTTAGTTTCTGTTTCCATGATCTGTCCATTGTTAAGAGTGGGGTGTTGAAATTCCCCATTATTATTGTGTGAGGTGCAATGTGTGCTTTGTGCCTTAGTAAAGTTTCTTTTATGTATGTGGGTCCCTAGCATTTGGAGCATAGATGTTCAGAATTGCAAGTTCCTCTTGGAAGATTTTTCCTTTGATAAGTATGAAGTGTCCTTCCTTATATTTTTGATTAATTTTGTTTGAAAAATGATTTTATTTGATATTAGAATGGCTACTCCAGCTTGTTTCTTGGGACCATTTGCTTGGAAATTGTTTTCCATCCTTTTACTCTGAGGTAGTGTCTGTCTTTGTCACTGAGGTGCGTTTCCTGTATGCAGCAAAAATCTGGGTCCTGTTTCTGTATCCCGTCTGATATTCTAAGTCTTTTTATTGGAGAACTGAGTCCATTGATGTAAGAGATATTAAGGAAAATGATGTCGCTTCCGTTATTTATGTGACTAGAGGTGGAATTATGTTTGTGTAGCTATCTTCTTTTGGGGTGGCTGTAAGATCCTTTCTTGCTTTTCTAGGTTGTAGTTTCCTCTTGTGTTGGAGTTTTCCATCAATTGTCCTTTGAAGTGCTGGATTTGTGGGCAAATATTGTGTAAATTTGGATTTGTCATGATACGGAATATCTTGGTTTTTCCATCTATGGTTTTTAGGGTTTTGCTGAGTATAGTAGTCTGGGCTCCATTTGTTTTCTCTTAGGGTCTGTATGATATCTGTCCAGGACTTCTGGCTTTTAGAGTCTCTGTGAGAAGTCTGGTGTAATTCTTATAGGTCTGCTGCCTTTATATCTTACTTTACCCTTTTCCCTATTGCTTTTAGTATTTTTTCTTTGTTTTGTGAATTTGATGTTTTGATTATTATGTGACAGGAGGAATTCCTTTTGTGGTCTAGTCTATTTGGGATTCTGGAGGCTTCTTGTATGTCTATGGACATCTCTTCTTTAGTTTAGGCAAGTTTTCCTCTATAATTTGTTGAAGATGTTTACTG